>NW_027362770.1:161403744-162608330 GCF_046119375.1 Phyllobates terribilis
TGACTCAGTATAACCAGTACAGAACCAGTAGCACCAATACTGACTCAGTATAACCAGTACAGAACCAGTGCCACCAGTACTGACTCAGTATAACCAGTACAGAACTAGTGTCATCGGTACTGACCCAGTATAACCAGTACAGAACCAGTGCAAATAGTACAGACCAAGTATATACAGTACAGAACCAATATAACCAGTACAGAACCAGTGTCACCAGTACTGACTCAGTATAACCAGTACAGAACCAGTGCCACCAGTACTGACTCAGTATAACCAGTACAGAACTAGTGTCATCGGTACTGACCCAGTATAACCAGTACAGAACCAGTGCAAATAGTACAGACCAAGTATATACAGTACAGAACCAATATAACCAGTACAGAACCAGTGTCACCAGTACTGACTCAGTATAACCAGTAAAGAATCAGCACCACCAATACTGACCCAGTATAACCAGTACAGAACCAGTGCCATCGGTATTGACCCAGTATAACCAGTACAGAACCAGTGCCACCAGTACTGACTCAGTATAACCAGTAAAGAACCAGCACCACCAATACTGACCCAGTATAACCAATACAGAAACAGTAGCACCAATACAGACTCAGTATAACCAGTACAGAACCAGTAGCACCAATACTGACTCAGTATAGCCTGTACAGAACCAGTACCACCAGTAGTGACTCAGTATAACCAGTACAGAACCAGTGCCACCAGTACTGACTCAGTATAACCAGTACAGAACTAGTGTCATCGGTACTGACCCAGTATAACCAGTACAGAACCAGTGCAAATAGTACAGACCAAGTATATACAGTACAGAACCAATAAAACCAGTACAGAACCAGTGTCACCAGTACTGACTCAGTATAACCAGTAAAGAATCAGCACCTCCAATACTGACCCAGTATAACCAGTACAGAACCAGTGCCACCAGTACTGACCCAGTATAACTAGTACAGAACCAGTAGCACCAATATTGACTCAGTATAACCAGTACAGAACGTGTGCCATCGGAACTGAACCAGTATAACCAATACAGAACCAGTAGCACCAATACAGACTCAGTATAACCAGTACAGAACCAGTAGCACCAATACTGACTCAGTATAGCCTGTACAGAACCAGTACCACCAGTACTGACTCAGTATAACCAGTACAGAACCAGTGCCACCAGTACTGACTCAGTATAACCAGTACAGAACTAGTGTCATCGGTACTGACCCAGTATAACCAGTACAGAACCAGTGCAAATAGTACAGACCAAGTATATACAGTACAGAACCAATATAACCAGTACAGAACCAGTGTCACCAGTACTGACTCAGTATAACCAGTAAAGAATCAGCACCACCAATACTGACCCAGTATAACCAGTACAGAACCAGTGCCATCGGTACTGACCCAGTATAACCAGTACAGAACCAGTGCCACCAGTACTGACTCAGTATAACCAGTAAAGAACCAGCACCACCAATACTGACCCAGTATAACCAGTACAGAACCAGTACCACCAGTACTGACCCAGTATAACTAGTACAGAACCAGTTTCATCAGTACTGACCCATTATAACCAGCATTGAACCAGTGCCACCAGTACTGACCCAGTATAACCAGAATAGAACCAGTGCCACCAGTACTGACCCAGGATACAACCAGTGCCACCAGTACTGACCCAGTATAACCAGTATACAACCAGAGCCACCAGTGCTCAGCCAGTATAACCCGTATAGAACCAGTGCCACCAGTACTGACCTAGTATAACCAGTATAGAACCAGTGCCACCAGTACTGACTCAGTATAACCAGTACAGAACCAGTGCCACCAGTACTGACCAAGTAAAACCAGTATAGAACCAGTGACACCAGTACAGACCCAGTATAACCAGTACAGAATCAGTGCCACCAGTACTGACTCGGTATAACCAGTACAGAACCAGTGCCATTGGTAGTGACCCAGTATAACCAATACAGAACCAGTGCCACCAGTACTGACCCAGTATAACCAGTACAGTACCAGTGCCACCAGTGCTGAATCAGTATAACCAGTACAGAACCAGTGCCACCAGTACTGACCCATTATAACCAGTATAGAACCAGTGCCACCAGTAATGACCCAGTATATACAGTACAAAACCAGTACCACCAGTACAGACCCAGTATAACCAGTACAGAACCAGTGCCACCAGTACTGACACAGTATAACCAGTACAGAACCAGTTCCATTAGTACTGACCCATTATAACCAGTATAGAACCAGTGCCGCCAGCACTGACACAGTATAACCAGGATAGAACCAGTGCCACCAGTACTGAACCAGTATAACCAGTATACAACCAGTGCCACCAGTACTGACACAGTATAACCAGTACAGAACCAGTTCCACCAATACTGACCCAGCATTACCAGTACAGAACCAGTGGCACTAGTACTGACCCAGTATAACCAGTATACAACCAGTGCAACCAGTACTGACCCAGTATAACCAGTATAGAAACAGTGCCACCGGTACTGACCCAGTATAACCAGTACAGAACCAGCACCACCAGTGCTGACCCAGTATAACCAGTATACAAACAGTGCCACAAGTACTCAGCAAGTATAACCAGTATAGAATTAGTGCCACCCGTACTGACCTAGTATAATCAATACAGAACCAGTGCCACCAGTACTGACCCAGCATAATCAGTATAGAACTATCAGTATAGAACTATTAACACCGGTATTGACCCAGTATAACAAGTATAGAACCAGCATCACCAGTACTGACCCAGTATAACCATTATACAACCAGTGCCACCAGTAATCAGCCAGTATAACCAGTAAAGACATAGTGCCACCAGTACTGACCCAGTATAACCAGTATATAACTAGTGCCACCAGTACTGACTTATTATATCCAGAACAGAACCAGAGTCACCAGTACTGACCCAGTATAACCAGCAAAGGACCAGTGCCACTAGTACTGACCCAGCATAACCAGTACAGAACCAATGCCACCAGTACTGACCCAGTATAACTAGTGACACCAGTATTGACCCAGTATAACCAGTACAGAACCAATGCCACCAACACTGACCCAGTATAACCAGTACAGAACCAGTGTCACCAGCACTGACCTAGTATAACCAATACAGAACCAGAGCCACTAGTACTGACTCAGTATAACCAGAACAGAACCAGCACCACCAGTACTGACCCAGTATAACCAGAACGGAACCAGCACCACCAGTACTGACCCAGTATAATCAGTATAGATCTATTGACACCAGTACTGACCCAGTACAACTAGTATAGAACCAGTGCCACCCGTACTGACCCAGTATAACCAGTTCAGAACCAGCACCACCAGTACTGACCCAGTATAATCAGTATAGATCTATTGACACCAGTACTGACCCAGTATAACTAGTATAGAACCAGTGTCACCAGTACTGACCCAGTATAGCCAGTACAGAACTAGTGTCACTAGTACTGCCGAAGTACAACCACTACAGAACCAGTGCCACCAGTATTGACCCAGGATAACCAGTACAGAACTAGCACCACCAGTACTGACCAAGTATAACCAATACAGAACCAGTGCCACCAATACTGACCCAGTATAACCAGTATAGAACCAGTGCCACCAGTACTGACCCAGTATAACCAGTACAGAACCAGTGCCACCAGAACTGACTCGGAATAACCAGTACAGTACCAGTGCCACCAGTACTGAATCAGTATAACCAGTACAGAACCAGTGCCACCAGTACTGACCCATTATAACCAGTATAGAACCAGTGCCACCAGTATTGACTCAAAATAACAAGTACAGAACCAGAGTCATCGATAGTGATCAAGTATAACGAGTACAGAACCAGTGCCAACAGTACTGACCCAGTATAATCAGTATAGAACCAGTGCCACCAGTACTGAACCATTATAACCAGTATAGAACCAGTGCCACCAGTAATGGCCCAGTATATACAGTACAGAACCAGTACCACCAGTACTGACCCAGTATAACCAGTACAGAACCAGTGCCACCAGTACTGACACAGTATAACCAGTAGAGAACCAGTTCCATTAGTACTGACCCATTATAACCAGTATAAAACCAGTGCCGCCAGTACTGACACAGTATAACCAGTATAGAACCAGTGCTACCAGTACTGAACCAGTATAACCAGTATACAACCAGTGCCACCAGTACTGACCCAGTAAAACCAGTAAAGAACCAGTTCCACCAATACTGACCCAGCATTACCATTACATAACCAGTGCCACTAGTACTGACCCAGTATAACCAGTATATAACCAGCGTCACCAGTACTGACCCAGTATAACCAGTATACAACCTGTGCCACCAGTAATCAGCCAGTATAACAAATATACAACCAGTGCCACCGGTACTGACCCAGTATAACCAGTATAGACATAGTGCCACCAGTACTGACCCAGTATAACCAGTATATAACTAGTGCCACCAGTACTGACCTAGTATAACCAGTACAGAACCAGAGTCACCAGTACTGACCCAGTATAACCAGTACAGGACCAGTGCCACTAGTACTGACCCAGCATAACCAGTACAGAACCAATGCCACCAGTACTGACCCAGTATAACCAGTGACACCAGTATCGACCCAGTATAACCAGTACAGAACCAATGCCACCAACACTGACCCAGTAAAACCAGTACAGAACCAGTGTCACCAGCACTGACCGAGTATAACCAATACAGAACCAGAGCCACCAGTACTGACTCAGTATAACCAGAACAGAACCAGCACCACCAGTACTGACCCAGTATAACCAGAACGGAACCAGCACCACCAGTACTGACCCAGTATAATCAGTATAGAACTAATGACACCAGTACTGACCCAGTATAACTAGTATAGAACCAGTGTCACCAGTACTGACCCAGTATAGCCAGTACAGAACCAGTGTCACTAGTACTGCACAAGTACAACCACTACAGAACCAGTGCCACCAGTATTGACCCAGTATAACCAGTAGAGAACCAGAACCACCAGTACTGACCCAGTATAACCAATACAGAACCAGTGCCACCAGTACTGACCCAATATAACCAGTACAGAACCAGTGCCACCAGTACTGACCCAGTATAACCAGTACAGTACCAGTGCCACCAGTACTGAATCAGTATAACCAGTACAGAACCAGGGCCACCAGTACTGACCCATTATAACCAGTATAGAACCAGTGCCACCAGTAATGACCCAGTATATACAGTACAGAACCAGTACCACCAGTACTGACCCAGTATAACCAGTACAGAACCAGTGCCACCAGTACTGACACAGTATAACCAGTACAGAACCAGTTCCATAAGTACTGACCCACTATAACCAGTATAGAACCAGTACCACCATTACTGACACAGTATAACCAGTATAGAACCAGTGCCACCAGTACTGAACCAGTAAAACCAGTATACAACCAGTGCCACCAGTACTGACCCAGTATAACCAGTACAGAACCAGTTGCACCAAAACTAACCCAGCATTACCAGTACAGAATCAGTGCCAGTAGTACTGAGCCAGTATAACCAGTATACAACCAGTGCAACCAGTACTGGCCCAGTATAACCAGTATAAAAACAGTGCCACCGGTACTGACCAAGTATAACAAGTACAGTACCAGCGTCACCAGTACTGACCCAGTATAACCAGTATACAACCAGTGCCACCAGTAATCAGCCAGTATAACAAATATACAACCAGTGCCACCGATACTGACCCACTATAACCAGCATAGAACTAGTGCCACCAGTACTGACCCAGTATAACCAGTATATAACTAGTGCCACCAGTACTGACCTAGTATGACCAGTACAGAACCAGAGTCACCAGTACTGACCCAGTATAACCAGTACAGTACCAGTGCCACTAGAACCGACTCAGTATAACCAGTACAGAACCAATGCCACTAGTACTGACCCAGTATAACCAGTACAGAACCAATGACACAAACACTGACCCAGTATAACCAGTACAGAACTAGCGCCACCAGTACTGACCCAGTATAACCATTATACAACCAGTGCCACCAGTTCTGACTCAGTATGACCAGTATATACCTATTGCCACCAGTACTGACCCAGTATAACCAGTCCCGAACCAGTGCTACCAGTACTAACCCAGTATAACCAGTATAGAACTAGTGCCAATAGTACTGACCCAGTATAACCAGTAGACAACCAGTGCCACCAGTACTGTCCTAGTATAACCAGTATTTAACTAGTGCCACACGTATTGACCTAGTATAATCAGTAGAGAACCAGTTCCACCAGTACTGACCCTGTATAACCAGTACAGGACCAGTGTCACTAGTACTGACCCAGAATAACCAGTACAGAACCAGCACCACCAGTACTGACCCAGTATAACCAGTACGGAACCAGCACCACCATTACGGACCCAGTATAATCAGTATAGAACTATTGACACCAGTACTGACCCAGTCTAACTAGTATAGAACCAGTGCCACCAGTACTGACCCAGTATAACCAGTTCAGAACCAGAACCACCAGTACTGACCCAATATAATCAGTATAGAACTATTGACACCAGTACTGACCAAGGATAACTAGTATATAACCAGTGTCACCAGTACTAACCCAGTATAGCTAGTACAGAACCAGTGTCACCAGTATTGACCCAGTATAACCAGTACAGAACCAGCACCACCAGTACTGACCCAATATAACCAATACAGAACCAGTGCCACCAGTACTGACCCAGTATAACCAGTACAGAACCAGTGCCACCAGTACTGACCCAGTATAACCAGTACAGAACCAGTGCCACCAGTACTGACCCAGTATAATCAGTATACAACCAGTGCCACCAGTACTGACCCAGTATAAACAGTATAGAACCAGTGCCACCGGTACTGACCCAGTATAACCAGTACAGAACCAGCGCCACCAGTACTGACCCAGTATAACCAGTATACAACCAGTGCCATCAGTTCTGACTCAGTATGACCAGAATAGACCTATTGCCACCAGTACTGACGCAGTATAACCAGTACCAAACCAGTGCTACCAGTACTAACCCAGTATAACCAGTATAGAACTAGTGCCAATAGTAGTGACCCAGTATAACCAGTAGAGTACCAGTGCCACCAGAACTTACCTAGTATAACCAGTATTTAACTAGTGCCACCCGTATTGACCTAGTATAATCAGTACAGAACCAGTTCCACCAGTACTGACCCTGTATAACCAGTACAGGACCAGTGCCACTAGTACTGATCCAGCATAACCAGTACAGAACCAGCACCACCAGTACTGACCCAGTATAACCAGTACGGTACCAGCACCACCAGTACTGACCCAGTATAATCAGTACAGAACCAGCAACACCAGTACTGACCCAGTACAATCAGTATAGAACTATTGACACCAGTAATGACCCAGTATAACTAGTATAGGACCAGTGCCACCAGTACTGACCCAGTATAACCAGTTCAGATCCAGCACCACCAGTACTGACCCAATATAATCAGTATAAAACTATTGACACCAGTACTGATCAAGAAAAACAAGTATAGAACCAGTGTCACCAGTACTGACCAAGTATAGCCGGTATAGAACTTGTGCCACCAGTACTGACACAGTATAACTAGTACAGAACCATTGCCACTAGCAATGAACCAGTATAACCAGTACGGTACCAGCACCACCAGTACTGACCCAGTATAATCAGTATAGAACTATTGACACCAGTACTGACCCAGTATAACCAGTACGGAACCAGCACCACCAGTACTGACCCAGTATAATCAGTACCGAACCAGTGCTACCAGTACTAACCCAGTATAACCAGTTTAGAACTAGTGCCAATAGTGCTGACCCAGTATAACCAGTAGAGAACCAGTGCCAACAGTACTGACCTAGTATAACCAGTATATAACTAGTGCCACTCGTACTGACCTAGCATAACCAATACAGAACCAGGGCCACCAGTACTGACCCAGTATAACCAGTACAGGACCAGTGCTACCAGGACTGACCCATTATATCCAGTACTGACCCAGTATAACCAGTATAGAACCAGTGCCACCAGTACTGACCAAGTATAACCAGTACACAACCAGTGCCACCAGTACTGACCCAGTATAATCAGTATGGAACTATCAGTATAGAACTATTAACACCAGTACTGACCCAGTATAACTAGTATAGAAACAGTGTCACCAGTACTGAGCCAGTATAACCAGTATAGAACCAGTGCCACCAGTACTGAACCAGTACTGACCCAGTACTGACCCAGTATAACCAGTACAGAATCAGTGCCACCAGTACTGACCAAGTATAGCCAGTATGCAACCAGTGCCACCAGTACTGACTCAGTATAACCAATACAGAACCAGTGCCACCAGCACTGACCTAGTATAACCAGTATATAACTAATGCCACCCGTACTGACCTAGTATGACCAGTACAGAACCAGTGCCACCTTTAGTGACCCAGTATAACCAGTACAGGACCTGTACCAATAGTACTGGCTCAGCATAACCAGTACAGAACGAATGCCACCAGTACTGACTCAGTATAACCAGTGCCACCAGTATCGACCCAGTATAACCAGTACAGAACCAATGCCACCAATACTGACCCAGCATAACCAGTACAGAACCAGTGTCACCAGTACTGACCCAGTATAACCAATACAGAACCACTGCCACCAGTACTGACACAGTATAACCAATTCAGAACCAGCACCACCAGTACTGACCTAGTATAACCAGTACGGAACCATCACCACCAGTATTGACGCAGTATAATCAGTATAGAACTATTAACACCAGTACTAACCCAGTATAACTAGTGCAGAACCAGTGCCACCAGTACTGACCAGTTTAACCAGTATAGAACCATTGCCACCAGTACTGAACTAGTATAACCATTATACAACCAGTGCCAGCAGTACTGACCCAGTATAACCAGTACAGAACCAGTTCCACCAGTTCTGACCCAGTATAACCAGTACAGAACCAGTTCCACCAGTACTGACCCAGTATAACCAGTACAGGACCAGTGCCACTAGTAGTGAACCAGCATAACCAGTACAGAACCAATGCCACCAGTACTGACCCAGTATAACCAGAACAGAACTAGTGTCACCAGTACTGACCCAGTATAACCAGTACAGAACCAGCACCACCAGTACTGACCCAGTACTACCAGTACTGACCCAGTGTAAACAGTATAGAACTATTGACACCAGTACTGACCCAGTATAACTAGTATAGAACCAGTTTCACCAGTACTGACCCAGTATAACCTGTATAGAAACAGTGCCGCCATTACTGACACAATATAACTAGTACAGAACAGCTGCCACTAGTAATGACCCAGTATAGCCAGTACAGAACAAGCACCACCTGTACTGACCCAGTATAATCAGTATAGAACTATTGACGCCAGTACTGACCCAGTATAACTAGCATAGAACCAGTGCCACCAGTACTGACCCAGTAGAACCAGTGCCACCAGTATTGAACCAGTATAACCAGTATACAACCAGTGCCACCAGTGCTGACCCAGTATAACCAGTGTAGACCCAGTGCCACCGGTACTGACCCAGTATAAACAGTACAGAACCAGCGCCACCAGTACTGACCCAGAAAAAACAGTATACAACCAGTGCCACCAGTACTGACTCAGTATAACCAGTATAGACCTAGTGCCAACAGTACTGACCCAGTATAACCAGTACAGAACCAGTGCTACCAGTGCTACCAGTACTGACTCAGTATAACCAGTATAAAACTAGTGCCAATAGTACGGACCCAGTATAACCAGAATATAACTAGTGCCACCACTACTGACCCAGTATAACCAGTACAGAACCAGTGCCACAAGTACTGACCTAGTATAACCAGTATATAACTAGTGCCACTCGTACTGACCTAGCATAACCAGTACAGAACCAGTGCCACCAGTACTGACCCAGTATAACCAGTACAGGACCAGTGCCACTAGTACTTTCCCAGTTAAACAGTACGGAACCAGCACCACCAGTACTGATCCAGTATGATCAGTATAGAACTATTAACACCAGTACTGACCCAGTATAACTAGTATAGTACCAGTGTCATCAGTACTGACACAGTATAACCAGTATAGAACCAGTGCCACCAGTACTGAGCCAGTATAACCAGTACTGACCCAGTATAACCGGTACAGAACCAGTGCCACCAGTACTGACCAACTATAACCAGTATACAACTAGTGACACCAGTACTGACCCAGTATAACGAGTATAGAAACAGTGCCACCGGTACTGACCCAGTGTAACCAGTACAGAACCAGCACCACCAGTGCTGACCCAGTATAACCAGTATACAAACAGTGCCACCAGTACTCAGCAAGTATAACCAGTATAGAATTAGTGCCACCCATACTGACCTAGTATAATCAATACAGAACCAGTGCCACCAGCACTGACCCAGTATAACCAGTGCAGGACCAGTGCCACTAGTACTGACCCAGCATAACCATTACAGAACCAATGCCACCAGTTCTGACCCAGTAAAACCAGTACAGAATCAATGCCACCAATACTGACCCAGTATAACCAGTATAGAAACAATGCCACCAGTACTGACCCAGTATAACTAGTACAGAACCAGTGCCACCAATACTGTCCCAGTATAAATAGTACAGAACCAGTGTCACCAGTACTGACCGAGTATAACCAATAAAGAACGAATGCCACCAATACTGACCCAGTATAACCAGTATAGAACCAGTGCCACCAGTACTGACCCAGTATAACCAGTACAGAACCAGTGCCACCAGTACTGACCCAGTATAACTAGTAAAGAACCAGTGTCACCAGTACTGACCCAGTATAACCAATACAGAATCAGTGCCACCAGTACTGGCCCAGTATAACCAGTTCAGAACCAGCACCACCAGTTCTGACCCAGTATAATCAGTATAGAACTATTGACACCAGTACCGACCCAGTATAACTAGTATAGAACCAGTGTCACCAGTACTGACCCAGTAAAGCCGGTATAGAACCAGTTCCACGAGCACTGACACAGTATACCTAGTACAGAACCAGTGTCACTAGCAAAGACCCAGTATAACCAGTACAGAACCAGCACCACCAGTAATGACCCAGTAAAATCAGTATAGAACTATTGAAACCAGTACTGAACCAGTATAACCAGTATACAACCAGCGCCACCAGTACTGACCCAGTATAACCAGTACGGAACCAGCACCACCAGTACTGACCCAGTATAATCAGTACCGAACCAGTGCTACCAGTACTAACCCAGTATAACCAATTTAGAACTAGTGCCAATAGTACTGACCCAGTATAACCAGTAGAGAACCAGTGCCAACAGTACTGACCTAGTATAACCAGTATATAACTAGTGCCACTCGTACTGACCTAGCATAACCAATACAGAACCAGGGCCACCAGTACTGACCCAGTATAACCAGTACAGGACCAGTGCTACCAGGACTGACCCATTATATCCAGTACTGACCCAGTATAACCAGTACACAACCAGTGCCACCAGTACTGACCCAGTATAATCAGTATGGAACTATCAGTATAGAACTATTAACACCAGTACTGACCCAGTATAACTAGTATAGAAACAGTGTCACCAGTACTGAGCCAGTATAACCAGTATAGAACCAGTGCCACCAGTACTGAACCAGTATAACCAGTACTGACCCAGTATAACCAGTACAGAATCAGTGCCACCAGTACTGACCAAGTATAGCCAGTATGCAACCAGTGCCACCAGTACTGACTCAGTATAACCAATACAGAACCAGTGCCACCAGCACTGACCTAGTATAACCAGTATATAACTAATGCCACCCGTACTGACCTAGTATGACCAGTACAGAATCAGTGCCACCTTTAGTGACCCAGTATAACCAGTACAGGACCTGTACCAATAGTACTGGCTCAGCATAACCAGTACAGAACGAATGCCACCAGTACTGACTCAGTATAACCAGTGCCACCAGTATCGACCCAGTATAACCAGTACAGAACCAATGCCACCAATACTGACCCAGCATAACCAGTACAGAACCAGTGTCACCAGTACTGACCCAGTATAACCAATACAGAACCACTGCCACCAGTACTGACACAGTATAACCAATTCAGAACCAGCACCACCAGTACTGACCCAGTATAACCAGTACGGAACCATCACCACCAGTATTGACGCAGTATAATCAGTATAGAACTATTAACACCAGTACTAACCCAGTATAACTAGTGCAGAACCAGTGCCACCAGTACTGACCAGTTTAACCAGTATAGAACCATTGCCACCAGTACTGAACTAGTATAACCATTATACAACCAGTGCCAGCAGTACTGACCCAGTATAACCAGTACAGAACCAGTTCCACCAGTTCTGACCCAGTATAACCAGTACAGAACCAGTTCCACCAGTACTGACCCAGTATAACCAGTACAGGACCAGTGCCACTAGTAGTGAACCAGCATAACCAGTACAGAACCAATGCCACCAGTACTGACCCAGTATAACCAGAACAGAACTAGTGTCACCAGTACTGACCCAGTATAACCAGTACAGAACCAGCACCACCAGTACTGACCCAGTACTACCAGTACTGACCCAGTATAAACAGTATAGAACTATTGACACCAGTACTGACCCAGTATAACTAGTATAGAACCAGTTTCACCAGTACTGACCCAGTATAACCTGTATAGAAACAGTGCCGCCATTACTGACACAATATAACTAGTACAGAACAGCTGCCACTAGTAATGACCCAGTATAGCCAGTACAGAACAAGCACCACCTGTACTGACCCAGTATAATCAGTATAGAACTATTGACGCCAGTACTGACCCAGTATAACTAGCATAGAACCAGTGCCACCAGTACTGACCCAGTAGAACCAGTGCCACCAGTATTGAACCAGTATAACCAGTATACAACCAGTGCCACCAGTGCTGACCCAGTATAACCAGTGTAGACCCAGTGCCACCGGTACTGACCCAGTATAAACAGTACAGAACCAGCGCCACCAGT
Source organism: Phyllobates terribilis (assembly GCF_046119375.1). NCBI lineage: Eukaryota > Metazoa > Chordata > Amphibia > Anura > Dendrobatidae > Phyllobates > Phyllobates terribilis. Next base: position 161,416,818 of record NW_027362770.1, read on the forward strand.
ACTGACCCAGAAAAAACAGTATACAACCAGTGCCACCAGTACTGACTCAGTATAACCAGTATAGACCTAGTGCCAACAGTACTGACCCAGTATAACCAGTACAGAACCAGTGCTACCAGTGCTACCAGTACTGACTCAGTATAACCAGTATAAAACTAGTGCCAATAGTACGGACCCAGTATAACCAGAATATAACTAGTGCCACCAGTACTGACCCAGTATAACCAGTACAGAACCAGTGCCACAAGTACTGACCTAGTATAACCAGTATATAACTAGTGCCACTCGTACTGACCTAGCATAACCAGTACAGAACCAGTGCCACCAGTACTGACCCAGTATAACCAGTACAGGACCAGTGCCACTAGTACTTTCCCAGTTAAACAGTACGGAACCAGCACCACCAGTACTGATCCAGTATGATCAGTATAGAACTATTAACACCAGTACTGACCCAGTATAACTAGTATAGTACCAGTGTCATCAGTACTGACACAGTATAACCAGTATAGAACCAGTGCCTCCAGTACTGAGCCAGTATAACCAGTACTGACCCAGTATAACCGGTACAGAACCAGTGCCACCAGTACTGACCAACTATAACCAGTATACAACTAGTGACACCAGTACTGACCCAGTATAACCAGTATAGAAACAGTGCCACCGGTACTGACCCAGTGTAACCAGTACAGAACCAGCACCACCAGTGCTGACCCAGTATAACCAGTATACAAACAGTGCCACCAGTACTCAGCAAGTATAACCAGTATAGAATTAGTGCCACCCATACTGACCTAGTATAATCAATACAGAACCAGTGCCACCAGCACTGACCCAGTATAACCAGTGCAGGACCAGTGCCACTAGTACTGACCCAGCATAACCATTACAGAACCAATGCCACCAGTTCTGACCCAGTAAAACCAGTACAGAATCAATGCCACCAATACTGACCCAGTATAATAAGTATAGAAACAATGCCACCAGTACTGACCCAGTATAACTAGTACAGAACCAGTGCCACCAATACTGTCCCAGTATAAATAGTACAGAACCAGTGTCACCAGTACTGACCCAGTATAACCAATACAGAACGAATGCCACCAATACTGACCCAGTATAACCAGTATAGAACCAGTGCCACCAGTACTGACCCAGTATAACCAGTACAGAACCAGTGCCACCAGTACTGACCCAGTATAACTAGTAAAGAACCAGTGTCACCAGTACTGACCCAGTATAACCAATACAGAATCAGTGCCACCAGTACTGGCCCAGTATAACCAGTTCAGAACCAGCACCACCAGTTCTGACCCAGTATAATCAGTATAGAACTATTGACACCAGTACCGACCCAGTATAACTAGTATAGAACCAGTGTCACCAGTACTGACCCAGTAAAGCCGGTATAGAACCAGTTCCACGAGCACTGACACAGTATACCTAGTACAGAACCAGTGTCACTAGCAAAGACCCAGTATAACCAGTACGGAACCAGCACCACCAGTAATGACCCAGTAAAATCAGTATAGAACTATTGAAACCAGTACTGAACCAGTATAACCAGTATACAACCAGCGCCACCAATACTGACCCAGTATAACCAGTACAGAACCAGTGCCACCAGTACTGACCCAGTATAACCAGTACAGAACCAGTGCCACCAGTACTGACCCAGTATAACCAGTATAGACCTAATGCCACCGGTACTGACCCAGTATAACCAGTGCAGAACGAGTGCTACCAGTACTGACCCATTATATCCAGTACTGACCCAGTATAACCAGTATAGAACCAGTGCCACCAGTACTGACCAAGTATAATGAGTACACAACCAGTACCACTGGTACAGAACCAGTATAATCAGTATAGAACAATCAGTATAGAACTATTAACACCAGTACTGACCCAATATAACTAGTATAGAAACAGTGTCACCAGTACTGACCCAGTATAACCATTATAGAACCAGTGCCATCAGTACTGAACCAGTATAACCAGTACTGACCCAGTATAACCAGTACAGAATCAGTGCCACCAGTACTGACCCAGTATAACCAATACAGAACCAGTGCCACCAGTACTGACCCAGTATAATCAGTGCCACCAGTACTGACCCAGTATAACCAGTACAGAAACAGTGCCACCAGTACAGAACTAGTGCCACCAGTACTGACCCAGTATAATCAGTATACAACCAGTGCCACCAGTACTGACCCAGTATAACCAGTATAGAACAAGTGCCACCGGTACTGACCCAGTACAAACAGTACAGAACCAGCGCCACCAGTACTGACCCAGTAGAACCAGTATACAACCAGTGCCACCAGTTCTGACTCAGAATGATCAGTATAGACCTATTGCCACCAGTACTGACGCAGTATAACCAGTACCGAACCAGTGCTACCAGTACTAACCCAGTATAACCAGTATAGAACTAGTGCCAATTGTACTGACCCAGTATAACCAGTAGAGAACCAGTGCCACCAGGACCTACCTAGTATAACCAGTATTTAACTAGTGCCACCTGTATTGACCTAGTATAATCAGTACAGAACCAGTTCCACCAGTACTGACCCTGTATAACCAGTACAGGACCAGTCAGTGCCACTAGTGCTGACCCAGCATAACCAGTACAGAACCAGCACCACCAGTACTGACCCAGTATAACCAGTATGGAACCAGCACCACCAGTACTGACCCAGTATAACCAGTACAGAACCAGCACCACCAGTACTGACCCAGTATAATCAGTATACAACTATTGACACCAGTAGTGACCCAGTATAACTAGTATGGAACCAATGCCACCAGTACTGACCCAGTATAACCAGTTCAGAACCAGCACCACCAGTACTGACCCAATATGATCAGTATAAAACTATTGACACCAGTACTGACCCAGAAAAAGTAGAATAGAACCAGTGTCACCAGTACTGACCCAGTATAGCCGGCATAGAACCACTGCCACCAGTACTGACACAGTATAACTAGTACAGAACCATTGCCACTAGTAATGACCCAGTATAACTAGTACGGTACCAGCACCACCAGTACTGACCCAGTACAATCAGTATAGAACTATTGACACCAGTACTGACCCAGTATAACCAGTATAGAACCAGTGCCACCAGTACTGAACCAGTACATCCAGTGCAGAACCAGTGCCACCAGTACTGACCCAGTATAACCAGTACAGAACGAGAGCCACCAGTACTGACCCAGTATAATCAGTATACAACCAGTGTCACCAGTACTGACCCAATATAACCAGTATAGAACCAGCGCAACCGGTACTGACCCAGTATAACCAGTACAGAACCAGCGCCACCAGTACTGACCCAGTATAACCAGTATACAACCAGTGGCACCAGTTCAGACTCAGTATGACCAGTATAGACCTATTGCCACCAGTACTGACTCAGTATAACCAGTACCGAACCAGTGCTACCAGTACTAACCCAGTATAACCAGTATAGAACTAGTGCCAATAGTACTGACCCAGTATAACCAGTAGAGAACCAGTGCGACCAGTACTGATCTAGTATAACCAGTATTTAACTAGTGCCACCCGTATTGACCTAGTATAATCAGTACAGAACCAGTTCCACCAGTACTGACCCTGTATAACCAGTACAGGACCAGTGCCACTAGTACTGACCCAGCATAACCAGTACAGAACCAGCACCACAAGTACTGACCCAGTATAACCAGTACGGAACCAGCACCACCAGTACTGACCCAGTATAATCAGTATAGAACTATTGACACCAGTACTGACCCAGGATAACTAGTATATAACCAGTGTTACCAGTACTGACCCAGTATAGCCAGTACAGAACCACTGTCACTAGTACTGCCCAAGTACAACCACTACAGAACCAGTGCCACCAGTATTGACCCAGTATAACCAGTACAGAACCAGCACCACCAGTACTGACCCAATATAACCAATACAGAACCAGTGCCACCAGTACTGACCCAGTATAACCAGTACAGAACCAGTGCCACCAGTACTGACCCAGTATAACCAGTACAGAACCAGTGCCACCAGTACTGACCCAGTATAATCAGTATACAACCAGTGCCTCCAGTACTCACCCAGTATAACCAGTATAGAACCAGTGCCACCGGTACTGACCCAGTATAACCAGTACCGAACCAGTGCTACCAGTACTAACCCAGTATAACCAGTATACAACCAGTGCCACCAGTACTGACCCAGTATAACCAGTAGAGAACCAGTGCCACCAGGACTGACCTAGTATAATCAGTACAGAACCAGTTCCACCAGTACTGACCCTGTATAACCAGTACAGGACCATTGCCACTAGTACTGATCCAGCATAACAAGTACAGAACCAGCACCACCAGTACTGACCCAGTATAACCAGTATGGAACCAGCACCACCAGTACTGACCCAGTATAACCAGTACAGAAGCAGCACCACCAGTACTGACCCAGTATAATCAGTATAGAACTATTGACACCAGTAATGACCCAGTATAACTAGTATAGGAGCAGTGCCACCAGTACTGACCCAGTATAGCCGGTATAGAACCAGTGCCACCAGTACTGACACAGTATAAGTAGTACAGAACCATTGCCACTAGTAATGACCCTGTATAACCAGTACGGTACCAGCACCACCAGTACTGACCCAGTATAATCAGTATAGAACTATTGACACCAGTACTGACCCAGTATAACCAGTATAGAACCAGTGCCACCAGTATTGAACCAGTATAACCAGTACAGAACCAGTGCCACCAGTACTGACCCAGTATAACCAGTACAGAACCAGTGCCACCAGTACTTACCCAGTATAACCAGTATAGCCCTAATGTCACCGGTACTGACCCAGTATAACCAGTGCAGAACGAGTGCTACCAGTACTGACCCATTATATCCAGTACTGACCCAGTATAACCAGTATAGAACCAGTGCCACCAGTACTGACCAAGTATAACCAGTACACAACCCGTACCACCAGTACTGACCCAGGATAGAACTATCAGTATAGAACTATTAACACCAGTACTGACCCAGTATAACTAGTATAGAAACAGTGTCACCAGTACTGACCCAGTATAACCAGTATAGAACCAGTGCCACAAGTACAGAACCAGTATAACCAGTACTGACCCAGTATAACCAGTACAGAATCAGTGCCACCAGTACTGACCCAGTATAACCAGTACAGAACCAGTGCCATCAGTACTGACCCAGTGTAGCGTCGGCATCCCTGCCCCCTGCTAGGCAGGGACGCCGTTCCCCTCACCTCTCCGCTCCGTGCCCGTCGGCTTCCTCCCGCTCTGCTGGCAGCGCGCGCTGCTTTCCGGCCCTTGTGCTTAGGGTGCGCGCGCGCTCGCCCTCTCTTAAAGGGGCCGCGCGCGCCGTCCTAAGGAGTCCCCGGCCTATGGCCGGAGGACCTCCCCATATATAAGGCACCTCCTCCAAAATGGAGGTGCCCGAGCAATGTTGTTGCAAAACATTCACTGCTTCAGCCCTCAGGTCCCGTTACCAGTTACCTGCCAGTCACCTGCCAGATTCCTGCCTGTTACCTGCCAGTCACCTGCCAGATTCCTGTGTGACCACCTGCCTGTCCAGAGACTCTTGCCCGCTCACCTGGGAGCGCTCACCTGCTACCTGCCTGCTAGCCTACCTGGAGGCTCTGCCATCTCTTGCCGTGACCACCTGCCAGTCCAGAGACTCTTGCCCGCTCACCTGGGAGCGCTCACCTGCTACCTGCCAACTAGCCTACCTGGAGGCTCTGCCGTCACTTGCTGTGACCACCTGCCTGTCCAGAGACTCTTGCCCGCTCACCTGGGAGCGCTCACCTGCTACCTGCCTGCTAGCCTACCTGGAGGCTCTGCCGTCACTTGCCGTGACCACCTGCCTGTCCAGAGACTCTTGCCCGGTCACCTGGGAGCGCTCACCTGCTACCTGCCTGCTAGCCTACCTGGAGGCTCTGCCGTCACTTGCCGTGACCACCTGGCCGTCCAGAGACTCTTGCCCGCTCACCTGGGAGCGTCCACCTTCTACCTGTCTGCTAGTCTACCCAGAGACTGTCCCTGTCACTTGCCGTGACTACCTGCCCTTCTACCCAGAGACTGTCCTTGTCACTTGCTGTGACTACCTGCCCTTCTACCCAGAGACTGTCCCTGTCACTTGCTGTGACTACCTGCCCTTCTACCCAGAGACTGTCCCTGTCACTTGCCGTGACTACCTGCCCTTCTACCCAGAGACTGTCCCTGTCCTTGCCGTGACTACCTGCCCATCTTCCCTGGGAGCCACCCGCTTCCTTACAAGGACCGCCCCCTTGTATAGTTGCTCAGAGGTTCCACCTCCCAGACCCGTTACACCCAGTATAATCAGTATACAAACAGTGCCACCAGTACTGACCCAGTATAACCAGTACAGAACCAGTGCCACCAGTACTGACCCAGTATAACCAGTACAGAACTAGTGCCACCAGTACTGACCCAGTATAATCAGTATACACCAGTGCCACCAGTACTGACCCAGTATAACCAGTATAGAACAAGTGCCACCGGTACTGACCCAGTATAACCAGTACAGAACCTGCGCCACCAGTACTGACCCTGTAGAACCAGTATACAAACAGTGCCACCAGTTCTGACTCAGAATGATCAGTATAGACCTATTGCCACCAGTACTGACGCAGTATAACCAGTAACGAACCAGTGCTACCAGTACTAACCCAGTATAACCAGTATAGAACTATTGCCAATAGTACTGACCCAGTATAACCAGTAGAGAACCAGTGCCACCAGGACCTACCTAGTATAACCAGTATTTAACTAGTGCCAACTGTATTGACCTAGTATAATCAGTACAGAACCAGTTCCACCAGTACTGACCCTGTATAACCAGTACAGGACCAGTCAGTGCCACTAGTGCTGACCCAGCTTAACCAGTACAGAACCAGCACCACCAGTACTGACCCAGTATAACCAGTATGGAACCAGCACCACCAGTACTGACCCAGTATAACCAGTACAGAACCAGCACCACCAGTACTGACCCAGTATAATCAGTATAGAACTATTAACACCAGTAATGACCCAGTATAACTAGTATAGAACCAGCACCACCAGTACTGACCCAATATAATCAGTATAAAACTATTGACACCAGTACTGACCCAGAAAAACTAGAATAGAACCAGTGTCACCAGTATTGACCCAGTATAGGCGGTATAGAACCACTACCACCAGTACTGACACAGTATAACTAGTACAGAACCATTGCCACTAGTAATGACCCAGTATAACTAGTACGGTACCAGCACCACCAGTACTGACCCAGTATAATCAGTATAGAACTATTGACACCAGTACTGACCCAGTATAACCAGTATAGAACCAGTGCCACCAGTACTGACCCAGTATAACCAGTACAGAACCAGGGCCACCAGTACTGACCCAGTATAATCAGTATACAAGCAGTGTCACCAGTACTGACTCAGTATAACCAGTATAGAACCAGCGCCACTGGTACTGACCCAGCATAACCAGTACAGAACCAGTGCCACCAGTACTGACCCAGTATAACCAGTATACAACCAATGCCACCAGTTCAGACTCAGTATGACCAGTATAGACCTATTGTCACCAGTACTGACCCAGTATAACCAGTACCGAACCAGTGCTACCAGTACTAACCCAGTATAGCCAGTATAGAACTAGTGCCAATAGTACTGACCCAGTATAACCAGTAGAGAACCAGTGCCACCAGTACTGATCTAGTATAACCAGTATTTAACTAGTGCCACCCATATTGACCTAGTATAATCAGTACAGAACCAGTTCCACCAGTACTGACCCTGTATAACCAGTACAGGACCAGTGCCACTAGTACTGACCCAGCATAACCAGTGCAGAACCAGCACCACCAGTACTGACCCAGTATATCCAGTACGGAATCAGCACCACCAGTACTGACCCAGTATAATCAGTATAGAACTATTGACAACAGTGCTGACCCAGTCTAACTAGTATAGAACCAGTGCCACCAGTACTGACCCAGTATAACGAGTTCAGAACCAGAACCACCAGTACTGACCCAATATAATCAGTATAGAACTATTGACACCAGTACTGACCCAGGATAACTAGTATATAACCAGTGTCACCAGTACTGACCCAGTATAGCCAGTACAGAACCACTGTCACTACTACTGCCCAAGTACAACCACTACAGAAACAGTGCCAGCAGTATTGACCCAGTATAACCAGTACAGAACCAGCACCACCAGTACTGACCCAGTAAAATCAGTATAGAACTATTGACACAAGTACTGACCCAGTATAACTAGTATAGAACCAGTGCCACCAGTACTGACCCTGTATAACCAGTTCAGAACCAGCACTACCAGTACTGACCCCGTCTAATCAGTATAGAACTATTGACACCAGTACTGACCCAGTATAACTAGTATAGAACCAGTGTCACCAGTACTGACCCAGTATAACCACTATAGAATCAGTGCCGCCAGTACAGGTACTGTATAACTAGTACAGAACCAGTGCCACTAGTAATGACCCAGTATAACCAGCATGGAACCAGCACCACCAGTATTGACCCAGTATAATCAGAATAGAACTATTGACACCAGCACTGACGCATTATAACTAGTATAGAACCAGTGCCACCAGTACTGACCCAGTATAACCAGTATAGAACCAGTGCCACCAGTACTGACCAAGTATAACCAGTATAGAACCAGTGCCACCGGTCCTGACCCAGTTTCACCAGTACAGAACCAGCGCCACCAGTACTGACCCAGTATAACCAGTATAGACCTAGTGCCTCCAGAAATGACCCAGTATAACCTGTTCAGAACCAGTTTAGAACTAGTGCCAATAGTACGGACCCAGTATAACCAGAATATAACTAGTGCCACCAGTACTGACCCAGTATAACCAGTACAGAACCAGTGCCACCAGTACTGACCTAGTATAACCAGTATATAACTAATGCCACCCGTACTGACCTAGCATAACCAGTACAGAACCAGTGCCAACAGTACTGACCCAGTATAACCAGTACAGGACTAGTGCCACTAGTACTAACCCAGTATAACCAGTACAGAACCAGCATAACCAGCACAGAACCAGCACCACCAGTAGTGACCCAGTATAACCAGTAGGGAACCAGCACCACCAGTGCTGACCCAGTATAATCAGTACCGAACCAGTGCTACCAGTACTAACCCAGTATAACCAGTTTAGAACTAGTGCCAATAGTACTGACCCAGTATAACCAGTAGAGAACCAGTGCCACCAGTACTGACCTAGTATTACCAGTATATAACTAGTGCCACCCGTAATGACCTAGTATAATCAGTACAGAACCAGTTGCACAAGTACTGACCCTGTATAACCAGTACAGGAACAGTGCCACTAGTACTGACCCAGCATAACCAGAACAGAACCAGCACCACCAGTACTGACCCAGTATAACCAGTGCCACCGGTATCGACCCAGTATAACCAGTACAGAACCAATGCCACCAATACTGACCCAGTATAACCAGTACAGAACCAGTGTCACCAGTATTGACCCAGTATAACCAATACAGAACCAGTGCCACCAGAACTGACCCAGTATAACCAGTACAGAACCAACACCACCAATGCTGACCCAGTAAAACCAGTACAGAACCAGCTCCACCAGTACTGACCCAGTATAATCAGTATAGAACTATTAACACCAGTACTAACCCAGTATAACTAGTACAGAACCAGTGCCACCAGTACTGACCCAGTTTAACCAGTATAGAACCAGTGCCACCAGTACTGAACCAGTATAACCATTATACAACCAGTGCTAGCAGTACTGACCCAGTATAATCAGTACAGAACCAGAGCCACCAGTTCTGACCCAGTATAACCAGTACAGAACCAGTTCCACCAGTACTGACCCAGTATAACCAGTACAGGACCAGTGCCACTAGTAGTGAACCAGCATAACCAGTACAGAACCAATGCCACCAGTACTGACCCAGTATAACCTGTGCCACCAGTACCGACCCAGTATAACCAGTACAAAACCAATGCCACCAATACTGACCCAGTATAACCAGAACAGAACTAGTGTCATCAGTACTGACCCAATTTAACCAGTACAGAACCAGCACCACCAGTACTGACCCAGTATAAACAGTATAGAACGATTGACACCAGTACTGACCCAGTATAATTAGTATAGAACCAGTGTCACCAGTACTGACCCAGTATAACCTGTATAGAAACAGTGCCGCCAGTACTGACACAATATAACTAGTACTGAACAGTTGCCACTAGTAATGACCCAGTATAGCCAGTACGGAACCAGCACCACCAGTACTAACCCAGTATAATCAGTATAGAACTATTGACACCAGTACTGACCCAGTCTAACTAGTATAGAACCAGTGCCACCAGTACTGACCCAGTATAACCAGTATAGAACCAGTGCCACCGATACTGACCCAGTATAACCAATACAGAACCAGCGCCACCAGTACTGACCCAGTATAACCAGTATACAACCAGTGCCACCAGTAATGACCCAGTATAACCAGTACAGAACCAGTGCCACCAGTACTGACTTAGAATAACCAGTATATAACTAGTGCCACTCGTACTGACCTAGCATAACCAGTACAGAACCAGTGCCACCAGTACTGACCCAGTATAACCAGTACAGGACCAGTGCCACTAGTACTGACCCAGTATAACAGTACGGAACCAGCACCACCAGTGCTGATCCAGTATAATCAGTATAGAACTATTAACAACAGTACTGACCCAGTATAACTAGTATAGTACCAGTGTCATCAGTACTGACCCAGAATAACCAGTATAGAAGCAGTGCCACCAGTACTGAGCCAGTATAACCAGTACTGAGCCAGTATAACCAGTACAGAACCAGTGCCACCAGTACTGACCAACTATAACCAGTATACAACTAGTGCCAAGAGTACTGACCCAATATAGCCAGTATAGAAACAGTGCCACCAGTACTGACCCAGTATAACTAGTACAGAACCAGCACCACCAGTGCTGACCCAGCATAACCAGTATACGAACAGTGCCACCAGTACTGACCCAGTATAACTAGTATATAACCAGTGTCACCAGTACTGACCCAGTTTAACCAATATAGAACCAGTGCCGCCAGTACAGACACAGTATAACTAGTACAGAACCATTGCCACTAGTAATGACCCAGTATAACCAGCATGGAACCAGCACCACCAGTACTGACCCAGTATAATCAGAATAGAACTATTGACACCAGCACTGACGCATTATAACTAGTATAGAACCAGTGTCACCAGTACTGACCCAGTATAACCAGTATAGAACCAGTGCCACCAGTACTGACCAAGTATAACCAGTATAGAACCAGTGCCACCGGTCCTGACCCAGTTTCACCAGTACAGAACCAGCGCCACCAGTACTGACCCAGTATAACGAGTATACAACCAGTGCCACCAGTACTGAATCAGTATAACCAGTATAGACCTAGTGCCACCAGAACTGACCCAGTATAACCAGTATAGACCTAGTGCCACCAGAACTGACCCAGTATAACCTGATCAGAACCAGTGCTACCAGTACTGACTCAGTATAACCAGTTTAGAACTAGTGCCAATAGTACGGACCCAATATAACCAGAATATAACTAGTGCCACCAGTACTGACCCAGTATAACCAGTACAGAACCAGTGCCACCAGTACTGACCTAGTATAACCAGTATATAACTAATGCCACCCGTACTGACCTAGCATAACCAGTACAGAACCAGTGCCAACAGTACTGACCCAGTATAACCAGTACTGGACCAGTGCCACTAGTACTAACCCAGCATAACCAGTACAGAACCAGCATAACCAGTACAGAACCAGCACCACCAGTACTGACCCAATATAACCAGTACGGAACCAGCACCACCAGTACTGACCCAGTATAATCAGTACCGAACCAGTGCTACCAGTACTAACCCAGTATAACCAGTTTAGAACTAGTGCCAATAGTACTGACCAAGTATAACCAGTAGAGAACCAGTGCCACCAGTACTGACCTAGTATAACCAGTATATAACTAGTGCCACCCGTAATGACCTAGTATAATCAGTACAGAACCAGTTGCACCAGTACTGACCCTGTATAACCAGTACAGGAACAGTGCCACTAGTACTGACCTAGCATAACCAGTACAGAACCAGCACCACCAGTACTGACCCAGTATAACCAGTGCCACCAGTATCGACGCAATATAACCAGTACAGAACCAATGCCACCAATACTGACCCAGTATAACCAGTACAGAACCAGTGTCACCAGTACTGACCCAGTATAACCAATACAGAACCAGTGCCCCCAGAACTGACCCAGTATAACCAGTACAGAACCAACACCACCAATACTGACCCAGTAAAACCAGTACAGAACCATCTCCACCAGTACTGACCCAGTATAATCAGTATAGAACTATTAACACCAGTACTAACCCAGTATAACTAGTACAGAACCAGTGCCACCAGTACTGACCCAGTTTAACCAGTATAGAACCAGTGCCACCAGTACTGAACCAGTATAACCATTATGCAACCAGTGCCAGCAGTACTGACCCAGTATAACCAGTACAGAACCAGCACCACCAGTATTGACCCAGTATAATTAGTATAGAACTATTGACACCAGTACTGACCCAGTATAACTAGTATAGAACCAGTGTCACCAGTAGTGACCCAGTATAACCTGTATAGAAACAGTGCCGCCAGTACTGACACAATATAACTAGTACAGAACAGTTGCCACTAGTAATGACCCAGTATAGCCAGTATGGAACCAGCACCACCAGTACTGACCCAGTATAATCAGAATAGAACTATTGACACCAGTACTGACCCAGTATAACAAGTATAGAGCCAGAGCCACAAGTACTGACCCAATATAACCAGTTCAGAACCAGCACCACCAGTATTGACCCAGTATAATTAGTATAGAACTATTGACACCAGTACTGACCCAGTATAACTAGTATAGAACCAGTGTCACCAGTAGTGACCCAGTATAACCTGTATAGAAACAGTGCCGCCAGTACTGACACAATATAACTAGTACAGAACAGTTGCCACTAGTAATGACCCAGTATAGCCAGTATGGAACCAGCACCACCAGTACTGACCCAGTATAATCAGAATAGAACTATTGACACCAGTACTGACCCAGTATAACAAGTATAGAACCAGTGCCACCAGTACTGACTCTGTATAACCAGTTCAGAACCAGCACTACCAGTACTGACCCAGTATAATCAGTATAGAACTATTGACACCAGTACTGACCCAGTATAACTAGTATAGAACCAGTGTCACCAGTACTGACCCAGTATAACCACTATAGAACCAGTGCCGCCAGTACAGACACAGTATAACTAGTACAGAACCAGTGCCACTAGTAATGACCCATTATAACCAGCATGGAACCAGCACCACCAGTACTGACCCAGTATAATCAGAATACAACTATTGACACCAGCACTGACGCATTATAACTAGTATAGAACCAGTGCCAGCAGTACTGACCCAGTATAACCCGTATAGAACCAGTGCCACCAGTACTGACCAAGTATAACCAGTATAGAACCAGTGCCACCGGTCCTGACCCAGTTTCACCAGTATAGAACCAGCGCCACCCGTACTGACCCAGTATAATGAGTATACAACTAGTGCCACCAGTACTGAATCAGTATAACCAGTATAGAATTAGTGCCACCAGAACTGACCCAGTATAACCTGATCAGAACCAGTGCTACCAGTACTGACTCAGTATGACCAGTTTAGAACTAGTGCCAATAGTACGGACCCAGTATAACCAGAATATAACTAGTGCCACCAGTACTGACCCAGTACAACCAGTACAGAACCAGTGCCACCAGTACTGACCTAGTATAACCAGTATATAACTAATGCCACCCGTACTGACCTAGCATAACCAGTACAGAACCAGTGCCAACAGTACTGACCCAGTATAACCAATACAGGACCAGTGCCACTAGTACTAACCCAGCATAACCAGTACAGAACCAGCACCACCAGTACTGACCCAGTATAACCAGTACGGAACCAGCACCACCAGTACTGACCCAGTATAATCAGTACCGAACCAGTGCTACCAGTACTAACCCAGTATAACCAGTTTAGAACTAGTGCCAATAGTACTGACCCAGTATAACCAGTAGAGAACCAGTGCCACCAGTACTGACCTAGGATAACCAGTATATAACTAGTGCCACCCGTAATGATCTAGTATAATCAGTACAGAACCAGTTGCACCAGTACTGACCCTGTATTACCAGTACAGGAACAGTGCCACTAGTACTGACCCAGCATAACCAGTACAGAATCATCACCACCAGTACTGACCCAGTATAACCAGTGCCACCAGTATCGACCCAGTATAACCAGTACAGAACGAATGCCACAAATACTGACCCAGTATAACCAGTACAGAACCAGTGTCACCAGTACTGACCCAGTATAACCAATACAGAACCAGTGCCACCAGAACTGACCCAGTATAACCAGTACAGAACCAACACCACCAATACTGACCCAGTAAAACCAGTACAGAACCAGCTCCACCAGTACTGACCCAGATTAATCAGTATAGAACTATTAACACCAGTACTAACCCAGTATAACTAGTACAGAACCAGTGCCACCAGTACTGACCCAGTTTAACCAGTATAGAACCAATGCCACCAATACTGAACCAGTATAACCATTATACAACCAGTGCTAGCAGTACTGACCCAGTATAGACAGTACAGAGCCAGAGCCACCAGTTCTGACCCAGTATAACCAGTACAGAACCAGTTCCACCAGTACTGACCCAGTATAACCAGTACAGGACCAGTGCCACTAGTAGTGAACCAGAATAACCAGTACAGAACCAATGCCACCAGTACTGACCCAGTATAACCTGTGCCACCAGTATCGACCCAGTATAACCAGTACAAAACCAATGCCACCAATACTGACCCAGTATATCCAGAACAGAACTAGTGTCATCAGTACTGACCCGGTTTAACCAGTACAGAACCAGCACCACCAGTACTGACCCAGTATAAACAGTATAGAACTATCGACACCAGTACTGACCCAGTATAATTAGTATAGAACCAGTGTCACCAATACTGACCCAGTATAACCTGTATAGAAACAGTGCCGCCAGTACTGACACAATATAACTAGTACAGAACAGTTGCCACTAGTAATGACCCAGTATAGCCAGTACGGAACCAGCACCACCAGTACTGACCCAGTATAATCAGTATAGAACTATTGACACCAGTACTGACCCAGTATAACTAGTAGAGAACCAGTGCCACCAGTACTGACCCAGTAGAACCAGTATAGAACCAGTGCCACCAGTATTGAACCAGTATAACCAGTATACAACCAGTTCCACCAGTACTGACCCAGTATAACCAGTATAGAACCAGTGCCACCAGTACTGACCCAGTATAACCAGTACGGAACCAGTGCTACCAGTACTGACTCAGTATAACCAGTATATAACTAGTGCCATTCGTACTGACCTAGCATAACCAGTACAGAACCAGTGCCACCAGTACTGACCCAGTGTAACCAGTACAGGACCAGTGCCACTAGTACTGACCCAGTATAACAGTACGGAACCAGCACCACCAGTGCTGATCCAGTATAATCAGTATAGAACTATTAACACCAGTACTGACCCAGTATAACTAGTATAGTACCAGTGTCATCAGTACTGACCCAGTATAACCAGTATAGAACCAGTCCCACCAGTACTAAGCCAGTATATCCAGTACTGAGCCAGTATAACCAGTACAGAACCAGTGCCACCAGTACTGACCAACTATAACCAGTATACAACTAGTGCCACCAGTACTGACCCAATATAACCAGTATAGAAACAGTGCCACCGGTACTGACCCAGTATAACCAGTACAGAACCAGCATCATCAGTGCTGACCCAGTATAACCAGTATACAAACAGTGCCACCAGTACTTACCCAGTATAACTAGTATAGAACCAGTGTCACCAGTACTGACCCAGTATAACCACTATAGAACCAGTGCCACCAGTACAGACACAGTATAACTAGCACAGAACCATTGCCACTAGTAATGACCCAGTATAACTAGCATGGAACCAGCACCACCAGTACTGACCCAGTATAATCAGAATAGAACTATTGACACCAGCACTGACGCATTATAACTAGTATAGAACCAGTGCCACCAGTACTGACCCAGTATAACGAGTATAGAACCAGTGCCACCAATACAGACCAAGTATAACCAGTATAGAACCAGTGCCACCGGTCCTGACCCAGTTTCACCAGTACAGAACCAGCGCCACCAGTACTGAACCAGTATAACCAGTATACAACTAGTGCCACCAGTACTGAATCAGTATAACCAGTATAGACCTAGTGCCACCAGAACTGACCCAGTATAACCTGATCAGAACCAGTGCTACCAGTACTGACTCAGTATAACCAGTTTAGAACTAGTGCCAATAGTACGGACCCAGTATAACCAGAATATAAATAGTGCCACCAGTACTGACCCAGTATAACCAGTACAGAACCAGTGCCACCAGTACTGACCTAGTATAACCAGTATATAACTAATGCCACCCGTACTGACCTAGCATAACCAGTACAGAACCAGTGCCAACAGTACTGGCCCAGTATAACCAGTACAGGACCAGTGCCACTAGTACTAACCCAGCATAACCAGTACAGAACCAGCATAACCAGTACAGAACCAGCACCACCAGTACTGACCCAGTATAACCAGTATAGAACCAGCACCACCAGTACTGACCAAGTATAATCAGTACCAAACCAGTGCTACCAGTACTAACCCAGTATAACCAGTTTAGAACTAGTGCCAATAGTACTGACCCAGTATAACCAGTAGAGAACCAGTGCCACCAGTACTGACCTAGTATAACCAGTATATAACTAGTGCCACCCGTAATGACCTAGTATAATCAGTACAGAACCAGATGCACCAGTACTGACCCCGTACAACCAGCACAGGAACAGTGCTGCTAGTACTGACCCAGCATAACCAGTACTGAACCAGCACCACCAGTACTGACCCAGTATAACCAGTGCCACCAGTATCGACCCAGTATAACCAGTACAGAACCAATGCCACCAATACTGACCCAGTATAACCAGTACAGAACCAGTGTCACCAGTACTGACCCAGTATAACCAATACAGAACCAGTGCCACCAGAACTGACCCAGAATAACCAGTACAGAACCAACACCACCAATACTGACCCAGTAAAACCAGTACAGAACCAGCTCCACCAGTACTGACCCAGTATAATCAGTATAGAACTATTAACACCAGTACTAACTCAGTATAGCTAGTACAGAACCAGTGCCACCAGTACTGACCCAGTTTAACCAGTATAGAACCAGTGCCACCAGTACTGAACCAGTATAACCATTATACAACCAGTGCCAGCAGTACTGACCCAGTATAACCAGTACAGAACCAGTTCCACCAGTACTGACCCAGTATAACCAGTACGGGACCAGTGCCACTAGTAGTGAACCAGCATAACCAGTACAGAACCAATGCCACCAGTACTGACCCAGTATAACCTGTGCCACCTGTTTCGACCCAGTATAACCAGTACAAAACCAATGCCATCAATACTGACCCAGTATAACCAGAACAGAACTAGTGTCATCAGTACTGACCCAGTTTAACCAGTACAGAACCAGCACCACCAGTACTGACCCAGGACCACCAGTACTGACCCACTATAAACAGTATAGAACTATTGACACCAGTACTGACCCAGTATAACTAGTATAGAACCAGTGCCACAAGTACTGACCCAATATAACCAGTTCAGAACCAGCACCACCAGTATTGACCCAGTATAATTAGTATAGAACTATTGACACCAGTACTGACCCAGTATAACTAGTATAGAACCAGTGCCACCAGTACTGACCCAGCAGAACCAGTATAGAACAAGTGCCACCAGTACTGACCCCATATAACCAGTATAGAACGAGTGCTACCGGTACTGACCCAGTATAACCAGTATACAACCAGTGCCACCAGTACTGACTCAGTATAACCAGTATAGACCTAGTGCCACCAGTACTGACCCAGTATAACCAGTACAGAACCAGTGCTACCAGTACTGACTCAGTATAACCAGTATAAAACTAGTGCCAAGAGTACGGACCCAGTAAAACCAGAATATAACTAGTGCCACCAGTACTGACCCAGTATAACCAGTACAGAACCAGTGCCACCAGTACTGACCTAGTATAACCAGTATATAACTAGTGCCACTCGTACTGACCTAGCATAACCAGTACAGAACTAGTGTCACCAGTACTGACCCAGTATTACAAGTACAGGACCAGTGCCACTAGTACTGACCCAGTATAACAGTATGGAACCAGCACCACCAGTGCTGATCCAGTATAATCAGTATATAACTATTAACACCAGTACTGACCCAGTATAACTAGTATAGTACCAGTGTTACCAGTACTGACCCAGTATAACCAGTATAGAACCAGTGCCACCAGTACTGAGCCAGTATAACCAATACTGAGCCAGTATAACCAGTACTGAGCCAGTGCTACCAGTGCTGACCAACTATAGCCAGTATACAACTAGTGCCACCAGTACTGACCCAATATAACCAGTATAGAAACAGTGCCACCGGTACTGACCCAGTATAACCAGTACAGAACCAGCACCACCAGTGCTGACCCAGTATAACCAGTATACAAACAGTGCCACCAGTATTCAGCAAGTATAACCAGTATAGAATTAGTGCCACCCGTACTGACCTAGTATAATCAATACAGAACCAGTGCCACCAGTACTGACCCAGTATAACAAGTGCAGGACCAGTGCCACTAGTACTGACCCAGCATAACCATTACAGAACCAATGCCACCAGTACTGACCCAGTAAAACCAGTACAGAACCAATGCCACCAATACTGACCCAGTATGACCAGTATAGAACCAATGCCACCAGTACTGACCCAGTATAACTAGTACAGAACCAGTGCCACCAGTACTGACCAGTAGAAATAGTACAGAACCAGTGTCACCAGTACTGACCCAGTATAACCAATACAGAACCAGAGCCAGCAGTACTGACCCAGTATAACCAGTACAGAATGAATGGCACCAATACTGACCAAGTATAACCAGTATAGAACCAGTGACACCAGTACTGACCCAGTATAACCAGTACAGAACCAGTGCCACCAGTACTGACCCAGTATAACTACTAAAGAACCAGTGTCACCAGTGCTGACCCAGTATAACCAATACAGAACCAGTGCCACCAGTACTGACCAGTATAACCAGTACAGAACAAGCACCACCAGTACTGACCAAGTATAACCAGTTTGGAACCAGCACCACCAGTACTGACCAAGTATAATCAGCATAGAATTATTGACACCAGAACTGACCCAGTATAACTGATATACAACCAATGCCACCAGTACTGGCCCAGTATAACCAGTTCAAAACTAGCACCACCAGTACTGACCCAATATAATCTGTATAGAACTATTGACACCAGTACCGACCCAGTATAACTAGTATAGAACCAGTTTCACCCGTACTGACCCAGTATAGCCGGTATAGAACCAGTTCCACGAGTACTGACACAGTATAACTAGTTCAGAACCAGTGTCACTAGTAATGACCCAGTATAACCCGTACGGAACCAGCACCACCAGTAATGACCCAGTATAATCAGTATAGAACTATTGAAACCAGTACTGAACCAGTATAACCAGTATACAACCAGTGCCACCAATACTGACCCAGTATAACCAGTACAGAACTAGTGCCACCAGTACTGACCCAGTATAACCAGTACAGAACCAGTGCCACCAGTACTGACCCAGTATAACCAGTATAGACCTAATGCCACCGGTACTGACCCAGTATAACCAGTGCAGAATGAGTGCTACCAGTACTGACCCATTATATCCAGTACTGACCAAGTATAACCAGTATAGAACCAGTGCCACCAGTACTGACCAAGTATAACCAGTACACAACCAGTGCCACCAGTACTGACCCAGTATAATCAGTATAGAACTATCAGTATAGAACTATTAACACCAGTACTGACCCAGTATAACTAGTATAGAAACAGTGTCACCAGTACTGACCCAGTATAACCAGTATAGAACCAGTGCCACCAGTACTGACCAAGTATATCCAGTATGCAACCAGTGCCACCAGTACTGACTAAGTATAACCAGTATATAATTAGTGCCACCCGTACTGACCTAGTATAACCAGTACAGAACCAGTGCCACCTTTAGTGACCCAGTATAACCAGTACAGGACCTGTGCCAATAGTACTGACTCAGCATAACCAGTACAGAACGAATGCCACCAGTACTGACCCAGTAAAACCAGTGCCACCAGTATCGACCCAGTATAACCAGTACAGAACCAATGCCACCAATAATGATCCAGTATAACCAGTACAGAACCAGTGTCACCAGTACTGACCCAGTATAACCAATACAGAACCAGTGCCACCAGTACTGACACAGTATAACCAGTTCCGAACGAGCACCACCAGTACTGACCCAGTATAACCAGTACGGAACAAGCACCACCAGTACTGACCCAGTACAATCAGTATAGAATTATTGACACCCGTACTGACCCAGTATAACTAGTATAGAACCAGTGCCACCAGTACTGACCCAGTATAGAACTAGTGCCACCAGTACTGACCCAGTATAACCAGTACAGAACCAGTGCCACTAATACTGAACCAGTATAACCAGTACAGAACCAGTGCAACCAGTACTGACCCAGCATAACCAGTATAGAACTAGTGCCTCCAGTACTGACCCAGTATAACCAGTACAGAACCAGTGCCACCAGTACTGACCTAGTATAACCAGTATATAACTAGTGCCACTCGTACTGACCTAGCATAACCAGTACAGAACTAGTGTCACCAGTACTGACCCAGTATTACAAGTACAGGACCAGTGCCACTAGTACTGACCCAGTATAACAGTATGGAACCAGCACCACCAGTGCTGATCCAGTATAATCAGTATATAACTATTAACACCAGTACTGACCCAGTATAACTAGTATAGTACCAGTGTTACCAGTACTGACCCAGTATAACCAGTATAGAACCAGTGCCACCAGTACTGAGCCAGTATAACCAATACTGAGCCAGTATAACCAGTACTGAGCCAGTGCTACCAGTGCTGACCAACTATAGCCAGTATACAACTAGTGCCACCAGTACTGACCCAATATAACCAGTATAGAAACAGTGCCACCGGTACTGACCCAGTATAACCAGTACAGAACCAGCACCACCAGTGCTGACCCAGTATAACCAGTATACAAACAGTGCCACCAGTATTCAGCAAGTATAACCAGTATAGAATTAGTGCCACCCGTACTGACCTAGTATAATCAATACAGAACCAGTGCCACCAGTACTGACCCAGTATAACAAGTGCAGGACCAGTGCCACTAGTACTGACCCAGCATAACCATTACAGAACCAATGCCACCAGTACTGACCCAGTAAAACCAGTACAGAACCAATGCCACCAATACTGACCCAGTATGACCAGTATAGAACCAATGCCACCAGTACTGACCCAGTATAACTAGTACAGAACCAGTGCCACCAGTACTGACCAGTAGAAATAGTACAGAACCAGTGTCACCAGTACTGACCCAGTATAACCAATACAGAACCAGAGCCAGCAGTACTGACCCAGTATAACCAGTACAGAATGAATGGCACCAATACTGACCAAGTATAACCAGTATAGAACCAGTGACACCAGTACTGACCCAGTATAACCAGTACAGAACCAGTGCCACCAGTACTGACCCAGTATAACTACTAAAGAACCAGTGTCACCAGTGCTGACCCAGTATAACCAATACAGAACCAGTGCCACCAGTACTGACCAGTATAACCAGTACAGAACAAGCACCACCAGTACTGACCAAGTATAACCAGTTTGGAACCAGCACCACCAGTACTGACCAAGTATAATCAGCATAGAACTATTGACACCAGAACTGACCCAGTATAACTGATATACAACCAATGCCACCAGTACTGGCCCAGTATAACCAGTTCAAAACTAGCACCACCAGTACTGACCCAATATAATCTGTATAGAACTATTGACACCAGTACCGACCCAGTATAACTAGTATAGAACCAGTTTCACCCGTACTGACCCAGTATAGCCGGTATAGAACCAGTTCCACGAGTACTGACACAGTATAACTAGTTCAGAACCAGTGTCACTAGTAATGACCCAGTATAACCCGTACGGAACCAGCACCACCAGTAATGACCCAGTATAATCAGTATAGAACTATTGAAACCAGTACTGAACCAGTATAACCAGTATACAACCAGTGCCACCAATACTGACCCAGTATAACCAGTACAGAACTAGTGCCACCAGTACTGACCCAGTATAACCAGTACAGAACCAGTGCCACCAGTACTGACCCAGTATAACCAGTATAGACCTAATGCCACCGGTACTGACCCAGTATAACCAGTGCAGAATGAGTGCTACCAGTACTGACCCAATATATCCAGTACTGACCAAGTATAACCAGTATAGAACCAGTGCCACCAGTACTGACCAAGTATAACCAGTACACAACCAGTGCCACCAGTACTGACCCAGTATAATCAGTATAGAACTATCAGTATAGAACTATTAACACCAGTACTGACCCAGTATAACTAGTATAGAAACAGTGTCACCAGTACTGACCCAGTATAACCAGTATAGAACCAGTGCCACCAGTACTGACCAAGTATATCCAGTATGCAACCAGTGCCACCAGTACTGACTAAGTATAACCAGTATATAATTAGTGCCACCCGTACTGACCTAGTATAACCAGTACAGAACCAGTGCCACCTTTAGTGACCCAGTATAACCAGTACAGGACCTGTGCCAATAGTACTGACTCAGCATAACCAGTACAGAACGAATGCCACCAGTACTGACCCAGTAAAACCAGTGCCACCAGTATCGACCCAGTATAACCAGTACAGAACCAATGCCACCAATAATGATCCAATATAACCAGTACAGAACCAGTGTCACCAGTACTGACCCAGTATAACCAATACAGAACCAGTGCCACCAGTACTGACACAGTATAACCAGTTCCGAACGAGCACCACCAGTACTGACCCAGTATAACCAGTACGGAACAAGCACCACCAGTACTGACCCAGTACAATCAGTATAGAATTATTGACACCCGTACTGACCCAGTATAACTAGTATAGAACCAGTGCCACCAGTACTGACCCAGTATAGAACTAGTGCCACCAGTACTGACCCAGTATAACCAGTACAGAACCAGTGCCACTAATACTGAACCAGTATAACCAGTACAGAACCAGTGCAACCAGTACTGACCCAGCATAACCAGTATAGAACTAGTGCCTCCAGTACTGACCCAGTATAACCAGTTAGAACCAGTGTCACCAGTACTGACCCAGTATAGCTGGTATAGAACCAGTGCCACCAGTACTGACTCAGTATAACCAGTACAGAACCAGTTCCACCAGTACTGACCCTGAATAACCAGTACAGAACCATCACCACCTGTCCTGACCCAGTATAACCAGTGCCACCAGTATCGACACAGCATAACCAGTACAGAACCAATGCAACCAATACTGACCCAGTATAACCAATACAGAACCAGTGTCACCAGTACTGACCCAGTATAACCAATACAGAACTAGTGCCACCAGTACTGACCCAGTTTAACCAGTACAGATCCAGCACCACCAATACTGTCCCAGTATAACCAGTACGGAACCAGCTCCGCCAGTACTGACCCAGTATAATCAGTACAGAACTATTAACACAAGTACTGACCCAGTATAACTAGTAGACAACCAGTGCCACCATTACTGACCCAGGTTAACCAGTATAGAACCAGTGCCACCAGTACTGAACCAGTATAACCATTATACAACCAGTGCCACCAGTACTGACCCAGTTTAAGCAGTATAGAACCAGTGCCACCAGTACTGAACCAGTATTACCATTATACAACCAGTGCCACCAGTACTGACCCAGTATAACCAGAACAGAACCAGTGCCACCAGTTCTTAGCCAGCATAACCAGTATAGAACCAGTGCCATCGGTACTGACCCAATATAACCAGTATAGACCTAGTGCCACCCGTACTGACCTAGTATAACCAGTACAGAACCAGTTCCACCAAAACTGACCAAATATAACCAGTACAGGACGAGTGCCACTAGTAGTGAACCAGCATAACCAGTACAGAATCAATGCCACCAGTACTGACCCAGTATAACAAGTGCCACGAGTATTGACCCAGTATAACCAATACAGAACCAATGCCACCAATACTGACCCAGTATAACCAGTACAGAACTAGTGTCACCAGTACTGACCCAGTATAACCAGTACAGAACCAGCACCACCTGAACTGACCCAGTATAACCAGTATGGGACCAGCACCACCAGTACTGACCCAGTTTAATCAGTATAGAACTATTGACACAAGTACTGACTCAGTATAACTAGTATAGAACCAGTGTCACCAGTACTGACCCAGTATAACCACTATAGAACCACTAAAGAACCAGTGCCGCCAGTACAGACACAGTATAACTAGTACAGAATCAGTGCCACTAGTAATGACCCAGTATAACGAGTACGGAACCAGCACCACCAGTACTGACCCAGTATAATCAGAACAGAACTATTGACACCAGCACTGACCCATTATAACTAGTATAGAACCAGTGCCACCAGTACTAACCCAGTATAGCCAGTATAGAACCAGTGCCACCAGTACTGACCAAGTATAATCAGTATAGAACCAGTGCCACCGGTCCTGACCCAGTTTCACCAGTACAGAACCAGCACCACCAGTACTGACCCAGTATAACGAGTATACAACCAGTGCCACCAGTACTGAATCAGTATAACCAGTATAGACCTAGTGGCACCAGTACTGACCCAGCATAACCTGTACAGAACTAGTGCCAATAGTACGGACCCAGTATAACCAGTATATAACTAGTGCCACCAGTACTGGCCCAGTATAACCAGTACAGAACCAGTGCCACCAGTACTGACCTAGTATAACCAGTATATAACTAATGCCACCCGTACTGACCTAGCATAACCAGTACAGAACCAGTGCCAACAGTACTGACCCAGTATAACCAGTACAGGACCAGTGCCACTAGTACTAACCCAGCATAACCAGTACAGAACCATCACCACCAGTACTGACCCACTAAAACCAGTACGGAACCAGTACCACCAGTACTGACCCAGTATAATCAGTACCGAACCACTACTACCAGTAATAACCCAGTATAACCAGTTTAGAACTAGTGCCAATAGTACTGACCCAGTATAACCAGTAGAGAACCAGTGCCACCAGTACTGACCTAGTATAACCAGTATATAACTAGTGCCACCCGTATTGACCTAGTATAATCAGTACAGAACCAGTTCCACCAGTACTGACCCTGTATAACCAGTACAGGAACAGTGCCACTAGTACTGACCCAGCATAACCAGTACAGAACCAGCACCACCAGTACTGACCCAGTATAACCAGTGCCACCAGTATCGACCCAGTATAACCAGTACAGAACCAATGCCACCAATACTGACCCAGTATAACCAGTACAGAACCAGTGTCACCAGTACTGACCCAGTATAACCAATACAGAACCAGTGCCACCAGTACTGACCCAGTATAACCAGTACAGAACCAGCACCACCAATACTGACCCAGTAAAACCAGTACAGAACCAGCTCCACCAGTACTGACCCAGTATAATCAGTATAGAACTATTAACACCAGTACTAACCCAGTATAACTAGTACAGTACCAGTGCCACCAGTACTGACCCAGTTTAACCAGTATAGAACCAGTTCCACCAGTACTGAAGCAGTATAACCATTATACAACCAGTGCCAGCAGTACTGACCCAGTATAACCAATACAGAACCAGTTCCACCAGTACTGACCCAGTATAACCAGTACAGGACCAGTGCCACTAGTAGTGAACCAGCATAACCAGTACAGAACCAATGCCACCAGTACTGACCCAGTATAACCTGTGCCACCAGTATCGACCCAGTATAACCAGTACAGAACCAATGCCACCAATACTGACCCAGTATAACCAGAACAGAACTAGTGTCACCAGTACTGACCCAGTATAACCAGTACAGAACCAGCACCACCAGTACTGACCCAGTACCACCAGTACTGACCCAGTATAAACAGTATAGAACTACTGACACCAGTACTGACCCCGTATAACTAGTATAGAACCAGGGCCACCAGTACTGACCCAGTAAAACTAGTTCAGAACCAGCACCACCAGTACTGACCCAGTATAATTAGTATAGAACTATTGACACCAGTACTGACCCAGTATAACTAGTATAGAACCAGTGTCACCAGTACTGTCCCAGTATAACCTGTATTGAAACAGAGCCGCCAGTACTGACACAATATAACTAGTACAGAACAGTTGCCACTAGTAATGACCCAGTATAGCCAGTACGGAACCAGCACCACCAGTACTGACCCAGTATAATCAGTATAGAACTATTGACACCAGTACTGACCCAGTATAACTAGTATAGAACCAGTGGCACCAGTACTGACCCAGTAGAACCAGTATAGAACCAGTGCCACCAGTATTGAACCAGTAAAACCAGTATACAACCAGTGCCACCAGTACTGACCCAGTATAACCAGTATAGAACCAGTGTCACCAGTACTGACCCAGTATAACCAGTACAGAACCAGCACCACCAGTACTGACCCAGTATAACCATTATACAACCAGTGCCACCAGTACTGACTCAGTATAACCAGTATAGACCTAGTGCCACCAGTACTGACCCAGTATAACCAGTACAGAACCAGTGCTACCAGTACTGACTCAGTATAACCAGTATAAAACTAGTGCCAATAGTACGGACCCAGTATAACCAGAATATAACTAGTGCCACCAGTACTGACCCAGTATAACCAGAATATAACTAGTGCCACCAGAACTGACCCAGTATAACCAGTACAGAACCAGCACCACCAGTACTGACCCAGTACCACCAGTACTGACCCAGTATAAACAGTATAGAACTATTGACACCAGTACTGACCCAGTATAACTAGTATAGAACCAGGGCCACCAATACTGACCCAGCATAACTAGTTCAGAACCAGCACCACAAGTACGGACCCAGTATAATTAGTATAGAACTATTGACACCAGTACTGACCCAGTATAACTAGTATAGAACCAGTGTCACCAGTACTGACCCAGTATAACCAGTATTGAAACAGTGCCGCCAGTACTGACACAATATAACTAGTACAGAACAGTTGCTACTAGTAATGACCCAGTATAGCCAGTACGGAACCAGCACCACCAGTACTGACCCAGTATAATCAGTATAGAACTATTGACACCAGTACTGACCCAGTATAACTAGTATAGAACCAGTGCCACCAGTACTGACCCAGTAGAACCAGTATAGAACCAGTGCCACCAGTATTGAACCAGTATAACCAGTATACAACCAGTGCCACCAGTACTGACCCAGTATAACCAGTATAGAACCAGTGCCACAGGTACTGACCCAGTATAACCAGTACAGAACCAGCACCACCAGTACTGACCCAGTATAATCAGTATACAACCAGTGCTACCAGTACTGACTCAGTATAACCAGTATAGACCTAGTGCCACCAGTACTGACCCAGTATGACCAGTACAGAACCAGTGCTAGCAGTACTGACTCAGTATAACCAGTATAAAACTAGTGACAATAGTATGTACCCAGTATAACCAGAATATAACTAGTGCCACCAGTACTGACCCAATATAACCAGTACAGAACCAGTGCCACCAGTACTGACCTAGTATAAATAGTATATAACTAGTGCCACTCGTACTGACCTAGCATAACCAGTACAGAACCAGTGCCACCAGTACTGACTCAGTATAACCAGTATAGACCTAGTGCCACCAGTACTGACCCAGTATAGCCAGTACAGAACCAGTGCTACCAGTACTGACTCAGTATAACCAGTATAAAACTAGTGCCAATAGTACGGACCCAGTATAACCAGAATATAACTAGTGCCACCAGTACTGACCCAGTATAACCAGTACAGAACCAGTGCCACCAGTACTGACCCAGTATAACCAATACAGGACCAGTGCCACTAGTACTGACCCAGTATAACAGTACGGAACCAGCACCACCAGTACTGATCCTGTATAATCAGTACAGAACTATTAACACCAGTACTGACCCAGTATAACTAGTATAGTACCAGTGTCATCAGTACTGACCCAGTATAACCAGTATAGAACCAGTACCACCAGTACTGAGCCAGTATAACCAGTACTGACCCAGTATAACCAGTACAGAACCAGTGCCACCAGTACTGACCAACTATAACCAGTATACAACTAGTGCCACCAGTACTGACCCAGTATAACCAGTATAGAAACAGCGCCACCGGTACTGACCCAGCATAACCAGTACAGAACCAGCACCACCAGTGCTGACCCAGTATAACCAGTATACAAACAGTGCCACCAGTACTCAGCAAGTATAACCAGTATAGAATTAGTGCCACCCGTACTGACCTAGTATAATCAATACAGAACCAGTGCCACCAGTACTGACCCAGTATAACCAGTGCAGGACCAGTGCCACTAGTACTGACCCAGCATAACCATTACAGAACCAATGCCACCAGTACTGACCCAGTAAAACCAGTACAGAACCAATGCCACCAATACTGACCCAGTATAGCCAGTATACAACCAATGCCACCAGTACTGACCCAGTATAACTAGTACAGAACCAGTGCCACCAGTACTGACCCAGTATAAATAGCACAGAACCAGTGTCACCAGTACTGACCCAGTATAACCAATACAGAACCAGTGCCACCAGTACTGACCCAGTATAACCAGTACAGAACGAATGCCACCAATACTGACCCAGTATAACCAGTATAAAACCAGTGCCACCACTACTGACCCAGTATAACTAGTATAGAACCAGTGTCACCAGTACTGACCCAGTATAGCCGGTATAGAACCAGTTCCACGAGTACTGACACAGTATAACTAGTACAGAACCAATGTCACTAGTAATGACCCAGTATAACCAGTACGGAACCAGCACCACCAGTAATGACCCAGTATAATCAGTATAGAACTATTGAAACCAGTACTGAACCAGTATAACCATTATACAACCAGTGCCACCAATACTGACCCAGTATAACCAGTACAGAACCAGTGCCACCAGTACTGACCCAGTATAACCAGTACAGAACCAGTGCCACCAGTACTGACCCAGTATAACCAGTATAGACCTAATGCCACCGGTACTGACCCAGTATAACCAGTGCAGAACGAGTGCTACCAGTACTGACCCATTATATCCAGTTCTGACCAAGTATAACCAGTATAGAACCAGTGCCACCAGTACTGACCAAGTATAACCAGTACACAACCAGTGCCACCAGTACTGACCCAGTATAATCAGTATAGAACTATCAGTATAGAACTATTAACACCAGTACTGACCCAGTATAACTAGTATAGAAACAGTGTCACCAGTACTGACCCAGTATAACCAGTATAGAACCAGTGCTACCAGTACTGAACCAGTATAACCAGTACTGACCCAGTAAACCAGTACAGAATCAGTGCCACCAGTACTGACCAAGTACAACCAGTATACAACCAGTGCCACCAGTACTGACTCAGTATAACCAATACAGAACCAGTGCCACCAGTACTGACCTAGTATAACCAGTATATAACTAGTGCCACCCGTACTGTCCTAGTATAACCAGTGCCACCTTTAGTGACCCAGTATAACCAGTACAGGACCTGTGCAAATAGTACTGACTCAGCATAACCAGTACAGAACGAATGCCACCAGTAGAGACCCAGTATAACCAGTGCCACCAGTATCGACCCAGTATAACCAGTACAGAACCAATGCCATCAATACTGACCCAGTATAACCAGTACAGAACCAGTGTCACCAGTACTGACCCAGTATAACCAATACAGAACCAGTGCCACCAGTACTGACACAGTATAACCAGTTCAGATCCAGCACCACCAGTACTGACCCAGGATAACCAGTACGGAACCAGCACCACCAGTACTGACCCAGTAAAATCAGTATAGAATTATTGACACCAGTACTGACCCAGTATAACTAGTATAGAACCAGTGCCACCAGTACTGACCCAGTATAGAACCAGTGCCACCAGTACTGAACCAGTATAACCAGTACAGAACCAGTGCCACTAGTACTGAACCAGTATAACCAGTACAGAACCAGTGCAACCAGTACTGACCCAGCATAACCAGTATAGAACTAGTGCCTCCAGTACTGACCCAGTATAACCAGTTAGAACCAGTGTCACCAGTACTGACCCAGTATAGCTGGTATAGAACCAGTGCCACCAGTACTGACACAGTATAATCAGTACGGAACCAGCACCACCAGTACTGACCCAGTATAATCGGTATAGAACTATTGACACCAGTACTGACCCAGTATAACTAGTATAGAACCAGTGCCACAGTACTGAACCAGTATAACCAGTATACAACCTGTGCCACCAGTACTGACCAGTATAACCAGTACAAAACCAGTGCCACCAGTACTGACCCATTATAACCAGTACAGAACCAATACCACCAGTACTGACCAAGTATAACCAGTATACAACCAGTGCCACTAGTACTGACCCAGTATAACCAGTAAAGAAACAGTGCCACCAGTACTGGCCCAGTATAACCAATACAGAACCAGTGCAACCGATACTGACACAGTATAACCAGTATACAACCAATGCCACCAGTACTGACTCAGTATAACCAGTATACACCTAATGCCACCGGTACTGACCCAGAATAACCAGTGCAGAACCAGTGCCACCAACACTGACCCAGTATAAGTAGTACAGAAACAGTGCCACCCGTACTGACCTAGTATAACCAGTACAGAACCAGTGCCACCAGTAGTGACCCAGTATAACCAGTACAGGACCAGTGCCAATAGTACTGACCCAGCATAACCAGTACAGAACCAATGCCACCAGTACTGACACAGTATAACCAGTGCCAACAGTATCAACTCAGTATAACCAGTACAGAACCAATGCCACCAATACTGACCCAGTATAACCAGTACAGAACCAGTGTCACCAGTAGCATCCCAGTATAAACAATACAGAACCAGTGCCCCCAGTACTGACACAGTATAACCAGTACAGAACCAGCACCACCAGTACTGACCCAGTATAACCAGTTCAGAACCAGCACCACCAGAACTGATCCAGTATAATCAGTATAGAACTATTAACACCAGTACTGACCCAGTATAACTAGTATAGAACCAGTGTCACGAGTACTGACCCAGTATAGCCAGTATAGAACCAGTGCCACCAGTACTGACACAGTATAACTAGTACAGAACCATTGCCACTAGTAATGACCCAGTATGACCAGTACGGAACCAGCACCACCAGTACTGACCCAGTATAACCAATACAGAACCAGTGGCACCAGTATTGACCCAATATAACCAGTACGGAAGCAGCACCACCAGTACTGACCCAGTATAATCAGTATAGAACTATTAACACCAGTAATCACCCAGTATAACTAGTATATGTTACGGATCCGGGTGGTGGAACCTCTGTGCTGCAGTGCAAGGAGGGACCAGAGGGGCGTAACTAGGTATCAACTCGGACCGACGAAGGTCGTACGGCGGCTCAATTGACTCTGTGACCAGGGAGGGACCGAGCAAAGGGACCAGGTGCTACTCTGGGGACCGACCTTGTACGAGAGCAGGTGACTCCCACGGGTCAGAAGGCAGGGACTGACTGGTACAGCAGATGAGCACGGCTGGCAGGCTGACGGGTGATCCAGGCAGACCGACTGGCAGGCACGGCAGTTAACAGGCAGGAGCCTCCAGGTAGGCTGGCTGGTAGGAACGGCAGGTAACAGGCAGGAGCCTCCAGGTAGGCTGGCTGACAGGCACGGCAGGTAACAGGCAGGAGCCTCCAGGTAGGCTGGCTGGCAGGCACGGCAGGTAACGGGCAGGTGCTTCCAGGTAAGCAGGCGGGCAGAGCCCATAGACAGACTGGCGGACTGGCAGTAGGCAGACTATCGGGCTGGAGAGTAGACAAGCAGATGGACTGGACTAGTAGTCCGGATGGCGGACTGGACTTGTAGTCTGGCTGGCGGGCTGCACTTGTAGTCTGGCTGGCGGGCTGCACTTGTAGTCTGGTTGGCGGGCTGTACTGGTAGTCTGGCTGGCGGGCTGGACTGGTAATCTGGCTGGCGGGCTGGACTGGTAGTCTGGCTGGCTGGACTGGTAGTCTGGCTGGCGGGCTGGACTGGTAGTCTGGCTGGCCGGCTGGACTTGTAGTCTGGCTGGCAGGCTGAACTAGTAGTCAGGCTAGCAGCGGGACCTGAGGGCTGAAGCAGAGTATCACACACAAAGCTACAACCTTGCACGGGCACCTCCATATTGGAGGAGGTGCCTTTCATAGGGGAAGTCCTCCGGTCATCGGCCGGGGACTTTTTAGGACGGCGCGCGCGGCACCTTTAGGAGGGCGGGAGCGCGCGCACGCGCGCCCTAAGCGCAGGGCCAGGTAAGCTGCGTGCACCAACAGCAGATGCAGGGAGGCCAGAAGACGCTGGAGCAGGACCGCGGCGGTAAGGGGGACGGCGTCTCTGCCGGGCAGGAGGCAGAGGCGCCAATGCTAAAGTACCCCGCCCCCTTTACGCCCCCTCTTTTTCAGGCCAGTAAGAAATTTTTTAAGGAGAAGCGGGGCATGGATGTTCTCCCTGGGTTCCCAAGTTCTCTCCTCTGGGCCAAACCCTTTCCAATCCACCAGAAAAAAGGTTTTTCCTCTTACCCTCTTGGTGGCCAGAATGTTCTCTACCTCATAGACGTCCTCAGCGGAGACCGGAGCTGTGGAGGTACCTGGATTGTCGGAAAAAGAATTAAGCACAACCGGTTTGAGGAGAGATACGTGAAAGGAGTTGGGAATCCGTAAGGTGGCCGGGAGCTTTAACTTGTAGGCTACTGGGTTGATTTGCTTGAGGACCGATGAACCGTGGACCCAACTTATAGGAGGGTATTTTGAGACGAACATGTTTGGAGGAGAGCCAAACCTTGTCTCCCGGGCGGAAATGAGGCGGATCCAGACGTCTCTTATCAGCATGTTTCTTCATCCGCTCGGAGGATTGAAGAAGTGTGGCTCTAGTGTCCTCCCAAATAGTGGAAAATTCGCTGACCAGAGACTCCGCGGCAAGGTTGTCCACTGAAGCGGAAACTGGAAACGGAATCCGGGGATGTTGACCGTAGACCACAAAGAACGTGGACTTGGAAGAAGATTCGCTCTCATGGTTGTTATAGGAGAACTCGGCCCATGGTAGGAGCTCCACCCAATCGGTATGGTGAGCGTTGACGAAGTGCGGGAGGTAGCTGGTAAGGATCTGGTTGATACGCTCCACTTGGCCATTGGACTGCGGATGGTAAGCAGAGGAGAAATCCAGGGTGGCATCCAGCAGCTTACACGTAGCTCTCCAGAAGCGCGAAGTGAACTGGACCCCTCGATCAGACACAATGTGGAGGGGTAGGCCATGGAGACGAAAGATATGATGGATGAAGTCCTTAGCCAGCACAGATGCAGACGGGAGACCAGGCAGAGGAATGAAGTGGGCCATTTTAGAGTAGCGGTTAGCGACCACCCAAATGATCATACAACCGGCAGAAACAGGCAGATCCGTAATAAAGTCCATAGCAATGTGTTGCCACGGGGCAGCAGGTACGGGAAGAGGCAGGAGACGGCCGGCAGGAAGATGTCTGGGAACCTTGTTGCAGGCACAGGACGAACAGGCAGTGACGAAGTCTACCACATCCTGGTGCAGGGTAGGCCACCAGTAATGCCGGGTAATGAGCAGGAAGGTCTTCTTCTGGCCAGCATGGCCGGCTAGTTTAGATGAAAGACCCCAGTGAAGAACCTTCTTAAGATCCGGAACCGCTACAAACGTCTTACCGGGTGGGAGACGAGACAGATCCAAGGGGGCCACATTCATCACTTTAGAGGAATCGATGATATGCATAGGCTCCTCCTCTTGATCGGAAGACAGGAAGGATCGGGACAAGGCGTCAGCTTTAACGTTCTTGTCTTCCGGGCGGTAATGTAGGGTAAAGTTAAAGCGGGCGAAGAACAAAGACCACGGGGCCTGACGCGGATTGAGTCTTTGGGCGTTCTGAAGATAAGTCAAGCTTTTGTGGTCAGTATAGATGACCACCGGGTGCAGAGTCCCTTCGAGCAGGTAACGCCACTCCTCCAGCGCCAATTTCATGGCTAACATTTCTCGATCTTCTATGGAGTAGTTGCCCTCAGACGAGGAAAAGAGCTTGGAGAAGAAGCCGCAGGTTGCCATTCTCCCGGATGGAGATTTCTGGGTGAGCACCGCTCCGGCTCCGGAAGAGGAAGCATCAACCTCCAGAAAGAATTGTTTGTTGTTATCCGGACGGTGCAGCACAGGGGCAGAAGAGAAGGCTTGTTTTAAAGAGAGGAAGGCCTCCTCCGCTTCGGACGGCCATTCCTTAGGATTTGCTCCTTTTCGGGTGAGTGCAGAGATGGGAGCAATCCGGGAAGAGAAATGTGGGATGAAGAGACGGTAATAGTTGGCGAAGCCCAGGAATCGCTGAATCGCCTTCAACCCCTCCGGACAGGGAAACTTTAAGACGGCAGAGACCTTCTCGGGGTCCATCCGTAGACCTGTTTTAGAGATAATAAAGCCCAGGAACGGAAGGGAGGACTGGTCGAAGAGGCATTTCTCAAATTTTGCATATAGGTGATTCTGCCTGAGCCTAAGCAGGACCTGATGAACATCCGTCCGATGTGAGGGAAGATCCAGAGAGAAGACCAAGATGTTGTCCAGGTACAGCACCACGCAAGAATAAAAGAGGTCACGGAAGATGTCATTAACTAATTCTTGGAAGACGGCGGGAGCATTACAGAGACCGAAGGGCATCACACGGTATTCATAGTGACCATCCCAGGTATTAAATGCCGTCTTCCACTCGTCTCCTTGGTGGATCCGGACCAGGTTATACGCCCAACGAAAATCGAGCTTGGTGAAGATCTTCGCGCCTTTAAGGCGGTCGAACAGCTCAGAGATGAGCGGCAGGGGGCATTTGTTTTTGACAGTGATTTGGTTGAGTCCTCTATAATCGATGCATGGACGTAGTGAACCGTCTTTCTTTTTAACGAAGAAGAATCCGGCTCCAGCCGGGGAGGAAGATTTCCGGATGAATCCCCTAGCCAGATTTTCTTCGATGTACTCCGACATGGCCCGGGTCTTGGCCAACGACAACGGGTAGATACGCCCACGGGGTGGAGTGGCACCGGGTATCAGGTCGATAGGGCAATCATATGGCTTATGGGGTGGCAGAGTCTCTGCCTCCTTCTTGTCGAAGACATCAGCATAGGACCAGTAGGATGCCGGTAGACTGGGTAAATTAGTCGGAGGATGGGGGTCGAGCTGGGCGAACCGGAACCAGGCAGGTCTCATGGCAATCCTGCCCCCAACGGAGCACCTCACCGGATTGCCAATTCAGAACGGGTTCATGTTTCTGTAGCCAGGGTAGACCTAGCAAAAGGGGGTGAGAGAGTCCGGAAAGCACATGGAAGGAAATCCTCTCGGAGTGCAGCATTCCCACCTGCAGGGTTACGGGCTCTGTGACGAGCAAGATGGTCACCGGAAGGAGTCTTCCATCCACGGAAGCGACTGCCAATGGTTCCGCCAGAGGTTTAGTAGGAATCTGATACTTCTCTACAAGGGACTGGGATATGAGATTCCCAGCGGCTCTGGAATCCAGATGTGTGGTTTCAAAGAAGCGGTTCTCTCCACAGGAGATAGAGACGGATAAAGTCAAGAATGGAGAGGATTTACTTTTGCCTAGGACGACCTCTCCGAGTGGTCCTAGACACTGCAGTTTCCCGGCTTCACCGGGCAGGAACGAATGAGGTGCTCCTTACTGCCACAGTAGAAACAGCTCCCCTCGGCTCGGCGTGACTCTTGGCGAGATTTGACCATCTTGGTCTGGTCGATCTGCATAGGTTCGGGCGAGCGTGCCCGGGGAGATGCAGGTTGGGAAGCGGGTCTCGGGAAAGCAGGAGCAAGACGAGGAAATCTTCTCTCCCGGGTAGTCTCCTTAGCACGTTCTAGGAAACGGATGTCAATCTGGGTTGCAAGTGACACCAGGTCATCCAGGGTGAAAGGAACGTCCTGGACGGCTAACTCGTCCTTAATCCGACCGGAAAGGCCCTCCCAGAAGGTGGACACCAGGGCCTCGTTGTCCCAGGCAAGCACAGAAGCGAGGGTACGGAACCGTATGGCATACTGGGCCACAGTGAGACTCCCTTGGCGGAGACGGAGCAATGAGGAGGCAGTAGAGGTCCTTCATCCGGGTTCATCGAAGACTTTCCGGAAGGCAGTGAGGACAGCTGGAAGATCGGACACCAGGGAATCCCCTCTTTCCCATAGAGGGTTAAGCCATGCCAATGCTTCCCCGGTGAGGTGAGACATGATAAACGCCACCTTGGCCCGGTCGGAGGGAAACTGGTGTGGCAGAAGTTCAAAGTGCAGCGTGCACTGGTTCAGAAAGCCCCGACATAGGACGGGGTCACCTCCAAAACGAGGAGGCGCAGAAAGCCGGGGTCCTAGGCTGGATGCCGTGGTATGGGTAGGTAGCGGCGCTGCCGGAGCGGGTGTCGCTCGACTTGGGGCGGACACAGGTGGTACAGACAGCGCGTCCAGGCGAGTGTTGACAGACCGCAGGTAGGTCAGGATGGTTTCCTGTTGGGATCTCTGACGAGAAACCTCCTGGTACAGGTCAGCAAGTCAAGGGGCCTGGGAGCCACCGGGTTCTATGGCCCGTACAAACTGTTACGGATCCGGGTGGTAGAACCTCTGTGCTGCGGTGCAAGGAGGGACCAGAGGGGCGTAACTAGGTATCAACTCGGAAAGACCAAGCTCGTACGGCGGCTCAATCGACTCCGTGACCAGGGAGGGACCGAGCAGAGGGACCAGGTGCTACTCTGGGGACCGACCTTGTATGAGAGCAGGTGACTCCCACGGGTCAGAAGGCAGGGACTGACTGGTACAGCAGATGAGCACGGCTGGCAGGCTGACGGGCGATCCAGGCAGACGGACTGGCAGGCACGGCAGGTAACAGGCAGGAGCCTCCAGGTAGGCTGGCTGGTAGGCACAGCAGGTAACAGGCAGGTGCTTCTAGGTAAGCGGGATGGCAGGCACGGCAGGTAATAGGCAGGAGCCCCCAGGTAGGCTGGCAGGCACGACAGGTAACAGGCAGGAGCCTCCAGGTAGGCTGGCTGGCAGGCACGGCAGGTAACGGGCAGGTGCTTGTAGGTAAGCAGGCGGGCAGAGCCCATAGACAGACTGGCAGACTGGCAGTAGGCAGACTGTCGGGCTGGAGAGTAGACAAGCAGACGGACTGGACTAGTAGTCCGGATGGTGGACTGGACTTGTAGTCTGGCTGGGGGGCTGGACTTGTAGTCTGGCTGGCGGGCTGGACTTGTAGTCTGGCTGGCGGGCTGGACTTGTAGTCTGGCTGGCGGGCTGGACTTGTAGTCTGGCTGGCAGGCTGGACTTGTAGTCTGGCTGGGGGCTGGACTGGTAGTCAGGCTAGCAGCGGGACCTAAAAGCTGAAGCAGAGTATCACACACAAAGCTACAACCTTGCACGGGCACCTCCATATTGGAGGAGGTGCCTTTTATAGGGGAAGTCCTCCGGCCATTGGCCGGGGACTTTTTAGGACGGCGCGCACGGCCCCTTTAAGAGGGCGGGAGCGCGCGCGCCCTAAGCACAGAGCCAGGGAAGCTGCGTGCACCAGCAACAGCTGCAGGGAGGCCAGAAGAAGCCGGAGCAGGACCGCGGCGGTAAGGGGGACGGCGTCTCTGCCGGGCAGGAGGAAGAGACGCCGATGCTACAGTATAGAACCAGTGCCACCAGTACTGACCCAGTATAACCAGTTCAGAACCAGCACCACCAGAACTGACCCAGTATAATCAGTATAGAACTATTGACACCAGTACTTACCCAGTATAACTAGTATAGAACCAGTGCCACAAGTACTGACCCAGTATAACCAGCATAGAACCAGCACACCAGTACTAAACCAGTAAAATCAGTATAGAACTATTGACACCAGTACTGACACAGTATAACCAATATACAACCAGTGCCACCAGTACTGACCCAGTATAACCAATACAGAACCAGTGCCACCAGCACTGACCCAGTATAACCAGTACAGTACCAGTGCCACCAGTACTGACCCAGTATAACCAGTATACAACCAGTGCCACCAGTACTGACTCAGTATAACCAGTAGAGAACCAGTACCACCAGTACTGACCCAGTATAACCAATACAGAACCTCTGCCACCAATACTGACCCAGTATAACCAATACAGAACCAGTGCCACCAGCACTGACCCAGTATAAACAGTACAGAACCAGTGCCACCAGTACTGACCCAGTATAACCAGTATACAACCAGTGCCACCAGTACTGACCCAGTATAACCAGTAGAGAACCAATACCACCAGTACTGACCCAGTATAACCAGTACAGAACCTCTGCCACCAATACTGACCTAGTATAACCAGTATACAACCAGTGCCACCAGTACTGACCCAGTATAACCAGTATAGAATCAGTGCCACCGATACTGACCCAGTATAACCAGTACAGAACCAGAGCCACCAGTACTGACCCAGTATAACCAGTATACAACCAGTGCCACCAGTACTGACCCAGTATAACCAGTATACAACCATTGCCACCAGTACTGACCCAGTATAACCAATACAGAACCAGTGCCACCAGCACTGACCCAGTATAACCAGTACAGAACTAGTGCCACCAGTACTGACCAAGTATAACCAGTATACAACCAGTGCCACCAGTACTGACCCAGTAAAACAAGTAGAGAACAAGTACCACCAGTACTGACCCAGTATAAAAAGTACAGAACCTCTGCCACCAATACTGACCTAGAATAACCAGTATACAACCAGTGCCACCCAGTATAACTAGTATAGAACAAGTGCCACCGGTACTGACCCAGTATAACCAGTACAGAACCAGAGCCACCAGTACTGACCCAGTATAACCAGTATACAACCAGTGCCACCAGTACTGACCCAGTATAACCAGTATAAACCAAGTGCCAACAATACTGACCCAGTATAACCATTACAGAACCAGTGCCACCAGTTCTGACCCAGTATAACCAGTACAGAACCAGTGCCACTCATATTGACCCAGCTTAACCAATACAGAACCAGTGCCACCAGTACTGACCCAGGATAACAAGCGCCACCAGTACTGACCCAGTATAAACAGAAGAGAACCAATGCCACCAGTATTGACCCAGTATAACCAGTATAGAACTAGTGTCACCAGTACTGCCCCAACACAACCAGTACAGAACCAGTGCCACAAGTACTGACCCAGTATAACCAATATAGATCCAGTGCCACCAGTACTGACCCAGTATAACCAGTACAGAACCAGCACTACCAGTACTGACCCAGTATAACCAGTACAGAACCAGCACTACCAGTACTGACCCAGTACAACCAGTACGGAACCAGCACCACCATTGTTGACCCAGTATAACCAGTTTGGAACTATTGACACCAGTACTGACCCAGTATAACTAGTATAGAATCAGTGCCACCAGTACTGACCCAGTATAACCAGTACAGAACCAGTGCCACCAGTCCTGACCCAGTATAACCAGTACAGAAACAGTACCACCAGTACTGACCCAGTATAGCCAGTACAGAACCAGTACCACCAGTGCCTACCCAGTATAACTAGTACTGCACCAGTGCCACCAGTACTGACCCAATATTACCAGTATAGAACCAGTGCCACCAGCACTGACCCAGTATAACCAATACAGAACAAGTACCACCAGTACTGACCCAGTATAACCAGTACAGAACAAGTTATACCAGTACTGACCCAGTATAACCAGTATAGGTCCAGTGTCAACAGTACTGACACAGCATAACTAGTACAGAACCAGTGCCACCAGTACTGACCCAGTATAACCAGTACTGAACCAGTGCCACCCGTACTGACCCAGTATAACCAGTATAGAGCCAGTGCCACCAGCACTGACACAGTATAACTAGTGCAGAACCAGTGCCACCAGTACTAACCCAGTAAAGCCTGTACAGAACCAGTACCACCAATACTGACCCAGGATAACCAATACAGAACCTGTGCCACTCGTATTGACCCAGCATAACCACTACAGTACAGTGCCACCAATACTGACCCAGGATAACCAGTGCCACCAGTACCGACCCAGTATAACCAGTACAGAACCAATGCCACCAGTACTGACCCAGTATAACTAGTATAGAACCAGTGTCATCAGTACTGCCCCAATACAACCAGTACAGAACCAGTGCCACCAGTACTGACCCAGTATAACCAATATAGAACCAGTGCCACCAGTACTGACCCAGAATAACCAGTACAGAACAAGCACCACCAGTACTGACCCAGTATAACCAGTACGGAACCAGCACCACCATTGTTGACCCAGTATAACCAGTTTAGGACTATTGACACCAGTACTGACCCAGTATAACTAGTATAGAATCAGTGCCACCAGTACTGACCCAGTATAACCAGTACAGAACCAGCACCACCATTACTGACCCAGTATAATCAGTATAGAACTATTGACACCAATACTGACCCAGTATAACTAGTATAGAACCAGTGTCACCAGTACTGACCCAGTATAACCAGTACAGAACCAGTGTCACTAGTACTGCCCAAGTACAACCAGTACAGAACCAGTGCCACCAGTACTGACCCAGTATAACCAGTTCAGAAACAGTACCACCAGTACTGACCCAGTGTAGCCAGTACAGAACAAGTACCACCAGTACTGACCCAGTATAGCCAGTACAGAACCAGTACCGCCAGTACTGACCCAGTATAACCAGTATAGGTCCAGTGTTAACAGTAATGACACAGTATAACTAGTACAGAACCAGTGCCACCAGTACTGAGCCAGTATTGCCTGTACAGAACCAGTACCACCTGTACCGATAGAGTATAACCAGTTTACAACCAGTGCCAAAAGTAATGACCCAGTTTAACCAGTACCGAGCCAGCACCACCAGTACTGAACCAGTATAACCAGTATTGAACCAGTCACCAGTACTGACACAGTATAACTAGTACAGAATCAGTGCCACCAGTACTGACCCAGTATAACCAGTATAGAGCCAGTGCCACCAGTACTGACCCAGTATAACCAGTATAGCACTAGTGCCACCAGTATTGACCCAGTATAACCAGTACAGAACTAGTTCCACTAGTACTGACCCAGTATAACCAGTACAGAACCAGTGCCACCAGTACTGACCCAGCATAGTCAGTATAGAACTAGTGCCACCAGTACTGACCCAGTATAACCAGTATAGAACCAGTGCCACCAGTACTGACCCAGTATAACTAGTATAGAATTAGTGCCACCACTACTTACCCAGTATAGCCAGTACAGAACCAGTTCCACCAGTACTGACCCAGTATAACCAGCACAGAACCAATGCCATCAGTATTGACCAAGTATAACCAGTATAGAACCAGTGCCACCAGTACTGACCCAGTATAGAGCCAGTGCCACCAGTACTGACCCAGTATTACCCATACTAATCCAGAGCAACCAGTTCTAAACCCCGTTTAATGGGTACTGACTCATTGCAACCAGTACGGACCCAGTGTAATCAATATAGTCCCAGTATAACAATATCAGACCCAGTATACTCAGAACCAAGCCAGCACAGAACCAGTGCCACCAGTACTTACCCAGTATAGCCAGCATAGAACCAGTGCCACCAGTACTGACCCAGTATCACCAGTACAGAACCAGCGCCACCTTTACTGACTCAGTATAACCAGTATAGAACCAGTGCACCAGTACTGACACAGTATAACTAGTACAGAACCAGTGCCACTAGTGCTGACCCAGTATAGAACCAGTGCCAACAGTAATGACCCAGTATAACCAGTACAGAACCAGTATCACCAGTACTGACACAGTATAACCAGTACAGAACCAGTGCCACCAGTACTGACCCAGTATTACCAGTACAGTACTAGTGCCACCAGTAGTGACCCAGCATAACCAGTATAGAACTAGTGCCACTAGTACTGACCCAGTGTAACCAGTACAGAACCAGTGCCACCAGTACTGACCCAGTATAACCAGTACAGAACTAGTGCCACCAGTACTGACCCAGCATAACCAGTAGAGAACTAGTGCCACCAGTACTGACCTAGTATAACCAGTATAGAACCAGTGCCACCAGTACTGACCCAGTATAACCAA
Organism: Phyllobates terribilis; assembly: GCF_046119375.1. NCBI lineage: Eukaryota > Metazoa > Chordata > Amphibia > Anura > Dendrobatidae > Phyllobates > Phyllobates terribilis. The sequence goes on from NW_027362770.1 coordinate 161,459,522, forward strand.
TACAGAACAAGTACCACCAGTACTGACCCAGTATAACCAGTACAGAACAAGTTATACCAGTACTGACCCAGTATAACCAGTATAGGTCCAGTGTCAATAGTACTGACACAGCATAACTAGTACAGAACCAGTGCCACCAGTACTGACCCAGTATAACCAGTACTGAACCAGTGCCACCCGTACTGACCCAGTATAACCAGTATAGAGCCAGTGCCACCAGCACTGACACAGTATAACTAGTGCAGAACCAGTGCCACCAGTACTAACCCAGTAAAGCCTGTACAGAACCAGTACCACCAATACTGACCCAGGATAACCAATACAGAACCTGTGCCACTCGTATTGACCCAGCATAACCACTACAGAACCAGTGCCACCAATACTGACCCAGGATAACCAGTGCCACCAGTACCGACCCAGTATAACCAGTACAGAACCAATGCCACCAGTACTGACCCAGTATAACTAGTATAGAACCAGTGTCATCAGTACTGCCCCAATACAACCAGTACAGAACCAGTGCCACCAGTACTGACCCAGTATAACCAAAATAGAACCAGTGCCACCAGTACTGACCCAGTATAACCAGTACAGAACAAGCACCACCAGTACTGACCCAGTATAACCAGTACGGAACCAGCACCACCATTGTTGACCCAGTATAACCAGTTTAGGACTATTGACACCAGTACTGACCCAGTATAACTAGTATAGAATCAGTGCCACCAGTACTGACCCAGTATAACCAGTACAGAACCAGCACCACCATTACTGACCCAGTATAATCAGTATAGAACTATTGAAACCAATACTGACCCAGTATAACTAGTATAGAACCAGTGTCACCAGTACTGACCCAGTATAACCAGTACAGAACCAGTGTCACTAGTACTGCCCAAGTACAACCAGTACAGAACCAGTGCCACCAGTACTGACCCAGTATAACCAGTTCAGAAACAGTACCACCAGTACTGACCCAGTGTAGCCAGTACAGAACAAGTAACACCAGTACTGACCCAGTATAGCCAGTACAGAACCAGTACCGCCAGTACTGACCCAGTATAACCAGTATAGGTCCAGTGTTAACAGTAATGACACAGTATAACTAGTACAGAACCAGTGTCACCAGTACTGAGCCAGTATTGCCTGTACAGAACCAGTACCACCTGTACCGATAGAGTATAACCAGTTTACAACCAGTGCCAAAAGTAATGACCCAGTTTAACCAGTACCGAGCCAGCACCACCAGTACTGAACCAGTATAACCAGTATTGAACCAGTCACCAGTACTGACACAGTATAACTAGCACAGAATCAGTGCCACCAGTACTGACCCAGTATAACCAGTATAGAGCCAGTGCCACCAGTACTGACCCAGTATAACCAGTATAGCACTATTGCCACCAGTATTGACCCAGTATAACCAGTACAGAACCAGTTCCACTAGTACTGACCCAGTATAACCAGTACAGAACCAGTGCCACCAGTACTGACCCAGCATAGTCAGTATAGAACTAGTGCCACCAGTACTGAACCAGTATAACCAGTATAGAACCAGTGCCACCAGTACTGACCCAGTATAACTAGTATAGAATTAGTGCCACCACTACTTACCCAGTATAGCCAGTACAGAACCAGTTCCACCAGTACTGACCCAGTATAACCAGCACAGAACCAATGCCATCAGTATTGACCAAGTATAACCAGTATAGAACCAGTGCCACCAGTACTGACCCAGTATAGAGCCAGTGCCACCAGTACTGACCCAGTATTACCCATACTAATCCAGAGCAACCAGTTCTAAACCCCGTGTAATGGGTACTGACTCATTGCAACCAGTACGGACCCAGTGTAATCAATATAGCCCCAGTATAACAAGATCAAACCCAGTATACTCAGAACCAAGCCAGCACAGAACCAGTGCCACCAGTACTTACCCAGTATAGCCAGCATAGAACCAGTGCCACCAGTACTGACCCAGTATCACCAGTACAGAACCAGCGCCACCTTTACTGACTCAGTATAACCAGTATAGAACCAGTGCACCAGTACTGACACAGTATAACTAGTACAAAACCAGTGCCACTAGTGCTGACCCAGTATAGAACCAGTGCCAACAGTAATGACCCAGTATAACCAGTACAGAACCAGTATCACCAGTACTGACACAGTATAACCAGTACAGAACCAGTGCCACCAGTACTGACCCAGTATTACCAGTACAGTACTAGTGCCACCAGTAGTGACCCAGCATAACCAGTATAGAACTAGTGCCACTAGTACTGACCCAGTGTAACCAGTACAGAAACAGTGCCACCAGTACTGACCTAGTATAACCAGTACAGAACTAGTGCCACCAGTACTGACCCAGCATAACCAGTATAGAACTAGTGCCACCAGTACTGACCTAGTATAACCAGTATAGAACCAGTGCCACCAGTACTGACCCAGTATAACCAGTATAGAACTAGTGACACCAGTACTGACCCAGTATAACCAGTATAGAACTAGTGCCACCAGTACTAACCTAGTATAACCAGTATAGAACTAGTGCCACCAGTACTGACCCAGTATAACCAGTATAGAACTAGTGCCACCAGTACTGACCCAGTATAACCAGTACAGGACCAGTGTCACTAGTACTGACCCAGTATAACCAGTACATAACTAGTGCCACTAGTACTGAGCCAGTATAATCAGTGTAGACCTATTGACACCAGTACTGACCCAGTATAACTAGTATAGAACCAGTGCCACCAGTACTAACCCAGTGTAGCCAGTACAGAACCAGTGTCACTAGTACTGCCCAAGTACAACCACTACAGAACGAGTGCCACCAGTACTGAACCAGTATAACCAGTACAGAACCAGTGCCACCAGTACTGACCCAGTATAGCCTGTACAAAACCAGTACCACCAGTACTGACCCAGTATAACCAGTATAAAACCTATGTCTCCAGTACTGACACAGTATAACTAGTACAGAACCAGTGCCACGAGTACTGACCCAGTATGACCATTACTGAACCAGTGTCACCAGTTCTGACCCAGTATAACCAGTACAGAACCAGTACCACTCATATTGACCCAGCATAACCAGTACAGAAACAGTGCCACCAGCACTAACCCAGTATAACCAGTACAGAACTAGTGCCACCAGTACTGACCCAGCATAACCAGTATAGAACTAGTGCCACCAGTACTGACCTAGTATAACCAGTATAGAACCAGTGCCACCAGTACTGACCCAGTATAACCAGTATAGAACTAGTGCCACCAGTACTGACCTAGTATAACCAGTATAGAACAAGTGCCACCAGTACTGACCCAGTATAACCAGTATAGAACTAGTGCCACCAGTACTGACCCAGTATAACCAGTACAGGACCAGTGCCACTAGTACTGACCCAGTATAACCAGTACAGAACTAGTGCCACTAGTACTGAGCCAGTATAATCAGTGTAGACCTATTGACACCAGTACTGACCCAGTATAACTAGTATAGAACCAGTGCCACCAGTACTAACCCAGTGTAGCCAGTACAGAACCAGTGTCACTAGTACTGCCCAAGTACAACCACTACAGAACGAGTGCCACCAGTACTGAACCAGTATAACCAGTACAGAACCAGTGCCACCAGTACTGACTCAGTATAGCCTGTACAAAACCAGTACCACCAGTACTGACCCAGTATAACCAGTATAAAACCTATGTCTCCAGTACTGACACAGTATAACTAGTACAGAACCAGTGCCACCAGTACTGACCCAGTATGACCATTACTGAACCAGTGTCACCAGTTCTGACCCAGTATAACCAGTACAGAACCAGTGCCACTCATATTTACCCAGCATAACCAGTACAGAAACAGTGCCACCAGCACTGAACCAGTATAACCAGTGCCACCAGTACTGACCCAGTATGAACAGTAGAGAACCAATGCAACCAGTACTGACCCAGTATAACCAGTATAGAACCAGTGTCACCAGTACTGCCCCAATACAACCAGTACAGAACCAGTGCTACCAGTACTGACCCAGTATAACCAATACAGAACCAGTGCCACTCATATTGACCCAGCATAGCCACTACAGAACCAGTGTCACCAGTAATGATCCAGAATAACCAGTGCTACTAGTACCAACCCAGTATAACCAGTACAGAACCAATGCCATCAGTACTGACCCAGTATAACCAGCATAGAACCAGGGTCACCAGCACTGCCCCAATACAACCAGTACAGAACCAGTGCCACCAGTACTGACCCAGTATAACTAGTACAGAACCAGCACCTCCATTGTTGACCCAGTATAACCAGTATAGAACTATTGACACCAGTACTGACCCAGTAAAACTAGTATAGAACCATTGCCACCAGTACTGACCCAGTATAACCAGTACAGAACCAGCACCACCATTACTGACACAGTATAATCAGTATAGAACTATTGACACCAATACTGACCCAGTATAACTAGTATAGAACCAGTGTCACCAGTACTGACCCAGGATAACCAGTACAGAACCAGTGTTACTAGTACTGCCCAAGTACAACCAGAACAGAACCAGTGCCACCAGTACTGACCCAGTATAACTAGTGCTGATCAGTGCCACCAGTACTGACCCAGTTTAACTAGTATAGAACCAGCACCACCATTACTGACACAGTATAATCAGTATAGAACTATTGACACCAATACTGACCCAGTATAACTAGTATAGAACCAGTGTCACCAGTACTGACCCAGAATAACCAGTACAGAACTAGTGTCACTACTACTGCCCAAGAAAAAACAGTATAGAACCAGTGCCACCAGTACTGACACTGTATAACTAGTGCAGAACCAGTGCCACCAGTACTGACCCAGTATAGCCAGTACAGAACCAGTACTGACCCAGTATAACCAGTATAGAACCAGTGTCACCAGTACTGACCCAGTATAACTAGTACAAAACCAGCACAACCAGTACTGACCCAGTATAACCAGTATAGAACCAGTGCCACCAGTACTGACACAGTATAACTAGTACAGAACCAGTGCCACTAGTACTGACACAGTATACAACCAGTGCCAAAAGTAATGACCCAGTTTAACCAGTACAGAACCAGCACCACCAGTACTGACCAAGTATAACCAGTATAGAACCAGTGTCACCAGTACTGACACTGTATAACTAGTACAGAACCAGTGCCACCAGTACTGACCAAGTATGGCCAGTACAGAACCAGTACTACCAGTACTGACCCAGTATAACCAGTGCAGAACCAGTGCCACCCATACTGACCCAGTATAACCAGTATAGAGCCAGTACCACCAGTACTGACCCACTATAGAACTAGTGCCACCAGTACTGACCTATTATAACCAGTACAGAACCAGTGCCACTAGTACTGACCCAGTATAACCAGTACAGAACCAGTTCCACTAGTACTGACCCAGTATAACCAGTACAGAATCAGTGCCACCAGTACTGACACAGTATAACTAGTACAAAACCATTGCCACTAGTAATGACCCAGAATAACCAGTACGGAACCAGCACCACCAGTACTGACCCAGTATAATCAGTATAGAACTATTGACGCCAGTACTGACCCAGTATAACCAGTATAGAAACAATGCCACTGGTACTGACCCAGTATAACCAGTACAGAACCAGTGCTACCAGTACTGACCCAGTTTAACCACTATAGAACTAGTGCCAATAGTACTGACCCAATATAACCAGAATATAACTAGTGCCACCCGTACTGACCTAGTAAAACCAGTAAAGAACCAGTGCCACCAGTACTGACCCAGTATAACCAGTATAGAACTAGTGCCAATAGTACTGACCCAGTATAACCAGTATTTAACTAGTGCCACCAGTACTGACCTTGTATAACCTGTACAGAACCAGTGCTACCAGTACTGACCCAGTATAACCAGTACAGTACCAGTGCCACCAGTACTGACCCAGTATAACCAGTGCCACCAGTATCGACCCAGTATAACCAGTACAGAACTAATGTCACCAGTACTGACCCAGTATAACCAGTACAGAACTAGTGTCACCAGTAGTGACCCAGTATAGCCAATACAGAACCAATGCCACCAGTACTGACCCAGTACAACCAGTACAGAACCAGCACCACCAGTACTGACCCAGTATAACCAGTGCCACCAGTACCAACCTAGTATAACCAGTTGAGAACCAATGTCACCAGTACTGACCCAATACAACCAGTACAGAACCAGTTCCACCAGTACTGACCCAGTATAACCAGTACAGAACCAGTGCCACACGTATTGTCCCAGCTTAACAACTACAGAGCATGTGCCACCAGTACTGCCTCAGTATAATCAGTACAGAACCAATGCAACCTGTACTGATCCAGTATAACCAGTAAAGAACCAGTGTCACCAGTACTGACTTAGTATAACCAATACACAACCAGTACAACCAGTACTGATCCAGTATAACCAGTATAGAACAATTGACACCAATACTAACCCAGTATAACTAGTATACAACCAGTCCCACCAGTACTGACCCAGTATAACCAGTATACAACCAATGCCACCAGTACTTACCCAGTATAACCAGTATAGAACCAGTGCCACCGGTACTGACCCAGTATAACCAGTACAGAACCAGCACTACCAGTGCTGACCCAGTATAACCAGTATATAACTAGTGCCACCAGTACTCAGCCAGTATAACCAGTACAGAACCAGTGCTAACAGTACTAACTCAGTATAATCAGTATAGAACTAGTGTCACCAGTACTGACCCAGTATAACCAATACAGAACCAGTGCCACCAGTACTGACCCAGTATAACCAGTACAGAACCAGTGCCACCAGTACTGACCCAGTATAACCAGTACAGAACCCGAACCACCAGTACTGACCCAGTATAACCAGTATGGAACCAGCACCACCAGTACTGACCCAGTATAATCAGTATAGAACTATTGATACCAGTACTGACCCAGTATAACTAGTATAGAACCAGTGTCACCAGTACTGACCCAGTATAGCCAGTACAGAACCAGTGTCACCAGTATACAACCAGTGCCACCGGTACTAACCCAGTATAACCAGTATACAACAAGTGCCACCAGTACTCAGCCAGTATAACCAGTATAGAATCAGTGCCACCAGTACTGACCCAGTATAACCAGTATAGACCTAGTGCCACCAGTATTGACCCAGTATAACCAGTACAGAACCAGTGCTACCAGTACTGACCCAGCATAATCAGTGTAGAACTAGTGTCACCAGTACTGACCCAGTATAACCAATACACAACCAGTGCCACCAGCACTGACGCAGTATAACCAGTACAGAACCAGTGCCACCATTACTGACCCAGCATAGCCAGTACAGAACCAGCACCACCACTACTGACCCAGTATAATCATTATGGAACCAGCACCACCAGTACTGACCCAGTATAATCAGTATAGAACTATTGATGCCAGTACTGACCCAGTATAACTAGTATAGAACCAGTGTCACCAGTACTGACCCAGTATAGCCAGTACAGAACCAGTGTCACTTGTACTGCCCAAGTACAACCACTACAGAACCAGTGTCACCAGTACTGACCCAGTATAACTAGTACAGAATCAGTGCCATCAGTACTGACCCAGTATAGCCGGTATAGAACTAGTGCCACCAGTACTGACCCAGTATAACTAGTACAGAACCATTGCCACTAGTAATGACCCAGTATAACATGTACGGAACCAGCACCACCAGTACTGACCCAGTATAATTAGCATAGAACTATTGACACCAGTACTGACCCAGTATAACTAGTATAGAACCAGTTCCACCAGTACTGACCCAGTATAACCACTTCAGAACCAGCACCACTAGTACTGAGCCAGTATAATCAGTGTAGAACTATTGACACTAGTACTGACCCAGTATAACTATTATAGAACCAGTGCCACCAGTACTGACCCAGTGTAGCCAGTACAAAACCAGTGTCACTAGTACTGCCGTACTGCCCAGGTACAACCACTACAGAACCAGTGCCACCAGTACTGAACCAGTATAACCAGCACAGAACCAGTGCCACCAGTTCTGACCCAGTATAACCAGTACAGAACCAGTGCCACTCATATTGACCCAGTATAGCCTGTACAGAACCAGCACCACCAGTACTGACCCAGTATAACCAGTATAGAACCAGTGTCACCAGTACTGACACAGTATAACTAGTACAGAACTAGTGCCACCAGTACTGACCCAGTATAACCATTACAGAACAAGTGCCACCAGTTCTGACCCAGTATAACCAGTACAGAACCAGTGCCACTCATATTGACCCAGCTTAACCAATACAGAACCAGTGCCACCAGTACTGACCCAGGATAACAAGCGCCACCAGTACTGACCCAGTATAAACAGAAGAGAACCAATGCCACCAGTATTGACCCAGTATAACCAGTATAGAACTAGTGTCACCAGTACTGCCCCAATACAACCAGTACAGAACCAGTGCCACCAGTACTGACCCAGTATAAGCAATATAGATCCAGTGCCACCAGTACTGACCCAGTATAACCAGTACAGAACCAGCACTACCAGTACTGACCCAGTATAACCAGTACAGAACCAGCACTACCAGTACTGACCCAGTACAACCAGTACGGAACCAGCACCACCATTGTTGACCCAGTATAACCAGTTTAGAACTATTGACACCAGTACTGACCCAGTATAACTGGTATAGAATCAGTGCCACCAGTACTGACCCAGTATAACCAGTACAGAACCAGCACCACCACTACTGACCCTGTATAATCAGTATAGAACTATTGACACCAATACTGGCCCAGTATAGCTAGTATAGAACCAGTGTCACCAGCACTGACCCAGTAAAACCAGTACAGAACCAGTGCCACCAGTCCTGACCCAGTATAACCTGTACAGAAACAGTACCACCAGTACTGACCCAGTATAGCCAGTACAGAACCAGTACCACCAGTACCTACCCAGTATAACTAGTACTGCACCAGTGGCACCAGTACTGACCCAATATTACCAGTATAGAACCAGTGCCACCAGTACTGACCCAGTATAACTAGTATAGAATCAGTGCCACCAGTACTGACCCAGTATAACCAATACAGAACAAGTACCACCAGTACGGACCCAGTATAACCAGTACAGAACAAGTTATACCAGTACTGACCCAGTATAACCAGTATAGGTCCAGTGTCAACAGTACTGACACAGTATAACTAGTACAGAACCAGTGCCACCAGTACTGACCCAGTATAACCAGTACTGAACCAGTGCCACCCGTACTGACCCAGTATAACCAGTATAGAGCCAGTGCCACCAGCACTGACACAGTATAACTAGTGCAGAACCAGTGCCACCAGTACTAACCCAGTAAAGCCTATACAGAACCAGTACCACCAATACTGACCCAGGATAACCAATGCAGAACCTGGGCCACTCGTACTGACCCAGCATAACCACTACAGAACCAGTGCCACCAATACTGACCCAGGATAACCAGTGCCACCAGTACCGACCCAGTATAACCAGTACAGAACCAATGCCACCAGTACTGACCCAGTATAACTAGTATAGAACCAGTGTCATCAGTACTGCCCCAATACAACCAGTACAGAACCAGTGCCACCAGTACTGACCCAGTATAACCAATATAGAACCAGTGCCACCAGTACTGACCCAGTATAACCAGTACAGAACAAGCACCACCAGTACTGACCCAGTATAACCAGTACGGAACCAGCACCACCATTGTTGACCCAGTATAACCAGTTTAGGACTATTGACACCAGTACTGACCCAGTATAACTAGTATAGAATCAGTGCCACCAGTACTGACCCAGTATAACCAGTACAGAACCAGCACCACCATTACTGACCCAGTATAATCAGTATAGAACTATTGACACCAATACTGACCCAGTATAACTAGTATAGAACCAGTGTCACCAGTACTGACCCAGTATAACCAGTACAGAACTAGTGTCACTAGTACTGCCCAAGTACAACCAGTACAGAACCAGTGCCACCAGTACTGACCCAGTATAACCAGTTCAGAAACAGTACCACCAGTACTGACCCAGTGTAGCCTGTACAGAACAAGTACCACCAGTACTGACCCAGTATAGCCAGTACAGAACCAGTACCGCCAGTACTGACCCAGTATAACCAGTATAGGTCCAGTGTTAACAGTAATGACACAGTATAACTAGTACAGAACCAGTGCCACCAGTACTGAGCCAGTATTGCCTGTACAGAACCAGTACCACCTGTACCGATAGAGTATAACCAGTTTACAACCAGTGCCAAAAGTAATGACCCAGTTTAACCAGTACCGAGCCAGCACCACCAGTACTGAACCAGTATAACCAGTATTGAACCAGTCACCAGTACTGACACAGTATAACTAGTACAGAATCAGTGCCACCAGTACTGACCCAGAATAACCAGTATAGAGCCAGTGCCACCAGTACTGACCCAGTATAACCAGTATAGCACTAGTGCCACCAGTATTGACCCAGTATAACCAGTACAGAACCAGTTCCACTAGTACTGACCCAGTATAACCAGTACAGAACCAGTGCCACCAGTACTGATCCAGCATAGTCAGTATAGAACTAGTGCCACCAGTACTGACCCAGTATTACCAGTATAAAACCAGTGCCACCAGTACTGACCCAGTATAACTAGTATAGAATTAGTGCCACCACTACTTACTCAGTATAGCCAGTACAGAACCAGTTCCACCAGTACTGACCCAGTATAACCAGCACAGAACCAATGCCATCAGTATTGACCAAGTATAACCAGTATAGAACTAGTGCCACTAGTACTGACCCAGTGTAACCAGTACAGAACCAGTGCCACCAGTACTGACCCAGTATAACCAGTACAGAACTAGTGCCACCAGTACTGACCCAGCATAACCAGTATAGAACTAGTGCCACCAGTACTGACCTGGTATAACCAGTATAGAACCAGTGCCACCAGTACTGACCCAGTATAACCAGTATAGAACTAGTGCCACCAGTACTGACCTAGTATAACCGGTATAGAACTAGTGCCACCAGTACTGACCCAGTATAACCAGTATAGAACTAGTGCCACCAGTACTGACCCAGTATAACCAGTACAGGATCAGTGCCACTAGTACTGACCCAGTATAACCAGTACAGAACCAGTGCCACTAGTACTGAGCCAGTATAATCAGTGTAGACCTATTGACACCAGTACTGACCCAGTATAACTAGTATAGAACCAGTGCCACCAGTACTAACCCAGTGTAGCCAGTACAGAACCAGTGTCACTAGTACTGCCCAAGTACAACCACTACAGAACCAGTGCCACCAGTACTGAACCAGTATAACCAGTACAGAACCAGTGCCACCAGTACTGACCCAGTATAGCCTGTACAAAACCAGTACCACCAGTACTGACCCAGTATAGCCAGTATAAAACCTATGTCTCCAGTACTGACCCAGTATAACCAGTACAGAACCCGTGCCACTCATATTGACCCAGCATAACCAGTACAGAAACAGTGCCACCAGCACTGAACCAGTATAACCAGTGCCACCAGTACTGACCCAGTATGAACAGTAGAGAACCAATGCTACCAGTACTGAACCAGTATAACCAGTATAGAACCAGTGTCACCAGTACTGCCCCAATACAACCAGTACAGAACCAGTGCCACCAGTACTGACCCAGTATAACCAATACAGAATCAGTGCCACTCATATTGACCCAGCATAACCACTAAAGAAACAGTGCCACCAGTAATGATCCAGAATAACCAGTGCTACTAGTACCAACCCAGTATAACCAGTACAGAACCAATGCCACCAGTACTGACCCAGTATAACCAGTATATCACTAGTGCCACCAGTATTGACCCAGTATAACCAGTACAGAACCAGTTCCACTAGTACTGACCCAGTATAACCAGTACAGAACCAGTGCCACCAGTACTGACCCAGCATAGTCAGTATAGAACTAGTGCCACCAGTACTGACCCAGTATCACCAGCATAGAACCAGTGTCACCAGTACTGCCCCAATACAACCAGTACAGAACCAGTGCCATCAGTACTGAGCCAGTATTGCCTGTACAGAACCAGTACCACCTGTACCGATAGAGTATAACCAGTTTACAACCAGTGCCAAAAGTAATGACCCAGTTTAACCAGTACCGAGCCAGCACCACCAGTACTGAGCCAGTATAACCAGTATTGAACCAGTCACCAGTACTGACACAGTATAAATAGTACAGAATCAGTGCCACCAGTACTGACCCAGTATAACCAGTATAGAGCCAGTGCCACCAGTACTGACCCAGTATAACCAGTATAGCACTAGTGCCACCAGTATTGACCCAGTATAACCAGTACAGAACCAGTTCCACTAGTACTGACCCAGTATAACCAGTACAGAACCAGTGCCACCAGTACTGACCCAGCATAGTCAGTATAGAACTAGTGCCACCAGTACTGACCCAGTATAACCAGTATAGAACCAGTGCCACCAGTACTGACCCAGTATAACTAGTATAGAATTAGTGCCACCACTACTTACCCAGTATAGCCAGTACAGAACCAGTTCCACCAGTACTGACCCAGTATAACCAGCACAGAACCAATGCCATCAGTATTGACCAAGTATAACCAGTATAGAACCAGTGCCACCAGTACTGACCCAGTATAGAGCCAGTGCCACCAGTACTGACCCAGTATTACCCATACTAATCCAGAGCAACCAGTTCTAAACCCCGTTTAATGGGTACTGACTCATTGCAACCAGTACGGACCCAGTGTAATCAATATAGTCCCAGTATAACAAGATCAGACCCAGTATACTCAGAACCAAGCCAGTACAGAACCAGTGCCACCAGTACTTACCCAGTATAGCCAGCATAGAACCAGTGCCACCAGTACTGACCCAGTATCACCAGTACAGAACCAGCGCCACCTTTACTGACTCAGTATAACCAGTATAGAACCAGTGCACCAGTACTGACACAGTATAACTAGTACAGAACCAGTGCCACTAGTGCTGACCTAGTATAGAACCAATATCACCAGTACTGACACAGTATAACCAGTACAGAACCAGTGCCACCAGTACTGACCCAGTATTACCAGTACAGAACTAGTGCCACCAGTAGTGACCCAGCATAACCAGTATAGAACTAGTGCCACTAGTACTGACCCAGTGTAACCAGTACAGAACCAGTGCAAACAGTACTGACCCAGTATAACCAGTACAGAACTAGTGCCACCAGTACTGACCCAGCATAACCAGTATAGAACTAGTGCCACCAGTACTGACCTAGTATAACCAGTATAGAACCAGTGCCACCAGTACTGACCCAGTATAACCAGTATAGAACTAGTGCCACCAGTACTGACCTAGTATAACCAGTATAGAACTAGTGCCACCAGTACTGACCCAGTATAACCAGTATAGAACTAGTGCCACCAGTACTGACCAGTATAACCAGTACAGGACCAGTGCCACTAGTACTGACCCAGTATAACCAGTACAGAACCAGTGCCACTAGTACTGAGCCAGTATAATCAGTGTAGACCTATTGACACCAGTACTGACCCAGTATAACTAGTATAGAACCAGTGCCACCAGTACTAACCCAGTGTAGCCAGTACAGAACCAGTGTCAATAGTACTGCCCAAGTACAACCACTACAGAACCAGTGCCACCAGTACTGAACCAGTATAACCAGTACAGAACCAGTGCCACCAGTACTGACCCAGTATAGCCTGTACAAAACCAGTACCACCAGTACTGACCCAGTATAGCCAGAATAAAACCTATGTCTCCAGTACTGACACAGTATAACTAGTACAGAACCAGTGCCACCAGTACTGACACAGTATGACCATTACTGAACCAGTGTCACCAGTTCTGACCCAGTATAACCAGTACAGAACTCGTGCCACTCATATTGACCCAGCATAACCAGTACAGAAACAGTGCCACCAGCACTGAACCAGTATAACCAGTGCCACCAGTACTGACCCAGTATGAACAGTAGAGAACCAATGCTACCAGTACTGACCCAGTATAACCAGTATAGAACCAGTGTCACCAGTACTGCCCCAATACAACCAGTACAGAACCAGTGCCACCAGTACTGACCCAGTATAACAATACAGAACCAGTGCCACTCATATTGACCCAGCATAACCACTACAGAACCAGTGCCACCAGTAATGATCCAGAATAACCAGTGCTACTAGTACCAACCCAGTATAACCAGTACAGAACCAATGCCACCAGTACTAACCCAGTATAACCAGCATAGAACCAGTGTCACCAGTACTGCCCCAATACAACCAGTACAGAACCAGTGCCACCAGTACTGACCCAGTATAACTAGTACAGAACCAGCACCTCCATTGTTGACCCAGTATAACCAGTATAGAACTATTGACACCAGTACTGACCCAGTAAAACTAGTATAGAACCATTGCCACCAGTACTGACCCAGTATAACCAGTACAGAACCAGCACCACCATTACTGACACAGTATAATCAGTATAGAACTATTGACACCAATACTGACCCAGTATAGCTAGTATAGAACCAGTGTCACCAGTACTGACCCAGGATAACCAGTACGGAATCAGTGTTACTAGTACTGCCCAAGTACAACCAGTATAGAACCAGTGCCACCAGTACTGACACTGTATAACTAGTGCAGAACCAGTGCCACCAGTACTGACCCAGTATAGCCAGAACAGAACCAGTACCACCAGTACTGACCCATTATAACCAGTATAGAACCAGAGTCACCAGTACTGACCCAGTATAACTAGTACAAAACCAGCACAACCAGTACTGACCCAGTATAACCAGTATAGAACCAGTGCCACCAGTACTGACACAGTATAACTAGTACAGAACCAGTGCCACTAGTACTGACACAGTATACAACCAGTGCCAAAAGTAATGACCCAGTTTAACCAGTACAGAACCAGCACCACCAGTACTGACCTAGTATAACCAGTATAGAACCAGTGTCACCAGTACTGACACAGTATAACTAGTACAGAACCAGTGCCACCAGTACTGACCAAGTATAGCCAGTACAGAACCAGTACTACCAGTACTGACCCAGTATAACCAGTGCAGAACCAGTGCCACCCATACTGACCCAGTATAACCAGTATAGAGCCAGTAACACCAGTACTGACCCACTATAGAACTAGTGCCACCAGTACTGACCCACTATAACCAGTACAGAACCAGTGCCACTAGTACTGACCCAGTATAACCAGTACAGAACCAGTTCCACTAGTACTGACCCAGTATAACCAGTACAGAACCAGTGCCACCAGTACTGACACAGTATAACTAGTACAACACCATTGCCACTAGTAATGACCCAGTATAACCAGTACGGAACCAGAACCACCAGTACTGACCCAGTATAATCAGTATAGAACTATTGATGCCAGTACTGACCCAGTATAACCAGTATAGAAACAATGCCACTGGTACTGACCCAGTATAACCAGTACAGAACCAGTGCTACCAGTACTGACCCAGTTTAGCCACTATAGAACTAGTGCCAATAGTACTGACCCAATATAACCAGTATATAACTAGTGCCACCCGTACTGACCTAGTAAAACCAGTAAAGAACCAGTGCCACCAGTACTGACCCAGTATAACCAGTATAGAACTAGTGCCCATAGTACTGACCCAGTATAACCAGTATATAACTAGTGCCACCAGTACTGACCTTGTATAACCTGTACAGAACCAGTGCTACCAGTACTGACCCAGTATAACCAGTACAGGACCAGTGCCACCAGTACTGACCCAGTATAACCAGTGCCACCAGCATCGACCCAGTATAACCAGTACAGAACTAATGCCACCAGTACTGACCCAGTATAACCAGTACAGAACCAGTGTCACCAGTAGTGACCCAGTATAGCCAATACAGAACCAATGCCACCAGTACTGACCCAGTACAACCAGTACAGAACCAGCACCACCAGTACTGGCCCAGTATAACTATTGCCACCAGTACCAACCTAGTATAACCAATGTCACCAGTACTGACCCAATACAACCAGTACAGAACCAGTTCCACCAGTACTGACCCAGTATAACCAGTACAGAACCAGTGCCACACGTATTGACCCAGCTTAACAACTACAGAGCATGTGCCACCAGTACTGCCTCAGTATAATCAGTACAGAACCAATGCAAGCTGTACTGATCCAGTATAACCAGTAAAGAACCAGTGTCACCAGTACTGACTTAGTATAACCAATACACAACCAGTACCACCAGTACTGATCCAGTATAACCAGTATAGAACAATTGACACCAATACTAACCCAGTATAACTAGTATAGAACCAGTGTCACCAGTACTGACCCAGTATAACCAGTACAGAACCAGTGTCACTAGTACTGCCCAAGTACAACCAGTACAGTACCAGTGCCACCAGTACTGACCCAGTAAAACCAGTATAGAACCACCGCCACCAGTACTGACCCCGTATAACCAGTACAGAACCAGTACCACCAGTACTGGCACTGTATAACCAGTACAGAACCAGTTCCATCAGTACTGACCCATTATAAACAGTAGAGAACCAGTGCCACCAGTACTGACCCAGTATAACCAGTATAGAACCAGTACCACCGGTACTGACCCAGTATAACCAGTATACAACCAGTCCCACCAGTACTGACCCAGTATAACCAGTATACAACCAATGCCACCAGAACTTACCCAGTATAACCAGTATAGAACCAGTGCCACCGTTACTGACCCAGTATAACCAGTACAGAACCAGCACTACCAGTACTGACCCAGTATAACCAGTATATAACTAGTGCCACCAGTACTCAGCCAGTATAACCAGCATAGAACCAGTGCCACCAGTACTGACCTAGTTTAACCAGTATAGACATAGTGCCACCAGTACTGACCCAGGATAACCAGTACAGAACCAGTGCTAACAGTACTAACTCAGTATAATCAGTATAGAACTAGTGTCACCAGTACTGACCCAGTATAACCAATACAGAACCAGTGCAACCAGTACTGACCCAGTATAACCAGTACAGAACCACTGCCACCAGTACTGACCCGTATAACCAGTACAGAACCCGAACCACCAGTACTGACCCAGTATACCCAGTATGGAACCAGCACCACCAGTACTGACCCAGTATAATCAGTATAGAACTATTGATACCAGTACTGACCCAGTATAACTAGTATAGAACCAGTGTCACCAGTACTGACCCAGTATAGCCAGTACAGAACCAGTGTCACCAGTATACAACCAGTGCCACCGGTACTGACCCAGTATAACCAGTATACAACAAGTGCCACCAGTACTCAGCCAGTATAACCAGTATAGAATCAGTGCCACCAGTACTGACCCAGTATAACCAGTATAGACCTAGTGCCACCAGTATTGACCCAGTATAACCAGTACAGAACCAGTGCTACCAGTGCTGACCCAGCATAATCAGTGTAGAACTAGTGTCACCAGTACTGACCCAGTATAACCAATACACAACCAGTGCCACCAGCACTGACGCAGTATAACCAGTACAGAACCAGTGCCACCATTACTGACCCAGCATAACCAGTACAGAACCAGCACCACCAGTACTGACCCATTATAATCATTATGGAACCAGCACCACCAGTACTGACCCAGTATAATCAGTATAGAACTATTGATGCCAGTACTGACCCAGTATAACTAGTATAGAACCAGTGTCACCAGTACTGACCCAGTATAGCCAGTACAGAGCCAGTGTCACTTGTACTGCCCAAGTACAAACACTACAGAACCAATGTCACCAGTACTGACCCAGTATAACTAGTACAGAATCAGTGCCATCAGTACTGACCCAGTATAGCCGGTATAGAACTAGTGCCTCCAGTACTGACCCAGTATAACTAGTACAGAATCATTGCCACTAGTAATGACCCAGTATAACATGTACGGAACCAGCACCACCAGTACTGACCCAGTATAATCAGTATAGAACTATTGACACCAGTACTGATCCAGTATAACTAGTATAGAACCAGTTCCACCAGTACTGACCCAGTATAACAACTTCAGAACCAGCACCACTAGTACTGAGCCAGTATAATCAGTGTAGAACTATTGACACCAGTACTGACCCAGTATAACTATTATAGAACCAGTGCCACCAGTACTGACCCAGTGTAGCCAGTACAAAACCAGCGTCACTAGTACTGCCCAGGTACAACCACTACAGAACCAGTGCCACCAGTACTGAACCAGTATAACCAGCACAGAACCAGTGCCACCAGTTCTGACCCAGTATAAACAGTACAGAACCAGTGCCACTCATATTGACCCAGTATAGCCTGTACAGAACCAGTACCACCAGTACTGACCCAGTATAACCAGTATAGAACCAGTGTCACCAGTACTGACACAGTATAACTAGTACAGAACTAGTGCCACCAGTACTGACCCAGTATAACCATTACAGAACCAGTGCCACCAGTTCTGACCCAGTATAACCAGTACAGAACCAGTGTCACTCATATTGACCCAGCTTAACCAATACAGAACCAGTGCCACCAGTACTGACCCAGGATAACAAGCGCCACCAGTACTGACCCAGTATAAACAGAAGAGAACCAATGCCACCAGTATTGACCCAGTATAACCAGTATAAGAACTAGTGTCACCAGTACTGCCCCAATACAACCAGTACAGAACCAGTGCCACCAGTACTGACCCAGTATAACCAATATAGATCCAGTGCCACCAGTACTGACCCAGTATAACCAGTACAGAACCAGCACTACCAGTACTGACCCAGTATAACCAGTACAGAACCAGCACTACCAGTACTGACCCAGTACAACCAGTACGGAACCAGCACCACCATTGTTGACCCAGTATAACCAGTTTAGAACTATTGACACCAGTACTGACCCAGTATAACTAGTATAGAATCAGTGCCACCAGTACTGACCCAGTATAACCAGTACAGAACCAGCACCACCATTACTGACCCTGTATAATCAGTATAGAACTATTGACACCAATACTGGCCCAGTATAGCTAGTATAGAACCAGTGTCATCAGTACTGACCCAGTATAACCAGTACAGAACCAGTGCCACCAGTCCTGACCCAGTATAACCAGTACAGAAACAGTACCACCAGTACTGACCCAGTATAGCCAGTACAGAACCAGTACCACCAGTACCTACCCAGTATAACTAGTACTGCACCAGTGCCACCAGTACTGACCCAATATTACCAGTATAGAACCAGTGCCACCAGTACTGACCCAGTATAACCAGTACAGAACAAGTACCACCAGTACTGACCCAGTATAACCAGTACAGAACAAGTTATACCAGTACTGACCCAGTATAACCAGTATAGGTCCAGTGTCAACAGTACTGACACAGTATAACTAGTACAGAACCAGTGCCACCAGTACTGACCCAGTATAACCAGTACTGAACCAGTGCCACCCGTACTGACCCAGTATAACCAGTATAGAGCCAGTGCCACCAGCACTGACACAGTATAACTAGTGCAGAACCAGTGCCACCAGTACTAACCCAGTAAAGCCTGTACAGAACCAGTACCACCAATACTGACCCAGGATAACCAATACAGAACCTGTGCCACTCGTATTGACCCAGCATAACCACTACAGAACCAGTGCCACCAATTCTGACCCAGGATAACCAGTGCCACCAGTACCGACCCAGTATAACCAGTACAGAACCAATGCCACCAGTACTGACCCAGTATAACTAGTATAGAACCAGTGTCATCAGTACTGCCCCAATACAACCAGTATAGAACCAGTGCCACCAGTACTGACCCAGTATGACCAATATAGAACCAGTGCCACCAGTACTGACCCAGTATAACCAGTACAGAACAAGCACCACCAGTACTGACCCAGTATAACCAGTACGGAACCAGCACCACCATTGTTGACCCAGTATAACCAGTTTAGGACTATTGACGCCAGTACTGACCCAGTATAACTAGTATAGAATCAGTGCCACCAGTACTGACCCAGTATAACCAGTACAGAACCAGCACCACCATTACTGACCCAGTATAATCAGTATAGAACTATTGACACCAATACTGACCCAGTATAACTAGTATAGAACCAGTCTCACCAGTACTGACCCAGTATAACCAGTACAGAACCAGTGTCACTAGTACTGCCGAAGTACAACCAGTACAGAACCAGTGCCACCAGTACTGACCCAGTATAACCAGTTCAGAAACAGTACCACCAGTACTGACCCAGTGTAGTCAGTACAGAACAAGTACCACCAGTACTGACCCAGTATAGCCAGTACAGAACCAGTACCGCCAGTACTGACCCAGTATAACCAGTATAGGTCCAGTGTTAACAGTAATGACACAGTATAACTAGTACAGAACCAGTGCCACCAGTACTCAGCCAGTATTGCCTGTACAGAACCAGTACCACCTGTACTGATAGAGTATAACCAGTTTACAACCAGTGCCAAAAGTAATGACCCAGTTTAACCAGTACCGAGCCAGCACCACCAGTACTGAACCAGTATAACCAGTATTGAACCAGTGTCACCAGTACTGACACAGTATAACTAGTACAGAATCAGTGCCACCAGTACTGACCCAGTATAACCAGTATAGAGCCAGTGCCACCAGTACTGACCCAGTATAACCAGTATAGCACTAGTGCCACCAGTATTGACCCAGTATAACCAGTACAGAACCAGTTCCACTAGTACTGACCCAGTATAACCAGTACAGAACCAGTGCCACCAGTACTGACCCAGCATAGTCAGTATAGAACTAGTGCCACCAGTACTGACCCAGTATAAGCAGTATAGAACCAGTGCCACCAGTACTGACCCAGTATAACTAGTATAGAATTAGTGCCACCACTACTTACCCAGTATAGCCAGTACAGAACCAGTTCCACCAGTACTGACCCAGTATAACCAGCACAGAACCAGTGCCATCAGTATTGACCAAGTATAACCAGTATAGAACCAGTGCCACCAGTACTGACCCAGTATAGAGCCAGTGCCACCAGTACTGACCCAGTATTACCCATACTAATCCAGAGCAACCAGTTCTAAACCCCGTTTAATGGGTACTGACTCATTGCAACCAGTACGGACCCAGTGTAATCAATATAGTCCCAGTATAACAAGATCAGACCCAGTATACTCAGAACCAAGCCAGTACAGAACCAGTGCCACCAGTACTTACCCAGTATAGCCAGCATAGAACCAGTGCCACCAGTACTGACCCAGTATCACCAGTACAGAACCAGCGCCACCTTTACTGATTCAGTATAACCAGTATAGAACCAGTGCACCAGTACTGACACAGTATAACTAGTACAGAACCAGTGCCACTAGTGCTGACCCAGTATAGAACCAGTGCCAACAGTAATGACCCAGTATAACCAGTACAGAACCAGTATCACCAGTACTGACACAGTATAACCAGTACAGAACCAGTGCCACCAGTACTGACCCAGTATTACCAGTACAGAACTAGTGCCACCAGTAGTGACCCAGCATAACCAGTATAGAACTAGTGCCACTAGTACTGACCCAGTGTAACCAGTACAGAACCAGTGCCACCAGTACTGACCCAGTATAACCAGTACAGAACTAGTGCCACCAGTACTGACCCAGCATAACCAGTATAGAACTAGTGCCACCAGTACTGACCTAGTATAACCAGTATAGAACCAGTGCCACCAGTACTGACCCAGTATAACCAGTATAGAACTAGTGCCACCAGTACTGACCTAGTATAACCAGTATAGAACTAGTGCCACCAGTACTGACCCAGTATAACCAGTATAGAACTAGTGCCACCAGTACTGACCCAGTATAACCAGTACAGGACCAGTGCCACTAGTACTGACCCAGTATAACCAGTACAGAACCAGTGCCACTAGTACTGACCCAGTATAACCAGTACAGAACCAGTGCCACTAGTACTGACCCAGCATAGCCAGTATAGAACTAGTGCCACCAGTACTGACCCAGTATAACCAGTATAGAACCAGTGCCACCAGTACTGACCCAGTATAGAGCCAGTGCCACCAGTACTGATCCAGTATTACTCGTACTAATCCAGAGCAACCAGTACTAAACCTAGTTTAATGGGTACTGACTCAGTGCCACCAGTACAGACCCAGTATAACCAGTACAGACCCATTGCAACCAGTACGGACCCAGTGTAATCAATATAGACCCAGTATAACAAGTTCAGACCCAGTATACTCAGAACCAAGCCAGTACAGAACCAGTGCCACCAGTACTGACCCAGTATAGCCAGTACAGAACCAGTACCACCAGTACTGACCCAGTATAACCAGCATAGAACCAGTGCCACCAGTACTGACCCAGTATGAACCAGTACCACCAGTACTGACCCAGTATAACCAGCATATAACCAGTGCAGCAGTACAGACACAGTGTAATCAGTACAGAACCAGTGCCACTAGTACTGACCCAGTATAGAAACAGTGCCAACAGTAATGATCCAGTATAACCACTACAGAACCAGTATCACCAGTACTGACACAGTATAACTAGTACAGAAACAGTGCCACCAGTACTGACCCAGTATAACCAGTACAGAAGCAGTGCCACATGTTCTGACCCAGTATAACCAGTATAGAGCCAGTGCCACTAGTACTGACCCAGTATAACCAGTACAGAACCAGTGCTACTAGTTCTGACCCAGTATAACCAGTATAGAACTAGTGCCACCAGTACTGACCCAGTATGGCCAGTACAGAACCAGTTCCACCAGTACTGATCTAGTATAACCAGTATAGAACCAGTGCCACCAGTACTGACCCAGTATAACCAGTACAGAACCAGTGCCACCAGTACTGACCCAGTATAACCAGTATAGAACCAGTACCACCAGTACTGACCCAGTATACAGCCAGTGCCACCAGTACTGACCCAGTATTACCCGTACTAATCCAGAGCAACTAGTACGAAGCCCAGTTTAATGGGTACTGACTAATTGCCACCAGTACAGACCCAGTATAACCAGTACAGACCCAATGCAACCAGTATGGACTCAATGTAATCAATATAGACCCAGTATAACAAGTTCAGACACAGTATACTCAGAACCAAGCCAGTACACGTACTACAGATCCAGTATTACCAGTTAAGACCCAGTATAATCAGTACAGATCTAATATTATTTGTACAGAGCCAGTGTACTCAATAGAGACCCAGTATAAGCAGTACAGACCTGGTGCAGCCAGTACAGATACAGTATTATTAGTATGGACCCAATAAAACCAGTATAGACCCAGTGTAATAAATACAGACTCAATATAACCAGTACAAAGCCAGTATAATCTGTAAACACCAAGTATAACCAGTACAGACTCAATGTAACCAGTATACACCCAGTATAATAGATACAGACTCAATTTATCAAGTACAGATCTGGACTAAGCAGTATATAACCAGCATAAGCAATACAGACTCAGTATAATCAGTACAGACCCAGTGATACCAGTACCAACACATTGTATCCAATACCAACCCAGTGCCACCAGTAAAGACCCAATATGATCAGTACAGGCTCAATGTAACAAGTACAGACCTGAAATATACAGTACAGAACCAATATCACCAATTCAGACCAGTACAGAACCAATGTAACTGGTACTGACCTAGTTTAACCAGTGCAACCAGTAACAAGCCAGTATGACTAGTACAGACCCAGTGCAACCAGTTCTGTCCCAGTTTAATCAGTACTGACCCAGTGTAATCAGTACAGACCAAGTGCAACTAGTACACACCCAGTACACTCAGTTCAGACCCAGTATAACCAGTACAGTGCCTGTTTAGTCAGTACAGACCCAATATAACCAGTACAGACCCAGTATTGTCAGTACATACCTAATGCAGCCAGTACAGACCCAATATAACCAGTACAGACCCAGCATAATCAGTACAGTCCCAGTGTATCCAGTACAGAACTAGTGTAACCAGTACAGAACCAGTGTAACCAGTACATAGTCAGGATAACTAGTTTAGATACAATGTAACCAGTGCAGACCCAGTATAATCAGTACAGTCCCGGCGCAAACCAGTACAGACCCTGTGTAACCAGTACAGACCCAGTATAATCAGTACAGTCTCAGTGTAACCAGTACAGACCCAGTGTAACCAGTACAGACCCAGTATAATCAGTACAGTCCCAGTGTAACCAGGTCAGACCCAGTGTAACCAGTGCCTGGACATCGCCCCTTGTACAGACCCAGAACCAGTATAACCAATACATACCCAGTATAATCAGTACAGTCCCTGCGTAAGCAGTACAGAACCAGTGGTGACCCAGTATAATCAGTACAGACCCAGTGTAATTTGTACAGTCCCAGTGTAACCAGTACAGACCCAGTGTAACCAGTGCCTGGATATCGCCCCATGTACAGACCCAGAATAACCAGTACAGAACCAGTGTAACCAGTACAGACCCAGTATATATCCAGTGTAATCAATACAGACTCAGCATAATCAGTACAGACCCAGTGATACCAGTACCAACACATTGTAACCAATACCAACCCAGTGCCACCAGTAAAGACCCAATATGATCAGTACAGGCTCAATGTAACAAGTACAGACCTGAAATATACAGTACAGAACCAGTATCACCAATTCAGACCAGTACAGAACCAATGTACTGACCTAGTTTAACCAGTACTGACCCAGTGCAACCAGTAACAAGCCAGTATGACTAGTACAGACCCAGTGAAACCAGTATAGACCCAGTTTAATCAGTACTGACCCAGTGTAACCAGTACAGACCAAGTGCAACTAGTACACACCCAGTACACTCAGTTCAGACCCAGTATAACCAGTACAGTGCCAGTTTAGTCAGTACAGACCCAATATAACCAGTACAGACCCAGTATAACCAGTACAGACCCACTATTGTCAGTACATAGCTAGTGCAGCCAGTAGAGACCCAGTATTACCAGTGCATCCCTTGTATACTCAGTACAGACCCAATATGACCAGTGCAGACCCAGTAAAACCAGTGTAGACCTAATGCAGCCAATACAGACTTAGTATTTTCAATACAGACCCGATGAAACCAGTACAGACTCAGAAGACTCAGTTCAGAACTTGGAATATCAATATAGACCAAGTATTCTCAGTACAGACCCAGTATAACCAGTAAAGACTCAGGGCAATCAATATAGACCCAGTATAACCAGTAAAGACTCAGGGCAATCAATATAGACCCAGTATAACCAGTAAAGACTCAGGGCAATCAATATAGACCCAGTATAACCAGTATAGACTCAGGGCAACCAATATAGACCCAGTATAACCAGTATAGACTCAGGGCAATCAATATAGACCCAGTATAACCAGTATAGACTCAGGTCAAGCAATATAGACCCAGTATAACCAATATAGACTTAGGGCAAGCAATCTAGACCCAGTATAACCAGTATAGACTCAGGGCAATCAATATAGACCCAGTATAGCCAGTACAAACCAAGTATAACCAGTATAGATCTAGTATCACCAGTACAGACCCAGAATAACCAGTATAGACTCAGGGCAATCAATATAGACCCAGTATAACCAGTATAGACTCAGGGCAATCAATATAGACCCAGTATAACCAGTAAAGACTCAGGGTAATCAATATAGACCCAGTATAACCAGTATAGACTCAGGGCAATCAATATAGACCCAGGATAACCAGTATAGACTTAGGGCAATCAATATACACCCAGTATAGCCAGTACAAACCAAGTATAACCAGTATAGCTCTAGTATCACCAGTACAGACCCAGTATAACCAGTATAGACTCAGGGCAATCAGTATAGACCCAGTATCACAAGTAGAGATCTAGTGTAATGAGTACACACCTAGTATCACCAGTACAGACCCAGTATAACCAGTACAGACCCAGAATAACCAGTACAGAACCAGTGTACCCAGTACAGATCCAGTATAATCAAAACAGAGCCAGTATAACCAGCACAGAACCAGTGTAACCAGTACTGACCCAATATAATCAGTGCAGACCCAGCATAATCAGTACAGTCCCAGTGTAAACAGTACAGACCCAGTATAATCAGTACAGTCCCAGTGTATCCAGCACAGAACCAGTGTAACCAGTACAGAACCAGTGTAACCAGTACTGACCAAGTAAAATCAGTACAGACCCAGTATAATCAGAGACAGTAAAACCAGTACAGAACCAGTGCTGACCCAGTATAAACAGTACAGTTCCAGTGTAACCACTACAGAACCAGTGTAACCAGTACAGACCCAGTATAATTAGTACAGACCCAGTATAATCAGTAGAAACAGTAAAACCAGTATTGAACCAGTGCTGACCCAGTATAATCAGTACAGTCCCAGCGTAACCAGTACAGTCCCAGTGTAACCAGTACAGACCCAGTATAATCAGTACAGTCCCAGCGTAACCAGTACAGACCCAGTGTAATCTGTACAGACCCAGTATAGTCAGTAGAGACAGTAAAACCAGTACAGAACCAGTGCTGACCCAGTATAATCAGTACAGTCCCAGTGTAACCAGTACAGACCCAATGTAACCAGGGCCTGGATATCGCCCCATGTGCAGACCCAGAATAACCAGTACAGAACCAGTGTAACCAGTACAGACCCAGTATAATCAGTACAGACCCAGTATAATCAGTACAGTCCCAGCGTAACCAGTACAGTCCCAGTGTAACCAGTACAGATCCAGTATAATCAGTACAGTCCCAGAGTAACCAGTACAGACCCAATGTAACCAGTACAGACCCAGTATAATCAGTACAGTCCCAGTGTTACCAGCACAGAACCAGTGTAACAAGTACAGAACCAGTGTAACCAGTACAGAACCAGTGTAACCAGTGCAGACCAAGTATAATCAGTACAGACCCAGTATAATCAGTAGAGACAGTAAAACCAGTACAGAACCAGTGCTGACCCAGTATAAACAGTACAGTCCCAGCGTAACCAGTAGAGTCCCAGTGTAACCAGTACAGACCCAGTATAATTAGTACAGACCCAGTATAATCAGTAGAGACAGTAAAACCAGTACAGAACCAGTGCTGACCCAGTATAATCAGTACAGTCCCAGCGTAACCAGTACAGTCCCAGTGTAACCAGTACAGACCCAGTATAATCAGTACAGTCCCAGCGTAACCAGTACAGACCCAGTGCAACCAGTACAGTCCCAGGGTAACCAGTACAGACCCAGTATAATCAGTACAGTCCCAGTGTAACCAGTACAGACCCAGCGTACCCAGTGCCTGGATATCGCCCCATGTACAGACCCAGAATAACCAGTACAGAACCAGTGTAACCAGTACAGACCCAGTATAATCAGTACAGACCAAGAATAATCAGTACAGTCCCAGTGTAATCTGTACAGTCCCAGTGTAACCAGTGCAGACCCAGTATAATCAGTACAGTCCCAGCGTAACCTGTACAGACCCAGTACAGACCCAGTGTAACCAGTACAGAACCAGTCTAATCTGTACAGTCCCAGTGTAACCAGTACAGACCCAGTATAATCAGTACAGTTCCAGTGTAACCTGTACAGACCCAGTATAATTAGTACAGTCCCAGTGTAACCAGTACAGACCCAGTACAGACCCAGTGTAACCAGTACAGACCCAGTATAATCAGTACAGACCCAGTGTAACCATTACAGACCCAGTATAATTAGTACAGTCCCAGTGTAACATGTACAGACCCAGTAAATCAGTACAGTCCCAGTGTAATCGGTACAGACCCAGTGTAACCAGTACAGACCCAGTTTAATCTGTACAGTCCCAGTGTAACCAGTACAGACCAAGTATAATCAGTACAGTCCCAGAGTAACCAGTACAGACCCAGTGTAACCAGTACAGACCCAGTTTAATCAGTACAGTCCCAGTGTAACCAGTACAGACCCAGTTTAATCAGTACAGTTCCAGTTTAACAAGTACAGATCCAGTATAATCAGTACAATCCCAGAGTAACCAGTACAGACCCAGTGTAACCAGTACAGACCCAGTATAATCAGTACAGTCCCAGTGTAACCAGTACAGACCCAGCATAATCAGTACAGTCCCAGTGTAACCAGTACAGACCCAGGATAATCAGTACAGTCCCAGTGTAACCAGTACAGACCCAGGATAATCAGTACCGTCCCAGCTTAACCAGTACAGATCCAGTACAGACCCAGTGTAACCAGTACAGACCCAGTGTAACCAGTACAGACCCAGGATAATCAGTACCGTCCCAGCTTAACCAGTACAGATCCAGTACAGACCCAGTGTAACCAGTACAGTCCCAGTGTAACCAGTGCCTGGACACAGGGCCGTATTTGGAGTTTCTGCTGCCCTAGGCAGTGTCAGTGGTCGCCCCCCCCCCTGTCACGCCCACCCTCACCCCCTGTCACGTCCCCCCCGTCGTGCCCCCCTCGCATAGTCGCGGCCGTTTCCCCAAGTTTCATGTAGCTTCTCAGCCCCCCATTCCATGTAGCACATATAAAAGGTTTGTAGGGGTAAATTCCTGCAGACAAACTGCCTTGAAATAAGTACCAAAAATGCTGCAGCGGCCCACACAGACCACAGGGCTGCAGCATTGTATATGGGGGTGGGGGGGATGGGAGCGTCCCACACAGACCACAGGGCTGCAGCATTGTATATGGGGGTGGGGGGGATGGGAGCGGCCCACACAGACTACAGGGCTGCAGCATTGTATATGGGGGTGGGGGGGATGGGAGCGGCCCACACAGACCACAGGGCTGCAGCATTGTATATGGGGGTGGGGGGGATGGGAGTGGCTCACACAGACCACAGGGCTGCAGCATTGTATATGGGGGTGGGGGGGATGGGAGCGGCCCACACAGACTACAGGGCTGCAGCATTGTATATGGGGGTGGGGGGGATGGGAGCGGCCCACACAAACCACAGGGCTGCAGCATTGTATATGGGGCTGGGGGGGGTGGGAGCGGCCCACACAGACCACAGGGCTGCAGCATTGTATATGGGGGTGGGGGGGATGGGAGCGGCCCACGCAGACTACAGGGCTGCAGCATTGTATATGGGGGGGGGGGAGCGGCCCACACAGACCACAGGGCTGCAGCATTGTATATGGGGGTGGGGGGGATGGGAGCGGCCCACACAGACCACAGGGCTGCAGCAATGTATATGGGGGTGGGGGGGATGGGAGCGGCCCACACAGACAACAGGGCTGGAGCATTGCATATGGGGGTGGGGGGGATGGGAGCGTCCCACACAGACAACAGGGCTGGAGCATTGCATATGGGGGTAGGGGGGATGGGAGCGGCCCACACAGACCACAGGGCTGCAGCATTGTATATGGGGGTGGGGGGGGTGGGAGCGGCCCACACAGACCACAGGGCTGCAGCAATGTATATGGGGGTGGGGGGGATGGGAGCGGCCCACACAGACAACAGGGCTGGAGCATTGCATATGGGGGTGGGGGGGATGGGAGCGTCCCACACAGACCACAGGGCTGCAGCGTTGTATATGGGGGGGGGGGATGGGAGCGGCCCACACAGACCACAGGGCTGCAGCATTGTATATGGGGGTGGGGGGGTGGATGGGAGCGGCCCACACAGAACTGGGCTGCAGCAGGCACTGCAGCATTGCATATGGCCCATATGCAATGCTGCAGTGCCTGATGCAGCCCATGTCTGGGATTCGGACCCCACTGTGTCCCTCCCTGCTGCTGCCTGCCATCAATCATGTCTGACCAGTGACAACAGTCACAGACTAGTCAGACTCCTCAGAGTCTGAGACTAGTCAGACTCCTCAGAGTCTGAGACTAGTCAGAGACTCAGGCAGTCAGGGCTCTGTCAGGCTGGCACTGCTGCCCGCTGGCTGTACTATCTGTGCACAGCACAGAACACAGTACCGGCGGCAGCTGCTGACTGCGCGTCTGTGTGTCACCCCAGGCCTGGATGCCACAAATATTAAAGGCTGTGTCTGAGAGCAGGAGGGAGGTTCCCTGGTCAGGGACCATTAGCATGCAACACCTCCTGTCCCAGGCCAGTAGGGGGAGCAGGCTGCCCCTATGAAAGCTGGAACTGGGGCAGGGTTAGAGAGACCAGAACCCACTTCTGAAGTGTCCAGAAGGGTTCTCAGAGAAGAGGGACAGGTCAGCAGCAGCTGAGGAGTCCGTGAGGCAGAGGAGAGACTGCGAGCCAGGGACAGAGGCGACGAGAGCCGGTCCTGGCTGAGAGAAGTACACAACCGGACATTGGGGTCCGAGGCTGTCAGGGTTGCAAGCCCAGCAGCAGAGAACCAACCCTCGAGGGATTTCAGGTCCCTTGGCCTAAGAAGCCTGGAGGCTCCGCCACACAGAGGGTCCAGTACAGCGAGGAGAAAGCAAAAGGTACCCAAGGCCCGAGTCACAAGCCATACAGGCAAAGTACACGGCCAGCTCAGGGACGTGGGCTATTACACCATGAAAAGGGGGATAGTCAGCAAGAGCACAGAGAGAGAACGGTAGGCCTACACACTCACCCTGACCAGTGGGGCTCGCCCGAATGCTCTCAGATACCCAGGCCCATTCCTAACCGGTACTCCTGTTGGGTCAGTAATAACATCTGCAATAAAGACCCTGGACTGTTTGAAGCGGACTCTGAACTCTTACTATTGCGGCCTGCACTATCACCCCCAGCATTCACCTACACTGCCCTGAGGCTACACTCTTCCCGTGGGGAGTTATCCTACCCCTGTGCTGCACACCAACGCCAGCCTCAGCGGTCTGCCTTGCAGCGGCGGTCACCCCTGACCGCAATCCACGGGTGGCGTAGTCGGACATTCAAAACACTGATAAATAGACTGTCACAATTTGGTCTGACCACCCTGAGCCACGGGATCGGGTTGCCACTACTACCCCCAGCTTCGCACAGAAGCCCGGTTCCGGGTGCCCCACGGCCCAGGGGGCGAGTCATCTGCGCCTAAACTATGATCCCGCCGCCCGCCATCATCAATTATGCTGCAGAGCAGACTGTCTGCAGAAGCAGCAGCTCCTCTGCCAGCATCATGCACCAGCACCACGGCCCGGGTGGCAGTGTCGGCGCAATGGCACATCACAACAGGACACAATTACGGGCGCTGCCTGCTGAGATGAGCCGCCGCCAGCGATGTGCTGCCCGGGCCTCCGCGGGAACTTCAAGTGCCTGGGCTCCTCCTCTTCTTTTCAGATCGCAGCAGCAGAGCAGACTAGAGAGGTGAGGTGGGTGGGCGTGATCGGAGGGCAAGAGGGCAGGGCCGGCTCCAGGTTTTTGTGGGCCCTGGGCGAAAGAGTCTCAGTGAGCCCCTTTAACACATACCACGATTCATGATGCACAGATACCACAGAGAAATATATATATACTAGATGGTGGCCCAATTCTAACGCATCGGGTATTCTAGAATAGGTATGCGGCCGACCGGGCGCAATCAGCAGAGCGGTGTTTAAATTTGGCGCCAAAATCGCTGATTGGTCGAGGCCGGCAACCACGACCAATCAGCAAAATGGTGTTAAAATTTGGCGCCTATATCGCAGATTGGTCACGGCCGGCGGTCACGACTAATCAGCAGAGCGGGCAGCATCCGCGACCAATCAGCACAGCGGTGTTTAACTTTTGCGGCAAGATCAGTGATTGGTCGCGGCCGAAGATCGCGACCAATCACCGATTTATGCGCCACATTTAAATAGCGGCCGCGACCAATCACCGATCTTGCAGAAACATTTAAACACCGCTGTGCTGATTGGTCGCCGACGCTGCCCGCGACCAATCACCGATTTGGGCGCCACATTTAAATAGCGTCCGCGACCAATCAGCACAGCGGTGTTTGCAAGATCGGTCATTGGACGCGGGCGCTATTTAAATGTGGCACACAAATCGGTGATTGGTCGAGGGCAGCGTCCGCGACCAATCATCACAGCCGTGTTTAAATGTGGCGCCCAAGTCGGTGATTGGTCGCGGGCAGCGTCCGCGACCAATCATCACAGCAGTGTTTAAATGTGGCGCCCAAATCGGTGATTGGTCGCGGGCAGAGGCCACGACCAATCAGCACAACGGTGTTTAACTTTTGGTCCAAGATCAGTGATTGGTCGCGGCGAGAGATCGCAACCAATCATCGAATCGTATTGCTGAGGACCGGGGAACGGAATCGTATTGGTGAGGACCGGGGAGCGCCGCTGCCTGTGCGACTACTTCCGCTGAGAGAACCCGTGACATGAGCGGGCGTTTGCAGCAGAAGTATCCCACCCCGCAGCGCCGCTCCCCGGTCCTCCCTTCCGCATGGATGTCAGCGCCGCTGCCTGTACGGCTACTTCCGCTGCGAGAACCCGGGACATGAGCGGGCGCTCGCAGCAGAAGTATCCCGACCCGCAGCGTCGCTCCCCGGTCCTCCCTTGACACCCTAGCCGCATGGAGGACAGCGTCTCCGGCGGTCGGGAGATGAGCGCCTCGCGCCGGTCATCTCCCGGCTGCATCGCCGCTGAGCTCCGTCCCGCAGATGAGCCGCTAACGGCCGCCATCTTTTTCAGAAATCCCACAGCGCTGATTGTCCGCTGCCGGACCAATGAGCAACGCGGGATTTCCTGGACAGACAGACAGAAAGACAGACAGACAGACAGACGGGATAAGACGATTATATATATAGATAGTACAATGCAAAGATTTCACTTACTACATTACATGAGCGATATCTATTGTAAATTCTACAATAGCTCAGAAACCGGCGAATCCTCACAACGCACAGTGCAGACCGGACAGTATAGTCCCCCATACAGTATTATGGACCCCATATAATGCTCCATACAGGATACTGACCCCCTTATAACGCTCCATACAGGATACTAGCCCCCATATAATGACCCATACAGGATACTGACCCCCATATAACGCTCCATACAGGATACTGGTCCCCATACAACGCTCCATACAGAATACTGGCCCCCATATAAAGCTCCATACAGGATACTGGTCCCCATATAACGCTCCATACAGGATACTAGTCCCCATATAACGCTCCATACAGAATACTGGTCCCCATATAAAGCTCCATACAGGATACTGGTCCCCATATAACGCTCCATACAGAATACTGGTCCCCATATAAAGCTCCATACAGGATACTGGTCCCCATATAACGCCCCATACAGAATACTGGTCCCCATATAATGCTTCATACAGAATACTGGCCCCCATATAACGCTCCATACAGAATACTGGCCCCCATAAAATGCTCCATACAGGATACTGGTCCCCATATAACGCTCCATACAGAATACTGGCCCCCATATAACGCTCCATACAGAGTACTTGCCCCCATAAAATGCTCCATACAGGATACTGGTCCCCATATAACACTCCATACAGAATACTGGCCCCCATATAATGCTCCATGCAGGCTGTTCCCCCCTTATTGCCCCATGCAGGATGTCACCCCCCCTTATAATGCCCCATGCAGGATGTCACCCTCCGCCCCTTTTAATGCCCTATGCAGGATGTCACCTCTCCCCCCCCCCATATAATGCCCCATGCAGGATATCACCTCTCCCCCTTTAATGCCCCATGCACGATGTCACCCCCCCCCCTTATAATGCCCCATGCAGGATGTAACCCCCCCCTCCCTTATAATGCCCCATGCAGTATGTCACACACCCACCCTCCTTATAATGCCCTATGCAGTATGTCACACACCCCCTCCCTTATAATGCCCCATGCAGGATGTCACCCCCCCTCCCTTATAATGCCCCATGCAGGATGTTACTTCACCCCTCCCCCTCTTATAATGCCCCATGCAGAATGTCACCCCCCCTCCCTTATAATTCCCCATGCAGAATGTCACTTCCCCCCTCCCCCTCTTATAATGCCCCATGCAGGATGTCGCACCCCCCCTCACCTTATAATTAATGCCCCATGCAGGATGTCACACACCCCCCTCCCTTATAATGCCCCATGCAGGATGTCACACACACCCCCCCTCCCTTATAATGCCCCATGCAGGATGTCACCCCCCCACCATATAATGCCCCATGCAGGATGTCACCCCCCCCTCCCTTATAATGCCCCATGCAGGATGTCACCCCCCCACCATATAATGCCCCATGCCCCCATACATGAAAAAAAATAAATCAAATACTCACCTCACTTCTTACCTGCTGCTGCTGCAGACTCCAGCGGTGTAAAGACATCACCGCGCCCTCTGACCTGAGACGTCACAGTCAGAGGACGCGGAAGACGCTGCGGAGGCACGGGGAGAGGTAAGTATGCCGGGGCCCTGAGCAGGCGCGGGGAGGGCGGGCGCGGGGCACGAACCGAAAGAAAAAAAAACAAAAAACACGCTCAGGCGCCGCCCTCCCCGAATTCCGGCGCTCTAGGCATGTGCCTACAAGTGCCTAAGGGCAAATACGGCCCTGCCTGGACATCGCTCCATGGTAACCAGTACAGAGCTGGAGAATATTACAGAACTGGAAAAAAATCACTGCTGGCTGCCCAGTATAACCAGTACAGAGCCAGAGAACAGGGCCGACACGAGGATCATATAAGCCATTGGGCGCATGTTTTTTTGTGGTACAAGCTGTAGTTTGTATTATTACCATTTTGGGATTAATATGGCTTTCTGATCTTTTTAATAATTTTTTTGGAGATGAACAGACCATAAAATAATGCGGCTTTTTATTTTTTTCCTTTTGGTGAAAACCCAAAGCCCAAAATCTCTAGCTATTGTGCATTTGTGGCGCCCCTGAGGGTTCGGTCGCCACAGAGGTACTGCATCTCACCCAGAGGTGTGGTATCTCACTCTCAGGTAAGGAAGGAGTGCTGCCCGGGACCCTAACACCTGCATCCAACACTACACTATTCCAGTCCAGCAGGAGGGGCAAGATGCGTCGCTCTTCCTGCCGAGCCCTGTCCCTGGCTGGAGTGGGGGGAACCAAAGTGAGGGGAAACCATGTAGTGGGTGTGGGTGGATGAAGTAAATCAGGGGAGCACTTGTTAGCAGTAGTAGAGGGAAGCCATCTTGGGAGTGTGTTCAGTCTGAGAGGAGAAGTAGAGGGAGCAGGAGCTCTGCTCAGGAGGAGGGCCTAGCCAGAGAGGCCCAAGACTGGAGAGAGAGAGGAGCAGGAGAAAGGCTCCAGGAACGTGGAAGGGACCCCAGGGGTACAGGTAGTGCTGGAGGCCACCCGTACGCCCGAATCTATCAGGCGGTGGAGGGGTCAGGACGCACAGAGGGGACCGGCCCCTAAACTAGCAGAGTTCTTCAAGTCTCAACTAGGTAACCGGAGGGTACAGCATTTCAGGTGCTGCAGCCAAAAGCCACATCTAACTCACCAAAAAGGTGGCCATAGAGGACCCAGGGGACAGAGAAGACGTCGCCCGACAAGGTCCGCAGTCACTGGATTGGGACACTAGGTGTGAGGCGCAGGGAGAAGGCCAGAAGGAACACACAGAAGGGGGTCCCGCTATGTACTCTGGAGGTACCTGAGGGTTGACTGAACCCCTCCCTGAGTAAGCACAGGACGACGTGGGAAGTTACCCAGGCCCTGGTAACTTGGAGTCTGAAAATCGTGAGTAAAACCCTGAAGACTGCACCCCACCGTCTGTCAGTTATTGCTGCTGCGCCATCACTCCCTGCACCACACTGCGCCACGAGTGCTACTACCATAATGACTCACCCCCTGGGCCGTGGGGCACTCGGAGCCGGGCAACAGGGAAACGATGGGGGTAGTGGTGGCGACCCAGTCCCGTGGCTCAGGGTGGTCAGACCAGTGGTAGTCTACTATGTGCTTTAGGTAATGTCCGACTACGCCACCCGTGGATTGCGGCTATCATGAACCGCCGCTGCAAGGCAATCCCCTGAGGCTGATGGTGTGTGCAGCTGAGTTAGTATAACTCCCCACGGGAAGAGTGTAGCCTCAGGGCAATGTAGTAGATGGTGGGGGTGATGGTGCAGGGAGTCCCAGTACCGTTAGTGCTGGCGAAGTAAGAAGCACAAAGACAACATGTTGCAGTCCAGGGTCTTTTACTCACAGTTCGTATACTCCAAGCCACTTCTGTACAGGTAGTGACTGCCCGAGCCGTGCCGTGTCCACCAGGTGAGGGGCTCGGTCAACCCCCAGGCAATTCAGGAGCATGGCACAGGACTCCCTTCTATCCTTCCTCTGGCTCGTGCCCCACCAGTGACCAAGCTTTTGTCCAGCTGCCGCGGATCTATGCGGGTAAACGTGGGCCCCGTTTCCCGCTATCCTATATGGTGCCTTCCTAGCAAGGTTTAGCAGGGGGTCGCACCAAGTGATAATCACGACCTCCGGTTCTTGGCTGAGGGATAATTAACCTCCACCAATTTGGGATCCGGTACCCTTTTCTTGCCTGACCCGTCACCCGTGATTTCCTGGGTCCTTAGGGTCCCTTCTGCCTTCTTGTTTCTGAGCCCTTCTACACTTTGGGTACTTCTCTTCCTTTTCTGTTCCTTTCTGTTTCTGTTCCTTTCTGTTCCTGTTCTCCTCTCCTCTCTGGCTCCGGCCTTCACCCTAGGCCTGCCAAGTGGAGCTGAGCTCAGGCTGAGCCGCAGCTCCCTGTCTTCTTCTCTGACTGACTAGACTAGACCAGACAGACCTTGAACTAAGATGGTGCCCACCTTATATACCTTCCCCCAGTGTGTGAGCTCAGGTGACCAGCAACCAATGAGCTCCTACCTATGCTCAGAAACCGTCCCCTTCTGCTCCTACATCACTGGGTTTTCCTCCCCCCTCCCCACTCCAGCCGGGAACATGGTCTGTCGTGCCTGCATTACAGTATAAATGGTAGCACCGTTGAGCTGTCCCCCGGAAATGGGGTGTGTGTGATGCATGCAGCTAACTGAGCCCTGGTCCATACTCCATCCTTACCCGGGAGTGGAATATCACACCTCTGGCAGAGGTGCAATACCCCTGTAGCGGCCGAACCCTCGGGGCGCTGCAATAACAGCAACATCTACACTGCCCTGGAGCTAAGCTTTACCTGTGGAGAGCTAAACCAACTCTGCTGCATTCACACCAGCTCCAGAGGACCTGCTCCGCAGCGGCGGCTCCATATAGCCGCATACCACAGGTGGCTTCACGAACTGTATATAAAAACTATAAATCCCCTGTAAATAATATTCCCCTTTTGATTGACCGCCACTGTGACATCTCCCCTAGCAACGACCGGCCCGGCACCGAGTACCCCACGGCTCAGGGAGCGCGTCACATTCATTCCATATAATTATTTCCTAAATCTTTTGAAGAGTTCATCTTAAAACTTATGGTAGAAAAATAGAGCTAGTTCCATGTATAAGTGAACCCTTGATGACAAAGTCAAAGTAGGCCATAAGTCCACCTCACAAAACAAACATAAATAACATTGCTTTAGCACCCCCATGGGTCCCTCAAGCCTATTGAGCCCTGATTTCGTCCCAGGTTTGCATGGTGTAGATGCCAACCCTACAGAAACAAGACATACTACAAAAGGAATCTACTAAATATCATTATTTCTTGGATTTGGCTAATTACCATGAAAAATGTTATGGTTATATACAAGATTGTGTAACATACCTGGCGGCGTCCTTGCATAGTGGTCCATCTCCCACTGTGCAAGAGCGCGCACTTGATCTCCAGTCCAGTCTGCTAGCCTGGGTTCCCTCCATGCTGTCTGCTTGCCTCTGTTTCTGCTGCTTAAGGGCGGCGCCCGATCACTTCCTGTTTCTTGTACCTGCTGCGGGCACACCCCTTGTGTGTCCTCAGCCTATTGCTGTCTGTCATCTGGTATTTAACCCAGCTCCTCCCAAGAAACCCTGCCTGATCATTGTGTTTCATTCAGTGTGCTCTTGCACTCTGAATGTGCCAGGTCCCTTTCTGTGTTTGCTTGCTTGCCTACCTTTCCTGGAGGCTGTATTTCCAGGCCTGTCTGAACACGCTCCTAGCCTGTTCCTTCCGCCTTCTAGGGGCTGCATACCTAGACCCGCTCCTGTATCTCGTCTGTCCTGTCTGAACACGCTCCTAGCCTGTTCCTTTCGCCTTCTAGGGGCTACATACGTAGACCCGCTCCTGTATCTCGTCTGTCCTGTCTGAACACGCTCCTAGCCTGTTCCTTCTGCCTTCTAGGGGCTGCATGCCTAGACCCGCTCCTGTATCTTGCTGCTGTGTCTGTTCTTGTCTGAATACTCTTCTAGCCTGTTTCCTGTTTTTCTCTATGTCCGTACCTTTCCTTTTTCTGCAGAGTCTGAACTCGTACCTAACTCCTGTTCGTTGTCACTGTACTTCCGTTTGTGAGTTTGTGGTCCACTCGCTACTTCACTGCAAGTACCCTGTAGGTATCTGGTTCTGCTGTTCCCTTCCTGTCTGTTCCATGTGAACAGAGCCCTGTCCCCTCTGCCCTGCCTCGCTCTCCGCTCCTGCGGTTTTCGCCCCGCTCTGACCCTTTGCTCGCTGCTCCGGCAGTCTCGCTCTGCTCTGACCCTTTGCTCGCTGCTCCGGCAGTCTCGCTCTG
Source organism: Phyllobates terribilis (assembly GCF_046119375.1). NCBI lineage: Eukaryota > Metazoa > Chordata > Amphibia > Anura > Dendrobatidae > Phyllobates > Phyllobates terribilis. Next base: position 161,498,126 of record NW_027362770.1, read on the forward strand.
CTCTGACCCTTTGCTCGCTGCTCCGGCCGTCTCGCTCTGCTCTGACCCTTTGCTCGCTGCTCCGGCAGTCTCGCTCTGACTCTTGCTCACCGCTCCAGGCGGTCTCGTCCTGCTCTACTCTTGCTCACCGCTCCAGGCGGTCTTGTCCTGCTCTACTCTTGCTCACCGCTCCAGACGGCCTCGTCCTGCTCTACTCTTGCTCACTGCTCCAGGCGGTCTCGTCCTGCTCTACTCTTGCTCACCACTCCAGGCGGCCTCGTCCTGCTCTACTCTCGCTCAACGCTCCAGGCGGCCTCGTCCCGCTCTACTCTCGCTCACCGCTCCAGGCGGCCTCGTCCTGCTCTTCTCTCGCTCACTGCTCTAGGCGGTCTCGTCTTGCCCTGCTCTCGCTCACCACTCTGGGCGGCCTCACTCTACTGTGTTTGTCCGCCACATCTGTGGTTCTGTTCCTGAGTCCCAGTGTGTACTGGGTCCTATCCCGCCTGTGTTCCAACCTGCTAGTGCGTCCCTGTCTGCACTCTAGCCGTGCTTGCCTGTACCCCCCTGCCTGCATACCCGCCTGCCTGCATACCAGTCGTGCCTGCCTATACCCACCAGTCTGTGTGCCAGCCTAACCTGTCTGTTCCTGTATTCCCCGGTATGGGTCAACAGCCGTGTCCGGGGTCTGTCCTGGAGTAGCACCTGGTCCCTCTGCTCGGTTCCTCCTTGGTGCACTGGCATCGTATGCCGTCGTGCGACCCTGGTCGGATCGGGTGAATACTTAGTTACGCCCCTCCAGGCATTCACTCTCCGGCACGGTCCAGTGGAATCATTACATATACACGCACACGCCGCTCAGCCCGGGCGTGTGCATTACAGATTGGTGGTAACATACAGATGCGAAACCTGGACAAGAAAGAAATAAAACAGAAGAATCGGCGCCTTCCAAATGCGTTGCTGGAGAAGGATGTTATCAATACTATGGATGGGAAGAAGAACAAACAAATCAATTTTGGAAGAAATCAAGTCAGACATGTTTCTCAAAGCAAGGATCACCAAGCTATGACTTGCCAATGTGGCGCCCCTGAGGGTTCAGTCGCCACAGAGGTACTGCACCTCACCCAGAGGTGTGGTGTCTCCCTTCTCTCAGGTAAGGTGGGAGTGCTGCACGGAACCCCAAAACACCTGCATCCAACACTACACTGCTCCAGGCCGGCTGGAGGGGCAACATGCAGAGCGCAGCTGCTGAGCCCTGACCCTGGCTGGAGTGGGGGGAACCCAAAGGTAGGGGGAACCAGTAGTGGGTGTGGGTGGAGGAAGTAGTTAGAGGAAGCACCATCATAGTGAGGTATAAATAGGGAAGCTATCTTAGGGTGGCAGTTCAGTAGATCAGTTGAGAGTGGAGCAGTTCAGAAGAACAGCTCGGGACAGTTCAGAAGAACAGTCCGGGAGCAGAGTCTCATTAGGAGATCTGCTCCACAAGTAGGGCCAAGTCAGGAGGCCCCGGTGGGGAGCAGGGAGTAGGCTCCGTTCTAAGAAAGGATCCTAGGGGGTACAGTGCGTGCAGGACGGCACCCGTACGCCCCGCATCTGTCAGAAGACAGAGGGATCGCAGCTGCATTCTAGTCCCCTGAGGGTCAAGCAAGTCTGTGTAACTCCGACGGACAGGAGGGACTTCAGAGTACCCGAACAGGACTGAGAGTGGGCAGCGCAGAGCAGGAGGGAGAAGGACCAGTGTGAAGACGGTCAAAATAGGAACACGAGAAAGTGGGGTTCTGCCAGGTATTCCCAAGCAGCCTGAGGAAGGATTGAACCCCTGCCCGGTGAACACAGCGCGATGCGGGAGGCCTTTACTTGTACAGTGCACCTGTGAAGTGTCTCAAGAACTGTGAGTAAAATCTTGGATGACTGCACTGCACTGCCTCTGTCCATTCCTTCATCGGCACTATCGTTCCCCCTGCACTACAACGCCCAGCGCAACCCACTCTCTACTACTACACTGCCCTGAGGCCTGCTCCACCTGTGGGGAGCCGTCCCATCACAAGCTGCCCTAACATCTGCCTCAGAGGACTGTTGCAGCGCTGGTGATCCTCACCAGGCAGCACAGGTGGCGTCACGAACTTTTTATAAACATAACCCCCTTTTTGCACTGACCGCCCTGGGTCACGGACCGGGCCAGCCACCGTCATATTCCCCGCCAACCGGCATCTAGAGGCCCGGCTGCCGAGTACTCCCACGACCCTGGGGGCACGTCAGACTTGGCCTCACGAACAGGATACGTAACCAGCCCGTACCGGCGGGTGAAGTGTGCCTAGAGAATTGTATGATGTTACTGAATGTGGCGCCCGCCCCAGAAGAACGGGCGCCATTATGTGCGTGATCAAAGACAACAGTATGGAACCTCCCATCGTGGGCCGGGTCCCAGAATGGCGCCAAAAGCATACCCTGCCCCTTGCAACAGTGACTGTCACAGGGAGTGACCGACATCAGATGGCCATGGGACCGCCCCCAAAAGAAGAGAGGAGGCGGAGGAAAGGAGTGGAGACAGAGTGTGGTCTCAACCTGTCTAGCCAGACCGCACCCGGCAGCCAGAATGGAAGGAAACAAAAGTTCAGCCTCCGCCTCTGGCCTGCCGCAGCAGGAAGTGGAAAAATTGTCCCCGGAGGACGTGGAGTTCCTCCAGAGCGAGGTCCTCGAGCTGGGCCAACAGGTGGAGCAAGCCCAGCAAGCAGCGGTCGCAAGGTGGAGAATTGAGCTGCTGGAAAAGTTGGCAGGGCAGAAAGTGACACCAGATGCCAGTAGCCGCACCCCGGCCCCGGCGGAGCTCGCGGAGAACCAGGAGGCCGTATGGAGTACAGGAGCAGGTAGGAGAGAATCCCCAGTCCCGGGCGCTGCCAGCGCCGACCTGCTCCTGGGTCTTCCCCCAGCCCTTGCCGTATGATGCTGTACCCTGGCTGGAACAGCCGTACAGCCCGGAACCTCCACCCCCGGGCGCTGAGGCAGAGGAGCCCCCATATAGTGCCCCCCGGAACCTCTAATCCCGGGCGCTGAAGCTGCGGGCCTACTGCTGGAAGCTCTCCCGCCACCTCTGCCTCCAGCACCAGAGTGGATATACGGCGCGCCGGTCTTTGACTGGTCCGCCCGCTTTGAGGATCAGCAGCCGTGCCCGCTCCTCCCAATACCTGCGCCCCCGGTTGTTTGCCCCGGCGGAGAAGAGTTATGCTGGGACAACCGGGGGGGGGGACCTGATGGGGTTCTCGTAAGAAACCGAGGCAACCGCCCTACAGAGGAAAGAGTTCTGCAGGCGGGAGCTCCGGTAACTTGAGAAGGAGCGACGCGTGCGGGAGGCGCGCAGCAGTGAATGCCTGGTGGCCCGAGATAAGGCCGCCAAGGCGCAGGTCCACCAGGCGGAGTCAGCCCACCCCAGCCCCCGCGAGGAAGGCCTCATAGTTAAGTTCAATTTGAAGGCTGGGTGAGGCTTTATTTGCAGTCCCGACTTCAACAAGGACATATTTGTCAACCGGCGGGATGTGGAGCCCGAGCTGGAGGAAGGCCATCCCGACCGGAACCTGTATCCGGGAGACAGTGTCACGTTCACCCGGCACCATGGTGAAGGTGGCTGGTACGCCCTGCATGTGTATCGTGTCAGTGAGGACACGCCCCTGCAGGAAGTCCCTCGTGACCTGGCTGGGTCAGGGAAAAATGAAGAATACCCCAGGCGGGGTCCCCACTATTGAGCCAGCGAGTGGGATAGAACACTGCTTAGGTAGTTGCCCGTGAGGGTATAGTTGGACGTTTAATAATAATGTTTTGAGTGTGTGTTTCTACCATTACCCATCAGGGTATACAGGCTGAGGACTGTGAGCAGTCGGACGTTGACTTTGTAAATAGTTCAGCACTTCTTAAAGTGCACCCTATTGGTTTTATAGTAATAACCATGACCACAGAACAAAAACCCGTTTGGCGTGGCGGAAGCCGTGGTCCAGCTCCAGGATCACCCATGCCCTGCAGCCACGCCCAGGGCCTACGTTGAGGGTTTGCGGACGGGTCCCTCATGCTGCTACTTGTTGCACTTATTGAAAAAGAAAAATGTTATTTACGAAAGTTTTATAATATTCTGAAAATGTAACCTGTAACGTTAAAGTGATGTGCCTCCCATAAAGGGAAGAATGTTTTTATAATCTTATATGCGGATGCATCTTAAAAATTTTGCATGTCTGATATCCCTGTTTTGCTTTGTTCCAGCCCGCGGTCGTGCTGTGTTTTACCGGGGGGGAATGTTGCGCCCCTGAGGGTTCAGTCGCCACAGAGGTACTGCACCTCACCCAGAGGTGTGGTATCTCCCTTCTCTCAGGTAAGGTGGGAGTGCTGCACGGAACCCCAAAACACCTGGATCCAACACTACACTGCTCCAGGCCGGCTGGAGGGGCAACATGCAGAGCGCAGCTGCTGAGCCCTGACCTTAGCTGGAGTGGGGGGAACCCAAAGGTAGGGGGAACCAGTAGTGGGTGTGGGTGGAGGAAGTAGTTAGAGGAAGCACCATCATAGTGAGGTATAAATAGGGAAGCCATCTTAGGGTGGCAGTTCAGTAGATCAGTTGAGAGTGGAGCAGTTCAGAAGAACAGCTCGGGACAGTTCAGAAGAACAGTCCGGGAGCAGAGTCTCATTAGGAGATCTGCTCCACAAGTAGGGCCAAGTCAGGAGGCCCCGGTGGGGAGCAGGGAGTAGGCTCCGTTCTAAGAAAGGATCCTAGGGGGTACGGCACGTGCAGGACGGCACCTGTACGCCCCGCATCTGTCAGAAGACAGAGGGATCACAGCCACATTCTAGTCCCCTTAGGGTCAAGCAAGTCTGTGTAACTCCGACGGACAGGAGGGACTTCAGAGTACCCGAACAGGACTGAGAGTGGGCAGCGCAGAGCAGGAGGGAGAAGGACCAGTGTGAAGACGGTCAAAATAGGAACACGAGAAAGTGGGGTTCTGCCAGGTATTCCCAAGCAGCCTGAGGAAGGATTGAACCCCTGCTCGGTGAACGCAGCGCGACGCAGGAGGCCTTTACTTGTACAGTGCACCTGTGAAGTGTCTCAAGAACTGTGAGTAAAATCTTGGATGACTGCACTGCACTGCCTCTGTCCATTCCTTCATCGGCACTATCGTTCCCCCTGCACTACAACGCCCAGCGCAACCCACTCTCTACTACTACACTGCCCTGAGGCCTGCTCCACCTGTGGGGAGCCGTCCCATCACAAGCTGCCCTAACATCTGCCTCAGAGGACTGTTGCAGCGCTGGTGATCCTCACCAGGCAGCACAGGTGGCGTCACGAACTTTCTATAAACATAACCCCCTTTTTGCACTGACCGCCCTGGGTCACGGACCGGGCCAGCCACCGTGATATTCCCCGCCAACTGGCATCTAGAGGCCCGGCTGCCGAATACTCCCACGGCCCTGGGGAAGCGTCACCTACTTTTGACACATCATATGAAGAGAGCAATCACTGGAGAAGGACATCATGGTCAGAAGAATAGAAGGAACAAGGTGAAGAGGAAGACCAGAAACCCAATGGCTTTTTACTATAAAGATAATGGTAGAGAAGACCCTGATGGACCTATCTAGGCTTGCACAAGATCAATTTTCCTACAGATCGTTCAACCATCAAGTCGCCATGGCTTGAGATCGAGCTGAAGGCCGTTAAATAATAATAAATAATAGAAGATCGGGCGTAATAAGTCCTGAAGTCTTCCCAAGTTTGTTTAGTCCACATGTCAACCCTACAAGAACAAGACATCCTACAAAAGGAATCTCCTGAATCACAAATAAATATTTTTTGGATTGAATTTATTACCTTGAAAAATTTGATGGTTGTAGAGAAGATCAGGCATAGTAAGTACTGACGTCTTCCTACGTTTTTTTGGTACTCATGGCAACCTTACTGAAACAAGACATCCTACAAAAGGAACCTCCTGAATCTCGAATAAATATTTTTTGGATTGGGCTAATTACCATGAAAAATGTGATGGTTATAGAGAAGATTGGGATCATGCAGGTTCACCGCCACAGATCTACTGAAATATTCCCTTACAGTGTCACTGTCAAATTCCTGGAACATGTCATGGCATTTATATAAGAAGAGGGTGGTAACCTGGTCTCTCGAACATCTATTGGGTTTTAAGCACAGTTTGATCCAAAATAGTGAAAACTTAACTTGCTCTAGGTTATTAAAGAGATCTACAATCATGAGAAGATGGCCCTAATCTCTAATCAATAAAGGGTCAGAGAAACCAACTTCTTCGGGAGAAGCAATTTTGTGAGTTCTTCATAAAGTCTCTTTGGGTGAGATGGTGTAGATTTTGCCATTTGGAACATCGACCCCTTGACTCACTTCAACAAGCGGTTGATGTTTTCTCTAATAGTACCTCAAGATAATCATTGTAATGGAAAGGAAGCCCGTCAGGTGAAAAAACAACTGAATAGGAATCACTGTGATGGTAGGCAATTTGAAAAAATGGTCTGCCTTTGTTTTCTGCCATTCTAGAACTAGTGACACTCTTCTCCATTAGCCGTGTCTGGTATTGCAAGTCTTACGCATGCTACCTGTCTCGAATTCATGCTTTGCTTCCCTTACCCTGGTCCGCTAGACTTTCTTGTGTTCCATGTCGGGCTTTGCAAGTAGGCAGGTATTCTCACATATATTTTATTTCCTATGCCTATATAAGGTCTCCCAAGACACATACCTTTGTCTTGGTATTAAGACTTGCTAGTAACTCTTTTAGTTGTCTGTGCGCAGTTTCTCTCCACAGTTCAGGACTTCTCCTCGCTGCCTCTGGTTTCCAGTCCATGAGTTACTTTTCTGCGGCTTCTAGTAACCCCGCTGTCAGTGATCTCCAGAACTTTGCCTGTTTGTCCGTGGCTTCCAGTAACCATGCTACCTGTCATTGATCTCCAGGACTTCACCTACTTGTGGCTTCCAATAGCCCTGCTTCATGTCCGTCAGCGCCTTCCAGGACGTCTCCTGTCCATTTGCAGCTTCCAGGACTTTATTAAGACTTTTAGTTTGCCTTTGCTATGTGTCTGCCTGCGGCTTCCAGGACACCTCCTGTCCGTTTGCATCTTCCAGAAATTTATTAAGACTTTTAATTTGGCTTTGCTATGTATCCGTCTACGGCTTCCCAGACGTCTTCGGTCCACTTGCTTCTTCCAGGACTTAATTAAGACTGTTAGTTGGCTTGTGCTATGTGTTCACCTGCAGCTCCCAGGACGCACCCTTCCTGCTTCTCCGATGCCGTGGCCAGTGTGCCCACCCAGACCTTGGTCTTATAAGATCCACCTGACCCAGCGAGCCCGTATTGTCTAACAGGGCATTTTGCTGCACTATCTGTAAGACACTAAACAACATCATTAGAGTAAAACGCTACCGAAAATAGACTTGTGGAAAATTGTGGAGACGCTACAAATTCAAGATAGGATCTTCTAAAGACAAAGAATTATTCTTGAGGACCAACTTGAAGCAAGACGATAAACTTTGCAGTGAACTATGCAAGGAATCTTATATTAATATCTAAATGGTGGGGGGGGTTGACTCAAGGCACCCCCACCAATCAGCTGAATGAAGGGGTCACATCGCTTGCCTGGTGGTGGCTGTGCCTGGTATTGATGCTTAAGTGCCACTCAACTCCCACCCAACTCCTGCTGGCACTAAGACTTGTGCAGGTCTCCATCGGGCTCATGAATATTGTTAGCCCAGTAACTGGGTAATTTTTGTGCCAGTGTCCACTTTGGATAAAGCTGGGCATCTCATTCTGCTATGTTCTTTGAGCGTAAAGTTTGTAGTATTTAGGTAATGGGGGAATTTGTTTTTTTAACACTCTTCCACTGAATGATGTAGGCACAGATAGTACTGCCTCCCCATCTCTCCTAGTAAATAATGCAGGCACAGATAGTACTGCCTCCCCATCTCTCCTAATAAATGATGCAGGTACAGATAGTACTGCTTCCCCATCTCTCCTAGTAAATGATGCAGGCACAGATAGTACTGCCTCCCCATCTCTCCTAGTAAATGATGCATGCACAGATAGTACTGCCTCCCCATCTCTCCTAGTAAATGATGCATGCACAGATAGTACTGCCTTCCTCTCTCCTTGTAAACAACATAGACACAGCTAGTGCTGTCTCTTCGTGTCTCATAAATTATGCAGGCACATACAGTGCTGCATTCCGGTCTCTCTTTGTAAATGATGTAAGAACAGATGTATCACCTCCCTGTCAATCCTTGGAAATAATGTAGGCTCAGCTAATACTGCCTACCTCTTTGCGCATGTACATTATGTAGTAACAGTGCTTCTCTGTCTCTCTTTGTAAATGTTGTATGCATATCCTGCCTTTCTTTACTTGTAAGACATGTAGATGTAAGGAAGTGGAGGTGTTTTTCGAGACGAAGAAAAATACCCCGTGTGGTGGTCCAGAGGCATCAATAAAGTGGAAAGCTAAGTAGCAGCCATATTGGCAAAGAAAACTCCCCTAAGGGGAGAATTAAGGTGGAAGTATGGGACTCTTGTTTCCTTTGGGCCTACTTAAAGCTGCATAGATCTCTCATTCATTGCTTGAGTATTGTGTCTAGCTGTTAACTTAGCTTCAGTCTCCAGGTCCTAAACATTCTTACCCCGTCTGTTCTAATTCATCTACAGATTGTTTCCTACAATTCCTTGCTATGTCCAAGAACTTCTACTACTCATTGCTGTTCCTGCTTCTGCTTTTTTGGCCACTGGTTTCCAGCAGTACTACGCTAGTGTGGCACCCTGCTACCCACAGGTACCACAGGACCGAAAAGGGTGCATGGACGGACTTCTCCACAAGAGGCCCTCAGTACACACAGACACCTCCACCCTTCCACCTCATACCACCAGAGGGAGCCCTGTTAGGGAGATATATATACTGGAGGGTGGAGTTAGGTAGGCAGAGTGTGCTGACACTTTAGAGCAGTGAAGAAGCAGCACATGTTAGCTGCTGTGCTGAGGGCAAGTTAAGGCCTAAAGCACGTGCTGAAGCCTGAGGGCCTAGAGCGAGGCCGGAGGAAAGGAGAGGAGAGAGAAGTGTTGGGGGGCAGAGGAGCATCTTAGGCTCACCCCAGAACACAAGCCTGACACCGGGTCCGCGCCTACAGGGTCCTCTACGCCCAGTAGGAATAACCGGTATACCAAGGGGATTCTAGACCCCTGGTCAACCTGAAGCTGCAACCATCCAAAGAACTAGGAACCACGAAGGCCCCAGCGTCCAGGGATAGTGGTAGCCAGAGGAAAGTTCTTACCACCAAGCAGACAGGTGAGAGAGTGAGAAAGAGTACAGAAGCTAGGCCTAGTTCCAAGCAGGTCAGGAGCTTCAGAAAGAGAGAGGAAGAAACAGACAAGGAGGCCTTATACCCGCTCACTGGGGAGAGTCCAGAAGTGCACCCTTCCTACTAAGTACCCTGGACCGTACCTGCCGTCTACACCAGTAAAGGTACTGAAACGAATCCCCTGAGTGCGTGTCTGTTATTCTCCCCTGAATATCGGGAATGAATGCTGTGGGCAGCCTAAATAAGTCGTGGCCGAGAGGTGCCAAGAAGAGGTGAAATGTACACCGGCAATAATAGCTGTAGGCAGCTTAATTAGTCGTGGCCGAGAGGTGATATTCCTTGGTGAGGGCAGGTATAGCCGTCACTTAGTGTGTTCGGGTGGTCCGTATGCCGGGGGTGGTGACACCACCCCCGGCATATGGACCACCCGAACCCCCGGCATACGGACCACCCGAACACACTAAGTGACGGCTATACCTGCCCTCACCAAGGAATATCACCTCTCGGCCACGACTAATTAAGCTGCCTACAGCTATTATTGCCGGTGTACATTTCACCTCTTCTTGGCACCTCTCGACCACGACTTATTTAGGCTGCCCACAGCATTCATTCCCGATATACAGTAGGCCATGTGTGAAGATTCCCAGTATCCTACAGACTATATGATTTAGCTTATCTGAAGCCCCTGATGAAAACCCCTGCGGGGTTGAAACGTTGGGCAACTATACTGATAACACCTAGAGCAAGTATATATCGGAGAAATAATTAAAGCACCTATTATTGTATCCATACGTTTGACCCTTTAAATTCATTTGGTGTGCCGGAATCTTTGTCTACACTGACGAGTATGTTGTGTTCCTGGCACCCCTCTTCATAAGTTGAGCTTGGTCTTTATATATTATTGTTATTCTCCCCTGACCCAGCTGGGCCACCTCTCATCTGCATCCCTTCCATCAACCCTGCCCCGGGGGCCCGCTCCGCCTGTGGGGAGCAGAAACATCTCAGCTGCCATCCCATCACCCCCGGAGGTCTGCAGCAGCGCTGGTACCCATTACCAGGAACCACAGGTGGCGTCACGAGACAAAACCGTTTATCATCCCTTCAGGCAACAACCCCTTTTAAGAGTGACCCCAGAGTACAGGTCCGGGAGCCGACCACCGTGACATCCCAAGAAGGTAAAGGCCCGGGTACCGAGTCCCCCATATCCCCCTGGGCGAGTCACTAGTATCGTAACAGTTCCATGTAATAACAGAAAAGTCCATGAAGATGAATGTCTACTACCTGCTGTACATAGCGCCTCAAAAGTTATTGTTCAGTAAAAATATGTTTCTTTATTAACTATGACCTCTCTCATTGAACTCTGCAACACCTGTTACTGTCCTGCCAAATACAACAGCACCTTCCGGTATGCAAGGCCGTATCACCATCACAGCTAAAGTCTACACATCAAGCCAGGACCCCCATTTTCATGTAGCGTGCTGGGGCGTGAAGTACAAGTACATCGTCCAAGCCTAACGCCCTGCGTACATAGACAAACACAGTACCGACTCCCTGTCTCTCTTTGTAAATGATATAGGCATATTCCTGTCTTTCTATGTACTAACGAATACACAGATGGTACTGCCTCCCCATCTCTAATTGTTAGTGATATAGGCACAGATAGTACTGCCTTCTCATTTCTCCTTATAAATGGAGTATGTACAGACAGTACTGCTTGCCTCTCCTTCCTTGTAAATGTCAAAGGTAGAGATAGTACTACCTTTCTGTCTGTCTTTGTGAAAAATGTTAGACACAGAGAATACCGCTTTCCAGTCTTTCTTTCTAAATAATGTAGGTACAGATAGTGCTGCCCCACTGTCTCTCATTGTGAATGATGTAGGCACAGACAGTACTGACTTCCCATCTCTCCTTGCAATTGATGTGGATACTCAGCGCCCTGACTCTCTGTCTCTTTCTTTGTAAATGATGCAGGCACAGAGAGTACTACCTTCCAGTCTCTTCTTGTAAATGATGTAGGCACAGATAGTACTGAATCTGTGTCACCCTGGCCTGAATGCCACAAAATGTAATAAAGCTGTGTCTGAGAGCAAGGGGGAGGTTCTCTAGTCAGGGGAACATTAGCATGCAGTACCTCCTGTCTCAGGCCAGTAGGGGGAGCAGGCTGCCCCTATAAAAGCTGGTGCTGGGGGCAGGGTTAGGGAGAACCGGACGACCTGTCTCAGGACTGAGACTTGTCCCAGAGCAGAGCAGGGACAGAAAGTTGTATTGCAAATCTGTGCAGATCTAAGCAGATACGTCCCTATATATTGAGACTTAGTTAAGGGGAGGCATTTATGCGGGGGCATTTATGCATATAGCATTTATGCATACTTTATCGAAGTGCCATAATTTAGCAAAGTGCCCTGGCAGTTAGAAAATGGCATTGCTAATATTCATCTTTCTTCTCTTCTTACAGGTATATATTTTTCACTGCTTGTGTGATCTGTCCTGAAAACTGCATTATATCTCCATGCAATGCTCTGCAGCCTATCAATTTCTGGTATATATTTTTCACTGCTTGTGTGATCTGTCCTGAAAACTGCATTATATCTCCATGCAATGCTCTGCAGCCTATCAATTTCTGGTATATATTTTTCACTGCTTGTGTGATCTGTCCTGAAAACTGCATTATATCTCCATGCAATGCTCTGCAGCCTATCAATTTCTGGTATATATTTTTCACTGCTTGTGTGATCTGTCCTGAAAACTGCATTATATCTCCATGCAATGCTCTGCAGCCTATCAATTTCTGGTATATATTTTTCACTGCTTGTGTGATCTGTCCTGAAAACTGCATTATATCTCCATGCAATGCTCTGCAGCCTATCAATTTCTGGTATATATTTTTCACTGCTTGTGTGATCTGTCCTGAAAACTGCATTATATCTCCATGCAATGCTCTGCAGCCTATCAATTTCTGGTATATATTTTTCACTGCTTGTGTGATCTGTCCTGAAAACTGCATTATATCTCCATGCAATGCTCTGCAGCCTATCAATTTCTGGTATATATTTTTTCACTCCTCTAGCTTTTTTATTCCATGATACTTAAAGGTCATCACACTTACTTTAAGAGTTTATGATCCATGCCGAGTTTACTAGTCTGTTTTTTTTTCCCTGCACTTTATGGTCTCCTGTTGTCTTTTAAGCTAGTGATTGATTGTTAATGAGTTAAATCTGTGCAGATCTAAGCAGATACGTCCCTATATATTGAGACTTAGTTAAGGGGAGGCATTTATGCGGGGGCATTTATGCATATAGCATTTATGCATACTTTATCGAAGTGCCATAATTTAGCAAAGTGCCCTGGCAGTTAGAAAATGGCAGTTGGACAGGGCAGGAGACAGGTAAGACATGCAAGACAATTAAACAAACTTGCTTCCAGGTCATCTTTTTGGCAAACAGTATTCACCATTTGTATCTGTGCCATTTATACTCTGGTTGCTACAATCATCCACATTCACCGTTCACCCACAAATGCGGCACACTTCATCCATATTAATCCCTCACTCCTCTCTTCTCCTATGTACAGTTGTCATGCTCTCTTCACAATGTTATACCACGCAGATCCATTCATTCCCACCATACAACGCAGGAAACGCTCTCACAAATCACTCAATCATCTGCTCACTCTCTGTATCTTCCTTCTATTAGTCGCAGGTGATATTTCTCCCAACCCAGGACCCTCCAGTAATAATAACACTAACTCTTTCCCTGTTACATTCAGAAACCCTGCTAATCTCATTAATATTCCCTGCATATCTTCTGTCTCATTCAACTGTGCCCTTTGGAATGCACGCTCAGCTTGTAATAAACTCTCTTACATCCATGACTTTTTCCTCTCTAATTCCCTCAACCTTCTGGCTCTCACTGAAACCTGGATCCAGCAGTCGGACACCACCGCCGCTGCAGCTCTCTCCTATGGTGGCCTACATTTCTCTCATACCCCGCGACCTGACAACAGATCAGGTGGAGGTGTTGGTCTGCTTCTTTCAACAAAATGTACTTTTCAGGTTATCCCCCCTGTACCCTCCCTTATCTTCCCGTCCTTTGAGGCCCACACAGTCAGACTCTACCGGCCCTTCTCCCTGCGAGTGGCGGTTGTCTATCGCCCCCCAGGTCCCCCCCGTCAATTCCTGGATCACTTTGCTGCCTGGCTTACAAATTTTCTATCCTGCGACATCCCCACGATAATCATGGGAGACTTTAACATCCCAATTGGCGATCCTCTTTCCCCATCTGCCACGCATCTTTTATCATTAACCTCCTCCTTCGGCCTTTCACAGCTTGCTAATTCTCCTACACATGAGGACGGGAACACATTGGACCTGATCTTCTCCCGGCTTTGCTCAGTACATGACTTTACTAACTCTCCCCTTCCACTCTCTGACCATAATCTTCTTTCATTCTCTGTCAAGAACTGTGACTCTACTCAAGACACTCCCACCGTCCACACTTATAGAAATTTACGCGCCATTAACACCCAGAAATTTATAAAAAGGTTGCAATCATCATTGGCCCCAATCTCCTCCCTCTCATGTCCCGAATCTGCATTGAAGCATTATAACAAAATAATGCTATGCGCCCTGGATGAAGCCGCACCTCCTACACAAAGAACAATTCGGCATAGACGGCGACAACCCTGGCACACGCCTCAAACACGTCTTCTCCAGAGGTACTCCAGGTGCGCTGAACGGCTGTGGAGAAAATCAAATCTGCCCGAAGATTTCCTCCACTATAAATTTATGCTGAAAACATATAACTCTGCCCTTCACCTCTCCAAACAAACCTACTTTAACAACCTCATCATCTCACTTTCCAATAATCCTAAACGACTCTTTGACACGTTTCATTCTCTCCTCAATCAAACAGCACAGGCCCCGACCACCGACCTCAGCGCTGACGATCTGGCTAACTATTTCAAAGAAAAAATTGACCATATCCGACAGGAAATTTTCTCCCAATCCCCAAATGTTATGCATGCTCCCCCCCGCCACATTGTATCTTGCTCATTTTCTGACTTCGAACCAGTCACGGAAGATGAAGTGATCAGGCTCCTTGCATCTTCTCGCCCTACCACCTGCACCAGCGACCCTATTCCCTCACATCTCCTTCAGTCCCTTGCTCCAGCTGTCACCTCTCACCTAACTAAAATTTTCAACCTTTCCCTCTCATCTGGTATCTTTCCATCTTCTTTTAAACACGCCAGCATACAACCATTACTTAAAAAACCATCCCTCGACCAGAACTGCACGGCCAACTACAGACCTGTTTCCAATCTTCCCTTTATCTCTAAACTCCTGGAACGCCTGGTCCACTCCCGTCTAATCCGCTATCTCTCAGACAACTCTCTTCTTGACCCTTTACAATCTGGTTTCCGCTCTTTACATTCTACTGAAACTGCCCTCACTAAAGTCTCTAATGATCTACTAACAGCTAAATCTAATGGTCACTACTCCCTGCTGATTCTCCTGGATCTCTCTGCAGCATTTGACACTGTGGATCACCAGCTCCTCCTCACTATGCTCCGCACTATTGGCCTCAAGGACACGGTTCTCTCCTGGTTCTCCTCTTATCTCTCTGACCGCTCCTTCTCTGTGTCTTTTGCCGGCTCCTCCTCCTCCCTACTTCCTCTTACTGTCGGGGTTCCTCAAGGATCAGTCCTAGGCCCCCTTCTTTTCTCCTTATACACCGCTCCTATTGGACAAACAATCAGTAGATTCGGTTTTCAGTACCATCTCTATGCTGATGACACCCAATTATACACCTCTGCTCCGGACATCACCCCTGCATTACTACAAAAGACCAGTGATTGTCTTTCTGCTGTGTCTAACATTATGTCCTCCCTCTACCTAAAACTGAATCTGTCAAAAACTGAACTACTCGTCTTTCCTCCCTCCATTAATCTACCTGTGCCCGATATGGCCATCTCCGTTTGTGGCTCAACCATTACTCCCCAGCTACAAGCCCGCTGTCTTGGGGTCATTTTTGATTCAGATCTTTCTTTCACTCCTCACATCAAATCACTCGCTCGTTCATGTCATCTACACCTCAAAAACATCTCAAGAATCAGGACTTTTCTCACCTTTGACTCGGCAAAAACTCTTACTGTCGCTCTTATTCATTCTCGTCTTGACTATTGCAACGCTCTACTAATCGGTCTCCCTCTTACTAAACTCTCCCCTCTCCAATCCGTCCTGAACGCAGCAGCCAGGATCATATTCCTCGCCAACCGCTACTCAGATGCCTCTTCCCTGTGCCAGTCATTGCATTGGTTGCCCATCCAATATAGAGTTCGTTTTAAACTTATCACGCTTACCCACAAAGCGCTCCATGCTTCAGTACCCCCCTACATCTCCTCCCTTGTCTCAGTCTACCACCCTACACGTGCCCTCCGTTCTGCAAATGACTTGAAACTAAAATCCTCCATAATCCGAACTTCCCACTCCCGTCTCCAAGATTTCTCGCGTGCTGCGCCAATTCTCTGGAATGCACTACCCAGGACAGTTCGATTAATTCCCAATACCCACAGTTTCAAGCGAACCCTAAAAACACATTTCTTTAGACTGGCGTATCACCTAAACACACTCTGTCCATCCCAGCTTTCCCCCATATTAAAATCTTCTTCAACTTCGGGTTCAAACCAACCATGCACATAAAAGCCTCTGTCAGGACTGCACACATACTGGCTGGCGACCAGTCCATGTATTATTATTTATCCTATTCAGTATATCAAGGCTGCATTATACAATATATGTACTTTTTACCTTTTGTGTCTCCCCCACTTCCTCATAGACTGTAAGCTCGCGAGCAGGGCCCTCACTCCATTCGATATGAGATATGCTTATTCTGTATTGTCTGTATAAGTCCCCCCTAAAATTTGTAAAGTGCTGCGGAATATGTTGGCGCTATAAAAATAAACTATTATTATTATTATTATTGCACCTAAGAGGAAGTGTGGCAGGAGGAGAGCCACAAGCCAGAGACAAGAGGCGAAGTGAGCCTGTCTTAGCAGATAAAGGACTTAATTTACCAGACTTTGGTGTCTGAGGCTGGGAGGATTCCACATCCTCCAGCAGATAACAAGTCAGCAGGGGACTGTATGTTCCTTGGCCTAAGAAGCCTGGAGGCCCTGCCACAACAGAAGGGACCAGTAAAGCCGTATCAGGCCGGGAGCAGAAAGGAACCCACTTCGCAGGCCATACAGGCGAGAATACACGGAAAGCTCGGAAACGTGGGCTGTTACCCTATAAGGAGGAGATAGCCAGAAGGAGCACAGAAAGCACGGTAGGCCTACACCCTCACCCTGACCAGGGCCAATTTCCCCATTGCTCTCAGACATCCAGGTCCCCTCCTAGCCGGGACTGTTTATGGGTCAGTTTACCTGTTCTAGTAAAGACCCTGGACTACAACCTGTTGTCTGTGTGCTCCTTCGCGCCTCCAGCACTACCGGTACTGGGACTCTCACCACCATCACTCCCACCATCCATTATACTGCCCTGGGGCCGCACTCATCCCGTGGGGAGTCACACTACCCTAGCTGCACACCTCATCAGCCCCAGCGGTCTGCATGCCGCGGCGGTTCCTAATAACCGCAATCCACGGGTGGCGTAGTCGGACATAATCATCAGCGCATAACGGACTACCACTGGCCTGACCACCCTGAGCCACGGAACCGCGTTGCCACTACTACTCCCATCGTTCCCCTACTGCCCGGATCTGAGTGCCCCACGGCCCAGGGGGCGAGTCAAATCCATGTCTCTCATTGTCATTAGTGTAGTCACAGATAATACTGCTTACCTCTTTGTGCTTGTAAATTAAGTAGACACAGATAGTACTGTATCCCCACCTCTTTTTTTAAATAATGTATGCACAGATAGTACTTTCTCCTTGTTTCACCTTGTAAATGGTGTATGTAAAGACAGTACTAGCTCCCAGCCTGTCTCTGTAAATTATATAGGCACAGATGACAGTACTGCTTCTATTTTTTTTTATGTAGGCACCTTCCTTTGTTTTCATATATTAATAGTAAGAACTGATATGGTGACCAGATCTCTAGATTCTACAACACAGCAAAAAAAAACAAAGAACCAGTGCTGGCGATCCCACGATGAGCGGACCTTGGGTTGACATTCCCAAATCTAACGGGCCACATTGAGCTGGGGAGTGGTCCATGGACACCTGGAATTAAGAACAGCAAGGCTTGAAGCTCTGGAGGCCATGGCTCTTCACTTCACAAATCTTGGCAACAGATCATGAAGACGACCCACATCAACTTATCTTCAGTGGAACCCACAAATTTGAAAAAGGGGTCATCAAAACATCAAATCCTAAAAAAAAATTTCCAAAAAATTTTTTATTTCCCGCGTCACAAAAAGACAGCATAGACAAGTGTGGAAGCCATTCTGTCTGCAGCGATGAAGGGGTTAAGGTGATGGCATTGTCTGCCGCTCTTTTCTTGTTGATTCAGTGGCTGCCTCCGAGACAGAAATGGTAACTCTCGAACTGAAGGAAAGAAAAGCCTTTTGATGAGACGCTATCCAGCGCAGGACCAACTTAGCAGCGGGTCACCCTGAGCAACCAACCAAGTTTTTTTTTATTCAACTATGAGAAAACTTTTTTCTATTCTTTGCCCCCCCTTTCTCCTTTCTCCTTCCCCTTCCTTTTTTTTTTCTCTTTTCTCTTCTCGTTACTTTAGATCTGTACTGACCGGTTCATCTCAAGAGTGAAATGAAAGTGCAAGAACGTATCCTACAACGCAGGAGCCTCGAATTGGGACTTTTAGAAAAGTAAAATTGGAGAAGCGAATTTTCCAATTTTTCTATTGCAAATTTTTCATCTAAAATTAAGAATTTTTTTTTAATGGCAAATAAAACAAAAGCACCTACAGTGATCCTTACACCATCTAAAGATAGGTAATAAAAGTGATTGGTCACCTTTAATTAACCCTTTTTAATATCTTTGGTATTTTTACGCTTAAAAATGGGATTTTCACGCAAAAAAAATTTTGAAATTGAAAAATTGTAACTTTTGTAAATAATTACTTTTAAAGTTGTTTTTTTGTTTAATCCCCCATCACTAGTCTCAACTCCGCACTCAACGCCGTTACATGACCAATGGATATTATACATTTTTTTATAGAAAAAAGGTCCGATTTAGCATTTGTGGGGGCTTTTTTTTTACATCACTATTCTTTTTTTGTCTTGTGCCATTTGTCGACGTTTCAAAATTTTTCAAACTGGCGCATGTGGTTTATGAATTTTGTGCAAAATCAAAAACTGTCTTTTTTTAACCTTTACGCATCTTTTTAGATAAAAAAGTCTAATTTTTTTTCTAAAATGTTTGTGTGAAAATTACAGGTGTACCTAAAATCACTCCAGGGAAGGACTGGAGGACGTTTGGGCAAAAATTTTGTGACTTTTAAAAAAAGTCGCAATTGATGAATCAGTCGAAAACATCTGTGAACCCCAAAACTTCACCCATAATGAAGAACATATAAAAAAAGTGAACACTTATAAAATAGACTTTAAAAAAAGTCACAAAATCAAAAAAGAATAAGACGCAACTAAAAAAACAGGTGAAAAATACCAAAAACTAGACCCAAAAAGGCACAAATTCAATATTGAATTGGACCCATAGACCCTAATTTTTTGAATTTTTCACTATTAATTTCTTATATGTAACACCTGATATTTGGTGCAAATGTTTGGAGGTTAGCTTGAATATAGGAGCACTGGCATCAAAGTAGGTTTAGCAAATTTGCCGGGACTGTCCCAGATATTCAGACACAGTCCTAGCAACTCTGTCTGATTTAAAGGGGTCTGTCATGTTGACACATTGCCCTTAATACTGCAGGTAACATATTTTCACTGCTATGCCAATAACAACAGACACAATCATATGTATATCTATATATCATAGAACGCCATCTTATGGCAGCTATTAGTCATTACATTTGCAGAGAGTCCATGAACCTGATGTCATAATAACCGCTGCCTAGTAAACTCGAGAACATATTCATTATGCAGTCTGAAGGACAATACCAATATTCGCTTCCCTATACAGTGGCAATCAGAATTTTTCATCCCCCCAGTACAAATATGGTTTATTAGCAAAATTTACAAACTTTCTGCTGTTTGCAATAAACCAACAAAAGAACAATAAAAATACATTATATCAAGTGGTTTCTCCATATTCAGCACGCTTCTACTGACTACTGCAGTTTCCAAATCATTCATCTCCTTGATAACAAGAGTTACTCTTTAGTACTTAGTAGTGCACCTCTGGCTGTTGTAACCTGCTACAGATATGGATAGGTCATCAGCATGGTTAGAAGAAGACCTCTTTGCCATGCACAAACAAGGAAAAGGATAAAAAAAAAGATACAAAGGCATTGAATGCTCCTAGACTTCACAATTTCAAAGTTACCGAAACACCGGTTACACTACCTGGACGTGGCAGAAATAAGAGGCTGTCGCCGGCTGCCACCAGATTCCCAATGAGGCAGATGGTCAAAAACTTTGGAGTGATTGCAAAAAGACCTGCAGCAAGATTTGGTGGTAACAAGCACTAAAGTTCAATTTGCACATTACAGAGCTAATGAAACCCTGAATATCTCTGAGCCCAGGCTCTTAGACATCACCTCTACTAACCCAATTAAAGTTGGCTAGAATCTATTGAAAACAACATAAATAAACCATACTAGTTCTGGGATTCTTTTCTGTGGAACGATTAACCAAAATTGGAACGTAATGGAGACTCGGTGATATCTACAGTGAAGCATGGCGCAGACTCTGTGATATCTACAGTGAAGCATGGAGGAAACTCAGTGATATCTACAGAGAAGCATGGCGGACACTCGTGATATCTACAGTGAAGCATGACAGAGACTCGGTGAAATCTACAGTGAAGCATGGCAGAAACTCGGTGATATCTACAGTGAAGTATGGTAGAGCCTCAGTGATATCTACAGTGAAGCATGGTGGAGACTCGGTGATATGTACAGTGAAGCATGGCGGAGACTCGGTGATATCTACAGTGATGCATGGCGGAGACTCAATGATATCTACAGTGAAGCATGGCGGAGAATTAGTTATGACTACAGAGAAGCATGACGGTGGCTTGGTGATGACTACAGTGAAGCATGGTGATGGCTCGATAATGCCTTGTCACGCTGTCTCTGTATACTGGAGGTAGGGGGCCTAAGCTGACCCTAAGCTGGGGCCCTGACTAATCCCTCAACCTGGAGGTACTGTTAAAGGTACAGAGGTCCAGGCCGCCAGCGTAACCCCTACCTCCTGAGGATCCCTGCACCTAAGTAATCTAGTCCTGAGAAGGACCCCGATCACAACAAAAGAGGACAAGTAATAATATGCCCACACACAGTACTTAGACGAACGAGACAGTACAAGGGAAAAACCAAAACCACCTTGCATACAAAAACTACACAACTACAACAGAGGGAACACCAACGGGAAAGGAGATAAATGATAAAGCGAGGAAGGGAAAAAACACTCCAAATACACTTATCTCAGAAACTCCAAATACCACGATCCGCTCTGTAGTCTGTATGAAATGCTTTCATCGACACTTCCCAAACAGACCAGCAGGCATTTGAAGGAGTCTCACTACAGCAACATTGATTGCAGCTGGGCGAGGCTGGACCTCGTCTAGCACAGAGAGAGAGAGAATTAACTCCCTCACTGCCGAAAACACAAAGCACCAAAAAGTCAGCTGCGAGAAGTCAGGCTGTGTAATCGTGACGATCTTCGTGGCGACACACCCGTGACAGTACCCCCCCTTCTACGAGGGGCCTCCGGACCCTCAGGGCCAGGTTTATCCGGGTGAGTCGTGTGGAAGGCCCGAACTAATCGGTCTGCGTTAATATCCGACGCAGGAACCCACATCCTCTCCTCAGGACCATACCCTTTCCAATGAACCAGGTACTGAAGGGACCGGCGATTAAAACGTGAATCGATGACCCTTGATACCTGGAACTCCAAGTTACCATTGACCACCACTGGAGGGGGAGGTAAAGGTGACGGTACCACCGGCGCCACATACCTCTTAAGCAACGATCTGTGGAACACGTTGTGAATTTTAAACGTAGGGGGGAGGTCAAGACGGAATGCCACCGGATTAATAGAACTGATTCTGTACGGCCCGATGAACCTGGGACCCAGTTTCCAGGAGGGAACCTTAAGTTTAATATTCCTGGTAGACAACCATACCCGATTGTTCACACTTAGGTCCGGACCAGACACTCTCCTCCTATCAGCCATACGTTTGTATCGGTTCCCCATAGTATTCAGATTCTTCAGCACCCCTCTCCATACTGAAGCGAGTGATGAGGAAAATCGTTCCTCCTCAGGAACCCCCGAAGAGCCCCCCCTACTGAAAGTACAAAACTGGGGGTGAAAACCATATGCCCCAAAAAACGGGGACTTACCAGTGGACTCGCTCCGCCTATTATTAAGAGCAAACTCTGCCAGAGGTAAGAAAGAAGCCCAGTCCTCCTGGTTCTCTGACACAAAACACCGGAGATATGTCTCCAAGCTCTGGTTCATACGTTCCGTCTGACCATTGGTCTGAGGGTGAAAAGCCGATGAGAATGACAAATGCATCCCCCGCCGTGCACAAAACGCCTTCCAGAACTTGGACACAAACTGAGACCCCCGATCAGACACCACATCGGAGGGTACCCCGTGAAGCCTCACAATCTCCCCAATGAACACCTGCGCAAGAGTTTTAGCATTAGGGAGAGCCGGAAGAGCGATAAAATGTGCCATCTTGCTGAACCTGTCCACTACAACGAGTATGACCGTTTTACCCAAAGACGGAGGGAGGTCCGTAATAAAGTCCATAGACAGATGAGTCCAAGGACGCTCCGGGATCTTCAAAGGTAAGAGGGCCCCAGACGGACGGGTATGTGAGGTCTTAGAGCGCGCACAAACCCCACAGGACGCGACAAAAGTTACCACCTCCTTATGTAAGTTAGGCCACCAAAACCGACGCGAGAGGAGATCCACAGTTGCTTTACTCCCCGGGTGTCCTGCCAAAACTGAGTTATGGTGTGCCTCGATCACCTTTTGTCGCAACTGATCTGGAACAAACAGTCTCCCCGGAGGTCCAACAGGGGCGTCCCCCTGAGCCTCCAATACCTCCTCCTCCAGCTCAGAGCATACTGCCGAAACCACCACCCCCTCCTGAAGGATAGGAATCGGGTCGTCCGTATTCCCGGCCCCAGGGAAACTACGAGATAAGGCATCCGCCTTTACATTTTTTGACCCAGGACGATATGTAACGACAAAATTAAACCTGGTAAAAAACAATGACCACCTAGCTTGTCTGGGATTCAGACGTTTCGCGGACTCCAGATATAGCAGGTTCTTGTGATCGGTGATGACGGTGACCGGATGGACTGCCCCCTCCAAAAAATGGCGCCACTCCTCAAAAGCTAACTTAATGGCCAAGAGTTCCCTATTGCCGACATCGTAATTCCTCTCAGCGGACGACAATTTTTTAGAGAAAAAGGCGCACGGATGCCACTTACCAGGGGACGAACCCTGTGACAATACTGCTCCCACCCCTACCTCGGAAGCGTCTACCTCTACAATGAATGGCTGTGACGCATCAGGTTGAATGAGTATGGGTGCCGAGGCAAAACATTTTTTCAAGGAGGAGAATGCTTGACAAGCCTTGTCAGACCACCTAGAAAAATCCGTCCCCTTTTTAGTCATGTCTGTGAAAGGCTTAACCATGGACGAGAAATTACGAATGAACTTCCGGTAATAATTAGCAAACCCCAGGAAACGTTGTAGTGCCTTAAGATTCTCTGGCCGATCCCACTCAAGAACTGCCTGCACTTTCCCAGGGTCCATACGAAAACCGGACGCTGAAACCAGGAAGCCTAAAAACTGGAGTTCCTGTACGGCGAACACACACTTTTCCCATTTGGCATACAGTTTATTATCCCGCAAGATCTGTAACACCTGCCTAACGTGCTCCTGATGAGACACCAGATCCGGCGAGTAAATTAAGATATCATCCAGATATATGACAACAAACTGTCCCACCAGGCGGCGAAAAATGTCATTAACAAAGTGTTGGAACACCGCCGGGGCATTAGTCAGACCGAATGGCATGACAAGGTTCTCATAATGCCCCTCCGGAGTGTTAAACGCCGTCTTCCACTCATCCCCCTCCTTCATCCTAATCAGATTGTACGCCCCCCTGAGATCCAACTTAGAGAACCATTTGGCGCCCACGATCTGATTAAAGAGATCGGGAATAAGTGGGAGTGGATACGGATCTCGGACCGTAATCCGATTAAGTTCACGGAAATCCAGGCAAGGGCGTAGGCCTCCATCTTTCTTCTTAACAAAGAAGAACCCCGCAGCCACCGGTGAAGATGAAGGTCTAATATGCCCCTTAGCCAGACTTTCTGAAATATAATCCTTCATGGCCTGCCTCTCAGGACCAGAAAGGTTATACAACCTAGCTTTAGGTAACTTGGCCTCAGGGAGCAGTTTTACAGAACAGTAATACTCGCGATGAGGAGGTAGTTCCTGACACCCTTTCTCCGAGAATACATCCTCAAAGTCCGCCAGAAATGGAGGTAAGACCCAAGGAGTAACCGCACCGATGACCGTGTTCATGCAGTTTTTATTACAGAATTTACTCCATTGGCTTATCTCTCTGGTTTGCCAATTAATAACCGGGTTATGCTTAGTTAACCAAGGAAGGCCCAACACTATAGGAGTGGGAAGACCCTCCAACACGTAGCAAGACAACAGTTCTTTATGTATCGCCCCCACTTGAAGTTTTACGTCATGCACAGCTTGCAAAAAACTTCCCTGACCGAGAGGCCTGGCATCGATCGAGAATATGGGGATGGGTTTAGCCAACTCACTCAATCGCATACCTTGAACCCGGGCAAACCGAGCATCAACCAGATTAGCCCCGGCCCCACTATCCAGAAGAACAGATATCCTCTCAGTTCTCGTACCCACCACCACCTCCGCCGGTACGAGAAACTGAGACGAACCTAGGGACGAAATACCTACTCCCAGATTGCCGTCCACCACACAACCTGGGATCAACAGTTTTCCGACGACTCTTCACTCTGCAAGGGACGGGATGGACACCCCCCAATAAAATGTCCCTTTCTCCCGCAGAAGAAACACCTTCCTGTCTTATGGCGCACCACCGGTCCCCTCCCCCGAAATGATGTCCCTCCTAATTGCATAGGCTCCTCTGGACTGACCAGGGGAACCACCATATGAGGGGACCTTGTAGGAGGTGGAGTCATCACAGGGGGTCGAGTTATCCCGCACCTCTCCCGAAGCCGTCTGTCAACGCGAATAGCCAGGGCCATAGCGGCTTCCAGTGACGCAGGAGAGTCATACTGTGCCAACACATCCTGTACTTTGTCGGATAAACCTTGACAAAACTGGCTCCTAAGAGCTGGGTCATTCCACTGGGTGTCCGTGGCCCACCTACGGAACTCCGAACAGAATTCCTCCGCCGGACGATCTCCCTGCTGGATCCTACGTAACTTAGACTCAGCAAGGGAGATCCGATCTGGGTCATCATATACGAGTCCCAGAGCAGCGAAAAACCTATCCACTGACTGGAGAGCCGGGGAGCCCGGGGGAAGAGAGAACGCCCAAGATTGTGGGTCCCCTTGTAGGAGCGAGATGACAATTCCCACCCTTTGTTCTTCACTCCCCGATGACCGAGGCCGCAGCCGAAAGTACAATTTGCATGCCTCCCGGAAAACAAAAAACTTGTCCCGCCCCCCAGTGAACCTGTCAGGGAGAGCTACTTTAGGTTCTGGTCCGGCTTGCTCCTGAGGATGCAAAACCTTGGACCTAACGTCCGCCAGCTCCATGGACAAACTCTGCAACTGCCGAGCTAGACCGGCTACTGGATCCATGGTAGCTGGAGAAAAACTAAGTGGGTCGGTGAAAATGTCACGCTGTCTCTGTATACTGGAGGTAGGGGGCCTAAGCTGACCCTAAGCTGGGGCCCTGACTAATCCCTCAACCTGGAGGTACTGTTAAAGGTACAGAGGTCCAGGCCGCCAGCGTAACCCCTACCTCCTGAGGATCCCTGCACCTAAGTAATCTAGTCCTGAGAAGGACCCCGATCACAACAAAAGAGGACAAGTAATAATATGCGCACACACAGTACTTAGACGAACGAGACAGTACAAGGGAAAAACCAAAACCACCTTGCATACAAAAACTACACAACTACAACAGAGGGAACACCAACGGGAAAGGAGATAAATGATAAAGCGAGGAAGGGAAAAAACACTCCAAATACACTTATCTCAGAAACTCCAAATACCACGATCCGCTCTGTAGTCTGTATGAAATGCTTTCACCGACACTTCCCAAACAGACCAGCAGGCATTTGAAGGAGTCTCACTACAGCAACATTGATTGCAGTTGGGCGAGGCTGGACCTCGTCTAGCACAGAGAGAGAGAGAATTAACTCCCTCACTGCCGAAAACACAAAGCACCAAAAAGTCAGCTGCGAGAAGTCAGGCTGTGTAATCGTGACGATCTTCGTGGCGACACACCCGTGACATGCCTACAGTGAAGTATGGTGGTGGCTCAATGATACCTACAGAAAAGCATGATGATGGCTTGGTGATGCCTACAGTGAAACATGATGGTGGCTCAGTGATACCTAGAAGGAAGCATGGTGGTAGCTTGGTGATACTTATAGTGAATGATGGCGGCCGCTTAGGGATGCCTATAGTGAAGCATGGTGTTGGCTTGGTGATATTTACAGTGAAGCATGGAGGTGGCTTGGTGATACCTACAGAGAAACATGGCAGTAGCTCAGTGATCTCTATAGTGAAGCATGGCAGCTTGGTGATTCTCTGGGGCTGCTTTGCTTCCTCTGGCACTGGATGGCAGCCCAAGACATGGGAAGGCAGCCTATCCCCACTCAAATGATTGATGTTAGCTGCAGTTTATTGCATAGATAGTGGCGACTTGTACCTGGGACCTGTCCTAGTGAGCGTGGACTCCATTATCCCCAGGCCGCCTCCTGGTGGAGGAGGTCTATAATAGCTATTAGTATTGTTATTATCTCTTTACTTCATTTTGATATTGCAGTTATGTTGTATTGCGGCAATAATTCCCTGCAGACTGGGAAGCCAAAATAGACACACAACTCCTTCTCCACTTCCTAAATGATCCATGATGGCAGCTAAAAGCATCACCCATAAACTTTCTGTTTCCGATGTGACTTGTTTGTGTCATATACGAGGCCTTGCTGCCTACATTAACATTGCATCAAGGGCACAGACCGACAGGCATGTCAATAACGGAGCGAGGGCGTCCATTAATCAGGAGGAAGTGTTGGAGAAGTTTGGCCATTTTCCTCCGCTCTACATTAGTGAGCGGATCATTAAACGTGATCAATCAATAACCATAAACTGTAAATCATCTAAATTGCTGGAGTTGAGCGGAAAGTTTAGAACAACTGAACATTAAGAAAAAGGCAAAGTCACAATATACTGGCAGATTAATTACATCAGGAAGATGAGCAGATGAAGCTTAGGTCAATGATAACAACTTGGAGCCGTGTCAATCGGTTTAAGCATCTGTAAATCTGAAAATGACATCATCATTAAAAATAAGTGACACTGATACATATTATTGACATAGCTCTAAAAAGTTGTGTAATTTTATACATAAATTACATTACTCATCCTGTACTGATTCTGAGTTATATCCTGTATTATACTTCAGAGCTGCACTCACTACTGATCCTGAGTTACCTCCTGTATTATACTCTAGAGCTGCACTCACTATTCTGCTGGTGCAGTCACTGTGTACATACATTACATTACTGATCCTGAATTACATCCTGTATTATACTCCAGAGCTGCACTCACTATTCTGCTGGTGCAGTCACTGTGTACATACATTACATTACTTATCCTGTACTGATTCTGAGTTATATCCTGTATTATACTTCAGAGCTGCACTCACTATTCTGCTGGTGGAGTCACTGTGTACATACATTACATTACTGATCCTGAGTTACCTCCTGTATTATACTCCAGAGCTGCACTCACTATTCTGCTGGTGCAGTGACTGTGTACATACATTACATTACTGATCCTGAGTTACATCCTGTATTATACTCCAGAGCTGCACTCACTATTCTGCTGGTGCAGTCACTGTGTACATACATTACATTACTGATCCTGAGTTGCATCCTGTATTATACTCCAGAGCTGCACTCACTATTCTGCTGGTGCAGTCACAGTGTACATACATTACTGATCCTGTACTGATCCTGTATTATACTCCAGAGCTGCACTCACTATTCTGCTGGTGCAGTCACTGTGTACATACATTACATTACTGATCCTGAGTTACATCCTGTATTATACTCCAGAGCTGCACTCACTATTCTGCTGGTGCAGTCACTGTGTACATACATTACATTACTGATCCTGAGTTACATCCTGTATTATACTCCAGAGCTGCACTCACTATTCTGCTGGTGCAGTCACTGTGTACATACATTACATTACTGATCCTGAGTTACATCCTTTATTATACTCCAGAGCTGCACTCACTATTCTGCTGGTGCAGTCACTGTGTACATACATTACATTACTGATCCTGAGTTACATCCTGTATTATACTCCAGAGCTGCACTCACTATTCTGCTGGTGCAGTCACTGTGTACATACATTACATTACTGATCCTGAGTTACATCCTGTATTATACTCCAGAGCTGCACTCACTATTCTGCTGGTGCAGTGACTGTGTACATACATTACTGATCCTGAGTTACATCCTGTAGATCTTTTTATTATAAAAATGAAAAACATAACAATAATAATAGCAGAAACATAACAAAATTAATAACCACAAAATAAACAATGTAATGAACTGGTCCAGCCGCTCCCTCTCCCCTCACACACATATTATACATTTACACACAATAATAATGTAATGCACACGCCCGGGCTGAGTGGCGTGTGCGTGTATATGTAGTGATTCCACTGGACCGTACTGGAGAGTGAATGCCTGGAGGGGCGTAACTAAGTATCCACCCGATCCGACCAGGGTCGCACGACGGCATACGACGCCAGTGCACCAAGGAGGAACCGAGCAGAGGGACCAGGTGCTACTCCAGGACAGACCCCGGACACGGCTGTTGACGCACACAGGGGAATACAGGAACAGGCAGGTTAGGCTGGCACACAGACTGCTGGGTATAGGCAGACACGGCTGGTATGCAGACTGGCGGATGCTGGTAAGCACGACTGGTATGTGTAGCACCCTGAGGATTCGGCTGCTACAGGGGTATTACACCTCAAGCCAGAGGTGTGATATTCCACTCCCGGGTAAGGATGGAGTGTGGAACTGAGCTCAGTTAGCTGCATGCACTACACACATCCCATTTCCGAGGAACAGACCGATGGTACTCCCACTAGAGAAATGTGCAGGTACGACAGTGTCTGTTCCTGGCTGGAGTGGGAGGGGGGTGGAACATCCCAGTAGTGTAGGGGCAGATAGGGGGAGCAGTCTGGGTAGTGCTAGGAGCTCATTGGGTGCTGGTCACCTGAGCTCACACATAGAGGGAGTATATAAGGTGGGAACCATCTTAGATCAGGGTCAGTCTGTCAGACTTTTGTCAGAGCAGAGCAGAGGAAGAGAGCAGAGGAGAAGAGCAGCTCCAAGGCCAAGAGAGAGAGAGAGGAGAAAGAAAGATCCAGAGGGGGAGAAAGAAGGAACTCCAAGAGCCCAAATTAGACCAGAGGGTGAAGAGTTGGCAACAGGGTACCGGATCCCAAGCTGGCAGAGGCTACAGCACACCTTAGCCAGGAACCGGAGGTCGTGGGCAGGATCGATCTGCCACGATCACCCACTAAATCCACCCGGAAGGCAGACCACGAATAGGGTCAGGGAACCCAGAGATAAGGGTTTACCACCAAGAGGCCCGAGGGAGCTGGACATAGGTGGATCCCTGGTGGGGAAGGCCAGAGAAGAGGACAGGACAGAAAGGGAGCTCAGGACCACGCTCCAGAATCACCTGGGGGTTGGCCGAGTCCAGGACCTGGTGGACGCAGCACGGCTCGGGTGGTTACTCAAGGCCGGAGTGACCAGAACAACTGCAGTAAGTAAACAAACCCTGAATTGCACAGCCCGACTCTGAGTCTCATTTCCATCCCCGCTGCACCACCACAACCCCCATCCTCTGCAACTGACCCCCTGAGGCTATACCCCTCCCGTTGGGGGTTATACTATCTGAGCTGCACATACATCACCAGCCTCAGCGGACCCTGCTGCAGCGGCGGCCGTATTGACCGCAAATCAACGGGTGGCGTAGTCGACACAAAAGAACATCTAGTAACATCATAAGGACTGCCACACACTGAGCTTGACACCCTGGGCACGGACCGGGTCACAGCCACTCGGAGACTACAACCCCCATCTGATCCGGCTCCGGGTATCCCCAAACAACACTGGCCCAGGGGGCGCGTCAACTTTGGCGTAGTCGGCAGGATAACGTGCCCGCAACAACCGGGTACTGCGTGCCTGAAGAAAAGTTCACCGTTACCTTAAAAAGAAGTCTCCCGCCGGTTCCGGAGGGTCCCCGCCAACGGACCCCATCACAGGTCGATTCCCGCCGGTTGTCCGCCATTTGCAGCTTTTTCCCGCCATCCATGGAGTTTCCCGCCACTGGAAGACGATTCCCGCCATTTCCAAAGATTTCCCGCCTTGGAAGAGCGGACGCCATTATGGGCGTGCCAGAGGGTGGCAAGAGGCCACCTCCCATCGTGGGCCAGGTCGAAGAATGGCGCCAAAAGCGGAAACCGCACCCACCAACAGAGACTGTGATGCTGGAAGTGTCCATCAGCGTGAGAGAACTGCCCCTGGAACTGACAATCACTAAGTTGCCCCGGGACCACCCTCGATGTGGGCGGAGACAGAAGAAGAGAACAAAGATGGGTGTCGCCTGGAGCAGTCTGGAGAGAGCGCACCCGGAGACAAGACGTCTGGAAGAGAGTCCAGAGAGAGCCTCCCCGGAGATGGAGGGAGAGCCAGGCAGCACCGACCCAGCGGTCAGGAGCCTGATGCGGGCCGCCACTCCAGGCAGCACCGACCCAGTGGTCAGGAGCCTGTTGCAGGTCGCCACTCCAGAAGGCCTGCTGGAGATCCTAGCACAGCTCCCCCGAGACCGGGAGTGTGCACAGACCGCGCTGGAGGGCCTCGCACAGAGGTTGGCCCGGGTGCAACGAGAGACGTTGGCGGAGTGGAGCCGAGAGATGGCCCAGCAGACCGAGACTCGTCAGCGGAGCACGCCACCCGAGACGAGGAGACAGACCGCCTCTGAGGATGGCGCAGGAGGAATGAAGGCAGGAGACGGCGCCGAGAAGGGAGCCGAACGAATGGAGGCAGGTAAAGGGGACGTCACTACCCCGAGCCGGGAAACCGCGTGCCTGCCCCAGCTCCCCGTCGCAGAGCCCGAAGTACCCCCTGCCGTGCCCGTCGCTGCAACGTCACCGCCGCAGACTAGGCCTCAAACGGAAGCCGCGACCCCTGTGACGTCACACGCCTCGACCCCGAGCGTGGCCAAGCAGGAAGTACCATCGGCCTGGTCGCAAGGCCTAGTACCCCCGGGCGCCGCAATACCAACAGCGCCCCCTACCTCCGCGGAGCCCCCGGCCTGGTCGCAGGGCCGAGTAACCACGGGCGCCGCCGTTCTTACGGTGCCCTTTTCCTTTAGCGTGCCCCAAGCCTGGTCGCAAGGCCTGGTTAACCCGGGCGCCGCTACCACCACGGCGCCCATAACACCTAAAGTACCGCACCTGGGTGAGGACCTGTTCGCCCAGCATACGTGCCCGGATGGGCAGCCCTTCGTATGGCCCCAGGAATACATCCAGCTGGAGCTGCAAAAAGCAAGGGCCATGTGCGAACCCCTGATCCCGGCTCCAAAGCCCATAAAGAGGATCTCGCCCCCGCTAGAAGAGACCCAGTTTGAGTGGGATCCCACCGGAGAAGACCTCATGGGGTTGACTCAGGAGACTCGGGCAGCCGCAGCGGAGCGTGCAGAGTGCTGCCGCCAGCAGCTCGAGGTCTTCGAGAGGGAGCGGAGAGAGAGGCGGGTCCGGGAACAACAAGCCCAAATAAGGAGCGCGGAGCAGAAGAGCCGGACCAGGAGAAACCCCCGTGCAGCGCATGGTCCCCGTACCATCGGGACTGTGATAAAGTTCAATCTGCAGCATGGGTGGGGTTTCATCAGGGATCACCGCACCCCAGGCGACGTCTTCGTGACCAGGAGAGACGTTGAGTCCCACCTACCGGAGGGACACAGAGGTCGTGACCTGTATGTAGGGGACGAGGTCACCTTCACCCGGCACAAGTGTGCCAAAGGACCCTACGCCCTCCATGTGCATCGCCTGACGGAGGAGGAGCTGCGGTGTGAGGAGGAGCAAGAGGACCCGGACGGGTCTGAAACTGAAACTGTCCACAAAGAAGGAGCAGGAGGACGCCGTCGTTGAGTACGGTATAGAAGAGACTGTACATAGTTACCCGTCAGGGTATAAGAACTGTTCTAGTTAAAATATAGTCCCCGTTGGGACCAGCCAAGAGTGAACTGTTAATCCCGTGTGTCCCTATTCCCACTGACCGAGGACTGAGAGCGGTCATTCCTTTCCTAATACCTGGCCGAGGACTGAGAGCGGCCATATCCCCTTGTATATAGTTGCGCTTCCTAAAGCGCCCCCTACCGGTTTTATAGGAAACTGTTGTTTTTACTACAAGAGACTGTCGCACTTTACCCGGTCACAAGTTGCACCGTGACCGGAGGAACCAGAAACAAGAATGTTACTTATATGAAAAGTTTATTGCTGATATATATATCTGATGTTTTCTATGTTTATGTTTATGGAAAAAAATTGTAAGTTTGTGGATGTTTATATCTTACAGCCCGAGGACGTGCTGTGATTTACCAGGGGGGAATGTAGCACCCTGAGGATTCGGCTGCTACAGGGGTATTACACCTCAAGCCAGAGGTGTGATATTCCACTCCCGGGTAAGGATGGAATGTGGAACTGAGCTCAGTTAGCTGCATGCACTACACACATCCCATTTCCGAGGAACAGACCGATGGTACTCCCACTAGAGAAATGTGCAGGTACGACAGTGTCTGTTCCTGGCTGGAGTGGGAGGGGGGTGGAACATCCCAGTAGTGTAGGGGCAGATAGGGGGAGCAGTCTGGGTAGTGCTAGGAGCTCATTGGGTGCTGGTCACCTGAGCTCACACATAGAGGGAGTATATAAGGTGGGAACCATCTTAGATCAGGGTCAGTCTGTCAGACTTTTGTCAGAGCAGAGGAAGAGAGCAGAGGAGAAGAGCAGCTCCAAGGCCAAGAGAGAGAGAGAGGAGAAAGAAAGATCCAGAGGGGGAGAAAGAAGGAACTCCAAGAGCCCAAATTAGACCAGAGGGTGAAGAGTTGGCAACAGGGTACCGGATCCCAAGCTGGCAGAGGCTACAGCACACCTTAGCCAGGAACCGGAGGTCGTGGGCAGGATCGATCTGCCACGATCACCCACTAAATCCACCCGGAAGGCAGACCACGAATAGGGTCAGGGAACCCAGAGATAAGGGTTTACCACCAAGAGGCCCGAGGGAGCTGGACATAGGTGGATCCCTGGTGGGGAAGGCCAGAGAAGAGGACAGAACAGAAAGGGAGCTCAGGACCACGCTCCAGAATCACCTGGGGGTTGGCCGAGTCCAGGACCTGGTGGACGCAGCACGGCTCGGGTGGTCACTCAAGGCCGGAGTGACCAGAACAACTGCAGTAAGTAAACAAACCCTGAACTGCACAGCCCGACTCTGAGTCTCATTTCCATCCCCGCTGCACCACCACAACCCCCATCCTCTGCAACTGACCCCCTGAGGCTATACCCCTCCCGTTGGGGGTTATACTATCTGAGCTGCACATACATCACCAGCCTCAGCGGACCCTGCTGCAGCGGCGGCCGTATTGACCGCAAATCAACGGGTGGCGTAGTCGACACAAAAGAACATCTAGTAACATCATAAGGACTGCCACACACTGAGCTTGACACCCTGGGCACGGACCGGGTCACAGCCACTCGGAGACTACAACCCCCATCTGATCCGGCTCCGGGTATCCCCAAACAACACTGGCCCAGGGGGCGCGTCATATGCAGGCAGGGAGGTACTGGCAGGTACGACAGGTTGGAGCACCGAGTGGATAGGACCCAGTACAGACTGGGAATCAGGAACAGAACCGCAGATGCGGTGGACAAACACAGCAGAGTGAGGCCGCCCAGAGCGGCGAGCAAGAGCAGAACAAGACGAGACCGCCTGGAGCGGTGAGCGAGAGAAGAGCAGGACAAGGCCGCCTGGAGCGGTGAGCAAGAGAGGAGCAGGACGAGACTGCCGGAGCAGCGAGCAAAGGGTCAGAGCAGAGCGAGACTGCCGGAGCAGCGAGCAAAGGGTCAGAGCAGAGCGAGACTGCCGGAGCAGCGAGCAAAGGGTCAGAGCAGAGCGAGACTGCCGGAGCAGCGAGCAAAGGGTCAGAGCAGAGCGAGACTGCCGGAGCAGCGAGCAAAGGGTCAGAGCAGAGCGAGACTGCTGGAGCAGCGAGAAAAGGGTCAGAGCAGTGCGAGACTGCCGGAGCAGCGAGCAAAGGGTCAGAGCAGAGCGAGACTGCCGGAGCAGCGAGCAAAGGGTCAGAGCAGAGCGAGACTGCCGGAGCAGCGAGCAAAGGGTCAGAGCAGAGCGAGACTGCCGGAGCAGCGAGCAAAGGGTCAGAGCAGAGCGAGACTGCCGGAGCAGCGAGCAAAGGGTCAGAGCAGAGCGAGACTGCCGGAGCAGCGAGCAAAGGGTCAGAGCAGAGCGAGACTGCCGGAGCAGCGAGCAAAGGGTCAGAGCAGAGCGAGACTGCTGGAGCAGTGAGCAAACGGACAGAGCAGAGCGAGACTGCCGGAGCAGCGAGCAAAGGGTCAGAGCAGAGCGAGACTGCCGGAGCAGCGAGCAAAGGGTCAGAGCAGAGCGAGACTACCAGAGCAGTGAGCAAAGGGTCAGAGCAGAGCGGAAACCGCAGGAGCGGTGAGCAAGGCAGAGCAGGCTAGAACCGCCGGAGCGGCGAGCAAGGCAGAGCAGGCTAGAACCGTCGGAGCGGCGAACAAGGCAGAGCAGGCTAGAACCGCCGGAGCGGTGAGCAAGGCAGAGCAGGCTAGAACCGCCGGAGCGGTGAGCAAGGCAGAGCAGGCTAGAACCGCCAGAGCGGTGAGCAAGGCAGAGCAGGCTAGAACCGCCAGAGCGGTGAGCAAGGCAGAGCAGGCAAGAACCGCCGGAGCGGTGAGCAAGGCAGAGCAGAGGGGACAGGGCTCTGTTCACACGGAACAGACTGGAAGGGAAAGGCAGAACCAGGTAAACACAAGATACTAGCGAGTGGACTCTAAACTCACAAACGGGAGTACAGGGACAACGAGTAGGAGTTAGGTACGGGATCAGATTCTGCAGGAAAAGGGAAGGTACGGACATAGAGAAAAACAGGTAACAGGCTAGGAGAGTATTCAGAAAAAACAGACACAGCAGCAAGATACAGGAGCGGGTCTAGGTATGCGGCCACTAGAAGGCGGAACGAACAGGCTAGGAGCGTGTTCAGACAGGAACAGGCAAGATACAGGAACGGGTCTAGGTATGCGGCCCCTAGAAGGCGGAAAGAACAGGCTAGGAGCGTGTTCAGACAGGAACAGGCAAGATACAGGAACGGTTCTAGGTATGCGGCCCCTAGAAGGCGGAAAGAACAGGCTAGGAGCGTGTTCACACTGGCCTGGAAATACAGCCTCCAGGATAGGCAGAAGACAACAGGCTAGAAGAGAGTTCAGACAGGACACAGTTCAGACACGGGAACTGATACCGCAAGGCAGGAAACATAGACAGGACCTGGCACATAAGTGACAAGAAGCCAACTGACAGAACACAATGCTCAGGCAAGGATTCCAGGGAGGATCTGGGTTAAATACCAGGTGACAGACAGCAATAGGCTGATGACGCATTAGGGGTGTGTCTGCAGTAGCAATAAGAAACAGGAAGTTCAGCGGGCGTCGCCTAAGCAGACAGAGCAGAGCAAAGCAGACCACATGGAAGGAAGCCAAAGTGACAGTCTGGACAGGAAATCAAGTGCGCGCTCTTGCACAGTGGGAGATGGACCACTATGCAAGGACGCCACCAGGTATGTTACAGTACCCCCCCCTTACGCCCCCTCTTCTTCAGGCCTGCCAGAATCTTCCGCAGGGAATTCGAGGGCCAATCCTTCACTTCAAGGAGATTGCTTCTGCTGTCCACAGAAAAAAATGGTCTCATCTGGGTAGATAGGATGCTACCTCCTATCCAGCCATCCTCAGCAACAGACGAAACGGGTGGAGTACCAGGAACAGCACACAAGGAAGTCTCTCTCCACATATTTTCAGGTGGCACCCCAGAGGGTACAGGAGACAACTGGAAGTCCTCCGCCGGGTTGGAGGGGGGCAGAGACTCGGGGGTAACCTCTGCTTTGGGGTACATCTTGTCAAGCTCACAGGAAGAAGCGGGTGAGGTATCAGGTACCGAGTATAGGAGAGTCTCTGTCCATTCACTATCAGGTAGCACCCCGAAGGGTTCAGGAGACAACTGGAGGTCCTCCGCCTGGTCGGAGGGGTGTAGAGACTCGGGGGTAACCTCTGCTTCGGAGTACACTAGGTCGTACTCACTGGAAGAAGCGGGCGAGGTATCAAGTACCGAGTATAGGAGAGTCTCTGTCCATTCGCTATCAGGTAGCACCCCGAAGGATTCAGGAGACAACTGGAGGTCCTCCGCCTGGTCGGAGGGGTGTAGAGACTCAGGGATAACCTCTGCTTCGGAGTACACTAGGTCGGACTCACTGGACGAAGCAGGCGAGGTATCAGGTAGAGAGTATAGGGAAGACTCTGTCCATTCGCTACCAGGTAGCACCCCGAAGGGTTCTGGAGACAACTGGAGGTCCTCCGCCTGGTCGGAGGGGTGTAGAGACTCGGGGTTAACTACCGCTTTGAGGTACCCATTGTCAGGCTCACAGGACGTAGAGGACGAAGTATCGGGTACCGGGTGTAGGGAAATCTCTCTCCATTTGTCATCAGGTGGTATCCCGGAGGACTCAAGAGGCAACAGGGGGTCCTCCGCCAGGTAGTAGAGATGCACAGACTCGGAGGTAATCACTACTTCGGAGTACCCTTGGACAGGCTCACCGGTTAAAGTGGGTGAAGCATCAGATACCGGGTGCAGGAAGTCCTCCTGTGTGGATTCTAGGTGGGCAAAAGTCTCTTCGGGCAGGAGAACTGGTACACTACCCACGCACATTACCCATCGGGGCTGCTCCGGGATACAGGGAAATGAAGCTTCAGCAAGGACTTCAAGGTTGGGATCAGGAGGTCTTTGGGAGGACAGACCCTGGCATGACGGCTTGCCTCTACGCCTAGCACGTCTGGACTGCCTCTTGAGGTTGGGAGAAGTATTCCGGAGAGCGTAGTCATCCTGTGTGGATTCTGGATGGGCAGTAGTCTCTTCGGGCAGGAGGACTAGTGCGCTACCCACACACATTACCCATCGGGGCTGCTCCGGGATATTGGGAAGTGAAGCTTCAGCAGGGGCTTCCGAGTTAGGGTCATCGAAGACCAATAGAAAGGCCATCAGGAAGGCCTGCAGGTCCAGGACGATAGGATCCTGTGCGTCCCATAGGGGGGTGATCCATTTCAAGGCATCACCCGCTAGGTAAGACATCATGAATCCCACCTTAACCCGATCGGTGGGAAAACATAGAGGGTAGAACTTGAAGTGTAGCATGCATTGCTCCACAAATGCACGACTCTGTCTTGGATCCCCATAGTAACGTGGTGGATCCGCAGGAACGGGTGCAGAAAGCTCCATCTGGACGGGTGCGTAATTCGCCTGGAACTCAGCTAGTAGCAAAAAAAAAAAAAAAATCTTCTAGATGCACGTATTCGCTGAAAAACGTCTCAGAGAGCGAAGGCCGTGGGACTCAACGGGAACCATGGCCTGAGCATGCTGTAATGCACACGCCCGGGCTGAGTGGCGTGTGCGTGTACATGTAGTGATTCCACTGGACCGTGCCGGAGAGTGAATGCCTGGAGGGGCGTAACTAAGTATCCACCCGATCCGACCAGGGTCGCACGATGGCATACGACGCCAGTGCACCAAGGAGGAACCGAGCAGAGGGACCAGGTGCTACTCCAGGACAGACCCCGGACATGGCTGTTGACCCACACAGGGGAATACAGGAACAGGCAGGTTAGGCTGGCACACAGACTAGTGGGTATAGGCAGACACGGCTGGTATGCAGACTGGCGGATGCTGGTAAGCACGACTGGTATGCAGGCAGGGAGGTACTGGCAGGTACGACAGGTTGGAGCACCGAGTGGATAGGACCCAGTACAGACTGGGAATCAGGAACAGAACCGCAGATGCGGTGGACAAACACAGCAGAGTGAGGCCGCCCAGAGCGGCGAGCAAGAGCAGAACAAGACGATACCGCCTGGAGTGGTGAGCGAGAGAAGAGCAGGACAAGGCCGCCTGGAGCGGTGAGCGAGAGAGGAGCAGGACGAGACTGCCGGAGCAGCGAGCAAAGGGTCAGAGCAGAGCGAGACTGCCGGAGCAGCGAGCAAAGGGTCAGAGCAGTGCGAGACTGCCGGAGCAGCGAGCAAACGGTCAGAGCAGAGCGAGACTGCCGGAGCAGCGAGCAAAGGGTCAGAGCAGAGCGAGACTGCCGGAGCAGCAAGCAAAGGGTCAGAGCAGAGCGAGACTGCCGGAGCAGCGAGCAAAGGGTCAGAGCAGAGCGAGACTGCCGGAGCAGCAAGCAAAGGGTCAGAGCAGAGCGAGACTGCCGGAGCAGCAAGCAAAGGGTCAGAGCAGAGCGAGACTGCCGGAGCAGCGAGCAAAGGGTCAGAGCAGAGCGAGACTGCCGGAGCAGCAAGCAAAGGGTCAGAGCAGAGCGGAAACCGCAGGAGCGGTGAGCAAGGCAGAGCAGGCTAGAACCGCCGGAGTGGCGAGCAAGGCAGAGCAGGCTAGAACCGTCGGAGCGGTGAACAAGGCAGAGCAGGCTAGAACCGCCGGAGCAGTGAGCAAGGCAGAGCAGGCTAGAACCACTGGAGTGGTGAGCAAGGCAGAGCAGGCTAGACCCGCCGGAGCGGTGAGCAAGGCAGAGCAGGCTAGAACCGCCGGAGCGGTGAGCAAGGCAGAGCAGAGGGGACAGGCCTCTGTTCACACGGAACAGACTGGAAGGGAAAGGCAGAACCAGGTAAACACAAGATACTAGCAATGAAGTAGCGAGTGGACTCTAAACTCACAAACGGGAGTACAGGGACAACGAGTAGGAGTTAGGTACGGGATCAGATTCTGCAGGAAAAGGGAAGGTACGAACATAGAGAAAAACAGGTAACAGGCTAGGAGACTATTCAGACGAGAACAGACACAGCAGCAAGATACAGGAGCGGGTCTAGGTATGCGGCCCCTAGAAGGCGGAAAGAACAGGCTAGGAGCGTGTTCACACTGGCCTGGAAATACAGCCTCCAGAATAGGCAGAAGACAACAGGCTAGAAGACAGTTCAGACAGGACACAGTTCAGACACGGGAACTGATACCGCAAGGCAGGAAACATAGACAGGACCTGGCACATCAGTGACAAGAAGCCAACTGACAGAACACAATGCTCAGGCAAGGATTCCAGGGAGGAGCTTGGTTAAATACCAGGTGACAGGCAGCAATAGGCTGATGACGCATTAGGGGTGTATCTGCAGTAGCAATAAGAAACAGGAAGTTCAGAGGGCGTCGCCTAAGCAGACAGAGCAGAGCAAAGCAGACCACATGGAAAGAAGCCAAAGTGACAGTCTGGACTGGAAATCAAGTGCGCGCTCTTGCACAGTGGGAGATGGACCACTATGCAAGGACGCCGCCAGGTATGTTACAAATAACTACTCATATTACAGACTTCTGGACCGGTTACCAAAGAAAATAATAACCACAAATAATAAATAAAATAAACATAAACAAAATAAACAATAGCTGACAAATATATACAAACTTTTTTTTTTAACTAATATAAAATAAATACTAACTATACAAATATATACCAGACTAAACTAAGCTCCCCACACTCGAGCCCACCATCATTCCCAACCCCGGCACTGACCTGAGAGCTGGTCCTGCATCTCATGCCTCAGTCCATGTCCAACGTCCATAGGCCAGATCAGGCAGTGACAGTTTTTCACCCAAATACCCAGTGTCCCAAAGCCCCACAAGATGAACCCACCTCCCCCCTTTTCCCGACCACCCAACCTAACACCTACACCCAAATCCATATCCTTATACACAATATATACAGAAACAAACAATACAATAACCACAACTAACAAAGCCCAAGTTCGGTGCCCGCAGCCCTACATCACTGTCTATTACTCAAAACAAAACAAAAATCTATGGTGTCAGCAGCAGCGCACCACCAGTAGAGGAGATGACCAGACTAGGGCACACTAAAAGAAAAGCCCATGCAGAGGAGAGCGGCCCTTCATGTACCCAGTCTCTCATACTCCAGAGAAAGCACCTTCACCAGGTCACCGAGTATGGTCCTAAACACATCGTCCACTGGGAGGATTTTCCGTTACGTCGATACCAAGCACCGTGCGTTCAACGTGTGATACCTAACCACTGCGCTAACTAGAAATAAGGTGCAGCCGTCCCGACCACCCAGGTCTCTGAATGCGCCATAAGCCCATTCCGCATAAGAGAGACCGGCCAGCCAATGGAGGAGCCCACCATGTTGTACACCTCTGTGTTAAAGGGACAACAAAGCAGGAAGTGGTCCATGCTTTCCAGCATGGTACCACAATGCTTCCGAGGACAGTTCCTGTCCTCAGAGCTCCTACACTTCAGATTGTCCCTCACACACAGTTTCCCATGGAAGCAGCGCCAAGTCAAGTCCCAGAACTTCGAGGGGATCCTGATAGAATTCAAAAGATGCAGACCCACCCCAAGATCCCGACTTGGGCAATCCCTGAGTGCCATAGGCCTCTGAAAATGGGTCAACAGAACCATTTTGTCAAGGAGCTTCCTCGACAGAGTCCTGACTTCCCATATTCCCAGACCCCACCGGCGAATTACCTTCAGAACCAGGGTAGCGAAAGCCGGGAGATGTCCATGCGGTGTGCGTAGATCCTTCACTTGCCCTCCTGTCTCCCATTCCTGGAAGAAAGGCTGAAACCATCCCCTACAGGAGAATACCCACGGAGGAGCCCTCTCTTTCCAGATGTTTGTAATATTGATCTTAATGAAGGTATTCACAAGGAATACCACAGGGTTGACCATACCCAACCCTCCTAGTCTCCTCGTACGGTAAGTAACCTCCCTCTTGACCAGGTTCAGTCTATTCCCCCATAACAGTTGGAAGAACAAACTGTAGACCCGAGTCCAGAGAGGCTCCGGTAAGATGCACACACTGCCCAGATAGATAGGCAAAGGGAGCAGGTAAGTTTTGATCAGGTTTATCCTTTCCCTTAGGGTCAAAAACCAACCCTTCTATTTGTTCACCTTCTGAGTGGCGATCTCTAGCCTGCTGTCCCAATTTTGTTTGGGGTAATCCCCCTGGCCAAATTCGATGCCAAGAACTTTTGCAGAGACTTTGGGTCCTGGAAGGGTGTCCGGGAGATCAAAACCATGATCTCCTCCTCCCAGCCAGAGACTCTCATACTTATCCAGGCTGATCTTAGACCAGGATGCCTCCAGGTAGCGATTTACCTCTGACATCAGCCATTCTGCCTCCCCATCAGAGAAAACAAAAATGGTGACGTCATAGGCATACGCCACCACTCTCAGAGTGGCTTCCAGTGCTGCCCGGTCCATCCCGATCCCAGCCAACGGTCCACGCTCCACCCTCCTAAGAAGTGGGTCAATCGCAAACACGTACAGCAGCGGGCTCAAGGGACAACCCTGGCGAACACCACATCCAACCTCAAAAGAGCTGCCAATCCAACCGTTCACAAGCGGGAAACTCTCTGCCCCAGCGTACAAGGTCTTAAGCCAATCAACAAACCCCCCCCCGGCAGGCCATACTTCAGAAGGACAGACCAGAGGTACTCATGATTAACCCGATCAAACGCTTTTGCCTGGTCCAATGACAGCATGTACCCCTTCCAGTGGGCAGCCCTACCCTGCTCCACCGCCTCTCGGACACAGAGCACAGCACTAATTGAACTGCGGCCCAGAACAGAGCAATGCTGGGCTCCGAAAGGAGTCGGGGCGCAAATTTTACCAGCAGATTAAACAGCACCTTTGCCAAAACCTTCCTGTCTGCATTGAGAAGCGCTATGGGACGCCAATTCTCAATGCAAGATGGGTCCTTACCCTTTGACAAGATGATCAGGGTAGACCTCCTCATTGAGTTCGGTATAATGACGGAGGAAAGACACTCATTGAATACCTCAGTCAAGAGGTGAACCAAGGCATCCTTAAAGGTCTTATAGAATTCAGATGTTAAGCCATCTGGACCGGGAGATTTCTTTAGGGCAAGCCCTTCAATCGCCAACTTAACTTCCTCTTCCCTGATCATCTCTGTCAAAACACCAAGAGAGGGGTCTACCCCTGGTTCGGGGACAGCTTCAGCCAGAAAAGCAGACATCTTATCCCAATCCAGATCCCTCTTTCCCAAGAGGTGCGAGTAGAAGGTATAATGCACACGCCCGGGCTGAGTGGCGTGTGCGTGTGTATGTAGTGATTCCACTGTGCCATGAACCGGAGAGTGCCTGGAGGGGCGTAACTAAGTATCTGCCCGATCCGACCAAGGTCGCACGACGGCATACGACGCCAGTGCACCAGGGAGGAACCGGGCAGAGGGACCAGGTGCTACTCCAGGTCAGACCCCGGACACGGCTGTTGACCCACACAGGGGAATACTGGAACAGGCAGGTTAGGCTGGCACATAGACTGGTGGGTATAGGCAGACACGGCTGGAATACAGACGGGTGGATGCTGGCGAGCACGACTGGTATGCAGGCAGGGAGGTACTGACTGGTATGACAGGTTGGAGCACAGAGTGGATAGGACCCAGTTCAGACTGGGACTCAGGAACAGAACCGCAGATGCAGCGGACAAACACAGCAGAGTGAGACCGCCCGGAGCGGCGAGCAAGAGCAGAGCAAGACGAGACCGCCAGTAGCGGTGAGCGAGAGTAGAGCAGGACAAGGCCGCCTGGAGCGGTGAGCAAAGGGTCAGAGCAGAGCAAGACTGCCGGAGCAGTGAGCAAGGAGTCAGAGCAGAGCGAGACTGTCGGAGCAGTGAGCAAAGGAGTCAGAGCAGAGCGAGACTGCCAGAGCAGTGAGCAAAGGGTCAGAGCGAAGCGAGACTGCCGGAGCAGTGAGGAAAAGGTCAGAGCGGAGCGAGACTACCGGAGCAGTGAGCAAAGGGTCAGAGCGGAGCGAGACTGCCGGAGAAGTGAGCAAAGGGTCAGAGCGGAGCGAGACTGCCGGAGCAGTGAGCAAAGGGTCAGAGCGGAGCGAGACTGCTGGAGCAGTGAGCAAAGGGTCAGAGCGGAGCGAGACTTCCGGAGCAGTGAGCAAAGGGTCAGAGTGGAGCAAGACTGCCGGAGCAGCGAGCAAAGGGTCAGAGCAGGCCACAACCGCCGGAGCGGTGAGCAAAGGCAGAGCAGGCTAGAACCGCCGGAGAGGTGAGCAAGGCAGAGCAGGCTAGAACCGCCGGAGCGGTGAGCAAGGCAGAGCAGGCTAGAACCGCCGGAGTGGTGAGCAAGGCAGCGCAGGCTAGAACCGCCGGAGCGGTGAGCAAGGCAGAGCAGGCTAGAACCGCCGGAGCGGTGAGCAAGGCAGAGCAGGCTAGAACCGCCGGAGCGGTGAGCAAGGCAGAGCAGGCAAGAGCCGCCGGAGCGGTGAGCAAGGCAGAGCAGGGGGGACAGGGCTCTGTACACATGGAACAGACAGGAAGGGAAAGGCAGAACCAGATACCCACAGGGTA
Source organism: Phyllobates terribilis (assembly GCF_046119375.1). Classification (NCBI taxonomy): domain Eukaryota; kingdom Metazoa; phylum Chordata; class Amphibia; order Anura; family Dendrobatidae; genus Phyllobates; species Phyllobates terribilis. The sequence continues at coordinate 161,541,548 of NW_027362770.1, forward strand.
CTTGCAGTGAAGTAGCGAGTGGACCACAAACTCACAAACGGAAGTACAGTGACAACTAGCAGGAGTTAGGTACGAGTTCAGACTCTGCAGAAAAAGGGAAGGTACGGACATAGAGAAAAACAGGAAACAGGCTACGAGAGTATTCAGACAAGAACAGACACAGTAGCAAGATACAGGAGCGGGTCTAGGTATGCGGCCCCTAGAAGGCGGAACAATCAGGCTAGGAGCGTGTTCAGACAGGAACAGGCAAGATACAGGAACGGGTCTAGGTATGCGGCCCCTAGAAGGCGGAAAGAACCGGCTAGGAGCGAGTTCACACTGGCCTGGAAATACAGCCTCCAGGATAGGCAGAAGACAACAGGCTAGAAGATAGTTCAGACAGGACACTGTTCAGACACGGGAACTGATACCACAAGGCAGGAAACATAGACAGGACCTGGCACATCAGTGACAAGACGCCAACTGTCAGAACACAATGCTCAGGCAGGGTTTCCTGGGAGGAGCTGGGTTAAATACCAGGTGACAGACATCAATTGTCTGAGGACGCACAAGGGGTGTGCCCGCAGCAGGTACAAGAAACAGGAAGTGATCGGGCGCCGCCCTTAAGCAGCAGAAACAGAGGCAAGCAAACAGCATGGAGGGAAGCCAGGCTAGCAGACTGGACTGGAGATCAAGTGCACGCTCTTGCACAGTGGGAGATGGACCACTATGCAAGGACGCCGCCAGGTATGTTACAGAAGGATCTGACGACCTCCAGGATCCCTGATCTGGATCTTTTCAGGGACCCTGCAGTGTCAACCAGTCCTGTAACAACTTTACTATTCACTGACATCTTGCAGTTTCTGTAAGGGTCAGACGAGCGGTACTTCCCATAATCCCTCTCAAAAACCAACGATGCATGTCTATCATACTGACACCTCATTAGCAAAGATTTCACTCTGGAGATCTCCTCGTGGCTACCTCCAGTTGAGACAAGATGCTCGAGTTTCCTCCTCAGACCCTGATACAGGCGATACCTGTCCAGGCTCCTGAGGCTCGAGAGCTGGCGGAAGAATCTCGCCACCTTTTCTTGAACATCTCCCACCACTCTGACTTACTACTACAAAGATCCAGTAAGGGTACCTGGCTCTGAAGAAAATCCTCAAAGGACTGTCTTATCTCCACTTCTTCCAAGAGAGACGAATTGAGCCTCCAAAAGCCTCTTCCCATCCGGGGGGTCTCTGTAGCATTCAGGGAAAACAAAATCAAACAGTGATCGGAGAGCTCCACCTCAACAACAGATACTGCTGAAGAGACGGCTTCCTCCTTTAAATAAAACCTGTCTATCCAGGACCTACAGTTACCTCTATGATAGGTGAACCCCTGGTGGCCTGAGGTGTGCCGGATGTGGACATCCACCAGGCGAGCCTCACTAGCTATACTATTAAGGGCGACACTATCATAAGTCAGCTTGTCTCTGGAACCTCCTCTATCCCGGGGCCTCGTGACAGTGTTAAAGTCCCCTCCAAAGACGACCTGCCGACTCGTAAAAAGGTAGGGCTTGATCCTCATAAAGAGACACTTCCGGTCCCACTTAGATTGGGGACCATAGATGTTAATGAGCCGGAGCTCTTGTCCCTTTGTTACGCTCGTGCCCGGACTGACTGGCGTCAGCGTGATTAGTGATCCCACTGGACCATGAACCGAGGAGTGCCTGGAGGGGCGTAACTAAGCATCAACCCGGTCCGACCAAGGTCGCACGGCGGCTCAGTCGACTCCGTGAACCAGGGAGGAACCGAGCAGAGGGACCAGGTCTCTACTCCAGGTCAGACCCCGGTCACAGCTGTTGACCCACACCGGGGAATGCAGGAACAGGCAGGTTAGCTGGTATGCAGATAGGTGGGTACTGGCAGGCACGGCTGGTAAGACAGCAGGTGGGTACTTAGCAGGCACAGCTGGTATGAAGGCAGGTGGCTACTGGCAGGCACGGCTGGTATGCAGACAGGCGGATGCTGACAGGCACGGCTGGAATGCAGACAGGCAGATACTGGCAGGTTTGAACGCAGGCTGGATAGGGACCAGTACAGACTGGGATACAGGAACAGAGCCACAGGTGCGGTGGACTAGCAGAGCAAAACCGCAGGAGCGGTGAACAAGCAGAGCGGAGCAAAAAAGCAGGTGCGGTGAACAAGCAGAGCGGAGCAAAACCGCAGGTGCGGTGAACAAGCAGAGCAAAACCGCAGGAGCGGTGAACAAGCAGAGCGGAGCAAAACCGCAGGTGCGGTGAACAAGCAGAGCGGAGCAAAACTGCAGGTGCGGTGAGCAAGCAGACCGGAGCAAAACCGCAGGTGCGGTGAACAAGCAGAGCGGAGCAAAACCGCAGGTGCGGTGAACAAGCAGAGCAAAACCGCAGGTGCGGTGAACAAGCAGAGCGGAGCAAAACCGCAGGTGCGGTGAACAAGCAGAGCAAAACCGCAGGAGCGGTGAACAAGCAGAGCGGAGCAAAACCGCAGAAGCGGTGAACAAGCAGAGCGGAGCAAAACCGCAGGTGCGGTAAGCAAGCAGACCGGAGCAAAACCGCAGGTGCGGTGAACAAGCAGAGCGGAGCAAAACCGCAGTTGCTGTGAACAAGCGGAGCAAAACTGCAGGTGCGGTAAACAAGCGGAGCAGAGCGGAATTGCCAGAGCGGTGAACAAGCAGAGCAGAACAGAACCGCAGGTGCGGTAAACAAGCGGAACAGAGCGGAACCGCCGGAGCCGTGAGCAAGCAGAGCAGAACAGAACTGCAGGTGCGGTAAACAAGCGGAGCAGAGTGGAACCGCCGGAGAGGTGAACAAGCAGAGCAGAACAGAGCAGAAGGTGAAGGCAGACAGGACAGGGCTCTGTCCACATCGAACAGAATGGAAAATACAGGAAGATGGTTAGAACACAGGAGGTAGATACGGAGGCAGGGAAAGGGGACAAGCAGAACCAGATACACACAAGGTTCTTACAATGAAGTAGCGAGTGGACACAAAACTCACAAACAGAAGTACAGAGACAACGAGTTGGAGTTAGGTGCAGGTTCAGACACTGCAGGAAAAGGGAAGGCACGGACATAGAGAGAAACAAGTAACGGGCTAGGACACTGTTCAAACAGGAACTGAACCGGGAACAAGATACAGGAACGAGCCTGGGAACTCAGCCCCCAGGGTGGCGGAAACAGACTAGAAGTCAGAGATACAGGTAGCGGCCCTGGGTACTCAGCCCCCAGGGTGGCAGAACAGACTAGATACAGGACAGGACCTGGCAACTCAGTTGCAAAAGACAAACTGAGTGAAAGTGTTGCTCAGGCACCTCCTACTGTGTGGAGGGGGTTTAAGTATCCAGTGACTCACAGCAATAAGCTGGGGATGCATTAGGACTGTGCACACAGTAAATATAAGAAACAAGCAGAAAGCCGCGCCGACGCCCTAAGCAATCAGACAAGAGACATGGACACAGCAGGTACTGGAGCAAAGAGTGCAGCATGGACTGACAGGTAAGATTGCGGTCTTGCATGGTGGGAGGTGGTGCACCATGCAAGCACGCCGCCAGGGATGTTACACCCTTCATGAGGACATCTAATATCAGGCACCTCCCCATTTCTAACTCAATAACCCGTCGGCATTCTACCAGTGCTGTAAAAAGGACCGCTACTCCGCTATATGGCTCGGCCGCAAGAGACCAATAGGAGGGCCCAAGTCTCCACTCCCTTTTAGCGATAAACACCTCTTCCATATTCTGCAGCCTGATCTCTTGCAAAAAGAAAATGTCAGCTTCAACCCGGCTGAGAAAATCAAAGGCCTCAAATCTAGCCATATTTGACTTAATGCTGGCGACATTAATGGACGCCAGCGTCAACGGAGTCAACGCCATCATTGGTGATTGAGTTAGATTGCTTTCTTCTTCCCACTCCCCTTATCCTCTGCCTCAGATGAGGAATCCTTCCCCCTCTTTAACGATACAGAGGTGTCCATTCCCACATTTTTCCTTTTTTCGTCCTCGTCTCCGGACTCTGGGCCAGTCCCTCCCCCCAAGGACCTTGCATTCCCAAGCACGAAGACGGAACCTCACCCTCAGCCTCCTCTTCAGAGGAAGAGATGTTATCAAGGGCTTGGAACCGGTTAGAAAGACCAACTAGAGGGGAGTCAGTTTTACCTTCCTTAGATACCTTGGTCAGAGCGGGAGAAGATGTTTTATCTCCCTTCTTTCTTTTCTTTTTGGTGCCGAGCTTACGCTTGTCCTCTAGTCACCGCTTATTATCCTCATCCATACTTTCATAATGGGAGGATTCTGAGGCAGAGGCGGTTTCCTCCCTGTGGATCCTCCTGACCTCCTCATCCAACTCATCATCCCTCGGGGCCTCAGCAGCAACACTGGCAATCAGGAGAGGGGCCGCCCCAGTAGCCCGGGGCTCGCCCCGCTCCCTCTCCTGTCTGCGCTTGTCTAGACGCCTCAGCTGGGCAGGCGTCTTTTTATTGCTTTTCTTCCCTGGCCCCTCAGCTCCCCCACCCCTGCTAGTCCCCTCCCCAGCAGAATCGGCCTCACGGCTTTCTCCCACCGGGGTCTCGACTGCATTAGTGAAGAAGCGAGGACAACGGCTGAATGGGTGACCTAACTCACCACACAGGTGGCACCTAATCTCCACACAAGAGGCAGCAAGAAGGCCGACACCCCCACACAACGCACATTTCTGTACAGTGCAGTTTGCACTGAAGTGTGTGGGGTCGCCGCACCTGTGACAGAGCCAGGATACGATCCCTACCCAGGAAGGCAGATGATGGAATGTGGGCAACCGTACCACCTGAACGCTTAAGTTTTACCATAAACGTCCAGGCCCCTGACCAGCTACCAAACTCGTCGCGGTTTTTCTTTGGCATCTCCACCACCTCTCCATACCGACTGTAATGCACACGCCCGGGCTGAGTGGCGTGTGCGTGTATATGTAGAGATTCCACTGGACCGTGCCGGAGAGTGAATGCCTGGAGGGGCGTAACTAAGTATCCACCCGATCCGACCAGGGTGCACGACGGCATACGACGCCAGTGCACCAAGGAGGAACCGAGCAGAGGGACCAGGTGCTACTCCAGGACAGACCCCGGACACGGCTGTTGACCCACACAGGGGAATACAGGAACAGGCAGGTTAGGCTGGCACACAGACTGCTGGGTATAGGCAGACACGGCTGGTATGCAGACTGGCGGATGCTGGTAAGCACGACTGGTATGCAGGCAGGGAGGTACTGGCAGGTACGACAGGTTGGAGCACCGAGTGGATAGGACCCAGTACAGACTGGGACTCAGGAACAGAACCGCAGACGCGGTGGACAAACAGCAGAGTGAGGCCGCCCAGAGCGGCAAGCAAGAGCAGAACAAGACGAGACCGCCAGTAGCGGTGAGCGAGAGAAGAGCAGGACAAGGCCGCCTGGAGGGGTGAGCGAGAGAGGAGCAGGACGAGACTGCCGAAGCAGCGAGCAAAGGGTCAGAGCGGAGCGAGACTGCCGGAGCAGCGAGAAAAGGGTCAGAGCAGAGCGAGACTGCCGGAGCAGCGAGCAAAGGGTCAGAGCAGAGCGAGATAGCCGGAGCAGCGAGCAAAGGGTCAGAGCAGAGCGAGACTGCCGGAGCAGCGAGCAAAGGGTCAGAGCAGAGCGAGACTGCTGGAGCAGCGAGCAAAGGGTCAGAGCAGAGCGAGACTGCCGGAGCAGCGAGCAAAGGGTCAGAGCAGAGCGAGACTGCCGGAGCAGCGAGCAAAGGGTCAGAGCAGAGCGAGACTGCCGGAGCAGCGAGCAAAGGGTCAGAGCAGAGCGAGACTGCCGGAGCAGCAAGCAAAGGGTCAGAGCAGAGCGAGACTGCCGGAGCAGCGAGCAAAGGGTCAGAGCAGAGCGAGACTGCCGGAGCAGCGAGCAAAGGGTCAGAGCAGAGCGTGACTGCCGGAGTAGAGCAAGGCAGAGCAGAGGGGACAGGGCTCTGTTCACACGGAACAGACTGGAAGGGAAAGGCAGAACCAGGTACACACAGGATACTAGCAATGAAGTAGCGAGTGGACTCTAAACTCACAAACGGGAGTACAGGGACAACGAGTAGGAGTTAGGTACGGGATCAGATTCTGCAGGAAAAGGGAAGGTACAGACATAGAGAAAAACAGGTAACAGGCTAGGAGAGTATTCAGACAAGAACAGACACAGCAGCAAGATACAGGAGCGGGTCTAGGTATGCGGCCCCTAGAAGGTGGAACGAACAGGCTAGGAGCGTGTTCAGACAGGAACAGGCAAGATACAGGAACGGGTCTAGGTATGCGGCCCCTAGAAGGCGGAAAGAACAGGCTAGGAGCGTGTTCACACTGGCCTGGAAATACAGCCTCCAGGATAGGCAGAAGACAACAGGCTAGAAGATAGTTCAGACAGGACACAGTTCAGACACAGGAACTGATACCGCAAGGCAGGAAACATAGACAGGACCTGGCACATCAGTGACAGAAGCCAACTGACAGAACACAATGCTCAGGCAGGGTTTCCTGGGAGGAGCTGGGTTAAATACCAGATGACAGACAGCAATAGGCTGAGGACACATCAGGGGTGTGTCTGCAGCAGGTACAAGAAACAGGAAGTGATCGGGCGCTGCCCTTAAGCAGCAGAAACAGAGGCAAGCAGACAGCATGGAGGGAAGCCAGGCTAGCAGACTGGACTGGAGATCAAGTGCGCGCTCTTGCACAGTGGGAGATGGACCACTATGCAAGGACGCCACTAGGTATGTTACACCGACCAAGCCACGTCATGATGTCATAACAAGAAAGTGACTCGTTACGAGTCATCACGGTCATTTTCTTGATTTGGTTTTGGCGAGACACTGCCTGAACGGGAAAGTCTCACCAGCCGGGCTCATTTTTTGCCAACTCATAATTCGTCCTGCAGAGCTCAAGCCCCTCCGGCCGAACAAAGCTCAGGCGTGGAATAGGGATGTATCAAGGCGTAGATGTCAATCGCCTTGAAGCCCATCCTCAGCAGGAGCTTCACAACTTTAGACCTTGGAGGACATGCATCACTGCCCCTCCACCGAAGACGGACCACATTCCTATGCACACTCCCTGGCCCGGCTGTTGGGAGGGACCACACGGTATCACCCCCTTTTTGCTCTCGGAAGGCCCAGAGGCCATGCCTCTCTATCCAGAAGGATAGATCAACCTCTCGACCCTCTACCATTAGTGATCTCTCCCCCTTCTTTAGAGCCTCCAGAAGGCACTGTTACAACATTCCATCCCCAAAGCCCAGAGACGAGGAGGAGGAGGATGCCCTATTTGCCCCGGAGGTGACACTGGCATAACTCTGGACAGGCGTTGCCACCACCGGGGGGGCAACCGGACCAGTGACTACATCAGCCCCAACAGCATCACCATTACCCACCTCCATCTCACCCTCCACCAAACCAGCAACCCCATCACTAGACAATGAATTGGCCTCATTCACACCAACCACCACATTCATTCCTGCTGGACCAGTAACAATGGTGGATGACATTTTGACCTCAGCATCATCAGGCACAAGGGGCTCAGTCACCTCCATAGAACTGGAGGCGACCTCATCCCTGGTCTTATGTGTGCCCTCCACATCATCAGTCGGTAATTTCTGTTTGACATTAGGTATAATGCGCCGCTGATCTTTAGCTGCTGTGAGGCGCCGCTGATCTCTAGCATCAGGATCCTCCGGACCAGCAACGCCAACACAAAATAGCACTTTCGTGGGAGGACTGGAATTCTCAGCCCCTTCACACTGCCGCCGCTTCTCAACTAAGTGATCAGCGGCAACAGCGTTCAGAGGCCCGGAGGCTACTGGAGCTGCCCCTGACACCGGGCTGCTCCCCCCTCCCACTGAGGAGCGCACCACAGTATTGTGGCCTGATCGAATGTCCGCCGCCGGGCCGCCCTCACTGTCCAGCCTTTCAGCTGATGCACCTCCTGCTGCGTCCCCGCTACTACAAGCAGAGACGGAGCTGTGCGCCTCACTACCACGCTGTGTAATCTCCCCGCGCCTTTGCACCGGATCCACAGCAGAACCCGGGCTGGGCAACGGGGCTTATACAGCAAGCTGAGCCTGCCACCAACTCAGGGGGTACAGGGAGGGGGGCATATACATAGCTTACCGCTTCCTGCAGCTTTGGCTTGGTCTTCTTATCCTTTTTGTGGCCCCCAGGTGCCTCTTCTGGTAGATTGTCACCAAGATGGAAGTTTAGGAGGCACAGTGGGGACTCCAGGAGCTTTATCTCTGCCATTAGCGCCCCTCCCTGGCCGCTGCTGTCACTGCCCTCCACAGAGCCGGCAGAACTGCGACCGGATGTCATTGTCGCCTGTCCTGCAGGGAGCTCGCTGCACGTGGCCTGCGAGTGACTATGCAGGCTGCCAGGTGGGGCTTTCTGCTGGTCATCATCACTCTCATCATCCACCTGCCTCTCAGGCTGCAGTCCCATCTGCCTTTGCTCTCTGTTATCAGCCATTTCTCTGAATCGGTCTTCATTTATCAGTTTTTCCTTAAATGGACCACTCTGCTCCCTGATGACAGCTTTCCTTAGTTCCAGCTCATTAATTTCAGTCGTCAGCCTCTTTACCTCCTCCCGAAGCCTCCTGACGAGCTTACTCACATCTTCATACTCACGGAGGTGGTTCATGACCTGGGAGGCATAGGTGGACACAGACTCACGGGGGCTCTGCAGCGCCCAACCCTCCTCAGTTAGGTCGGCCTCACCTCCGTGAGCACTCAGCTTTCCTCCGGAAGGAGCGCCATCATGCACGCTCTCAGGCTTTTCCTCCATGCTGGAAGCCTTGCGGCTTCTAGGAGTCTCCACAGTCCCGGGGGGAGTAGGAGCCACATTGCTGCGACTCCTGGTGGAGCGTCTCACCCCTGAGTCCTCCGATGAGCAGGCCGGTTGCTGGTTTCTCCTGCCCCCCGCCGGTCTGGTTTGGGAAGCAGAAGCCTGGGACTTGGCTCCATCCCTCATCCCAGGAAACCCACTCCCTCCCTGGGTAGGAGAGAGAGCAGATCCCCAGGTGGAGAGGTGTTGGTTCTCACAGACCTCAGGAGCACACAGCAGGATCTGCAGCCACCAAACCCACAATCACCACAGTGAGCAACAGCTGATCAGAGCTGCACTCACTATTCTGCTGGTGCAGTCACTGTGTACATACATTACATTACTGATCCTGAGTTACATCCTGTATTATACTCCAGAGCTGTACTCACTATTCTGCTGGTGCAGTCACTGTGTACATACATTACATTACATATCCTGTATGTAGAGTTACATCCTGTATTATACTCCAGAGCTGCACTCACTATTCTGCTGGTGCTGTCACTGTGTACATACATTACGTTACTGATCTTGAGTTACCTGCTGTATTATACTCCAGAGCTGCACTCACTATTCTGCTGGTGAAGTCACTGTGTACATACATTACATTACTGATCCTGAGTTGCATCCTGTATTATACTCCAGAGTTGCGCTCACTATTCTGCTGGTGCAGTCACTGTGTACATACATTACATTACTGATCCTGCTACATCCTGTATTATACTCCAGAGCTGCACTCACTATTCTGCTGGTGCAGTCACTGTGTACATAAATTACATTACTGATCCTGTTACATCCTGTATTATACTCCAGAGCTGCACTCACTATTCTGCTGGTGAAGTCACTGTGTACATACATTACATTACTGATCCTGAGTTGCATCCTGTATTATACTCCAGAGCTGCACTCACTATTCTGCTGGTGGATTCACTGTGTACAAATGTAAGGAGACAAGACATTGTGGAACCAGAACAGCATGGAGTTGTGGCAGAGGGAAGGAGTTTGGTCAGGCCTCTGGGTACAGCGTTGTCAGGGGAACGAGCTGAGGAGTAAAACAGCGTGTGTGCAAGTTCTGAGGTGATGCTGGTGCCGAAGAGAGAGAAGGGAGCAGCAACAGCAGCGTCCGGAGCTCCTGTCAGTAAGAAAGGTGCCGCATATCTGCCCAGACATCGACGGTCAAGCGCCGAAGACCCGAGCAACGCCAGTCAAGGTTCCCAGCCCAGGCATCGACGGTCAAGCCCCGAAGACCCGAGCGATGCCAGTCAAGGTTCCCAGACGTCGCCGGTCAAGCCCCGAAGACCCGAGTGACGCCAGTCAAGGTTCCCAGACATCGACGGTCAAGCCCCGAAGACCCAAGCGACGCCAGTCAAGGTTCCCAGCCTAGACATCGACGGTCAAGCCCCCAAGACCCAAGCGACGCAAGTCAAGGTTCCCAGCCTAGACATCGACGGTCAAGGCCCAAAGACCCAAGCGACGCCAGTCAAGGTTCCCAGCCTAGACATCGACGGTCAAGCCCCGAAGACCCGAGCGACGCCAGTCAAGGTTCATCACCCAGGTGACGTCGGTCGACAGAATGGGAACAGGTTGGGGCGGCACGGTTCTCAGACGTGCGCAAGTGACAGTATGTCGCAGAAACTCCGTAGGAGTAAGATCCGAGATTCACGGTCGTGCCGGTGACCAGGAAGGAACCTCCCAAAATTCATTGGGAATAATTTACAGTTGTGAGATTGGGTGGAGAGACTGTAGAGCATGGTCAGGATGTACCCTATGACCCCAGTCATGCAGGCAGAGCTAGCCTTACCGACACTTGATGGGGAGGCACAGCAGACTGTTATATATCGACAACCTAAGGACCGTGACACAATAGAAAAAGTTATTGGGAATTTGGAAGATATGCACGGTGACACTACTGACCTTGGTAACTTATGCATGCGTTTATTTCAACGAATTCAAGGGGAAGGTGAGACTATTGCGCAGTATGTCAATGCTCTACAGGAACCCAGAAGACTCGAGAGGAATGTCGAGGGCTGGGATCCGTAGATGAAGTACTGCGGGATCAATTTGTTGCCAGACTAAGGGACCCCTACCTGCAGCAGGATCTGAAGGAGCGGTTACAGACTAACCCAGACATGAGTTCCTTTGAAACCGGGGCTGAGGCACGAGTTCGAGAAAAAGAGGCACCCGCCTTGATGGGCATGGTTCAGAGTCACCAGTTAGCTACCGTCTCGGAAGCCGCCAGCAAGGAACCTGACTGAGCACAAGAATTACGTCAGGAAATCAGAGCTATTCGAGGGGAGTTACGCAATCTCAAAGGAGCCTCTAGAAACTTGCCAAGGGACGGCCCCTCAGCTAGATATAAGGAGAGGGACCAAGGAAAGTATTCTGTACACCCGAATTCGTCATCTCAGTCCCGTCACCGGACGGAAGAGTGAAGAGTTGAATGTTGGAACTATGGTGGCCAAGGACATATGTCCCGAGAGTGCCCAAGCGGGAGCCAAGGAAGAAGGGGGCATCCTTTAAACTATGGAGCCCCACGGTTGAGGAGCACACTGTGGGGTACCATGTCCCAGAAGAAGGCGAGGAAGTCTCTGAAAATATTGTCTCTGAAAGGCCCATGACTTGGGCTGAATTTGATGGGAAACGCATTCAATGTTTAATGGACACGGGGTCTCAGGTGACCACTATACCAGAAGAATACTTCCATGCTCACTTCCCTGCGGTCAGCTGGTCCAACAAGGGGTCGAATATGAGACCAGTAGCTGCCAACCAGCTCCCTATTCCAGTGGTCGGAGAAGTGTGGATGACTGTCCGTATGTGTGGACGAGAATTAGGAAAGAAAGGAATTGTGTTGCTGAAAGGCCCAATAAGCCCCGGGCCCATTGTGACTTTGGGAATGAATATCCTGAAGGAAGTAGGGAGTGCCTGATTGGAGAACCACAAAGAGGCAACTGAATGTGACCAGGCGTCACGCTAGACGAAGGGTTTTCTCAACAACTCATCTCAGTGAGTCAGGTTCAGAAGTTACCAGATACCTCTCAGCTTCTTGCCAAAGTGATAATACCTCTGGAGGCTGCCGTGACTCTACCCATTGGAAAAACCATACTCACCCTCCCTGTAAGGGCCTGTGTACCAATCAAGGGGGTGGAGGTGCAAATTGAGCCCATAGAAGGAGGCAAAACAATCCCTGGGCTCCTGGTGCCCCAAACTCTCACCACGGTGCTGCACGGAAGTGTGCCGATACGCTGCGTCAACTTGAGTGAAATAAATCCCCCTACAGGGGACACCGCTCCTGTTAGAGAGAGATACCGTCAGATTCCGCTGCAAATGTATCAAAAAATGAAAGACCTCTTGTCCTATATGTTACGAAATGGAGTAATTCGAGAAAGTCAGAGCCCTTGGGCTGCACCCATTGTACTAGTTCGGAAGAAGGATGGGGCCTTGAGGTTCTGTGTAGATTGAATGCTTGCACAGTGCAAAATTCCTATCCCCTGCCACGGATTGAAGCATCCCTGTCTGCTTTTGCAAAAGCTAAATATTTCTCCTCCCTCGATCTGGCCAGCGGCTACTGGCAAGTTCTTATGGCCGATAAGGATCGATCGAAGACTGCCATCATCATCCCCATGGGTCTATTCGAGTTTGGATGCCCTTCGGCCTAACTAACACACCTGGAACATTTCAACGGTTGATGGAGAGATGTCTTGGGGAATTTCAAAGCGAGCTTAATCTATCTGGACGACATTGTAGTATTCTCCTCCACCTTCGAGGAACATCTCAGTCGGTTAGAACAAGTGGTAGAGAGGCTTCAAAAGCATGGGCTGAAGATTAAACCTCAGAAATGTCACTTGTTCCAATTGGAAATTGAGTATCTGGGGCACATAGTCTCCAGCCAAAATAGCGAACCCACTCCACGAGCTTCTGAGAGGATCAGCTGGGGAACATAAACAAAGGGCCATTCAGTGGGGGTCCCGACAGGAAGAAGCCTTTTGTGCCCTGAAGATGGCATTAACCAACGCTCCCACATTGTCCTATGCCAACTTCTCCCAACCCTTCTTACTATACACCGACGGAAGACTGTACGGCTTAGGAGCAGTATTAGCGCAAATTCAAGAAGGCGAAGAACGGGTGATTGCATATGCTAGTCGGTCACTGAGAGAAACCGAAAGGAACCCTGATAACTACAGTTCATTCAAGTTAGAGCTGCTTGCGCTAGTCTGAGCCATGACTAAAAAGTTTGCCGAGTATCTGTCAGGGTCGGAGGTTCATGTGAGAACCGATAACAATCCCCTTCCTCATCTTGAAAATGCAAAGATAGGAGCGCTGGAACAAAGGTGGGTTGCCAGAATGTCCAAATACCAGTACAGAATTGCGTATAGGTCAAAAGCTCAGAACACCCATGCTAATGCACTGACTCAAGTCACTCCAATAAGTACAAAGGGAGACAGAGATGAAGATCTAGAAGGTGACAAGATCCCAGATTTCTCAGCCGCCATTGTGGCAGTTCAAGATAAAGAGGGAGAGCGTAAACCTGCCCAAGTCCTGGGGTGCCCAAGGGATGAGTGGATTTATCTCCAGCAGTCCAATCCTGACCTTGCGGAGCTGGAGAAGTGGGTTACCTTGGGTCAGAAACCTGTTCAGGAGTTAGGAGCGTCTCTATCAGCTAGTAAGTTGCAGATCTTAGGAAAATGGGAACGACTTGTTATGAAGAATGGTCTGCTGTGACGAAGGCTGCCTCAGGAGATGGACGTCACCTGCCAAGTGGTGATCTCTGAAGAAATGGCGATAAGTCTAGCAAAGGAAGCTCCTGAACAGGGGGGGCCATTTCGGCACTGAAAAGACTTTTCGATGGCTGCAATGATTAGTGTACTGGCTTCAGCTGCGACAGACAGTGGAAGAAGCCTGTCGAAGGTGCTGTCCAAACTATAAAGACATCTGCCCCGCTGGAAGTATTGATGGTGGATTACTTGACAATCGGAACATCCTACAATGGTTATGAGCATTGTTTGGTAATGATCGATCACTTCAAAAAGTTCACTGTGGTCACTCCGACTCGAGATCAGATGGCAGAAACCACGCCCAAAGCAATTTGCTGATATTTTATCTGTGTTTATGGGTGCCCGAAGAGAATTCATTCAGATTAAGGAGCCTGCTTCCAAGGGTAGATAATGGAGGAAGTGCACCATCTCTACTCTATAGACAAATCCCGGACCACGCCATATTACCCACAGGGAAATGGAGCTTGCGAGCAATTCAATAGAACTAACTCTGTTACAAATACTGCGAACACTGGAAGAAGATCAGAAAATGAGGTGGCCTCAATTTGTCTCCGAGTTCGTGTGGGTGTATAACAATCGGGTTCATGCAACCACTGGATACACACCCTACACATTACTGTTTGAACGAGGTGGTCGAGAAATTACCGAATTAGGACTAGAGTTAGAGGATGAATATCCGGAAGTCACCTGGGGTCGGGGACATTGTCATAGACTTCAAATGATGAGACACTTGGTGGAATAGAGACTAAAAGAGCACCTGTCAGCAGGATTGTGCTCAGTAACTACATACACTGTCAGGTGGGCAACATTACACTGATTAATATAATACCTTGGTTGCTGAAATTGTGGCACCCCTGCGGGTCCAGTTGCCACAGAGGTACTGCATCTCACCCAGAGGTGTGGTACCCCAGTCCCAGGTAAGGAAGAAGTACTACCTGGGACCCACACACCCACATCCAATACGTTCCACTTCAGTAGGGAAGGGCGAGATTGCTCCTAAGGGAGAGCACAGTCCCTGGTCCCTAGCTGGAGGGTGGAACTAGGTAGAGGAGGTGGGTGGAGGAAGTAGATCAGGGGAGCACAGACAGAGAGAGTATAAGAAGGAGGGGAACCATCTAGAAGCAATCAGTTGTGAGGAGACAGTACAGAGGAGAGAGAGCTGGGAGCAGGAGCTCAGGAGGAGCTCTACTCAGGAGGAGCGGAGAAAGGAGCAGGGCCCAGTGAGAGATGCCCAGAAGAAGGAAAGAGAGAAGAGAGGAGCAGTGAGAAGGGCTCCAGGAGGAACAGAGGGGATCCCAGGGGCACGGTGAGTACAGAGGCCACCCATGCGCCCAAATTCATGCTGACGAGGAGGGATCAGGGCGCAGAGAGGGGACCGGCCCCTAACCTAGTGGAGAACAACCAGGCTCAGCTAGATAACTGGAGGCTGCTGCATTTTCAAGGTGCTGCAGCCAACAGCCACAATTACATCGCCGAAAAGGTGGCCGCATAGGGCCCAGGGGACTGCACATCGCCCGACAAGGCCTGAGGCCAATGGCTTGGGACACTGATTGTGAGGCCAGGGTAGGAGGGTGAGAGCCAGCGCAGTGAGACGACCGGGAAAGGTACATAGAACGGGGTCCCGTTAAGTGCTCCTGAGGTACCAGAGAGATTGCTGGACCCCTACCCCGGAGGACACAGGACGACGTGTGCGGTTACACACCGGTAACTGTAGCCTGGAGTCTTGAACAACTGTGAGTAAAACCTGAAGACTGCACCCCACTGTGTCCTTGAATAATTGCTAAGCCATCACCTGCCCTGCACTGCACCGCACCTCACCCACAAACATCTACCTCATAAAATCCTGCCCTGGAGCTAAGCTCTGCCCGTGGAGAGCTGAACCAACTCTGCTGCGTCACCATCAGCTCCAAAGGATCTGTACCGCAGCGGCAGCCCCATATAGCCGCATACCACAGGTGGCGTCATGAACATTATCTCTAAAACTTTATTCCCCTTTTCTTTTATCTTTATTTGACCACTCGGGGCCACGGACCCGGTCACTGCCACCGTGACTACCCCAGAAAAGGCCTTCCCCGGCTACCGAGTACCCCACAGCCCCAGGGGGCACTTCAAAATCAATCCTGTGGTTTTTGTGTAATCTTTACTTTCAGTTTGGAGATAATAATATGCTTGTGCTTCAGGGCGGCCTGTGGGCGGGGGCTCTATCTGGTGCTCTGCTTACATATTCAGCTATATGCTCTTATGACAGCTCACTGATCGTTCACTGACCTGCCTCCTATTTTACCTAGATCCGCACTACTAGATGCATTATGTAAAATAGGAGGCAGATCACTGAACGATCAATGAGCTGTTGACGCGCCCCCTGGGCCTGTGCTGTGCAGGGGGATACCCGGAGCCGGATCGCTGGGGGTTGTAGTCTCAGTGTGGCGGTGACCCGGTCCGTGCCCAGGGCGGTCAAACCAGTGGCAGTCTATTGGTATTGTAATTGTCCGACTACGCCACCCGTGGATTGCGGTCAGTGGGGACCGCCGCTGCGCTGCAGACCACTGAGGCTGATGTAATTTGCGCAGCTAAGTATGGGATAACTCCCCACGGGAGGAGTATTGCCTCAGGGCAGCTAATGTGGATGATGGGAGTGATGGTGTGAGCGTCCCAGTAGTAATGGTGCTGGTGCGGCGATGAAACACAGAGACGTGTGGTGCAGTTCAGGGTCTTCACTGATGGTATAAAGCAGACCCTCCCGGGAGTACTGGTTAGCAGTAGGGGCCTGGTCAGTCTGTGAGCAAGCAGGATCTCCCCTGGCCAGGTGGAGTTGTAGGCCTCCCCGACTATCTGCACTCTTTCCTGGCTACCTTGCTCTATGCGGGTAGAAGTAGCCCACGTCCCTGAGTATATCGTGTGGTGCTCACCCGTATGGCCGGTGACTTGGGGCCTTCCGTTAGCCTCTGCTTCACGATGGCGGTGCTGGTCCCTTGCTTGTGACCGAGCCTTCGGGTTTCTAAGGCCAGAGGACATGGAATCCCCTGCCGGTTGGATTCTGCTGCTGGACCTGGATGTCCCCACAGCCTCGGACTCCGTGTCCGGGTTAGTGTCTTCAGCCAAGGCGAGCTTTCTAGCTTCCAGCCTCTGGCACTCGCTCCTACTCCTACAGAGCTCCTGTTGTCACTTTCCCTTTCCAGGCTCTGACTGCTCTGCTTGTTCTGCAGGCTCTGTCTCTGTCTTCACTGCCTAATCCCGCCCCAGACCCAGTTTATAAGGGCAGATTCCTCCCCTCCCAGGTCTGGGTGGGCCGTGTTGCATGCTTAGGGCTCTTGACCAGAGAAACCTCCCACTTGCTCTCAGACATAATATCTCTATTACTGTGGTAACCAGAACCCTGGGGTGCCACACTGTCATAAGAGCATACAGATGAATATGTAAGCAGAGCACCAGATAGAGCCCCCCCCACAGGCCGCCCCGAAGCACGAGCATATCATTATCTCCAAACTGAAAATAAAGATTACACAAGAACCACAGGACGGATTTCATCAACCAAGGTATCATATGAATCAGTGTAATGTCGCCCACCTGACAGTGTATGTAGTTTACTGAGCACAATCCTGCTGACAGGTGCGCTTTAAGGAGATAGAACACCACGTCAAAAGTCCGACACAGGAAGAACCCCTTTGGGAAGGAGAGCAGGTGTTAATACAAGCCAAGCGACCCAAGAATAAGTTAGATTACCAGTGGAAAGAAGTGCCCTATCGAATTGTGAGGAGAGTGCACCCAAATAGCCCGGTTTATGAGTTTGACAAGAAGGCGAAGAGAGTGCCCCAACGTGAGTGTTGCACAGAAATATGCTTCGCCCATGCCTTTCTGAGGCAGAAAAAAGGGAAAAGGTGCTTGCCCTGAAGACCCCACTAGAAACTACCAGGGCCGACGCCCAGTGAACCAACTAGAACCTCAGATCTCTCAGAAGAACGTCTATCGGGAGAACCACGCAGGATAGAACGAGTCAATGCAGGCATACCTCCTAGGCGGTACGCACAAGATGAGTTCATCTGGACGAAAATCCAACGGAAAACTTAGGTATGTGTGCAGCTCTTGGCAGAAGTTGGACTATCCTTAAAGAAGAAACACACATTTGTAAACTTCCCTCGCCCAGGGACTGGAGAGATAAAAGAAGGGAGGAATGTAAGGAGACAACACACTGTGGAACCAGAACAGCATGGAGGCGTGGCAGAGGGGAGGAGTTTGATCAGGACTCTTGGAACAGCGTTGTCAGGGAAATGAGCTGAGGAGAAAAACAGCACGTGTAGAATTTCTTAGGTGATTCTGACACCGAAGAGAGAGATGGGAGGAGCAACAGCAGCGTCCGGAGCTCCTGTCAGGAAGAAAGGTGCCGCATATCCACCCAGCCCAGACATCAACGGTCAAGCCACGAAGACCCAAGTGACGCTAGTCAAGGTTCCCAACCCAGACGTCGACAGTCAAGCCCCGAAGACCTGAATGACGCCAGTCAAGTTTCCCAGCCCAGATGTCGACTGTCAAGTCCTGAAGATCCGAGCGGCGCCAGTCAAGGTTCTCACCCGGGTGACGTCGGTCGATAGAATGAGAACAGGTTGCGGTGGCACGGTTCTCAGACGTGTGCGCCAGTGACAGGACGTCGCAGAAACTCTGAAGGTGTCAGATCGTAGATTCACAGTCGAGTCGGCAACCAGGAAAGATGCGCAAGACGGGCCATTACCTCTGACATATGGTACTGGGCACAGATAGAGGGAAAGACAGTAGTCAGACGGGGACCAGCAGACGCAAGAGCAACATCGCAAAAGTGGATAGAGCGTTATGGGGGAAACGGGCAGAGAGTTGTTGTAGGAACAGAGTATTGCCAAAGCTTTAAAAGACTGCCCCTCGCCCAATATAGTTAATGACAATCTAGTTCCCCTTCCCTCCAGTAGATCATTTTAAACTACCAGCCCTGAATTCTAGTTTATTCTGATAATTTATTCTGTTATGTGCTTGCTGCTTATTTTACTGTGAAACGTTGTAAAGAAATTGTTACCATATAATACGTGTTTTACAATTAATTAATAGTTGTTAAATAAAAGAAATATACTTTTGTTCCTACTGTGTCTTCGCTGTTGCATACTGTTTATCTGCATTACACATACATTACATTACTGATCCTGTACTGATCCTGCGTTATATCCTATATTATACTCCAGAGCTGCACTCACTATTCTGCTGGTGCAGTCACTGTGTACATACATTACATTACTGATCCTGTACTGATCCTGAGTTACATCCTGTATTATACTCCAGAGCTGCACTCGCTATTCTGCTGGTGCAGTCACTGTGTACATACATTACATTACTGATCCTGTACTGATCCTGAGTTACATCCTGTATTATACTCCAGAGCTGCACTCGCTATTCTGCTGGTGCAGTCACTGTGTACATACATTACATTACTGATCCTGTACTGATCCTGAGTTACCTCCTGTATTATACTCCAGAGCTGCACTCACTATTCTGCTGGTGCAGTCACTGTGTACATACATTACATTACTGATCCTGTACTGATCCTGAGTTACATCCTGTATTATACTCCAGAGCTGCACTCACTATTCTGCTGGTGCAGTCACTGTGTACATACATTACATTACTGATCCTGTACTGATCCTGAGTTACATCCTGTATTATACTCCAGAGCTGCACTCACTATTCTGCTGGTGCAGTGACTGTGTACATACATTACATTACTAATCCTGAGTTACATCCTGTATTATACTCCAGAGCTGCACTCACTATTCTGCTGGTGCAGTCACTGTGCATATACATTACATTACTGATCCTGAGTTACCTCCTGTACTATACTCCAGAGCTGCACTCAATATTCTGCTGGTGGAGTCACTGGGTACAAACATTACATTACTGATCCTGCATTATATCCTGTATTATACTCCAGAGCTGCACTCACTATTCTGCTGGTGCAGTCACTGTGTACATACATTACATTACTGATCCTGTACTGATCCTGCGTTATATCCTGTATTATACCCCAGAGCTGCACTCACTATTCTGCTGGTGGAGTCACTGGGTACAAACATTACATTACTGATCCTGCATTATATCCTGTATTATACTCCAGAGCTGCACTCACTATTCTGCTGGTGCAGTCACTGTGTACATACATTACATTACTGATCCTGTCCTGATCCTGAGTTACGTCCTGTATTATACCCCAGAGCTGCACTCACTATTCTGCTGGTGCAGTCACTGGGTACAAACATTACATAACTGATCCTGCGTTATATCATGTATTATACTCCAGAGCTGCACTCTATTTTTTGTTTTCTAATGTTCCCCATGTCCTACAACATATAACAAACATAATTCTGTTTTTCTATCCCTCTAACACACTCCGAACAAAGCATCTCAATTTTTTTTTCCTTAAGGCCCATATTTTATCCGTGGTGCCCAGAATTCCCGTCTCCCTTCCCCCCTTTCTTCTAAAAGTTTAACCAACAACTTGAAGGTGGAAGTCTTTGAAAAAGAACAACATTCATCAAACAGCTCATTAGTGCCACATCATAAAAAGAAAAAGCCTTCGGCAAGTTAAGGGTCTCCATGAAAGTAGCCTGAAAAAAGAGAAAAAATTAAATAAAAAAAAAGAACTGCGCTGTCTGCTTACTTCCAAGAAAAGAAAAAAAAAGCATGAAAAACCGTCTAAATGCTCCCAACTAAAGGCCAGACGCTCCATTCAGCCCGGAGAGAAAAGCCCCTCTCAATCCTCCTACTGTTGACCATATAATAAAATCAGAGGAAACGCTTTTGATGTCGCTTGGCACATACCGCATGTGAATTGAGGGGCAATGGACTGGTTAAATTGCTATTTACATTTCCAGCTGTTTTACCAGCAATTTCCCCAACTTAATGGCCATTTAAGCTTTTTAAGCAAGAAAATAGCTATTCTGCTCTGTGGCTATTTCATCCCCGCGCCTATTGTGGCTTCCTCCCATCCCCTCTCGCCGCTGACCCTCCTGACACTGTGTCCTCTCTCCTGTATTATGAGATCCCATAGCTGATTCTCTAGGTCCAGGCCTCCTGGACGGCTTAATCCATAATTATCCTGTTAAATATGGCTAGGAATGGAGCCAAAGAGAAAATAAAATACAATTTATTCCTGCCAGCTGGGTCTCTAAAATGTGTTTCTCCAGTAAAAAAAGTGAAGACCCTAAATCACCCTATTACTAGTCTTAGTTTTTCTGGACATCTGGGTGACAATCAATGTGGCCACTACTGATGAGCGCGCATGTTCGCTACTGCTTGGTGCTCGCCGAGTATTTCCAGAGTTGCTCGGCGGGAGCTTGGGTACCCTCCCTGCATGATTGGCGCTCTTTACAGAGCCAATGAACATGCAGGGATTGTCTGCCACTCTCTGTAATGCCGTAGCCACGTTGGTTGTGGCATTACAGTGATTGGCTGGCCGCACAGTGTCACCAGGTCTATATCAGACCTGGAGCCGCCATGCTTGTCACAGTCACTCCGGATCAGACAGTGTAGGGAGAGCTGCTGCTGCGTCAGGGAGAGATTCACTTGTTTCTAGTTAGTGTAGGTATACCAAACTATATTAGAGACACATATCCATCTCAACAAACAGTCCTTCTGAGGACTAATCCATCTGCAGAGATATCAGGCAGGCAGTGTATATAGGCAGGCAGGGTATATAGCAGACTGCAGTGCAAATAGCAAGAGGCTCCATTCCAGTTCTCTCTGCTGCTGCTGTTAGATATTTCTAGAAATAGGCCCAGATCTCAGGGGCCAGGAATAATTTTTTTGGGATCTTAATCATTATTTGCTTAAAAAGCAATCCATAGAACACAGTTTTTCTGCGCCATTTGCTTGTTGGCACTGCAGAATACAGCCAGGTCCTTTCCATATTACAGCACTAAAAATCCAGCTATTTAAAACTGTGGTTTGTCCGTCACATGGATCACATATAATTGCGCTGAAAATACTGCCATTTCTGGCCTCCATTAAAAAAAATTTCAGTGTGTCAGTGAAGCAATTGACACCAGTTTGCTGTTCAAAATAGTTACCTACGGGCCAAGTATTTAAAACTGTGGTTTGTCCGTCACAGGGATCACATATAAGTTCGCTCCAAATTCAGTCATTTGTAGTGAGCGTGGAAGATATTGTCTTCCATTTAAAATGGGCAAGGCACGTGGCAATGGACGAGGAACTGGACGTGATAGTGATGATGGTGCATGCAGAGGCCGAGGCCGTGGGCAAGCTGAAATTGTGCCACAACAAACACCCACATCTTCTCGCTCGACCTTCCTGTCCCAATTAATAGGGGACCGCAGAACACGACTATTGAACACAGAGCAGTGTGAAAAGGTTATTGGTGGGATAGCGGATAATGCTTCCAGTCACTTAGCCACCACCACCACCTTGTCTTCCACATGGTCAAGTTTCAGTAGCTGTGAGTCTGGACCGCATATTCCTCACCCTGAACCTCCTTCCTCCCACCATGCCGAGTGCCCAGAAACAACTGATCCCACACTTGGACACTCTGAAGAGCTGTTCACTTTTCCATTTATAGATTCGGGCCTCTAGCCCGGTCCACTTGAAGCGGGGCAAGAGGAGATCACATGTAGCGATGCCCAAATATTTGAGCAGCCACGGTCACACGAAGGCGACGGTGGGAATGTGTCACAAGAGGTGAACGTTGATGAGACACTAAAGTCAAGAGGAGGACAAGAGTGCGGAAGTGGAAGAAGAGGTGGTGGAGGATATAGTAACTGACCCAACCTGGCAGGAGGACATGCAGAGCAAGGACAGCAACACACAGGGGGAGGGAGGCAGAGCACCCCAACAGGCAGGAAGAAGCAGTGTGGTGGCCGCAGAAAGAAGGCAGGCAACCGTTCCCCGTAACACCAACACGAAGGAAGTTGCCAGTACAACTGTTAGGTCTTCCCGAGTCTGGTTGTTTTTTAAAGACGCTGCCAATAACCCCAAAAAGGCCATTTGCACCACCTGCCAGGCCAGCATCAGCAGGGGTGGCAAAACGACCAGTCTGACCACCACCAGCATGATCAGGCACATGGCAGCAAAGCACCTGACTTTGTGGGCTGAACCCCAAGGTCCAGGAACAGTGTCTGTGGGTGGCACCAGTGCTTCTTCCACTATTGTGCATTGAAGCCAATCCTCTGTCCATGGCGCATGCGAAGATGCCTCCTGCCCTGCACCTGTCGCTGCACACTCTCAAGTAGCAGCATCAGGAAGCACGTCCACGTCCTTGTCCCAGCGCAGCGCTCAGTTTTCCATACCTCAGTCCTTGGAACGCAAGCGCAAATACACAGCCAACACCCCACAGGCCACACTACTAAATCCCCACATTTCACGACTGCTTGCGCTCGAAATGTTGCCTTTTAGGCTCGTGGAGACGGAAGCATTCCGCAACCTGATGGTCCCTTGGTACTCGGTCCCCAGCCACCACTATTTCTCCTGGTGTGCCGTCCCCGCATTACACAAGCACGTGTCCCAAAACATTAGCTGCGCCCTCAACAACGCAGTTACCGGGAAAGTCCACCTAACCACGGACACGTGGACAAGTGCTTGTGGGCAGGGACGGTACATCTCGCTGACGGCACACTGGGTTAACATAGTGGAAGCTGGGACCCAGTCGGACCTTGGGACAGAACACGTCCTCCCGACGCCAAGGATTGCGGGCCCTAGGTCAATCAGGGTTGCCCCCACAGTCTACAGCTCATGCACCTCATCCTCCTCAGCCTCCTTCACCTCTTCAGCCTCCATCTCCGAAATGACCACATCAGTCACAAGCTGGAAGCACTGCACCACTGCCTCGGTCAAGCGGCAACAGGCTGTGCTGAAGCTAATATGCTTAGGTGACAAACTGCACAATGCTGAAGAGTTGTGGACAGCTCTGAAAGAGTAGGCAGATCTGTGGCTCACACGCTGAACCTACAGCCAGGCAAGGTCATGTGTGACAATGGCTGGAACCTGGTGGAGGCTCTGAGGCGAGGCGAGCTCACACACGTACGATGCCTGGCCCATGTGCTTAACCTCGTGGTTCAGCGGTTTCTAAAATTCTACCAGGAGCTGCCGGATCTGCTTGTTAAAGTACGCCGCCTGTGTGCCCATTTTAGAAAGTCACCTACAACTTCCACCGCCCTTGCCGTGTTTCAGCTGCAGCTTCCAGCTCACAGACTGGTACGTGATGTCCCCACGCGTTGGAACTCTACACTGCAGATGTTGGGAAGGATTTGAGAGCAGAAGAGGGCAGTTGTTGAGTACCAGCATCAACAAGGCCATTGGTATTCAGTTCAGACTCCACACATAAGACCTCAGGAGTGGACATGGATGTCAGACATATGTACCATCCTCCAAAACTTTGAAGACTCCACCAAGATGGTGAGCGGCGATAACGCCATAATTAGCGTCACCATCCCGCTTCTCTGTCTTCTGAAACGCTCTCTGCTCACAATCAAAGAGGATCCATTGCAGGCAGAGCATGATGAGATGGAGCAAGGAACCATACAGGGTGATTACACACAGCCCAGCCTCATCTCATCCCAACGTGGATTGCGTGACAATGAGGAAGAGGAGGAGTAGGAAGAACAGGAGCTAGTTTCATGCGCTATAGATGGTACTACCTGCACAACTGTCATACCGTCTGTTCAGCGTGGATGGCCAGAGGACAGAGAGGAGGAGGAGGAGGAGATGGAGAGCATGGTCAGTCAGCCTCTTGGTGAGGACACGGAAGTCTTGCCTGTTAGCAGTCTGGCACGCATGGCTGAGTTTATGTTACGCTGCCTTTCCCATGACCCTCGCGTTCTCAAAATTTTGGGTGACAGTCATTACTGGTTGGTGACACTTCTAGACCCACGCTACAAGGAGAACTTTATATCTCTTATTCCTGAGGTGGACAGGTCTACAAAAAATAGGGCAGTACCAGAAGGCCCTTGTTGCGGAACTATTGAAAAAATTCCCATCTGAAAACGCTGGCGGAAGCGGTCACAGTTCGTTGGACAACCAAGGAATACAGGCGAGAGAGACACAAATGCAATCCAGTAGAGGAAGGGGAACACTGTCAAAGTTCTGGGACAGTTTTCTCAGACCCTCCCATCGCACAGGCCCTGAAGTGCGGGGTACTCTCACAAGGAGTTTGGAAAGATGCTGAGAGAGTACCTTGCCACCGTACCAACGTCCTCCGTGATTCCTCTGTGCCTTATAATTATTGGGTATCCAAGCTGGATTCGTGGAATGAACTGGCTCTCTACGCCTTGGAGGTCCTGGGCTGCCCTGCCGCTAGCGTTTTATCAGAGCGGGTTTTTAGTGCCACTGGTGGAATTATAACTGATAAGCACATCCGCCTGTCAACTGAAAATGCTGACAGGCTGACTCTTATAAAAATGAACAAGGGCTGGATTGGGCCAGACTTCTCAACACCACCGAATGATAGCAGCGTAACATAAACTCAAATCCAGTGTCTTTTTTTGCGAGGTGTATTCCCATGCACCTCTTCACACCCACACATGGGTATACGCTTCCTGATTTTGGCTATTTGCTCTTGTCCTCCTCCTTCTCCTCATCCTCATCCTCCACCACCATATCACCAGGGTGACCGTGGTCAGTGATGCAACACCCACATAATTTTTTTAAAGGGTGTTTATGATGCCCGTAAAAAAAAAAAAAATGTATACAGTATGTTCATGTATACCCCCTACGGGTAAATGTTTGTCAGCCCATACACTTAGTGCATGGGCATTCCAAGTATAGGAGACCAGCTCCTTTCTAATGGGAACATTTTTTATGAGGCCCTCTAAGTCTCTTCCAGCCCTTTTGGCAGCCCTTGCATTCACTGCATAGGCCAACACTATGGGAGACCCTCTACTTTCTAATGGGAATTTGTCGTTACTGTGGCCCTGCTCTATGTGTATTTAAATTCTTAGTGGGGTTTTTCCTAAATTTGGTCAGCCGTTGGACTCACTGCATACCCTATAACTGTATAGCAGACTCTCTCCTTTCTAATGGGAACATGTCGAACTCGTTACTGTGGCCCTGCTCTATGTGTCTTTAAATTGTTAGTGGGGTTTGTCCCAAATTTTGGCAGCCCTTGCAGTCACAGTATGGGCATTACCACTATAGGAGACTCGCGCCTTTATAATGGGAACATTTTTTTACTGAGACCCTCCTCTATATCTCTTCAAATGGGTATTTGGTTGCGTCTGAATTTTTGGCAGCCCTTGCAGTCACTGCATATGCAATAACAGTATAGGAGACCCACTCATTAATAATGGGAACAACAAAGCATAGCCGGCTGATGGCTCTCTAACAATAGCGAGGGCCGACTGCTGGCCTTTTAAGAATAGTAAGGGCTGCCGGATGCCCCTATAAAATTAGGCTTTGTGACTTTCAGAGTCCCTCCATCATAAATGAAACAGGATGTGTCTGATGATGTGTCACACACCACATTGCCAGATAAGGTTGTAAAATGTTAACATTACATTTCCCGGTGAATGCATTTGTCTTAAAAAATAACGTAAAAAAAAAAACAGTAGGATCTTTCTTTAGTATAAAAACCAGAGGCGCCAATGTAACCTCAATGTAATCACATTGTTCCGCTCCTGCACCTCCTCCTCCATCTCCGAAATGACCACATCAATCACAAGCTGACAGCACTGCAGCACTGCCTTGGCCAAGCGGCAACAGGCTGTGCTGAAGATAACATGCTTAATGCTTAGGTAACAAACCGCCCAGCGCTGCAGAGTTGTTGAAAGCTGTAACACAGCAGCCTGATCTGTGGCTCTCACCGAACATACAGCCAGGCATGGTCGTGTGGTGACAGAGAAATGACAGCCGGAGTAGATACGGTTTTCCTCTATGCCAGTCCTTTCACCAAGCTAAAGATTATGGCTGTGGTGAAATACAACTCCCACTGAGAAGCTGTTTCAGATTGAAAAACATTGTGCCCACCAGAGAATTTGATTCTCAGGGCTCACCTTTCTCCCCCGCTCAAGAGTCCCATAGCAGCTGCAAGGTTAGCACTATGATGATCTCTCCTGATGTAGAAGCCAGGGCACACCAGAGGATTCTCTGGTTGGACCGTCCAACCCTGCGGAGAAGCAGTCCTGGCTAAGAAAAGTGTGTGGGAAGGTTCCCGGACACTCTATGGCTGCTTTTTTACTGAGGTGGAAACCCACGCAAACACAGGGAGAACATACAAAGTCCTTGCAGATGTTGTCCTTGCTGGGATTTGAACCCAGGATCCCAGCGCTGCAAGGCTTCAGTGCTAACCACTGATCCAATGTGCTGCCATTCACCCTCTAATATCTAACAGACTGGAGAAACTTGCACCTACTGCCACTCTATCTTCAGCTCCTTTGTGAGAAACTAATGTATTTGGGCAGCCACTCAGTCTACCAAATAAAATTCCTGAGAAGGAAATTGGGGGTGGCTTTGCTACTGGTACTGGGGGCAGTGCTAATACCATGGCGTTGTACCATAGTTTACCGGAAATATTCCAGGCTGGTAGGAGGCAAGCAGATTCCCACAGAAAAGTACCAGCAGTAATGTTCAGGGACCCGCGCTTGTAGAAGGCGGAGACAACACAAGGAGAAATAGTGACGGCTGGGGACCGAGTATGGACACGAGGCATGAGGTTGTGAAAAGCTTCCACCTCCACGAGCCTAAAATGCCAAATTTCAAGTGCAAGCAGCTGCCCAGAAATCTGGCAGTTTAGTATTGCGGCCTGTTGGGTGGCTAGCTGCATACTTGTGCTTGCATTCCAAGTAACAGAAAACTAAGCAGATGGTGGCCTCTATCATCATCATGGCCTCACCTCGGCATTATTAAATCTCCTGAAGGAGAAGCCAGGGCCCACCGGAGGAGTCTCCGGTTTTCTGGTGGGCCGGTCCAACCCTGCCAAGAAGCAGCCCTGGCTAAGAAAAGTGTGGGGGAAGGTTCCCGGACACTCTATGGCTGCTTTTTTAATGTGGATCGGACGTGCTTATGCATGTTATTTCTCAAACCGCATTGCAGATCAGGCCATTGCCGAACTGTAGTCATGAAATTAAATGCGCAAAGAAAGATGTTTGTGTGTCAAAGCACCACCAACAAGTGCGAGTTGATGCTGGACGGGCTGCCATTGCTTCTGCAACAAGCTGCATTACAGGACTTCCTGGAAGAAATGACACCCAGAGTAGATACGGTTTCCCTCTATGCCAGTCCTTTCACAGAGCCAAATACAACTCACAGCAAAAAAAGCTGAAGCGGAGCAAGAGGAGATCACATGTAGCGATGCCCAAATATTTGAGCAGCCACGGTCACACGAAGGCGACGGTGGGAATGTGTCACAAGAGGTGGACGTTGATGAGACACAATTGCCAGAAAGTCAGGAGGAGGACAAGAGTGCGGAAGTGGAAGAAGAGGTGGTGGATGATATAGTAACTGACCCAACCTGACAGGAGGACATGCAGAGCAAGGACAGCAGCACACAGGGGGAGGGAGGCAGAGCATCCCAACAGGCAGGAAGAAGCAGTGTGGTGGCCGCAGAAAGTAGGCAGGCAACCGTTCCCCGTAACACCAACACGAAGGAAGTTGCCAGTACAACTGTTAGGTCTTCCCGAGTCCGGTTGCTTTTTAAAGACGCAGCCAATAACCCCAAAAAGGCCATTTGCACCACCTGCCAGGCCAGCATCAGCAGGGGTGGCAAAACGACCAGTCTGACCACCACCAGCATGATCAGGCACATGGCAGCAAAGCACCTGACTTTGTGGTCCGAACCCCAAGGTTCAGGAACAGTGTCTGTGGGTGGCACCAGTGCTTCTTCTTCTTTGTTGGTGCAGTGTAGTGCAGTGCAGGTGATGGCGCAGCAATTATTCAAGTACACAGTGGGGTACAGTCTTCAGGTTTTACTCACAGTTGTTCAAGACTCCAGGTTACAGTTACCGGTGTGTAACCGCCCACGTCGTCCTGTGTCCTCTGGGGTAGGGGTCCAGCAAACCCTCAGGTATCTCAAGAGCACTTACACGGGACCCCGTTCTATGTACCTTTCCCGGTCGTCTCACTGCGCTGGCTCTCACCCTCCTGTCCTGCGCCTCACAATCAGTGTCCCAAGCCAGTGGCCTCGGGCCTTGTCGGGCGACGTGCTCTCAGTCCCCTGGACCTTATGTGGCCACCTTTTCGGTGATGTAATTGTGGATTTTGGCTGCAACACCTTGAAAATGCTGCAGCCTCCGGTTGGCTAGCTGAGCCTGGTTGTTCTCCACTAGTTTTGGGGCCGGTCCCCTTCTGCGGCCTGATCCCTCCACTTCAGGGTGAATTCGGGTGCACGGGTGGCCTCTGCACTCGCCGTGCCCCTGGGATCCCTTCAGTCTCTCCTGGAGCCCTCCTCACTGCTCCTCTCTTCTTTCCTCTCGCTCTCTCCTTCTCCTGAGCAGAGCTCCTCCTGAGCTCCCAGCTCCCAATTCACTCTGCACTCCTGCTCCAAGCACTGGAGCAGGAGACAGGCTTCTTGCTCCCCTGAGCAGAACTCCTTCTGACCACTCTCTAGATCTTTCCACCCTTCTTTTTATACTCCTACCCTCTGTGCTCCACTGACCTTCTTCCTCCACCCACCTCCTCTACTTAGTCTCACCCTCCAGCTAGGGACCAGGGTCTGTGCTCTCCCTTAGGAGCAATCTCGTCCTTCCCTACTGAAGTGGAGTGTATTGGATGTGGGTGTGTGGGTCCCGTGTAGTACTCCCTCCTTACCTGAGAGTGGGATACCACACCTCTGGGTGAGATGCAGTACCTCTGTGGCAACTGGACCCGCAGGGGCGCCACACATGCGCCAAGGATCACTTATGATGGGCACACTTTTAGGCAGTGACTTGGGAGTCAGAGATGCTTCCAGAGGTCTTCCCCATGCTGTTCCCATGTCTTTTCAGCACTGTATGCATGTGTCTGATGATGTGTCACACACTACATGGCTAGATAAGGTTGTAAAATGTTAAAATTACATTTCCCAGTGAATGCATTTGTCTTTGTTGAAAGCAATGCAAAATTGCAAAAACGCATCAAAAACGCTACGTGTGAACATAGCCCAAGGTGTGGAGGAGTATTTTTGGTTTTGGTTATTTATTTTGTCTTATATACAAGTCATTACCCTGGAAAGGATGTTCCTTAACATATTTCCCAGGAAAATCAATTTTGGTTTAGTTTTTTTTTTGGTGGCGTAATACTCTAACCACGTTGTTGACAGCAGTGACCTGGGAGTCAGATATGCTTCCAGGGGTCTTCTCCATGCTGTTCCCATGTGATTTGAGCACTGTTCCCATCGATTTGGGCAATTTTTAGGCCCTCTGCAGACCGCCGAGGGGAGACGAGTTTCCCATAGACTTACATTGGGCTCGTTGCTAGGGTCGAGCACCAAAGTATTCCAATGTGCTCGACCCAAGCAACCAACATTTTAGTGCTCGCTCATCACTAGAGTCCTTTCTTGAGTGCTTTATGCTTACTTTGTGCCTTTGGAAACATCCGAAATGTGCCGTCTGATCTTCTACAGCAATTTATTCCTGCCATCTAAGTCTCTAATTTCTGCCATAAAAAAAAAGTGAAGACTTGAAACACGCCGTTAGAGGATCTTACTTCCCGGGTGTGCCGAACAGTATTAGCTCCTATGCATACTAGGATATGGAGCCAAAGAGAAAATAAAATACAATTTATTCCTGCCGACTGGGTCTATAAAATGCGTTTCTTCCATAAAAAAAAATTTTTTCGCGACATCTGGATGACAATCAATGTGGCCACCTTTAGAGTTCCTTCTTGAGTGCTTTGAGCTTACGTTGTGCCTTCTGAGACATCCAAAACGCGCCGTCTGTATTCTTTTAATATAAATTTTATTTTGGATAAAAAAAAAGTTTGGCCACTGCCATATGTTGGCGCCCCTAGATCGGGTGGCGCTTGATCTACTACTGCCGACGAGGATCTTCTTTCTCGGGTGTGCCAAAGTGTAGTAGCTCCTACGCATACTATTGTTTTGCCTAATAGAGATGGAGCCAAAGAGAAAATAAAATACAATTTATTCCTGCCAACTGGGCAACATCTGGATGACAATAAGTTTGGCCACCATTAGAGTTCTTTCTTTAGTGCTTTGAGCTTACTTTGTGCCTTTGGAAAAATTCAAAACGCGCTGTCTTTATTCTTTTAAAATACATTATTTTATTTGTGGATAAAAAAAAATGTATCCACTGTCATATCGATAGGACCGGGTGGCGCCCTTAGATCGGGTGGAGCTTGATCCTCTACTGCGGATGGAGGATCTTCCTTCCTGCGTGTGCTGAAAAGGAGCAATTCCTACGCAGACTGATGTTGTGCCTAATGGATATGGAGCTACAGTGAAAATAAAATACAATTTATTCCTGCCGGCTGGGTCTATAAAATGCGTTTCTCCCATAAAAAAAAAAGTGAAGACCCTAAATCACCCTATTACTACTCTTAGTTTTTGGGACATCTGGGTGACAATTAATGTGACTGCCATTAGAGTTCTTTCTTGAGTGACTTCAGAAACATCCAAAACGCTCCGTCTGTATTCTCATAAAATTAATTATTTTATCTTGGATAAAAAAAAAGTTTGGCCACTGCCATATCTTGGCACCCCTAGATTGGGTGGCGCTTGATCTACTACTGCCGACGAGGATCTTCCTTCTCGGGTGTGCAAAGAGCTCCTAAGCATACTAATGTTGTGCCTAATAGATATGTAGCCAAATAGAAAATAAAATATAATTTATTCCTGCCAACTGGGTCTATAAAATGCGTTTCTATCATAAAAAAAGTAAAGACCCTAAATCACCCTATTACTACTCTTAGTTTTTCATGACATCAGGGTGACAATCAATGTGACCACCATTAGAGTCCCTTCTTGAGTGCTTTGTGCTTACATTGTGCCTTCGGAAAAATCTGAAACGCACCATCTATATTCTTTTAAAATACATTATTTTATCTGTGGATAAAATAAAAATGTGTCCACTGTCATATCGATAGGATCGGGTGGCGCCCTTAGATCGGCTGGAGCTTGATCTTCTACTGTGGATGGAGGATCTTCTTTCCTGGGTGTGCTGAAGAGGAGCAATTCCTACGCAGACTAATGTTGTGCCTAATGGATATGGAGCTAAAGAGAAAATAAAATCCAATTTATTCCAGCCGGCTGGGTCTATAAAATGCGTTTATGCCTTAAAAAAAAGTGAAGACTCTAAATCACCCAATCACTAGTCTAGTTTTTTCGAGACATCTGGATGACAATCATTGTGGCCGTCGTTAGAGTGCCTACTTGAGTGCTTTGTGCTTAGTTATACTCTGTACTTTCAGAAACTTTCAAAACGCGTTGTCTGTATTCTTTTGAATTAAATTGATTAATTTTGAATAAAAAAATCATTTTTTTCACCGCCATATCGATAGGACCAAGTGGTACCCTTAGACAGGGTGGAACTTGATCTAATAAAGTCCACAGAGAATTGTGTGCCTAATAGGTAGCACAACCGCTCAAGGAGAGCACATTTGACATGGATAGATCCACAACACTTTCGACTGAACCTATTATCATACTGGAGCGCCGCTACATTTTCTGTTTTCTCTTGACTGGCTGATATGTAAGGTAAGTGCCTAAGACACAAGAAGAGAATGTTAGGGTCACCTAGTGAGGTGGATCCACTAAACCTGAGATCAGGGTGGCTACAAGGACCCCGGGCATTGGTGTAGCAGGCAGGAAGGCTCATGTGGAGCAAGGACTTGGCACACTGGAGATCATAGGAGGGCAGGTGCAGAGAGAACAAAGGCAAGTCCAAAGCAATGAAGGTGACGCGCCCACAGGATAGGGATGACTCGGCACCCGGGCCTTGCTGTTAGTTTTGGGGGGATGCCGCGGTGGCCGGCTCCCGAGGCCATACCCTGGGGTCACTCTTAAAAACAAGGGAAGATGGGGGAAAGGTGTATGGGATAGGGAAAGTTTGTGACGCCACCCGTGGTGTCTGGTGAGGATCACCAGCGCTGCTACAGTCCTCTGAGGCCGGTGGTCAGGCAGCTTAGTTGGTGCGGCTCCCCACAGGTGGAGCGGGCCCTCAGGGCAGCGTAGGAAAAGGGGATGCAGGACAGAGGGGACCCAGCCGGGTCAGAGGAAGAATAGGCACACTCACAACAGTTCACTTCAGTACCTTTACTGGTGGTGTTTCAGGCACGATCCAGGGCACTGTAGGGTGAAGGGTGCATTTCAGGACTCTCCCTAGTGAGCGGGTGTGGGGCCTCCTGTTTCTTGCCTTTTCCTATTCAGTTTATGACCTGCCTGGAGCTAGGCCTAACTTGATCTCTGTCTTGCACCGGCTGACCTGGTGGTAGGGCCTTCTGTTGGAGTTCACACTCCCTGGAATTTTGGGCCTCCATGACTCCTGACCCTGGTATATCAGTCAGCTTTTGGTGTTCCTTGGACATATAGTTCGCCAGGGGTTTCGGTGGTTTCTGCTGGTCCTAGAGATCCTTGCAGACATGGACCCGGTGTCCGGTATATGGTCTTGGGGTGAGCTGGATAAACTCCTCTGCCCCCTATGTAGCTCGCTACTCCACTTGCCTTCGGCCTCTCGGGGCCCTCACTAGGCTTCACTCTGGCAGTAGGCCTCGCTACTCTTCACCGCTCTTATGGTGTCGGCACGCCGTTGGCTCACTAGTCTGAGCTCTCTCTACACTGAGCTCCGCTGCAGGCTGACCTCTCTCAGGCTCATCTACTGCAGGAACTCAACTGCCTAGCTCCACCTTCCCTATTTATATCCCTATCCGGGCTCCCTCTGGTGGTCTGAGGTGGAAGGTGGAGGAGTGTGTATGCTGTGAGGGCCTCTTGTGGAGGAATCCGTCCATGCACCCCTCTAGTATCTGTGGCACTAATGCACAGCAGGGCGCCACATTCCCCCCTAGCAAAGCTCAGTACTCCCGGACTGAAGTACTTTTTATAACAACAATGCAATAACTATCTTCCCTTTATGGGAGGCAATTTGCTTAAATGTTACATATAAAACATTATAAATAATAAATAGATATGTACAATATAATAAGCAACCTCAGAATTCAAGTCTCTTCCGGTGAGGTTCCCAGACAGGATGTCCATCTCACAGGGTAGAGTACTTGGTAGCTTGAGGGATCTATCCCAAACCCTCCGCGTAGGCCCTGGGGTGGCTGCAGGGCATGGGGATCCTGAGTTGGACCCCCGTTAGTGCCACACCAGATAGGCTTTCCTTCTGAGGTCGCCTAAAGGGGCACTCCAGGGAGTGCAATTATTTACAAGAGATAGTTTTTGGGCTGCACATAGTCCTCAGCCACAGAGTTCTTTATGTACCCTTACGGGTTACTAGAGGCAAAAAGGGAAGTGTCCATATTGTAACGGGTCTGGGAGGCGGAACCTCTGGGCTACTATACAAGGGAGCGGTCCTTGTAAGGGAGCGGGTGGCGACCAGGCAGGTAGTCACAGCAGGTGACCGGGACAGTCTCTGGGTGTACGGGCAGGAGGTCACAGCAAGTGATCAGGGCAGTCTCTGGAAGAACGGGCTGGAGGTCACGGCAAGTGACCGGGGCAGTCTCTGGAAGAACGGGCTGGAGGTCACGGCAAGTGACCGGGGCAGTCTCTAGGTAAAGGGTAGGTACGACCTGTGATGGCTGAACCTCCAGGTAGGCTAGCAAGGCAGATGGAGGATGTGTGCTCCCAGGTGAGCAAGCGAGAGTCTCTGGAATAGCAGGTGGTCACAGCACGTGACGGCGGAGCCTCCAGGTAGGCAAGCAGGCAGGTAGCGGAGAAGCGCTCCCAGGTGAGCGGGCAAGAGTCTGGAATAGCTGGTGGTCACAGCACGTGACAGCGGAGCCTCCGGGCTGGCAAGCAGGCAGGTAGCGGAGAAGCGCTCCCAGGTGAGCGGGCAAGAGTCTGGAATAGCTGGTGGTCACAGCACGTGACAGCGGAGCCTCCGGGCAGGCAAGCAGGCAGGTAGCGGAGAAGCGCTCCCAGGTGAGCGGGCAAGCTGGTCCATAGACAGACTGACCGGAGTTGTAAGGCAGACCGTCGGACCTCAGGCAAGCAGGCAGGTAGCTGATGTGCGCTCCCAGGTGAGCGGGCAAGTTGGTCCTTAGACAGACTGACCGGAGTTGTAAGGCAGACCGTCGGACCTCAGGCAGGCAGGCAGGTAACAGGAAATCAGGCAGGATTAGGACAGCAAGCTGGCAGGAATCTGGCAGGTAACTGGCAGGTAACTGGCAAGGGACCTGAGGGCTGAAGCAGAGTAGAACGGTGCAACAACATTGCTCGGGCACCTCCATTTTGGAGGAGGTGCCTTATATATGGTAAAGTCCTCCGGCCATTGGCCGGGGACTCCTTAGGACGGCGCGCGCGGCCCCTTTAAGAGGGAGGGAGGGCGCGCGCGCCCTAAGCACAGTGGCCGGGAAGGAGCGCGCGCTGCCAGCAGAGCGGGAGAGGGACGCCGGGCACGGAGCAGAGCGGTGAGGGGAACAGCGTCCCTGCCTAGCAGAGGGCAGGGACGCCGGCACTACAGTACCCCCCCCTTTAGGCCCCCCCTTTTTTAGGCCAGATAGAAATTTAGCTAGGATGAGAGGGGCATGGATGTTCTCCCGGGGCTCCCACGTTCTCTCCTCAGGACCAAACCCCCTCCAATCTACCAGAAAAAAGGTCTTTCCTCTTACCCTTTTGGTGGCAAGAATGTTCTCTACCTCAAACTCGTCCTCAGCAGAAACCGGAGCAGGAGGCGTACCTGTAGACTTGGAAAAAGAGTTAAGCACCACGGGTTTGAGGAGAGATACATGGAAGGAGTTAGGGATCCGTAAGTTGGCCGGGAGTTTCAATTTATAGGCCACCGGGTTGATCTGACTGATGACCTCCAGAGGACCGATAAACCGAGGTCCTAACTTGTAAGAAGGTATCTTGAGTCGAACATATTTAGATGAGAGCCAGACTTTATCTCCTGGACGAAATTGTGGAGGATCCAGGCGTTTTTTGTCAGCGTGTCTTTTCATACGCTCGGATGACAGAAGGAGTGCGGACCGGGTACTCTCCCATATGGAGGAAAATTTGCTAACGAGAGATTCCGCAGCCGGGTTGTCCACAGAGGTGGAGACAGGAAAAGGAATCCGAGGATGCTGACCAAAGACTACAAAAAACGGGGATTTGGAGGAGGATTCGCTCTGTGATTATTATAAGAGAACTCGGCCCATGGTAGGAGATCCACCCAGTCAGAATGGTGGGCATTAACGAAGTGCCGGAGGTAACTGGTCAGGTTCTGATTGATCCGCTCCACTTGACCATTGGACTGTGGGTGGTAAGCGGAAGAGAAGTCCAGGGTGACGTCTAGTAGTTTACAAGTGGCTCTCCAGAAACGTGAGGTGAACTGTACCCCACGATCCGACACGATGTGGAGGGGCAGGCCATGAAGACGGAAGATGTGGCGGATAAAGTCTTTAGCCAGCTCGGGTGCAGACGGAAGGCCTGGCAGGGGAATAAAGTGAGCCATCTTGGAAAAGCGGTCAGCGACCACCCAAATGACCGTACAACAGGCAGAGACGGGGAGATCAGTTATAAAGTCCATTGCTATATGCTGCCAGGGGGCAGCAGGTACAGGAAGCGGAAGGAGGCGTCCGGCTGGCAGATGTCTCGGGACTTTGTTGCGGGCGCAGGACACACAGGCAGAAACAAAGTCTATTATGTCCTTGTGCAGGGTAGGCCACCAATAGTGCCGGGCAATAAGCTGGAGGGTCTTTTTCTGACCGGCGTGGCCAGCTAGTTTAGACGAATGGCCCCAGTGTAGGATCTTCTCCCGATCAGGTACTGAAACAAACGTCTTACCGGGAGGGAGACGATTTAGACTCACGGGAGCCACCTGCATTACTCTGGCGGGATCGATGATATGTTTAGGTTCTTCCTCGAGATCGGACACCAGAAAGGATCGGGACAAGGCGTCTGCTTTGACGTTTTTGTCAGCCGGGCGAAAATGAAGAACAAAATCAAAGCGAGCAAAAAACAAGGACCACCGGGCTTGGCGCGGGTTAAGTCTCTGGGCATGCTGGAGGTAAGCCAAGTTCTTGTGGTCAGTGTAAATTATTACCGGATGAAGAGCCCCCTCGAGTAGGTAACGCCACTCCTCCAACGCCAGCTTGATGGCCAATAACTCTCGGTCTCCTATGGAATAGTTGCGCTCAGAAGAGGAGAAGAGTTTGGAGAAGAAGCCACAAGTTACCATTCTCCCGGAAGATGATTTTTGAGTAAGTACCGCTCCGGCTCCAGAGGAGGAGGCGTCAACTTCCAGGAAGAACTGCTTGTTGCCGTCCGGGCGATGCAGCACCGGGGCGGAAGAGAAGGCCTGTTTTAGGGAAAGAAAGGCCTCCTCTGCTTCGGGCGGCCACTCTTTGGGATTAGTACCCTTACGGGTGAGCGCGGAAATTGGGGCAGTCCGGGAAGAGAAGTGCGGGATGAAGAGGCGGTAATAGTTGGCGAAGCCCAGGAACCGTTGAATAGCCTTCAACCCCTCTGGTCGGGGCCATTTCTCGATGGCAGACAGTTTCTCAGGATCCATTTGTAGGCCGGTCTGAGAGATAATGTAGCCCAGAAACGGAAGCGAGGTCTGCTCAAAGAGGCACTTCTCATATTTAGCGTAGAGATGGTTCTGCCTGAGCCTGAGCAGGACCTGACGAACATCCCTCCGGTGAGTCTGGAGATCCGGAGAGAAGACCAAGATGTCGTCCAGGTACACCACTACGCAGGAGTAGAGAAGGTCCCGGAAGATGTCATTGACCAACTCTTGAAAGATGGCAGGAGCGTTACAGAGGCCAAAGGGCATTACCAGATATTCATAGTGGCCGTCCCGGGTGTTGAATGCCGTCTTCCATTCATCCCCCTGACGGATACGAACCAGGTTGTACGCCCCACGGAGGTCCAATTTGGTGAAGATTCTAGCCCCCCTCAGACGATCAAATAACTCCGGAATGAGCGGAAGGGGGTACTTATTCTTCACCGTGATCTGGTTAAGGCCTCTATAGTCTATACAGGGACGGAGAGAGCCGTCCTTCTTTTTGACGAAAAAGAAGCCTGCTCCCGCCGGGGAGGTAGATTTCCGGATGAATCCCCTGGCCAGATTCTCCTCAATATATTCGGACATCGACCGGGTCTCAGCAGCGGATAATGGATAAATACGCCCACGGGGAGGAGAAGTACCAGGTAACAGGTCGATAGGGCAGTCGTATGGTCTATGAGGGGGTAGTGTCTCTGCCTCCTTTTTATTAAAGACATCAGCATAAGACCAATAAGGAATCGGAAGTCCAGGTAGATTAGCTGGGGTAGGAGAAGGACGGACGGGATGAACGGGAACCAGACAGGTCTTATGGCAGCCCTGTCCCCAGCGAAGGACTTCTCCGGTCTGCCAGTCAAGAACGGGTGCATGTTTCTGGAGCCAAGGTAGGCCTAGCAAGAGGGCGTGAGAGAGTCCAGGCAGAACATGGAAGGAGATACTTTCAGAATGCAGCATTCCCACCTGCAGAGTAATGGATTCGGTGATGAGTTGGATGGGGCGTGGTAAGAGCCCCCCATCCACGGCAGCAACAGACAAGGGTACAGCCAGAGGTTTGGTGGGGATGCGGTATTTCTCTACCAGGGACTGTGAAATAAGATTCCCGGCTGCTCCAGAGTCCAGTTGGGCTAGTTCGAAATAACGGTTCTCCCCGTAGACGATTGAAACTGACAACAGCAGGGATGGAGAGGATTTATTCTTGTCTAGGTGGACCTCTCTGAGCGAACCTAGACACAGGCGTTTTCCGACCTCTCCGGGCAGGCACGGATCCGGTGCTCCTTACTGCCACAGTAGAAGCAGGTCCCCTCGGCACGGCGTAAGTCCTGACGGGTCTTGACCATCTTGGTCTGGTCGACCTGCATAGGCTCAGGAGGGTGTACCTGGTTAGAGACAGAAGGAGTGACGGGTTTCTGAAAAGTAGGAGCTAGACGTGGTAACCTCCTCTCACGGGTGACCTCTCTGGCACGCTCCTGGAACCGTAGGTCAATCCGGGTGGCAAGAGTTATTAAGTCATCGAGAGTGGTAGGAATGTCCCGACCGGCAAGTTCATCTTTAATACGGCCGGACAGACCCTCCCAGAAGACGGAAACCAGAGCGTCGTTATCCCAGGCCAGCTCCGAGGCAAGGGTACGGAACCGTATGGCATATTGGCCCACGGTGAGACTTTCCTGACGGAGGCGTAGCAACGATGATGCGGATGAGGTCTTCCGTCCGGGTTCGTCGAAGACTTTCCGGAAAGCCGTGAGAAAAGCAGGCAAGTTGGACACCAGGGGGTCTCCTCTCTCCCATAGAGGATTTAGCCAGGCCAGGGCCTCCCCGGTGAGATGGGACATGATGAATGCAATTTTGGCTCGGTCGGAGTTAAACTGGTGGGACAATAGTTCAAAGTGCAGGGTGCACTGATTTATGAAGCCCCGAGCCTGGGCTGAGTCGCCTCCGAAGCGAGGAGGTGCAGAAAGCCGAGGTCCGGGGTAGGATATCATGGTGTTAGTGGACAGCGGAGCTGCCGGATTGCGAGACATGGCACTGGCGGAGGTTGTTGGTGGAGCAGTCAGAGTGTCCAGGCGAGTATTGACATTCCGCAGGTGACCCAGGATGGACTCCTGTTGGGACCTCTGACGGGACAGTTCATGACACAGGTCCGAGAGCGAGGGAGCTTGGGTGCCACCGGGTTCCATGGCCCGAGCAAACTGTAACGGGTCTGGGAGGCGGAACCTCTGGGCTACTATACAAGGGAGAGGTCCTTGTAAGGGAGCGGGTGGCGACCAGGCAGGTAGTCACAGCAGGTGACCGGGACAGTCTCTGGGTGTACGGGCAGGAGGTCACGGCAAGTGATCAGGGCAGTCTCTGGAAGAACGGGCTGGAGGTCACGGCAAGTGACCGGGGCAGTCTCTGGAAGAACGGGCTGGAGGTCACGGCAAGTGACCGGGGCAGTCTCTAGGTAAAGGGTAGGTACGACCTGTGATGGCTGAACCTCCAGGTAGGCTAGCAAGGCAGATGGAGGATGTGTGCTCCCAGGTGAGCAAGCGAGAGTCTCTGGAATAGCAGGTGGTCACAGCACGTGACGGCGGAGCCTCCAGGTAGGCAAGCAGGCAGGTAGCGGAGAAGCGCTCCCAGGTGAGCGGGCAAGAGTCTGGAATAGCTGGTGGTCACAGCACGTGACAGCGGAGCCTCCGGGCTGGCAAGCAGGCAGGTAGCGGAGAAGCGCTCCCAGGTGAGCGGGCAAGAGTCTGGAATAGCTGGTGGTCACAGCACGTGACAGCGGAGCCTCCGGGCAGGCAAGCAGGCAGGTAGCGGAGAAGCGCTCCCAGGTGAGCGGGCAAGCTGGTCCATAGACAGACTGACCGGAGTTGTAAGACAGACTGACCGGAGTTGTAAGGCAGACCGTCGGACCTCAGGCAAGCAGGCAGGTAGCTGATGTGCGCTCCCAGGTGAGCGGGCAAGTTGGTCCTTAGACAGACTGACCGGAGTTGTAAGGCAGACCGTCGGACCTCAGGCAGGCAGGCAGGTAACAGGAAATCAGGCAGGATTAGGACAGCAAGCTGGCAGGAATCTGGCAGGTAACTGGCAAGGGACCTGAGGGCTGAAGCAGAGTAGAACGGTGCAACAACATTGCTCGGGCACCTCCATTTTGGAGGAGGTGCCTTATATATGGTAAAGTCCTCCGGCCATTGGCCGGGGACTCCTTAGGACGGCGCGCGCGGCCCCTTTAAGAGGGAGGGAGGGCGCGCGCCCTAAGCACAGTGGCCGGGAAGGAGCGCGCGCTGCCAGCAGAGCGGGAGAGGGACGCCGGGCACGGAGCAGAGCGGTGAGGGGAACAGCGTCCCTGCCTAGCAGAGGGCAGGGACGCCAGCACTACACATATCACTTAAATTGTCCATTGCAAGGCAAAACACAAGTTAAGATATACATACATGAAAATACACAATATAATACAATACAATACAATACCCCAGGGGCAACTATCTACACTGTCAGAGTTTCCTTCTTTACTCTCTGTATCTGACAGGGGTCTGACCTCGTGTGCTACGTGTCGACCTACGTGGTACTGGGATGCGTGAGGCACTAGTATTTGCACTACCTCCCATTCTGTCAGTTCTAAGTGTTGGGGAACTGCAGGGCTGCCTTAACCTCTCTACAGGACTGGCAAGTATACCATTGGCTGGGCCTTATTGCTCTGCTCCAACCGGGGATTCTTCTTGAGCAGGCTCTTCTGAAGCACTTACAGGCTCTACTTGCTGTGGAGGGTCTTCTGGCTGTTGAAACAAGTGGATCACAGGTATTATTACTGCTCCTCCTAGTTGAGGCCAATCTGCCGGGAAATCTCCTAAGTCAGTATGGAGTACTGCTTCTTTAGGCTCCTCCGGTACGGTGAGAGGCACTTCTTCTTGGGGCTTTAGCAGGTCTGGACACAACTTCAGATGGTCTCTAGATACCGTTGCAGTCGTTCTTCCTCCGTCTCTACTAATTAGGCAAGTCTTCCTATTATCGAATCTTGAATTTAACACAGTGTAGGGTTCTCTCTCCCACTGGTCATCAAGTTTGTGGTTTCTCCTTTTCCTCTTTAACACCACTTCTCCTGGTGTGAAGGGTCCAGCGGGCGCACTTTTATTGTAGTGGGCTTCCTGCTTGTCCCTCACCTGAGTGAGACTGTCTTCGACACAGGCCTGTACTCTTCTGTACTGCTCCTGTCTGGTCGTGTCCCAGTCCTCAGTGAACATATCAGCTTCTGGTTCTACTACACCAAGCTCCAGGTCCATGGGCAACTTTCCAGGTCTTGCTCGCATGAGATATGCTGGAGTACAATTGGTGAAACTCACAGGTATGTGGTTGTACAGATCTACCAGGTCAGGTAATAGGTCTGGCCACTGATTTCTCTCCTCTAGTGGTAAGGTCTTCAGCAGGTCGGTGACGATGTTATTCATCTTTTCACAGAGACCGTTGGTTTGGGGATGGTACGGTGTAGTCATGATCTTTTTACGCCCGTACAGATGGCAGAACTCCTTAAACAGTTCGGCTTCAAAGGCTGAGCCTTGATCTGTCAGCACCTGCTCCAGGTATCCATGGGGCCTGCAGAAGTATGATTGAAACGTCTTCGCCGCAGTTTCTGACGTCAGGTCCGTGACGGGGGCGACCACCAGGAACCGGGAGTAGTGATCTACCATGGTCAGGGCATAAGAATATCCTGACCTGCTGGGTGACAGCTTGACA
Organism: Phyllobates terribilis; assembly: GCF_046119375.1. Lineage (NCBI taxonomy): Eukaryota > Metazoa > Chordata > Amphibia > Anura > Dendrobatidae > Phyllobates > Phyllobates terribilis. The sequence continues at coordinate 161,583,457 of NW_027362770.1, forward strand.
TGATCCAGGGCCACGATCTCCAAGGGACGAGTTATCTTGATGGGTTGCAGGGGTGCCTTCTGGATGCTGTAGTCTTTTCTTCTGAGGCTACAGGGTCCACAGTTCCGGCACCACCTCTCAATGGAGCTGCGCATTCCTACCCAATAAAACCGACACTTCAGCAGGGTTTCTAGCTTCTTCCAACCAAAGTGCCCCGCCTGATCGTGGTAGGCTTCCAACACCATCTGGATGTCTGTCTTGGGCACCACTATCTGCCATACCATCTCATGGGTTTTGGGGTTGATGTACCTCCGGCACAGCTTCTCTCTATAGATGAACAGCAGCCTCTTCTCATTCCACAGCTGCTTGGCTTGGAGAGACGCTTCCTTCTCCAGGGAGGGACCTTCCTGGGTTATCAGTTCTTTGATACGGCTGACAACCGGGTCGCTGTCCTGGGTCTCCTTCCAGCTGTGGTGAGGCAGGGGGTTTAACGTCTTTCCACGAGGTCTCCTGGAGGCTCGTTGCTCGTGGACCATTCCATTCCGATGAAAGGCAGGTAGTTCAATCTCCTCCAAGTCATCCACTTCTTCTTCAATGTCCGACTGGTGAGGCATCCTGGACAGGGCATCGGCGTTGGCGTTCTTGCGGCCCGCCCAGTACTTAATAGTGAATTGGTAGTTTGACAGCCGAGCCATCCATCGTTGTTCCATGGCTCCTAGCTTGGCTGTCTCCAGATGAGTCAAGGGGTTGTTATCAGTGAAGGCAGTGAACTTACTGGAGGCTAGGTAGTGCTTGAACCGCTCGGTGATGGCCCAGACCAGGGCCAGGAACTCTAACTTGAAGCTGCTATAGTTCTCCGGGTTCCTCTCGGTCGGGCGGAGCTTCCTGCTTGCATAGGCGATCACCTTCTCTCGGCCATTCTGCTTCTGACTCAGTACAGCTCCTAATCCTTCGTTGCTGGCATCAGTGTACAGCAGGAACGGTTGGCTGTAGTCAGGGTAGGCTAGGATCTCTTCGCCGGTCAGGATCTCCTTCATCACATTAAAGGATTCAGCCTGCTCCTTACCCCACTGGAACGGGGGATTTCTGCCTCTGGGGGACTGTCCTACCAGGAGGTCTTGCAGAGGCGCCGCTTTCTTAGTATAGTCCTTCACAAACCTCCGGTAATACCCGACTAGTCCCAGGAACTGACGTACCTCCTTGAGGCTCTTCGCCTCCGGCCATTTCTGGATGGGAGTGACCTTCTCCGGGTCTGGTGCTACTCCCTCTGGACTAAAGATGTGCCCCAGGTACTGTACCTTCCTCTTGAGCAGGTGGCACTTTGAGGGCTTCAGCTTCATCCCATACCGGGACAGCGACAGCGGAGGCCAGGTGCTTCAAGTGGTCCTCATACGTTTTGGAGTACACTATCACGTCGTCCAGGTATAGTAGTACAGTCTCAAAGTTGCGGTGTCCCAGGCAGCACTCCATCAATCTCTGAAACGTTCCAGGGGCGTTGCAGAGTCCAAACAGGCTACTATTGAACTCGCAGGGTCCCATCGGGGTCGTGAAGGCCGTTTTCTCCCGATCCTCCTCAGCAACAGCTACTTGCCAGTACCCACTAGTGAGGTCAAGGGTGGAGAAGTAATTTGCAGACTTTAAGGCAGCCAGGGATTCCTCTATACGTGGTAAAGGGTATGCATCTTTATGTGTAATGCGATTTACTTGTCTGTAATCTACACACATTCTCATGCTCACGTCCTTTTTCCTGACTAGAACTAGGGGAGCTGCCCAGGGACTACAACTATCCCTTACTACCCCTGCCTTCTTCATGTCGTGCAATATCTCCTTCGCCTTCTGGTAGTGTGCTGGTGGTATAGGCCTGTAACGTTCTTTGATGGGTGGATGGTCACCTGTGGGGATATGGTGTTGAACCCCCTTAATCCTCCCAAAGTCAAGTGGGTGCTTACTGAATGCCTGCTCGTATTCCTGAACCACCCGGTGTACACCCTGCTTCTGATGGGCAGGAGTGGTGTCTGTCCCAACATGGAGCTGTTGACACCAATCCTCCATCTGGGTTGCAGGGTCATTATACTCTACTTCGTCTGGTGAGGTTAAGCACTCCGCCGTGTGTATGGAGTTGTTATTTACTCTGTACAATTTGGCAACAGTGGCGTAGCGTGGTAATCTAACCTCGTCCTCCCCATAGTTTAGGAGGCATACGGGCACCCTCCCATTGCGTACATCCACTACTCCTCTGGCAGTCAAGAGTGTAGGTCTATGCTCCGAACTAAGGGGCTCTACTACCGCCTGGTAGCTCCGTCCTTTAAGACCTATTGCTGCTCTACACCAAATCAGCATTTCACTCATCGGGGGAATCACAATGGGTACCGGGTCTGTTACCCGTACATTACCAATTTCACCGCCTGTCAGCTTTACCTGTTGCTGGTACATAAGGGCTCGGATCTCTTTCTGCAGCGCCCTTCTCTGCCCTGGTCTGGCAGTGTCAGCTATCTGGCGGAGCAAGAACAACACTTCTCCCAAACAGATACTAACAATATTTGTGCCAAGTACCATATACAAGTTTGTATCATCAGGATTAGTCTCTACTACAATTAGTCCCTGGTCCTTCAGTTCCACTCTTCCCACCTTTACTGCCACATCGTTAACCCTGACTAGGTTAAGGGGGAGGCAGTTGGAGGCATAAACGGAAAGGTTTGGAGCTGGTGGGCTTAGGTCATCCATGGACCAGAACCTTTTGTAGAGGACATCAGGCATGATGGTTACCTGAGATCCTGTGTCCAGCAGAGCGGATGTCGCGATGCCGTCCAGCACAACGGACAGGAAAGGTCTTCCTACTCCTGGGTGTCGGCCCTCGGCCCCAGGGTTTTCTCGTTTAAAGGACAGCTCTGGACGGTGTGACCTGTCTTGTGGCAGCGGTGGCAGACAGGGTCCCTCAGCAGGCAGCGTTGGTCGCTGATCCTCCCAGGGGGTGGCATTGTCCTCCTCCTCCTTCTCATCCAGGGGACATCCTCAGGGCTGTCGGCCAGCAGGATCCTTCCTTCTGCCTCGGGCTCCGTCCGCAGCTGCAGGAAACTCAGTACAGTGGTCAGGGTTTTGCTCAACTGACGCACTTCAGAGCACAGGCTGTCCAGCTCATTAGGAGACGTTGCTTGCACCTTGACTTCAGCAGCCACTGGGGAAAAGGTGGACGCAGCAGGCACTGGGGTGGCCCCACCCTGGTAACATTGGATAGCAGTTGTTTCCAGGGGCTGCAGTCCTTTTATAGCCATGTCCTTAAGGGTGTCAAAGGTGGCATCTGGATGATCCAGGGACCACCAACGCACAGTCCTGCTCTCCTCTTGGGACCTCAGTCCCCGGATAAACTGTTCCTTCAGCATTTTATTTTCATTATCGATGCTGGTTGGACTAACCTGTTTCAGAGCTCACAGGGCCCCTTGTAAATGCCAGGCATAGTCCCAAACACTGTCCTCCGGTTGCTGAGAGCAGTTGTAGGAGCTCATCCGGAGGTCTGTCTCAGTACGATTCTCAAAGACAGTCTGTAACTTTTTAAATATTGCGGACACTGACTCCTGGTCTGCGGCCGACCAGGTTTCTACTTCTCGCTCCGCAGCACCAGTCAATTGTCCCAATACAATAACGGCTCTTTGCTTGCCTGTCATAGAGTACATGTCCAGTATACCGCATATTTTCCTTTTGAATCCAGACAGGGTATCTGGTTTGCCGCTGTACTGGGGGAGCCACTTCGCTCCAGGGATGTATGGTAGGGCTATGGGCATGACAGGTGTTACAAGCCCTGCTGGTGGAGCGGCTGCTTCGGCCTGCTCGGCGACGAGCGCGGGTTGAACATCAGGGCGGTTAACCGGTGCTCTGGCGTTGTGCTGTTCTTCGGACATTCTGGCGCCCCCCTAGTGAACCGTGGCCTACCTTCTTTTCTTCCGGTAGGCCGCAGCTCCGCAGGTGACGGTCTTCTTCAGGACCTTGCGTCACTTACGTCCTACGTCAGAGTGTTCACCGGCGCTCCTTCCAGGACCTGGCGCTTCCTGGTTTGACGTCGAGGCGTGGGGCGTGTCCGGGGCTTTGCGCGCTTCAGCAGGTACGGCTCTCAGTTTCCCGCGGTTACGCCCTTCTTTCCGCTCGGCGGCCCAACAATGGCGGCAATCCTCGCCACAGTTAAATACACAGTTTTTGATTAATGGCGCACAGTACCCGGTGGCAGAGGGCACAACACTCCGTCGTTGCAGCGGGCACGGAATCCTGTTTGTGACGCCAGGGAGAGATGACGCGCCCAGGGGATGGGGACGACTCGGCGCCCAGGCCTTGCTGTTAGTTTAGGGGGGATGCCGCGGTGGCCGGCTCCCGAGGCCGTACCCTGGGGTCACTCTTAAAAACAAGGGAAGATGGGGGAAAGGTGTATGGGATAGGAAAAGTTTGTGACGCCACCCGTGGTTTCTGGTGAGGATCACCAGCGCTGCTACAGTCCTCTGAGGCCGGTGGTCAGTCAGCTTAGTTGGTGCGGCTCCCCATAGGTGGAGCGGGCCCTCAGGGCAGCGTAGAAAAAGGGGATGCAGGATAGAGGGGACCCAGCCGGGTTGGAGGATGAATAGGCACACTCACAACAGTTCACTTCAGTACCTTTACTGGTGGTGTTTCAGGCACGATCCAGGGCACTGTAGGGTGAAGGGTGCATATCAGGACTCTCCCTAGTGAGCGGGTGTGGGGCCTCCTGTTTCTTGCCTTTTCCTAGTCAGTTTATGACCTGCCTGGAGCTAGGCCTAACTTGGTCTCTGTCTTGCACCGACTGACCTGGTGGTAGGGCCTTCTGTTGGAGTTCACACTCCTTGGAATTTTGGGCCTCCGTGACTCCTGACCATGGTATATCAGTCAGCTTTTGGTGTTCCTGGGACATATAGTTTGCCAGGGGTTCCGGTGGTTTCTGCTGGTCCTAGAGATCCTTGCAGACATGGACCCGGTGTCCGGTATATGGTCTTGGGGTGAGCTGGCTAAGCTCCTCTGCCCCCTATGTAGCTCGCTACTCCACTTGCCTTCGGCCACTCGGGACCCTCACTAGGCTTCACTCTGGCAGTAGGCCTTGCTACTCTTCACCACTCTTATGGTGTCGGCACGCCGTTGGCTCACTAGTCTGAGCTCTCTCTAGACTGAGCTCCACTGCAGGCTGACCTCTCTCAGGCTCATCTACTGCAGGAACTCGACTGCCTAGCTCCACTTTCCCTATTTATATCCCTATCCGGGCTCCCTCTGGTGGTCAGAGGTGGAAGGTGGAGGTGTGTGTATGCTGTGAGGGCCTCTTGTGGAGGAATCCGTCCATGCACCCCTCTAGTATCTGTGGCACTAATGCACAGCAGGGCGCCACAAAGGCAGCAGGTATGCAGGGTCACAAGGCATATGCGGACCAGGAGCTGATAAAGGAGCACGGCAAACAAACAGAAAGTAACATTAGGAGTCCTAATACCAAGACACACTTCAGTCTTAAATAGGCCTTGGCAGTGGCAATTGGGGAAGGTGGTGAAGCCCTACCGAGCAGAGACAGGTGCGTAACAGCGAAGTTCAACTTGGGTTCTCTGCTAGAGAAATACAGATGTAAGATGGAGAGAGGCAGGTTGTTGTGATGGCGCAAGAATAAAGGAAGGCGGAGTCGAACTTCAAATAAATTATGAATAAGCCTGGGGGTTTCAACAAAATATATCTGAGACTCTCGATTTGAGGCAGCGGTCATCTGAGCGCTATGTTATTGACCTTATTAGACTCATACACTCATGGTCAAAGTCTATCGCGCAAGCCTTAGTCTCTTGTACAGTTTCTAGGTGGCTATTCCCATGGTACATGTTCTCCCTGCAGTCCTATGGCTTAATTCCACAGGGTAAATGCATGACAGACAGGGTATACATGGAGTTTGTTCAGGTGCCAGCCTGCCCTCCTTAGCGGGCCTCTATCACCTTCTAGTTCTCTCTCTGCAGTGTCTACTGATCTCTGTAGATCATCGCAGTTTTGAAGGCCATCTTTTCTCTGCAGGCCAACGCTGTGGCATAAAGTAGGGAGCTTTCTTCCACTTTATAGTTCTCAGAGGTTCTCTCCTTGGCTTTCAACTGGCATGACTGGTATGGTACAGGGAACCCAATACTCATCCCCAGCCGACACCAGGTACCTACTATCCGGTCCAACTTTCCTGGCAACAGGAGGGAAGCCTCCAACTCCTACCTACTGGACCTCTGGTCTCTAGTAGGCTTTGGCCTTACTCTTCCTTTGAAAGGCCACCACAGCACCCTTTTCTATAGGCCCATTCTCATTCCTAAACTGTCTGGAAGGGCGCCACCTCTGGTTCTTGAATTTTACTCATTCCTCTTCTTTTGAGTGGGTGACAAGCTAGTCAGAGTTATAATTCATCATCAGGAGCTTGCAACTATTCCCTTCAGCAGTGCACTCTGGCATCTTACAGACAGCGATGCCTCAGCCGGCCCTGTTACTCAAAACTGCCTCTCGTCTTCTGAGGCGGCTCATGCCTCAGTGGCCATTGATAGGCCCAAGAAAGAACTGTATTCTGCTACTTTTCATGCCATTCTCGACTTCTGGAGCATCAGGGCTTAATCATTCATTCAGCATGAGAAAGCAGTAAGACAGCAGCACAGTTCTTGCCTGTATTTCCATGCTGCATACTTTCATTCAGACCCCAGATCTCCATATTGCTATCTTCAAGCACAGAAGCACAAAGCCTCACACAGTTGTCAAAACAGTGAGACAGGGGAGAGCCCAACTCCAACTTCATTCTCCCTTTCCTAAAGGGCCAGAGCTATTATCACTAAATTAGAATTTTTCAGTTCTCCTAATTAGAAATATTTGAGAAAGGTATTATATTTTGGTCTTCAAGAAGTTTTCCAGTAGGTGATAAGTCCACTTGAAGTTCAGCTGTAATCATAATGCTCCAAAGTCTATTCTAAAGTTTTGAACCCAGAAGAGAAGTGTTCCTCTTGCAAGTATTAAAATGGGCCCTTTAATTACTTTTAGGCTAGATCCCCTGCTCATTTTTTGCTTACTATGCCTTTTGGACAGAGAAGTCCTGCATAGGTTCTAGAAAACCAATAAGTGATTGGACCAACCAGGTCTAGCCACCATCTCTGCATGGGCCCCAACTAGTCTGCCTCTATAGTGTGTATATTTTTGGATTAACCTCTATGGGATATAGTAGGGCTATGCTCATACTATAGATCTCCTGGACTCCATATGCTGCCATCCCATCCACAGCTCCATAGAACTGACAACCATTATACCACCATGTTCATGAGGGCTCACTGACAATTTTCTTTGGGTTGCTTCACCATGAACATGGAGTTCATAGGGGACATGAGTGCCATAGCAAAGATAAAGTGAGCCTTTTTGGGTATTACTTGACAAAATCACAGTCCAAACCTCCGGGGCAGAAAGTACTAGAGCCCCATCACAAGTTTCTGAGACCTTGTTTGCTCATATTGCAGTTGTGAAGACCACATCCTCGTGCAAGTTGTCACCACCAATTTAAATAGAGATGAGAGCGACCTGGAATGATCTTCTTCTATAGTATGAACACTTTTGGTCATGGTAGAAGCTGCTTCCGACAGCTAGACTCCTGACCTGCTCTTGCTTGGTTAGAGGAGCCAAGGCCATATATTTCTAGTGTTCTTGATTTAAAGGAACAAGAACACTCAATCAGATTCCATTTTAACCCTTATGATTATCCAGATCCGTAGTTGCCAAGTAGATCCACAGCTCCAGGTAGACTTTGTGTTCAATTGCTAATGCCATGGATCCCTTACCAGAAGTCCTCAATTTGACTCAAGAAGCCACCATGATGAGCCATTGCAGATATTACAGAATAGTCTTCTCTCTCCTGGATGCCTTTTTATCGCTGGTATCTGCTCCATGGTGCAAGTTTTCTTGCATTTTGGGATGTTCTTACACCAATCCTTTGGTTGGTTTCTGCCATGAGAAACCATAACCTATTGCTTCTGTTAGCTGAGCTCTCCCTGAAGTCATACCCCTCATTAAAGTCTCATTGACATTGCTCCCTGAAGTCATACCCCTCATTCATGTCTCATTGACATTGCTTCCTGAAGTCATACCACTCATTAATGTCTTGTTGATGTTGCTCCTAAAGTCATACCCCTCGTTAATGTCTCGTTGACGTTGCTCCCTGAAGTCATACCCCTCGTTAATGTCTTATTGACGTTGCTCCCTGAAGTCATACCCATCATTATTGTCTCGTTGACATTGCTCCCTGAAGTCATACCCCACATTAATGTCTCGTTGATGTTGCACAAAGGGGAACTCCACGCGAACAGTTCTTGTATTCTGTATTGCAAACATCCATCAGCCTTTTGGTTCTGAGACTATATCAGCTTCAAAGATACGCATCGGCCTTAGACTGAGAGGCACTTCTTCTTGGGGCTTTAGCAGGTCTGGACACAACTTCAGATGGTCTCTAGATACCGTTGCAGTCGTTCTTCCTCCGTCTCTACTAATTAGGCAAGTCTTCCTATTATCGAATCTTGAATTTAACACAGTGTAGGGTTCTCTCTCCCACTGGTCATCAAGTTTGTGGTTTCTCCTTTTCCTCTTTAACACCACTTCTCCTGGTGTGAAGGGTCCAGCGGGCGCACTTTTATTGTAGTGGGCTTCCTGCTTGTCCCTCACCTGAGTGAGACTGTCTTCGACACAGGCCTGTACTCTTCTGTACTGCTCCTGTCTGGTCGTGTCCCAGTCCTCAGTGAACATATCAGCTTCTGGTTCTACTACACCAAGCTCCAGGTCCATGGGCAACTTTCCAGGTCTTGCTCGCATGAGATATGCTGGAGTACAATTGGTGAAACTCACAGGTATGTGGTTGTACAGATCTACCAGGTCAGGTAATAGGTCTGGCCACTGATTTCTCTCCTCTAGTGGTAAGGTCTTCAGCAGGTCGGTGACGATGTTATTCATCTTTTCACAGAGACCGTTGGTTTGGGGATGGTACAGTGTAGTCATGATCTTTTTACGCCCGTACAGATGGCAGAACTCCTTAAACAGTTCGGCTTCAAAGGCTGAGCCTTGATCTGTCAGCACCTGCTCCAGGTATCCATGGGGCCTGCAGAAGTATGATTGAAACGTCTTCGCCGCAGTTTCTGACGTCAGGTCCGTGACGGGGGCGACCACCAGGAACCGGGAGTAGTGATCCACCATGGTCAGGGCATAAGAATATCCTGACCTGCTGGGTGACAGCTTGACATGATCCAGGGCCACGATCTCCAAGGGACGAGTTATCTTGATGGGTTGCAGGGGTGCCTTCTGGATGCTGTAGTCTTTTCTTCTGAGGCTACAGGGTCCACAGTTCCGGCACCACCTCTCAATGGAGCTGCGCATTCCTACCCAATAAAACCGACACTTCAGCAGGGTTTCTAGCTTCTTCCAACCAAAGTGCCCCGCCTGATCGTGGTAGGCTTCCAACACCATCTGGATGTCTGTCTTGGGCACCACTATCTGCCATACCATCTCATGGGTTTTGGGGTTGATGTACCTCCGGCACAGCTTCTCTCTATAGATGAACAGCAGCCTCTTCTCATTCCACAGCTGCTTGGCTTGGAGAGACGCTTCCTTCTCCAGGGAGGGACCTTCCTGGGTTATCAGTTCTTTGATACGGCTGACAACCGGGTCGCTGTCCTGGGTCTCCTTCCAGCTGTGGTGAGGCAGGGGGTTTAACGTCTTTCCACGAGGTCTCCTGGAGGCTCGTTGCTCGTGGACCATTCCATTCCGATGAAAGGCAGGTAGTTCAATCTCCTCCAAGTCATCCACTTCTTCTTCAATGTCCGACTGGTGAGGCATCCTGGACAGGGCATCGGCGTTGGCGTTCTTGCGGCCCGCCCAGTACTTAATAGTGAATTGGTAGTTTGACAGCCGAGCCATCCATCGTTGTTCCATGGCTCCTAGCTTGGCTGTCTCCAGATGAGTCAAGGGGTTGTTATCAGTGAAGGCAGTGAACTTACTGGAGGCTAGGTAGTGCTTGAACCGCTCGGTGATGGCCCAGATCAGGGCCAGGAACTCTAACTTGAAGCTGCTATAGTTCTCCGGGTTCCTCTCGGTCGGGCGGAGCTTCCTGCTTGCATAGGCGATCACCTTCTCTCGGCCATTCTGCTTCTGACTCAGTACAGCTCCTAATCCTTCGTTGCTGGCATCAGTGTACAGCAGGAACGGTTGGCTGTAGTCAGGGTAGGCTAGGATCTCTTCGCCGGTCAGGATCTCCTTCATCACATTAAAGGATTCAGCCTGCTCCTTACCCCACTGGAACGGGGGATTTCTGCCTCTGGGGGACTGTCCTACCAGGAGGTCTTGCAGAGGCGCCGCTTTCTTAGTATAGTCCTTCACAAACCTCCGGTAATACCCGACTAGTCCCAGGAACTGACGTACCTCCTTGAGGCTCTTCGCCTCCGGCCATTTCTGGATGGGAGTGACCTTCTCCGGGTCTGGTGCTACTCCCTCTGGACTAAAGATGTGCCCCAGGTACTGTACCTTCCTCTTGAGCAGGTGGCACTTTGAGGGCTTCAGCTTCATCCCATACCGGGACAGCGACAGCGGAGGCCAGGTGCTTCAAGTGGTCCTCATACGTTTTGGAGTACACTATCACGTCGTCCAGGTATAGTAGTACAGTCTCAAAGTTGCGGTGTCCCAGGCAGCACTCCATCAATCTCTGAAACGTTCCAGGGGCGTTGCAGAGTCCAAACAGGCTACTATTGAACTCGCAGGGTCCCATCGGGGTCGTGAAGGCCGTTTTCTCCCGATCCTCCTCAGCAACAGCTACTTGCCAGTACCCACTAGTGAGGTCAAGGGTGGAGAAGTAATTTGCAGACTTTAAGGCAGCCAGGGATTCCTCTATACGTGGTAAAGGGTATGCATCTTTATGTGTAATGCGATTTACTTGTCTGTAATCTACACACATTCTCATGCTCCCGTCCTTTTTCCTGACTAGAACTAGGGGAGCTGCCCAGGGACTACAACTATCCCTTACTACCCCTGCCTTCTTCATGTCGTGCAATATCTCCTTCGCCTTCTGGTAGTGTGCTGGTGGTATAGGCCTGTAACGTTCTTTGATGGGTGGATGGTCACCTGTGGGGATATGGTGTTGAACCCCCTTAATCCTCCCAAAGTCAAGTGGGTGCTTACTGAATGCCTGCTCGTATTCCTGAACCACCCGGTGTACACCCTGCTTCTGATGGGCAGGAGTGGTGTCTGTCCCAACATGGAGCTGTTGACACCAATCCTCCATCTGGGTTGCAGGGTCATTATACTCTACTTCGTCTGGTGAGGTTAAGCACTCCGCCGTGTGTATGGAGTTGTTATTTACTCTGTACAATTTGGCAACAGTGGCGTAGCGTGGTAATCTAACCTCGTCCTCCCCATAGTTTAGGAGGCATACGGGCACCCTCCCATTGCGTACATCCACTACTCCTCTGGCAGTCAAGAGTGTAGGTCTATGCTCCGAACTAAGGGGCTCTACTACCGCCTGGTAGCTCCGTCCTTTAAGACCTATTGCTGCTCTACACCAAATCAGCATTTCACTCATCGGGGGAATCACAATGGGTACCGGGTCTGTTACCCGTACATTACCAATTTCACCGCCTGTCAGCTTTACCTGTTGCTGGTACATAAGGGCTCGGATCTCTTTCTGCAGCGCCCTTCTCTGCCCTGGTCTGGCAGTGTCAGCTATCTGGCGGAGCAAGAACAACACTTCTCCCAAACAGATACTAACAATATTTGTGCCAAGTACCATATACAAGTTTGTATCATCAGGATTAGTCTCTACTACAATTAGTCCCTGGTCCTTCAGTTCCACTCTTCCCACCTTTACTGCCACATCGTTAACCCTGACTAGGTTAAGGGGGAGGCAGTTGGAGGCATAAACGGAAAGGTTTGGAGCTGGTGGGCTTAGGTCATCCATGGACCAGAACCTTTTGTAGAGGACATCAGGCATGATGGTTACCTGAGATCCTGTGTCCAGCAGAGCGGATGTCGCGATGCCGTCCAGCACAACGGACAGGAAAGGTCTTCCTACTCCTGGGTGTCGGCCCTCGGCCCCAGGGTTTTCTCGTTTAAAGGACAGCTCTGGACGGTGTGACCTGTCTTGTGGCAGCGGTGGCAGACAGGGTCCCTCAGCAGGCAGCGTTGGTCGCTGATCCTCCCAGGGGGTGGCATTGTCCTCCTCCTCCTTCTCATCCAGGGGACATCCTCAGGGCTGTCGGCCAGCAGGATCCTTCCTTCTGCCTCGGGCTCCGTCCGCAGCTGCAGGAAACTCAGTACAGTGGTCAGGGTTTTGCTCAACTGACGCACTTCAGAGCACAGGCTGTCCAGCTCATTAGGAGACGTTGCTTGCACCTTGGCTTCAGCAGCCACTGGGGAAAAGGTGGACGCAGCAGGCACTGGGGTGGCCCCACCCTGGTAACATTGGATAGCAGTTGTTTCCAGGGGCTGCAGTCCTTTTATAGCCATGTCCTTAAGGGTGTCAAAGGTGGCATCTGGATGATCCAGGGACCACCAACGCACAGTCCTGCTCTCCTCTTGGGACCTCAGTCCCCGGATAAACTGTTCCTTCAGCATTTTATTTTCATTATCGATGCTGGTTGGACTAACCTGTTTCAGAGCTCACAGGGCCCCTTGTAAATGCCAGGCATAGTCCCAAACACTGTCCTCCGGTTGCTGAGAGCAGTTGTAGGAGCTCATCCGGAGGTCTGTCTCAGTACGATTCTCAAAGACAGTCTGTAACTTTTTAAATATTGCGGACACTGACTCCTGGTCTGCGGCCGACCAGGTTTCTACTTCTCGCTCCGCAGCACCAGTCAATTGTCCCAATACAATAACGGCTCTTTGCTTGCCTGTCATAGAGTACATGTCCAGTATACCGCATATTTTCCTTTTGAATCCAGACAGGGTATCTGGTTTGCCGCTGTACTGGGGGAGCCACTTCGCTCCAGGGATGTATGGTAGGGCCATGGGCATGACAGGTGTTACAAGCCCTGCTGGTGGAGCGGCTGCTTCGGCCTGCTCGGCGACGAGCGCGGGTTGAACATCAGGGCGGTTAACCGGTGCTCTGGCGTTGTGCTGTTCTTCGGACATTCTGGCGCCCCCCTAGTGAACCGTGGCCTACCTTCTTTTCTTCCGGTAGGCCGCAGCTCCGCAGGTGACGGTCTTCTTCAGGACCTTGCGTCACTTACGTCCTACGTCAGAGTGTTCACCGGCGCTCCTTCCAGGACCTGGCGCTTCCTGGTTTGACGTCGAGGCGTGGGGCGTGTCCGGGGCTTTGCGCGCTTCAGCAGGTACGGCTCTCAGTTTCCCGCGGTTACGCCCTTCTTTCCGCTCGGCGGCCCAACAATGGCGGCAATCCTCGCCACAGTTAAATACACAGTTTTTGATTAAAGGCGCACAGTACCCGGTGGCAGAGGGCACAACACTCCGTCGTTGCAGCGGGCACGGAATCCTGTTTGTGACGCCAGGGAGAGATGACGCGCCCAGGGGATGGGGACGACTCGGCGCCCAGGCCTTGCTGTTAGTTTAGGGGGGATGCCGCGGTGGCCGGCTCCCGAGGCCGTACCCTGGGGTCACTCTTAAAAACAAGGGAAGATGGGGGAAAGGTGTATGGGATAGGAAAAGTTTGTGACGCCACCCGTGGTTTCTGGTGAGGATCACCAGCGCTGCTACAGTCCTCTGAGGCCGGTGGTCAGTCAGCTTAGTTGGTGCGGCTCCCCATAGGTGGAGCGGGCCCTCAGGGCAGCGTAGAAAAAGGGGATGCAGGATAGAGGGGACCCAGCCGGGTTGGAGGATGAATAGGCACACTCACAACAGTTCACTTCAGTACCTTTACTGGTGGTGTTTCAGGCACGATCCAGGGCACTGTAGGGTGAAGGGTGCATATCAGGACTCTCCCTAGTGAGCGGGTGTGGGGCCTCCTGTTTCTTGCCTTTTCCTAGTCAGTTTATGACCTGCCTGGAGCTAGGCCTAACTTGGTCTCTGTCTTGCACCGACTGACCTGGTGGTAGGGCCTTCTGTTGGAGTTCACACTCCTTGGAATTTTGGGCCTCCGTGACTCCTGACCATGGTATATCAGTCAGCTTTTGGTGTTCCTGGGACATATAGTTTGCCAGGGGTTCCGGTGGTTTCTGCTGGTCCTAGAGATCCTTGCAGACATGGACCCGGTGTCCGGTATATGGTCTTGGGGTGAGCTGGCTAAGCTCCTCTGCCCCCTATGTAGCTCGCTACTCCACTTGCCTTCGGCCACTCGGGACCCTCACTAGGCTTCACTCTGGCAGTAGGCCTTGCTACTCTTCACCACTCTTATGGTGTCGGCACGCCGTTGGCTCACTAGTCTGAGCTCTCTCTAGACTGAGCTCCACTGCAGGCTGACCTCTCTCAGGCTCATCTACTGCAGGAACTCGACTGCCTAGCTCCACTTTCCCTATTTATATCCCTATCCGGGCTCCCTCTGGTGGTCAGAGGTGGAAGGTGGAGGTGTGTGTATGCTGTGAGGGCCTCTTGTGGAGGAATCCGTCCATGCACCCCTCTAGTATCTGTGGCACTAATGCACAGCAGGGCGCCACAAAGGCAGCAGGTATGCAGGGTCACAAGGCATATGCGGACCAGGAGCTGATAAAGGAGCACGGCAAACAAACAGAAAGTAACATTAGGAGTCCTAATACCAAGACACACTTCAGTCTTAAATAGGCCTTGGCAGTGGCAATTGGGGAAGGTGGTGAAGCCCTACCGAGCAGAGACAGGTGCGTAACAGCGAAGTTCAACTTGGGTTCTCTGCTAGAGAAATACAGATGTAAGATGGAGAGAGGCAGGTTGTTGTGATGGCGCAAGAATAAAGGAAGGCGGAGTCGAACTTCAAATAAATTATGAATAAGCCTGGGGGTTTCAACAAAATATATCTGAGACTCTCGATTTGAGGCAGCGGTCATCTGAGCGCTATGTTATTGACCTTATTAGACTCATACACTCATGGTCAAAGTCTATCGCGCAAGCCTTAGTCTCTTGTACAGTTTCTAGGTGGCTATTCCCATGGTACATGTTCTCCCTGCAGTCCTATGGCTTAATTCCACAGGGTAAATGCATGACAGACAGGGTATACATGGAGTTTGTTCAGGTGCCAGCCTGCCCTCCTTAGCGGGCCTCTATCACCTTCTAGTTCTCTCTCTGCAGTGTCTACTGATCTCTGTAGATCATCGCAGTTTTGAAGGCCATCTTTTCTCTGCAGGCCAACGCTGTGGCATAAAGTAGGGAGCTTTCTTCCACTTTATAGTTCTCAGAGGTTCTCTCCTTGGCTTTCAACTGGCATGACTGGTATGGTACAGGGAACCCAATACTCATCCCCAGCCGACACCAGGTACCTACTATCCGGTCCAACTTTCCTGGCAACAGGAGGGAAGCCTCCAACTCCTACCTACTGGACCTCTGGTCTCTAGTAGGCTTTGGCCTTACTCTTCCTTTGAAAGGCCACCACAGCACCCTTTTCTATAGGCCCATTCTCATTCCTAAACTGTCTGGAAGGGCGCCACCTCTGGTTCTTGAATTTTACTCATTCCTCTTCTTTTGAGTGGGTGACAAGCTAGTCAGAGTTATAATTCATCATCAGGAGCTTGCAACTATTCCCTTCAGCAGTGCACTCTGGCATCTTACAGACAGCGATGCCTCAGCCGGCCCTGTTACTCAAAACTGCCTCTCGTCTTCTGAGGCGGCTCATGCCTCAGTGGCCATTGATAGGCCCAAGAAAGAACTGTATTCTGCTACTATTCATGCCATTCTCGACTTCTGGAGCATCAGGGCTTAATCATTCATTCAGCATGAGAAAGCAGTAAGACAGCAGCACAGTTCTTGCCTGTATTTCCATGCTGCATACTTTCATTCAGACCCCAGATCTCCATATTGCTATCTTCAAGCACAGAAGCACAAAGCCTCACACAGTTGTCAAAACAGTGAGACAGGGGAGAGCCCAACTCCAACTTCATTCTCCCTTTCCTAAAGGGCCAGAGCTATTATCACTAAATTAGAATGTTTCAGTTCTCCTAATTAGAAATATTTGAGAAAGGTATTATATTTTGGTCTTCAAGAAGTTTTCCAGTAGGTGATAAGTCCACTTGAAGTTCAGCTGTAATCATAATGCTCCAAAGTCTATTCTAAAGTTTTGAACCCAGAAGAGAAGTGTTCCTCTTGCAAGTATTAAAATGGGCCCTTTAATTACTTTTAGGCTAGATCCCCTGCTCATTTTTTGCTTACTATGCCTTTTGGACAGAGAAGTCCTGCATAGGTTCTAGAAAACCAATAAGTGATTGGACCAACCAGGTCTAGCCACCATCTCTGCATGGGCCCCAACTAGTCTGCCTCTATAGTGTGTATATTTTTGGATTAACCTCTATGGGATATAGTAGGGCTATGCTCATACTATAGATCTCCTGGACTCCATATGCTGCCATCCCATCCACAGCTCCATAGAACTGACAACCATTATACCACCATGTTCATGAGGGCTCACTGACAATTTTCTTTGGGTTGCTTCACCATGAACATGGAGTTCATAGGGGACATGAGTGCCATAGCAAAGATAAAGTGAGCCTTTTTGGGTATTACTTGACAAAATCACAGTCCAAACCTCCGGGGCAGAAAGTACTAGAGCCCCATCACAAGTTTCTGAGACCTTGTTTGCTCATATTGCAGTTGTGAAGACCACATCCTCGTGCAAGTTGTCACCACCAATTTAAATAGAGATGAGAGCGACCTGGAATGATCTTCTTCTATAGTATGAACACTTTTGGTCATGGTAGAAGCTGCTTCCGACAGCTAGACTCCTGACCTGCTCTTGCTTGGTTAGAGGAGCCAAGGCCATATATTTCTAGTGTTCTTGATTTAAAGGAACAAGAACACTCAATCAGATTCCATTTTAACCCTTATGATTATCCAGATCCGTAGTTGCCAAGTAGATCCACAGCTCCAGGTAGACTTTGTGTTCAATTGCTAATGCCATGGATCCCTTACCAGAAGTCCTCAATTTGACTCAAGAAGCCACCATGATGAGCCATTGCAGATATTACAGAATAGTCTTCTCTCTCCTGGATGCCTTTTTATCGCTGGTATCTGCTCCATGGTGCAAGTTTTCTTGCATTTTGGGATGTTCTTACACCAATCCTTTGGTTGGTTTCTGCCATGAGAAACCATAACCTATTGCTTCTGTTAGCTGAGCTCTCCCTGAAGTCATACCCCTCATTAAAGTCTCATTGACATTGCTCCCTGAAGTCATACCCCTCATTCATGTCTCATTGACATTGCTTCCTGAAGTCATACCACTCATTAATGTCTTGTTGATGTTGCTCCTAAAGTCATACCCCTCGTTAATGTCTCGTTGACGTTGCTCCCTGAAGTCATACCCCTCGTTAATGTCTTATTGACGTTGCTCCCTGAAGTCATACCCATCATTATTGTCTCGTTGACATTGCTCCCTGAAGTCATACCCCACATTAATGTCTCGTTGATGTTGCACAAAGGGGAACTCCACGCGAACAGTTCTTGTATTCTGTATTGCAAACATCCATCAGCCTTTTGGTTCTGAGACTATATCAGCTTCAAAGATACGCATCGGCCTTAGACTGGAGCTCCAGCCAGATTTCTTCTTGAGAACTTTGTTAGTCCCTCCGTCTTCTGACTGTCCTAACCCTAACGAGAGTGACAAGACATTAGTGGCTTACCACTAAAATTTTGCTGACATCTTCTTTAGGAATCAGGTGTAGACTATACACCCTCAAAAAATCTCTATGACTGGTCTGATTGAGTTGGTGTTACACCTCTGTGATAAAGGTTACATCCATTATCTCTACCAGAGATCATAGATATATCTTGCAACATTAACTAAAATTTGAAGAATTTCTTGCTGGATCTGGGACCTTCTTTGTAGGAAAAACATACATTCTTGTGACCTTGTATCAATTATTAGGGGCTTAAAAAAAAGTTTCAATCAGGAATAAGTAGCCTCTTCCACTGATTTTGGAACTCTTCGATGGAAGTCAGTAGGTCTTCACCAAGCTTTACCCACGAGGAACCTACAAGTTAATGGTGAAGAAGAGAAAACAGCCTTCAATACTTGTGAGGGGCGCTCCAATTTTGGCGGACCATGAGTTTTCTCAAACCTGGGAAGTCAGACTGACTTACTGTATGATCAGCTTGCCCTGGCCTTTTGCCTGCTTGACTATGAATTTTGTCTCCTGTTTTGGGACATCAAAATTCGGCATTGTAACGGGTCTGGGAGGCGGAACCTCTGAGAAACTTATACAAGGGGGCGGTCCTTGTAAGGAAGCGGGTGGCGACCAGGGAAGACAGGCAGGCAGTCACAGCAGGTGACCGGGACAGTCTCTGGGTAAACGGGCAGGAGGTCACGGCAAGTGACCGGGACAGTCTCTGGGTAAACGGGCAGGAGGTCACAGCAAGTGACCAGGACAGTCTCTGGGTAAACGGGCAGGAGGTCACAGCAAGTGACCGGGACAGTCTCTGGGTAAACGGGCAGGAGGTCACAGCAAGTGACCGGGACAGTCTCTGGGTAAATGGGCAGGTACGACCTGTGACGGCTGAGCCTCCAGGTAGGCTAGCAGGCAGATGGCAGATGAGTGCTCCCAGGTGAGCAGGCGAGAGTCTCTGGATAAGCAGGTGGTCTCAGCATGTGACGGCGGAGCCTCCAGGTAGGCTAACAGGCAGGTAGCAGATGAGCGCTCCCAGGTGAGCGGGCAAGAGTCTCTGGACTGGCAGGTGGTCACAGCACGTGACGGCGGAGCCTCCAGGTAGGCTAACAGGCAGGTAGCAGATGAGCGCTCCAGGTGAGCGGGCAAGAGTCTCTGGACTGGCAGGTGGTCACAGCAC
The DNA here is from genome assembly GCF_046119375.1 of Phyllobates terribilis. Taxonomy (NCBI): domain Eukaryota; kingdom Metazoa; phylum Chordata; class Amphibia; order Anura; family Dendrobatidae; genus Phyllobates; species Phyllobates terribilis. The sequence goes on from NW_027362770.1 coordinate 161,602,348, forward strand.
GTGACGGCGGAGCCTCCAGGTAGGCTAACAGGCAGGTAGCAGATGAGCGCTCCCAGGTGAGCGGGTTAGCTGGTCCATAGACAGACTGACAGGAGTCGGAAGGCAGACCGTCGGACCTCAGGCTAGCAAACGGGCAAGCGGATAACAGGCAGGAATCAGACAGCAAACTGGCAGGAAACTGGCAGGTAACTGGAAACGGGACCTGAGGGCTGAAGCAGAGTAGTGAACAGTGCAACAACATTGCTCGGGCACCTCCATTTTGGAGGAGGTGCCATTGGCCGGGGACTCCTTAGGGCGACGCGCGCGGCCCCTTTAAGAGAGGGGGAGCGCGCGCGCCCTAAGCACAGTGACCGGGGGAGAGCGGGCGCTGCAGGCAGAGCGGGAGGAAGCCGCCGGGCACGGAGCAGAAAGGTGAGGGGAACAGCGTCCCTGCCTAGCAGGAGGCAGGGACGCCGACGCTACAGGCATGTGTCCATCCATGCATCAATCTTTGCCAATAAAGACTTCTCTGGGGATGTGACCTGGGGATTCCCTGTGGGAAAATCCACACCTCCTCACTTATGTTAAGGGTGAAGAACTCACAATCCCTTTAATTCCACTTCCTGGTTTAGCCCACGTCTGCCCTTCTTCAGTCATGGATGCTCCCAGAAATTGTCCATGAAGTGGGACAACTGGTGCTAAGCCCTCCGAAAAGGGGTTGATGGGTTAAATGGGTTGTCTGGGATTCATTTTAGGCATGTAGATGTAGAAGATAACAAACGTATCGCTGTCTTTGTCTTTATTCATTGATTGCAGCGGTCACGTAAGCTAAGGTTGTGATTACATCGCTGCAGCCAATCAACAAACAGTGAGGGAAATGATAGAAAAGGATTTAAAGGGGTTTTACTATCCGTGGGACCCCAAAAGATCACAAGAATGGGAATCTGCTGTGGGAAAAGAGAGCTTGTGTTAGTGAGCATGTGCGACCACATGAACTATCTATAGGAGTGGTGGTCGCACATGCTCACTACAAATTTACTCACATGGGACCTCGGTTCTCAGGATTAGTGAGGCTTTCAGCAGCCAGATCCTCGGCGATCATGCATTTATAAAAACATCTATAAAAAAAAATCCCTGGTGGTCTTAAAAGGGGTTGCTCCTTTTTGGAAAATCACTGTTGACTCACCCAACCCCAGGTCCACTACTGAGTATCCACCACTGCTTCCCGTCTCTATTATTGTCTGCAGTGCTGACGACACAGGCAATCATTGAGATTAGAAGCACTGCCGGCAATCAGTAAGATCAGAGGCGCTGCAGGCAATCAGTAAGATCAGAGGAGCTGCAGGCAATCAGTAAGATCAGAGGAGCTGCAGGCAATCAGACGGATTCCTAAATACTTGATGAAAAGGGTGGACAACACTATAATAAGAACCAGGACATACGACGCTATGAAGTTTGTTTCAGGGGCCTGTAGTGATGTCTTATATCCACTAGACGGTGCTGCAGCCACAGTAATATAATATACCGTTATATCAGATGCTGCAGAATAACTGGAGGATTTTTATTACTGGGGTTTTGTTGTTGTTTTTTTTTATTTTTTTTTTATTAAAATTTATGATTCGCCTTCCTGATGTCAGATCTGACATCCATGATCCAAGTTGATAAAAGGATTTATTTCAAGTGGATTTTGGAGCGGATCCGTTTCAAAGTCCATGTAAAAAAAACTCTGTGTGAACATACCCCAAGCAGTGTCGTTTTGACAGCCCAGTAGTGCCGCAGTTATAGGTTAAGAGCAGCAGGGCTGTGGGGTAATGAGCATTGTTGTAGCACATTGGAGGATAGGGTAGACATTGGGCACTATTGCTAGCAGGACAGCAAAGGGCAAAAAATACACTGGGCACTGTTGTTAGGGCACTATAAAAGGACAGGGCATACATCGGGCACTGCTGCTTGTAGGGCAGTATAGAGGAGAGGGCATACACTGGGCACTGCTGCTAGTAGGGCAGTATAGAGGACAGGGCATACACCAGGCATTGCTGCTAGTAGGGCAGTATAGAGGACAGGGCATACATTGGGCACTGCTGCTAGTAGGGCAGTATAGAGGAGAGGGCATACACTGGGCACTGCTGCTAGTGGGGCAGTATAGAGGACAGGGCATACACTGGGCACTGCTGCTAGTAGGGCAGTATAGAGGACAGGGCATACACCAGGCACTGCTGCTCATAGGGCAGTATAGAGGAGAGGGCATACACTGGGCACTGCTGCTAGTAGGGCAGTATAGAGGACAGGGCATACATTGGGCACTGCTGTTAGTAGGGCAGTATAGAGGACAGGGCATACATTAGCCACTGCTGTTAGTAGGGCAGTATAGAGGACAAGGCATACACCGGGCACTGCTGTTATTAGGGCAGTATAGAGGACAGGGCATACACCGGGCACTGCTGTTAGTAGGGCAGTATAGAGGACAGGGCATACACCGGGCACTGCTGTTAGTAGGGCAGTATAGAGGACAGGGCATACATTGGGTACTGCTGCTAGTAGGGCAGTATAGAGGACAGGGCATACATTGGGCACTACTGTTAGTAGGGCAGTATAGAGGACAGGGCATACACCGGGCACTGCTGCTTGTAGGGCAGTATAGAGGACAGGGCATACACCGGGCACTGCTGTTAGTAGGGCAGTATAGAGGACAAGGCATACACCGGGCACTGCTGTTAGTAGGGCAGTATAGAGGACAGGGCATACACCGGGCACTGCTGCTAGTAGGGCAGTATAGAGGACAGGGCATACATTGGGCACTGTTAGTAGGGCAGTATAGAGGACAGGGCATACACTGGGCACTGCTGCTTGTAGGGCAGTATAGAGGACAGGGCATACACCGGGCACTGCTGTTAGTAGGGCAGTATAGAGGACAGGGCATACACCGGGCACTGCTGTTAGTAGGGCAGTAAAGAGGACAGGGCATACATTGGGCACTGCTGTTAGTAGGGCAGTATAGAGGACAGTGCATACACTGGGCACTGCTGCTTGTAGGGCAGTATAGAGGACAGGGCATACACCGGGCACTGCTGTTAGTAGGGCAGAATAGAGGACAGGGCATACACCGGGCACTGCTGTTAGTAGGGCAGTAAAGAGGACAGGGCATACATTGGGCACTGCTGTTAGCAGGGCAGTATAGAGGACAGTGCATACACTGGGCACTGCTGCTTGTAGGGCAGTATAGAGGACAGGGCATACACCGGGCACTGCTGTTAGTAGGGCAGTATAGAGGACAGGGCATACACCGGGCACTGCTGTTAGTAGGGCAGTATAGAGGACAGGGCATACACTGGGCACTGCTGCTAGTAGGGCAGTATAGAGGACAGGGCATACATTGGGCACTGCAGTTAGTAGGGCAGTTTACAGGACAGGGCATACATTGAGCACTGCTGCTAGTAGGGCAGTATAGAGGACAGGGCATACACTGGGCACTGCAGCTAGTAGGGCAGTATAGAGGACAGGGCATACACCGGGCACTGCTGTTAGTAGGGCAGTATAGAGGACAGGGCATACATTGGGCACTGCTGTTAGTAGGGCAGTATAGAGGACAGGGCATACACGGGGCACTGCTGTTAGTAGGGCAGCATAGAGGACAGGGCATACATTGGGCACTGCTGCTTGTAGGGCAGTATAGAGGACAGGGCATACATTGGGCACTGCTGTTAGTAGGGCAGTATAGAGGACAGGGCATACATTGGGCACTGCTGTTAGTAGGGCAGTATAGAGGACAGGGCATACATTGGGCACTGCTGTTAGTAGGGCAGTATAGAGGACAAGGCATACCCCAGGCACTGCTGTTAGCACGGCAGTATAGAGGACAGGGAATACACCGGGCACTGGTGCTTGTAGGGCAGTATAGAGGACAGGGCATTCACTGGGCACTGCTGCTTGTAGGGCAGTATAGAGGACAGGGCATACATATGGCACTGCTGTTAGTAGGGCAGTATAGAGGACAGGGCATACATTGGGCACTGCTGTTAGTAGGGCAGTATAGAGGACAGGGCATACATTTGGCACTGCTGTTAGCAGGGCAGTATAGAGGACAAGGCATACCCCAGGCACTGCTGTTAGTAGGGCAGTATAGAGGACAGGGCATACACCGGGCACTGCTGTTAGTAGGGCAGTATAGAGGACAGGGCATACACCGGGCACTGCTGTTAGTAGGGCAGTATAGAGGACAGGGCATACACCGGGCACTGCTGTTAGTAGGGCAGTATAGAGGACAGGGCATACATTGGGCACTGCTGTTAGTAGGTCAGTATAGAGGACAGGGCATACATTGGGTACTGCTGCTAGTAGGGCAGTATAGAGGACAGGGCATACATTGGGCACTGCTGTTAGTAGGGCAGTATAGAGGACAAGGCATACACCGGGCACTGCTGTTAGTAGGGCAGTATAGAGGACAGGGCATACACCGGGCACTGCTGTTAGTAGGGCAGTATAGAGGACAGGGCATACACCGGGCACTGCTGTTAGTAGGGCAGTATAGAGGACAGGGCATACACAGGGCAGTATAGAGGACAAGGCATACATTGGGTACTGCTGCTAGTAGGGCAGTATAGAGGACAGGGCATACATTGGGCACTGCTGCTTGTAGGGCAGTATAGAGGACAGGGCATACACCGGGCACTGCTGTTAGTAGGGCAGTATAGAGGACAGGGCATACACCGGGCACTGCTGCTAGTAGGGCAGTATAGAGGACAGGGCATAGATTGGGCACTGCTGTTAGTAGGGCAGTATAGAGGACAGGGCATACAATGGGCACTGCTGTTAGTAGGGCAGTATAGAGGACAGGGCATACATTGGGCACTGCTGTTAGTAGGGCAGTATAGAGGACAAGGCATACCCGAGGCACTGCTGTTAGTAGGGCAGTATGGAGGACAGGGCATACACCGGGCACTGCTGTTAGTAGGGCAGTATAGAGGACAGGGCATACATTGGGCACTGCTGTTAGCAGGGCAGTATAGAGGACAGGGCATACATTGGGCACTGCTGCTAGTAGGGCAGTATAGAGGACAGGGCATACATTGGGTACTGCTGCTAGTAGGGCAGTATAGAGGACTGGGCATACATTGGGCACTGCTGCTTGTAGGGCAGTATAGAGGACAAGGCATACACCGGGCACTGCTGCTTGTAGGGCAGTATAGAGGATAGGGCATACACCGGGCAATGCTGCTAGTAGGGCAGTATAGAGGACAGGGCATACACCGGGCACTGCTGCTAGTAGGGCAGTATAGAGGACAGGGCATACATTGGGCACTGCTGTTAGTAGGGCAGTATAGAGGACAGGGCATGCATTGGGCACTGCTGTTAGTAGGACAGTATAGAGGACAGGGCATACATTGGGTACTGCTGTTAGTAGGGCAGTATAGAGGACAGGGCATACACGGGGCACTGCTGCTAGTAGGGCAGTATAGAGGACAGGGCATACATTGGGCACTGCTGCTAGTAGGGCAGTATAGAGGACAGGGCATACATTGGGCACTGCTGTTAGTGGGGCAGTATAGAGGACAGGGCATACATTGGGCACTGCTGTAAGTAGGGCAGTATAGAGGACAGGGCATACACCGGGCACTGCTGCTAGTAGGGCAGTATAGAGGACAGGGCATACACTGGGCACTGCTGCTAGTAGGGCAGTATAGAGGACAGGGCATACATTGGGCACTGCTGTTAGTAGGGCAGTATAGAGGACAGGGCATACATTGGGCACTGCTGTTAGTAGGGCAGTATAGAGGACAGGGCATACATTGGGCACTGATGCTAGCAGGGCAGTATAGAGGACAGGGCATACATTGGGAACTGCTGCTTGTAGGGCAGTATAGAGGACAGGGCATACACCAGGCACTGCTGCTTGTAGGGCAGTATAGAGGAAAGGGCATACACTGGGCACTGCTGCTAGAAGGGCAGTATAGAGGACAGGGCATACATTGGGCACTACTGTTAGTAGGGCAGTATAGAGGACAGAGCATGCATTGGGCACTGCTGTTAGTAGGGCAGTATAGAGGACAGGGCATACACCGGGCACTGCTGTTAGTAGGGCAGTAAAGAGGACAGGGTTTACACCGGGCACTGCTGCTAGTAGGGCAGTATAGAGGACAGGGCATACATTGGGCACTGCTGTTAGTAAGGCAGTATAGAGGACAGGGCATACATTGAACACTGCTGCTAGTAGGGCAGTATAGAGGACAGGCCATACATTGGACACTGCTGCTAGTAGGGCAGTATAGAGGACAGGGCATACATTGGGCACTGCTGTTAGTAGGGCAGTATAGAGGACAGAGCATACATTGTGCACTGCTGTTAGTAGGGCAGTATAGAGGACAGGGCATACACTGGGCACTGCTGTTAGTAGGGCAGTATAGAGAGGCCTGCTGGGCCTCCTCCATCTGCCGGCCCAGCTCCTGTACCTCATCGCGGAGGAAGCTCGTATCCGGGCCGGTCGGTGCTGGGGATGTCACAGTGGCAGTGACCCAAGGGCGGTCAATAAAAGGGGAAGGTAGAAAGGGAATAAAGTTTTTATAGAGATAATGTTCGTGACGCCACCTGTGGTATGCGGCTATATGGAGCCGCCGCTGCGGTGCAGATCCTCTGGAGCTGATGGTGACGCAGCAGAGTTGGTTCAGCTCTCCACAAGCAGAGTTAAGCTCCAGGGCAGGATATAGTGATGTTATGAGGTAAATGTTGCTGGTGCTGTGTAGTGCAGGGCTGGTGATGGCTCAGCAATAATTCCAGGACACAGTGAGGTGCAGTCTTCAAGGTTTACTCACAGTTCTCATGCTGCTCCTGGTTACAACTGCCAGCTTAAAACCACCCACGTCATCCTGCGGTCACCAAGAAAGGGGTTCAGCAACTCTCAAGTATCTCAGTAGTACTTAAACAGGACCCCGTTCTATGTGCCTTCCTCGGTCGTCTTCCTGCACTGGCTCTCACCCTCCTGCCCTGCGCCTCACAATCAGTGTCCCAAGCCGGTAGCCTCGGATCTTGTCGGGTGACCTGCAGTCCCCTGAATCCTATGCGGCCACCTTTTCGGCGATATAATTGGGGTTTTGGGCAGCTGCACCTTGAAAGTACAGTAGCCTCCGGTTAACTAGCTGAGCCTTGTAGTTCTCCACTAGTTTAGGGGCCGGTCCCCTCTGCGGCCGGATCCCTCCACGTCCGTGTAGATTCGGGCGCACGGGTGGCTTCCTGCACTTCCCGTGCCCCTGGGATCCCCTCTATTCCTCTTGGAGCCTTCCCTCTGCTCCCGTCCTCTCTGTCTGTTCTCCTGGGCCTCCCAGACTAGGCCCTGTCTCCTGAGCGGAGCTCCTTCTGAGCTCCCACTCCAGCTCTCTCTCCTAACACTGCACTCCAGCTCCCAGCACTGGAGCAGGAGACTGGCCTGTTCTAGAACCTTCTACCTTCTTTTTATACTTCTTCCTGATGGTGCTCCCCTGAACTACTTCCTCCACCCACACCCACTACATGGTTCCCCCCCACTTGGTTCCCCCCTTCCAACCAGGGACAGGTCTCAGCATTGTACACGTGCATCTTGCCCCGCCTGCTGGTCTGGAATGGTGTAGTGTAGGATGTGAGTGGGTGGGTCCCGGGCTGTACTCCCTCCTTACCGGAGAGTGGGATACCACACCTCTGGGTGAGATGCAGTACCTCTGTGGCGACTGAACCCGCAGGGGCACCACACATACATTGGGCACTGCTGTTAGTAGGGCAGTAAAGAGGACAGGGCATACATTGGGCATTGCTGTTAGTAGGGCAGTATAGAGGACAGGGCATACACCGGGCACTGCTGCTAGTAGGGCAGTATAGAGGACAGGACATACATTGGGCACTGCTGCTTGTAGGACAGTATAGAGGACAGGGCATACATTGGGCACTGCTGTTAGTAGGGCAGTGTAGAGGACAGAGCATACACTGGGCACTGCTGTTAGTAGGGCAGTATAGAGGACAGGGCATACATTGGGCACTGCTGCTTTTAGGGCAGTATAGAGGACAGGGCATACATTGGGCACTGCTGTTAGTAGGGTAGTATAGAGGACAGGGCATACACTGGGCACTGCTGTTAGTAGGACAGTATAGAGGACAGGGCATACATTGGGCACTGCTGTTAGTAGGGCAGTATAGAGGACAGGGCATACACTGGGCACTGCTGTTAGTAGGGCAGTATAGAGGACAGGGCATACACCGGGCACTGCTGCTAGTAGGGCAGTATAGAGGACAGGGCATACACCGGGCACTGATGTTAGTAGGGCAGTATAGAGGACAGGGCATACATTGGGCACTGCTGTTAGTAGGGCAGTATAGAGGACAGGGCATACACTGGGCACTGCTGTTAGTAGGGCAGTATAGAGGACAGGGCATACATCAGGCACTGCTGTTAGTAGGGCAGTATAGAGGACAGGGCATACATTGGGCACTGCTGCTTGTAGGGCAGTATAGAGGACAGGGCATACACTGGGCACTGCTACTTGTAGGGCAGTATAGAGGACAGGGCATACACCAGGCACTGCTGTTAGTAGGGCAGTATAGAGGACAGGGCATACACCGGGCACTGCTGCTAGTAGGGCAGTATAGAGGACAGGGCATACACCGGGCACTGATGTTAGTAGGGCAGTATAGAGGACAGGGCATACATTGGGCACTGCTGTTAGTAGGGCAGTATAGAGGACAGGGCATACACTGGGCACTGCTGCTTGTAGAGCAGTATAGAGGACAGGGCATACACCGGGCACTGCTGCTAGTAGGGCAGTATAGAGGACAGGGCATACACCGGGCACTGATGTTAGTAGGGCAGTATAGAGGACAGGGCATACATTGGGCACTGCTGTTAGTAGGGCAGTATAGAGGACAGGGCATACATTGGGCACTGCTGCTTGTAGGGCAGCATAGAGGACAGGGCATACACAGGGCACTGTTACCAGTGCAGGTGTATTGAGGGCTTGGCATACACTGGGCACTGTTACTTGTAGATCTTTATAGAGAGCAGGGCATATATTGGGGACTGTTTGTAATAGGGCCACATAGAGGACATTACATACATTCGGCGCTGCTGCTAGTAGGTCTGACCACAGGGCAGGGCATACATTGGTCTCTTTTTGATCTATAGAGAAGCCTGGGCACGGTTGCTGTTTACCCAGGTGAGCACAGGCTTGGCATGTTTTCCAGGGAGGGCAGAGCTGGGCACTGATTGTGAGGGGAGGGCAGTGCTGGGCACAGGCTGTGCGGGGAGGGCAGAGCTGGGCACTGATTGTGCGGGGAGGACAGTGCTGGGCACAGGCTGTGCAGGGAGGGCAGAGCTGGGCACTGACTGTGTGGGAAGGGCAGAGATGGGCACTGTGCGGGGAGGGCAGAGCTGGGCACTGTGCGGGGTGGGCAGAGCTGGGCACTGTGCGGGGAGGGCAGAGCTGGGCACTGTGCGGGGAGGGCAGAGCCGGGCACTGTGCGGGGTGGGCAGAGCTGGGCACTGACTGTGCAGGGAGGGCAGAGCCGGGCACTGACTGTGCAGGGAGGGCAAAGCCGGGCACTGTGCGGGGTGGGCAGAGCTGAGCACTGTGCGGGGTGGGCAGAGCTGGGCACTGTGAGGGGTGGGTAGAGCTGGGCACTGACTGTGCAGGGAGGGCAGAACCGGGCACTGACTGTGCAGGGAGGGCAGAGCTGGGCACTGACTGTGTGGGGAGGGCAGAGCTGGGCACTGTGCGGGGAGGGCAGAGATGGGCACTGTGCGGGGAGGGCAGAGCTGGGCACTGTGCAGGGTGAGCAGAGCCGGGCACTGTGCGGGGTGGGCAGAGCTGGGCACTGTGCAGGGAGGGCAGAGCTGAGCACTGTGCGGGGAGGGCAGAGCTGGGCACTGACTGTGCAGGGAGGGCAGAGCTGGGCACTGACTGTACAGGGAGGGCAGAGCTGGGCACTGACTGTGCGGGGAGGGCAGAGCTGGGCATTGTGTGGGGTGGGCAGAGCCGGGCACTGTGCGGAGAGGGCAGAGCTGGGCACTGTGCAGGGAGGGCAGAGCTGGGCACTGACTGTGCAGGGAGGGCAGAGCTGGGCACTGACTGTGCAGGGAGGGCAGAGCTGGGCACTGACTGTGCAGGGAGGGCAGAGCCGGGCACTGACTGTGCAGGGAGGGCAGAGCCGGGCACTGTGCAGGGAGGGCAGAGCCGGGCACTGACTGTGCGGGGAGGGCAGAGCTGGGCACTGACTGTGCAGGGAGGGCAGAGCCAGGCACTGTGCGGGGAGGGCAGAGCTGGGCACTGACTGTGCGGGGAGGGCAGAGCCAGGCACTGACTGTGCGGGGAGGGCAGAGCCAGGCACTGACTGTGCGGGGAGGGCAGAGCTGGGCACTGACTGTGCGGGGAGGGCAGAGCTGGGCACTGTGCGGGGAGGGCAGAGCCGGGCACGGACTGTGCGGGGAGGGCGGAGCTGGGCACTGACTGTGCGGGGAGGGCAGAGCTGGGCACTGACTGTGCGGGGAGGGCAGAGCTGGGGACTGTGCGGGGAGGGCAGAGCTGGGCACTGACTGTGCGGGGTGGGCAGAGCTGGGCACTGACTGTGCGGGGTGGGCAGAGCTGGGCACTGACTGTGCGGGGTGGGCAGAGCCGGGCACGGACTGTGTGTTAGGAGGGTAGAGCCGTGCACTGACTGTGCGGGGAGGGCAGAGCTGGGCACTGTGCGGGGAGGGCAGAGCTGGGCACAGACTGTGCGGGGAGGGCAGAGCTGGGCACTGTGCGGGGAGGGCAGAGCTGGGCACTGTGCGGGGAGGGCAGAGCTGGGCACGGACTGTGCGGGGAGGGCAGAGCTGGGCACTGTGCGGGGAGGGCAGAGCTGGGCACGGACTGTGCGGGGAGGGCAGAGCTGGGCACTGAGCGGGGAGGGCAGAGCTGGGCACTGACTGTGCAGGGAGGGCAGAGCTGGGCACTGACTGTGCGGGGAGGGCAGAGCTGGGCACTGTGCGGGGAGGGCAGAGCTGGGCACTGTGTAGGGAGGGCAGAGCTGGGCACTGTGCGGGGAGGGCAGAGCTGGGCACTGTGTAGGGAGGGCAGAGCTGGGCACTGTGCGGGGAGGGCAGAGCCTGGAGCCGCCTCCTATCAGCAGCTTCCCTCCCGCATGCTCAGAGCCGTCGCCGCAGACAGCATGGCGGAGCCCGGAGTCCCGCAGCAGGATGGCGGCTTCCCTCAGTTCCTGGAGCTGCACCAGGCGGCCCTGCTGGCCTCGGGGGTGCCCCGGGTGTACTGGCCGAGCCTGCACCGCAAGCTGGAGGGGGAGGTAGGCGGCGCGGGGCCTCCGGACACAGCGGGGGCTGCAGAGTGTGAGGGGTTAATGCTGATACTGCGGGATTGATGGCTCTGTATGGGGGAGAGCGCCCCCCAACACAGGAGGATGAGGGGCGTCATCATGGAGGGTCTATGTGGTGGGTGACAGCTGCACCCCATAATTGGGCACCAGGGACATTGAGTTTTTGTAGGTTTTTACACCAGACACAAATTGTGCAAAAGTTGTAGAGAGCAGCGACCACATATCTAACGGGCGCATTGTACTGGAGTGAGGGGTCTGTCGCTCTCTCCCCGCCCTCCGCGTGTAGCTCGGGGTCTGTCGCTCTCTCCCCGCCCTCCGCGTGTAGCTCGGGGTCTGTTGCTCTCTCCCCGCCCTCCGCGTGTAGCTCGGGGTCTGTCGCTCTCTCCCCGCCCTCCGCGTGTAGCTCGGGGTCTGTCGCTCTCTCCCCGCCCTCCGCGTGTAGCTCGGGGTCTGTCGCTCTCTCCCCGCCCTCCGCGTGTAGCTCGGGGTCTGTCGCTCTCTCCCCGCCCTCCGCGTGTAGCTCGGGGTCTGTCGCTCTCTCCCCGCCCTCCGCGTGTAGCTCGGGGTCTGTCGCTCTCTCCCCGCCCTCCGCGTGTAGCTCGGGGTCTGTCGCTCTCTCCCCGCCCTCCCCGTGTAGCTCGGGGTCTGTCGCTCTCTCCCCGCCCTCCGCGTGTAGCTCGGGGTCTGTCGCTCTCTCCCCGCCCTCCGCGTGTAGCTCGGGGTCTGTCGCTCTCTCCCCGCCCTCCCCGTGTAGCTCGGGGTCTGTCGCTCTCTCACCGCCCTCCGCGTGTAGCTCGGGGTCTGTCGCTCTCTCCCCGCCCTCCGCGTGTAGCTCGGGGTCTGTCGCTCTCTCCCCGCCCTCCGCGTGTAGCTCGGGGTCTGTCGCTGTCTCCCCGCCCTCCCCGTGTAGCTCGGGGTCTGTCGCTCTCTCCCCGCCCTCCGCGTGTAGCTCGGGGTCTGTCGCTCTCTCCCCGCCCTCCGTGTGTAGCTCGGGGTCTGTCGCTCTCTCCCCGCCCTCCGCGTGTAGCTCGGGGTCTGTCGCTCTCTCCCCGCCCTCCCCGTGTAGCTCGGGGTCTGTCGCTCTCTCCCCGCCCTCCGCGTGTAGCTCGGGGTCTGTCGCTCTCTCACCGCCCTCCGCGTGTAGCTCGGGGTCTGTCGCTCTCTCCCCGCCCTCCGCGTGTAGCTCGGGGTCTGTCGCTCTCTCACCGCCCTCCGCGTGTAGCTCGGGGTCTGTCGCTCTCTCCTCGCCCTCCCCGTGTAGCTCGGGGTCTGTCGCTCTCTCACCGCCCTCCGCGTGTAGCTCGGGGTCTGTCGCTCTTTCCCCGCCCTCCCCGTGTAGCTCGGGGTCTGTCGCTCTCTCCCCGCCCTCCGCGTGTAGCTCGGGGTCTGTCGCTCTCTCACCGCCCTCCGCGTGTAGCTCGGGGTCTGTCGCTCTCTCCCCGCCCTCCCCGTGTAGCTCGGGGTCTGTCGCTCTCTCACCGCCCTCCGCGTGTAGCTCGGGGTCTGTCGCTCTTTCCCCGCCCTCCCCGTGTAGCTCGGGGTCTGTCGCTCTCTCCCCGCCTTCGTTTAATGCCGCCTCTGTCGCTCTCTCCTTGGATTTCTCTGACCTTGAGCCCTTAGGAGCCAATTAATAATAGGATTTGCCGACTCAGGAGATGGGATGATATCAGACAAACATAACCCAGCCATATAGATACAGCATCGACCTTCTGTATGGTCACAGTACCCCTAAATCTAATCTAGGAATGTGACTCCCAGGAGTGTTTATATGTAAACTGACTGCGGCACGTCCAGTACCCGGCCTGGGCATGTTACCTGAGCCCGCAGCCCTGGCAGCCACTGCAGATGTGTCATGTAAGAGAAGGCGGCACAAATACATCAGGGGTTACATAAATTATGGCTGAGATTACAGCCCCTCCCATTGATTTGTTAAGGAGACAAGCACCTTACATCCTGTATTATACTCAAGAGCTACACTCACTATTCTGCTGGTGCAGTCACTGTGTACATACATTACATTACTGATCCTGAGTTACATCCTGTATTATACTCCAGAGCTGCACTCACTATTCTGGTTGTGCAGTCACTATGTACATACATTACATTACTGATCCTGAGTTACATCCTGTATTATACTCCAGAGCTGCACTCACTATTCTGCTGGTGCAGTCACTGTGTACATACATTACATTACTGATCCTGAGTTACATCCTGTATTATACTCCAGAGCTGCACTCACTATTCTGCTGGTGCAGTCACTGTGTACATACATTACATTACTGATCCTGAGTTACATCCTGTATTATACTCCAGAGCTGCACTCACTATTCTGCTTGTGCAGTCACTGTGCACATACATTACTGATCTTGTGTTATACTCCAGAGCTGCACTCACTATTCTGCTGTGTACATACATTACCTCTCTTGCATTTCCATTGATGGTGAGTAACCCAAGTCTTCTTAACTTACCTTCCAGATGTTTGATGCGGGGGAAATGTTTGGAATAATGCAGGTGGAGGAGGCCGAAGAGGAGGATGAAGAACAGGACGAAATTGAAAGAGAACTGAAAAAGAATCCGAATCCGGGGAAGGAACCATCATTCAAAGTAATTGTCACCAATGAGCACGGGCTGCAAGCCACTGACCCCAACTGGTGCGTTTATTGAGTAGCTGGGCTGGGTGCTCTTAAAGGGGGTGTCTCTTCAAGACAACTGCTGTCTTACTATTGCGTATGGACATCATAGCGGGGGTCCGCCACGGTCAGTGCCGAGAGCTGCTCAGGTTCCAATCAGGAGGACTCTCTTCTACCATCTTACATGGTTCCCTATTTGTCTCAGTGGCCTACATGTAATACCACATTTCCCCAGTAGTGGCCACTGCAGAGAAAACAGTTTGTAGGAGCCAGATCCTCGTCGATCATCTCATGGTCATACTTTATATCTGTAAATTTGTTTTTTATATATATATATATATATATATATATATATATATAGTATTTTTAGGGAACCTCCCACTTGACTAAATGAAATAAACTTTATTAGTAGCTAGATATTTAATTTTTATTAAGATTGTACATTAACCAGAATTAGAGGTCAGACTGAGGATCTGACTACACAGGGTTTGTTCGTAGTCTGTTACCATGGAAACATAAATTTAAATAGAAACTATGTGCGCAAAATAACTGATTTTTAAAAAAAAATAAAAAAATATTTACAGCATTTTTCTGATTGACCACGCGTGGACTTACCGCGTGGAGCACGCCCGGCACCAGTTGATGGAAGTTCCCGGCCTCCTTCATCGTATGGCCAACCTTATGGGCATAGAGTTTCACGGAGAGGTTCCGGATCTGGATGTGGTAGAGATGGTTCTGAAGGAGATGTGGAAGTATAACCAGACCTATCAGCTGTCACATGGGGTAAGGTGACGCCATACTTTACCTTGAAGAACTTAAAGGGAAGGTTCACTTTTTTAGTTTTTTTTATCAGTTATTAAGGTAGCTCTATACTTTTTAAAGGGATTGTCCGGGTCTTAGGTTTTTACAGCCTATATGTAGGATAGGTTATAAATACCAGATCGGTGGGGCACCTCCGCTGATCCTTCATTGGCCGGATGTACAGTGCATTGTGAAAGTATTTGGCCCCCTTGAACTTTTCTACCTTTTGCCACATTTCTGGCTTCAAACATAAAAATATAAAATTCTAATTTTGGGGGGAAGAATCAACAACAAGTGGGACACAATCGTGAAGTGGAACGAAATTTATTGGATATTTTAAACTTTTTTTAACAAATTAAAAACTGAAAAGTGGGGCGTGCAATATTATTCGGCCCCCTTGAGTTAATACTTTGTAGCGCCACCTTTTGCTGCGATTACAGCTGCAAGTCTCTTGGGGTATGTCTCTATCAGTTTTGCACATCGAGAGGCTGAAATTCTTGCCCATTCTTCCTTGCAAAACAGCTCGATCTCAGTGAGGTTGGATGGAGGGCGTTTGTGAACAGCAGTTTTCAGCTCTTTCCACAGATTCTCGATTGGATTCAGGTCTGGACTTTGACTAGCCCATTCTAACACCTGGATACGTTTATTTTTGAACCATTCCATTGTAGATTTTGCTTTATTTTTGGGATCATTGTCTTGTTAGAAGATAAATCTCAGTCTCAGGTCTTTTGCAAACTCCAACAGGTTTTCTTCCAGAATGGTCCTGTATTTGGCTCCGTCCATTTTCCCATCAATTTTAACCATCTTCCCTGTCCCTGCTGAAGAAAAGCAGGCCCAAACCATGATGCTGCCACCACCATGTTTGACAGTGGGGATGGTGTTTTGAGGGTGATGAGCTGTGTTGCTTTTACGCCAAACATATCGTTTTGCATTGTGGCCAAATAGTTAGATTTTGGTTTCATCTGACCAGAGCACCTTATTCCACATGTTTCATGTGTCTCCCAGGTGGCTTGTGGCAAACTTCAAGCGAGACTTTTTATGGATATCTTTGAGAAATGGCTTTCTTCTTGCCACTCTTCCATAAAGGCCAGATTTGTGCAGTGTACGACTGATTGTTGCCCTATAGACAGACTCTCCCACCTCAGCTGTAGATCTCTGCAGCTCATCCAGAGTGATCATGGGCCTTTTGGCTGCATCTCTGATCAGTCTTCTCCTTGTTCGAGATGAAAGTTTAGAGGGACGGCTGGGTCTTGGTAGATTTGCAGTGGTCTGATACTCCTTCCATTTCAATATGATCGCTTGCACAGTGCTCCTTGAGATGTTTAAAACCTGGGAAATCTTTTTGTATCCAAATCCGGCTTTAAACTTCACCACAACAGTATCTCGGACCTGCCTGGTGTGTTACTTGGTCTTCATGATGCTCTCTGCACTTGAAACAGACCCCTGAGACTATCACAGAGCAGGTGCATTTATACGGAGACTTGATTACACACAGGTGGATTCTATCTATCATTACCAGTCACTTAGGACAACATTGGATCCTTCAGAGATCCTCACTGAACTTCTGCACTGAAAGTAAAGGGGCCGAATAATATTTCACGCCCCACTTTTCAGTTTTTCATTTTTTTAAAAAGTTTAAAATATCCAATAAATTTTGTTCCACTTCACGATTGTGTCCCACTTGTTGTTGATTCTCCCCCCAAAAATTTGAATTTTATATCTTTGTTTGAAGCCAGAAATGTGGCGAAAGGTAGAAAAGTTCAAGGGGGCCAAATACTTCGACAATGCACTGTAAATGCACTGCTCCATACACCATGTAGTGGCCGTACTCAGGTACTGCAGGATATGGCTTAACATTGGAGAGGTGTTTGGTTGGGTGGGAGAGGGTTCTGGCTTTTCGACCCCCACGATCACAAAAATGGGACTCTGTAATACCCTGTCGGAATAGAGCGGAGGCATGCTCTATGTGACTGCTGAAAAAAATTGGCACTGTAGTCCTCAATCTCCGCAAGTCCCATAGAGAAAGAACTGCGGAGTGCAAGTGTAGCCAATGGTCTGTTCCGACGGGGCATCGCCATTCTCTTGAAGGGAGGATCTCTCCCACCGATCAGACACTTCTGTGGTTCGGTGATAACTTTCAATGTTGTAATCCCGTGAAACCCCTTTAAATTTTCACTATTGCAGCCTTTAAAGGGGACCTGTCACCAGGTCAAAAGTGTCCTCTTCTTGCTCATATTTTATTCCCGCTGCTCCCCTGAGTATTCCGTCGTTTGTTTTTTTACAATCCGCCATACGGTTCCAGAGATATGAGACTTTGTTGTTTGCTAAGTTTTATGGTCATTACCTCGTGGGCGGTGCTGCCTAAAGACATGCCCCTGAGGATCCTGTAAGCCACACCTCCTGGGTAAAAAAAAGGGGGCACACTAAATAAAAAGGCCCATATCTCTAGAACCGTATGTCGGATTTAAAAAAAAAACAAAAAACTATTTACACAGGGGAGCAGCTGGAATAACATGGGATCAAGACGTGCCTCTTTTGACGCATACTTTTCTCTTTACAGACCGCAGAGGAGAAAGTTCCCGTCTGGTACATAATGGACGAATTCGGGTCCAGAATTCAGCACTCGGACGAGCCGACATTTAGTACTGCTCCTTTTTATTACATCCCCCAACAGCTGGCTTACACCATACTGTGGCCCCACCGGGACATGAGCAATGGAGGTAATATTGTCTTCACTTTCTCATCATTTTCAAGATCTCTCCTTGCTGTCAGTGAATGAAAACTTTTTGTTTTCTTCTTTTATCAGAGGAAGTTTCCCGTGATTACGTGTATGGAGAGAGTGAGCCTTTGTTACGCAGCTGTCTGCTCTCGCCTTGGCAGTCCATGGATCTTGCCCATATAAACCACCAAACCCCGGAGCCCTCTGATGCCCATTATCAGGTGAGATCGGTGCCAATCGGTGGATCTATGCCGACTCTAGTCATAACCTTGGTGCTGTAAGCCGTGGCAAATAATCATAGGTTGGGGTTGACTCAACGCCTAACTCTTGTTGCCCTCTAGTGGTACCACTACTGTACTGCAGTTATTATATGTCTGCACTGTTGGCTTTATTATTATGCTTGGATTTTTTTTTTTAATTATTTTATTTCTAGGCTGTTTTTGCTGAGAATAAAGAATCTCTGCCTCTTCCTGTGGAGCCGCCATTACCGGACAAGAGTAAAATTTTTAAGTACGTTTTCAGTAATATCGGTGATTTATTTCACGCACGGGCAAATAAAAGTTTGGAAATCCGTCCTTAGTGTTCGGTTTTAGAAAACTATTTTCCCCGAGGCTGCAATTTTTTAAAAAACAAAAACAAAACACAAACTGTGCTTTACTCACCCTCTCCAGGTCCGGTTTAAGTTAGACGCTGCTCTCGGTGTCTGTTGGGCTGGTGTCACATTGACAGTGCTGCAGCCAATCACTGAGCTCAGTGGTTCTGCCTGAGTTGACAGCACAAGCAGCTCGGAGCCACTGAGAGCAGTGTTTGTCTGCAGCGCCGTCGACTTGACCATAACGCTGCGACCAATAACAAATATGAGGAGCAACGGCTGAGACTCTGCAAACTGCAGCCAGAACCCAGGGATTTTCTGAAACTGGAAAACTCCCTTTAAGGCCCCATTCACATTAGATATTGGCGCGTTCAGATGACTTTTAGACCAGGCCTTTAAATTAGCAGAGAAACTCCAGAAATATAAACCTCTATTCCTTTCAGAGTTTACACAGATATGCAGCAAGTACTGAGCGGCGTGGACCACCCGAGATTTATATTCACCGACAACGAGAAAGAAGCCGACATCCTCTTCAACTTCTCCCACTTCAAAGATTATAAGTGAGATCTCCGAGAGGTCGTAAGCTTATCTTCCATGAATACCGTTTCTGCTCTGTCTTTTGTCCTTAAAGGCCGGGACATATATAGAAATCATGGGGCCCCATAGCAGAAGTTCTAATTGGGGTCCCCCCCCCAAAAAAAAACACCCAGCCTTCTACTTAGTATTTTGGACCCACTGTATAATTGCTTGCATACAGTATAATGGTCCTCCAAACAATATAATGGGCCCCACATAGTCCTCCATCTTTATATATAATTGTCTTATCCCGTCTGTCTTTCTGTCTGTCTGTCTGTCCAGGAAATCCCGCGTCGCTCATTGGTCCGGCAGTGGCCAATCAGCGCCGCGGGATTTCTGAAAAAAGATGGCGGCCGTTAGCGGCTCATCTGCGGGACGGAGGTCAGCGGCGATGCAGCGGGGAGATGAGCGGCGCTAGCAGCACAACTACCCCGACCGGCGCCGCTGACCTCCATGGGGCTAACGTCGGAAGATCAGCGGCTTGGCCCGCTGATCTCCCGACAGCAAGTGTGAACGGAGGACCAGGGAGCGGCGCCGCCGGTCGGGATGCTTCTGCTGCGAGCAGCCGCTCATCTCCCGGCTTCTCGCAGCAGAAGGAGCCGCACAGGCAGCGCCGCTCCCCGCTAATACGGAGCCGCACAAGCAGCGCCGCTCCGGGCCCACACTAATACGACGCTGATTGGTCGCGGTGGCCGGCCGTGACCAATCAGCGAGATGGGCGGCAAATTTAAACGCCGCTGTGCTGATTGGTCGCGGTCGGCCACCGCGACCAATCAGCGAGATGGGTGGCAAATTTAAACGCCGCTGTACTGATTGGTCGCGGTCGGCCACCGCGACCAATCAGCGAGATGGGCGGCAAATTTAAACAATGGCCGGTCGCGACCAATCTGCACAGCGGTGTTTAAATGTGGAGCCAAGATCGGTGATTGGTCGCGGCCGATATTTAAATTTGGCGCCCAAATCGGTGATTGGTCGCGGGCAGCGCCCGCGACCAATCAGCGATTTTTAACACAAATGTCCGGACCTTAGTAACACCATGCAGATACTGTGGGGACATCAGCGGCTAGGGTGTGAAGGGAGGACCGGGGAGCGGCGCTGCGGGTCGGGATACTTCTGCTGCGAGCGGCCGCTCATGTCCCGGCTTCTCGCAGCGGAAGTAGCCGCACAGGCAGCGGCGCTCCCCGGTCCTCACTAATACGATTCCGCTCCCCGCTCCTCACCAATACGATTCGCTGATTGGTCGCGCTCTCCGCACGCGACCAATCAGTGATCTTGGCGCTAAAGTTAAACACCGCTCTGCTGATTGGTCGCGACCGCTGCCCGCGACCAATCACCGATCTTGCCGCCACATTTAAACACTACTGTGATAATTGGTCGCGGACGCCAGCCGCGTCCAATCAGCGAGATTGGCGCCAAATTTAAACAACGCTCTGCTGATTGGTCGCGGTGGCCGGCCGAGATCAATCAGCAGTATTGGCGCCAAATTTAAACACCGCTCTGCTAATTGGTCGCGGCTGGTGATTGCGACCAATCAGCATTATTGGCGCAAAATTTAAACCCCCCTCTGCTGATTAGTCGCGACCGCCGGCCGTGACCAATCAGCGATATAGTCGCCAAATTTCAACACCGCTTTGCTGATTGGTCGCAGTTGCCGGCCGCGACCAATCAGGCGCCAAATTTAAACATCGCTCTGCTGATTGCGCCCGGTCTGCCACATACATATTCTAGAATACCCGATGCGTTAGAATCGGGCCACCATCTAGTACAGTATAATGGGCCCCACATAGTCCTCCATACAGAATAATGGCCCCACATAGTCCTCCATACAGAATAATGGGCCCCACATAGTCCTCCATACAGAATAATGGCCCCACATAGTCCTCCATACAGAATAATGGGCCCCACATAGTCCACCATACAGAATAATGGCCCCACATAGTCCTTCATACAGAATAATGGGCCCCACATAGTCCTCCATACAGAATAATGGGCCCCACATAGTCCTCCATACAGAATAATGGGCCCCACATAGTCCTTCATACTGTATAATGGGCCCCACATAGTCCTCCATACAGTATAATGGGCCCCACATAGTCCTCCATACAGAATAATGACCCCACATAGTTCTCCATACAGAATAATGGCCCCACATAGTCGTCCATACAGAATAATGGCCCCACATAGTCCTCCATACAGAATAATGGGCCCCACATAGTCCTCCATACAGTATAATGGGCCCCACATAGTCCTCCATACAGTATAATGGGCCCCACATAGTCCTCCATACAGAATAATGACCCCACATAGTCCTCCATACAGAATAATGGCCCCACATAGTCCTCCATACAGAATAATGGCCCCACATAGTCCTCCATACAGAATAATGGGCCCCACATAGTCCTCCATACAGAATAATGGCCCCACATAGTCCTTCATACAGAATAATGGGCCCCACATAGTCCTTCATACAGTATAATGAGTCCCACATAGTCCTTCATACAGTATAATGAGTCCCACATAGTCCTCCATACAGAATAATGGCCCCACATAGTCCTCCATACAGAATAATGGGCCCCACATAGTCCTCCATACAGAATAATGGCCCCACATAGTCCTTCATACAGAATAATGGGCCCCACATAGTCCTCCATACAGAAAAACGGGCACCACATAGTCCTCCATACAGTATAATAGGCCCCACATAGTCCTCCATACAGTATAATAGGCCCCACAGAGTCCTCCATCTACTATATAATTGTCTTATCCCGTCTGTGTCTGTCCTGGTAATCCCGCATCGCTCATTGGTCCGGCAGCGGCCAATCAGCGCCACGGGATTTCTGAAAAAAGATGGCTGCCGTTAGCGGCTCATCTGGCGGACGGAGGTCAGTGGCGATGCAGCGGGGAGATGAGCGGCGCTAGCAGCACAACTACCCCGACCGGCGCCGCTGACCTCCATGCGGCTAACGTCGGCAGATCAGCGGCTTGGCCCGCTGATCTCCCGACAGCAAGTGTGAACGGAGGACCGGGGAGCGGCGCCGCCGGTCGGGATGCTTCTGCTGCGAGCAGCCGCTCATCTCCCGGCTTCTCGCAGCAGAAGGAGCCGCACAGGCAGCGCCGCTCCCCGGTCCTCGCTAATACGGAGCCGCACAAGCAGCGCCGTTCCCGGGCCCACACTAATACGACGCTGATTGGTCGCGGTGGCCGACCGCGACCAATCAGCGAGATGGGCGGCAAATTTAAACGCCGCTCTGCTGATTAATCGCGGCCGGCCACCGCGACCAATCAGCGAGATGGGTGGCAAATTTAAACGCCGCTCTGCTGATTGGTCGCGGTAGCCGGCCGCGACCAATCAGCTAGATGGGCGCCAAATTTAAACACCGCTTCGCTGATTGGTCGCGGTTACCGGTCACGAATAACCAGCATTATTGGCGACAAATTTAAACCCCGCTCTGCTGATTGGTCGCGACCGCCGGCCGTGACCAATCTGCGATATAGGCGCCAAATTTTAACACCGCTTTGCTAATTGGTCGCGGTTGCCGGCCTCGACCAATCAGCGAGATGGGCGGCACATTTAAACGCCGCTCTGCTCATTGGTCGCGGTGGCCGGCCGCGACCAATCAGCGAAATGGCCGGCACATTTAAACGCCGCTCTGCTGATTGGTTGCGGTGGCCGGCCGCGACCAATCAGCGATTTTAGTGCCAATTTGAAACACCGCTCTGCTGATTGGTCGCGGTGGCCGGCCGCGACCAATCAGCGATTTTAGTGCCAATTTGAAACACCGCTCTGCTGATTGGTCGCGGTTACCGGTCACGAATAACCAGCATTATTGGCGACAAATTTAAACACCGCTCTGCTGATTAGTCGCGGCTGTGACCAATCACCATTATTGGCGCCAAATTTAAATAACACTCTGCTGATTGGTCGCGTTCGCTGGCCGCAACCAATCAGCATTATTGGCGCCAAATTTAAATAACACTCTGCTGATTGGTCGCGTTCGCTGGCCGCGACCAATCAGCATTATTGGCGCCAAATTTAAACCCCGCTCTGCTGATTAGTCGCGACCGCCTGCCGTGACCAATCTGCGATATAGGCGCCAAATTTTAACACCGCTTTGCTAATTGGTCGCGGTTGCCGGCCTCGACCAATCAGCGATTTTGGCGCCAAATTTAAATACCGCTCTGCTGATTGCGCCCGGTCAGCCGCATACCTATTCTAGAATACCTGATGCGTTAGAATCGAGCCACCATCTAGTACAGCATAATAGGCCCCACATAGTCCTCCATACAGAATAATGGGCCCCACATAGTCCTCCATACAGAATAATGGGCCCCACATAGTCCTCCATACAGAATAATGGCTCCACATAGTCCTCCATACAGAATAATAGGCCCCACATAGTCCTCCATACAGAATAATGGGCCCCACATAGTCCTCCATACAGAATAATGGGCCCCACATAGTCCTCCATACAGAATAATGGCTCCACATAGTCCTCCATACAGAATAATGGCCACACATAGTCCTCCATACAGAATAATGGGCCCCACATAGTCCTCCATACAGAATAATGGCTCCACATAGTCCTCCATACAGAATAAAGGGCCCCACATAGTCCTCCATACAGAATAATGGGCCCCACATAGTCCTCCATACAGAATAATGGGCCCAACATAGTCCTCCATACAGAATAATGGGCCCAAAATAGTCCTCCATACAGAATAATGGGCCCCACATAGTCCTCCATACAGAATAATGGGCCCCACATAGTCCTCCATACAGAATAATGGGCCCCACATAGTCCTCCATACAGAATAATGGGCCCCACATAGTCCTCCATACAATATAATAGGCCCCACATAGTCCTCCATACAGAATAATGGCCCCACATAGTCCTCCATACAGAATAATGGGCCCCACATAGTCCTCCATACAGAATAATGGGCCCCACATAGTCCTCCATACAGAATAATGGCTCCACATAGTCCTCCATACAGAATAATGGGCCCCACATAGTCCTCCATACAGAATAATGGGCCCCACATAGTCCTCCATACAGAATAATGGGCCCCACATAGTCCTCCATACAGTATAATGGGCCCCTCATAGTCCTCCATACAGAATAATGGGACCCACATAGTCCTCCATACAGAATAATGAGCCCCACATAGTCCTCCATACAGAATAATGGGCCCCACATAGTCCTCCATACAGAATAATGGGCCCAACATAGTCCTCCATACAGAATAATGGGCCCAACATAGTCCTCCATACAGAATAATGGGCCCCACATAGTCCTCCATACAGAATAATGGGCCCCACATAGTCCTCCATACAGAATAATGGGCCCCACATAGTCCTCCATACAGAATAATGGGCCCCACATAGTCCTCCATACAGTATAATGGGCCCCACATAGTCCTCCATACAGAATAATGGCCCCACATAGTCCTCCATACAGAATAATGGGCCCCACATAGTCCTCCATACAGAATAATGGGCCCCACATAGTCCTCCATACAGAATAATGGGACCCACATAGTCCTCCATACAGAATAATGAGCCCCACATAGTCCTCCATACAGAATAATGGGCCCCACATAGTCCTCCATACAGAATAATGGGCCCAACATAGTCCTCCATACAGAATAATGGGCCCAAAATAGTCCTCCATACAGAATAATGGGCCCCACATAGTCCTCCATACAGAATAATGGGCCCCACATAGTCCTCCATACAGAATAATGGGCCCCACATAGTCCTCCATACAGAATAATGGGCCCCACATAGTCCTCCATACAGTATAATAGGCCCCACATAGTCCTCCATACAGAATAATGGCCCCACATAGTCCTCCATACAGAATAATGGGCCCCACATAGTCCTCCATACAGAATAATGGGCCCCACATAGTCCTCCATACAGAATAATGGCTCCACATAGTCCTCCATACAGAATAATGGGCCCCACATAGTCCTCCATACAGAATAATGGGCCCCACATAGTCCTCCATACAGAATAATGGGCCCCACATAGTCCTCCATACAGTATAATGGGCCCCACATAGTCCTCCATACAGAATAATGGGCCCCACATAGTCCTCCATACAGAATAATGGGCCCCACATAGTCCTCCATACAGAATAATGGGCCCCACATAGTCCTCCATACAGAATAATGGGCCCCACATAGTCCTCCATACAGAATAATGGGCCCCACATAGTCCTCCATACAGTATAATGGGCCCCACATAGTCCTCCATACAGAATAATGGGCCCCACATAGTCCTCCATACAGAATAATGGGCCCCACATAGTCCTCCATACAGAATAATGGGACCCACATAGTCCTCCATACAGAATAATGGGACCCACATAGTCCTCCATACAGAATAATGAGTCCCACATAGTCCTCCATACAGAATAATGGGCCCCACATAGTCCTCCATACAGAATAATGGGCCCAACATAGTCCTCCATACAGAATAATGGGCCCAAAATAGTCCTCCATACAGAATAATGGGCCCAAAATAGTCCTCCATACAGAATAATGGGCCCCACATAGTCCTCCATACAGAATAATGGGCCCCACATAGTCCTCCATACAGAATAATGGGCCCCACATAGTCCTCCATACAGAATAATGGGCCCCACATAGTCCTCCATACAGTATAATAGGCCCCACATAGTCCTCCATACAGAATAATGGCCCCACATAGTCCTCCATACAGAATAATGGGCCCCACATAGTCCTCCATACAGAATAATGGGCCCCACATAGTCCTCCATACAGAATAATGGCTCCACATAGTCCTCCATACAGAATAATGGGCCCCACATAGTCCTCCATACAGAATAATGGGCCCCACATAGTCCTCCATACAGAATAATGGGCCCCACATAGTCCTCCATACAGTATAATGGGCCCCACATAGTCCTCCATACAGAATAATAGGCCCCACATAGTCCTCCATACAGAATAATGGGCCCCACATAGTCCTCCATACAGAATAATGGGCCCCACATAGTCCTCCATACAGAATAATGGGCCCCACATAGTCCTCCATACAGAATAATGGGCCCCACATAGTCCTCCATACAGTATAATGGGCCCCACATAGTCCTCCATACAGAATAATGGCTCCACATAGTCCTCCATACAGAATAATGGGCCCCACATAGTCCTCCATACAGAATAATGGGCCCCACATAGTCCTCCATACAGAATAATGGGCCCCACATAGTCCTCCATACAGAATAATGGGCCCCACATAGTCCTCCATACAGAATAATGGGCCCCACATAGTCCTCCATACAGAATAATGGGCCCCACATAGTCCTCCATACAGAATAATGGGCCCCACATAGTCCTCCATACAGAATAATGGGCCCCACATAGTCCTCCATACAGTATAATGGGCCCCACATAGTCCTCCATACAGTATAATAGGCCCCACATAGTCCTCCATACAGTATAATGGGCCCCACATAGTCCTCCATACAGAATAATAGGCCCCACATAGTCCTCCATACAGAATAATGGGCCCCACATAGTCCTCCATACAGAATAACGGGCCCCACATAGTCCTCCATACAGAATAACGGGCCCCACATAGTCCTCCATACAGAATAATGGGCGCCACATAGTCCTCCATACAGTATAATGGGCCCCACATAGTCCTCCATACAGAATAATGGCTCCACATAGTCCTCCATACAGAATAATGGGCCCCACATAGTCCTCCATACAGAATAATGGGCCCCACATAGTCCTCCATACAGAATAATGGGCCCCACATAGTCCTCCATACAGAATAATGGGCCCCACATAGTCCTCCATACAGAATAATGGGCCCCACATAGTCCTCCATACAGTATAATGGGCCCCACATAGTCCTCCATACAGAATAATGGCTCCACATAGTCCTCCATACAGAATAATGGGCCCCACATAGTCCTCCATACAGAATAATGGGCCCCACATAGTCCTCCATACAGAATAATGGGCCCCACATAGTCCTCCATACAGAATAATGGGCCCCACATAGTCCTCCATACAGAATAATGGGCCCCACATAGTCCTCCATACAGTATAATGGGCCCCACATAGTCCTCCATACAGAATAATAGGCCCCACATAGTCCTCCATACAGTATAATGGGCCCCACATAGCCCTCCATACAGAATAATGGGCCCCTCATAGTCCTCCATACAGAATAATGGCTCCACATAGTCCTCCATACAGAATAATGGGACCCACATAGTCCTCCATACTGTATAATGACCCCATATAGTCCTCCATATAGTTGAAAGTATGATGCAGGGAAGGTCTGGTGCCGGCGCTGGCACCTTGTCCGCATCGACTCACAGGCCGCGTGGTCTGCCGCTATTGGCGGTACGCCACTGCTTTATGACATTGTCCATAATTAGAAATTCATGGTTGCGTCATCTAAAAACCGCACCATAAATATACATTTTATTATTTAGACATCTGGATTTAGGGCAGATACTAAAGCTCGAGTTTCCCGCATGTATATTATTGAGTTCAATGGAAACACAGTATTCAGGAATAGCCGCAACTCCCTCTAGTGGTGGCTGCAAGTAGCTAGAATTTTTACAAGTTAAATCTGTCAGTGCGGAGTTTTTGAAGCTTTGTATCAGAAAAAAAACAAAGCTCTAAGATATATCCTTGTGTTGTGAGAGATGATCTTTTCTTCCCTCATTCCAGGACGCTCAGCACGGAGAGACCCCATGTCCTACTCAATCAGTTCCCATGTGAGCATCTTCTGACCATAAAGGATTGCCTGGCGTCCGTTTCTCGAAGGATCGGAGACGCGGAAGGTCCACAATGGCTGCCGCGCACTTTTAATCTGAAGACTGAGCTCCCGCAGTTTCTCAGCTACTTCAAGCAACGAGAAGAGAGGTACGGCTGTACAGGGGACTGGTCACACGGGTGCGGGCGGCTGTGGACAGATCTGATGACGCCTATCTCCTGCCGCCATTGTCTCTGCAGAGGGGAAGACAATCACTGGATCTGCAAGCCGTGGAACCTGGCCCGGAATCTGGACACGCATGTCACCACCAACCCGTCCTATATCATCCGTCAGCGCGAGAGCATGCCAAAGGTTTGTCTCCAGTCCCGTAACGCAACCCTCTCCTCCATGGGTGGATGTCTCATTGTACTGGCCCCGGCCCAAGGAAAATAGACTGCAGGCATTTTGGCACCAGGTGTATGTTTGCCTGCGACGCTCCCTCTCCTGCAAAGTCCTCGTAGAGGTGGATCTTTAACCCCTTAAAGGACAGCCTCTTACACCACAGCATGGGCTGTAGGAGAGCCTCTTACACCACAGTATGGCTGTAGGAGAGCCTTTTACACCACAGTATGGCTGTAGGAGAGCCTTTTACACCACAGTATGGCTGTAGGAGAGCCTCTTACACCACAGTATGGCTGTAGGAGAGCCTTTTACACCACAGTATGGCTGTAGGAGAGCCTTTTACACCACAGTATGGCTGTAGGAGAGCCTTTTACACCACAGTATGGCTGTAGGAGAGCCTTTTACACTACAGTATGGCTGTAGGAGAGCCTTTTACACCACAGTATGGCTGTAGGAGAGCCTTTTACACCACAGTATGGCTGTAGGAGAGCCTTTTACACTACATTATGGCTGTAGGAGAGCCTTTTACACCACAGTATGGCTGTAGGAGAGCCTTTTACACCACAGTATGGCTGTAGGAGAGCCTTTTACACCACAGTATGGCTGTAGGAGAGCCTTTTACACCACAGTATGGCTGTAGGAGAGCCTCTTACACCACAGTATGGCTGTAGGAGAGCCTCTTACACCACAGTATGGCTGTAGGAGAGCCTCTTACACCACAGTATGGCTATAGGAGAGCCTCTTACACCACAGTATGGCTATAGGAGAGCCTCTTACACCACAGCATGACCTGTAGGAGAGCCCCTTACACCACAGTATGGCTGTAGGAGAGCCTCTTACACCACAGTATGGCTGTAGGAGAGCTTCTTACACCACAGCATGGCCTGTAGGAGAGCCTCTTACACCACAGTATGGCTGTAGGAGGGCCTCTTACACCACAGCATGGCCTGTAGGAGACCTTCTTACACCACAATATGGCCTGTAGGAGATCCTCTTACACCACAGTATGGCTGTAGGAGAGCTTCTTACACCACAGCATGGCCTGTAGGAGAGCCCCTTACACCACAGTATGGCTGTAGGAGAGCCTCTTACACCACAGTATGGCTGTAGGAGAGCTTCTTACACCACAGCATGGCCTGTAGGAGAGCCTCTTACACCACAGTATGGCTGTAGGAGGGCCTCTTACACCACAGCATGGCCTGTAGGAGACCTTCTTACACCACAATATGGCCTGTAGGAGATCCTCTTACACCACAGTATGGCTGTAGGAGAGCTTCTTACACCACAGCATGGCCTGTAGGAGAGCCTCTTACACCACAGTATGGCTGTAGGAGGGCCTCTTACACCACAGCATGGCCTGTAGGAGGGTCTCTTACACCACAGCATGGCCTGTAGGAGACCTTCTTACACCACAATATGGCCTGTAGGAGAGCTTCTTACACCACAGCATGGCTGTAGGAGAGCTTCTTACACCACAGCATGGCCTGTAGGAGAGCTTCTTACTCCACAGCATGGCCTGTAGGAGAGCCTCTTACACCACAGTATGTCTGTATGAGAGCCTCTTACACCACAGCATGGCCTGTAGGAGAGCTTCTTACACCACAGTATGGCTGTAGGAGAGCCTCTTACACCACAGCATGGCCTGTAGGAGAGCCTCTTACACCACAGTATGGCTGTAGGAGAGCCTTTTACACCACAGCATGGCCTGTAGGAGAGCTTCTTACACCACAGCATGGCCTGTAGGAGAGCCTCTTACACCACAGCATGGCCTGTAGGAGAGCCTCTTACACCACAGCATGGCCTGTAGGAGAGCCTCTTACACCACAGTATGGCTGTAGGAGAGCCTTTTACACCACAGCATGGCCTGTAGGAGAGCTTCTTACACCACAGCATGGCCTGTAGGAGAGCCTCTTACACCACAGCATGGCCTGTAGGAGAGCCTCTTACACCACAGTATGGCCTGTAGGAGAGCCTCTTACACCACAGTATGGCCTGTAGGAGAGCCTCTTACACCACAGCATGGCCTGTAGATTCCTGGGTTGGTCTCTACAATGCTAGTGAAAATGAGACCTATACTGTATATAATGGCCTCGAGAGCCAAAATTTTTTGCTGATTAATTTCTTAATACATTTTCGAGCCGACAAGCACAGATTTTCTAATACAGGGATAATTATACATAATACAGAATCCAAATCATCTGCCTAGATATTAAGAAACAGCACCCTGCCTACCTGCAGCCACCACTAAAGGGAGCGCAAGAGCTGTCCAATCAGTATACAGAGAGCTCCCCCTAGTGGTGACTAGCTTGTGGGGGTTATTTGAACCTCTGTGTAAGAATAACAAAGGTATACCTGCTTCAGATACATATTAAAAGTGCAATGAGCACAGAATTGTGGACCTGTGAGTGAGTTCACTTTGAAAATTCTAACCACGTATCTTCCGGAGGAACATGAGAACATGAAGAAAATTATTAGATCTTGACATATTTTTCTAGGTTTTTTTTTTTTTTTTTGGTGCTCCATTGTTTTTGCAAAAAAAACAAAAACTTAACTTTTGCCCGTCAATAATGCCATGTGTACATAGGTAACAATATGTCCTCATTTCCTCACGTAGGTTGTGTCAAAGTACGTGGAGGATCCGGTGCTCTTTTACCGGGACGACGTCGGGATGGTGAAGTTTGATATCCGTTATGTGGTGCTGCTCCGATCTGTGCGACCCCTCAAGCTCTACACATACAATGTCTTCTGGCTAAGATTTGCCAACAGGTAAATCTGTCTTTCTCATATTTTTTTGCCTTTCTTTTTCTTTATTTGTCTTTCTTTCTTTCTTTTTCTCTTTCTCTTTCTTTCTCTTTGTCTCCCTTTCTGTCTCTCTTTCTGTCTTTGTCTTTTTCTTTCTCTTTTTTTCTTTCTCTTCTGTCCTTTTCTTTTTCTGTCCTTTTCTTTTTCTGTCCTTTTCTTTTTCTGTCCTTTTCTTTTTCTGTCCTTTTCTTTTTCTGTCCTTTTCTTTTTCTGTCCTTTTCTTTTTCTGTCTTTTTTTTTCTCTTTCTTTTTCTTTCGCTTTCTCTTCTGTCTTTTTCTTTCTTTCTCTTTCTCCCTTTTTTCTCCCCATCCATCCAGTCCATTACACTGCAAGATCTTTGTGAAACGAGCATTCCTCGGCAGCACAGATCCTGTGTGATCCTACAGGACCTGCGCTGCTGACACCAATGGCCGCCTATGCACGTCTTACCGATTGTTCAGTGTGTACCTGAATCTCGGTCGATCTGTGTAAACCGGCTATTAGAAGACCACCGATCAGCAAACAAGCAGTTGGTCAGCGGTCGTTTTGTACCGCCGGTCAGATCTTGTAAATGGACCCCATGTTATCTATCTAAACCTATACATGAACATATGGGGCTTGGAGGTTAGCACTGTTACACCAGGGTCCTGATAGGAACTACAGTTGTGCCTGGTCCTGGGGGGTCTCTTTGGCCCGTATGAGAACACTAGTACTATCATAGACCACTGATCGTTGGGGGGGCCTGATGGAGATTTTTGCATTGGACCCACCACTCAACACCCACTATATGGTGCAAAAATGTCATCACACCGCTCTGTGAAGGCCAGGCTGGTCCTCCATCATTATTGCCAGGGAGGGGGGCACATTTTGGGGTAATATCCGTATGGCACTATCTCATTGACTATATTCTCTTTGTTCCCGACAGGCCGTTCTCGCTGGATGACCTGGATGACTACGAGAAGCACTTCACGGTTATGAACTACGCTTCCAATGTGCAGCTGAAGCAGGTGACGTTACTATATGTGACCACAGAGGGGCAGCGATGGGGAAACTACAAGTCCCAGCATGTAGCATCCCTCCTAAGTGGTCTGTAGGGGACTTGGGACTGTTTTTAGTAATGTTTTTTGAAATAATGAGATATTGACATATTAAACAGAGACCACTGAGTTCGACAGGCATTGTGTAATACTTCATTTCTCCTCTGGGGGCGCTGCAGGCTTCCTAAAATCCTAATTTATATCATCATTTGTATTCTAGATTCATTGTGATGAATTTATCACCATGTTCGAGAAGCAGTATCCAGAATATCCTTGGAAGACTATTGAGGTAAGTGATGTGTACATGTGTGGTGTTTTTTTTTGAGGAAAGCAGCCATGTTTTTCTAATGACGCACGTCCCTTTTAAACCTTGTTGACATAGGCCTACTTTACAGTAGACCTAATTTACCAATTCTGTGTTACCCATAGCAACCAATCACAGTGCAGCGTTCATTTTAAAATAGCAGGTAAGGAAATGAATGCTGCTCTGTGATTGGTTGCTATAGGCAGCAAGGCTATAGGTTGTTTTTGACCCTATATATTTCCCATTTTCACTAAATATGATGGCCTCCATGTACTACAGACGTGATCCCTTTTCAGGTGGATCCCGATGATTCCTGACATGGAATTTTAATGCTGGAATATGGACTGGTGACAAAAACTGTACAGCGCTGCGGAATATGACGGCGCTATATAAGCAACCGAGCCTGATACAAAGCTATAACAGAGCTTAAAAGACCCTTTTATAAGATGGGCGACTGGAGGGGACCACTCACTAGAATGGGGTTCATGCTCTTGTACAGAGGAACCCCCTGTTCTTGTGATTAGCGGGGGTCCCTGCTGTCCTAATAAAAGTCCTATGTGGAATTACTCATTTAACCCCTTCACGTCACAGCCAACTCTTTTTTTTTTTTTTTTTTTAATCCTTTCTCCATCCACAGCATTATAGTTTTAAATTAAATCATTCACTTTACCATATAACGTACCGAAAAACAGGGGGGAAAAATTCCAAGTGGTGGAAAAAAAAAAGTCATTTCTGCCATTATTTTTTTTTTTGTGGGGTGGGATTTTACTGCGTTCTTTGCGCTGTAAAAATTTCCTGGTAATATGATTCTCCAGGTCAGTACTATTATGGAGATACAAAACTTTATTTATTTTTTTTAAATTTATTATTATTATTATTATTATTTTATTTAATTTTTTTATTCTTATTGTTATTCATTTTATTTTAGTGACTTAAAAAAAAGTCTTTAAAGTTTATTTAAAAAAAAAAATAGTTTGTGTCACTATTTCCGGAGATCTGCATCGGTGAGGGCTTGTTTATTGCGTGGCGATCTGTAGTGTGTATATATAATATATAACAAATATTTATTTTTTATATATATATATATAATATATATATATATAATGTGTGTGTGTGTATAATATATAAATACACATTATATATAACATAAATATTTATTTTTAATATATTCTACACAGGCCCGGTGTCAGCACAGCACCCGGGCAAGTTCCGGGGCCCTGAGCAGGTGGGGGGGCCCACTCTCCATCGGGCACCCCAGTGCGCTATTGGACCCGTGAGTAGAGGAGAACGGTACCAGCACCCCTCCCCTCCCCCCGCTTGCTCAGGGCTCCAGCAGCCGGCTCAATACTTGCGTCTCTTCCGCAGCTGCTGCACTGTGACGTCTCAGGTCAGAGGGCGCGGTGACATCTTCACCCCCTTCACTCCGCCCCCTCTCCTGAGCCGTCGCAGAGCGGGAAGACAGCGATGCGGGTGAGGAGTCCGGAGCAGTGCCAGCAGATGAGAAGTGAGGTGAGTATTTGATTTATTTATTTATTTTTTTTTATGTATGGGGGCACCTGCATGAGGCATTATATGGGGGCACTGCCTGCATGGGGCATTATAAGGGGGCACCGCCTGCATGGGGCATTATAAGGGGGCACCGCCTGCATGGGGCATTATAAGGGGGCACCGCCTGCATGGGGCATTATATGGGGGCACCGCCTGCATGGGGAATTATATAGTGGCACCTGCATGGGGCATTATATGGGGGCACAGCCTGCATGGGGCATTATATGGGGGCACCTGCATGGGGTATTATATGAGGGCCCAACAAGAGGCATTATATGGGGGCACAGCCTGCATGAGGCATTATATGGGGGCACAGCCTGCATGAGGCATTATATGGGGGTACAGCCTGCATGGGGCATTATATAGGGGCACAGCCTGCATGGGGCATTTATATAGGGGCACAGCCTGCATGGGGCATTTATATAGGGGCACAGCCTGCATGGGGCATTTATATAGGGGCACAGTCTGCATGGGCCATTATATGGGGGCACCTGCATGGGGCATTATATGGGGGCACAGCCTGCATGAGGCATTATATGGGGGCACAGCCTGCTTGGGGCATTATATGGGGGCACAGCCTGCTTGGGGCATTATATGGGGGCACAGCCTGCTTGGGGCATTATATGGGGGCACAGCCTGCATGGGGCATTATATAGGGGCACAGCCTGCATGGGGCATTATATGAGGGCCAGTATTCTGTATGGAGCATTATATGGAGTCCATTATCCTGTATGGAGTGTTATATGGGGCCCATAATACTGTATGGAGGACTATACTGTCCGGTCTGCACTGTGCGCTGCGAGGATTCGCCGGTTTCTGAGCTATTGTGTAATTTACAATAGATATCACTCATGTAATGTAAGAAGTGAAATCTTTGGCCTTGTACTATATATCTATATATATAATCGTCTGTCTTTCTGTCTGTCTTTCTGTCTGTCTGTCCAGGAAATCCCGCATCGCTCATTGGTCCGGCAGCGGCCAATCAGCGCCGCGGGATTTCTGAAAAAGGATGGCAGCCGTTAACGGCTCATCTGCGGGACGGAGCTGAGCGGCGATGAAGCCGGGAGATGACCGGCGCGAGGCGCTCATCTCCCGACCGCTGGCGACGCTGACCTCCATGCGGCTAGGTTGTCAAGGGAGGATCGGGGAGCGGCGCTGCGGGGTGGGATATTTCTGCTTCGAGCGCCCGCTCATGTCCCGGGTACTTGCAGCGGAAGTAGCCGCACAGGCAGCGGCGCTCCCCGGTCCTCACCAATACGATTCCGCTCCCCGGTCCTCACCAATACGATTTGCTGATTGGTCGCGGTCTCCGCAGCCGACCAATAAGTGATCTTGGCGCTAAATTTAAACACCGCTGTGCTGATTGGTCGCGGGAAGAGGCCGCGACCAATCACCGATTTGGGCGCCACATTTAAATAGCGGCCGCGAGCAATCACCGATCTTGGCGCCACATTTAAACACTGCTGTGCTGATTGGTCGCGGCTGGCAGCCGCGAACAATCAGCGAGATTGGCCCCAAATTTAAACCTTGCTCTGCTGATTAGTCGCAACCACCGGCCGTGACCAATCAGCGATATTGCCGCCAAATTTAAACACCGCTCTGCTGATTGCGCCCGGTCTGCCGCATACATATTCTAGAATACCCGATGCGTTAGAATCTGGCCACCATCTAGTATATATATATATTTCTCTGCGGTATCTGTGCATCATGAATCGTAGTATGTGTTAAAGGGGCCCACTGAGACTCTTTCTCCCGGGGGCCAGAAAAACCTGGAGCCGGCCCTGATTATACACATACACTGCTCAAAAAAATAAAGGGAACACTCAAATAACACATCCTAGATCTGAATGAATGAAATATTCTCATTGAATACTTTGTTCTGTACAAAGTTGAATGTGCTGACAACAAAATCACACAAAAATCATCAATGGAAATCACATTTATTAACCAATGGAGGCCTGGATTTGGAGTCACCCCCAAAATTAAAGTGGAAAAACACACTACAGGCTGATCCAACGTTGATGTAATGTCCTTAAAACAAGTCAAAATGAGTCTCAGTATTGTGTGTGGCCTCCACGTGCCTGTATGACCTCCCTACAACGCCTGGGCATGCTCCTGATGAGGCTGAGTATTGTGTGTGGCCTCCACGTGCGTGTATGACCTCCCTACAACGCCTGGGAATGCTCCTGATGAGGCTGAGTATTGTGTGTGGCCTCCACGTGCCTGTATGACCTCCCTACAACGCCTGGGCATGCTCCTGATGAGGCTGAGTATTGTGTGTGGCCTCCACGTGCCTGTAGGACCTCCCTACAACGCCTGGGCATGCTCCTGATGAGGTTGCGGATGGTCTCCTGTGGGATCTCCTCCCAGACCTGGACTAAAGCATCCGCCAACTCCTGGACAGTCTGTGGTGCAACGGGACGTTGGTGGATGGAGCGAGACATGATGTCCCAGATGTGTTCAATCGGATTCAGGTCTGGGGAACGGGCGGGCCAGTCCATAGCTTCAATGCCTTCATCTTGCAGGAACTGCTGACACACTCCAGCCACATGAGGTCTGGCATTGTCCTGCATTAGGAGGAACCCAGGGCCGACCGCACCAGCATATGGTCTCACAAGGGGTCTGAGGATCTCATCTCGGTACCTAATGGCAGTCAGGCTACCTCTGGCGAGCACATGGAGGGCTGTGCGGCCCTCCAAAGAAATGCCACCCCACACCATTACTGACCCACTGCCAAACCGGTCATGCTGAAGGATGTTGCAGGCAGCAGATCGCTCTCCACGGCGTCTCCAGACTCTGTCACGTCTGTCACATGTGCTCAGTGTGAACCTGCTTTCATCTGTGAAGAGCACAGGGCGCCAGTGGCGACTTTGCCAATCCTGGTGTTCTGTGGCAAATTCCAAGCGTCCTGCACGGTGTTGGGCTGTGAGCACAACCCCCATCTGTGGACGTCGGGCCCTCATACCACCCTCATGGAGTCAGCTTCTAACCATTTGTGCAGACACATGGACATTTGTGTTCTGCTGGAGGTCATTTTGCTGGGCTCTGCCAGTGCTCCTCCTGTTGCTTCTTGCACAAAAGCGGAGGTAGCGGTCCTGCTGCTGGGTTGTTGCCCTCCTACGGCCCCCTCCACGTCTCCTGGTGTACTGGCCTGTCTCCTGGTAGCGCCTCCAGCCTCTGGACACTACGCTGACAGACACAGCAAACCTTCTTGCCACAGCTCGCATTGATGTGCCATCATGGAGGAGATCCCACAGGAGACCATCCGCAACCTCATCAGGAGCATGCCCAGGCGTTGTAGGGAGGTCATACAGGCACGTGGAGGACACACACAATACTCAGCCTCATCAGGAGCATGCCCAGGCGTTGTAGGGAGGTCATACAGGCACGTGGAGGCCACACACAATACTGAGACTCATCAGGAGCATGCCCAGGCGTTGTAGGGAGGTCCTACAGGCACGTGGAGGCCACACACAATACTCAACCTCATCAGGAGCATGCCCAGGCGTTGTAGGGAGGTCCTACAGGCACGTGGAGGCCACACACAATACTGAGCCTCATCAGGAGCATGCCCAGGCGTTGTAGGGAGGTCATACAGGCACGTGGAGGCCACACACAATACTCAACCTCATCAGGAGCATGCCCAGGCGTTGTAGGGAGGTCATACAGGCACGTGGAGGCCACACACAATACTGAGACTCATCAGGAGCATGCCCAGGCGTTGTAGGGAGGTCCTACAGGCACGTGGAGGCCACACACAATACTGAGCCTCATCAGGAGCATGCCCAGGCGTTGTAGGGAGGTCATACGGGCACGTGGAGGCCACACACAATACTCAACCTTATCAGGAGCATGCCCAGGCGTTGTAGGGAGGTCATACAGGCACGTGGAGGCCACACACAATACTGAGACTCATCAGGAGCATGCCCAGGCGTTGTAGGGAGGTCCTACAGGCACGTGGAGGCCACACACAATACTGAGCCTCATCAGGAGCATGCCCAGGCGTTGTAGGGAGGTCATACATGCACGTGGAGGCCACACACAATACTCAGCCTCATCAGGAGCATGCCCAGGCGTTGTAGGTAGGTCATACAGGCACGTGGAGGCCACACACAATACTGAGCCTCATCAGGAGCATGCCCAGGCGTTGTAGGGAGGTCATACAGGCACGTGGAGGCCACACACAATACTGAGACTCATTGTGACTTGTTTTAAGGACATTACATCAAAGTTGGATCAGCCTGTAGTGTGTTTTTCCACTTTAATTTTGGGGGTGACTCCAAATCCAGGCCTCCATTGGTTAATAAATGTGATTTCCATTGATGATTTTTGTGTGATTTTGTTGTCAGCACATTCAACTCTGTACAGAACAAAGTATTCAATGAGAAGATTTCATTCATTCAGATCTAGGATGTGTTATTTGAGTGTTCCCTTTATTTTTTTGAGTAGTGTATATAACATAAATATTTATGTGTATAATATATTAAAAATAAATATCTTTTTTATTGAAATTTTGGGGAAATAATGTCAATCTTGACATTTCAATTTTTCTTTTTTAATTTTTTTATTCACATCTTTTACCATAAGGGTTAAATAATTGTATATGTTGATTGGTATTTTACAGATGAGAGGATACCAAATGTACTTTTTTTTTTTTTGGATAGGTAAAGGGGGTTGATTCTTGAATTTTTCATCACTTTTATGCAAATTGCCTCTTCAGAGAAAAAGAGGACTTGTACTCTATAGCGCCACCTATTGGAAGCAGCAATCCTACAAGTCGCAATCAACCCTTTAACGAGTCGTGCAATATGACTTAGGATAAAAGCCAAATCAGAATCTCAATTTGCAGACACGGTGTTTCGGGCTGTTGGCCCTCGTCAGTGCAAAGTATGAGAACTGATTTGGGTAGGTGAGAGGCTCTGGACTGAGGTCTAAGCGGTAACTTTTCTCCTTATGGAGAGTGACATCATTTTTAAAAACTTTGTTCATGTCACCAAGGTAAAAAAAAAAAAAAAGGGGGACTGTTCCATCTATATGCAACCGATAGGCATTTAAGTGGTTTATCAGCAGCGATCAGAGCTAGCTCCGGTTGCTGCTGATAAACCAAGCATTTTCTATGTTTTTAAAGAGACGTTTCATACCATAAACATTGATCAGTCACATCAGTGTGTGATTGATCAGGTCTGATTGTCAGCTTGCGTTGCAGTGATCATACGCTATTGGTATTACAGCGCCACCTGTCAGTTATTTGGTGTGAAATATCTGTATTTATATATTTTCATGTGTCGCGTACTATAAGGTCCATACATTCCCGCCTCTTGTCTCTTATCAGGCCCAGTTATTTAAGACCTTCGGAGAACTATTTCAAGCAGCGACATCCAAGCCGGCCCCTCTTGGGATTTGCGACTACCAGTCATCCCGAGCCATTTACGCCATAGATCTGATGCTGAAGTGGAACACCGACAGTGAAGGTATCACCATCTGCGCCATACAGTCTTCCCCGAAATGTTAATTTGCTGTGAATGTGGCACATAGAGCATTTTCCAGCTGTCACCACTAGGGGGGGCTCAGTGCATAGAGATCTGTACAACTTCCATTGATTGCAGAGATATCTGTGTAAATTCTTATACACAGAGCTGTACTGTCCATAGCAGGGGTGGGCAATTGATTTTTGCTGAGGGGCCACATGAGAGACCGTGACTGTTGAGGATTGCCGAATAAATAGGCTGAAATTTAACTCTACTCAATATTAACATATCACAATTAATATAAATTAATTGTATCACTTAATATTGAGCAGAATCAAGTATGCTGACACCTCCCTATATATCATATGAGAACATACAGCCCCCTATATACACAGTATGAGTCCACACACAGCCCCCTATATACAGTATGAGCCCTGACATAGCTTCCCTATATACAGTATGAGCCCACACACAGCCCCTATATACAGTATGAGCCCTGACATAGCTTCCCTATATACAGTATGAGCCCACACACACGCCCCTATATACAGTATGAGCCCTGACATAGCTTCCCTATATACAGTATGAGCCCTGACATAGCTTCCCTATATACAGTATGAGCCATGACATAGCCCCCCTATATACAGTATGAGCCCCCACAGACCTCTATATACAGTATGAGCCCTCACACAGCCCTTATATACAGTATGAGCCCTCACACAGCCCTTATATACAGAATGAGCCCTCACACAGCCCTTATATACAGTATGAGCCCTCACACAGCCCCCTATATACAGTATGAGCCCTCACACAGCCCCCTATATACAGTATGAACCCTCACAGCCCCCTATATACAGTATGAGCCCACACACAGCCCCTATATACAGTATGAGCCCACACACAGCCCCTATATACAGTATGAGTCCCCACAGACCCCTATATACAGTGAGTCCCCACAGACCCC
Source organism: Phyllobates terribilis (assembly GCF_046119375.1). Taxonomy (NCBI): domain Eukaryota; kingdom Metazoa; phylum Chordata; class Amphibia; order Anura; family Dendrobatidae; genus Phyllobates; species Phyllobates terribilis. Next base: position 161,642,221 of record NW_027362770.1, read on the forward strand.
TATATACAGTGAGTCCCCACAGACCCCTATATACAGTATGAGTCCCCACAGACCCCTATATACAGTATGAGTCCCCACAGACCCCTATATACAGTATGAGTCCCCACAGACCCCTATATACAGTATGAGCCCACACAGTCCCCTAAATACAGTATAAGCCCACACATCCCTCTTTATACAGTATGAACCCCCACATAGCCTTCCTATACACAGTATGAGGTCACATAAAGGCCCCTATTTACTGTATGAGCCCTCACATAGCCTCATCCCGCAAAAAAACAAGACCTCACATGGCTATAATGATGGGAATAAACAGGTTATTGGAATAAGGGCAAGAAAAAATTAAAAGTGCATAAAATGTCTCTGTTCTTAAGGGGTCAGGTAACTTTGCCAACAGTTATGAATACTGTTTTGTGTACGCAGCTCCTCTGCGGTCCGAGGGATTTTCATTCTATCCCTTCTTCTTGCTAACCTTCAGCAATGAGAATAGGAAGCAATGAGCAGCACCTGACTACGCCTGCTCTGTTTGTAGTCTGTTACCATGGAGACACATAGATCTCTATAGCAGCTGTGTACGCCAAACAGAAAATAGCTATAAAAACTGAAATCAAGCGGATGAACTAAAAAATAAACTTTTTAAGAATTTTTCAGCTCAGACCGATCCTAAACCTTTTGTCTCCATCCAGGTAAACGGGTAATGCAGCCACAAATTCTAGAAGTCAACTTTAACCCCGATTGTGCCAGAGCCTGCAAGTACCACCCGACTTTTTTCAATGACGTCTTCAGCACGCTGTTCCTAGACGAAACAGACAATTGCCACATGACCGCCATCCTTTAATGCCTTCCTGTACTTGATACAACCAGCAATAGCCATATAGAAGCCACAGCGATAATATCTGTGTATATATATATATATATATATATATATCTATCTCACTACATGGCCCATAGGAATCTGATATTATTGCTCTTAAAGGGGTTGTCCAGGATCAGTTAAATCTTATGCTTTATTTCTTGAAACAGCGCCACTCCTGTCTAGAGGTCGGGTCTGGTATTGCAGGTTAGTTCCATTCTCTTGAATACTGCATAGACAAGAATGGCGCTGTTTTTCTGGAAGAAATCGACACTTTTTGTCTATTCTCATATTAAGGTTTATTTTTTCGACTTTACCTAAAAAAGGGAGACCCTGCTAAAAAAAAATATATCTATATATCTATATGATAAGAGATCTTTGTTTACCGGGTATAGTCAGAGCGTTGCTGACATTTCTACTGTTTTAGCTCTACATTTTGATACGTTGCAGATTTTCAGCTGTTATTTAGTATCGGGCAAACTTTAACCCAAAGAGTTCTCGGTTGCATGTCCAGAACGGGGAGTACGAAAGGGGAGTACTCATGGCGTAAGCAATGTTAATCCACCGTACTCCGCACTGCTCTTTCCAGATTTACACGTGCTTGTTACTTTTGTTATATTCCAGAAAAATAAAGGTCACATGGTGGTTTGTTGTTTCTTACACTACATATCGTTGCTTCTTCCTCATCCGTCAAGTTATTTCTGTGTAGGAAGAGCTGAGTGGCTGTGATTTCAGCTTTGGTTTCCGTTATGGTGCTGTAAAGGCAGGCATATGGTCACCTAGTTTTCACAGAAACGTCTATGGAATAGACTTATTTCTCCCTGTGCTTACAGCAGCCTCTGCGCTGATTTAAAGGCCCTCATAAACATAAGTGGCTGAACTCAGTCTTATCGGGCTATTCTCCAACATTGTAAGGGGTGAATAGACCTATTCTCCCTGTGCTTACAGCAGCCTCTGCGCTGATTTTAAATGCCTTCATAAACATGATATTAGAAGTGGCTGAACCCAGTCATATCGGACTATTTTCTAAGATTGTAAGGTGTGAGGGCCTAAATAGACTTATTGCTCCCTGTGCTTACAGCAGCCTCTGCGCTGATTTAAAGGCCTTCATAAGCAGGGCTGTGGAGTCGGTATTAAATGGAACGACTCCGACTCCTAAAATATATAATAAATTGGGTACAGTAGTTCTTTGCAGTTCGGGAATATTTTTTCATAAGAATTTGGGAGTTATGAAATGTCCTATAAATGTCTGTCCTATTCCTGATCTAAGGGTCTAGACTTTTAGCTAAGAAAAATGTGTCCTACAGTAAATTTATCACTTAATCATGAGCCGTGTATGAGGGAGTCGGAGTCGTGGAAATTGAGGAGTCGGAGTCGAAGGTTTGGCTTACCAACTCCACAGCCCTGTTCATAAACATAGTATACAGTGGGTACGGAAAGTATTCAGACCCCTTTAAATTGTTCACTCTTTGTTTCATTGCAGCCATTTGGTAAATTCTAAATAGTTCATTTTTTTTTCTCATTAAAGTACACTCTGCCCCCATCTTGACGGAAAAAAACAGAAATGTAGAAATTTTTGCAAATGTATTAAAAAACAAAAACTGAAATATCACATGGTCATAAGTATTCAGACCCTTTGCTCAGTATTGAGTAGAAGCCCCCTTTTGAGCTAGTACAGCCATGAGTCTTCTTGGGAATGATGCAGCAAGTTTTTCACACCTGGATTTGGGGATCCTCTGCCATTCTTCCTTGCAGATCCTCTCCAGTTCTGTCAGGTTGGATGGTGAACGTTGGTGAACAGCCATTTTCAGGTCTCTCCAGAGATGCTCAATTGGGTTTAGGTCAGGGCTCTGGCTGGGCCAGTCATGAATGGTCACAGAGTTGTTCTGAAGCCACTCCTTTGTTATTTTAGCTGTGTGCTTGGGGTCATTGTCTTGTTGGAAGGTGAACCTTCGGCCAAGTCTGAGGTCCAGAGCACTCTGGAAGAGGTTTTCATCCAGGATATCTCTGTACTTGGCTGCATTCATGTTTTCTTCAATTGCAACCAGTCGCCCTGTCCCTGCAGCTGAAAAACACCCCCATAGCATGATGCTGCCACCACCATGTTTCACTGTTGGGATTGTATTGGGCAGGTGATGAGCAGTGCCTGATTTCCACACATACCGCATAGAATTATCACCAAAAAGTTCTATCTTCGTCTCATCAGGCCAGAGAATCTTATTTCTCATAGTCTGGGAGTCCTTCATGTGTTTTTGAGCAAACTCTATGCGGGATTTCATATGTCTTGCACTGAGGAGAGGCTTCTGTTGGGCCACTCTGCCATAAAGGCCTGACTGGTGGACGGCTGCAGTGATAGTTGACTTTGTGGAACTTTCTCCCATCTCCCTACTGCATCTCTGGAGCTCAGTCACAGTGATCTTGGAGTTCTTCTTTACCTCTCACCGAGGCTCTTCTCCCACGATTGCTCAGTTTGGCTGGACGGCCAGGTCCTTCCATTTAAGGATTATGGAGGCCACTGTGCTCTTAGGAACCTTGAGTAATGCAGAAAATATTTTATAACCTTGGCCAGATCTGTGCCTTGCCACAATTCTGTCTCTGAGCTCCTTGGGCAGTTCCTTTGAGCTCATGATTCTCATTTGGTCTGACATGCACTGTGAGCTGTGAGGTCTTATATAGACAGGTGTGTGCCTTTCCAAATCAAGTCCTATCAGTTTAATTAAACACAGCTGGACTCCAATGAAAGAGTAGAACCATCTCAAGGAGGATCACAAGGAAATGGACGGCATGTGACTTAAATATGAGTGTCTGAGCAAAGGGTCTGAATACTTATGACCATGTGATATTTCAGTTTTTCTTTTTTAATAAATTTGCAAAAATTTCAACATTTCTGATTTTTTTAGTCAAGATGGGGTGCAGAGTGTACTTTAATGAGAAAAAAACGAACTTTTTTAGAATTTACCAAATGGCTGCAATGAAACAAAGAGTGAAAAATGTAAAGGGGTCTGAATACTTTCCGTACCCACTGTAAGTGGCTGAACCAACTTGTATCGGGCTATTCTCTGACATTGTAAGGTGTAAGGGCCTAAATAGACTTATTGCTCCCTGTGCTTACAGCAGCCTCTGCGCTGATTTAAAGGCTTTCATAAACCTGATGATATAAGTGGCTGAACCCAGTCCTATCGGGCTATTCTCCAACATTGTAAGGTGTGAGGGCCTAAAGACTCATCTGTCGGGAAGATCAGGGCTGGGCAGTTTTAATGTAGTTGACTGACCCATTTGATTTTCCTGCGAAAAGCCAGAAGTGAGACCTGGGCTTACTTAGCACTTAGATGAGAATATCCAGGCTGACTGCCGGGGCTCCTGACCTGAGCTTTACACTAAGGTTGTTGGTTCAGACCAGAAGAGCCAGCCATCGATCAGAGTACTCCGAAACGCGTTTCACGGCTTTAGGCTTTAATATAGAGAGGTGTTAAGGGTAGAGGAAGAGCCAGCTGGCTTCTATGCTTGCCATGGTCGTGAGACATTGAAGAGGTTGTCCAGCGCCGCTCACTTCCGCATTGTACACGATACAAGACTGAAGTTTTATTCTTCGCGATTCTTTATTAATACAACTGAATTAGTGCAAAATGAAATATAAAATCTGTGCTCTTTCAGTACAAGATCTGGGTGCGATGTATTTAAAGGGGTTGTCAGGACTTATATATTAATAGACAATCCTTAGGTCAGGTCACCAGTATCGGATCGGTGGGAGTCCAAACAATCGGCTGTTTGCTACACAATGTACAGACCTGGAACGTCACAGCTCCGCGCACTGCAATAGCAGAGCTGGAACATTGCAACTCAGCTGCCGTTCACTTCAATAGGAGACCCCTGGACATCCCCTTTTAATCCAATGCAAAACAATATAAGATTCCCTTATCGGTAAAGTTATGGAGGAACTCTGAACATCCCTTCTATTTTTCCTTGTCTAGGTTGTCCCTCCAAAACCGGTAGCTCCAGACAGTTTCTATTGCCAATCAAGGAACAGTGGGGGCCATCAAGGAGGTGGCCATCCTGTTAATGGGGCACCAGACGACGACCGTAGCAGCTGCGGATCCGGTCATCAGAACACTTTGGAAAAATGCCCGTAATAAAAATTATACAATATGTAAGCACCACAAACTACTGAAAGTGACCCGACATTACAACCAGTAATATGAAAGTATTTGAGGTTTGTCCCCATAAGTCGGCTATAGTATACACTCCACCCAAAGCTGCACAATGCACTAAGCAATCTGCAGATACAACGCATGCTGCAATGCTCTGTGTGTCCTGACTCCTTTCTATCATAGCTGTGATGCTCTGCATGTCCTGACTCCTTTCTATCAAAGCTGCGATGCTCTTCATGTCCTGACTCCTTTCTATCATAGCTGTGATGCTCTGCATGTCCTGACTCCTTTCTATCATAGCTGTGATGCTCTGCATGTCCTGACTCCTTTCTATCATAGCTGTGATGCTCTGCATGTCCTGACTCCTTTCTATCATAGCTGTGATGCTCTGCATGTCCTGACTCCTTTCTATCATAGCTGTGATGCTCTGCATGTCCTGACTCCTTTCTATCATAGTTGTGATGCTCTGCATGTTGTAACGGGTCTGGGAGGCGGAACCTCTGAGCTACTATACAAGGGGGCGGTCCTTGTAAGGAAGCGGGTGGTGACCAGGGAAAACGGGCAGGTGGTCACGGCAAGTGACCGGGACAGTCTCTGGGTAAGCGGGCAGGAGGTCACAGCAAGTGACCGGGGCAGTCTCTGGGTGAACGGGCAGGAGGTCACGGCAAGTGACCGGGGCAGTCTCTGGATGAACGGGCAGGAGGTCACGGCAAGTGACCGGGGCAGTCTCTGGGTAAAGGGTAGGTACGACCTGTGATGGCTGAGCCTCCAGGTAGGCTAGCAGGCAGATGGTAGATGTGTGCTCCCAGGTGAGCAAGCGAGAGTCTCTGGATAAACGGGTGGTCACAGCATGTGACGGCGGAGCCTCCAGGTAGACCAACAGACAGGCAGCAGATGAGCGCTCCCAAGTGAGCGGGCAGGAGTCTCTGGAATGGCAGGTGGTCACAGCACGTGACGGCGGAGCCTCCAGGTAGACTAGCAGGCAGGTAGCAGATGTGCGCTCCCAGGTGAGCGGGCAGGAGTCTCTGGAATGGCAGGTGGTCACAGCACGTGACGGCGGAGCCTCCAGGTAGGCTAGCAGGCAGGTAGCAGAAGTGCGCTCCCAGGTGAGCGGGCAAGCTGGTCCATAGACAGACTGACAGGAGTAGGAAGGCAGACCGTCGGACCTCAGGCTAGCAAGCAGGCAGGAGGAATGTCAGGCAGGAAACAGACAGCAAACTGGCAGGTTTCTGGCAGGTAACTGGCAACGGGACCTGAGGGCTGAAGCAGAGTAGTGAACAGTGCAACAACATTGCTCGGGCACCTCCATTTTGGAGGAGGTGCCTTATATATGGTGAAGTCCTCCGACCATTGGCCGGGGACTCCTTAGGACGGCGTGCGCGGCCCCTTTAAGAGGGAGGGAGCGCGCGCGCGCCCTAAGCACAGTGGCCGGGAAGGAGCGCGCGCTGCCTGCAGAGCGGGAGGAGGACGCCGGGCTCGGAGCAGAGGGGTGAGGGGAACAGCGTCCCTGCCTAGCAGAGGGCAGGGACGCCGGCGCTACAGTACCCCCCCCCTTTAGGCCCCCCCCTTTTTTAGGCCAGAGAGAAATTTAGCTAGGATGAGAGGGGCATGGATGTTCTCCCGGGGCTCCCACGTTCTCTCTTCAGGACCAAACCCCTTCCAATCTACTAGAAAAAAGGTCTTCCCTCTTACCCTTTTGGTGGCCAGAATGTTCTCTATCTCAAATTCGTTTTCAACGGAAACCGGAGCAGGAGGTGTACCTGTAGACTTGGAAAAAGAGTTAAGTACCACAGGTTTGAGGAGAGATACATGGAAGGAGTTAGGGATCCGCAAGTTGGCCGGGAGTTTCAATTTATAGGCCACCGGATTGATCTGACTGATGACCTCCAGAGGACCGATGAACCGAGGCCCTAACTTATAGGAAGGAATCTTGAGCCGGACATACTTGGACAAGAGCCAGACCTTATCCCCTGGACGGAATTGAGGAGGATCCAGACGTTTTTTGTCAGCATGTCTTTTCATACGCTCGGATGACAGAAGGAGTGCGGACCGGGTACTCTCCCATATGGAGGAAAATTTGTTAACAAGAGATTCCGCAGCCGGATTGTCCACCGAGGTGGAGACGGGAAATGGGATCCGAGGATGCTGACCGAAGACAACAAAAAACGGGGATTTGGAGGAAGATTCGCTCTCGTGATTGTTGTAAGAAAATTCGGCCCATGGCAGGAGATCCACCCAGTCTGAATGGTGGGCATTAACGAAGTGCCGGAGGTAACTGGTCAGGTTCTGATTGATCCGCTCCACTTGACCATTAGACTGTGGGTGGTAAGCGGAGGAGAAGTCCAGGGTGACGTCTAGCAGTTTACAAGTGGCTCTCCAGAAGCGTGAGGTGAACTGTACCCCACGATCCGACACTATGTGGAGGGGCAGTCCATGAAGACGGAAGATGTGGCGGATAAAGTCTTTAGCCAGCTCGGGTGCAGACGGGAGGCCTGGCAGGGGAACGAAATGAGCCATCTTGGAAAAGCGGTCAGCGACCATCCAAATGACCGTACAACCGGCAGAGACGGGGAGATCAGTTATAAAGTCCATTGCTATATGCTGCCAGGGGGCAGCAGGTACTGGGAGCGGAAGGAGGCGACCGGCTGGCAGATGTCTCGGAACCTTGTTGGGGGCGCAGGACACACAGGCAGAAACAAAGTCTATTACGTCCTTGTGCAGGGTAGGCCACCAGTAGTGCCGGGTAATAAGCTGGAGGGTCTTTTTCTGACCGGCGTGGCCAGCTAGTTTAGACGAGTGACCCCAGTGTAGGATCTTCTCCCGATCAGGTACTGATACGAACGTCTTACCGGGAGGGAGACGATTTAGACTCACGGGAGCCACCTGCATTACTCTGGCGGGATCGATGATGTGTTTCGGTTCCTCCTCGAGATCAGACACCAGAAAGGATCGGGACAAGGCGTCCGCCTTGATGTTTTTGTCAGCCGGGCGAAAATGAAGAATAAAATCAAAGCGAGCAAAAAACAAGGACCACCGAGCTTGGCGCGGGTTAAGTCTCTGGGCATGCTGGAGGTAAGCCAAGTTCTTGTGGTCAGTGTAAATTATTACCGGGTGAAGAGCCCCTTCGAGCAGGTAATGCCACTCCTCCAATGCCAGCTTGATGGCCAATAACTCTCGATCTCCTATGGAATAGTTGCGCTCAGAAGAGGAGAAGAGTTTGGAGAAGAAGCCACAAGTTACCATTCTCCCGGAAGATGATTTTTGGGTAAGTACCGCTCCGGCTCCAGAGGAGGAGGCGTCAACCTCCAGGAAGAACTGCTTGTTGCCATCTGGGCGATGCACCACCGGGGCGGAAGAGAAGGCCTGTTTTAAGGAAAGAAAGGCCTCCTCTGCTTCGGGCGGCCACTCTCTGGGATTAGTGCCCTTACGGGTGAGCGCGGAAATTGGGGCAGTCCGGGAAGAGAAGTGCGGTATGAAGAGGCGGTAGTAGTTGGCGAAGCCCAGGAACCGCTGAATGGCCTTCAACCCCTCCGGTCGGGGCCATTTCTCGATGGCAGACAGTTTCTCTGGATCCATTCGTAGGCCGGTCTGAGAAATAATGTAGCCCAAAAACGGAAGCGAGGTCTGCTCAAAGAGGCCCTTCTCATATTTAGCGAAGAGGTGATTCTGCCTGAGCCTGAGCAGGACCTGACGAACATCCCTCCGGTGAGTCTGGAGATCCAGAGAGAAGACCAAGATGTCGTCCAGGTACACCACTACGCAGGAGTAGAGAAGGTCCCGGAAGATGTCATTGACCAACTCTTGAAAGACGGCAGGAGCGTTACAGAGACTAAAGGGCATTACCAGATATTCATAGTGGCCGTCCCGGGTATTGAATGCAGTCTTCCATTCATCCCCTTGACGGATACGGACCAGGTTGTACGCCCCACGGAGGTCCAGTTTGGTGAAGATTCTAGCCCCCCTCAGACGATCAAATAATTCTGGAATGAGCGGAAGGGGGTACTTATTCTTCACCGTGATCTGGTTAAGGCCTCTATAGTCTATACAGGGACGGAGAGAGCCGTCCTTCTTTTTTACGAAAAAGAAGCCTGCTCCTGCCGGGGAGGTAGATTTCCGGATGAATCCCCTGGCCAAATTCTCCTCAATATATTCGGACATCGACCGGGTCTCAGCAGCGGACAATGGGTAAATACGCCCACGGGGAGGCGTAGTACCGGGTAACAGGTCGATAGGACAGTCGTATGGTCTATGAGGGGGTAATGTCTCCGCCTCCTTTTTATTAAAGACATCAGCAAATGACCAATAGGGAATCGAAAGTCCAGATAGATTAGTTGAGGTAGGAGAAGGACGGGCGGGATGAACAGGAACCAAACAAGTCTTATGACAGTCCTGTCCCCAGCGAAGGACTTCTCCGGTCTGCCAGTCAAGCACGGGTGCATGTCTCTGGAGCCAAGGTAGACCTAGTAAGAGGGCGTGAGAGAGTCCAGGCAGAACATGAAAAGAGATGCTCTCAGAATGCAGCATTCCCACCTGCAGAGTTATGGATTCGGTGATGAGTTGGATGGGACGTGGTAAGAGGCCCCCATCCACGGCAGCAACAGACAAGGGTACAGCCAGAGGTTTGGTGGGGATGCGGTATTTCTCTACCAGGGACTGTGAAATAAGATTCCCGGCTGCTCCAGAGTCAAGTTGGGCTAGTTCGCAATAACGGTTCTCCCCGCAGACGATTGAGACTGACAGCAGCAGAGATGGAGAGGATTTATTCTTGTCTAGGTCGACCTCTCTGAGCGAACCTAGACACAGGCGTTTCCCGACCTCTCCGGGCAGGTACGGATCCGGTGCTCCTTACTGTCACAGTAGAAGCAGCTCCCCTCGGCACGGCGTAAGTCCTGACGGGTTTTGACCATCTTGGTCTGGTCGACCTGCATAGGCTCAGGAAGGTGTACCTGGGGAGAAACGGAGGGAGTGACGGGTTTCTGGAAGGAAGGAGCTAGACGTGGAAACCTCCTCTCATGGGTGACCTCTTTGGCACGCTCCTGGAACCGTAGGTCAATCCGGGTGGCAAGAGTTATTAAATCATCGAGAGTGGTAGGAATGTCCCGACCGGCGAGTTCATCTTTAATACGGCCGGACAGACCCTCCCAGAAGACAGATACCAGAGCGTCGTTATCCCAGGCCAGCTGCGAGGCAAGGGTACGGAACCGTATGGCATATTGGCCCACGGTGAGACTTCCCTGACGGAGGCGTAGCAGAGACGATGTGGATGAGGTCTTCCGTCCAGGTTCGTCGAAGACTTTCCGGAAAGCCGTGAGAAAGGCAGGCAAGTCGGACACCAGGGGGTCTCCTCTCTCCCATAGAGGATTCAGCCAAGCCAGTGCCTCCCCCGTGAGATGGGACATGATGAAGGCTACTTTGACCCGGTCGGAATTAAACTGGTGGGACAGGAGTTCAAAGTGCAGGGTGCACTGGTTTATGAAGCCCCGAGCCTTAGCGGAGTCGCCTCCGAAGCGAGGAGGTGCAGAAAGCCGGGGTCCGGAGCAGGATACCATGGTATTGGTGGGCAGCCGGGTTGCGAGTCATGACTCTAGCGGTGGTTGCTGATGGAGCAGTCAGAGTGTCCAGGCGTGAGTTGACATTCCGCAGGTGACCCAGGATGGACTCCTGTTGGGACCTCTGACGGGACAGTTCATGACATAGGTCCGAGAGCGAGGGAGCTTGGGTACCACCGGGTTCCATGGCCCGAGCAAACTGTAACGGGTCTGGGAGGCGGAACCTCTGAGCTACTATACAAGGGGGCGGTCCTTGTAAGGAAGCGGGTGGTGACCAGGGAAGACGGGCAGGTAGTCACAGCAGGTGACCGGGACAGTCTCTGGGTAAACGGGCAGGTGGTCACGGCAAGTGACCGGGACAGTCTCTGGGTAAATGGGTAGGAGGTCACAGCAAGTGACCGGGGCAGTCTCTGGATGAACGGGCAGGAGGTCACGGCAAGTGACCGGGGCAGTCTCTGGGTAAAGGGTAGGTACGACCTGTGATGGCTGAGCCTCCAGGTAGGCTAGCAGGCAGATGGTAGATGTGTGCTCCCAGGTGAGCAAGCGAGAGTCTCTGGATAAACGGGTGGTCACAGCATGTGACGGCGGAGCCTCCAGGTAGGCCAACAGACAGGCAGCAGATGAGTGCTCCCAGGTGAGCGGGCAGGAGTCTCTGGAATGGCAGGTGGTCACAGCACGTGACGGCGGAGCCTCCAGGTAGGCCAACAGACAGGCAGCAGATGAGCGCACCCAGGTGAGCGGGCAGGAGTCTCTGGAATGGCAGGTGGTCACAGCACGTGACGGCGGAGCCTCCAGGTAGGCTAGCAGGCAGGTAGCAGAAGTGCGCTCCCAGGTGAGCGGGCAAGCTGGTCCATAGACAGACTGACAGGAGTAGGAAGGCAGACCGTCGGACCTCAGGCTAGCAAGCAGGCAGGAGGAATGTCAGGCAGGAAACAGACAGCAAACTGGCAGGTTTCTGGCAGGTAACTGGCAATGGGACCTGAGGGCTGAAGCAGAGTAGTGAACAGTGCAACAACATTGCTCGGGCACCTCCATTTTGGAGGAGGTGCCTTATATATGGTGAAGTCCTCCGGCCATTGGCCGGGGACTCCTTAGGACGGCGCGCGCGGCCCCTTTAAGAGGGAGGGAGCGCGCGCGCGCCCTAAGCACAGTGGCCGGGAAGGAGCGCGCGCTGCCAGCAGAGCGGGAGGAGGACGCCGGGCTCGGAGCAGAGGGGTGAGGGGAACAGCGTCCCTGCCTAGCAGAGGGCAGGGACGCCGGCGCTACACATGTGCTGTCTCCTTTCTATCATAGCTGTGATGCTCTGCATGTGCTGTCTCCTTTCTATTATAGCTGCGATGCTCTGTGTGTCCTGACTCCTTTCTGTCATAGCAGTGATGCTCTGCATAACCCGATTCCTTTCTATCATAGCTGCGATGCTATGTATGTCCTGACTCCTTTATATTATAGTATCGCAGCTACAACCCCTGGCAAAAATTATGGAATCACTGTGCTCGGAGGATGTTCATTCAGTTGTTTAATGTTGTTGAAAAAAGCAGATCACAGACATGGCACAAAACTAAGGTCATTTCAAATGGCAACTTTAGGGCTTTAAGAAACACTAAAAGAAATCAAGATTAAAAATGTGGTACTCAGTAAGGGTAATTTTTTTTAAGACCAAGCAGAGGGAAAAAATTATGGAATCACTCAATTCTGAGGAAAAAATTATGGAATCATGAAAAACAAACACACAAAAGAACACTCCAATACAACAGTAGTATTTTGTTGCACCACCTCTGGCTTTAATAACAGCTTGCAGTCTCTAAGGCATGGACTTAATGAGTGACAAACAGTACTCTTCATCAATCTGGCTCCAACTTTCTCTGATTGCTGTTGCCAGATCAGCTTTGCAGGTTGGAGCCTTGTCATGGACCATTTTCTTCAACTTCCATCAAAGATTTTCAATTGGATTGAGATCCGGACTATTTGCAGGCCATGACATTGACCTTACGTGTCTTCTTTCATGGAATGTTTTCACAGTTTTTGCTCTATGACAGGATGCATTAATATCTTGAAAAATGATGTCATCATCCCCAAACATCCTTTCAATTGATGGGATGAGAAAACTGTCCAAAATATCAATGTAAACTTGGGCATTTATTGAAGATGTAATGACAGCCATCTCCCCAGTGCCTTTACCTGACATGCAGCCCCATATCATCAATGACTGTGGAAATTTGCATGTTCTCGTCATGCAGTCATCTTTATAAATCTCATTGGAACGGCACCAAACAAAAGTTCCAGCATCATCACCTTGCCCAATGCAGATTCACGATTCATCACTGAATATGACTTTCATCCAGTCATCCACAGTCCACGATTGCTTTTCCTTAGCCCATTGTAACCTTGTTTTTTTCTGTTTAGGTGTTAATGATGGCTTATGTTTAGCTTTTCTGTATGTAAATCCCATTTCCTTTAGGCAGTATCTTACAGTTCGGTCACAGACATTGACTCCAGTTTCCTCCCATTCGTTCATTTGTTTTGTTGTGCATTTCCTGTTTTGGAGACATATTGCTTTAAGTTTCCGGTCTTGACGCTTTGATGTCTTCCTTGGTCTACCAGTATGTTTGCCTTTAACAACCTTCCCATGTTGTTTGTATTTGGTCCAGATTTTAGACACAGCTACTGTGAACAACCAACAACTTTTGCAACATTGCTTGATGATTTACCTACTTTTAAGAGTTTGATAATCCTCTCCTTTGTTTCAATTGACATCTCTCCTGTTGGAGCCATGATTCATGTCAGTCCACTTGGTGCAACAGCTCTCCAAGGTGTGACCACTCCTTTTTAGATGCAGACTAACGAGCAGATCTAATATGATGCAGGTGTTAGTTTTGGAAATGAAAATTTACAGGGTGATTCCATAATTTTTTCCTTAGAATTGAGTGATTTCATAATGTTTTCCCTCTGCCTGGTCTGAAAAAAATTACCCTTACTGAGTACCACATTTTTAATCTTGATTTCTTTTAGTGTTTCTTAAAGCCCTAAAGTTGCCATTTGAAATGACTTTAGCTTTGTGCCATGTCTGTGATCTGCTTTTTTTCAACAACATTAAACAACTGAATGAACATCCTCCGAGCCAGGGGTTGTATGTATGTCCTGACTCCTTTCTATCATAGCTGCGATGCTCTGCATGTCCTGACTCCTTTCTATCATAGCTGCGATGCTGAGCATAGCCTGACTTTTCCATCATACCTTCGATGCTTTGTGCGTCCTGACTCCCCAGGAGCCTCGCTGTATACCGTGAACACTCCACAAGATCCACTGTATACCGGGAGTACCCCAAAGAACATGCTGTATACTGGGACACCCCACTAGGCCTGACAATTTGGAGATGCTCTGATCCAGTCGTCCAGCCATCACAATTTGACCTTTCTCGCGCACGTCCTTACTCTTGCCCATTTTCCATGCATCCAACAACTGACCATCCTCTTGCTTTCTAATATTTTCCATGCATCCAACAACTGACCGTCATCTTGCTTTCTAATATATCCCACTCCTTGATAAGGGCCACATCATGGGATAATCTGAGTTATGCACTTTATTGGCCAGTGGCTATAATATTATGACTGATCGGTGTGCGTGTTGTGCTGTGTTCTCCAAATGATGCTCTGCTGCAGCTGCATCTCCCTCCTCCCAATCTTCCATTTAATATTTTACTCTACAAGGATTTTTTAGTGACTGATCATTTACATAAATTTTGCCAAGAGGCACCATGTAATCGTTGAGTCGTGTAACTCCTGTTCTTAATTAAAGGGTCTGTCCTAGTGATCAGACGCCAACTGTGCTCTGAATTTCAGAAAATAATTTTGAGAATTACCAGTTTCATTTTTGGGCACGAAAAAATACTTGACTCCATGACCAGTTCAAGGCTAGGTACGTGGCATATACCCCTACAGGCACCACAGCGTCTTTAGTAAATCCTCCCGACTATTTCCAAATCAAATAAGATCCGTATCTGAAAAAGATAAAAAGTAATCAACGCAAACAGAATATTAAAAGTAAAAAGTTATGAAAAGCCTTCATTCTTAGAAGAATATTCCGGACAAAAAATTATATTATCTGATTTGTATCGTTGGTCTTAAAGGGGTTTATCACCTTTTTCTATTTATTATGTTTACTTGCCATGAAAATTAACTTAATCTGCCACAAAATGACCTGCTTATACCATTTCAGTGATATTCTCATTAGTACAGTAGAAAGTGTTAACAAGGACAAGGCAGCTGATATCACTCTGTCATGGTGATTGAATTATTAGAGCTGACTGGTTGCTGTAAAAGGGGGCTGATGCTTGAAATCATTGTTTTCATCTGCTAAGCATGGTTGCCAACGTGGAAACAGATGAAAAGAGTTTTATAGGCAAGGACATTGCTTTGCATCAAGAGCTTTACAGGCAAGGACATTGCTTTGCATCAGGAGCTTTACAGGCAATGACATTGCTTTGCATCAAGAGCTTTACAGGCAAGGACATTGCGTTGCATCAAGAGCTTTACAGGCAATGACATTGCTTTGCATCAAGAGCTTTACAGGCAAGGACATTGCTTTGCATCAAAAGAAGTTTACAGGCAAGGACATTGCTGCTTGTAAGATTGCTCCTAAATCAGCTATTTATTGTATCATCAAACACTTCTAAGACAGAGGTTGAATTGCTATGAAGAAAGCTTTGGAATACCCCAAAAAGTCTGCTAAGTGCCAGGACCATCTCCTAATGAGGTTTTAGCTACTTGGTAGTGTCACCACCAGTGCAGAGCTTGCTCAGGAATGGCAGTAGGCCGATGGACATGCATCTGGACACACAGCGAGGCGAAGGCTTTTAGAGTGGTGTCAAGAAGGGCAGCAAAGAAGTCACTGCTCTGCAAGAAAAACTTTAAGGGTGGACTGATGTTCTGCAGGAGCTACAGGGATTGGACTGCAGAGAACAAAGGTAAGGTTACTTTCTCTGATGAAGACCCCTTCAGACTGTTTGGGACATCGGGAATAAATGATTGTCCGGAGAAGATGTGGTGAGCGCTACCATGAGTCCTGTGTCTGCCAACAGTAAAGCCTCCTGAGACCACTCGTGTGGGGGCTTCTCATCCATGGAGGGGTCTCACTCATAATTTTGCCTAAGAACATCACCCTGAATAAAGAATGAAATCTAATCCTCCTCCAAAAGCAACATCTCCCAACGTTCTAGGAGCAATTTGGTTATGACAATGCTTTTTACAGCACGATGGAGGCCATGTCACAAGGAAAAACATTGAGAATTTGGGTCCATGGCTGGAAAACGCTACAGATCTCAGTCCCATTGAGAACCTGTGGTCAATTCTAAAAATGCGACAAACAAAAACACAGAAATTGTGATAAACTCCAAGCACTGATGAGACAAGAATGGGATTTACCCAGAAGCTGATATCCAGCTGCCGGGGGCGAAAGGCAGAAGTCTGGAGAAGTAAGGGTCAAAGTTATTGAGTCTTTCCATAAACTTGATATATTTATCAATAACATTTTAAAACCATGAAAACACCTCTATATACAGTAGATAACACAGGATCTACCATTCACAATAGGTGATATCACAGCTCACCTCCTCCTCCTGCACAATGACTGATAACACCTCTATATACAGTAGATAACACAGGATCCACCATTCACAATAGGTGATATCACAGCTCACCTCCTCCTGTACAATGACTGATAACACCTCTATATACAGCAGATAACACAGGATCCACCATTCACAATAGGTGATATCACAGCTCACCTCCTCCTCCTGTACAATGACTGATAACACCTCTATATACAGTAGATAACACAGGATCCACCATTCACAATAGGTGATGTCACAGCTTGCCTCCTCCCCCTCCTGTACAATGACTGATAACACCTCTATATACAGTAGATAACACAGGATCTACCATTCACAATAGGTGATGTCACAGCTCGCCTCCTCCTGTACAATGACTGATAACACCTCTATATACAGTAGATAACACAGGATCCACCATTCACAATAGGTGATATCACAGCTTACCTCCTCCTCCTCCTGTACAATGACTGATAACACCTCTATATACAGTAGATAACACAGGATCCACCATTCACAATATGTGATGTCACAGCTCACCTCCTCCCCCTCCTGTACAATGACTGATAACACCTCTATATACGTAGATAACACAGGATCCTGTGCACTAGACATAACTATCTGGAGTGTCCCTTTAAGTCTTTCTTCCTTTAGCTTTGGATTCCACTCCAGTTTCACAATGCACTCACCCCATTGATGTATGTAAAGTCGTCCATATTGGTGTAAACACCCAGTTTGGAGGGACCCATCTTGGTTTCGGCAGTGTCACAAACCAGGTTTTTATTTGCTCGTCTGTTCCAATCTGGCCAATGGCGCTCCCTACTGATGGAAGGGTGGTGAAGCCAACAGCTGGAAGCCAGGAGGGCGTCATGGGTGGAAACCATGCTGAAAAAAACCCAAACATCAGTTCATGAACTATAGAAAGGAACAGACTTGTGAACATGAGTTTGTATAGGAAATGGCATGAATAACAATTCCTTAATTGACTTGATTATGGAATGTACATCCCTATGTTTTACATTTTGTGGCCACCAGATGGCACAGTAGAACTCATATAACTTCTTGCTCAGCACTTGCATAACCAGATCGGAGTGACCAATCATCAGCGCTCTGCTCTCCTGTATGGACTGCAGTATACAGCGTCTGTGCAGAGCGGGTGTCTGACTGTTATATGGTCCCTGCACTATATGTCGGTATTATTAGTTATATTCCCACAAAAATAAAATATATTGCACTAGTGATGTCCCTATTTGTGCCCCTCTCACTGTAGAAATTTCCTCCATTGTGGCCCCCATCCACTAATAATGTCCCCCATTGTGGCCCCCATACGCTAATAATGTCCCCATTGTGGCCCCCATACGCTAATAATGTCCCCATTGTGGCCCCCATACACTAATAATGTCCCCCATTGTGGCCTCCATCTACTAATAATGTCCCCCATTGTGGCCCCCATCCACTAATAATTTCCCCCATTGTGGCCTCCATCCACTAATAATGTCCCCCATTGTGGCCTTCATCCACTAATAATTTCCCCCATTGTGGCCTCCTTCTAATAATAACTTCTCGCATTGTGGCCTCCATCTAATAATAATGTCCCCAATTGTGGCCTCCATCCACTAATAATGTCACCCATTGTGGCCTCCATCCACTAATAATGTCCCCCATTGTGGCCTCCATCCATTAATAATGTCCCCCATTGTGGCCTTCATCCACTAATATTGTCCCCCATTGTGGCCTCCATCCACTAATAATGTCCCCCATTGTGGCCTCCATCCACTAATAATGTCCCCCATTGTGGCCTCCATCCACTAATAATGTCCCCCATTGTGGCCTTCATCCACTAATATTGTCCCCCTTTGTGGCCTCCATCCACTAATAATTTCCCCCATTGTGGCCTCCATCCACTAATAATTTCCCCCATTGTGGCCTCCATCTACTAATAATGTCCCCCATTGTTGCCTCCATCTACTAATAATTTCCCCCATTGTGGCCCCCATTTTGTAATAATGTCCCCCATTGTGGCCTCCATCCACTAATAATTTCCCCTATTGTGACATTGTGGCCCCCATCTATTAATAATGTCTCCCTTTGTGGCCCCCATCCATTAATAATGTCTCCTTGTATGGCCCCAAGCACTAATAATATCTCCCTTTGTGGTCCCCATACGCTAATAATGTCTCCCTTTGTGGCCCCCATACACTAATAATGTCTTCCTTTGTGGCCTCCATCTACTAATAATGACCCCCATTGTGGCCTCCGTCTACTAATAATGTCTCCCTTTGTGGTCCCCATCCACTGTACCCGTGGGCGAGGTACTCGTGTTCCACACCCTGGCACACAACAGAAAAATGGGGGTCCTCGCTGTGTTTGGGGGCTCTTGTTATTACCTGGGCTATACACCTCTGCAGACCTCATGATGCCGCCATATCGGGCAGCACAGAGCCAGATGCTATACCAGGCAGGCCAGGACCAGATGTTATATCGGGCAGGCCAGGACCAGATGCTATATCGGGCAGGCCAGGACCAGATGCTATATCGGGCAGGCCAGGACCAGATGCTATATCGGGAAGGCTAGGACCATATGCTCTACTGGCTAGACCAGGACCATATGCTATATTGGGCAGGCCAGGACCAGATTCTATATCGGGCAGGCCAGGACCAGATGCTATGTCGGGCAGGCCAGGACCAGATGATATATAGGGCAGATCAGGACCACATGCTGTATCAGGCAGACCAGTACCATATGCTGTATCGGGCAGGCCAGGACCATACGCTATATCTGTTATGAACTGCTACAAACACTAAGGAAAGATAGGAAAACTGTCCCTACAATAGGACTAAGCTGATTCCCTACGATGCAGCGGGGAACCTGTTCCTTGTGAACAGACCCGCCTTCGTCCTTGGCTAGTCTGAACGCAGACCTATAGATATAAGGGAGGGGTCCCTACAAGAACTAAGGACTGGGATATAGTTGGACACCTCCTAGCAGAAATTGTAGCGGAGCAAAGAAAAACAAACAAACAGAAGTACAAGTGGTCAAAGACCAAGCAAACTACAGAGAAAGGTACAAAGCACCTGGCTAGCTTAAGAGTAAATGTAACACTGAAGTCCAGCAAGGCCAGGAGGGCGGAGCTGGATTATATAGGCAAAAAGTCATGTGACCAACAAAATAGAAAAAACTAACAGGAGGATTCTAACAATATCGGGCAGACCAGGGCCAGATGCTGTATAGGGCAGGCCAGGACCAGATGCTATATCGAGCAGGCCAGGACCAGATGCTATATCGGGCACACCAGGACCAGATGCTGCATCGGGCAGACCAGGACCAGATGCTGTATCAGGCTGACAAGGACCAGATGCTATATCGGTCAGACCAGGACCAGATGCTATATCGGTCAGACCAGGACCATATTCTGTATCGGGCAGGCCAGGACCATATGCTCTACTAGCTAGACCAGGACCATATGCTATATCGGGCAGACCAGGACCAGATGCTATATCGAGCAGGCCAGGACCAGATGCTATATCGGGCAGGCCATGACCAGACGCTATATCGGGCAAACTAGGACCACATACGGCATCGGGCTGACCAGCACCAGATGCTGTATCGGGCTGACCAGGACCAGATGCTGTATCGGGCAGGCAGACCAGGACCAGATGCTGTATCGGGCAGGCAGACCAGGACCTGATGCTATATTGGGCAGACCAGGACCAGATGCTGTATCGGCCAGGCCAGGACCAGGGAACGAATTCTCTTGCATTGATGTGAGATCAAACATATTAATGGTAAAATTATTCATATACATTCTACAATCATATTGGGATACAGTTTTTTAGGAACTATTACTTTCCGAGCTGTTTAGTTTCTGAGAATGTCTAATAAACAGCACGACTCCTGACCACTGGTTGTGCATGGTATTGCATCTCTCCAATAGACCTGAGTTACAATACCAGACACAACAACCCATGGTCATGGGTGGCGCTGTTTCTGTTTTTTTGGCGGTATACAGATATATACCAACCAGAAGGAGCACAAAAGTACACTCTTTTATCCATTCTGCCATAATCTAACCCTGCGGACATGTGTTGGATGTCGGGGGCTACGCTTTAAACATACTTTATAAATGCAAATGTAAACATAGCCTAATTGTGGTAATACAATTTAACCAGATTTACCACCACTAGGGGGAGCTCACTGCATGCAGATTTATAAAATTTGCTTAGAAATTAAAGGCGGATGTCCACCACTTATTTCTTTTTTACCAGTTAACTTCAGTCCAACAGGGAATAATTCACTATTATTGCAAAATGGGTTAAGCACACTGAATAAACAATTAAAGGGAATCTGTCAGCGGGTTTTAGCTATTTAATTTGAGAGCAGCATAACGTAGGGGCAGAGAGCCTGATTCCGGGGATAAGTCACTTGCACAGCAACTTGCTGTAATTTCAATACAATCAGTGTTTTATCAGCAGGAGATTATCACTGCAGGACTAGGTTTCTTGCTCCTCCTAGTCCAAACATGCCCCCAGCACGGATTGGCAGTTTGCTGACTGTGTACACAGGAAGCAGCCAATCAGGTGTGTGGGCGGGGTTTTACACAGCTCAGCATTCTGAAGACTGCTACATCTACAGCAGAGAAAACAGGGATTTTTTATCAAAACTACAGCAAGCAGCCCAGTAAGTGACACATCGCTGAAATCAGGGTCTCTGCTCCTACATCATGCTGCTGTCAGATTACATAAAAACCTGATGACAAATTCCTTTTATTATAGTTTATTAAGTGAATCAGTACAAATAATCCATGTGGCAAAATAAATAAAAAATGTAAAAAAAAAGCCTAAAACTAAATGTATGAACTTTCAAAACAACATGAAAAGTATTGGGAGTCAAAAAATACCCCCTATAATTGTGACGCCTCTTCTCGAAAAAGCCCTTTAGTTTACCCTGGGTGATGGGGGACTCGGAGTCGGGTCCTGTGATGGAGAGATGGGGTGCAGCCGTGGCCCGGACTCGACCCGTGTTCAGGGCCATCACATTAAAAGAGATGGTATGGGCTCAACTGGGTTGAGTGGCTGATTTAACTACTACTCCACCTGTGGCATCTGGTGAAGGCCACCAGCGCTGCTGCAGTCCGCTGAGGCATGGTGTTATGGCGGCCAGAGTTCTTACTACTCCCCACAGGCAGAGCAGGGCCTCAGGGCAGAGGGACAGGAGGATGGAGGTAGTAGTAGAGGGAGACAGGCGCCGCGTCTCGTGGTGTAGCGCAGAATAAACAGTCCGGAGGCCATAGGGGTGAACTTCCAAGGCTTTACTCACTTTAGAGATGGCAAAAGGAAGGCGACTCCCTGCTCCCCGCGGAGTCCTGTGGTCACCAAGGACGGGGGTCCGACAACCTCCGAGTAAGTCCAGTGTTCAGTCGGAACCCTACAGCAGAGTGTTCCTGAACTACAGACCGAATCCTTTCCTGTCTGTGTGTGCAAATAGGCCGGGTCTCCCTCTGAACTCCTCTCAGAACAAGGGCACGGGTGGCAGCTCCGCTCCGTCCGATACCCGGTGGGATCCTCTGGGCCTACCGGGCTTTCCCGACCAGGACGAAGAGTAGCAAGGTCAGGTGTCGGGGGCCGGTACCCCTCTTGCAGCCGGAGTCCCTCTGAATATATCAGCATGGCGAGGACAGGTGGCGTACAACGCTCCGTCTGCATCCTGCCTGGGATCCATTTGCTATGGAGCCACACTCTTGAGCTCCAGGCCTTCTTGGTCCTGGTCACTGGCCGGGTTGAGACATTCCTGGTCTAAAACCTGCCCCTCGACCCAAGGCCAGGGTACGAGGGCCGTGTCTCTTGCCGGTGCAGGCCCACACAGGATCTGCGCTCCGGGAGGGAGGTCACAGTTACACACAGTATATGACAGCACAGAGAACAGCCGAAAGACTACCAAAAGACCAAGACCAAAGATGGCTTTTTATTAAACACTAGATGGTGGCCCGATTCTAATGCATCGGGTATTCTAGAATATGTATGCGGCTGACCGGGCGCCACTAAGCAGTGAAGCAGTGTTTAAATGGGTTGTGCACTACTTTAAATTAACCCCCCAATGTATCCCCCCTCGGTGCCCCTAATGAATTTTGTCATTACGTCATGTTGTCAATCCTGCTTGTGACAACATCGGTGACGACGCACAGCCAGCACGTAATTCTCCCGCCTGCAGCCGGATCTTGCTTCCGTTTACATCACGACTATTTGCGGCTGCAGCCGGGGGTCTGCTGTTCCGCGCACCACAGTGAATGACGGGCTGTGGGCGGGGTTATCCCTCATCGTGTCACATCCAGCATCCACAGCGCGGTCTGTCAATGTGGTTTGTATGGCTCCGTCATTCCTCTAATCCTGGTTTGTATGGCTCCCTTATCTTGGATTGTACGCCTTCCTCATCTTAGCTTGTATGGCCCCCTTATCCTGGTTTTGTATGACCTTCTCATTCCCCCATCTCCACAGCACAGTTCAAAAACTAAACCCTAATCCTCCCCTTGTTTCCTTTCTCTGCTCCAGCGCTGTCTGTCCTGTTTTCAGCAGCTCCTCGCAGGATGTGAGGCACAGCACACGCTCTCAGATACTGTTGTGATTAGCTGCTGTCTGTAGATTCGCTGCTTTCCACGCCGGGACTAAGTGCAGGAGAGGCACAAATCTGCATTCACTTTAGTAGCACATGCTGCAGATGTCGCTATGAAGATTTAACAATAATACAATGAATACACAAAATAATACTTTATTAACTATTATTGGTTATAGGACTTAATACAACTGAACAAAATTATTAAACAGATGATCAAAATATATAAACTATTCCATGAATATGTAACAATATTTTACAATAAATCATCGGACAAAAGAAGTACGACCCTAGAATATATTTATTAACAATATCAACCTAAAATATTTTTGTACACAACATTTTTGGTGAATACTTTTGGACTATCTGGAAGCAACTTTCCTTGTAAATGGGTATCCAAAACTTGCACCTTGACATTGGATCTCATTTTAACTCTTGAAAATGCAACATAGAGTTGTCCATGACCAAAAACGGGCTCCGGTAAATATATGCCAACACGTTGTAGAGTTTGACCTTGTGACTTGTTTATTGTCATGGCAAATGCTGGTTTTACTGGAAACTGTCGACGTCGAAGCCTAAATGGAAGACCGGTGTCTGAAGGACATAAATCAATGCGTGGAATGAACACTTGCTCTCCTTTTGCAGATCCAGTGATCACTGTTGCTTGAATTATGTGGGAATAGAGTCCAGTAACAATAAGGCGAGTTCCATTACATAGACCATTTCTTGTATTTAGATTCTGCAGCAACATTACGATTGCTCCAACTTTAAGTTGTAGTCTGTGGGATGGCATTCCTGATGGCGTAACACTATTTAAAAATTCAACTGCATAATGCTCTCGTTCATCTTCATTGTCGACATCCACCGAATCATCACTTTTGTATAATTTATACTCTCCAGGCATTCTATCCATCACACGGGAATTTAGCAGAGCTCCGTCATCGTTCTTGGGACAGAGAATTGCATAGGAAGAGGCTCTCTCAACACTGCTTTGGTCGTTCACATCTATTTCAACGCGTTGTCCAAAAACATCACTTACGATGCAGTCAGTGCACAACATGTCTTCTGGTATTTCAATAATGTCTTCTCCAAGGTTATATTCATTGCTAAGTTCACCATTACCAAGTTTAAGAAGCCAGTTGCTGTACTCTGGGTCAGAAGATCGCATGTTGTTAATTAGTTGTAGTTTATTAAACTCTGTCCAAAGGTCTGACATTTTTAAGGTTGACTCGATAATATTTGTTCTTGTTCCATTCGGTACAACTGGAAGGCATTGCCTAAAATCTCCGCCAAGGACAAAAACTTTACCTCCAAAAGGAATTTCATTTTTTTCAGCAATATTTGTAGTCATAACTTCACGCAGAAGTCTGTCAATTAAGCTCAAAGCATATTTGGGTGCCATGGTGCACGCATCAAGTATCAAAAGATTTGCACTGTTCATCTGTTTTCCTACAAATATGTCTTGTTTGATTCTGGAAACGGAGATTTCATTGACTGGAACTGGTATCCCAAAGAGGGAATGCATAGTGCGACCTCCTCATAAAAGGTTTGCTGCAATACCTGTTGTAGCCGACGGCAATACAACTTTTCCTAACCCTCTAACGTGATGCATTAAAACTTCATAGAGGTATGTTTTACCGCTGCCTCCAGGACCGTCAATAAAGAAACATTTTGGCATTGGATCGGCTTGGTTTTCTACAGCGCTCACAATAGTGTCATATGCAATCCGTTGTTCTTGATTTAAGAAGTTTTTCTTCTCTGTTGGCAACAATAATTCATAAGCTTCGTCATACTCTTGAATTTGTGCAACTTGACTTGCAGGCTGTGGCAAATTAAAGTCTGATAACATTTTTCCATGCAGTAGTAGGACATTTTGGACATCTTGCATAGCATAAGATTCGCAATTGTGACAATTTCCACTTTTGTTGTGAAGACGTAAGCAGTAATCTTCAATTATATCTTCTTTGAAATTTGTTCAAAGTTGAGCCGGATTTGTAGGCGGTCCAAAGACACAAATATAGGCAAACAATTCACGAAGTTTCTTAGGCATATGTAGGGTAACTGCGTCTTCTAAAGTAAGTGTCCACACAGTATCATCCAATAGAAGTCCTAAAGCCAAAGCTGCAGCTTTAAATGTATCGTGCAATACTCCGTTAACTGTTTTCAAATCTTCGTAACTTCTAGCTCTTTTGACATGCAGTAGTAACAGCCGAAGGCAATATCTTTCTTGATCCTTGACACTAACAGTATACATGCGTCCAATTATTCTGCTAAGTCCTCGTTGTCTTGGCTTCCAAGTTTTATTCCAAACGTAATGCTCTGGAATCTCTCGATACAAATACCGCCTTCCGTTTTCGTCACATTGGTTCAGCAAAAACCATTCCATTAATGGACGTTGTGCTTAAATTTTTTGAGACATCTTCGACTTGAGCATTTTCAAAGAAATAAAGCTGCTGTTGATTTGGTAAATGAATAGCTAAACGTATAATGGCATGGGACTGTGAATGCATTGGAAATGCAAATATTCTCCAAGCAGCTTCTGGAGCACTGACATATCTTGAGTCAACAAACCGTGATGATTCATCGTGATTGACTGTTTTTTGTTGGATTTCGACGTTAGCTTTGTCATGCCCCTTGTAGATGTACTTGAAAAGATATTTAACACTTTTTATTGAAGCGCAGATTTCAACGTTGATGTGACAGTTGTAGCGCTTTAATAAGTACGGGTTGTATGGAACTATCCATGAGTTATTTATAATCTTTTTGTTGTGTACAATGTTATCAATCAGTTGTCTCCGGTAGGATGGGTAGCCGTCCAAATCTTTAACAGTGTGCTGTTTCAACTGCTTTGGAAACCCTTTTGTACACTTTCCGTTTTGCATGCATGGACTTTTTGGATTTGCTACACCGCATGGGTCATGAACCATATTACAGATTACAATATTATACAGTTCAGGATACTTTTCTTGGTTGGGAATTTCAGCCCACACTATGTTGTCAATTTCGTCCTCCGTGCGAAACTTGGAATCCGCGTCTAAAATAATTAGTATATGCGCATGTGGGAGACCTCGTTTCTGAAACTCTATGACGTGTACCATTGCTACGACTGTTCCAAAAAGGCCTTTTTTGATGTCTTCAAAAAGGCTGCTGAGTTTTAGTCGAAATACGCGTGCAACTAAGTCCGGCCTGTGTTCAACTTGCTGCTAGGGTTGTAGATTTTCTGTAATTTCCGGCCATTTAGGATTACAGGTCATTGTTAAAAAAATGTCAGGTCTTCCATACTTTGTTACTATTGCCATTGCATCTTGATAACGCTGTTGCATGTTGCGGGGGCTACCTTCAAAGGACGACGGGAGAATTACTGTTGTTTTTTTGGAATTCCTTTTTGAATGGATTGTTTTTGCAAATGTTCTTGAAGAACGCAGTAGTCTTCAACTTTAAGTTGTTTTTGGTTCCTTCGTATGAAATTGAGTCGATTTGCTTAAATTTTAACGTATGCGTCTACTAAGTACTGTTGTGTCAGTTTCCCACCGTTTAAAATAGGATTGAAGTAATTTCGCACAGACAGAAGAAAACTGTCGTACTGTAGTTGTGTAATTCTTCTTGAAGTTCCTTGCTGGTGTAGGTTTTCATGCCACCCTTGATCACCGCTTGGAAAGAATAGCGGATACAGAAGAGCATCAAGGTTGCTGTGCAAAATGCTAATCCATTGTGTTTTAGGAACGAAAGGGTTGTTTTTGTCTGGCTTAAGATGGACTAATATATCTCTTTGAAAAGGAGGCTTTCCATCATAGTTTTGAAAAATAAACTGCGACCTCACTTACACGTGGTTTGTTGTAACATCAGGGATCTTGTTGACGTTCTTGTTTAATGGCCATGATAATAGAAGGCATTTCCGTCCCATTTTGTATAGCTCTCTGTTCCTCCTCAGCTTCAACGTCTTTTAGCATGCGATATGCGGCAGCAAATGGGCTGATTGCCGTACATTTACAAACAATTAGGTTCATCAGTTCTGCATTACACTTTTCATTTTTTTTTCGGTTCATCCTTTGTTCTGTAGCCTCATTTGGATCAAAGATGTATAATTGTGCAAATGTTGGTGTTGTCCTAGTTCTGGGTGAAGTGTTCCAGTGCGGTGGTAGATCTGGCCATGAATTTTAAAACAATACGGTCCGAATCCAGGGGGCGGTGCAATGTTGGCACCAAATGAAGCAAACGCATGAGAACTGTTGATACTTCTGATATTTTCCTTTCATCAACTGCTCAAACAGATCTGAGTAGTGACATCTTGGTAGCATCACTTTTCCTTTTTGGCAGCATTGAGTAAACTGATTGTCAGATGGTTTTTCCTCGATAAAATTCATAGATTCACATTTTGAACAAACTACATTTATCTTCCCACAGTAGTGTTGAATAATGATAGTTTCATTGTCTGTTACGTAACGTGCAAGTTGTTGAACGTTCTGCTGGGTTTGCCTTAGCAAATCGTGTTGTTCTTGGTTTGTCCTGGATTCTTCAGATTCATTCAGACGACATTGTCTATGGGATTCGATTCCGCATCGTCTTCCTGTCTAGCCGCAGTGTGTTGCGGTGTTTTCCGTTCCCGACGTTGTCTGTGAGATTCCACATCCTGTGCTTGTCTGGCGTCAGTGTCTTGTGGCGTCTCCTGTTTCCGACGTTGTCTGTGAGATTCCGCATCCTGGGCTTGTCTGGCGACAGTGTGTTGTGGTGTCTCTTGTTCCCGGCGTTTTTGTTGAGATTCCGCATCCTGGGCTTGTCTGGCGGCAGTGTGTTGCGGTGTCTCTTGTTATTGGCATTTTTGTTGAGATTCTGCATCGTGGGCTTGTCTGGCGGCAGTGTGCTGCGGTGTCTCCTGTTCCCGGCGTTTTTGTTGAGCTTCCGCATCCTGGGCTTGTCTTGCGGCAGTGTGTTGCGGTGTCTCCTGTTCCCGGCATTTTTGGTGAGATTCTGCATCCTGGCTTGTCTGGCGGCAGTGTGTTGCGGTGTCTCCTGTTCCCGGCGTTTTTGGTGAGATTCTGCATCCTGGGCTTGTCTGGCGGCAGTGTGTTGCGGTGTCTCCTGTTCCCGGCATTTTTTGTGAGATTCGGCATCCTGGGCTTGTCTGGAGGCAGTGTGTTGCGGTGTCTCCTGCTCCGGGCGTTTTTTGTGAGATTCCGCATCCTTGGCTTGTCTGGCGGCAGTGTGTTGTGGTGTCTGTTGCTCTCGACGTTGTCGTTGTCTTGCTGCTTCTGCTGCTTTTCGGTCTTCCTCCGTGGCGTATTTTCGCTTGCGACCCATTATAAAACAGGAAATGTAAAGAAGTATCTCTTCAGCGCGCTGTCACTGGCAGAACGTGTTCAGTAAACCTGACTGAAGTCCCTCGCACAGTGTGAGTGAAGTCCCTCACACAGTCTGACTGAAGTCCCTCGCACAGTGTGACAGAGAAAACCTGCTCAGTACGTTATGAGCAGCTTGTGAGTCACATGACCACATGGGCGGAGTTAGCCGTGCTATCTCCCGAAGGTGGCGTAGATATTTGAAATGTTGCGGTAATTGGCCGGAGAGCGTGTTTAAATTTGGCGCGAAAATCTGTGATTGGTTGCGGGCGGCGTCCGCGAAAAATTATAGAAGCGGGTTTTAAATCTCGCGCCGTGTTACTAAGCAGCGGACAGTGTGTTTGAATTCAGCGTTAAAATCTCTGATTGGTCGCGGCAGGAGGGCACAAATCTGCATTCACTTTAGTAGCACATGCTGCAGATGTCGCTATGAAGATTTAACAATAATACAATGAATACACAAAATAATACTTTATTAACTATTATTGGTTATAGGACTTAGTACAACTGAACAAAATTATTAAACAGATGATCAAAATATATAAACTATTCCATGAATATGTAACAATATTTTACAATAAATCATCGGACAAAAGAAGTACGACCCTAGAATATATTTATTAACAATATCAACCTAAAATATTTTTGTACACAACATTTTTGGTGAATACTTTTGGACTATCTGGAAGCAACTTTCCTTGTAAATGGGTATCCAAAACTTGCACCTTGACATTGGATCTCATTTTAACTCTTGAAAATGCAACATAGAGTTGTCCATGACCAAAAACGGGCTCCGGTAAATATATGCCAACACGTTGTAGAGTTTGACCTTGTGACTTGTTTATTGTCATGGCAAATGCTGGTTTTACTGGAAACTGTCGACGTCGAAGCCTAAATGGAAGACCGGTGTCTGAAGGACATAAATCAATGCGTGGAATGAACACTTGCTCTCCTTTTGCAGATCCAGTGATCACTGTTGCTTGAATTATGTGGGAATAGAGTCCAGTAACAATAAGGCGAGTTCCATTACATAGACCATTTCTTGTATTTAGATTCTGCAGCAACATTACGATTGCTCCAACTTTAAGTTGTAGTCTGTGGGATGGCATTCCTGATGGCGTAACACTATTTAAAAATTCAACTGCATAATGCTCTCGTTCATCTTCATTGTCGACATCCACCGAATCATCACTTTTGTATAATTTATACTCTCCAGGCATTCTATCCATCACACGGGAATTTAGCAGAGCTCCGTCATCGTTCTTGGGACAGAGAATTGCATAGGAAGAGGCTCTCTCAACACTGCTTTGGTCGTTCACATCTATTTCAACGCGTTGTCCAAAAACATCACTTACGATGCAGTCAGTGCACAACATGTCTTCTGGTATTTCAATAATGTCTTCTCCAAGGTTATACTAACTGGTTCCCCTAACTCTTGGTTCCCCAGTCTCCCTGCAACCAGGGGAGCAGCACCTAGTGCATACTAGCCCCCTCTGGTGGAGAAATGTGGTGTTGGATGCAAAGGTTGGGTCCCGATTATCACACTGTCCTTACCTCAGAGGAGGAACACTACACTCCATTAGAGAAGTTCAGCATCCCTGTGGCGGTCGAACCCTCAGGGGCGCCACATAATCATATAAGATAGAAAATCCAGTGGCATAGAAAATACAACAGGTGCCAAAAAAATCCATGCAAAATATAAAGGGCCAAGATAATAAACCAAAAAAAGTATAACTATAAATACAGAAATAATTATAAATATTAGCAAAGTGAACACGGCAAAAAAGTCAAGGAGAATTAGGGGGTATGCGATGACCCTACGTATCGCCAGAAATGTGGCTTCCTCAGGGGTTCATCATCAGTTATCCAGCGTGTCTATTTTAGCCACATAATTAAAATAATTATGAGAAAAACATATTCACCTGTATACGCTAGGAGGAAAAGTTTGTGAACCGCGTGTGGAGGTTCAGCGTGCAGTCTGCCCTTGCAAAAATGTGATAGAGGTCATCAGATTGCAGAACAACTTGATCAAATTACCTTATTATCTAAAATATAAGCGCCCCAAGCGGTATTGTAGATAACAGACGAGCACTATTAGGGCAAATTCATCTTTATATCTCTAAAATAGGCGTCTAGGTATCTAAAAGATATATATATATATTATAAGCCTAAGTGCTAATTCAGACAATGATGTGAACAAGTTACCATGACTATATAGTGAAGTATGGAATTAAATACATATTTTTGCTACCCCATCCATCTGCAGCATAATGTAGGGGCAGAGACCCTGATTCCAATGATGTGTCACTTACTGCTCTGGTTGCTGTTATTTTGATAAAATCACAGTTTTCTCTGCTACAGATCTAGCAGTTCTCTGAATGCTGAGCTCTGTGTAACTCCACCCACACCCCTGATAGGCAGTGTTCTACCCATGTACACACAAAGAGGCCAATCAGTGGTGTGGGCGTGGCCGGACTACCACCAGCAGGTTTACTAGTCCTCTACTGATAATTTCCTGCTGATAAAACACTGATTGTATCAAAACTACAGCAAACAGCCACGTAAATGACACATCTCTGCAATTAGGGTCTCTGTCTCTACATGCTGATATCAGATAAGGTGGCAAAAACCTGATGACAGATTTCCTTTAATATGGCCTAGTACTGACATACATGATACATAAAACGTTATTACAAAGGAATTGGATAGCAATATTTGGAAGACGCTTGTCATGGGGTTACCGTGACAGTGTGGAGTCAGAAGGCCACTGTGTCGGATGGCTCCTACTCCAGCTCCGAGAAGAAGCACTTCTCCGTCATTTAAATGTTTATTTTCTTTTGGCAGAATAGGGGTTAAACGGCTTGTTGGAAATCCATGTGCTCACAGCTGAGCTCGGTAAGCCACTCCTATTCTGGGCTCTGATACTAATCCTTGTCAGAGCTAGCTCTTGCTGCATGGCTAACGGAGGGAGAGGAGTTCTTATGAGAAGGAGAGTTGGAGCAGTGATCAGTGACTGTTGTTTGGTTTGCATGCGTGATTATCCCTTAATCTTCTCTACTTTGGTTTATTCCTTTACCTTCACACCCTGGTGCTTTCCTTTGTTATATGTGAGTGAATATTTTGTGTACCTGGAGTTTTTTGGTTTACCCTTGTCTGTGTTGCCCTATTCGTCAGGTTAGTTTACTATGGTGCACAGTAGCGCCCCTCTTCCCAGGTGTGGAAGGTGAACAGACGGAGGGCTTATTCAGGAGGTAGGGCGAGGGCAGAGGCCCCGGCATCCTCACCTTCAGAGGTATCCTGGGGAATAGGGTGAGCTAGGGCGCCCCCTAGCGTTAGGGACAAAGTAGGTGCCCCTGGTCTGAGATCTTTCGACAGCTGTGTCGTGACAATGCTGCATTAAACTTTTGAACAAGCTTAAAGTCAGTCTGTCACCCCCAAAATACCTTTCAGACTAACAATACAATGATATAGGAGACCGCCCCTATAAAAATTATACTGGCACTATACCTGATACTGGTCCAGTGAATAGGAAAATAACTTTTAATCCATAGGTAAATGAGGGGCTTTGGTGGCCATGAGCTGGATGCACTGTTACACCCCTCCATTTGCATCTGGGGGACTGCTCTAGTTTAACATAGACAGCGCTCACTCCTAGAGTGAACGCTGCCCTGTGTGTGCACATGCGCACTGTTCCTGGCTGTGTCGGCCATGCACGCACATAATCGCTGTGTGCATTCTCATTCCTGGGTCTTCTCTTGTACATACACCAAGAAGTGCTGCGAGCGGCGTCCGCAGGGGGCCAGGTGAAAGCCAAGGCACAGGAAAGCCTTTAAAGCAGACTGGTTGTCTCCAACCCACACCAGGGACAGCACAGTGGAATAATGAAATGCAATAATTCTCTGTCATCTCTAATAAAGTCCGAAGTCAAAACAATCCACAGATATCTTTATGATAGGGATATACTGTATATATAGCACCAGGATCTTCAGCCTTGAGACACCGCAGAAATTGAATTGATATATCATAATCATGTTTTTTGTGTCTAGGATGGTAAAAATACGCTTGGAAATATGGAGGATCCTATAGGGAAATATGGTATAACTTAGATTTGGGTCCTGAAACCTTCTTTCCTTGCATATAATTTGCCATCCTCCTCTCTCCTGACCAGGATGAGGAGTCTGGATTGGACCCTGTAAAAGATCTTATCCACAGACACACAGTGTCAGACCGAGAAGAATCAACGAGAATTATAGATCTCCTAATTTCGGCTTGTCAAGGCAAAAGGCAAATCCAAGGTCCGGCAACAAAGATCAGAATATCACATACTACTAAAGATAGCCGAGTCTGCAGATAAATATGTAATGTGTGTGGCCAGCTTGTAGAGATGGGGGGACCATGACCGGGCCGCAGCTCCGCTGTGCCTGTAATATGGCAGGCAAGACAGAATTTTAGGTCTGCAACGCAAATAGTTGAGCTTTGAAAATAAAAGATTTTCTATATAATTTAAGAGCAATTAACTTCAATTTTACACTTTTATTTATTAATACAATTAAATTAGTGCAAAATTAAATTTATGTAATTAATTTAAGCTGTTGTTCAGTTTCGATCCCGAATAATCAGCTGTTTGCTGCTACACAATGTCCAGAGCTGGAAGATCACACTGTAGCAGCATTCCTGGAGTATTACAGCTCAGCTGCCGTTCACTTCAGTAGGAGACCCCTGGACAACCCCTTTAATCCAGCGCAAAACGGTGTAAGATTCTCTCGCTGGAAAACTTATGGTGGAACTCTAAACATCTATTTTTCCTTGTCTAGGTTGTCCCTCCAAAACCGGTAGCTCAAGGCAGTTGCCAGTAACAACCAAGCAACAGTGGGGGCCATCAGGGAGGCGGCCGTCCTATTAATGGGGCACCAGGCGACGATCGTAGCAGCTGCGGATCCGGTCATCAGAACACTTTGGAAAAATGCCTGTAATAAAAATTATACAATATATAAGCACCACACCGTGCACAAACTACTGAAAGTGACCCGACATTACAACCAGCAGTATGATAGTGTTTGAGGTTTGTCCCCATAAGTCGGCCATAGTATACACTCCACCCAAAGCTGCACAATGCACTATGAGCAGTCTGCAGATACAACGCATGCTGCAATGCTCTGCGTGTCCTGACTCCTTTCTATCATAGATGTGATGCTCTGCATGTCCTGTTTCCTTTTTATCAAAGCTGCAATGCTCTGCGTGCTGTCACTCCTTTCTATTATAGCTGAGATGCTCTGTGTATTCTGACACTTTTCTAAATAGCTGCGATGCTCTGCGTGTCCTGACTCCTTTTGTATTATAGCTGTAATGCTATCTATGCATCTCATGACTTCTTTCTATCATAGCTGCGATGTTCTGCATGTCCTGACTCCTTTCTATCAAAGCTACGATGCTCTGCGTGCTGTCAATCCTTTCTATTAAAGCTGAGATGCTCTGTGTATTCTGACACTTTTATAAAAAGCTGCGACGCTCAGCGTGTCCTGCCTCCTTTCTATCATAGCTGTGATGCTCTGCATATAGTGATTCCTTTCTATCATAGCTGAGATGCTCTGCATATCCTGACTCCTGTCTATCATGGCTGCAATGCTCTGCGTGTCCTGACTCCTTTCTATCATAGCTGTGATGCTCTGCGTGTCCTGACTCCTTTCTTTCATAGCTGCGATGCTCTGCATGTCCTGACTCCGTTCTATTATAACTACGATGCTCTGCGTGTCCTGACTCCTTTCTATCATAGTTTGCAATGCTCTGCATATCCTGATTCCTTTCTATCCTAGATGAGATGCTCTGCATGTCCTGACACCTTTCTATCATAGCTGCGATGCTCTGCGTGTCCTGACTTCTTTCTATAATAGCTGCGATGCTCTGTGTGTCGTGCCTCCTTTCTTTCATAGCTGAGATGATCTGCATGACCTGACACCTTTCTATCATAGCTGCGATGCTCTACGTGTCCTGACTCCTTTCTCTCATAGCTGTGATGCTCTGCGTGTCCTGACTCCTTTCTATCATAGCTGCGATGTTCTGCGTGTCCTGACTCCTTTCTATCATAGCTGCGATGCTTTGCATATCCTGACTGTTTTCTATCATAGTTTGCAATGCTCCGCATATCCTGACTCCTTTCTATCCTAGCTGCGATGCTCTGCGTGTCCTGACTCCTTTCTATCGTAGCTGCAATGCTCTGCGTGTCCTGACTCCTTTCTATCATAGCTGTGATGCTCTGCATGTCCTGCCTCCTTTCTATCATAGCTGTGATGCTCTGTGTGCCCTGACTCCTTTCTATTATAACTACAATGCTCTGCGTGTCCTGACTCCTTTCTATCATAGTTTGCAATGTTCTGCATATCCTGACTCCTTTCTTTCCTAGCAGCGATGCTCTGCGTGTCCCAAGTCCTTTCTATCATAGTTGCGATGTTCCGCATGTCTTGATGCCTTTCTATCATAGCTGCGATGCTTTGCATATCCTGGCTCTTTTCTATCATACTTTGCAATGTTCTGCATATCCTGACTCCTTTCTATCCTAGCTGCAATGCTCTGTGTGTCCTGATGCCTTTCTATCATAGCTGCGATGCTTGGCATATCCTGGCTCTTTTCTATCATAGTTTGCAATGCCCTGCATATCCTGACTCCTTTCTATCCTAGCTGCGATGCTCTGTGTGTCCTGACTCTTTTCTATCATAGCTGCGATGCTGTGCGTGTCCTGACTCCATTCTATCATAGCTGCAATGATCTGTGTGTCCTCAGTCCTTTCTATTATAGCTGCGATGTTCTGCGTGTCCTGACTCCTTTCTATAATAGCTGCGATTCTCTGTGTGTCCTGAGTCCTTTCTATCCTAGCTGCGATGCTCTGCGTTTCCTGACTCCTTTCTATCATAGCTGTGATGCTCTGTGTGTCCTGACTCCTTTCTATCATAGCTGCGATGCTCTGTGTGTCCTGACTCCTTTCTTTCATAGCTGAGATGATCTGCATGACCTGACTCCTTTCTATCATAGCTGCGATGCTCTACGTGTCCTGACTCCTTTCTATCATAGCTGTGATGCTCTGCGTGTCCTGACTCCTTTCTATCATAGCTGCGATGTTCTGCGTGTCCTGACTCCTTTCTATCATAGCTGTGATGCTTTGCATATCCTGACTCTTTTCTATCATAGTTTGCAATGCTCTGCATATCCTGACTCCTTTCTATCCTAGCTGCAATGCTCTGCGTGTCCTGACTCCTTTCTATCGTAGCTGCAATGCTCTGTGTGTCCTGACTCCTTTCTATCATAGCTGTGATGCTCTGCGTGTCCTGCCTCCTTTCTATCATAGCTGTGATGCTCTGCATATAGTGACTCCTTTCTATCATAGCTGAGATGCTCTGCAAATCTTGACTCCTGTCTATCATGGCTGCGATGCTCTGCGTGTCCTGACTCCTTTCTATCATAGCTGTGATGCTCTGTGTGTCCTGACTCCTTTCTTTCATAGCTGAGATGATCTGCATGACCTGACACCTTTCTATCATAGCTGCGATGTTCTGCGTGTCCTGACTCCTTTCTATCATAGCTGCAATGCTTTGCATATCCTGACTCTTTTCTATCATAGTTTGCAATGCTCTGCATATCCTGACTCCTTTCTATCCTAGCTGCAATGCTCTGCGTGTCCTGACTCCTTTCTATTGTAGCTGCAATGCTCTGCATGTCCTGAGTCCTTTCTATCATAGCTGTGATGCTCTGCGTGTCCTGACTTCTTTCTTTCATAGCTAAGATGATCTGCATGACCTGACACCTTTCTATCATAGCTGCGATGCTCTACGTGTCCTGACTCCTTTCTATCATAGCTGTGATGCTCTGCGTGTCCTGACTCCTTTCTATCATAGCTGTGATGCTCTGCGTGTCCTGAATCCTTATTATCATAGCTGCGATGCTCTGTGTGCCCTGACTCCTTTCTGTAACATCCCTGGTGGCGTGCTTGCATAGTGCACCACCTCCCACTATGCAAGACCGTAATCTTACCTGGCAGTCCAGCCTGCAAATCTTGCTCCAGTTCATGCTGTGTGCATCTCTCTTGACTGACTGCTTAGGGCGGCGGCCCGGTTACTTCCTGATTCTTATAGCTGCTGTGGGCGCACCCCTAATGCGTCTCCAGCCTATTGCTGTGAGTCACTGGATATTTAAACCCCCTCCACCCAGTAGGAGGTGCCTGAGCAACACCTTCACTCAGTTAGTCTTTGCTACTGAATTGCCAGGTCCTGTCCTGTTTCTAGTCTGTTTCCGCCATCTCTGCACACCCAGACCTGTTATCTGTGACCTCTTGTCCATTTCCGCCATCTCTGGGGGCTGTATACCCAGGCCTGTTATCTCTGACTTCTAGTCTGTCCTGCCACTCTGGGGGCTGTATACCCAGGCTCGTTCTTGTATCTCATTGCAGTAGCAGTTCCTGTCTGAACTGTATCCTAGCCTGTTACCTGTTTGTCTCTATGTCCGTACCTTCCCTTTTCCTGCAGTATCTGAACCTGCACCTAACTCCAACTCATTGTCTCTGTCCTTCTGTTTGTGAGTTTTGTGTCCACTCGCTACTTCATGTGAAGTACCTTGTGTGTATCTGGTTCTGCTTGTCCCTTTTCCCTTCCTCCGTATCTTCCTCCTGTGTTCTAGCCATCTTTCTGCATTTTCCTGTCTGTTCCATGTGAACAGAGCCCTGTCCTCTCTGCCTTGTCCACCGCACCTGCGGTTTCGCTCCGCTGTGTCTTGCCCACAGCTCCGGTGGTTTCTCTCTGCTCTGACTTGCCCACCGCTCCGGCGACTTCCCTCTGCTCTGCCTTACCCACCGCTCCGGTGGTTTCTCTCTGCTCTGACTTGCCCACTGCTCCGGTGGCTCCTCTCTGCTCTGCCTTACCCACCGCTCCGGCGGTTTCTCTCTGCTCTGCCTTGCTCACTGTACCAGCGGTTTCTCTCTGCTCTGACTTGCCCACTGCTCCGGCGGTTTCTCTCTGCTCTGCCTTGCCCACCGCTCTGGCGGTTTCTCTCTGCTCTGCCTTTTCCACCGCACCTGCGATTTCTCTCTGCTCTGCCTTGTCCACCGCTCCGGCGGTTCAGCTCTGCTCTGCCTTGCCCAACGGACCTGCGGTTTTTGCTCCGCTCTGCTTGCTCACCGCACCAGCAGTTCCTCTCTGCTCTGCCTTGTCCTCCGCTCCGGCGGTTTCGCTTAACTCTCCTTGTCTACCGTATCTGCAGCTCTGTACCTGTCTCCCAGTCTGTACTTGACCCTATCCAGCCTGCGCTCCAACCTGCTAGTACCTCCCTGTCTGCACTCCAGCCGTACTTGCCAATATCTCCCTGTCTGCATACCAGCCGTGCTTGCCAGTGCCCACCTGTCTGCATACCAGCCGTGCTTGCCAGTGCCCACCTGTCTGCATACCAGCCGTGCTTGCCAGTGCCCACCTGTCTGCATACCAGCCGTACTTGCCAATACCCACCTGCCTGTATGCCAGTCTAACCTGCCTGTTCCGGCATTCCCCGGTGTGGGTCAACAACTGTGACCGGGGTCTGACCTGGAGTCGCACCTGGTCCCTCTGCTCGGTTTCTCTCCTTGGTCCACGGAGTCGACTAAGCCGTCGTGGGACCTTGGTCGGATCGGGTTGATACTTAGTTACGCCCCTCCAGGCACTCCTCGGTTCATCGTACAGTGGGATCACTAATCACGCTCACGCCAGTCCGGGCGCGAGCGTAACACTATCTATTATAACTACGATGCTCTGCATGCCCTGACTCCTTTCTATCATAGTTTGCAATGCTCTTCATATCCTGACTCCTTTCTATCCTAGCTGCGATGTTCTGCGTGTCTTGACTCCTTTCAATCATAGCTGCGATGTTCAGCGTGTCGTGACACCATTCTATCATAGCTGCGATGTTCTGCGTGTCCTGACTCCTTTCTATAATAGCTGCGATGTTCTGTGTGTCCTGAGTCCTTTCTATCCTAGCTGTGATGCTCAAAATTTCCTGACTCTTTTCTATCATAGCTGCGATGCTCTGTGTGTCCTGACTCCTTTCTATCATAGCTGCGATGCTCTGTGTGTCCCGACTCCTTTCTTTCATAGCTGCGATGATCTGCATAACCTGACACCTTTCTATCATAGCTGCGATGCTCTACGTGTCCTGACTCCTTTCTATAATAGCTGCGATGCTCTGCGTTTCCTGACTCTTTTCTATCATAGTTTGCAATGCTCTGTGTGTCCTGACTCCTTTCTTTCATAGCTGAGATGATCTGCATGACCTGACTCCTTTCTATCATAGCTGCAATGCTCTGTGTGTCCTGACTCCTTTCTATCATAGCTGCGATGCTCTGCGTGTCCTGACTCCTTTCTATCATAGCTGCAATGCTCTGTGTGTCCTGACTCCTTTCTATCATAGCTGCGATGCTCTGTGTGTCCTGACTCCTTTCTATCATAGCTGCGATGCTCTGTGTGTCCTGACTCCTTTCTATCATAGCTGCGATGCTCTGCGTGTCCTGACTCCTTTCTATTATAACTACAATGCTCTGCATATCCT
This sequence comes from Phyllobates terribilis, assembly GCF_046119375.1. Taxonomy (NCBI): domain Eukaryota; kingdom Metazoa; phylum Chordata; class Amphibia; order Anura; family Dendrobatidae; genus Phyllobates; species Phyllobates terribilis. The sequence goes on from NW_027362770.1 coordinate 161,680,876, forward strand.
GACTCTTTTCTATCATAGTTTGCAATGCTCTGCATATCCTGTTTCCTTTCTATCCTAGCTGCGATGCTCTGCGTGTCCTAACTCCTTTCTACCCTAGCTGCGATGCTCTGCATGTCCTGACTCCTTTCAATCATAGCTGCGATGCTCTGCATGTCTTGACTTCTTTCTTTCATACCTGAGATGATCTGCATGACCTGACACCTTTCTATCAAAGCTGCGATGCTCTGCGTTCCCTGACTCCTTTCTATTATAACTACAATGCTCTGCGTATCCTGGCTCTTTTCTATCATAGTTTGCAATGCTCTGCATATCCTGACTCCTTTCTATCCTAGTGGCGATGCTCTGTGTATCCGCACTCCTTTCTATGATAGCTGCGATGCTCTGCGTGTCCTGACTCCTTTCTATCATAGCTGCAATGCTCTGCGAGTCCTGACTCCTTTCTATCATAGCTGCGATGCTCTGCGTGTCCTAACTTCTATCATAGCTGCAACGCTCTGTGTGTCTGCACTCCTTTCTATCATAGCTGCAATGCTGTGTGTCCTGTCTCCTTTCTATCATAGCTGCGATGCTCTGCGTGTCCGCACTCCTTTCTATCATAGCTGCTATGTTCTGTGTGTCCTGACTCCTTTCTATCATAGCAGCGATGCTCTGCGTGTCATGATTCCTTTCTGTTATAGCTGCAATGCTCTGCATGTAACTCATACTCCTAAAGTGTCTATCCCAGTGATCGGATGCCATCTAAAAGGAACTGCACTCTAAATGTCAGAGCTGAATTTTAAATTACCAATTTGATTTTGTGGGCACCAAAAAAAACTTGACTCCATGTCCAGTTCAGAGCCAGATGAGTGGCGTACACCCCAAGAGGCACCACAGCGTCTTTAGTAAATCCTCCCAACTCTTTCCAAATCAAATAAGATCCGTATCTGAAAAAAGATAAAACAATCAAAATCATAAGAATGTTCAGAATAAAAAAGTTATGAAAAGTCTTCATTCTTAAAGGAACATTCTGAGCATAATTCACTATAAAAAAAAAATTCTTTTGACTATACATACAGAAAAAAAAAGAGAAACTATTTTCTCACTAGTCACTAGGCCTCATACTAGACTCACACTGCCTGTTCTGTACAAAAGACTTTTCAGCCGTCTCATTATCATCTCATTCAAAAGTACAATGAGAGGCAACACCTCTATATACAGTAGATAACACAGGATCCACCATTCACAATAGGTGATGTCACAGCTCACCTCCTCCCCCTCCTGTACAGATGCAGTGTACCAGTTTTCCCTGGATGTCCCTTTAAGCCTTTCCTCATATACCTCTAGATCCCAAAATGTTTCCTCAGCACACTCACCCCATGGATGTATTCAAAGTGGTCCATACTGGTAGAAACACCCAGTTTGGGGGGCACCAGCTTGGTTTCTGCAATGTTGAGAACCAGGTTTTGATTTGCTGTTCGGATCCAACCCGTAGAATGGCGCTCCCTACTGATGGAAAAATGGTAAACCCAAGAGCGGGAAGCCAGGAGGGCGTCATGGTTGGTAAGAATCCTGAATAAAACATCAAAGCATAAATAGAATATATAGAAATTAACAAACTTGTGAGAAAGTTGTGACCTCGATCTTGCACAGGAAATGGCATAAATAGCAATTCCTTAATTGACTTCATTATGGGATCTTTACTGTTTCAACCAGTTGGTGCAGTGAGAAAAAAATAAAATAAAATTAATTAACTTTACTGGATGTGAGATCGGATTAATAGGCAGAAAGATAAATGATGGAAACCATCAGCAAGCAGCAATTTATAAACAGTCATTTTACCTTGTTATATATGGCTTGTACACTTACATCCTATAGCGGCCTAATAATGGGGTATTATCGTCTCAGTGTACTAGAATTACTAGATTCACAATAGTACTAGAATGCCAGGAGGAATAACAGAGGAACGTATAGAGTAGTTCAGGAAAAGGGACAGATCCTTTTTAATTGATTTCTAGTCTGTCTGTGGCTTTGTATGATCAGCGCAATAATCTCTTGCAGCATCTGTGTAGAGCTGGTCAATGGTTGTGTCCCTCTTTGTGTTCCCCATGCAGTAATAATATCCCTCTTTGTGTCCCCCATCTATATATATATATATATATATATAATCGTCTTATCCCGTCTGTCTGTCTGTCCAGGAAATCCCGCGTCGCTCATTGGTCCGGCAGCGGCCAATCAGCGCCGCGGGATTTCTGAAAAAAGATGGCGGCCGTTAGCGGCTCATCTGCGGGACAGAGCTCAGCGGCGGTGCAGCCGGGAGATGACCGGCGCGAGGCGCTTATCTCCCGGCCGATAGCAGCGGAAGGACCGCCGGGGTCGGGATACTTCTGCTGCGAGCACCCGCTCATGTCCCGGGTTCTCGCTGCGGAAGTATCCGCACAGGCAGCGCCGCTGACATCCATGCGGCTAGGGTGTGAAGGGAGGACCGGGGAGCGGCGCTGACACCCAATTGGTCGCGGCCGCTATTTAAAAGTGCCGCACAAATCGGTGATTGGTCGCGGTCTTGGGTCGCGACCAATCACTGATCTTGCCGCAAAAGTTAAACACTACTGTGCTGATTGGTCGCGGACGCTGCCCGTGACCAATCACTGATTTGGGCGCCAAATTTAAATATCGGCCGCGACCAATCACCGATCTTGGCTCCACATTTAAACACCGCTGTGCTGATTGGTCGCCGACGCTTGGCACGACCAATCGCCGATTTTGGCGCCACATTTAAATAGCGTCCGCGACCAATCAGCACAGCGGTGTTTAAATGTGGAGCCAAGATCGGTGATTGGTCGCAGACGATATTGAAATGTGGCGCCCAAATCGGTGATTGTTCGCGGGCAGCGTCCGCGACCAATCAGCACAGTAGTGTTTAAGTTTTGCGGCAAGATCAGTGATTGGGCGCGGCCCAAGACCGCGACCAATCACCGATTTGTGCGGCACTTTTAAATAGCGGCCGCGACCAATTGGATGTCAGCGCCGCTCCCCGGTCCTCCCTTCACACCCTAGCCGCTGATGTCCCCACAGTATCCGCATGGTGTTACAAAGGTCCGGACATTTGTGTTAAAAATCACCGATTGGTCGCTGGCGCTGCCCGCGACCAATCACCGATTTTGGCGCCACATTTAAATATCGGCTGCGACCAATCACCGATCTTGGCGCCAAATTTAAACACCGCTGTGCTGATTGGTCGTGGACGCTATTTAAATGTGGCGCCAAAATCGGTGATTGGTCGCGCCCAGCGTCGGCAACCAATCAGCACAGCGGTGTTTGAATTTGGCGCCAAGATCGGTGATTGGTCGCGGCCAGCGCCAGCGACCAATCAGCGATTTTTAACACAAATGTCCGGACCTTTGTTACACCATGCGGATATTGTGGGGACATCAGCGGCTAGGGTGTGAAGGGAGGACCGGGGAGCGGCACTGCGGGTCCGGATACTTCTGCTGCCAGCGCCCGCTCATGTCCCGGCTTCTCGGAGCGGAAGTATCCGCACAGGCAGCGCCGCTGACATCCATCCGGCTAGGGTGTGAAGGGAGGACCGGGGAGCGGCGCTGACATCCAATTGGTCGTGGCCGCTATTTAAAAGTGCCGCACAAATCGGTGATCGGTCGCGGTCTTGGCCCGAGACCAATCACGGATCTTGCCGCAAAAGTTAAACAATACTGTGCTGATTGGTCGCCACATTCAAATATCGGCCGCGACCAATCACCGATCTTGGCTCCACATTTAAACACCGCTGTGCGGATTGGTCGCAGACGCTATTTAAATGTGGCGCCAAAATCGGTGATTGGTCGCGGCCAGCGTCGGCGACCAATCAGCACAGCGGTGTTTAAATGTGGCGCCAAGATCGGTGATTGGTCGCGGCCAGCGTCGGCGACCAATCAGCGATTTTGAACAAAAATGTCAGGACCTTTGTAACACCATGCAGATACTGTGAGGACATCAGCGGCTAGGGTGTGAAGGGAGGACCGGGGAGCGGCACTGCGGGTCCGGATACTTCTGCTGCCAGCGCCCGCTCATGTCCCGGCTTCTCGGAGCGGATGTAGCCGCACAGGCAGCCGCTCCCCGGTCCTCACCAATACGATACGCTGATTGGTCGCGCCCTCCTGACGCTACCAATCAGAGATTTTAACGCTGAATTCAAACACACTGTCCGCTGCTTAGTAACACGGCGCGCGAAATTTAAAACCCCAATCACAGATTTCCGCGCCAAATTTAAACACGCTCTGCGGCCAATTGCCGCAACATTTCAAATATCTACGCCACCTTCGGGAGATAGCACGGCTAACTCCGCCCATGTGGTCATGTGACTCACAAAATGCTCATAACGTACTGAGCAGGTTTTCTCAGTCACACTGTGCGAGGGACTTCAATCACACTGTGCGAGGGACTTCAGTCACACTGTGCGAGGGACTTCAGTCACACTGTGCGAGGGACCTCAGTCACACTGTGCGAGGGACCTCAGTCACACTGTGCGAGGGACTTCAGTCACACTGTGCGAGGGACTTCAGTCACACTGTGCGAGGGACTTCAGTCACACTGTGCGAAGGACTTCAGTCACACTGTGCGAGGGACTTCAGTCAGGTTTACTGAACACGTTCTGCCAGTGACAGCGCGCTGAAGAGATACTTCTTTACGTTTCCTGTTTTATAATGGGTCGTAAGCGAAAATACGCCACAGAGGAAGACCGAAAAGCAGCAGAATCAGCAAGAAAACGACAACGTCGAGAGCAACAGACTCCACAACATACTGCCGCCAGACAAGCCCAGGATGAAGAATCTCACAAGAAACGCCGGGAACAGGAGACACCGCAACACACTGCCGCCAGACAAGCCCAGGATGCCGAATCTCACAAAAAACGCCGGGAACAGGAGACACCGCAACACACTGCCGCCAGACAAGCCCAGGATGCCGAATCTCACCAAAAACGCCGGGAACAGGAGACACCGCAACACACTGCCGCCAGACAAGCCCAGGATGCGGAATCTCACCAAAAACGCAGGGAACAGGAGACACCGCAACACACTGCCGCCAGACAAGCCCAGGATGCCGAATCTCACAAAAAACGCAGGGAACAGGAGACACCGCAACACACTGCCGCAAGACAAGCCCAGGATGCGGAAGCTAAAAAAAAACGCCGAGAACAGGAGACACCGCAACACACTGCCGCAAGACAAGCCCAGGATGCGGAAGCTCAAAAAAAACGCCGGGAACAAGAGACACCACAATACACTGTCGCCAGACAAGCCCAGGATGCGGAATCTCACAGACAACGTCGGAAACAGGAGACACCACAACACACTGCCGCCAGACAAGCACAGGATGCGGAATCTCACAGAAAAATTCGGCAACAGGAGACACCACGACACACTGCCGGCAGACAAGCCCAGGATGTGGAAGCTCACAGAAAACTTCGGGACCAGGAGACACCACAACACATTGCCGGCAGACAAGCCCAGGAAGCGGAGTCTCACAGAAAACGTCGGGAAAAGGAGACACCACAACACACTGTCGCCAGACAAGCCCAGGATGCCGAATGTCACAGACAACGTCGGGAACAAGAGACACCACAACTCACTGCCGCCAGACAAGCCCAGGATGCGGAATCTCAACAAAAACGCCGGGAACAAGAGACACCACAACACACTGTCGCCAAACAAGCCCAGGATGCGGAATCTCACAGACAACGTCGGAAACAGGAGACACCACAAGACACTGCCACCAGACAAGCACAGGATGCGGAATCTCACAGACAACGTCGGGAACGGAAAACACCGCAACGCACTGCGGCTAGACAGGAACACGATGCGGAATCCCATAGACAATGTCGTCTGAATGAATCTCCAGAATCCAGGACAAACCGAGAACAACACGATCGACAAATTTATAAAAAACGAATGCTCTACCAACTAAGGCAAACCCAGCAGAACATTCAACAACTTGCACGTTACGTAACAGACAATGAAACTATCATTATTCAACACTACTGTGGGAAGATGAATGTAGTTTGTTCAAAATGTGAATCTATAAATTTTATCGAGGAAAAACCATCTGACAATCAGTTTACTCAATGCTGCCAAAAAGGAAAAGTCATGCTACCAAGATGTCACTACTCAGATCTGTTTGAGCAGTTGATGAAAGGAACGCATGAACACAGTAGAAATTTTATGGAAAATATCAGAAGTATCAACAGTTCTCATGCGTTTGCTTCATTTGGTGCCAACATTGCACCGCCCCCTGGATTCGGACCGTATTGTTTTAAAATTCATGGCCAGATCTACCACCGCACTGGAACACTTCACCCAGAACTAGGACAACCACCAACATTTGCACAATTATGCATCTTTGATCCAAATGAGGCTACAGAACAAAGGATGAACCGAAAAGAAAATGAAAAGTGTAATGCAGAACTGATGAACCTAATTGCCGTACATTTACAAACAATCAGCCCATTTGCTGCCGCATATCGCATGCTAAATAACGTTGAAGCTGAGGAGGAACAGAGAGCTATACAAAATGGGACGGAAATGCCTTCAATTATCATGGCCATTAAACAAGAACGTCAACAAGATCCCCGATGTTACAACAAACCACGTGTAAGTGAGGTCGCAGTTGTTTTTCAAAACGATGATGGAGAGCCTCCTTTTCAAAGAGATATATTAGTCCATCTTAAGCCAGACAAAAACAACCCTTTCGTTCCTAAAACACAACGGATTAGCATTTTGCACAGCAACCTTGATGCTCTTCTGTATCCGCTATTCTTTCCAAGCGGTGATCAAGGGTGGCATGAAAACCTACACCAGCAAGGAACTTCAAGAAGAATTACACAACTACAGTACTACAGTTTTCTTCTGTCTGTGCGAAATTACTTCAATCCTATTTTAAACGGTGGGAAACTGACGCAACAGTACTTAGTAGACGCATACGTTAAAATTGAAGCAAATCGGCTCAATTTCATACGAAGGAACCAAAAACAACTTTAAAGTTGAAGACTACTGCGTTCTTCAAGAACATTTGCAAAAACAATCCATTCAAAAAGGAATTTCAATTGGAAAAACAGTAATTCTCCCGTCGTCCTTTCAAGGTAGCCCCCGCAACATGCAACAGCGTTATCAAGATGCAAAGGCAATAGTAACAAAGTATGGAAGACCTGACATTTTTTTAACAATGACCTGTAATCCTAAATGGCCGGAAATTACAGAAAATCTACAACCCTGGCAGCAAGTTGAACACAGGCCGGACTTAGTTGCACGCGTATTTCGACTAAAACTCAGCAGCCCTTTTGAAGACATAAAAAATGGCCTTTTTTGCAACAGTCGTAGCAATGGTATATGTCATAGAGTTTCAGAAACGAGGTCTCCCACATGCGCATATACTAATTATTTTAGACGCGGATTCCAAGTTTCGCACGGAGGATGAAACTTACAACATAGTGTGGGCTGAAATTCCTAACCAAGAAAAGTATCCTGAACTGTATAATATTGTAATCTGTAATATGGTTCATGGCCCATGCGGTGTAGCAAATCCAAAAAGACCATGCATGGAAAACGGAAAGTGTACAAAAGGGTTTCCAAAGCAGTTGAAACAGCACACTGTTAAAGATTTGGACGGCTACCCATCCTACCGGAAACAACTGATTGATAACATTGTACACAACAAAAAGATTATAAATAACTCATGGATAGTTCCATACAACCCGTACTTATTAAAACGCTACAACTGTCACATCAACGTTGAAATCTGCGCTTCAATAAAAAGTGTTAAATATCTTTTCAAGTACATCTACAAGGGGCATGACAAAGCTAACGTCGAAATCCAACAAAAAACAGTCAATCACGATGAATCATCACGGTTTGTTGACTCAAGATATGTCAGTGCTCCAGAAGCTGCTTGGAGAATATTTGCATTTCCAATGCATTCACAGTCCCATGCCATTATACGTTTAGCTATTCATTTACCAAATCAACAGCAGCTTTATTTCTTTGAAAATGCTCAAGTCGAAGATGTCTCCAAAAATTTAAGCACAACGTCAACATTAATGGAATGGTTTTTGCTGAACCAAAGTGACGAAAACGCAAGGCAGTATTTGTATCAAGAGATTCCAGAGCATTACGTTTGGAATAAAACTTGGAAGCCAAGACAACGAGGACTTAGCAGAATAATTGGACGCATGTATACTGTTAGTGTCAAGGATCAAGAAAGATATTGCCTTCGGCTGTTACTACTGCATGTCAAAAGAGCTAGAAGTTACGAAGATTTGAAAACAGTTAATGGAGTATTGCACGATACATTTAAAGCTGCAGCTTTGGCTTTAGGACTTCTATTGGATGATACTATGTGGACACTTACTTTAGAAGACGCAGTTACCCTACATATGCCTAAGAAACTTTGTGAATTGTTTGCCTACATTTGTGTCTTTGGACCGCCTACAAATCCGTCTCAACTTTGGACAAATTTCAAAGAAGATATAATTGAAGATTACTGCTTACGTCTTCACAACAAAAGTGGAAATTGTCACAATTGCGAATCTTATGGCATGCAAGATGTCCAAAATGTCCTACTACTGCATGGAAAAACGTTTTCAGACTTTAATTTGCCACAGCCTGCAAGACAAGTTGCACAAATTCAAGAGTATGATGAAGCTTATGAATTATTGTTGGCAACAGAGAAGAAAAACTCTTTAAATAAAGAACAACGGATTGCATATGACACTATTGTGAGCGCTGTAGAAAACCAAGCCGATCCAACGCCAAAATGTTTCTTTATTGACGGTCCTGGAGGCAGCGGTAAAACATACCTCTATGAAGTTTTAATGCATCACGTTAGAGGGTTGGGAAAAGTCGTATTGCCATTGGCTACAACAGGTATTGCAGCAAACCTTTTACGAGGAGGTCGCACTATGCATTCACTCTTTGGGATACCAGTTCCAGTCAATGAAATCTCTGTTTCCAGAATCAAACAAGACACATTTGCAGGAAAACAGTTGAACAGTGCAAATCTTTTGATACTTGATGAGTGCACCATGGCACCCAAATATGCTTTGAGCTTAATTGACAGACTTCTGCGTGAAGTTATGACTACAAATATTGCAGAAAAAAATGAAATTCCTTTTGGAGGTAAAGTTTTTGTCCTTGGCGGAGATTTTAGGCAATGCCTTCCAGTTGTACCGAATGGAACAAGAACAAATATTATCGAGTCAACCTTAAAAATGTCAGACCTTTGGAAAGAGTTTAATAAACTACAACTAATTAACAACATGCGATCTTCTGACCCAGAGTACAGCAACTGGCTTCTTAAACTTGGTAATGGTGAACTTAGCAATGAATATAACCTTGGAGAAGACATTATTGAAATACCAGAAGAAATGTTGTGCACTGACTGCATCGTAAGTGATGTTTTTGGACAACGCGTTGAAATAGATGTAAACGACCAAAGCAGTGTTGAGAGAGCCTCTTCCTATGCAATTCTCTGTCCCAAGAACGATGACGTAGCTCTACTAAATTCGTGTGTGATGGATAGAATGCCTGGAGAGTATAAATTATACAAAAGTGATGATTCGGTGGATGTCGACAATGAAGATGAGCGAGAGCATTATCCAGTTGAATTTTTAAATAGTGTTACGCTATCAGGAATGCCATCCCACAGACTACAACTTAAAGTTGGAGCAATCGTAAAGCTGCTGCGGAATCTAAATACAAGAAATGGTCTATGTAATAGAACTCGCCTTATTGTTACTGGACTCCATTCCCACATAATTCAATCAAGAGTGATCACTGGATCTGCAAAAGGAGACGAAGTGTTCATTCCACGCATTGATTTATGTCCTTCAGACACCGGTCTTCCATTTAGGCTTCGACGTCGACAGTTTCCAGTAAAACCAGCATTTGCCATGACAATAAACAAGTCACAAGGTCAAACTCTACACCGTGTTGGCATATATTTACCGGAGCCCGTTTTTGGTCATGGACAACTCTATGTTGCATTTTCAAAAGTTAAAATGAGATCCAATGTCAAGGTGCAAGTTTTGGATACCCATTTACAAGGAAAGTTGCTTCCAGATAGTCCAAAAGTATTCACCAAAAATGTTGTGTACAAAAATATTTTAGGTTGATATTGTTAAGAAATATATTCTAGGGTCGTACTTCTTTTGTCCGATGATTTATTGTAAAATATTGTTACATATTCATGGAATAGTTTATATATTTTGATCATCTGTTTAATAATTTTGTTCAGTTGTATTAAGTCCTATAACCAATAATAGTTAATAAAGTATTATTTTGTGTATTCAATGTATTATTGTTAAATCTTCATAGCGGCATCTGCAGCATGTGCTACTAAAGTGAATGCAGATTTGTGCCTCTCCTGCACTTAGTCCCGGCGTGGAAAGCAGCGAATCTACAGACAGCAGCTAATCACAGCAGTATCTGAGAGCGCGTGCTGTGCCTCACATCCTGCGAGGAGCTGCTGAAAACAGGACAGACAGCGCTGGAGCAGAGAAAAGGAAACAAGGGGAGGATTAGGGTTTAGTTTTTCAACTGTGCTGTGGAGATGGGGGAATGAGTAGGTCATACCAAACCAGGATAAGGGGGCCATACAAGCTAAGATGAGGAAGCCGTACAATCCAAGATAAGGGAGCCATACAAACCAGGATTAGAGGAATGACGGAGCCATACAAACCACATTGACAGACCGCGCTGTGGATGCTGGATGTGACACGATGAGGGATAACCCCGCCCAGAGCCCGTCATTCACTGTGGTACACGGAACAGCAGACCCCCGGCTGCAACCGCAAATAGTTGTGATGTAAACGGAAGCAAGATCCGGCTGCAGGCGGGAGAATTACGTGCTGGCTGTGCGTCGTCAGCGATGTTGTCACAAGCAGGATTGACAACATGACGTAATGACAAAATTCATTAGGGGCCCCGGGGGGATACAGTGTGAAGTTAATTAAAAGTAGTGCACAACCCATTTAAACACTGCTTCGCTACTTAGTCGCGCCCGGTCGGCCACATACATATTCTAGATTACCCGATGCATTAGAATCGGGCCACCATCTAGTACAGTAATAATGTTCCTCTTTGTATCCCCCACACAGTAATAATGTCCCTCTGTATCCCCCCATGCAGTAATAATGTCCCTCTTTGTGTCACCCCATACAGTAATAATGTCCCTCCTTGTGTCCCCCCATTCAGTAATAATGCCCCTTTTGTGTCCCCCATACAGTAATGTTCCTCTTTGTGTCCCCCATGCAGTAAAAATGTCCCTTTATATCCCTCATACAGTAATAATGTCCCTCTTTGTGTCCCCTAATACAGTAATGTCCATCTTTGTGTCCCCCATACAGTAATAATGTTACTCCTTGTCTCCCCATACAGTAATAATGTCCCTCTGTGTCCGCAATACAGTAATGTCCCTCTTTGTGTCCCCCATACAATAATAATGTCCCTCTTTGTGTCCCCCCATACAGTAATAATGTCCCTCTGTGTCCCTCCCATACAGTAATAATGTCGATCTTTGTGTGTCCCCATACAGTCATGTCGATCTTTGTGTCCCCCATATAGTAATATTGTCCCTCTTTGTGTCCCCCATACAGTAATATTGTCCCTCTTTGTGTCCCCTATACATTAATAATGTCCCTCTTTGTGTCCCCCATACAGGAATAATGTCCCTCTTTGTGTCCCCCCATACAGGAATAATGTCCCTCTGTGTCTCCCCCATACAGTAATAATGTCCCTCTTTGTGTCCCGCATACAGTAATATTGTCAATCTTTGTGTCCCTCATACAGTAATAATGTCCCTCTTGTGTCCCCCCAAACAGTAATAATGTCCCTCTTTGTGTCCCCATCTATATATATAATTGTCTTATCCCGTCTGTCTGTCTGTCTGTCCAGGAAATCCCGCGTCGCTCATTGGTCCGGCAGCGGCCAATCAGCGCCGCGGGATTTCAGAAAAAAGATAGCGTCCGTTAGCGGCTCATCTGCGGGACGGAGCTCAGCGGCGTTGCAGCCGGGAGATGAGCGCCGCAAGGCGCTCATCTCTCGGCCGGTACCTGCAGAAGGACCCCGACCGCTGGACCCATCTGCGGGACGGAGATGCAGCCGGGAGATGAGCGGCGCGAGACGCTCATGTCCCGGCCGGTAGCAGCGGAAGGACCGCCGGCGTCGCTGACATCCATGCGGAAGGGGGGAGCGGCGCTGCGGGTCGGGATACTTCTGCTGCGAGCGCCCGCTCATGTCCCGGGTTCTCGCAGCGGAAGTACCCGCACAGGCAGCGCCGCTCCCCGGTCCTCACCAAGACGATTCGATGATTGGTCGCGGTCTTTGGACCCGACCAATCACTGATCTTAGCGCAAAAGTTAAATACCGCTGTGCTGATTGGTCGCGGACGCTGCCCGCAACCAATCACCGATTTGGGCGCCAAATTTAAATATAGGCCGCGACCAATCAGCACAGTAGTGGTTAACTTTAGCCGCAAGATCAGTGATTGGTCGCGGACGTTATTTAAATGTTGCGCCCAAATTGGTGATTGGTCGCGGGCAGCGGCCGCGACCAATCAGCAGAGCGGTGTTTAACTTTAGCGCCAAGATCACTGATTGGTCGCGCTCTCCGTACGCGACCAATCAGCCAACCGTATTGGTGAGGAGCGGGGAGCGGAATCGTATTAGTGAGGACCGGGGAGCGCCGCTGCCTGTGCAGATACTTCCACTGCGAGAAGCCTGGAGATGAGCGACTGCTCGCAGCAGAAGTATCCCGACCCGCAGCGCCGCTCCCCGTCCTCCCTTCACACCCTAGCCGCTGATGTTCCCACAGTATCCGCATGGTGTTACAAAGATCCGGACATTTGTGTTAAAAATCGCTGATTGGTCGCTGGCGCTGCCCGCGACCAATCACCAATTTGGGCGCCAAATTTAAATATCGGCCGCGACCAATCAGCACAGCGGTGTTTAAATCTGGAGCCAAGATCGGTGATTGGTCGCGTACGATATTTAAATTTGGCGCCCAAATTGGTGATTGGTCGCGGGCAGCGCCAGCGACCAATCAGCGATTTTTAACACAAATGTCCGGACCTTTGTAACACCATGCGGATACTGTGGGGACATCAGCGGCTAGGGTGTGAAGGGAGGACCGGGGAGCGGCGCTGCGGGTCGGGATACTTCTGCTGCGAGAACCAGGGACATGAGCAGGCGCTCGCAGCAGAAGTATCCCGACCCGCAGCGCCGCTCCCCGGTGATTGGTCGCGCCCAGCGTCGGCGACCAATCAGCACTGCGGTGATTAAATGTGGAGCCAAGATCGGTGATTGGTCGCGGCCGATATTTAAATTTGGCGCCCAAATTGGTGATTGGTCGCGGGCAGCGCCAGCGACCAATCAGCGATTTTTTAACACAAATGTCCGGACCTTTGTAACACCATGCTCATACTGTGGGGACATCAGCGGCTAGGGTGTGAAGGGAAGAACGGGGAGCGGCGCTGCGGGTCGGGATACTTCTGCTGCGAGCAGTCGCTCATGTCCCGGGTTCGCGCAGCGGAAGTAGCCGCACAGGCAGCGGCTCTCCCCGGTCCTCACTAATACGATTCCGCTCCCCGCTCCTCACCAATACGATTCGCTGATTGGTCGCGCTCTCCGTACGCGACCAATCAGTGATCTTGGCGCCAAATTTAAACAACGCTCTGCTGATTGGTCGCGGTCGCGACTAATCAGCGATTTTGGTGCCAAATTTAAACCCCGCTCTGTATCGCTCTGCTGATTGGTCGCGGTCGCGACCAATCAGCAGTATTGGCACCAAATTTAAACACCGCTCTGCTAATTGCGCCCCGTTGGCCGCATACCTATTCTAGAATACCCGATGCGTTCGAATCGGGCCACCATCTAGTAAAGTAATAATGTCCTTTTTTCTGTTCCCCCATACAGTAGTAATGTTCCTCTTTGTGTCCCCCATACAAAAATAATGTCCCTCTGTGTCCCCCATCTATACATATAATCGTCTTATCCCGTCTGTCTGTCTGTCTGTCCAGGAAATCCCGCGTCGCTCATTGGTCGGGCAGCGGCCAATCAGCGCCGCGGGATTTCTGAAAACAGATGGCGGCCGTTAGCGGCTCATCTGCGGGACGGAGCTCAGCAGCGATGCAGCCGGGAGATGAGCGCCGCGAGGCGCTCATCTCCCGGCCGGTACCAGCAGAAGGACCTCGACCTCCGGACCCATCTGCGGGACGGAGATGCAGCCGGGAGATGACCGGTGCGAGGCGCTCATCTCCCGGCCGGTAGCAGCGGAAGGACCGCCGGCGTCGCTGACCTCCATGCGGAAGAGAGGAACGGGGAGCGCCGCTGCGGGTCGGGATACTTCTGCTGCGAGCGCCCGCTCATGTCCCGGGTTCTCGCAGCGGAAGTACCCGCACAGGCAGCGCCTCTTCGCGGTCCTCACCAAGACGATTCGATGATTGGTCGCGGTCTTCGGACCCGACCAATCACTGATCTTAGCGCAAAAGTTAAACACCGCTGTTCTGATTGGTCGCGGCCGATATTTAAATGTGGCGACCAATCACCACAGCGGTGTTTAACTTTGGCAGTAAGATCAGTGATTGGTCGCGGGCCAAGACGGCGACCAATCACCGATTTGTGCGGCACATTTAAATAGCGGCCGCGACCAATTGGATGTCAGCACCGCTCCCCGGTCCTCCCTTCACACCCTAGCCGCATGGATGTCAGCGGCGCTGCCTGTGCGGATAGTTCCGCTGCGAGAACCCGGGACATGAGCGGGCGCTTGCAGCAGAAGTATCCCGACCCTCAGCGCCGCTCCCCGGCATGTGCCTTGAGCAGCAGCAAGAGTCTGGAGGATCGGAATATGGAGAGGATCGGGGCGACGCAAGGAATCAACAGGACTCGGGACGTACAGCTGGCGGGGACACAGCACCTGCGCAGCTCGGTGAGTATGCGTCTGACTCGCCCCCTGGACCGTGGGGTACCCGGAACCGGGCTTCTGTACGAAGCTGGGGGTAGTAGTGGCAACCCGATCCCGTGGCTCAGGGTGGTCAGACCAACTGCTGTGGCACTCTATTTATAGATTTGTGAATGTCCGACTACGCCACCCGTGGATTGCGGTCAGAGATAACCGCCGCTGCAAGGTAGACCGCTGAGGCTGGTGTTAGTGTGCAGCACAGGGGTAGGATAACTCCCCATGGGAAGAGTGTAGCCTCAGGGCAGTGTAGGTGGATGCTGGGGGTGATGGTGCAGGCGCAGCATAAATCACACAATGGTGCAGTCCAAAGTCTTTTACTCACAGTTGATATCAAAGTCACTTCTGTCAGCAATGACTGCCCAAGCCGTGCTGCGTCCACCAGGTGAGGGGCTCGGTCAACCCCCAGGCAATTCAGGAGTATGGCACAGGACCCCCTTCTGTCCTTTCTCTGGCCTCTCGTGCCCCACCAGTGACCAAACTTCTGTCCAGCTAACGCGGACCGTGTCGGGTAAGCGTTGGCCTCCGCTTCCCGCTATCCTATATGGCGCCTTCCTAGCAGGTTTGGCGGGGGGGTCGCACCAATAAATGATCACGACCTCCGGTTCTTGGCTGAGGGATGATTTACCTCCAACAACTTGGGAATCCGGTACCCTTTCACAGCCTGACCCTTCACCCGATAAGACGCGGGTTTGCAACGGTTGCTGTCCGTTCTGCTCTCTTAGGGTCCCTTCTGCCTTCTTGTTTCTGGAGCCCTTCTACTCCTCTGTCTCTTCTCCTTCCTTCCTTCTCCTTCTCCTCTTCTCCTCTCTGGCCCCGGCCTTCTCTCTAGGCCTGCCTCGTGGAGCTGAGCTCAGGCTGAGCCGCAGCTCCCTGTCAGCTCTCTCTGGCTGAACTACTTCTCTCTCCTCTCACTTAAGATGGCTCCCACCTTTTATCTACTTCTTTGTGTCTGAGCTCAGGTGACCTGCACCCAATGAGCTCCTTCCCATGCTCCAGAAACTGTCTCCTTCTGCTCCTACACCACTGGGTTCTCTCCCCCCTCCCCACTCCAGCCAGGGACATGGTCAGTTGTGCCTGCAATAAGATGGGAGCACCGTCGAGCTGTCCCCCGGAAATGAGGAGTGTATGTGTAAGTGCAGCTAACTGAGCCATGGTCCACACTCCATCCTTACCTGGGAGTGGAATATCACACCTCTGGTTGAGGTGCAATACCCCTGTAGCAACCGAACCCTCGGGGCGCTACACGTCTATGTATGGTTTGTTGTCCGCGGGGTCATTAGCGGATGGGGCAGGGGATAGGCAGTTGGCAGGGCCCAGCGGGGTAAATCTTAGTGGGGGGCGTGGGTCGGATGTTGTGGGGCTCAGGGATATTTTGGCGAGCATGTCGCAATTTCTAGCAAGAATAGATGGGGGTGGAGCCAGCCAGGCAGGGTTATCTCTGGTGGGGGCTTGGTTACCTAGTTAACCTGTAGTGTTGCAGGTGGGGAGTGAATCGGCAAGGTCAGCGGTGGGTGAAGAGGGGGCAACTTCGGGAGTATCTGTGTCCGTGCAGACAGAAAGGCTATGTGCCCACGATGCAGAAATGCTGCATATTTTTCCGCTTCTCCCTGGCAGGAAAAACGCATGTTTTTACATGCGTTTTTCCCGCCAGGTAGAAGCATTTGTCAAGCGTTTTTGCATGCATTTCTGCATGCGGGTTATTAAGCGCTTTTCCAAGCGATTTTAGCATCACTTGGAAAGTGCTTGACAACTTGGTCACACTATATAAATCCATACAACCGGCATGGATTTATATAGTGTGACCAAGTAATGGTTAAAAAAAAAAAAAGAATAAGAATGGTGAAAAATAAAAAATAAAGATTATACTTACCTTCCGATGGCCCCCGGTCTCCTTCTCCGCTCCGTCCGGTCTCCCCAATGTCTCGCGGTGGTGTGAAGGACGTGCGATGACGTCATTGAGTCATGTGACATGTCACGCGACCGCCGACGTCAGCGGACGCGTGACCTGTCACATGACTCAATGACGTCATGTCAGGTCCTCACACCACCGCGAGCCCCCCAACACACTGCACACATCGCTGTAGCATCGATGTCTCTGCCCCCTGCCAGGCAGAGACGCCGTCCCACTCACCTCCTCGCTCCCCGCTCTGCGTTCTCCAGCGCTCCTCTTCCTGCTGCAGGTGCGCGCAGCTCCCCGGGCACTGTATTTAGGGCGCACGTGCGCGCTCCCTCCCTCTTAAAGGGGCCGCGCGCCATCCTAAGGAGTCCCCGGCCAATAGCCGAGGGTCCTCCCATATATAAGGCACCTCCTCCAAAATGGAGGTGCCCGAGCAAAAGTTGTTGCAGTGTTTCTGACCTCTGCTTCAGCCCTCAGGTCCCGCTGCTAGCCTGACTACCAGTCCTGCCCTCCTGCCTGTTACCTGCCGTGCCTGCCAGCCCGCTCACCTGGGAGCACTTGCCTGTTGCCTGCCTGTTACCTGCCGTGCCTGCCAGCCCGCTCACCTGGGAGCACTTGCCTGTGACCTGCCTGTTACCCACTTGTTACCTGCCGTGCCTACCCGGAGGCTCCTGCCGTCACTTGCCGTGACCACCTGCCAGCCCACCTAGAGACTCCTGCCATCACTTGCCGTGTCTACCTGATAGCCTACCTGGAGGCTCTGCTCGCCAGCCTGCCTGCTGTGCCTACCTGCTATTCCGGTCAGTCCCTGCCATCTGTACCGTGGGAGTCACCTGCTCCCTTACAAGGTCGTCCCCAGAGTAGCACCTCATCCCTCTGCTCGGTCCCTCCCTGGTCACGGAGTCGTTAGCCGCCGTACGACCAGGGTCGGTCCGAGTTGATACTTAGTTACGCCCCTCTGGGTCCCTCCTTGCACCGTAGCACAGAGGTTCCACCTCCCGGACCCGTAACAGTTTGCTCGGGCCATGGAACCCAGTGGCCCCCAAGCCCCCTCGCTTACGGACCTGTACCAGGAGGTTTCTCGTCAGAGATCCCAACAGAAAACCATTCTGAACTACCTGCGGAATGTCAACTCCCATTTGGACATGCTGTCTGTCCCACCTGTATCCACCTCGAGTCGTGTGACTTCCGCTCCGGCAGCACCGCTGCCCACCAATACCACGGCATCCAGCCCAGGTCCCCGGCTTTCTGCGCCTCCTCGTTTTGGAGGTGACCCTGTCTCATGTCGGGGCTTTCTGAACCAGTGCACGCTGCACTTTGAACTTTTGGCACATCAATTTCCCTCCGACCGGGCCAAGGTGGCGTTCATCATGTCTCACCTCACCGGGGAAGCACTGGCATGGCAAAATCCCCCGTGGGAGAGAGGGGATCCCCTGGTGTCCGACCTTTTGTCTTTCCTCGCTGCTTTCCGGAGAGTCTTCGATGAACCAGGACGAAAATCCTCTTCAGCCTCCTCCCTGCTACGTCTCCGCCAAGAGAGTCTCACCATGGGCCAATATGCCATACGGTTCCGTACCCTCGCTTCTGAGCTTGCCTGGGACAATGAGGCACTGGTGTCCGTCTTCTGGGAGGGTCTTTCCGGTCGGATTAAGGGCGAGTTAGCCGGTCGGGACATTCCTACCACCCTGGATGACCTGGTGTCACTAGCTACCCGGATTGACATCCGTTTCCAAGAACGTACCAAAGAGACTACCCGGGAGAGAAAGTTTCCTCACCTTGCTCCTACTTTCCAGAGACCTGACTCTCAACCAGTCACTCCCCGGGCGCACTCGCCCGAACCTATGCAGATCGACCAGACCAAGATGGTCAAATCTCGCCAAGAGTCACGCCGAGCCGAGGGGAGCTGTTTCTATTGTGGCAGTAAGGAGCACTTCATCCGTTCCTGCTCGGAGAAGCCGGGAAACTCCAGTGTCTAGGACCGCTCGGAGAGGTTGTCCTAGGCAAAAGTAAGCCCTCTCCGTCCCTGACTTTGTCTATCTCTATCTCATGGGGAGAGAACCGTCACTTTGAAATTGCTCACCTGGATTCTGGAGTTGCTGGAAACCTCATTTCCCAGTCCCTGGTAGAGAGATACCGGATTCCCACCAAACCTCTGGCTGAACCATTGTCAGTCGCCTCCGTGGATGGAAGACTCCTTCCGGTGACCATCCTGCTCGTCACTGAACCCATAACCCTGCAGGTGGGAATGCTGCACTCTGAGAAGATCTCCTTCCATGTGCTGTCCGGACTCTCTCACTCCCTATTGCTAGGTCTACCCTGGCTCCAGACACATGAACCCGTGCTGAACTGGCAATCCGGTGAAGTACTCCGGTGGGTGCAGGATTGCCATAGGACCTGCCTGGTTCCGGTTTGCCCGGCTCGTCCCCCACCTACCCCGGCTAATTTACCAGGTCTACCGGCACCTTACTGGCCCTATGCAGATGTCTTCGGTAAAAAGGAAGCAGAGACACTGCCATCTCATAGGCCATATGATTGCCCGATCGACCTGGTACCCGTCGCCACTCCACCCCGTGGGCGTATTTACCCGTTGTCGTCGGCCGAAACCCGGGCCATGTCGGAATACATCGAGGAGAACCTGGCCAGCGGATTCATCCGGAAATCTACCTTCCCGGCTGGAGCCGGATTCTTCTTCGTCAAGAAGAAAGATGGTTCACTACGCCCCTGTATTGACTATAGAGGACTCAACCAAATCATGGTAAAAAACAAATACTCCCTGCCGCTCATCTCCAAGTTGTTTGACCGTCTTAAGGGAGCTAGGATCTTTACCAAGCTAGATCTACGTGGGGCGTATAACCTGGTCCGAATCCGTCAAGGAGACGAGTGGAAGACTGCATTCAATACCCGGGACGGTCACTATGAATACCGTGTGATGCCCTTCGGTCTCTGCAATGCTCCCGCCGTCTTCCAAGAATTGGTCAACGACATCTTCCGTGATTTTGTTTACTCTTGCGTGGTGGTGTACCTGGACGATATCTTGGTCTTCTCTCCGGATCTTCCCACACACCGGAGGGATGTTCGTCAGGTCCTGCTTAGGCTCAGGCAGAATCACCTCTATGCTAAATTCGAGAAGTGCCTCTTCGAGCAGACCTCTCTTGCATTCCTGGGCTATGTTATCTCCCAGACAGGCCTACGAATGGATCCCGAGAAGCTCTCTGCTGTCCTAAAGTGGCCCCGTCCGGAGGGGTTGAAGGCGATTCAGCGATTCCTGGGCTTTGCCAACTACTATCGTCTCTTCATCCCGCACTTCTCTTCCTGGACTGCTCCCATATCTGCGCTCACCCGTAAGGGAGCAAATCCCAAGGAATGGTCGCCCGAAGCTGAGGAGGCCTTCCTTTCCTTAAAGCAAGCCTTCTCCTCTGCCCCAGTGCTGCACCGTCCGGACTGCAACAAACAGTTCTACCTGGAGGTTGATGCTTCCTCCTCCGGAGCCGGAGCGGTGCTCACCCAAAAGTCTTCACCCGGGAGAATGGTAACCTGCGGCTTCTTCTCCAAACTCTTCTCCTCATCTGAGCGCAACTACTTCATAGGAGACCGAGAACTGTTAGCCGTTAAATTGGCTCTGGAGGAGTGGCGTTACCTGCTTGAAGGGGCTCTATACCCGGTGATCATCTATACGGATCACAAAAACCTGGCTTATCTCCAGAATGCCCAAAGACTCAATCCGCGTCAGGCCCCGTGGTCTTTGTTCTTCGCCCGCTTCGACTTCGTCCTACATTTCCGCCCGGCGGACAAGAATGTCAAAGCCGACGCCTTGTCCCGATCCTTCCTGTCCTCCGATCAAGAGGAGGAGCCTATGCACATCACTGACCCCTCCAAAGTGATGAATGTGGCCCCCTTGGATCTGACTCGTCTTCCATCCGGTAAGACGTTTGTAGCGGTACCAGATCGTGAGAAGGTTCTTCACTGGGGTCATTCATCTAAACTAGCCGGCCATGCTGGCCAAAAGAAGACCTTCCTGCTCATTACCCGGCATTACTGGTGGCCTACCCTGCTCAAGGATGTGGTAAACTTCGTCTCGGCCTGTTCGTCCTGTGCCCACAACAAAGTTCCCAGACATCTTCCAGCCGGTCGCCTCCTGCCTCTTCCCATACCTGCTGCCCCGTGGCAGCACATTGCCATGGACTTTATTACTGATCTCCCTGTTTCTGCCGGTTGTACAGTCATTTGGGTGGTCGCCGACCGCTTCTCTAAGATGGCCCACTTCATCCCTCTGCCTGGTCTCCCGTCTGCATCGGAGCTGGCCAAGGATTTCTTCCGTCATATCTTCCATCTCCATGGCCTACCCCTCCACATTGTGTCGGATCGAGGGGTTCAGTTCACCTCACGTTTCTGGAGAGCTACCTGTAAGCTACTGGATGTCACCCTGGATTTCTCCTCCGCCTACCATCCACAGTCCAATGGCCAAGTGGAGCGTATCAACCAAATCCTTACCAGCTACCTCCGGCACTTTGTTAACGTTCACCATACCGATTGGGTGGAGCTCCTACCATGGGCCGAATTCTCCTACAACAACCATGAGAGCGAATCTACTTCTAAATCTCCGTTCTTCATGGTCTACGGTCAACTTCCTCGGATTCCGTTTCCCATCTTCGCCTCGGTGGACAACCCTGCCGCGGAGGCTCTTGTCAGCGAATTCTCCACCATTTGGGAAAATACTAGGTCCGCACTTCTTCAGTCCTCTGAGCGGATGAAGAAACATGCTGACAAGAGACGTCTGGATCTGCCTCAATTCCACCCGGGAGATAAGGTCTGGCTCTCTTCCAAACATGTCCGACTCAAAATACCCTCCTATAACTTGGGTCCTCGGTTCATCGGTCCATTTGAAGTTCTCAAACAAATCAACCAAGTGGCCTACAAGTTAAAACTCCCGGCCACCTTACGGATTCCCAACTCCTTCCATGTATCTCTCCTCAAACCAGTTGTGTTTAACTCTTTTTCCAACAATCCAGGTACTCCCCCCTGCTCCGGTTTCCGCTGAGGACATTTTTGAGGTAGAGAACATTCTGGCCACTAAGAGGGTAAGAGGAAAGACCCTTTTCTAGTAGATTGGAAGGGGTTTGGCCCAGAGGAGAGAACTTGGGAACCCAGGGAGAACATTCATGCCTCGCTTCTCCTTGAAAAATTCCTTTCTGGCCTAAAAAAAGAGGGGGCGTAAAGGGGGGGGGGGTACTGTAGCATTGGCGTCTCTGCCCCCTGCCAGGCAGAGACGCCGTCCCACTCACCTCCTCGCTCCCCGCTCTGTGTTCTCCAGCGCTCCTCTTCCTGCTGCAGGCGCGCGCAGCTCCCCGGGCACTGTGATTAGGGCGCGCGCACTCCCTCCCTCTTAAAAGGGCCGTGCGCGCCATCCAATAGCCGAGGGTCCTCCCATATATAAGGCACCTCCTCCAAAATGGAGGTGCCCGAGCAAAAGTTGTTGCACAGTGTTTCTGACCTCTGCTTCAGCCCTCAGGTCCCGCTGCTAGCCTGACTACCAGTCCTGCCCACCAGCCTGTTACCTGCCTGTTACCTGCCGTGCCTGCCAGCCCACTCACCTGGGAGCACTTGCCTGTTGTCTGCCTGTTACCTGCCGTGCCTGCCAGCCCGCTCACCTGGGAGCACTTGCCGGTGACCTGCCTGTTACCCACTTGTTACCTGCCGTGCCTACCCGGAGGCTCCTGCAGTCACTTGCCGTGACCACCTGCCAGCCCACCTAGAGACTCCTGCCGTCACTTGCCGTGACCACCTGCCAGCCCACCTAGAGACTCATGCCGTCACTTGCCGTGTCTACCTGATAGCCTACCTGGAGGCTTCTGCTCGCCAGCCTGCCAGCTGTGCCTACCTGCTATTCCGGTCAGTCTCTGCCATCTGTACCGTGGGAGTCACCTGCTCCCTTACAAGATCGTCCCCAGAGTAGCACCTGATCCCTCTGCTAAGTCCCTCCCTGGTCACGGAGTCGTTAGCCGCCGTACTACCAGGGTCGGTCCGAGTTGATACTTAGTTACGCCCCTCTGGGTCCCTCCTTGCACCGTAGCACAGAGGTTCCACCTCCCGGACCCGTAACAATCGCTATGGAGACTGGGGGACATTGGATGGTAAGTATAATTTTTATTTTTTATTTTAAATTCTTTTTTTTACAGGTACTATGGTACCCGGGTCCGGAGGAGAGTCTCCTCTTCTCCAGACCCGGGTACCATCCGCACATTGAATCGCTTCATATCCGCGTGTGCACATGTAGTGATGCGGATGTAAGGGGGAAGACCGGGGTGTAAGTGTTTTCAGAGCAAGGGATATGGAACTGCCGGGGCCGTACCTCTTGTTGCAGGGGGAAGACAGACTGCAAGCAGAGGAGTCATGTGACAGGGAAGCAGGGGGTGTGTGAGAGAGAGAGCTGGGAGGTCAGGTGACAGAAGGACTCCTGGTGTGAAGAGAGAGAGGGAGAGACAAGGACGTTTGTGCGGGAAAGCGGAGCTGAGTCCTGCGGAGCAGAGCAGTGTGAGAGGGTCCAGGCTCCTGGCTACAGGATTTGGAGCAAGGGATTCGAGTGCCGTGGACCGGAGGAGTCAAGCTGACTGTAGGGAGAAGAGACGCAGGGTCCGTGGAGCTGAGCACGTGAGGTGCACTGTTATGGACTAGGGGCTCAGCGAGTAAAACCGGAGACCGCCCGCTGCCGCCAGAAGACGGAGCATTGTTTGGGCGGGGAAGCCTGAAGAAATCATCACCTGCACCAGCTGGCAACTGCCTTGTAGAGGATACAATCAGCTAAGTGAAAAAAACTGTCGTTTGTTACCGGTTTGACTCTGCTACATCTAGTTAAACTGTAAACTGTCAGTTACATACTGATATCTGCTATTTCCCCATATTTTCCCCTGTTACTCCCTGCGTGGAGATTCATCTTGTTATCATAAACTTTCCCTGTTTATTAACCCTGTATTGGCTGCTTCTGTGTCATTGCATCTAAAGTACCTGTGTTACACGGATATGAAGCGTTTCAATGCAAGTCAATGGCGGCAATTACGCTGCGTGTCCGCAAAATTAATGGACATGCTGTGTATTTTTCCGCAATGATAATCCGCAGCGGAAATTTCCACAGCATGTGCACAGCACAAGTCATTGGGGACCATGGGGCACGTATTATCAAGCGTTTTTTAAGCATTTTCGCTGCGGAAATTCCGCGGCAAAAACGCTTGAAAAACGCATAGTGGGCACGCAGCCAAAAGGATAAAGCGGATGCCGTAAAATTGGATGATAGGGCAAAAGGGGAGGATTATGTGTGCTTTGAGGGGCTGTTGGGGGCACACTTGAAGAAAGTGTTATGTTCTGCTACCAGAGCTAAGGAAAGAGAGGAGATCTGTCCCTACGATAGAACTCAGCTGAATCCCTACGATGTAACAGGTGACCTGATCCTGCGATCAGACCTGCTAAAGTCCTAAGCTAGTCTGTACGGAGACCTATAGATGTGGGGAAGGAATCCCTACAAGTACTAAGGACTGGGAGGAAAATGGGACACCTCCTAACAGAAATAGTAGCAGACAGACAAACAAACAAAATATATAGAACAAAGAGGTCCGTAGACCAAGCAAACTAACAGAGCAAGACACAGAGCACAGGCTAGCTAGAAAGTAGTTATACAATGCAGTCCAGCAAAGCCAGAAGGGCGGAGCAGGATTAAATAGGCCAACAAGGTCATGTGACCAGCAAAGGAAAAAACCTAAGAGCAAGGTTCTAACAGAAAGAGGTTAAAGAAAAAATCTGGCTGGATGAATATGTTGAAATTTTTTCCCTTCTTCCGTTGGAAAAGTTTAAGTTTAAGAGAAAAAAGGATGACAGTAGAAAAGAGGAGGAAGAGAAGCGTAGGTGGAAGTTGATTCCTCAGATGTTTGTCAATTGGTTGCAAGCTTTTGCAATAATGGCTAGCATCATTGGAGAAAAAGCTCCGGATAATTGCTCGGGTTTATTTTGCTACCTAGATGCTATTGGGGAGGCTCATCGTACTTATGGGGGCCAGACATTGTTATGATACGATGAGCAATTTCGTCAGAGGAAGGCAGTCCACCCGGAGATTAGATGGGATCAAAAGGACATAGGGTTGTGGCTGAAGGTTATGGCTCCAGCGAGGTATGGGCAGTCCTTTCACGGGAGCGGCAGTAGTGGGAACCAATCAGCAGGACACGGGGGAAGTAGCCAGGGGGCACAAAGCTATAGGAAGGAAACGGGAACTTGTTGGCAATTTAATGACGGGCAATGTAAGTACGGGAACTCCTGCAAATTTAAACATGTGTGCTCCCATTGTAATGGAAGTTCACATGGAGCATCTAAATGCTTTGAGAAGGGTAAGGGAAAGCTGCCAGTGGGTACCGGTCAAGGGGGTGACTCCGGTGAGGCTTCACAAGGTGGCCCCCTTTCTAAGTAGGTATCCTGATCAGTTGAAGGCTAAGGTAATTTCAGATGGCTTCTTGGAGGGTTTTAGAATTCCTCCTCCTGATCACGAGGTCCCCTTTTCTGTTAAGAATTTGATGTCAGCTTCCCTTCATCCGGAGGTGGTTAGTGTGAAGCTGGCAAAAGAGGTTGAATTGGGTAGAATGGCTGGACCTTTTCAGGAATTACCTAGTAGTAAGGTGATTATTTCACCGTTGGGGGTTGTGCCCAAGAAAGAGCTGAATAAGTTTCGTTTGATTCAGCATTTGTCATACCCTAAGGGGCTTTCGGTGAATGATGGCATTGCTCAAGAATTTTGTTCGGTTGAGTATACATCATTCGATGAGGCGGTGCAATGGGTACAGGGTTATGGGCCAGGATCGTTGCTAGCTAAGACTGATTTTGAGTCGGCATTTAGGTTGCTGCCAGTTCACCAGGATAGCATCCCGTTGTTAGGTTGTTTTTGGAAAGGGAAATACTATGTGGATAGGTGTTTGCCAATGGGTTGCGCAATTTCGTGTTCCTTGTTTGAAACGTTTAGTACCTTTTTGGAATGGGTGGTGAGGGACCTGGCATCAGTTCTGTCGGTCATTCATTATTTGGATGACTTTTCGTTTATAGGTCCTCCACAATCGTTGTTGTGTAGGAATTTGTTAGGCACCATGGTGTGGGTAGCGGAGCATTTTGGCGTACCATTGGCGGAAGAAAAAACCGAAGGACCTTGCACCAATTTAATTTTTTTGGCCATATTAATAGATTCAGAGAAGATGGAGTGTCGGTTGCCTGATGATAAATTTGAGTTTGCTCAAGCAGGAGGTTGATAGAGTCGGGAGGTTGCATAAGGTGACGCTGAAGGAGTTACAATCACTGTTAGGTCGTTTGAATTTTGCATGCAGGATTATGCCAATGAGCAGAATATTTTGTCGCAGGTTATCAGGGGCGAAAGCAGGAGTGTGTGCGCCGCATCATTTCATTCGTTTAAATAAGGATCACAAGGAGGATTTGAAGGTTTGGAAGTTGTTTTGGGAAAATTATAACGGCAGGTCAGTAATCCAGCAGGAGTTTTTGAGCAGTTTTGATTGTGAGATTTTTACAGATGCTGCGGGAGGTGCTGGTTATGGGGCCTACTGGAAAGGGCGGTGGAGTGTTGGTGAGTGGCCGAGTCTGTGGCAGGAGAGGGGTCTTACGAGGAACCTGGCGTTTTTGGAATTGTTTCCTATCGTAGTTGCGGTTTCAATTTGGGGGGAGTGTTTTGCGAACAGGAGAATATGGTTTCATTGTGATAATATGGGAGTAGTGTCTGTAATTAACAGCTTGTCGGCCTCGTCTCCGCCTGTGATTAGGCTGCGGAGGGAACTAGTTCTTTGTTGTCTTAATTTGAACGCTTGGATTATGGCAGTCAATGTTCCAGGTGTGCAAAATTCCATCGCAGAACCTTGTCTCATTTCCAGTGGGATCGTTTTGGGGCGATTGCACCAGAGGCAGAGGACGAGGGACAGGAATGCCCTTCGCATTTGTGGCAGCTGGTTATGGAGGAGCGGGAAGGTTAATACGGGAGTCCATTACAAGGCAGACGTGGTCATCATACGAGGCATCGTGGCGAGTATGGCAAAGTTGGTTACTGCAGTGGGGCTTGGTGGAGAATGACGGCGATAAAGAGATGGCAGTGTTGTTTCTTTTGGGAAGGGCAGCGGAGATTGGATGGTCTGTTTCAAAAGTAGGCAAATTTGTCGCAGGTCTAGCGTTTGGTTTTAAATTGCAGGGGAAAAAGGATGTTACAAAGTCCTTTTTAGTGAAGCAAGCACTCAGGGGCTTTAGGAGAGGAGGTACGGTGTTAGATAAAAGAAGACCGGTGTCTTTTAGCATCTTGGAACGGTTGGGTTTAGTGTTTGGATAGGATATGTTGTTCAGTTTTTGAAGCCACACTGTTTAGGTTGGCTTTTTCATTGGCGTTTTTTGGTGCGCTGAGATTAGGCGAGTTGGTGACACCAAGCAGGAATAGGGTTGGGGGTTTGTTTGCAGAGGACGTGAGCTGTCGGGACAGGTGCATTGAACTTTGGATTAGGCGTGGGAAGACAGATCAATTGGGCAGAGGCAAAGAGATAGTATTGGGTGAGGTAAATGGAGCTTTCATGTGCCCAAGGAAATGTTTAATGGCGTACTGGCAGGTTTGGTTTGGGCGGGTGGGCCCCTTATTATGCCATGAAAATGGGGAGTTTTCGTCACGTTTTCAATTCATAGCGGTATTTAAGAAAGGAGTTCATGAGTTGGGCCTTCGCCCGGAGGTGTACGGCTCACATTCTTTCAGGATTGGTGCGGCATCAGAAGCGGATGGTTTGGGTTTGGGCAAGGACGTGATACAACGTATCGGGAGGTGGAGTTCTGATCGTTATTTGTCCTATGTACGGCATTAGGTACGGGGGGCTTATGTTTTTTATCTTGATAAGTGTTGAATTCCTTGTGGTTGTGTGTTGCAGGTGGCGTCCCGTTGTTAGTGTGGATTCTGGGACACTCTTTCGTCCACTGGGGAGCGCTGCTGGCGGATGTGAGGTCAGACGGTAGGCAATTGGGTTTTAATAGAAAGCAAGTGGTGGTTCGGTGGCTCAGCTTTAGAGGGATGGTGTGGAGAAGAATGCTTCCTGAATTTCATAAGGCAGCCAGTTTGGACCGTACGCCGGATATTTTGGTGGTACATGCGGGTGGGAATGATTTGGGGGCCCGCCCGGTTAGGGAATTGATTAGGGACATTAGTTTTGATTTTTTAAGGTTATGGACATCCTTTCCTGAGGTGTTGACGGTTTGGTCTGATATTGTTCCAAGGAAAAAAGGGAGGGAGGCTAGATCATTGAAGGGGATTAATAGGGCGCGAGTTAAGTTGAATAGAGCCATATCAACTTTTGTGTCCAGGAACGGGGTAGTGAGCGTTCGACATTTTGAACTCGAGGCGGGAGTTGGAAATTTTTGGGCAAAGGATGGCGTGCACTTGAATGACATTGGTATCGATTTGTGGGCATTGGCTATACAGGAGGGGATTGAGAGGGCTTTGGTGGTGTTGGGGCACTCACGAGCCTGAGGTGGTCAGGGCTGTTCGTTTTTGGCGGGGGGTGGGGTTCTTGGAGTTAGCATAGAAGTGTCGGTGGAAAGAATTTGGTAAAATTACAGGCAGTTTGTTAATTGGAGCGGGGTGATCTGGCATTTGGTTTTGGGCTCTGGATGGGATTTTACCCTGGGAGCTTTTGGTGCCCTTGAGCTGGTGATGGACGGCTGAGGGTAACATGGCGGTTCGAGTTTTGGTTTAATTTATGCCAGATCTAATTTTTTAACTCCAAGAACCCTCCCTTCTTATTTATTTTATAACACTGTTAATATGTTAATGTTGTTTGTTAATAAATGGCCGCTGTGGCCAAATTTATCCAAAAGAAATACAGGTGCAGTGCTTTTATTTGGTGGAAAAAAGTGAGTGCTGGAAGATGAGAGGGGCATTGTAAAGGGGGCAACCCGGGTTGGCCGTACACGGTCATGTCCCCCATACAGTAATAATGTCCCTTTTTGTGTCCCCTATACAGTAATGTCCCTTTGTGTCCGAGCATACAGTAATAATGTCCCTCTTGTGTCCCCCATACAGTAATAATGTCCCTCTTGTGTCCCCCATACAGTAATAATGTCCCACTTTGTGTCCCCCATACAGTAATAATGTCCCTCTTTGTGTCCCCCCATACAGTAATAATGTCCCTCCTTGTGTCCCCCAATACAGTAATAATGTCCCTCTTTGTGTCCCCCCATCTATATATATATAATCGTCTTATCCCGTCTGTCTGTCTGTCTTTCTGTCTGTCCTGGAAATCCCGCGTCGCTCATTGGTCCGGCAGCGGCCAATCAGCGCTGCGGGATTTCTGAAAAAAAATGGCGGCCGTTAGCGGCTCATCTGCGGGACGAAGCTCAGCAGCGATGCAGCCGGGAGATGACCGGCGCGAGGCGCTCATCTCCCAGCCGGTACCAGCAGAAGGACCTCGACCGCCGGACCCATCTGCGGGACGGAGATGCAGCCGGGAGATGAGCGGCGCGAGGCGCTCATCTCCCGGCCGGTAGCAGCGGAAGGACCCCGACCGCCGGCGCCGCTGACCTCCATGCGGAAGGGAGGACCGGGGTCCTCACCAAGACGATTCGATGATTGGTCGCAGTCTTCGGACCCGACCAATCACTGATCTTACCGCAAAAGTTAAACACCGCTGTGCTGATTGGTCGCGGACGCTATTTAAATGTGGCGCCAAAATCGGTGATTGGTCGCGCCCAGCGTCGGTGACCAATCAGCACAGCGGTGTTTAAATGTGGAACCAAGATCGGTGATTGGTCGCGGCCGATATTTAAATGTGGCGCCCAAATCGGTGATTGGTCGCGGGCAGCGCCAGCGACCAATCACCGATTTTGAACACAAATGTCTGGACCTTTGTAACACCATGCGGATACTGTGGGGACATCAGCGGCTAGGGTGTGAAGGGAGGACCGGGGAGCGGCGCTGCGGGTCGGGATACTTCTGCTGCGAGCGCCCGCTCATGTCCCGGCTTCTCGTAGCGGAAGTATGCGCACAGGCAGCGGCGCTGACATCCATGCGGCTAGGGTGTGAAGGGAGGACTGGGGAGCGGCGCTGACATCCAATTGGTCACGGCCGCTATTTAAATGTGGCGCACAAATCGGTGATTGGTCGCGGTCTTGGCCCGCGACCAATCACTGATCTTGCCGCAAAAGTTAAACACGACTGTGCTGATTGGTAGCGTCCGTGACCAATCAGCACAGCGGTGTTTAAATGTAGCGCCAAGATCGGTGATTGGTCGCGGCCGATATTTAAATGTGGCGCCCAAATCGGTGATTGGTCGCGGCCAGCGCCCGTGACCAATCAGCGATTTTGAACACAAATGTACGGAGCTTAGTAACACCATGCGGATACTGTCGGGAGATCAGCGGCTAGGGTGTCAAGGGAGGACCGGGGAGCGGCGCTGCGGGTCGGGATACTTCTGCTGCGATCGGCCGCTCATCTCCCGGCTTATCGCAGCGGAAGTAGCCGCACAGGCAGCGGCGCTCCCCGGTCCTCACCAATACGATTCTGCTCCCCGGCCCTCACCAATACGATTCGCTGATTGGTCTCGGTCTCCGCACCCGACCAATCAGTGATCTTGGCGCAAAATTTAAACAATGCTGTGCTGATTGGTCGCGGCCGCTGCCCGCGACCAATCACCGATTTGGCCGCCACATTTAAATAGCGGCCGCGACCAATCACCGATTTGTGCGCCACATTTAAACACTGCTGTGCTGATTGGTCGCGGACGCCAGACGCGACCAATCAGCGAGATTGTCGCCAAATTTAAACAACGCTATGCTGATTGGTCGCGGACGCCAGCCGCAACCAATCAGCGAGATTGGCGCCAAATTTAAACAACGCTATGCTGATTGGTCGCGGACGCTGCCCGCGACCAATCAGCGGTTTTGGCGCCACATTTAAACACTGCTGTGCTGATTGGTCGCGGACGCCAGACGCGACCAATCAGCGAGATTGGCGCCAAATTTAAACAACGCTATGCTGATTAGTTGCGACCGCCGGCCGTGACCAATCTGCGATATAGGCGCCAAATTTTAACACCGCTTTGCTGATTGCGCCCGGTCGGCCGCATACATATTCTAGAATACCCGATGCATTAGAATCGGGCCACCATCTAGTCTAATATATAATTGCCAATCGGCTCTATCACAGCTTCCGGCAATTGTGTCGCTATCCCACAATCCACCGCGGCAGACGAACTGCCGCTGATTTCCCGGCGGTAGCAGCGGCTCATCTCCTGCCGTAGGGAGGTCAGCGGCGTCTGCCGGACATGGCTGCCATGGTGACAAGTGGTGACGTCACCGCAACAGCAATAGCGGCGACGTCACAGCAATAAACACTTTCAAGTGCAAATGGTGTGAAACATGTCCACTGCTCCTGTTAGCACCACTAAGGATACACAGATGTTCATTTCACCGCACTCCCGATGCAATAACATCGGGCCTATTTCTAGTACAGTAATAATGTCCCTCTTTTGTCCCCCCATACAGTAATAATGTCCCAGGACCAGATGCTGCATCGGGCAGACCAGGACTAGATGCTGCATCGGGCAGGCCAGGACCAGATGCTATATCGGTCAGACCAGGATCAGGACCAGATGCTGTATCGGGCAGGCAGACCAGGACAATATGCTGTATCGGGCAGGCCAGGACCAGATGCTGTATCGGCCAGGCCAGGACCAGGGAACGAATTCTCTTGCATTGATGTGAGATCAAACATATTAATAGTAAAATTATTCATATACATTCTACAATCATATTGGGATACAGTTTTTTAGGAACTATTACTTTCCGAGCTGTTTAGTTTCTGAGAATGTCTAATAAATAGCACCACTCCTGACCACTGGTTGTGCATGGTATTGCATCTCTCCAATAGACCTGAGTTACAATACCAGACACAACAACCCAAGGTCATAAGTGGCGCTGTTTCTGTTTTTTTGGGGGTCTGCTGATATATACCAACCAGAAGGAGCACAAAAGTACACTCTTTTCTCCATTCTGCCATAATGTAACCCTGCGGACATGTGTTGGATATCGGGGGCTACGCTTTAAACATACTTTATAAGTGCAAATGTGAACATAGCCTAATTGTGGTAATACAGTATAACCAGATTTACCACCACTAGCGGGAGCTCACTGCATGCAGATTTATAAAATTTGCTTAGAAATTAGAGGGGATGTCCACCACTTATTTCTTTTTTACCAGTTAACTTCAGTCCAACTGAGAATAATTCACTATTATTGCAAAATGGGTCAAGCACAATGGGTCAAGCACACTGAATAAACAATTAAAGGCCATCTGTCAGCGGGTTTTAGCTATTTAATTTGAGAGCAGCATAACATAGGGGCAGAGAGCCTGATTTCGGGGATAAATCACTGGGTCAACAACTTGCTGTAATTTCAATACAATCAGTGTTTTATCAGCAGGAGATTATCACTGCAGGACTAGGTTTCTTGCTCCTAGTCCAAACATGCCCCCAGCACGGATTGGCAGCTTGCTGACTGTGTACATAGGAAGCAGCCAATCAGGTGTGTGGGCGGGGTTTTACACAGCTCAGCATTCTGAAGACTGCTACATCTACAGCAGAGAAAACAGGGATTTTTATCAAAACTACAGCAAGCAGCCCAGTAAGTGACACATCGCTGAAATCAGGGTCTCTGCTCCTACACCATGCTGCTGTCAGATTACATAAAAACCTGATGACAAATTCATTTTATTATAGTTTATTAAGTGAATCAGGACAAATAATCCATGTAGCAAAAAAAATATATATATTTTTTTTTTTATTAAAAAGCACATAAAAGGCTAAAACTAAATGTATGAACTTTCAAAACAAAATGAAAAGTATTGGGAGTCAAAAAAATACCCCCTATAATCATATAAGATAGAGAATCCAGTGGCATAGAAAATACAACAGGTGCCAAGAAAATCCATGCAAAATATAAAGGGCCAAGATAATAAACCAAAAAAGTGTAACAATAAATACAGAAATAATTATAAATATTAGCAAAGTGAACACGGCAAAAAAGCCAAGGATAATTAGGGGGTATGCGATGACCCTACGTATCGCCAGGAATGTGGCTTCCTCAGGGGTTCATCATCAGTTATCCAGCGTGTCTATTTTAGCCACATAATTAAAATAATTATGAGAAAAACATATTCACCTGTATACGCTAGGAGGAAAAGTTTGTGAACCGCGTGTGGAGGTTCAGCATGCAGTCTGCCCTTGCAAAATATGTGATAGAGGTCATCAGATTGCAGAACAACTTGATCAAATTACCTTATTATCTAAAATATAAGCGCCCCAAGCAGTATTGTAGATAATAGACGAGCACTATTAGGGCAAATTCATCTTTATATCTCTAAAATAGGCGTCTAGGTATCTAAAAGATATATATATTATACGCCTAAGTGCTAATTCACACAATGATGTGAACAAGTTACCACGACTATATAGTGAAGTATGGAATTAAATGCATATTTTTGCTACCCCATCCATCTGCAGCATAATGTAGGGGCAGAGACCCTGATTCCAATGATGTGTCACTTACTGGGCTGCTTGATGTTATTTTGATAAAATCACAGTTTTCTCTGCTACATATCTAGCAGTTCTCTGAATGCTGAGCTCTGTGTAACTCCGCCCACACCCCTGATAGGCAGTGTTCTACCCATGTACACACAAAGCGGCCAATCAGTGGTGGGGGCGTGGCCAGACTACCACCAGCAGGTTTACTAGTCCTCTACTGATAATTTCCTGCTGATAAAACACTGATTTTATCAAAACTACAGCAATCAGCCACGTAAATGACACATCTCTGCAATTAGGGTCTGTCTCTACATGCTGATATCAGATAAGGTGGCAAAAACCTGATGACAGATTCCCTTTAATACGGCCTAGTACTGACATACATGATACATAAAAAGTTATTACAAAGGAATTGGACAGCAATATTTGGAAGACGCTTGTCACAGGGTTACCGTGACAGTGTGGAGCCAGAAGGCCACTGGGTCAGATGGCTCCTACTCCAGCTCCGAGAAGAAGCACTTCTCCGTCATTTAAATGTGTTTATTTTCTTTGGGCAGAATAGAGGTTAAACGGCTTGTTGGAAATCCATGTGCTCACAGCTGAGCTCTGTAAGCCACTCCTTTTCTGGGCTCCGATACTAATCCTTGAGAAGGAGTGTTGGAGCAGTAATCAGTGACTGTTGTTTGGTTTGCATGCGTGATTATCCCTTAACCTTCTCTACTTTGGTTTATTCCTTTTCCTTCACACCCTGGTGCTTTCCTTTGTTATATGTGAATATTTTGTGTACCTGGAGTTTTTTGGTTTACCCTTGTCTGTGTTGCCCTGTTCGTCGGGTTAGTGTACTACGGTGCACAGTAGCGCCCCTCTTCCCCAGGTGTGGAAGGTGAACAGACAGAGGGCTTATTCAGGAGTTAGGGCGAGGGCAGAGGCCCCAGCATCCTCACCTTCAGAGGTATCCTGGGGAATAGGGTGAGCTAGGGCGCCCCCTAACGTTAGGGACAGGGTAAGTGTCCCTAGTCCCAGATCTTTTTCGACAGTTGTGTCGTGACAACGCTGCATGAAACTATTGAACAAGCTTAAAGTGAGTCTGTCACCCCCAAAATACCTTTCAGACTAACCATACAGTGATATAGGAGACCGCCCCTATAAAAATTATACTGGCACTATACCTGAAACTGGTCCAGTGAATAGGAAAATAACTTTTAATCCACAGGTAAATGAGGGGCTTTGGTGGCCATGAGCTGGATGCACTGTTACACCCCTCCATTTGCATCTGGGGGACTGCTCTAGTTTAACATAGACAGCGCTCACTCCTAGAGTGAACGCTGCCCTGTGTGTGCACATGCGCACTGTTCCTGGATGTGTCGGCCACGCACGCACATAATCGCTGTGTGCATTCTCATTCCTGGGTCTTCTCTTGTACATACACCAAGAAGTGCAGCGAGCGGCGTCCGCAGAGGGCCAGGTGAAAGCCAAGGCACAGGAAAGCCTTTAAAGCAGACTGGTTGTCTCCAACCCACACCAGGGACAGCACAGTGGAATAATGAAATGCAATAATTCTCTGTCATCTCCATTAAAGTCCGAAGTCAAAACGATCCACAGATATCTTTATGATAGGGATATACTGTATATATAGCACCAGGATCTTCAGCCTTGAGACACCGCAGAAATTGAATTGATATATCATAGTCATGTTTTTTGTGTCTAGGATGGTAAAAATACGCTTGGAAATATGGAGGATCCTATAGGGAAATATGGTATAACTTAGATTTGGGTCCTGAAACCTTCTTTCCTTGCATATAATTTGCCATCCTCCTCTCTCCTGACCAGGATGAGGAGTCTGGATTGGACCCTGTAAAAGATCTGATCCACAGACACACAGTGTCAGACCCAGAAGAATCAACGAGAATTATAGATCTCCTAATTTCGACGTTGTCCTTGCCGCAGAAAATGTATCACGGATCAAATCAGTAAGAGCTTTTTGATTTCTCCCTTTTATTTTTGTACTGTTTTGCCTTGTGTGTATATCTCTTTGTTGTTTCACCTTTTTGTATTTTGTAAGCATTATATGTTTTATATATTAATTCTAAAATTGTATACGTTTGTTCCTTGCTGCTCTCAACGTACCCACAACCTTGAAGAGGGAAAGTATAGCTTGGTTGTGTTACCTTGTGTATGCCAGAGTGTTAGAAGTGTACCTGTTTGGAGCTGGGTGTGCGGGTGTACTAGTTTGTTACCCAGGGTAGATATCTCGCTGGCCTAACTAAACGACGAGTGGTGGCAACAAAAAATATGGTTATGGCGCTGAGTCACTTCTCACAGACAAGCTGTGAATCGGCGAAGTCAAGGAGTCCGAGGTCAAGAGCCGGGGAACTCAAGGAGTCCGAGGTCAAGAGTCGGGGAACTCAAGGAGTCCGATGTCAAGAGTCGGGGAACTCAAGGAGTCCGAGGTCAAGAGTTAGGAGGGTACATCATGGCGTAGTCAGGTCACAGTCTGGGGTCAGAATTCCAAGGTCAGAAAGCGTCAAGGCAAAAGGGATAATACAAACAGGTAGTCAAAAGGCAAATCCAAGGTCCGGCAACAAAGATCAGAATATCACATATTAATAAAGATAGCCGAGTCTGCAGATAAATATGTAATTTGTGTGGCCAGCTTGGAGAGATGGGGGGGCCGTGACCGGGCCGCAGCTCCGCTGTACCTGTAATATGGCAGGCAAGACAGAATTTGAGGTCTGCAACGCAAATAGTTGAGCTTTGAAAAGAAAAGATTTTCTATATAATTTAAGAGCAATTAACTTCAATTTTACACGTTTATTTAATAATACAATTAAATTAGTGCAAAATTAAATTTATGTAATTAATTTAAGCTGTTGTTCAGTTCCGATCCCGAATAATCAGCTGTTTGCTGCTACACAATGTCCAGAGCTGGAAGATCACACTGTAGCAGCAGTGCTGGAGTATTACAGCTCAGCTGATGTTCACTTCAATTGGAGACCCCTGGACAACCTCTTTATTCCAGCGCAAAACGGTGTAAGATTCCCTCGCTGGAAAACTTATGGTGGAACTCTAAACATCTATTTTTCCTTGTCTAGGTTGTCCCTCCAAAACCGGTAGCTCAAGGCAGTTGACAGTAACAACCAAGCAACAGTGGGGGCCATCAGGGAGGCGGCCGTCCTATTAATGGGGCACCAGGCGACGATCGTAGCAGCTGCGGATCCGGTCATCAGAACACTTTGGAAAAATGCCTGTAATAAAAATTATACAATATGTAAGCACCACACCGTGCACAAACTACTGAAAGTGACCTGACATTACAACCAGCAATATGAAAGTGTTTGAGGTTTGTCCCCATAAGTCGGCCATAGTATACACTCCCCCAAAGCTGCACAATGCACTATGAGCAGTCTGCAGATACAACGCATGCTGCAATGCTCTGCGTGTCCTGACTCCTTTCTATCAAAGCTGCGACGCTCTGTGCTGTCACTCCTTTCTATTATAGCTGAAATGCTCTTTGTATTCTGACACTTTTCTAAATAGCTGAGATGCTCTGCGTGTCCTGACTCCTTTTGTATTATAGCTGTGATGCTCTGTGTGTCCTGGCACCTCTCTGTGTGTCCTGGCACCTTTCTATCATAGCTGCGATGCTCTGCATGTCCTGACTCCTTTCTTTCATAGGTGAGATGCTCTGCATGTCCTGACACCTTTCTATCATAGATGTGATGCTCTGCATGTCCTGACACCTTTCTATTATAACTATGATGCTCTGCATGTCCTGACACCTTTCTATTATAACTATGATGCTCTGCGTGTCCTGACTCCTTTCTGTCCCAGCTGCGATGCTCTGTGTCCTGACTCCTTTCTATTATAGCTGCGATGCTCTGTGTGTCCTGACTCCTTTCTATCATAGCTGCGATGCTCTGAGCGTCCTGACTCCTTTCTATCATAGCTGCGATGCTCTGCCTTTCCTGACTTTTTTTCTGTCATAGCTGCGATGCTCTGCCTGTCCTGACTCCTTTCTATCATAGCTCCGATGCTCAGCGTGTCCTGACTCCTTTTGTATCTTAGCTGCAATGCTCTGCTTGTCCTGACTCCTTTCAATCATAGCTGCGATGCTCTGCCTTTCCTTCTTTCTATCACAGCTTCGATGCTCTGTGTGTCCTGACTCCTTTCTATCATAGCTGCGATACTCTGCGTGTCTTGACACCTTTCTATTATAGCTGCAATGCTCAATGTGTCCTGACCCCTTTCTATCGTAGCTGCGATGCTCTGTGTGTTCTGACTCCTTTCTTTCATAGCTGAGATGCTCAGCATGTCCTGGCACCTTTCTATCATAGCTGCGATGCTCTGAGCGTCCTGACTCCTTTCTATCATAGCTGCGATGCTCTGCCTTTCCTGACATTTGTGTCATAGCTGCGATGCTCTGCCTGTCCTGACTCCTTTCTATCATAGCTGTGATGCTCAGCGTGTCCTGACTCCTTTGTATCTTAGCTGCAATGCTCTGCTTGTCCTGACTCCTTTCAATCATAGCAGCGATGCTCTGCCTTTCCTGACTTTTTTCTGTCATAGCTGCGATGCTCTGCCTGTCCTGACTCCTTTCTATCATAGCTGTGATGCTCAGCGTGTCCTGACTTTCTATCATAGCTGCGATGCTCTGCGTGGTGTCCTGACTCCTTTCTATCATAGCTGCGATGCTCTGTGTGTCCGCACTCCTTTCTATCATAGCTGCGATGCTCTGTGTGTCCGCACTCCTTTCTATCATAGCTGAGATGCTCTGCGTGTCCTGACTCCTTTTGTATTATAGCTGTGATGCTCTGTGTGTCCTGAGTCCTTTCTATCATAGCTGCGATGCTCTGCGTGTCCTGACTTCTATCATAGCTGCAACGCTCTGTGTGTCCGCACTCCTTTCTATCACAGCTGTGATGCTCTGCGTGTCCTGACTCCTTTATATAATAGCTGTGATGCTCTGTGTGTCCTGACTCCTTTCTATCATAGCTGCGATGCTCTGTGTGTCCTGACTCCTTTCTATCATAGCTGCGATGCTCTGTGTGTCCTGACTCCTTTCTATCACAGCTGCGATGCTCTGCGTGTCCTTAGAACTTTCTATCATAGCTGCGATGCTGTGTGTCCTGACTCCTTTCTATCATAGCTGCGATGCTCTGTGTGTCCTGACTCCTTTCTATAATAGCTGTGATGCTCTGTGTGTCCTGACTCCTTTCTATCATAGCTGCGATGCTCTGTGTGTCCTGTCTGCTATCATAGCTGCGATGCTCTGTGTGTCCTGTCTCCTTTCTATCATAGCTGTGATGCTCTGTGTATCCGCACTCCTTTCTATCATAGCTGCGATGCTCTGCGTGTCCGCACTCCTTTCTATCATAGCTGCGATGTTCTGTGTGTCCTGACTCCTTTCTGTTATAGCTGCAATTCTCTGCATGTAACTCATACTCCTAAAGTGTCTATCCCAGTGATCGGATGCCATCTAAAAGGAACTGCACTCTAAATGTCAGAGCTGAATTTTAAATTACCAATTTGATTTTGTGGGCACCAAAAAAAACTTGACTCCATGTCCAGTTCAGAGCCAGATGAGTGGCGTACACCCCAAGAGGCACCACAGCGTCTTTAGTAAATCCTCCCAACTCTTTCCAAATCAAATAAGATCCGTATCTGAAAAAAGATAAAACAATCAAAATCATAAGAATGTTCAGAATAAAAAAGTTATGAAAAGTCTTCATTCTTAAAGGAACATTCTGAGCATAATTCGCTATAAAAAAAAATTCTTTTGACTATACATACAGAAAAAAAAAGAGAAACTATTTTCTCACTAGTCACTAGGCCTCATACTAGACTCACACTGCCTGTTCTGTACAAAAGACTTTTCAGCAGTCTCATTATCATGTCATTCAAAAGAACAATGAGAGGCAACACCTCTATATACAGTAGATAACACAGGATCCACCATTCACAATAGGTGATGTCACAGCTCACCTCCTCCTCCTGTACAATGACTTATATCACCTTTATATACAGTAGATAACACAGGATCCACCATTCACAATAGGTGATGTCACAGCTCACCTCCTCCTCCTGTACAATGACTGATATCACCTTTATATACAGTAGATAACACAGGATCCACCATTCACAATAGGTGATGTCACAGCTCACCTCCTCCACCTCCTGTACAATGACTGATAATACCTCTATATACAGTAGATAACACAGGATCCACCATTCACAATAGGTGATGTCACAGCTCACCGCCTCCTCCTGTACAATGACTGATAACACCTCTATATACAGTAGATAACACAGGATCCACCATTCACAATAGGTGATGTCACAGCTCACCTCCTCCTCCTCCTGTACAATGACTGATAACACCTCTATATACAGTAGATAACACAGGGTCCACCATTCACAATAGGTGATGTCACAGCTCACCTCCTCCTCCTGTACAATGACTGATATCACCTTTATATACAGTAGATAACACAGGATCCACCATTCACAATAGGTGATGTCACAGCTCACCTCCTCCACCTCCTATACAATGACTGATAACACCTCTATATACAGTAGATAACACAGGATCCACCACTCACAATAGGTGATGTTACAGCTTACCTCCTCCCCCTCCCGTACAATGACTGATAACACCTCTATATACAGTAGATAAAATAGGATCCACCATTCACAATAGGTGATGTCACAGCTCACCTCCTCCCCCTCCTGTACAGATGCAGTGTACCAGTTTTCCCTGGATGTCCCTTTAAGCCTTTCCTCATATACCTCTAGATCCCAAAATGTTTCCTCAGCACACTCACCCCATGGATGTATTCAAAGTGGTCTATACTGGTAGAAACACCCAGTTTGGGGGGCACCAGCTTGGTTTCTGCAGTGTTGAGAACCAGGTTTTGATTTGCTGTTCGGATCCAACCCGTAGAATGGCGCTCCCTACTGATGGAAAAATGGTAAACCCAAGAGCGGGAAGCCAGGAGGGCGTCATGGTTGGTAAGAATCCTGAATAAAACATCAAAGCATAAATAGAATATATAGAAATTAACAAACTTGTGAGAAAGTTGTGACCTCGATCTTGCACAGGAAATGGCATAAATAGCAATTCCTTAATTGACTTCATTATGGGATCTTTACTGTTTCAACCAGTTGGTGCAGTGAGAAAAAAATAAAATTAAATTAATTAACTTTATTGGATGTGAGATTGGATTAATAGGCAGAAAGATAAATGATGGAAACCATCAGCAAGCAGCAATTTATAAACAGTCATTTTACCTTGTTATATATGGCTTGTACACTTACATCCTATAGCGGCCTAATAATGGGGTATTATCGTCTCAGTGTACTAGAATTACTAGATTCACAATAGTACTAGAATGCCAGGAGGAATAACAGAGGAACGTATAGAGTAGTTCAGAAAAAGGGACAGATCCTTTTTAATTGATTTCTAGTCTGTCTGTGGCTTTGTATGATCAGCGCAATAATCTCTTGCAGCATCTGTGTAGAGCTGGTCAATGGTTGTGTCCCTCTTTGTGTTCCCCATACAGTAATAATGTCCATCTTGTGTCCCCCCATACAGTAATAATGTCTATCTTGTGTCCCCCCCAATACAGTAATAATGTCCCTCTTGTGTCCCCCCATCTATATATATAATCGTCTTATCCCGTCTGTCTGTCTGTCCAGGAAATTCCGCGTCGCTCATTGGTCCGGCAGCGGCCAATCAGCGCCGCGGGATTTCTGAAAAAGATGGCGGCCGTTAGCGGCTCATCTGCGGGACGGAGATGCAGCCGGGAGATGATCGGCGAGAGGCGCTCATCTCCCAGCCGGTAGCAACAGAAGGACCCCGACCGCCGGCGCCGCTGACATCCATGCGGAAGGGAGGACCGGAGAGCGGCGCTGCAGGTCGGGATACTTCTGCTAAGAGCGGCCGCTCATCTCCCGGCTGGTAGCAAGAGAAGGACCTCGACCGCCGGAGCCATCTGCGGGATGGAGATGCAGCCGGGACATGACCGGCGCGAGGCGCTCATCTCCCGGCTTCTAGCAGCGGAAGTAGCCGCACAGGCAGCGGCGCTCCCCGGTCCTCTCCAATACGATTCGATGATTGGTCGCGGTCTCCGACCGCGACCAATCACTGATCTTGCCGAAAAAGTTAAACACCGCTGTGCTGATTTGTCGCGGACGCTATTTAAATGTGGCGCCCAAATCGGTGATTGGTCGCGGGCAGCGTCCGCGACCAATCAGCACAGTGGTGTTTAAATGTGTCTGCAAGATCTGTGATTAGTCGCGGACGCTATTTAAATGTGGCGCCCAAATAGGTGATTGGTCGCGGGCAGCGTCCGCGACCAATCAGCACAGTGGTGTTTAAATGTGTCTGCAAGATCTGTGATTGGTCGCGGACGCTATTTAAATGTGGCGCCCAAATAGGTGATTGGTCGCGGGCAGCGTCCGCGACCAATCAGCACAGCGGTGTTTAAATGTGTCTGCAAGATCTGTGATTGGTCGCGGACGCTATTTAAATGTGGCGCCCAAATCGGTGATTGGTCGCGGGCAGCGTCTGCGACCAATCAGCACAGCGGTGTTTAAATGTGTCTGCAAGATCGGTGATTGGTCGCGGCCGCTATTTAAATGTGGCGCCTAAATCGGTGATTGGTCGCGGGCAGCGTCCGCGACCAATCAGCACAGCAGTGTTTAAATGTGGCGCCAAAATCGGTGATTGGTCGCTGGCAGCGCCCGCGACCAATCAGCGATTTTGGACACAAATGTCCGGTCCTTAGTAACACCATGCGGCTACTGTCGGGAGATCAGCGGCTAGCGTGTCAAGGGAGGACCGGGGAGCGGCGCTGCGGGTCGGGATACTTCTGCTGCGAGCTGCCGCTCATGTCCCGGCTTCTCGCAGCGGAAGTAGCCGCACAGGCAGCGGCGCTGCCCGGTCCTCACCAATACGATTCCGCTCCCCGGTCGCGGTCTCTGCCCGCAACCTATTAGTGATCTTGCCGACACATTTAAACACTGCTGTGCTGATTGGTCGGCTGGCGTCCGTGACCAATCAGGGAGATTGGCGCCAAATGTAAACAACGCTCTGCTGATTGGTCGCGGGTGGCAGCCGCGACCATTCACCAACATTGGCGCCAAAATTAAACAACGCTCTGCTGATTGGTCGCGGACGCCAGCCGCGACCAATTAGCGAGATTGGCGCCAAATTTAAACAACGCTCTGCTGATTGGTTGCGGCCGCCAGCCGCGACCAATTAGCGAGATTGGCGCCAAATTTAAACAACGCTCTGCTGATTGCTCGCGGCCGCCAGCCGACCGCGACCAATCAGCGAGATTGGCGCAACATTTAAACAACGCTCTGCTGATTGGTCGCGGCTGCCATCCGCGACCAATCAGCGAGATTGCCGCCAAATTTAAACACCGCTTTGCTGATTGGTCGCGACTAATCAGAGATTTTGGCGCCAAATTTAAACACGCTCTCCAGTCCTCACTAACACGGTTTGCTGATTGGTCGCGGCCGCCGCCCGCGACCGATCACCGGTATTGCCGCCAAATTTAAACACCGCTTTGCTGATTGGTCGCGGTTGGCGGCCGCGACCAATCAGCGCTTTTGGCGCCAAATTTAAACACCGCTCTGCTAATTGCGCCCGGTCGGCCGCATACATATTCTAGAATACCCGATGCGTTAGAATCGGGCCACCATCTAGTACAGTAATAATGTCCCTCTTTGTGTCCCCCCCATACAGTAATAATGTCCCTCTTGTGCCCACCTCCCCCCTACAGTATAAACATGCACCTTTTCTGGCCCCATATAGTTGTAACATTTCTCTTTGAAGCCCTGTAAAATAAGATCATGCACCTTTGTCGCCCCAATAAGGCCTCTGATTTGGGCAATCAGCTGCTCAATAGGTAACGTGGGGCAAGGAGGCAATGGCCCCCGGCTCCGCAGAAGTTTCCCGGCGGTCTGCACGGAGATCCCTGTAGGGATCTTCTACCACCGACTTCTAAAGGATTGCACCGAGCTGTGTGCAATCTAATGAGCTACTGCAAAACTTCTTTATGGAGTCCGGACCTCAATGAGACAACACAGAAAATGCAAAAAGTAAATGCCCCCCACTGCACTTACTTCACTATAAAAGCAGCAGAGCTATTTCCTCTGATCTAAGCCCCGGCACCACCCACTCACTGTTGTGCAACTTCCACTATGGGAGGGGGAAGGGCGTGCACGTGAAATCCAAAGTCTGAAGCAGTCTACACTGCTCAAAAAAATAAAGGGAACACTCAAATAACACATCCTAGATCTGAATGAATGAAATCTTCTCATTGAATACTTTGTTCTGTACTGAGTTGAATGTGCTGACAACAAAATCACACAAAAATCATCAATGGAAATCACATTTATTAACCAATGGAGGCCTGGATTTGGAGTCACCCCCAAAATTAAAGTGGAAAAACACATTACAGGCTGATCCGACTTTGATGTAATGTCCTTAAAACAAGTCAAAATGAGGTTCAGTATTGTGTGTGGCCTCCACGTACCTGTATGACCTCCCTACAACGCCTGGGCATGCTCCTGATGAGGTTGAGTATTGTGTGTGGCCTCCACGTACCTCTATGACCTCCCTACAATGCCTGGGCATGCTCCTGATGAGGTTGCGGATGGTTTCCTGAGGGATCTCCTCCCGGACCTGGACTAAAGCATCCGCCAACTCCTGGACAGTCTGTGGTGCAACGTGACGTTGGTGGATGGAGCGAGACATGATGTCCCAGATGTGCTCAATCGGATTCAGGTCTGGGGAACGGGCGGGCCAGTCCATAGCTTCAATGCCTTCATCTTGCAGGAACTGCTGACACACTCCAGCCACATGAGGTCTGGCATTGTCCTGCATTAGGAGGAACCCAGGGCCAACCGCACCAGCATATGGTCTCACAAGGGGTCTGAGGATCTCACCTCGGTACCTAATGGCAGTCAGGCTACCTCTGGCGAGCACATGGAGGGCTGTGCGGCCCTCCAAAGAAATGCCACCCCACACCATTACTGACCCACTGCCAAACCGGTCATGCTGAAGGATGTTGCAGGCAGCAGATCGCTCTCCATGGCGTCTCCAGACTCTGTCACGTCTGTCACATGTGCTCAGTGTGAACCTGCTTTCCTCTGTGAAGAGCACAGGGCGCCAGAGGTGACTCTTCCAATCCTGGTGTTCTGTGGCAAATGCCAAGCGTCCTGCATGGTGTTGGGCTGTGAGCACAACCCCCATCCGTGGACGTCGGGCCCTCATACCACCCTCATGGAGTCGGTTTCTAACCGTTTGTGCAGACACATGCACATTTGTGGCCTGCTGGAGGTCATTTTGCAGGGCTCTGGCAGTGCTCCTCCTGTTCCTCCTTGCACAAAGGCAGAGGTAGTGGTCCTGCTGCT
Source organism: Phyllobates terribilis (assembly GCF_046119375.1). Lineage (NCBI taxonomy): Eukaryota > Metazoa > Chordata > Amphibia > Anura > Dendrobatidae > Phyllobates > Phyllobates terribilis. Next base: position 161,725,749 of record NW_027362770.1, read on the forward strand.
GGGTTGTTGCCCTCCTATGGCCCCCTCCACATATAAATAATACATACAGTAATAATGTCCTTCTGTGTCCCGCCATACAGTAATAATGTCACTCTTTGTGTCCCCTCATAGAGTAATGTCCATCTTTGTGTCCCCCCATATAGTAATAATGTCCCTCTTTGTTTCCCCCATACAGTAATAATGTCCCTCTTTGTGTACCCCATGCAGTAATAATGTCCCTTTATATCCCCTATACAGTAATAATGTCACTCTGTGTCCCCCCATAGAGTAATGTCCCTCTTTGTGTCCCCCATACAATAATAATGTCCCTCTTTGTGTCCCCCATACAATAATAATGTCCCTCCTTGTGTCCCCCATACAGTAATAGGGTCCCTCTGTGTCCCTTCCATACAATAATAGTGTCCCTCTGTGTCTCCCATAGAGTAATAATATCCCTCTGTGTCCTCCATACAGTAATAATGTCCCTTTATATCCCCATCTATATATATAATCGTCTTATCCCGTCTGTCTGTCTTTCTGTCTGTCTGTCCAGGAAATCCCGTGTCGCTCATTGGTCCGGCAGCGGCCAATCAGCGCCGCGGGATTTCTGAAAAAAGATGGCGGCCGTTAGCGGCTCATCTGCGGGACGGAGCTCAGCGGCAATGCAGCCGGGAGATGAGCGCCGCGAGGCGCTCATCTCCCGGCCGGTACCAGCAGAAGGACCTCGACCGCCGGACCCATCTGTGGGACGGAGATGCAGCTGGGAGATGAGCGGCGCGAGGCGCTCATCTCCTGGCCGGTAGCAGCGGAAGGACCGCCGGCGTCGCTGACCTCCATGCGGAAGGGAGGACCGGGGAGCGGCGCTGTGGGTCGGGATACTTCTGCTGCCAGCGCCCGCTCATGTCCCGGGTTCTCGCTGCGGAAGTACCCGCACAGACAGCGCTGCTCCCCGGTCCTCACCAAGACGATTCGATGATTGGTCGCGCTCTTCGGACTCGACCAATCACTGATCTTGCTGCAAAAGTTAAACACTACTGTGCTGATTGGTCGCGGACGCTGCCCGCGACCAATCACCGATTTGGGCGCCAAATTTAAATATCGGCCGCGACCAATCACCGATTTTGGCTCCACATTTAAACACCGCTGTGCTGATTGGTCGCCGACGCTGGGCGTGACCAATCACCGATTTTGGCGCCACATTTAAATAGCGTCCGCGACCAATCAGCACAGCGGTGTTTAAATGTGGAGCCAAGATCGGTGATTGGTCGCGCCCAGCGTCGGCGACCAATCAGCGATTTTTAACACAAATGTCCGGACCTTAGTAACACCATGCGGATACTGTGGGGACATCAGCGGCTAGGGTGTGAAGGGAGGACCGGGGAGCGGCGCTGCGGGTCGGGATACTTCTGCTGCGAGCAGTCGCTGATCTCCCGGCTTCTCGCAGCAGAAGTAGCAGCACAGGCAGCGGCGCTCCCTGGTCCTCACCAATACGATTCGCTGATTGGTCGCTCTCTCCGCACGCAACCAATCAGTGATCTTGGCGCTAAAGTTAAACACCGCTCTGCTGATTGGTCGCGGCCGCTGCCCGCGACCAATCACCGATTTGAGCGCCACATTTAAATAGTGGCCGCGACCAATCACCGATCTTGCCGCCACATTTAAACACTACTGTGATAATTGGTCGCGGACGCCAGCCGCGACCAATCAGCGAGATTGGCGCCAAATTTAAACAACGCTCTGCTAATTGGTCGCGGTTGCCGGCCGTGACGAATCAGCAGTATTGGCGCCAAATTTAAACCCCGCTCTGCTGATTGGTTGCCGGCCGAGATCAATCAGCAGTGTTGGCGCCAAATTTAAACACACCTCTGCTGATTAGTCGCCGTCCGCGACCAATCAGCAATATTGGCGCAAAATTTAAACACCGCTCTGCTAATTGGTCGCGGTTGCCGGCCGTGACGAATCAGCAGTATTGGCGCCAAATTTAATCCCCGCTCTGCTGATTGGTCGCGGTTGCCGGCCGACATCAATCAGAAGTATTGGCGCCAAATTTAAACACCGCTTTGCTGATTGGTCGCAGTTGCCGGCCGCGACCAATCAGCGATTTTGGCGCCAAATTTAAACCCCGCTCTGCTGATTGGTCACGGCCAGCGAACGCGACCCATCAGCAGAGCGGGGTTTAAATTTTGCACCTATATCGCAGATTGGTCACGGCCAGTGAATGCGACCCATCAGCATTATTGGCGCCAAATTTAAACCCCGCTCTGCTGATTAGTTGCGACCGCCGGCCGTGACCAATCTGCGATATAGGCGCCAAATTTTAACACCACTTTGCTGATTGGTCGCAGTTGCCGGCCTCGAGCAATCAGCGATTTTGGCGCCAAATGTAAACACCGCACTGCTGCTTACGCCCGGTCGGCCGCATACCTATTCTAGAATACCCGATGCATTAGAATCGGGCCACCATCTAGTACAGTAATCATGTCCCTCTTTGTGTCCCCCCCCCCCATACAGGAATAATGTCCCTCTTTGGGTCCGCCATACAGTAATAATGTCCCTCTTGTGTCCCCCCATACCGTAATAATGTCCCTCTTTGGGTCCGCCATACAGTAATAATGTCCCTCTTGTGTCCCCCCATACAGTAATAATGTCCCTCTTTGTGTCCCCCCATACAGTAATAATGTCCTTCTTTGTGTCCCCCCATACAGTAATAATGCCCGTCGTTGTGCCCCCCCATACAGTAATAATGTCCCTCTTTGTGTCCCCCCCATACAGTAACAATGTCCCTCTGTGTCCCCCATACAGTACTAATGTCCCTCTTTGTGTCCCGCATATAGTAATAATGTCTCTCTTGTGTCCCCCTATACAGTAGTAATGTCCATATTTGTGTCCCCCCATACAGTAATAATGTCCCTCTTGTGTCTCCCCATAGAGTAATAATGTCCCTCTTTGTGTCCACATACATTAATAATGTCCTTCTTTGTGTCCCCCCATCTATATATATAATCGTCTTATCCCGTCTGTCTGTCTGTCCAGGAAATCCCGCGTCACTCATTGGTCCAGCAGCAGCCAATCAGCGCCGCTGGATTTCTGAAAAAAGATGGCGGCCGTTAGCGGCTCATCTGCGGGACGGAGCTCAGCGGAGATGCAGCTGGGAGATGACCGGCGCGAGGCGCTCATCTCCCGGCCGGTACCAGCAGAAGGACTTCGACCGCCGGACCCATCTGCGGGACAGAGATGCAGCCGGGAGATGAGCGGCGCGAGGCGCTCATCTCCCGGACGGTAGCAGCGGAAGGACCGCCGGCGTCGCTGAGCTCCATGCGGAAGAGAGGACCGGGGAGCGGCGCTGCGGGTCGGGATACTTCTGCTGCGAGCGCCCGCTCATGTCCTGGGTTCTCGCAGCGGAAGTACCCGCACAGGCAGCGACGCTCCCCAGTGCTCACCAAGACGATTCGATGATTGGTCGCGGTCTTTGGACCCGACCAATCACTGATCTTAGCGCAAAAGTTAAACACCACTGTGCTGATTGGTCGCGGACGTTGCCCGCGATCAATCACCGATTTGGGCGCCACATTTAAATATCGGCCGCGACCAATCAGCACAGCGGTGTTTAAATGTGGAGCCAAGATCGGTGATTGGTCGCGGCCGATATTTAAATTTGGCAATCAGCACAGTAGTGTTTAACTTTGGCGGCAAGATCAGTGATTGGTCGCGGGCCAAGACGGCGACCAATCACTGTTTTGTGCGGCACATTTAAATAGCGGCCGCGACCAATTGGATGTCTGCACCGCTCCCCGGTCCTCCCTTCACACCCTAGCCGCATGGATGTCAGCGCCGCTGCCTGTGCGAATACTTCTGCTGCGAGAACCCGGGACATGAGCGGGCGCTCGCAGCCGAAGTATCCCGACCCGCAGCGCCGCTCCCCGGTCCTCCGTTCACACCCTAGTCGCTGATGTCCCCACAGTATCCGCATGGTGTTACAAAGGTCAGGACATTTGTGTTAAAAATCGCTGATTGGTCGCTGGCGCTGCCCGCGACCAATCACCGATTTGGGCGCCAAATTTAAATATCGGCCACGACCAATCACCGATCTTGGCTCCACATTTAAACACCGCTGTACTGATTGGTCGCGGACGCTATTTAAATGTGGCGCCAAAATCGGTGATTGGTCGCGCCCAGCGTCGGCGACCAATCAGCACAGCGGTGTTTAAATGTGGAGCCAAGATCGGTAATTGGTCGCGGCCGATATTTAAATTTGGCGCCCAAATCGGTGATTGGTCGCGGACATCAGCGGCTAGGGTGTGAAGGGAGGACCGGGGAGCGGCGCTGCGGGTCGGGATACTTCTGCTGCGAGCAGTCGCTCATCTCCCGGCTTCTCGCAGCAGAAGTAGCCGCACAGGCAGCGGCGCTCCCCGGTCCTCACTAATACGATTCTGCTCCCCGCTCCTCACCAATACGATTCGCTGATTGGTCGCGCTCTCCGCACGTGACCAATCAGTGATCTTGGCGCTAAAGTTAAACACCGCTCTGCTGATTGGTCGCGGCCGCTGCCCGCGACCAATCACCGATTTGGGCGCCACATTTAAATAGCGGCCGCGACCAATCACCAATTTTGACGCCACATTTAAACACTGCTGTGCTAATTGGTCGCGGACGCCAGACGCAACCAATCAGCGAGCTTGGCGCCAAATTTAAACACCGCTCTGCTCATTGGTCCCGGCCGCCGGCCGGCCGAGACCAATCAGCGAGATTGCCGCCAAATTTAAACAACGCTCTGCTGATTGGTCGATTTTATCGCCAAATTTAAACAAGCTCTCCGGTCCTCACTAACACAGTTCGCTGATTGGTCGCGGCCGCTACCCTTGACCAATCACCGATATTGCCGCCAAATTTAAACACCGTTTTGCTGATTGAGCCCGGTCGGCCGCATGCATATTCTAGAATACCCGATGCGTTAGAATCGGGCCACCGTCTAGTCTATATATATAATCGTCTTATCCCGTCTGTCTGTCCAGGAAATCCTGCGTCGCTGATTGGTCGGGCCGCGGCCAATCAGCGACGCGGGATTTGAGAAAAAGATGGCGGCCGTTAGCGGCTCATCTGCAGGACGGAGGTCAGCGGCGATGCAGCAGGGAAATGACCGGCGCGAGGAGCTCATCTCCCGGCCGCTAGCAGCAGAAGGACCCCGACCGGCGGCGGCGCTGACCTCCATGCGGCTAGGGTGTGAACGGAGGACCGGGGAGCGGTACTCCCGGTCAGGATACTTCTGCTGCGAGCAGCCGCTCATCTCCCGGCTTCTCGCAGCGGAAGTAGCCGTACAGGCGGCGCCGCTCCCCTCTCACCAATACGATTCCGCTCCCCGGTCCTCACCAATACGATTCGCTGATTGGTCGCGGCCTCCTGCCGCGACCAATCAGTGATCTTGGCGCCAAATTTAAACAACGCTCTGCTGATTAGTCGCTTTCATCGCCAAATTTAAACAAGCTCTCCGGTCCTCACTAACACAGTAAGCTGATTGGTCGCGGCCGCCACCCGCGACCAATCACCGATATTGCCTCCAAATTTAAACACTGTTTTGCTGATTGGTCGCAGTTGCCGGCCGCAACCAATCAGCGATTTTGGCGCCAAATTTAAACAACGTTCTGCTGATTGCGCCCGGTCGGCCGCATACATATTCTAGAATACCTGATGCGTTATAATCGGGCCACCATCTAGTACAGTAATATAGTCCCTCTTTGTGTCCCCCATAGAGTAATAATGTCCCTCTTTGTGTCCCCCATACAATAATAATGTCCCTCCTTGTGTCCCCCCATACAGTAATAGTGTCTTTCTGTGTCCCCTCATACAATAATAGTGTACCTCTGTGTTCCTTATACAGTAATAATGTCCCTCTTTGTGTCCCCCATACAGTAATAATGTTCCTCCTTGTGTCCCACCATACAGTAATAGTTTCCCCCATACAGTAATAATGTCCCTCTGTGTCCCCCATACAGTAATAATGTCCCTCTTTGTGTCCCGCATACAGTAATAATGTCCCTCGTTGTGCCTCCCCATACAGTAATAATGTCCCTTGTTGTGTCCCCCCATACAGTAGTAATGTCCAGCTTTGTGTCCCCCCATACAGTAATAATGTCCCTCTTTGTGTCCACATACAGTAATAATGTCCTTCTTTGTGTCCCCCCATACAGTAATAATGTCCGTCTTTGTGTCCCCCCATACAGTAATAATGTCCCAGGACCAGATGCTGCATCGGGCAGACCTGGACCAGATGCTGCATCGGGCAGACCAGGACCAGATGCTGCATCGGGCAGACCAGGACCAGATGCTGCATCGGGCAGGCCAGGACCAGATGCTGCATCGGGCAGGCCAGGACCAGATGCTGCATCGGGCAGGCCAGGACCAGATGCTGCATCGGGCAGGCCAGGACCAGATGCTGCATCGGGCAGGCCAGGACCAGATGCTGCATCGGGCAGGCCAGGACCAGATGCTGCATCGGGCAGGCCAGGACCAGATGCTGCATCGGGCAGGCCAGGACCAGATGCTGCATCGGGCAGGCCAGGACCAGATGCTGCATCGGGCAGGCCAGGACCAGATGCTGCATTGGGCAGGCCAGGACCAGATGCTGCATCGGGCAGGCCAGGACCAGGGAACAAATTCTCTTGCATTGATGTGAGATCAAACCTATTAATGGTAAAATTATTCATATACATTCTACAATCATATTGGGATACTATTTTTTAGGAACTATTACATTCCGAGCTGTTTAGTTTCTGAGAATGTCTAATAAACAGCACCACTTCTGACCACTGGTTGTGCATGGTATTGCATCTCTCCAATAGACCTGAGTTACAATACGAGAAACAACAACCCATGGTCATGAGTGGCGCTGTTTCTGTTTTTTTGGCGGTCTACTGATATATACCAGCCAGAAGAAGCACAAAAGTACAGTCTTTTCTCCATTCTGCCATAATGTAACCCTGCGGACATGTGTTGGATATCGGGGGCTACGCTTTAAACATCTACTATATAATTGTCTTATCCCGTCTGTCTTTCTGTCTGTCCTGGAAATCCCGCGTCGCTCATTGGTCTGGCAGCGGCCAATTAGCGCCGCGGCATTTCTGAAAAAAGATGGCGGCCGTTAGCGGCTCATCTGCGGGACGGAGGTCAGCGGCGATGCAGCGGGGAGATGAGCGGCGCTAGCAGCACAACTACCCCGACCGGCGCCGCTGACCTCCATGCGGCTAACGTCGGAAGATCAGCGGCTTGGACCGCTGATCTCACCCGACAGCAAGTGTGAACGGAGGACCGGGGAGCGGCGCCGCCGGTCGGGATGCTTCTGCTGCGAGCAGCCGCTCATCTCCCAGCTTCTCGCAGCAGAAGGAGCCGCAGAGGCGCTCCCCGGTTCTCGCTAATACGGAGCCGCACAAGCAGTGCCGCTCCGGGGCCCACACTAATACGACGCTGATTGGTCGCGGCCGGCCACCGCGACCAATCAGCGAGATGGGCGGTAAATTTAAACGCCGCTGTGCTGATTGGTCGCGGTCGCCACCAATCAACGATATAGGCTGCAAATTTAAACGCCGCTCTGCTGATTGGTCGCGAACGCCACCAATCAGCGATTTTGGCGCCAAATGTAAACTCCGCTCTGCTGATTGGTCGCGGTTACCGGTCACGAATAACCAGCATTATTGGCGACAAATTTAAACACCGCTCTGCTGATTGGTCGCGGCCGTGACCAATCACCATTATTGGCGCCAAATTTAAATAACGCTCTGCTGATTGGTCGCGACCGCCGGCCGCAACCAATCAGCATTATTGCCGCCAAATTTAAACCCCGCTCTGCTGATTGGTCGCGTTCGCTGGCCGCGACCAATCTGCGATATAGGCGCCAAATTTTAACACCGCTTTGCTAATTGGTCGCGGTTGCCGGCCTCGACCAATCAGCGATTTTGGCGCCAAATTTAAATACCGCTTTGCTGATTGCGCCTGGTCGGCCGCATACCTATTCTAGAATACCCGATGCGTTAGAATCGGGCCACCATCTAGTACTTTATAAGTGCAAATGTGAATTATGGTAATACAGTATAACCAGATTTACCACCACTAGGGGGAGCTCACTGCATGCAGATTTATAAAATTTGCTTAGAAATGAAAGGGGATGTCCACCACTTATTTCTTTTTTACCAGTTAACTTCAGGCCAATTGGGAATAATTCACTATTATTGCAAAATGGGTCAAGCACACTGAATAAACAATTAAAGGGAATCTGTCAGCGGGTTTTAGCTATTTAATTTGAGAGCAGCATAACGTAGGGGCAGAGAGCCTGATTCCGGAGATAAGTCACTTGCACAGCAACTTGCTGTAATTTCAATACAATCAGTGTTTTATCAGCAGGAGATTATCACTGCAGGACTAGGTTTCTTGCTCCTCCTAGTCCAACCATGCCCCCAACACTGATTGGCAGCTTGCTGACTGTGTACACAGGAAGCAGCCAATCAGGTGTGTGGGCGGGGTTATACACAGCTCAGCATTCTGAAGACTGCTACATCTACAGCAGAGAAAACAGGGATTTTTATCAAAACTACAGCAAGCAGCCCAGTAAGTGACACATCGCTGAAATCAGGGTCTCTGCCCCTACATCATGCTGCTGTCAGATTACATAAAAACCTGATGACAAATTCCTTTTATTATAGTTTATTAAGTGAATCAGTACAACTAATCCATGTGGCATAAAAAAACAAAAAAAATTAAAAAGCACATAAAAGGCTAAAACTAAATGTATGAACTTTCAAAACAACATGAAAAGTATTGGGAGTCAAAAAATACCCTCTATAATTATATAAGATAGAAAATACAACAGGTGCCAAGAAAATCCATGCAAAATATAAAGTGTAACAATAAATACAGAAATAATTATAAATATTAGCAAAGTGAACACGGCAAAAAAAAGCCAAGGATAATTAGGGGGTATGCGATGACCCTACGTATCGCCAGGAATGTGGCTTCCTCAGGGGTTCATCATCAGTTATCCAGCGTGTCTATTTTAACCACATAATTAAAATATTTATGAGAAAAACATATTCACCTGTATACGCTAGGAGGAAAAGTTTGTGAACCACGTATGGAGGTTCAGCGTGCAGTCTGCCCTTGCAAAATATGTGATAGAGGTCACCAGATTGCAGAACAACTTGATCAAATTACGTTAGTATCTAAAATATAAGCGCCTCAAGCAGTATTGTAGATAATAGACGAGCACTATTAGGGCAGATTCATCTTTATATCTCTAAAATAGGCATCTAGGTATCTAATATATATATATATATATATATATATATATATATATATACACTAGATGGTGGCCCGATTCTAATGCATCGGGTATTCTAGAAAATGTATGCGGCCGACAGGGCGCAATCAGCAGAGCGGTGTTTAAATTTGGCGTCAAAATCGCTGATTGGTCGCGGTTGCCGGCCTTGACCAATCACCAAAGCGGTGTTAAAATTTGGCGGCTATATCGCAGATTGGTCACAGCCAGCGGTCGCGACTAATCAGCAGAGCGGGGTTTAAATTTGGCGCCAATAATGCTGATTGGTCACGGTCGGCTGGCGGCCGCAACCAATCAGCGAGATTGGCGCCAAATGTAAACAACATTCTGCTGATTGGTCGCGGTTGCCGGCCGCGACTAATCAGCATTATTGGCGCGGTGTTTAAATTTGGCGCCAATCTCGCTGATTGGTCGCGGCTGGGGTCCGCGCCCAATCAGCACAGCAGTGTTTAAATCGCCAAGATCGGTGATTGGTCACGGCCGCTAATTAAATGTGGCGCCCAAATCGGTGATTGGTCAGGGGCAGCGTCCGCAACCAATCAGCAGAGCGGTGTTTAAATATGGCGCCAAGATCACTGATTGGTCGCGCTCTCCGCCCGATCAGCGAATCGTATTGGTGAGGACCGGGGAGCGGATTCGTATTGGTGAGGACCGGGGAGCGCCGCTGCCTGTGCGGCTACTTCCGCTGCGAGAAGCCGGGAGATGAGCGACTGCTCGCAGCAACAGTATCCCGACCCGCAGCGCTGCTCCCCGGTCCTCCCTTCCGCATGGAGGTCAGCGGCGCCCACGGTCGAGGTCCTTCTGCTGCTACCGGCCAGGAGATGAGCGCCTCGCGCCAGTCATCTCCCGGCTGCATCTCCGTCCCGCAGATGAGCCGCTAACGGCCGCCATCTTTTTTCAGAAATCCCGCGGCGCTGATTGGCCGCTGCCGGACCAATGAGCGACGCGGGATTTCCAGGACAGACAGCAGACAAACGGGATAAGACGATTATATATATATAGACTAGATGGTGGCCCGATTCTAACGCATCGGATATTCTAAAATATGTATGCGGCCGACCGGGCGCAATCAGCAGAGCGGTATTTAAATTTGGCGTCAAAATCGCTGATTGGTCGAGGCCGGCAACCGCGACCAATTAGCAAAGTGGTGTTAAAATTTGGCGCCTATATCGCAGATTGGTCACGGCCGGCGGTCGCGACTAATCAGCAGAGCGGGGTTTAAATTTGTCGCCAATAATGCTGTTTATTCGTGACCGGTAACTGCGACTAATCAGCAGAGCGGGGTTTAAATTTGGCGCCAATACTGCTCATTGGTCGCGGCCGGCGACCGTGACCAATCAGCAGAGCGGTGTTTCAAAGAGGCACCAAAATCGCTGATTGGTCGCGGCCGGCCACCGCAACCAATCAGCAGAGCGTTGTTTAATTTTGGCGCCAATCTCGCTGATTGGTAGCGGTCGCCGGCGGCCTCGACCAATCAGCACAGCGGCGTTTAAATTTGCCGCCCATCTTGCTCATTGGTCGCGGTGGCCGGCCGCGATTAATCAGCAGAGCGGCGTTTAAATTTTCCGCCCATCTCGCTGATTGGTCGCGGCCGGCCACCACGACCAATCAGCGTCGTATTAGTGTGGGCCCGGGAGCGGCGCTGCTTGTGCGGCTCCGTATTAGCGAGGACCGGGGAGCGGCGCTGCCTGTGTGGCTCCTTCTGCTGCGAGAAGCTGGGATATGAGCGGCTGATCGCAGCAGAAGCATCCCGACCGGCGGCGCCGCTCCCCGGTCCTCCGTTCACACTTGCTCTCGGGAGATCAGCGGGCCAAGCCGCTGATCTTCCGACGTTAGCCGCATGGAGGTCAGCGGCGCCAGTCGGGGTAGTTGTGCTGCTAGCGCCGCTCATCTCCCCGCTGCATCGCCGCTGACCTCCGTCCGGCAGATGAGCCGCTAACGGCCGCCATCTTTTTTCAGAAATCCCGCGGCGCTGATTGGCCGCTGCCGTACCAATGAGCGACGCGGGGTTTCCAGGACAGACAGACAGACGGGATAAGACGATTATATATATAGATACACTGTGTGCAGAATTATTAGGCAAATGAGTATTTTGATCACATGATACTTTTTCTACATGTCGTCCTACTCCAAGCTGCATAGTCTTGAGAGCCAACTACCAATTAAGTAAATCTGGTGATGTGCATCTCTGTAATGAGGAGGGGTGCTGACTAATGACATCAACACCCTATATAAGGTTTGCTTAATTATTAGGCAACTTCCTTTCCTTTGGCAAAATGTGTCAGAAGAGAGGTTTGACGGGTTCTGAAAAGTCCAAAATTGTGAGATGTCTTGCAGAGGGATGCAGCAGTCTTGAAATTTCCAAACTTTTGAAGTGTGATCACCGAACAATCAAGCGTTTCATGGCAAATAGCCAACAGGGTCGCAAGAAGCGTGTTGGCCGAAAAAGGCGCAAAACAACTGTCCATGAATTAAGGAAAATGAAGCGTGAAGCTGCCAAGATGCCATTCTCCACCAGTTTTGCCATATTTCAGAGCTGCAACGTTACTGGAGTATCAAAAAGCACAAGGTGTGCGATACTCAGAAACATGGCCAAGGTAAGGAAGGCTGAAAAACGACCACCTCTGAACAAGAAACATAAGATAAAACGTCAAGAATGGGTCAAGAAATATCTTAAGACTGATTTTTCAAAGGTTTTATGGACTGATGAAATGAAAGTGATTCTTTATGGGCCAGATGGATGGGCCAGAGGCTGGATCAGTAAAGGGCAGAGAGCTCCACTCCGACTCAGACGCCAGCAAGGTGGAGGTGGGGTACTGGTATCCGCTGGTATCATCAAAGATGAACTTGTGGGACCTTTTCGGGTTGAGGATGGAGTGAAGCTCAATTCCCAGACCTACTGCCAGTTTCTGGAAGACAACTTCTTCAAGCAGTGGTACAGGAAGAAGTCGGTATCGTTCAAGAAAAACATGATTTTCATGCAGGACTATGCTCTATCACATGCATCCAACTACTCCACAGCGTGGCTGGCCAGTAAAGGTCTAACAGAAGAAAAAATAATGACATGGCCCCCTTGTTCACCTGATCTGAACCCCATAGAGAACCTGTGGTCCATCATAAAATGTGAGATCTACAGGGAGGGAAAACAGTACACCTCTCGGAACAGTGTCTGGGAGGCTGTGGTGACTGCTGCACGCAATGTTGATCGAAAACAGATCAAGCAACTGACAAAATCTATGGATGGAGGCTGTTGAGTGTCATCATAAAGAAAGGTGGCTATATTCATCACTAATTTTTTTGGTTTTTGTTTTTGCACGTCAGAAATGTTTATTTCTAAATTTTGTGCACTGATATTGGTTTACCTGGTGAAAATAAACAAGTGAGATGGGATTATATTTGGTTTTTATTAAGTTGCCTAATAATCCTGCACAGTAATAGTCACCTGCACAAACAGATATCCTCCTAAGATAGCCAAATCTAAAAAAAAAACACTCCAACTTCCAAAAATATTAAGCTTGGATATTTGAGTCTTTTGGGTTTATTGAAAACATAGTTGTTGATCAAAAATAAAAATAATCCTCTAAAATACAACTTGCCTAATAATTCTGCACATAGTGTAACTATTATACGCCTAAGTGCTAATTCACACAATGGTGTGAACAAGTTACCATGACTATATAGTGAAGTATGGAATTAAATGCATATTTTTGCTTCCCCATCCATCTGCATCATAATATAGGGGCAGAGATCCTGATTCCAATGATGTGTCACTTACTGGGCTGCTTGCTGTTATTTTGATAAAATCACAGTTTTCTCTGCTACAGATCTAGCAGTTCTCTGAATGCTGAGCTCTGTGTAACTCCGCCCACATCCCTGATAGGCAGTGTTCTACCCATGTACACACAAAGCGGCCAATCAGTGGTGGGGGCGTGACCGGACTACCACCAGCAGGTTTACTAGTCCTCTACTGATAATTTCCTGCTGATAAAACACTGATTTTATCAAAACTACAGCAAGCAGCCACGTAAATGACACATCTCTGCAATCAGGGTCTCCGTCTCTACATTATGCTGATCTCAGATAAGGTGGCAAAAACCTGATGACAGATTCCCTTTAATACGGCCTAGTACTGACATACATGATACATAAAACGTTATTACAAAGGAATTGGATAGCAATATTAGGAAGATGCTTGTCACGGGGTTACAGCGACAGTGTGGAGCCAGAAGGCCACTGTGTTGGATGGCTCCTAGTCCAGCTCCGAGAAGAAGCACTTCTCCGTCATTTAAATGTTTATTTTCTTCTGGCAGAACAGGGGTTAAACGGCCATGTTGGAATTCCCTGTGTTCACAGCTGAGCTCGGTAAGCCACTCCTTTTCCCTTTATAATTTGGGCTCTGATACTAATCCTAGTCAGAGCTAGCTCTTGCTGCATGGCTAACGGAGGGAGAGGAGTTCTTATGAGGAGAGTTGGAGCAGTAATCAGTGACTGTTGTTTGGTTTGCATGCGTGATTATCCCTTAACCTTTTCTACTTTGGTTTATTCCTTTACCTTCACACCCTGGTGCTTTCCTTTGTTATATGTGAATATTTTGTGTACCTGGAGTTTTTTTGTTTACCCTTGTCTGTTTTGCTCTGTTCGTCAGGTTAGTGTACTATTGTGCACAGTAGTGCCCCTCTTCCCCTGTGGGGAAGATGAACAGACGGAGGGCTTATTCAGGAGTTAGGGCGAGGGCAGAGGCCCCGGCATCCTCACCTTCAGAGGTATCCTGGGGAATAGGGTGAGCTAGGGCGCCCCCTAGCGTTAGGGACAAAGTAGGTGCCCCTGGTCTGAGATCTTTCGACAGCTGTGTCGTGACAACGCTGCATTAAACTTTTGAACAAGCTTAAAGTGAGTCTGTAACCCCCAAAATACCTTTTAGACTAACCATACAATGATATAGGAGACCACCCCTATAAAAATTATACTGGCACTATACCTGATACTGGTCCAGTAAATAGGAAAATAACTTTTAATCCATAGGTAAATGAGGGGCTTTGGTGGCCATGAGCTGGATGCACTGTTACACCCCCTCAATTTGCATCTGGGGGACTGCTCTAGTTTAAGATATACAGCGCTCACTCCTAGAGTGAACGCTGCCCTGTGTGTGCACATGCGCACTGTTCCTGGATGTGTCGGCCACGCACGCACATAATCGCTGTGTGCATTCTCATTCCTGGGTCTTCTCTTGTACATACACCAAGAAGTGCAGCGAGCGGCGTCCGCAGAGGGCCAGGTGAAAGCCAAGGCACAGGAAAGCCTTTAAAGCAGACTGGTTGTCTCCAAACCACACCAGGGACAGCACAGTGGAATAATGAAATGCAATAATTCTCTGTCATCTCCATTAAAGTCCGAAGTCAAAACGATCCACAGATATCTTTATGATAGGGATATACTGTATATATAGCACCAGGATCTTCAGCCTTGAGACACCGCAGAAATTGAATTGATATATCATAGTCATGTTTTTTGTGTCTAGGATGGTAAAAATACGCTTGGAAATATGGAGGATCCTATAGGGAAATATGGTATAACTTAGATTTGGGTCCTGAAACCTTCTTTCCTTGCATATAATTTGCCATCCTCCTCTCTCCTGACCAGGATGAGGAGTCTGGATTGGACCCTGTAAAAGATCTGATCCACAGACACACAGTGTCAGACCCAGAAGAATCAACGAGAATTATAGATCTAATTTCGACGTTGTCCTTGCCGCAGAAAATGTATCACGGATCAAATCAGTAAGAGCTTTTTGATTTCTCCCTTTTATTTTTGTACTGTTTTGCCTTGTGTGTATATCTCTTTGTTGTTTCACCTTTTTGTATTTTGTAAGCATTATATGTTTTATATATTAATTCTAAAATTGTATACGTTTGTTCCTTGCTGCTCTCAACGTACCCACAACCTTGAAGAGGGAAAGTATAGCTTGGTTGTGTTACCTTGTGTATGCCAGAGTGTTAGAAGTGTACCTGTTTGGAGCTGGGTGTGCGGGTGTACTAGTTTGTTACCCAGGGTAGATATCTCGCTGGCCTAACTAAACGACGAGTGGTGGCAACAAAAAATATAGTTTTTTTACATACATAGTTTTTAAGGTTGAAGGAAGACTAAGTCCATCTAGTTCAACCCATAGCCTAACATGTTGATCCAGAGGAAGGCAAAAAAAACCCATGTGGCAAACACTAAGCTCCACATTGGGGAAAAAAATTCCTTCCCGACTCCATACGACAATCAGACTAGTTCCCTGGATCGACGCCCTATCAAGGAATCTAGTATTTATAACCTGTAATATTATACTATTCAAGAAAGGCATCCAGGCCCTTCTTAAATTTTAACAGTGAATCCCTCATTACAACATCATTCGGCAGAGAGTTCCATAGTCTCACTGCTCTTACAGTAAAGAATCCGCGTCTGTGATTATGATTAAACCTTCTTTCCTCCAGACGTAGAAGATGCCCCCTTGTCCCCGTCTCAGGCCTCAGAGTAAAAAGATCAGTAGAAAGGTCTTTGTACTGTCCCCTCATATACTTGTACATAGTAATAAGATCACCCCTAAGCCTTCTATTTTCCACAGTAAATAACCCCAAGTGTAATAACCTGTCTTGGTATTGCAGACCCCCCAGTCCTCTAATAACCTTGGTCGCTCTTCTCTGCACCCGCTCTAGTTCAGCTATGTCTTTCTTATACACCGGAGACCAGAACTGTACACAGTATTCTAAGTGTGGTCGCACTAATGACTTGTATAGAGGTAAAATTATCTTCTCCTCATCAGCATCTATGCCTCTTTTAATGCATCCCATTATTTTATTTGCCTTTGCAGCAGCTGCCTGACACTGGCCACCAAACGTGAGCTTGTCGTCCACCAATACACCCAGGTCTTTTTCAGTTACAGTTTTGCCCAGTGTTTTACAATTAAGCATATAATTATACATTTTATTTCCTCGGCCCAAATGCATTACCTTACATTTATCCCCATTAAAGCTCATTTGCCATTTATCAGCCCAAGCTTCTAGTTTACATAGATCCTCCTGTAATATAAAATTGTCCTCCTCTGTATTGATTACCCTGCAGAGTTTAGTGTCATCTGAAAATATTGAAATACTAGTCTGTATGCCCCCTACAAGGTCATTAATAAATATGTTAAAAAGAAGGGGGCCCAATACTGACCCCTGTGGTACCCCACTGTTACCTGAGACCCAGTCTGAGTGTTTTCCATTAATAACCACCCTTTGTTTCCTATCACTGAGCCAATTCTTAACCCACATACATATATTTTCCCCTATCCCCATTGTTCTCATGTTATGTATCAACCTTTTGTGTGGAACCGTATCAAAAGCTTTTATGGCGCTGAGTCACTTCTCACAGACAAGCTGTAAATCGGCGAAGTCAAGGAGTCCGAGGTCAAGAGCCGGGGAACTCAAGGAGTTCGAGGTCAAGACTTAGGAGGGTACATCATGGCGTAGTCAGGTCACGGTCTGGGGTCAGAATTCCAAGGTCAGAGAGCGTCAAGGCAAAAGGGGTAATACAAACAGGTAGTCAAAAGGCAAATCCAAGGTCCAGCAACAAAGATCAGAATATCACATACTACTAAAGATAGCCGAGTCTGCAGATAAATATGTAATTTGTGTGGCCAGCTTGTAGAGATGGGGGGGCCGTGACCGGGCCGCAGCTCCGCTGTACCTGTAATATGGCAGGCAAGACAGAATTTGAGGTCTGCAACGCAAATAGTTGAGCTTTGAAAAGAAAAGATTTTCTATATAATTTAAGAGCAATTAACTTCAATTTTACACGTTTATTTATTAATACAATTAAATTAGTGCAAAATTAAATTTATGTAATTAATTTAAGCTGTTGTTCAGTTCCGATCCCGAATAATCAGCTGTTTGCTGCTACACAATGTCCAGAGCTGGAAGATCACACTGTAGCAGCAGTGCTGGAGTATTACAGCTCAGCTGATGTTCACTTCAATTGGAGACCCCTGGACAACCTCTTTAATCCAGCGCAAAACGGTGTAAGATTCCCTCGCTGGAAAACTTATGGTGGAACTCTAAACATCTATTTTTCCTTGTCTAGGTTATCCCTCCAAAACCGGTAGCTCAAGGCAGTTGACAGTAACAACCAAGCAACAGTGGGGGCCATCAGGGAGGCGGCCGTCCTATTAATGGGGCACCAGGCGACGATCGTAGCAGCTGCGGATCCGGTCATCAGAACACTTTGGAAAAATGCCTGTAATAAAAATTATACAATATGTAAGCACCACACCGTGCACAAACTACTGAAAGTGACCTGACATTACAACCAGCAATATGAAAGTGTTTGAGGTTTGTCCCCATAAGTCGGCCATAGTATACACTCCACCCAAAGCTGCACAATGCACTATGAGCAGTCTGCAGATACAACGCATGCTGCAATGCTCTGCGTGTCCTGACTCCTTTCTTTCTATCATAGCTGCGATGCTCTGCGTGTCCTGACTCCTTTCTATCATAGCTGAGATGCTCTGCGTGTCCTGACTCCTTTCTATCATAGCTGAGATGCTCTGCGTGTCCTGACTCCTTTCTATTATAGCTGCAATGCTCAGTGTGTCCTGACTCCTTTCTATCGTAGCTGCGATACTCTGTGTCCTCACTCCATTCTATCATAGCTGCGATGTTCTGTGTGTCCTGTCTCCTTTCTATCATAGCTGCGATGCTCTGCGTGTCCACACTCCTTTCTATCATAGCTGCGATGCTCTGCGTGTCCGCACTCCTTTGTATCATAGCTGCTATGTTCTGTGTGTCCTGACTCCTTTCTATCATAGCTGCGATGCTCTGCGTGTCCGCACTCCTTTCTATCATAGCTGCGATGTTCTGTGTGTCCTGACTCCTTTCTGTTATAGCTGCAATGCTCTGCATGTAACTCATACTCCTAAAGTGTCTATCCCAGTGATCGGATGCCATCTAAAAGGAACTGCACTCTAAATGTCAGAGCTGAATTTTAAATTACCAATTTGATTTTGTGGGCACCAAAAAAAACTTGACTCCATGTCCAGTTCAGAGCCAGATGAGTGGCGTACACCCCAAGAGGCACCACAGCGTCTTTAGTAAATCCTCCCAACTCTTTCCAAATCAAATAAGATCCGTATCTGAAAAAAGATAAAACAATCAAAATCATAAGAATGTTCAGAATAAAAAAGTTATGAAAAGTCTTCATTCTTAAAGGAACATTCTGAGCATAATTCGCTATAAAAAAAAATTCTTTTGACTATACATACAGAAAAAAAAAGAGAAACTATTTTCTCACTAGTCACTAGGCCTCATACTAGACTCACCCTGCCTGTTCTGTACAAAAGACTTTTCAGCAGTCTCATTATCATCTTATTCAAAAGAACAATGAGAGGCAACACCTCTATATACAGTAGATAACACAGGATCCACCATTCACAATAGGTGATATCACAGCTCACCTCCTCCCTGTACAATGACTGATAACACCTCTATATACAGTAGATAACACAGGATCCACCATTCACAATAGGTGATATCACAGCTCACCTCCTCCCTGTACAATGACTGATAACTCCTCTATATACAGTAGATAACACAGGATCCACCATTCACAATAGGAGATATCACAGCTCACCTCCTCCCTGTACAATGACTTATAACTCCTCTATATACAGTAGATAACACAGGATCCACCACTCACAATAGGTGATGTCACAGCTCACCTCCTCCCCCTCAGTACAGATAACACTTCTCTGTGCAGTGTAGCAGTTTTCCCTGGATGTCCTTTTAAGCCTTTCCTCATATACCTCTAGATCCCAAACCGGTTCCTCAGCACACTCACCCCATGGATGTATTCAAAGTGGTCCATACTGGTAGAAACACCCAGTTTGGGGGGCACCAGCTTGGTTTCTGCAGTGTTGAGAACCAGGTTTTGATTTGTTGTTCGGATCCAACCCGTAGAATGGCGCTCCCTACTGATGGAAAAATGGTAAACCCAAGAGCGGGAAGCCAGGAGGGCGTCATGGTTGGTAAGAATCCTGAATAAAACATCAAAGCATAAATAGAATATATAGAAATTAACAAACTTGTGAGAAAGTTGTGACCTCGATCTTGCACAGGAAATGGCATAAATAGCAATTCCTTAATTGACTTCATTATGGGATCTTTACTGTTTCAACCAGTTGGTGCAGTGAGAAAAAAATAAAATAAAATTAATTAACTTTACTGGATGTGAGATCGGATTAATAGGCAGAAAGATAAATGATGGAAACCATCAGCAAGCAGCAATTTATAAACAGTCATTTTACCTTGTTATATATGGCTTGTACACTTACATCCTATAGCGGCCTAATAATGGGGTATTATCGTCTCAGTGTACTAGAATTACTAGATTCACAATAGTACTAGAATGCCAGGAGGAATAACAGAGGAACGTATAGAGTAGTTCAGAAAAAGGGACAGATCCTTTTTAATTGATTTCTAGTCTGTCTGTGGCTTTGTATGATCAGCGCAATAATCTCTTGCAGCATCTGTGTAGAGCTGGTCAATGGTTGTGTCCCTCTTTATGTTCCCCATACAGTAATAATGTCCCTCTTTGTGCCCCCATCTATATATATATATATAATCGTCTTATCCCGTCTGTCTGTCTGTCTTTCTGTCTGTCTGTCCTGGAAACCCTGAGTCGCTCATTGGTCCGGCAGCGGCCAATCAGCGCCGCGGGATTTCTGAAAAAAGATGGCGGCAGTTAGCGGCTCATCTGCCGGACGGAGGTCAGCGGCGATGCAGCGGGGAGATGAGCGGCGCTAGCAGCACAACTACCCCGACCGGCGCCGCTGACCTCCATGCGGCTAACGTCGGAAGATCAGCGGCTTGGCCCGCTGATCTCCCGACAGCAAGTGTGAACGGAGGACCGGGGAGCGGCGCCGCCGGTCGGGATGCTTCTGCTGCAAGCAGCCGCTCATCTCCCGGCTTCTCGCAGCAGAAGGAGCCGCACAGGCAGCGCCGATCCCCGGTCCTTGCTAATACGGAGCAGCACAAGCAGCGGCGCTCCCGGGCCCACACTAATACGACGCTGATTGGTCACGGTGGCCGGCCGCGACCAATCAGCGAGATGGGCGCCATATTTAAACACCGCTCTGCTCATTGGTCGCGGTTACCGGTCACGAATAACCAGCATTATTGGCGACAAATTTAAACACCGCTCTGCTGATTAGTCGCGACCGCCGGCCTCGACCAATCAGCGATTTTGGCGCCAAATTTAAATATCGGCCCGGTTGGCCGCATACCTATTCTAGAATACCCGATGCGTTAGAATCGGGCCACCATCTAGTATATATATATATAATCGTCTTATCCCGTCGGTCTGTCTGTCTGTCTGTCCAGGAAATCCTGCGTCGCTCATTGGTCCGGCAGCGGCCAATCAGCTCCGCGGGATTTCTGAAAAAAGATGGCGGCCGTTAGCGGCTCATCTGCGGGACGGAGCTCAGCGGCGATGCAGCTGGGAGATGACCGGCGCGAGGCGCTCATCTCCCGACCGCCGGTGAAGCTTACCTCCATGCGGCTAGGGTGTCAAGGGAGGACCGGGGAGCGGCGCTGCGGGTCGGGATACTTCTGCTGCAAGCGCCCACTCATGTCCCGGGTTCTCGCAGCTGAATTAGCCGCACAGGCAGCGGCGCTCACATCCATGCGGCTAAGGTGTGAAGGAGGGAGCGGCGCTGTGGGTCGGGATACTTCTGCTGCGAGCAGTCGCTCATCTCCCGGCTTCTCGCAGCGGAAGTAGCCGCACAGGCAGCGACGCTCCCCGGTCCTCACCAATACGATTCGCTGATTGGTCGCGGTCTCCGCACCCGACCAATCAGTGATCTTGCCGCCAAATTTAAACACCGCTGTGCTGATTGGTCGCGACCACTCAGCGATATGGGCGCCAAATTTAAACACCGCTTCGCTGATTGGTCACGGTTACCGGTCACGAATAATCAGCATTATTGGCGCCACATTTAAACACCGCTCTGCTGATTGGTCGCGTCTGGCGTCCGCGACCAATCAGTGAGATTGGTGCCAAATTTAAACAACGCTGTGCTGATTGGTCACGGCCGGTGGTTGCGACTAATCAGCGATATTGGCGCCAAATTTAAACACCGCTTCGCTGATTGGTCGCGGTTACTGGTCACGAATAATCAGCATTATTGGCGCCACATTTAAACACCGCTCTGCTGAGTGCGCCCGGTCGGCCGCATACATATTCTAAAATACCCGATCCGATAGAATCGGGCCACCATCTAGTACATTAATAATGTCCCAGTTTGTATCCCGCCATACAGTAATAATGTCCATCTTTGTGTCCCCCCATACAGTAATAATGTCCCTCTTTGTGCCCCCCATACAGTAATAATGTCTCTTTATGTCCTCTCTAACCGCACATTTAGCGTCTCCCACTCCCACGCTACCTCCTCATCCCGCCCCTCTCCGTTGGAGTCCCTCAAGGCTCTGTCCTAGGACCCCTAATCTTCTCCATCTATACTCTTGGTCTGGGACAGCTCATAAAGTCCCATGGCTTCCAGTTCCATCTGTACGCTGATGACACCCAGATCTACCTCTCTGGCCCAGGCGTCACCTCTCTGCTGTCCAGAATCCCAGCATGTCTATCAGCCATATCCTCCTTCTTCTCCTCCCGCTACCTCAAGCTCAATGTGGACAAAACTGAACTCATCATCTTTCCCCCATCTTGCGTATCTTCCCCACCTGATCTTTCTATCACAATAAATGACATCACTCTTTCCGCTGTACCGACAATCCGCTGCCTCGGAGTAACCCTTGACTCCGCCCTGTCCTTCAAACCGCACATCCAAGCTCTCGCCACCTCCTGTCACCTCCAGCTCAAAAATATTTCCAGAATACATCCTTTCCTCAATCTACTAATCTGCTTGTGCATGCCCTCATCATCTCCTGCCTCGACTACTGCAACATCGTCCTCTGTGGCCTACCTGCTAACACTCGCACTTCTCCAGTAAATCCTTTACTCTGCTGTATGACTCGTTCACCTCTCACCTTGCTACTCCTCTGCTACCCCCCTTTGCAAATCTCTTCACTGGCTCCCAATTACCCAGCGCATCCAGTTCAAACTACTAACACTGACCTACAAAGCCATCCATAACCTCTCTCCACCGTACATCTCTGAACTAATCTCCCGATGTATTCCCTCATGTAATCTCCGGTCCTCCCAAGACCTCCTTCTCTCTTCCACACTTATTCTTTCCTTACCCAATCGCCTCCAAGATGTCTCCCGAATATCCCCCATTTTATGGAATTCTGTGCCTCAACACGTCCGATTATCCACCACATCCAAATCCTTCAGACGGAACCTGAAAACCCATCTCTTGAAGAAAGCTACAGCCTACATTGACCACGCTGCCTCCTCAACACCGGAGCTACTACAACCCCTCAACCTACTGTCTCCTTCCCCATTCCCGTAGGATGTAAGCCCGCAAGGGCAGGGTCCTCTTCCCTCGGTACCAGTCTATCATTGTTAGTTTGTTTACTGTAAGTGATATCTGTATTTGGTATGTAACCCCTTCCTATGTACAGCACCATGGAATCAATGGTGCTACATAAATAAAAAACAACAAAAATGTCCCACATCTATATATATAATGGTCTTATCCCGTCTGTCTGTCTGTCTGTCTGTCTAGGAAATCCAGCGTCGCTCATTGGTCCGGCAGCGGCCAATCAGCGCCGTGGGATTTCTGAAAAAAGATGGCGGCCGTTAGCGGCTCATCTGTGGGACGGAGCTCTGCGGCGATGTAGCCGGGAGATGAGCGCCGCGAGGCGCTCATCTCCCGGCCGGTAGCAGCGGAAGGACCGCTGGGGTCGGGATACTTCTGCTGCGAGAACCCGCTCATGTCCCGGGTTCTCGCAGCGGAAGTATCCGCACAGGCAGCGCCGCTGACATCCATGCGGCTAGGGTGTGAAGGGAGGACCGGGGAGCGGCGCTGACATACATTTGGTCACGGACTCTATTTAAATTTGCCGCACAAATCGGTGATTGGTCGTGGTCTTGGCCCGCAACCAATCACGGATCTTGCCGCAAAAGTTAAACACTACTGTGATGATTGGTTGCGGACGCTGCCCGCGACCAATCACTGATTTGGGCGCCACATTCAAATATCGGCCGCGACCAATCACCAATCTTGGCTCCACATTTAAACACCGCTGTGCGGATTGGTCGCGGACGCTATTTAAATGTGGCGCCAAAATCGGTGATTAGTCGCGGCCAGCGTCGGCGACCAATCAGCGATTTTGAACAAAAATGTCACGACGTTTGTAACACCATGCAGATACTGTGGGGACATCAGCGGCTACGGTGTGAAGGGAGGACCGGGGAGCGGCGCTGCGGGTCCTGATACTTCTGCTGCCAGCACCCGCTCATGTCCCGGCTTCTCGGAGCGGAAGTATCCGCACAGGCAGTGGCGCTGACATACATGCTGAAGGGAGGACCGGGGAGCGGCGCTGCGGGTCGGGATACTTCTGCTGCGAGCAGTCGCTCATGTCCCGGCTTCTCGGAGCGGAAATAGCCGCACAGGCAGCCGCACCCCGGTCCTCACCAATACGATACGCTGATTGGTCGCGCCCTCCTGACGCTACCAATCAGAGATTTTAACGCTGAATTCAAACACACTGTCCGCTGCTTAGTAACACGGCGCGCAAGATTTAAAACCCGCTTCTATGATTGGTCGCGGGCGCCGCCCGCGACCAATCACAGATTTCCGTGCCAAATTTAAAGACGCTCTCCGGCCAATTACCGCAACATTTCAAATATCTACGACACCTTCGGGAGATGGCACGGCTAACTCCGCCCATGTGGTCATGTGACTCACAAAATGCTCATAACGTACTGAGCAGGTTTTCTCAGTCACACTGTGCGAGGGACTTCAGTCACACTGTGCGAGGGACTTCAGTCACACTGTGCGAGGGACTTCAGTCACACTGTGCGAGGGACTTCAGTCACACTGTGCGAGGGACTTCAGTCACACTGTGCGAGGGACTTCAGTCACACTGTGCGAGGGACTTCAGTCACACTGTGCGAGGGACTTCAGTCACACTGTGCGAGGGACTTCAGTCACACTGTGCGAGGGACTTCAGTCAGGTTTACTGAACACGTTCTGCCAGTGACAGCGCGTTGAAGAGATACTTCTTTACATTTCCTGTTTTATAATGGGTCGTAAGCGAAAATACGCCACAGAGGAAGACCGAAAAGCAGCAGAAGCAGCAAGAAAACGACAACGTCGAGAGCAACAGACACCACAACACACTGCCGCCAGACAAGCCCAGGATGCAGAAGCTCACAAAAAACGCCGGGAACAGGAGACACCGCAACACACTGCCGCCAGACAAGCCCAGCATGCCGAATCTCACCAAAAACGCCGGGAACAGGAGACACCGCAACACACTGCCGCCAGACAAGCCCAGGATGCGGAATCTCACCAAAAACGCAGGGAACAGGAGACACCGCAACACACTGCCGTCAGACAAGCCAAGGATGCAGAATATCGCAAGAAACGACGGGAGCAGGAGACACCGCAACACACTGCCGCCAGACAAGCCCAGGATGCGGAATCTCACCAAAAACGCCGGGAACAAGAGACACCACAATACACTGCCAGCAGACAAGCCCAGGATGCGGAAGCTCACAGAAAAATTCGGAAGCAGGAGACAACACCACACACTGCCGCCAGACAAGCACAGGATGCGGAAGCTCACAGAAAAATTCGGCAACAGGAGACACAACGACACACTGCCAGCAGACAAGCCCAGGATGCGGAATGTCACAGACAACTTTGGGAACAAGAGACACCACAACACACTGCCGCCAGACAAGCCCAGGATGCGGAATCTCAACAAAAACGCCGGGAACAAGAGACACCACAACACACTGTCGCCAGACAAGCCAAGGATGCAGAATCTCAGACGTCGGAAACAGGAGACACCACAAGACACTGTCGCCAGACAAGCACAGGATGCGGAATCTCACAGACAACGTCGGGAACGGGAAACACCGCAACACACTGCGGATAGACAGGAACACGATGCGGAATCCCATAGACAATGTCGTCTGAATGAATCTCCAGAATCCAGGACAAACCGAGAACAAGACGATCGACAAATTTATCAAAAACGAATGCTCTACCAACTAAGGCAAACCCAGCAGAACATTCAACAACTTGCACGTTACGTAACAGACAATGAAACTATCATTATTCAGCACTACTGTGGGAAGATGAATGTAGTTTGTTCAAAATGCGAATCTATGAATTTTATCGAGGAAAAACCATCTGACAATCAGTTTACTCAATGCTGCCAAAAAGGAAAAGTGATGCTACCAAGATGTCACTACTCAGATCTGTTTGAGCAGTTGATGAAAGGAACGCATGAACACAGTAGAAATTTTATGGAAAATATCAGAAGTATCAACAGTTCTCATGCGTTTGCTTCATTTGGTGCCAACATTGCACCGCCCCCTGGATTCGGACCATATTGTTTTAAAATTCATGGCCAGATCTACCACCGCACTGGAACACTTCACCCAGAACTAGGACAACCACCAACATTTGCACAATTATACATCTTTGATCCAAATGAGGCTACAGAACAAAGGATGAACCGAAAAGAAAATGAAAAGTGTAATGCAGAACTGATGAACCTAATTGCCGTACATTTACAAACAAACAATCAGCCCATTTGCTGCCGCATATCGCATGCTAAAAGACGTTGAATCTGAGGAGGAACAGAGAGCTATACAAAATGGGACGGAAATGCCTTCTATTATCATGGCCATTAAACAAGAAAGTCAACAAGATCCCCGATGTTACAACAAACCACGTGTAAGTGAGGTCGCAGTTGTTTTTCAAAACGATGATGGAGAGCCTCCTTTTCAAAGAGATATATTAGTCCATCTTAAGCCAGACAAAAACAACCCTTTCGTTCCTAAAACACAACGGATTAGCATTTTGCACAGCAACCTTGATGCTCTTCTGTATCCGCTATTCTTTCCAAGCGGTGATCAAGGGTGGCATGAAAACCTACACCAGCAAGGAACTTCAAGAAGAATTACACAACTACAGTACTACAGTTTTCTTCTGTCTGTGCGAAATTACTTCAATCCTATTTTAAACGGTGGGAAACTGACGCAACAGTACTTAGTAGACGCATACGTTAAAATTGAAGCAAATCGGCTCAATTTCATACGAAGGAACCAAAAACAACTTTAAAGTTGAAGACTACTGCGTTCTTCAAGAACATTTGCAAAAACAATCCATTCAAAAAGGAATTCCAATTGGAAAAACAGTAATTCTTCTGTCGTCCTTTGAAGGTAGCCCCCGCAACATGCAACAGCGTTATCAAGATGCAATGGCAATAGTAACAAAGTATGGAAGACCTGACATTTTTTTAACAATGACCTGTAATCCTAAATGGCCGGAAATTACAGAAAATCTACAACCCTGGCAGCAAGTTGAACACAGGCCAGACCTTGTTGCACGCGTATTTCGACTAAAACTCAGCAGCCTTTTTGAAGACATCAAAAAAGGCCTTTTTGGAACAGTCGTAGCAATGGTACACGTCATAAAGTTTCAGAAACGAGGTCTCCCACATGCGCATATACTAATTATTTACCAAATCAACAGCAGCTTTATTTCTTTGAAAATGCTCAAGTCGAAGATGTCTCCAAAAATTTAAGCACAACGTCAACATTAATGGAATGGTTTTTGCTGAACCAACGTGACGAAAACGCAAGGCAGTATTTGTATCGAGAGATTCCAGAGCATTACGTTTGGAATAAAACTTGGAAGCCAAGACAACGAGGACTTAGCAGAATAATTGGACGCATGTATACTGTTAGTGTCAAGGATCAAGAAAAATATTGCCTTCGGCTGTTACTACTGCATGTCAAAGGAGCTAGAAGTTACGAAGATTTGAAAACAGTTAACGGAGTATTGCACGATACATTTAAAGCTGCAGCTTTGGCTTTAGGATTTCTATTGGATGATACTATGTGGACACTTACTGTAGAAGATGCAGTTACCCTACATATGCCTAAGAAACTTCGTGAATTGTTTGCCTATATTTGTGTCTTTGGACCGCCTACAAATCCGGCTCAACTTTGAACAAATTTCAAAGAAGATATAATTGAAGATTACTGCTTACGTCTTCACAACAAAAGTGGAAATTGTCACAATTGCGAATCTTATGCCATGCAAGATGTCCAAAATATCCTACTACTGCATGGAAAAACGTTTTCAGACTTTAATTTGCCACAGCCTGCAAGTCAAGTTGCACAAATTCAAGAGTATGATGAAGCTTATGAATTATTGTTGGCAACAGAGAAGAAAAACTCCTTAAATCAAGAACAACGGATTGCATATGACACTATTGTGAGCGCTGTAGAAAACCAAGCCGATCCAACGCCAAATGTTTCTTTATTGACGGTCCTGGAGGCAGCGGTAAAACATACCTCTATGAAGTTTTAATGCATCACGTTAGAGGGTTAGGAAAAGTTGTATTGCCATCGGCTACAACAGGTATTGCAGCAAACCTTTTAAGAGGAGGTCGCACTATGCATTCAGTCTTTGGGATACCAGTTCCGGTCAATGAAATCTCCGTTTCCAGAATCAAACAAGACACATTTGCAGGAAAACAGTTGAACAGTGCAAATCTTTTGATACTTGATGCGTGCACCATGGCACCCAAATATGCTTTGAGCTTAATTGACAGACTTCTGCGTGAAGTTATGACTACAAATATTGCTGAAAAAAATGAAATTCCTTTTGGAGGTAAAGTTTTTGTCCTTGGCGGAGATTTTAGGCAATGCCTTCCAGTTGTACCAAATGGAACAAGAACAAATATTATCGAGTCAACCTTAAAAATGTCAGACCTTTGGAAAGAGTTTAATAAACTACAACTAATTAACAGCATGCGATCTTCTGACCCAGAGTACAGCAACTGGCTTCTTAAACTTGGTAATGGTGAACTTAGCAATGAATATAACCTTGGAGAAGACATTATTGAAATACCAGAAGACATGTTGTGCACTGACTGCATCGTAAGTGATGTTTTTGGACAACGCGTTGAAATAGATGTAAACGACCAAAGCAGTGTTGAGAGAGCCTCTTCCTATGCAATTCTCTGTCCCAAGAATGATGACGTAGCTCTGCTAAATTCCCGTGTAATGGATAGAATGCCTGGAGAGTATAAATTATACAAAAGTGATGATTCGGTGGATGTCGACAATGAAGATGAACGAGAGCATTATCCAGTTGAATTTTTAAATAGTGTTACGCCATCAGGAATGCCATCCCACAGACTACAACTTAAAGTTGGAGCAATCGTAATGTTGCTGCGGAATCTAAATACAAGAAATGGTCTATGTAATGGAACTCGCCTTATTGTTACTGGACTCCATTCCCACATAATTCAAGCAACAGTGATCACTGGATCTGCAAAAGGAGACGAAGTGTTCATTCCATGCATTGATTTATGTCCTTCAGACACCGGTCTTCCATTTAGGCTTCGACGTCGACAGTTTCCAGTAAAACCAGCGTTTGCCATGACAATAAACAAGTCACAAGGTCAAACTCTACACCGTGTTGGCATATATTTACCGGAGCCCGTTTTTGGTCATGGACAACTCTATGTTGCATTTTCAAGAGTTAAAATGAGATCCAATGTCAAGGTGCAAGTTTTGGATACCCATTTACAAGGAAAGTTGCTTCCAGATAGTCCAAAAGTATTCACCAAAAATGTCGTGTACAAAAATATTTTAGGTTGATATTGTTAAGAAATATATTCTAGGGTCGTACTTCTTTTGTCCGATGATTTATTGTAAAATATTGTTACATATTCATGGAATAGTTTATATATTTTGATCATCTGTTTAATAATTTTGTTCAGTTGTATTAAGTTCTATAACCAATAATAGTTAATAAAGTATTATTTTGTGTATTCAGTGTATTATTGTTAAATCTTCATAGCGGCATCTGCAGCATGTGCTACTAAAGTGAATGCAGATTTGTGCCTCTCCTGCACTTAGTCCCGGCGTGGAAAGCAGCGAATCTACAGACAGCAGCTAATCACAGCAGTATCTGAAAGCGCGTGCTGCGCCTCCGATCCTGCGAGGAGCTGCTGAAAACAGGACAGACAGCGCTGGAGCAGAGAAAGGAAACAAGGGAGGATTAGGGTTTAGTTTTTCAACTGTGCTGTGGAGATGGGGGAATGAGTAGGTCATACAAAACCAGGATAAGGGGGCCATACAAGCTAAGATGAGGAAGGCGTACAATCCAAAATAAGTCAGCCATACAAACCAGGATTAGAGGAATGACGGAGCCATACAAACCACATTGACAGACCGCGCTGTGGATGCTGGATGTGACACGATGGGGGATAACCCCGCCCAGAGCCCGTCATTCACTGTGGTGCACGGAACAGCAGACCCCCGGCTGCAACCGCAAATAGTCGTGATGTAAACGGAAGCAAGATCCGGCTGCAGGCGGGAGAATTACGTGCTGGCTGTGCGTCGTCACCGATGTTGTCACAAGCAGGATTGACAACATGACGTAATGACAAAATTCATTAGGGGCCCCGGGGGGATACATTGTGAAGTTAATTAAAAGTAGTGCACAACCCATTTAAACACTGCTTCACTGCTTAGTCACGCCCGGTCAGCCGCATGCATATTCTAGATTATCCGATGCATTAGAATCGGGCCACCATCTAGTCTATCTATATAATTGTCTTATCCCGTCTATCTGTCTGTCTGTCTGTCCTGGAAATCCCGGGTCGCTGATTGGTCCGGCCGCGGCCAATCAGCGACGCGGCATTTCAGAAAAACATGGCGGCCATTAGTGGCTCATGTGAGGCACGGAGGTCAGCGGCGATGCAGCCGGGAGATGCAGCCGGCTGCTCGCAGCATAAGTCCCCCGACCGCAGGCGCCGCTGACCTACATGCGGCTATCGTCGGAAGATCAGCGGCTTATCTCCCAAGGACAAGTGTGACGCCCCTCCCCTCCTCTCCTTTCCCCTCCCCTCTCTTCTCCTCCCATCCCTCCCCCCGCTCGTTCAGGACCCCGGCGTCATACTTACCCCTCCTCTCCTCTCCCCTCCCCTCCCATCTCCTCTCCTCCCGTCCCTCCCCCCGCTCGATCAGGACCCCGGCACCCGGCATCATACTTACCCCTCCCCTCCCCTCTCCTCCCATCGCTCCCCCCGCTCGATCAGGACCCCGGCACCCGGCGTCATACTTACCCCTCCCCGTGCCTGCGCATCAGCTCCTGTGTCTTCCGCTGATGCTCTGTGACGTTTCAGGTCAGAGGGCGCGGTGACATCTTTACACCGCGCTCTCTCCTGACCAATCACAGCGCATAGCGTGAAGATGCCGGCTACGCTGGAGTCCATCGAAGCAGTGAGGTGAGTATTGGATTTTTTTTTTTTTTGTATGGGGCCATAGGGGCATTATATGGGGGGGGAGAGGTGACATCCTGCATGGGGCATTATATGGGGGGAGAGGTGACATCCTGCATGGGGCATTATATGGGGGGAGAGGTGACATCCTGCATGGGGCATTATATGGGGGGAGAGGTGACATCCTACATGGGGCATTATATGGGGGAGAGGTGACATCCTACATGGGGCATTATATGGGGGGAGAGGTGACATCCCACATGGGGCATTATATGGGGGGAGAGGTGACATCCCGCATGGGGCATTATATGGGGGGAGAGGTGACATCCCGCATGGGGCATTATATGGGGGGAGAGGTGACATCCCGCATGGGGCATTATATGGAGGAGAGGTGACATCCTACATGGGGCATTATATGGGGGGAGAGGTGACATCCTGCATGGGGTATTATATGGAGGAGAGGTAACATCCTGCATGGGGCATTATATGGGGGGAGAGGTGACATCCTACATCGGGCATTATATAGGGGGAGAGGTGACATCCTGCATGGGGTATTATATGGGGGGAGAGGTGACATCCTACATGGGGCATTATATGGGGGAGAGGTGACATCCTGCATGGGGCATTATATGGGGGGAGAGGTGACATCCTACATGGGGCATTATATGGGGGAGAGGTGACATCCTACATGGGGCATTATATGGGGGGAGAGGTGACATCCTGCATGGGGCATGATATGGGGGAGAGGTGACATCCTGCATGGGGCATTATATGGGGGGAGAGGTGACATCCTGCATGGGGCATTATATGGGGGAGAGGTGACATCCTACATGGGGCATTATATGGGGGAGAGGTGACATCCTTAATGGGCCATTATATGGGGGGAGAGGTGACATCCTACATGGGGCATTATATGGGGGGAGAGGTGACATCCTACATGGGGCATTATATGGGGGGAGAGGTGACATCCTGCATGGGTTATTATATAGGGGGGATGTGACAGCCTGCATGGGGCATTATATGGGGGGAGAGGTGACATCCTTCATGGGTTATTATATAGGGGGGATGTGACAGCCTGCATGGGGCATTATATGGGGGGAGAGGTGACATCCTGCATGGGGCATTATATGGGGGGAGAGGTGACATCCTACAAGGGGCATTATATGGGGGGAGAGATGACATCCTGCATGGGGCATTATATGGGGGAGAGGTGATATCCTGCATGGGCCATTATATGGGGGGAGAGGTGACATCCTACATGGGGCATTATATGGGGGAGAGGTGACATCCTGCATGGGGTATTATATAGGGGGGACGTGACATCCTGCATGGGGCACTATAGTGGGATGTGACTTCCTGCATGGGGCATTATATAGGGGGGATGTGACATCCTGCATGGGGCATTATATACGGGGGATGTGACATCCTGCATGGGGTATTATATATGGGGGATGTGACTTCCTGCATGGGGCATTATAAAGGAGGGTCGGGAGACATATGCTAGAATACCCGATGCTTTAGAATCGGGCCACCATCTAGTCTATATATATATAATCGTCTTATCCCGTCTGTCTGTCTGTCCAGGAAATCCCGCATCGCTGATTGGCCCGGCCACGACCAATCAGCGACGCGGGATTTCAGAAAAAGATGGCGGCCGTTAGCGGCTCATCTGCCGGACGGAGGTCAGCAGGGATACAGCAGGGAGATGACCGGCGCTAGCCGCTCATCTCCCCGCTGCTGGCAGCACAAGTACCCCGACAGGCGGCGCCGCTCACCTCCATGCGGCTAACGTCGGGAGATCAGCGGCTTGGCCCGCCGATCTCCGGAGGGCAAGTGTGAACAGAGGACCGGGGAGCGACGCCGCCGGTCGGGATGCTTCTGCTGCGAGCAGCAGCTCATCTCCCGGCTTCTCGCAGCGGAAGTAGCCGCTCCCCGGTCCTCACTAATACGACGCTGATTGGTCGCGGTCGACGCCCGCGACCAATCAGCGATATGGGCGGCAAATTTAAACGCCGCTCTGCTGATTGGCGCCAGATTTAAACAACGCTCTGCTGATTGGTCGCGGCCGCCAGCCGCAACAAATCAGCGAGATTGGCGCCAAATTTCAACAACGCTCTGCTGATTGGTCGTGGCCACCAGCCGCGACCAATTGGCGAGACTAGCGCCAGATTTAAACAAAGCTCTGCTAATTGCGCCCGGTCGGCCGCATAGATATTCTAGAATACCCGATGCGTTAGAATCGGGCCACCATCTAGTACAGTAATAACGTCCCTCTTTGTGCCAGCCCATACAGCAGTAATGTCCCTCTTTGTGCCCGCCCATACAGTAATGTCCCTCTTTGTCCCGCCCATACAGTAATAATGCCCTTTTTTGTGGCCCCCCATACAGTAATAATGTCCCTCTTTGTGCCCCCCATACAGTAATAATGCCCTTTTTTGTGTCCCCTCATCTATATATATATAATCGTCTTATCCCGTCTGTCTGTCTGTCCGTCTGTCTTTCTGTCTGTCCAGGAAATCCCGCGTCGCTCATTGGTCCGGCAGCGGCCAATCAGCGCCGCGGGATTTCTGAAAAAAGATGGCGGCCGTTAGCGGCTCATCTGCGGGACGGAGCTGAGTGGCGATGCAGCCGGGAGATCAGCGGCGCGAAGCGCTCATCTCCCGGCCGGTAGCAGCGGAAGGACCGCCGGCGTCGCTGACCTCCATGCGGCAGAGAGGACCGGGGAGCGGCGCTGCGGGTCAGGATACTTCTGCTGCGAGCGCCCGCTCATGTCCCGGGTTCTCGCAGCGGAAGTACCCGCACAGGCAGCGGCGCTCCCTGGTGCTCACCAAGACGATTCGATGATTGGTCGCGGTCTTTGGACCCGACCAATCACTGATCTTAGCGCAAAAGTTAAACACCGCTGTGCTGATTGGTTGCGGGCAGCCTCCGCGACCAATCACCGATTTGGGCGCCACATTTAAATATCGGCCGCGACCAATCAGCACAGCGGTGTTTAAATGTGGAGCCAAGATCAGTGATTGGTCGCGGCCGATATTTAAATTTGGCGCCCAAATCGGTGATTGGTTGCGGGCAGCGCCAGCGACCAATCAGCGATTTTTAACACAAATGTCCGGACCTTTGTAACACCATGCGGATACTGTGGGGACATCAGCGGCTAGGGTGTGAAGGGAGGACCAGGGAGTGGCGCTGCGGGTCGGGATACTTCTGCTGCGAGCAGTCGCTCATCTACCGGCTTCTCGCAGCGGAAGTATCCGCACAGGCAGCCGCTCCCCGGTCCTCACTAATACGATTCCGCTCCCCGCTCCTCATCAATACGATTCGCTGATTGGTCGCGCTCTCTGCACGCGACCAATCAACGATTTGGCCGCCACATTTAAATAGCGGCCGTGACCAATCACTAATTTTGACGCCACATTTAAACACTGCTGTGCTAATTGGTCGCGGACGCCAGCCGCGACCAGCTAGCTTGGCGCCAAATTTAAACAACGCTCTGCTGGCCGGCTGCGACCAATGAGCGAGATGGGCGGCAAATTTAAACGCCGCTCTGCTGATTGGTCGCGGCCGCCGGCGACCAATCAGCGAGATTGGCGCCAAATGTAAACACCGCTGTGCTGATTGGTCGCGGCCGCCAGCGACCGCTGGCAATCAGCGATTTTGGCGCCAAATTTAAACACCGCTCTGCTCATTGGTCCCGGCCGCTGGCCGGCCGAGACCAATCAGCGAGATTGCCGCCAGATTTAAACAACGCTCTGCTGATTGGTCCCGGCCGCCGGCCGGCCGAGACCAATCAGCGAGATTGCCGCCAGATTTAAACAACGCTCTGCTGATTGGTCGATTTTATTGCCAAATTTAAACAAGCTCTCCGGTCCTCACTAACACAGTTCGCTGATTGTTCGCGGCCGCCACCCGTGACCAATCACCGATCTTGCCGTCAAGTTTAAACACCGTTTTGCTGATTGCGCCCGGTCGGTCGCATGCATATTCTAGAATACCCGATGCATTAGAATCGGGCCACCATCTAGTACAGTAATAATGTCCCTCTTTGTTTCCCCCCATACAGTAATAATGTCCCTCTCTGTGTTCCCCAATACAGTAATAATGTCCCTCTGTGTCCCCCATACAGTAATAATGTCCCTCTTTGTGTCCCCCAATACAGTAATAATGTCCTTTTTTGTCCCCCCCCATACAGTAATAATGTCCCTCTTGTGCCCACCTCCCCCCTACAGTATAAACATGCACCTTTTCTGGCCCCATATAGTTGTAACATTCCTCTTTGAAGCCCTGTAAAATAAGATCATGCACCTTTGTCGCCCCAATAAGGCCTCTGATTTGGGCAATCAGCTGCTCAATAGGTAACGTGGGGCAAGGAGGCAATGGCCCCCCGGCTCCGCAGAAGTTTCCCGGCGGTCTGCACGGAGATCCCTGTAGGGATCTTCTACCACCGACTTCTAAAGGATTGCACCGAGCTGTGTGCAATCTAATGAGCTACTGCAAAACTTCTTTATGGAGTCCGGACCTCAATGAGACAACACAGAAAATGCAAAAAGTAAATGCCCCCCCCTGCACTTACTTCACTATAAAAGCAGCAGAGCTATTTCCTCTGATCTAAGCCCCGGCACCACCCACTCACTGTTGTGCAACTTCCACTATGGGAGGGGGAAGGGCGTGCACGTGAAATCCAAAGTCTGAAGCAGTGATTCCATATATGCCCCCTCCTTTTCTTGTAGGGATCATACACATTAATGTTAAAATTCTACAATCATTACGTTTTAGGACCCATTATACTCCGAGCTGATTAGAATTTTTAAGAAACAGCGCCACCCTGACTACAGGTTATGTATGGTATTGCAACTCCGCTCCATTCACTTTAATGAGTTGCAATACCAGTCACAACCTATGGTCTAGGGTGGCGCTGTTTCCGTAAAAAAAAAAAAAAAATCAAAAGAATAAGCATCAGCAGACATAATAATGGAACTCTGAAATAAAGCAGCCATGTTTTTCTAATCCCGGATAACCCCTTTAAGCAGGGGTTTGAGTTTGTCATGTGCCATCTGTGCGGCTGCATTTTCGCTGTGGTTTTACCAGGATTACGAATATGAATGGTTTTTGCAGTAACTTTGGAAAACTGCAGCATAGCTACTTCGTGATCTGCAATATATTGCACGTGACCACTGCAGCCAATCACTGACCTCATCCGTATATCGACACGTAACATATTTAGGTTTTGGTAACATCACATTCATGACTTATGCGCATCAAATACGCGTTTTTGTGCCTCCGACCCCCATATAATGTGTATATAACTTTTTTTTAAATCATTGTATACATTAGCATAATCTCATACACTAGTCAATATTTTTTTCTTTTTGTTTGTGATATAAAACTGATATATACCAGACAGGCACAGCATAAAAGTACACCTTTTGTGCATAGATATTTGTCAGTGACTACGCTCTAAACCTACTTTACATGCGTGATGTGAACATAGTTTAATTGTGGTAGCCAGATGTGTCACCACTAGGGGGAGCTCACTGCATACAGACCTATAAAATTCCTTTAAGGCTTAAAAGAACACCACTTTAAGTTACCTCTCTACTGGGTCTGGGACTCCCCTGGGGTTGTGTGACACTTTTTATGCTATGTGAGCCCTGCAACCAATCAGCAGCCGCAATTATATTTTATAAGGGAGGTTATTTTATTTCCTTGATTAGTGTGGTCTCCTTGTCACTTTTCTCCCCATTTTTTTAATTGTTTTTAATAAAACTTGTGTTTTTTTACTTACCTAGCTGCATTAGCTTCCTTTGTTATATTGGGCCCCTATATTATACTGGAAGCGCTTCTTTAGCTTGACCAATATGAAAATAATTTCTTTTGGGTATCCTCTTTAACCCCTTCATGACCGGAGCATTTTCCGTTTTTGAGTTTTCGTTTTTTTGCTCCCCTTCTTCCCAGAGCCATAGCCTTTTTATTTTTTGGTCAATATGGCCATGTGAGGGCTTATTTTTTGCGGGACGAGTTGTACTTTTGAACGACATTACTGGTTTTACCATATCGTGTACTGGAAAACGGGAAAAAATTCCAAGTGCGGTGAAATTGCAAAAAAAGTACAATTCCACAGTTGTGTTTTTTTTTTTTTTTTCTTTCCACGTTCACTGGATGCTAAAACTGACCTGCCATTCTTATTCTCCAGGTCATTACGAGTTCGTAGGCATCAAACATGTATAGGTTCTTTTCTATTTAAGTGGTGAAAAAAAATTCCAAAGTTTGCTAAAAAAACAAAAAACAAAAAAAAGGAGCCATTTTCCGAGACCTGTAGCGTCTCCATTTTTTGGGATC
Source organism: Phyllobates terribilis (assembly GCF_046119375.1). Classification (NCBI taxonomy): domain Eukaryota; kingdom Metazoa; phylum Chordata; class Amphibia; order Anura; family Dendrobatidae; genus Phyllobates; species Phyllobates terribilis. The sequence continues at coordinate 161,762,853 of NW_027362770.1, forward strand.
TGGGGCCAGGTGAGGGCTTATTTTTTGCACGCCGGGCTGATGTTTTTATTGATACCATTTTGGGGTAGATCCGATGTTTTGATCGCCTGTTATTGCATTTTATTGCAATGTTGCAGCGACCAAAAAAACGTAATTCTTGCGTTTGGAATTTTTTTCTCATTACGCCGTTTACCGATCGGATTAATTCTTCTTTTATATTGATAGATCGGGCGATTCTGAACGCGGCGATACCAAATATGTGTATGTGTGGGGTTTATTTTTTATTATTTTATTTTGAATGGGGCGAAAGGAGGGTGATTTAAACTTTTAATTTTTTTTATATTTTTAAAAACATTTTTTTTTTACACTTTCTGCTTGCTTCAATAGTCTCCATAGGAGACTAGAAGCAGCAGCTTTCTGATTGTTTCTACTGGATACAGGCGATGAGCAGATCGCTTGTATGCAGGAGAAATGCTCCTGTGCTGTGAGCGCCGACCACTAGGTGGCGCTCATAGCAATACATGACAACCACTGGGGTCTGCTGCAGATCCCGGGTTGCCATGCCCACCCATCAGTGACCTACGACGGGGTCACCGATGGGCGAGGTAAGTGACACGCTTCCGGCGCTGTTAAATGCAGCTGTCAGAGATTGACTGCGGCATTTAACTAGTTAACAGCGGCTGTTGCAGGCACATGTCAGCTGTATAAATCAGCTGACATGTGCCCGGTTCAGTGCGGGCTCAGCGCCAGAATCCTCACTGAACAGGGGGTGCCGACGTGGTGCGTACTATTACTGACCAGGTCGGAAAGGGGTTGGGGATGTCTGAACTTTTTTTTTTTTTTTTCAGATTTATAGCGCCTATAGTGGTCTTATCCTTACGCACCTGATCCTGCTACCCACCGGTCTCTGTGCCAGGTGAACCAGCGCCATCTGTACCCCACAGCGTTGTCTTCCTGCAACACAGAGACTAAAGCGCCGCCTCCTGGTTCTGTGATGCATAGCACAAGACACAACCAAAAAACTGCATTTCCAGTGGGAATAATGATGAATAATGAATGGAAATTTTGTCCTGATCAAGTGCAACTGAAAAAGCTGCAGGAAATCAACATAGCAGTGTCATACTCTTTCTTGTCTCTGTCAGAATATTCTGGGCATTGTGTTATCTACTGTATGTAGAGGTGTTATCAGTCATTGTACAGGAGGAGGAGGAGGTGAGCTGTGACATCACCTATTGTGAATGGTGGATCCTGTGTTATCTACTGTATATAGAGGTGTTATCAGTCATTGTACAGGAGGAGGAGGTGAGCTGTGACATCACCTATTGTGAATGGTGGATCCTGTGTTACCTACCGTATATAGAGGTGTTATCAGTCATTGTACAGGAGGAGGAGGTGAGCTGTGACATCACCTATTGTGAATGGTGGATCCTGTGTTATCTACTGTATATAGAGGTGTTATCAGTCATTGCACAGAAGGAGGAGGAGGTAATCTGTGACATCACTTATTGTGAATGGTGGATCCTGTGTTATCTACTGTATATAGAGGTGATATCAGCCAATGTACAGAAGGAGGAGGAGGTAATCTGTGACATCACCTATTGTGAATGCTGGATCCTGTGTTATATACTGTATATAGCCTTAGTTACTTACCGGTAACGGGATTTTTCGGAGCCCATGACAGCACCACATGAGAGAGAGGATCCGCCCATCAAGGACAGGAAACCTACAGGTTAAAAAGGGCGGCCCTCTCTTCCCGCCTCAGTTTAGTTAACAGAGCATGAGAGTACCGCCAAGGTTAGTTATAACAAAACATAATCACATTAAGTACACTACTTTTCATCAATTTCCCGCAAGGGTGCACAAAAAGAAATCAACTCTACAGAAGTGCACAACACCAGTGAAGGGAGGGAATGTACGGGTGCTCTCATGGGCTCCGAAAAATCCCGTTACCGGTAAGTAACTAAGGCTTTATTCGGTCTCCCATGACAGCACCACGTGAGAGAATTACAGAGACGAAGGAAATTAGGGAGGGACCACAGCTTGAAGCACCCTTCTCCCGAAAGTGAGATCTGCAGAGCCACCCAGATCCAATCTATAGTGCCTATAGAAAGTAGAGGGAGAAGACCAAGTGGCAGCCTTAAAAATCTCCTCAATGGAAAGCCCTGTCTTCTCCGCCCAGGAGGTTGACACCGCTCTGGTAGAATGCGCCCTCAATCCCTCCGGTATCTCTTTATCCCCTGAGGAGTATGCGAGGGAAATGGCCTCCTTGATCCATCTAGCGATTGTAGCCTTTGAGGCCTTACAACCCTTTCTAGCCCCCTGATAGCAAATAAATAGGGACTTATCCTTTCTAAATCCACGTGATACTTCTAAGTACTTTAGTACGCACCTCCTAACGTCTAAAGTGTGAAGCTTCTCCTCTTTTTGATTTTTGGGCGGGAAGCAAAAAGTCGGGAGAACTATTTCCTGGGTTCTATGGAATCGAGTGGCCACTTTAGGAAGAAAGGCCGGATCAGGTTTTAATATAATCCTATCGTCCAGAATTTGCGTAAATGGAGGGCATATTGAAAGGGCCTGTAGGTCACTGACTCTCCTGGCTGAAGTTAGGGTTACTAACAGGACCGTCTTTAGGAAAATAATTTTGGGGGAGACTAAATCTAGTGGCTCAAAAGGAGGAATGGTCAAGGCATCTAATACAAAATTCAAATCCCAGGGAGACATCTTTACTTTGGTAATGGGTCTACACCTAAAGGAAGCTTTTATTAAACGGGCTATCCAATAGTTATCTGCAATATTGGAAGAAAATAAAGCTCCCAACGCCGACACCTGTACTTTCAAGGTACTGGTAGAGAGACCCAATTCTAAGCCCCGCTGCAGAAATTCCAGAATTTTCCCAATAGGGGGCCCCTCCTCCACCTTAACTTCTGCAAAGGACAGAAACTTCCTCCAGGTCCTGGCATAAATACGGGTGGTAACAGGTTTTCTGCTAGCCAGGAGAGTATTCACTACATTTGCGGGGAATCCTTTGTTGGTCAATAACACCCTCTCAAATTCCACTCCATCAAATGTAGACTCGGGGTTGGAGGATGGGAAAATGGCCCCTGAGTGAGGAGGTCTGGAATCTCCAGAAGAACCCAGGGATCTGATATGGACATCTTCCGGAGACAAGGGAACCACGGTCTTTTGGGCCAAAAGGGGCATATGAGTATCACTCTGGCCCGGTCTGCCCTGATCTTTCTTATCACCGCTGGGAGCAGGATCATGGGAGGGAAGGCATACGCCAGAGGAAATCTCCAGGGAACCATGAAGGCGTCCACTGCCAGGGGTTCTTCTCTGGGTTCTAAGGAACAAAAATTTTCCACTTTCCGATTGGCTCTTGTTGCGAATAAGTCCACAGTCGGAAGGCCCCACATTTCTACGATTCTGGAGAATATTCGCGTATTTAGGGACCACTCTCCCTCTTTTACAGAAGTACGGCTGAGGAAATCCGCTGTGATGTTTTCCTTCCCTTTTAGATGAGTAGCCGAAAGAGAGGGACAATGATCTTCGGCTTTCAGCAGAAGTGCGTTCGCTACCCTCATCAAGTTTCTTGAGCGGGTTCCCCCTTGGTGGTTTATGTAAGCTACCGTGACTTGATTGTCCGAGAGTATACGGACATGCTGGCCCTGTAAATATATAAGGAACTCGTTGAACGCATGCTGCACCACCAGAAGCTCCTTAACATTTGATGACAACTGTCGCTCACTGCTTGACCAGGTTCCCTGCACTAATCTCCCTTCAAAGTGAGCTCCCCAACCTGTAGCACTTGCATCAGTGGACAAGACTGCAGTTGGACTACATTCCCAGGGAACCCCTTTAGCAAGATTGTCTTGTCGCAACCACCAACGAAGGGACCTTATGGCACGAGGACCTAGCGTAAACTCACGGTCTAGATGCCCCTCTAAAGCTGCGTTATTGTACAACACATCCCACTGAAAAGCTCTTGAATGTAATTGTGACCAACGAACCTCAGGAAAAGTGGAGGTGAAGGTTCCCAATAGTGACATGGCCTTACGGAGTGACATAGAAGGTTTACGTATACATTGTGCTACCAACCCCCGGATTCTATCAATTTTTTCTTCTGGAAGACAACATAGCTGTTTCCTGGAATCTAATATGACCCCTAGATATTGTTGTACCTTGAGTGGAGATAGTCTAGACTTTTCTAAATTTAGAAACCACCCCAAGCTCTTTAAGACCGACATGATCTCCCGCAGGTGGGTCTCGCACTGAACCAACGAGTTCCCCACTATCAGGAGATCATCCAGGTAAGGGATAATTAGAATGTCCCTTTCTCTTACATGGGCCATAACTTCCGCCATTACTTTAGTAAAAACTCGCGGGGCTATAGCTAAACCGAAGGGGAGTGCAGTGTATTGAAAGTGTTTAACCACCCCGTCTATTTCAATGGCCAGCCTCAAGTATTTCTGGTAATCACTATGAATTGGGATATGATAATACGCATCTTTGAGATCGAGCACTACCATATAGCAGTGGGGAAAAAGTAACTTTATTACGGATTTTAAAGACTCCATTTTAAAGGTATGTATTTTAAGGAAATTATTCAGGGATTTCAGATTTATGATTGTCCTGAAACTTCCATCCGGTTTCGGAACCAAGAAGAGCGGGGAGTAGAAACCAAGACCCTTTTCAGCCTCCGGAACCTCAATCAGGACGTGCTTTCTTATTAGGGTTTGTACTTCCGAAACGAGGGCAGCCTGGCGTTCTGGGGAAGAACTGGAGGGAACAACCATGAACCTTTTGTGAGGCAATGCTTTGCATTGAAATTTAAGACCATACTTAATCAGGCTCAAAATCCAATTACTATGAGAAATCTGTTCCCAAGCTGGGACAAAAAATGACAATCTCCCTCCCACCTGGGCTGATTGTGTATCCCCTGGCTTCTGCTCAATTTTTGGAGACGGACCAAAGAGTAGACCTCTACCTTTTCGACCCCTTTCGTCAGACTTGTCTTGCTCCCTGAAATATCTCTTCCGGAAAAATTTCCTCTTCCGGAACGATGTCTTAAAGGAGGGTAGAGGTACTGATGGAAACCCCCTCTTAGGGTCCCCAGCTTTCTCCAATAAGTCATCCATGGTCTGACCAAAGAGGTATTCCCCTTCACACGGGATTGTGCACAGTCTGGATTTAGTCTGTAAATCCCCTGGCCAGATTTAATCCACAAGGCTCGCCGAGCCGCATTTGACAGTGCTGCTGATTTTGCTGCCAACCTTACTGAGTCCACAGATGCATCCGCAAGAAAAGCTGCCGCCCCCTGAACCAGTGGAAGGGAAGAAATAATGTCTTTCCTAGAAGTCCCATCCTTCAACTGACTGTCTAGCTGTTCAAGCCACACCATCAGGGCTCTGTACAGGTAGCTGCTATTGTTGGTCTCAGTGCTCCCGCAGCTGTCTCCCATGTCCCTTTCAGGAAAGTATCAGCCCGTCTGTCTAGGGGGTCTCTCAATGCACCCATATCATCGAACGGGAGGGAAGTTCTTTTCGCTGCTTTGGTAACAGCAACATCCAGCTTGGGTGCTTTTAACCAGGAGGAACACATAGCATCCTCAAATGGATATTTCCTTTTAAAGGATGGAGGAACACTACCCTTCTTGTCAGGTTTCCTCCACTCCTTATCAATGAGGTCTTTCACCTTTGAATTTACCGGAAAGACCCTTCTTTTCTTTAGCCCCAGACCACCAAACATAACATCCTCAGCTGATTTCTCTGCCCTCGTGTCCACTATCCCCATTGTAGACCGGACGGCTTTTACTAGGGCATCGACCTCCTTCAGGGGAAAGCACGGTTTATCTGGCTCACTGTCAGAGGAAGAGAAGGCAGAGGAAGAGAAGGCAGAGGAGGAGGCGACCGACAGTTCAGAGTCTGAACCCGGCTGGGTTTCTTGAGGAATATGCCCAGACTCTGAACCTTGCAATGCTTTGCCTATTTCTTCCCTTATTAAAGTTCTTAGGCCTAGGGAAAAATCTGGGGTTTCCTCCGACATCATTTTGCTGATACAAAGCTGACATAACCTTTTGCTATATGAATCAGGGAGTGGACAGCTGCATAAGGCACACTCTCTGTGCTTGGATTTCAAGGAACATTTCTTGCTCTAAAAGAAAGTTATAGATAGAAAGAAGGAGGAAACATTAGTAGAACTTTCACGAAGATTCCACTCACCCCACAGAACCTTCGGTACCGTAGAAGCAGAAGAATCCAGCATGCATGGCGAGGAATCACGCTGCACCGGACCGTCCTTCCTGCTCTTAGTGGTAGCTCTTCTAGCTGTACGACCAGACCCTAGCCGGGAATGGCGCTGCGCCACTAGTTGTGAGGGCTCCCCAGAGGGCTGCTCCTGCAGCAGATGTTGTTGCCTAGGTGACAGCTCCTGTGAATCTTCCATAGCTTACAATGTAAGAATGGGCTGGGAAGCACCTCTGTATGTTACCAGACCCTTTATATACTGGCCATACCGGTACCATGTGTGGGTGTGTGCTTTTTTTTTTTACCCAGAAGGGCGTTACCTGCTCCTTGGTCTTCCTCCCCAGGTGGCCAGGTGGGTTCCAGGTGGGCTCCTCGCCGCCAGGACCTTAATCCCCCGGCATTCAGCTGCTCGCGCGCAAAATTCAAACGAGCTCCGCCCCTTCCGGTGACGTCACAGGGACTTCCTGCCCGGCGCACCGGAAGTCGCATCAGTAGGTCGCGCCTGCGACCTGAATCTCCCGCAAATTGTAGCGGGGGGAGGAAGCCCGCTAGCGGCCCCACACCTGGCGGACATCTACCTCCCCGTGAGGCGATGTCGCACCCGCCGCAACGCTCACGGAGGCGCCCCACTGAGCCCTACCGTGGCGTCTCCAGAGGACCGGGACGGACCGGCTCCAACCACCTGCTGTGGCCCTCTCTGGGACAGGAGTCCATCTTCTGCAGGTAAGCCTGCGAGGTCTCCCATCATGGACAGGAAACCTAAACTGAGGCGGGAAGAGAGGGCCGCCCTTTTTAACCTGTAGGTTTCCTGTCCTTGATGGGCGGATCCTCTCTCTCACGTGGTGCTGTGATGGGAGACCGAATAAAGAGGTGTTACCTTTCATTATAAGAACAGGTAATGCCAGTCTATGATAAGGCCTAGTAGCCAGTCTGAAAATTGTACTTACCATAAAAACAAATCTGCAATTTTCTCATGACATATTCCCTTTATATCTCTGAGCAGACTGCGGTCAAGGATATATATGAACCATGCAAGGTAACCTAACGTATATGACCCATATAAACTGGGAGCTTCTCTCACCATATGAACCAAACATAGGCCTCTACATTCACCTGGACTGAACATAATTCTAGTTGCCTGCAGCTACCACTAGAGGGAGCACAATGAATACAGTTTGATTACTGTATTGTGTATACATTGTCCTCCCTCTAGTGGTGGCCACAAGCAGTATTTTATCTTTATACTCCATAATACAGGGAATTTGTAGCTCAGTATCAATAAAACCGAGGTCCAACTGATAAACAAATAAATTAAAAAGCAGGAAATGGAAGAATTGTTCAGCTTAGCCACACATGCATTATTTTCAATGTCCTTTATTTTGCATTTAGCAATGAGCACATGATTAAGGCACTAAAAGGTGTGATCGGGCATCATTGTGCCCTTGCACTGTAACATTATTAGTGTTCGGCTGGTGGGCAGGTAACATGATAAAAAAAAAGTACTTAACTATCTATATATAACTTCATTCTCCACCTTGTTCGGATCGACCTCCGACGCCTGAATCCTCCTCATTCAGATTTGTCCTTGTTGTCCCTCCAAATGACGTAGTTCAGGGAAGAGGCCAACGACAACCAGGCAATGTAAGGGAACATGAGGTAGGCCGCCGTCTTACTGATAGGATACCAAGACGCGGTTGTAAGTACGACTGTACCAGTGAGGAGGACGATTTCAAAAAACCCCTGTAAAAAAAAAAAAAAAAAAATGTAAAAGGGGAACTCCACCAAAACACAGAAGTGCCCCCTTTCCATATTTTAATCTACCTTCTGGAGAACCCTGGTAAAAAAAAAAAAAAACAGAATATTGGTGCCCTCCATTAGGATGATGATGTAAATATTATATAATACCACTTACCCAACCAATTTTGTGGGCACCAAAGAAAATTGGGGTCCAGGCCCAATTAAGAGTCAGCTGTCCCGCATAGAGTCCTAAGGGAACCACGGCGTCTTCAGTGAATCCACCCAACTCTTTATAGATCAGGTACGAACCGTAACTAAAAAATAAATAAGAAAATTAATAATAAATATGCTTCTCTCAATCTGGAGGACCTGTCCTGTCCTAATTTAACCATTGATTCGAATAGGCACTGTGTAATTCTTTTTTTACCCTGTGGTGGCGCTGCAGGGAAACTAAACACTTATTGCTAGGTTTCTCTGCAGATCAGTGTTGATCACTGATCACCTTTTGATAAAGATTTTTTCCTACCAAGATAGGGGAATCACATAGTAAAAAGCTGTGTCCCTTGGACGTGGATCAGGGAGGGATTTCAGTCTCTGGATGTAACAAGAATGTTTTTGTTCACTAACAGCAAACAGGGATACTGAAAATACTAAGGAGCAGGAGAAAAATATATTTAAAAAAAAAAATGGTACAACTTTGCATTAATGAACCATTTAGGTAACTGCATTAATATAGTTTTATTAGCTAGAACTGCAGTGTAAAGTATAGGGGATGAACAGAGCTGCAGAATTAAGTTGCAAACCTCTTGGAATTTTTATTATTTTATTTTCTGATCGTACTTACCCCATAGAGGTATATAAGGTTGTCCACACTGGTGCAAACATCCAATTAGGAGGGCGCCATGACGGTTTCGCCAGGGTGGTATACCACGTTTTGACCTCTTTACGGGTAATGAGTCCTCCAAGTAGTCCACCCACATGGGGCAAGATGGTGAGACCGATGGCAGGAGCCCAGGAAGGCATGGTACTATGGAAAAACAAAAAACAGTGAACCAGATATAGTTAAAACATTTCAAGTGCCATTATTAAAAAATGTGTATACAGCTCCTCTGCAAACCTATGTGTTTCCAAGTTCACAATCAAACCCAATGTAGCCTGATCCTGAAGTTACAAAGCAAAAAAAAAAAAGAAGAAGACACCGGTTCATGAAGTTTAATCAAGTTGTAAGTTACTCCCCTGCAACCTTAGAGACATAAATTTGCAGTGGAGCTGTGGACACAAAACGGTAATTTTTTTTTTTTTTTAAATCAGGACTATTTGGAAACTTTTATTTCTAATTTCGGCTCCATTAGTAAACTTTACTATTTATATATGAAAGTCTCACTGTTACTTAAATGGGTTGTCCACTACTGGACAACCTATGGAGGTGAATAAAAAAAAAAAAATGATAAGTCCGTGACTAGGAGGGCCAATTCTGTTTTATGCCCTCTCTAATCCACCACTCCACAGAATTATATAGAAGAAAAATAAATCGGAAACATCTCACAATCCTCTCTGACACTCCTATTCATTTCTATGGAGAGTGGAGCCTCCATATTCCTGGAAACAAAGGAACCAATCAGAGTTCTTGTTTCACGGTCCCAGAGCAGTTTAGAAAAACTAAGCTGAATTCTGATTGGTTGGTTGTTAAGGGCAGCAGGGACTTTTTTTCCCCCAGAGATGCACTAGGCCTCATTTATACTGCCATATTTTTAGGCCGCAATATCCAGACCCTGAGTAAACCAAACCTAGAGAACCGTAATATCCCAAGGTCACTCGAGGGGGAGATGTGGGTCTTCCACCACCTTATTGTGCCTTAGGACCATTTTCACACATACGAGTATTGTGTAGTTTTCTTTTGTACTGACAAGGGGCGTCTTCCGACATCAGCCCTTTATATACAAGAAGAATGGTCTTTCATCTTCAATAAAATCCCATAAAAACTCCTCCATTATATAAGACGTCTTCTAACACACCCACCAGCACGGATTTATCTCGTATGAGCAGCCATCTTTTCGGATTTTTGCTGCCACAAGCAGATAAGACGCCAGCGTCCACACCCTGCGTCTGGGCAAGACTCGCAGACGACTTGTCTATTATGTGCACCTTACTCCGATTTTACAGAATAGGTTAGGAAATTGCAGAAGTAGCAACTCCATATAATACGCCGATCAGAATTACTCCATTCAGGACTGTGAGTGCAAAATCTCCCTATTGATTTCAATGGGAAAGAATTGTAAAATACAATGTATATCTCTTACAATCAAAAAAATAAATGAATTATAAAATACTCCAAAAAAAGTCAAAATACTAAGCAAAAAAAAAATCCAGAAAAAGTACAATTACTAAGCAAAAAATAACCCTGCAGGAAAAGTAAAAATACGAAGCAAAAAAAAAAAAAACCTCCAAAAGAAAAAATAATGTAAAATTACACCTTTTACAACCGAAATCTCCCCTCCCCCAACACAGACATGAAAATACCATTTCCCAGTTGTCAGCCATAGATCATTATGGCTATTCTTCTCCATAGTAATTTCCACTCAGGTTTCATGGGAGTGTCAGGTGTATGTTGTGTAAGCCGAGGGAGTGGTTTATCTTTTACTACAGGCGTGGAGCAATCTTCATTGTAATATGTGCACGGCAATAATAGTAAATAATAATAGAAAAAAATTGCAAAGAAATACTGAAAACTTAAAAAGTATAATCTTACAAAAATCTAAAAATATTTTCTAAAAGGTTGGAAAATAAAAATAAATATGATATATATAAATATGATATATAATGTGGAATGGAAGTATTGTAGTCCCACAGTAACAATTGACAAGTCCCAGCAATGCATGCAATAATATAATATTTTTTAATACATATGTATAAATATATATATATATATATATATATATATATATATATATACACATATACACATACACAGTATATAAACTTTTGATTACCTTTTCTTAAATAATTTGTATATATAAATATATATTTAGATGTAAAGCTGTGTTATTATATATATATATAAAATATTTTAATCATTAAAAAATAAATTAAATATGTAAAGCTTTGTGTGTTATATATAACTCACAGAGCTTTACATCTAAATATATATTTATAAATACAAATTATTTAAGAAAAGGTAATCAAAAGTTTATATACTGTGATATATATTTATATGTATATAATGTATTAAAAAAAATTATATTATTGCATGAAATTGCTGGAACTTGTATTTCCACATTAGAATTCTGGATCAATAATAATCAGGAAGGATTAGCAGGATGCACTCACCTCTGCTGCTCCCGTCACCTCTGCTATATGCACCAGTGCAGACGCATATATTTTCAGGGGAGTGCGCTAATCAGCTGACCAGGGGGCGGAGTCTAGAAGGAGGAAGGGAGATGCCCTCATCGGCCATCTTAACTAAGGGAAAAAAAAAAACTAAACACAAATATGAACTTTAATACTTCATCAATAATAGTTTCTTGTGATTCACAGTCAGATAAATTGCTATTTTTGTCCCTAAGATCTTTACAATAGTAGGAATATAGTGAGGCGGAACGTTTGTTTCTGTGATGAATGTTCCCGGGAGGGGGAAGCCTTTGGCGGAGCACGGCTCACCCGGAAGTGTCCCTGAGAAGCCTGAGTGACCCACGTGTTAGAGCTCAGCTTGTGCAGTCACGTGTTATCTGTCAGGGAGACCCTGTAAGGAGGAGGTGGGGGGTTCACCTGCAGGTATGGGGGGCTCCTCTCTGCTGAGGTCGTGTATCTATAGGAGGGGGCTGTATAATGGGCATAGGGCTGCCCAGTGTCAGAGGTGGGTATCTAATAGTGAGAAGGAGGACATTGTCAGTTTACTGGCTGAGGCAGAGGTGGACAGAGAAGGCGTAGAAGAGCGCCAGCCATCCAGGTCGCCATTGGACAGCACGGTGGTCCTGTTCCCGGGGCAGGGCAGCCAGCAGGTGGGCATGGCCCGCGGCCTGCTGATGTACCCCAATGTCAGAGCCATGTTCCTGGCTGCCCACAAGGTGCTGGGTTATGACCTGCTGGATCTCTGCCTCAAGGGCCCAGCCGAGCTGCTGAACAAGACGGTGCACTGCCAGCCGGCCGTGTTCATCACCTCCCTGGCCGCAGCCGAGAAACTCAGCCATGACGACCCTGAAGTAAGTACACCTCTCTAAGGCAGCGAGTAGGAGTAGTAGTAGTTCTGCCGTCTTGTCTTGCATTAAACATACATCCCATAGATGTAAATGAGAATTTGTGTAATTCTTCGTTTTTCCTTTTGGTGGCGTTGTAGGAAAACTGCACACTTACAGATGAGGTTCCTGAACGGATTTTGGGCATATTTCTAATCTATTCATCATTTTATATCTTTCTCTTCCTCCAGGCCGTGGAGAACTGTGTGGTGACGGCCGGGTTCAGCGTGGGGGAATTCGCCGCCCTTGTTTTTGCTGGTGCTTTAGATTTTGCAGAAGGTAAGAAGATTTGCAGGACCTTGGCTCAGTGGCCGGGTCAGTATTCCATGGGCCATGTGGACGCCTCCTATCACTGGCTCCTCTTTTGATTAGCCAGCTTCACCCGATGACACCGCCATACTCAGGCTGGATAATCAAAAGAGGAGCCGGTGATGCCAGCAGGTAGGAGGACATTTGCAAGTCTCCTACCTGCGTCATCCATACTGCTGGGCCAAATCCTGCGCACAGAAATCGCGGCTCGTGCCTATGCACTATGCTTTGACCTAGTGCAGGCGCATGTGCACTTATGTTTTCGGCTCTGCCCGCAGTAGATCAAAGCATAGTGCATAGGTACGAGCCCCAATTTCTGTGCGCAGGCGCAAGATTTGGTCCGGCAATGTTGGTGGCATGAGGCTTCTTCCACGGCAATTAAAGCAGGAGGACGGCGAGCAGCCGCCTGGGGAAGAGGGATGGAGAGCCCCAAAACCGCGCCATCGGACCGACCAGATTACCATACAGTGCTGGAGAATTTAAAAAGATTTTTGGGGGTTCTACAGGGGAAGTCAGGGGGTTATATAAGCATTTATGGAATGCAGCACAGGCGCTGCATAAGGTGATAGTTTTATTTCATATAGGACAAAACTGTCGACATGTTCCCTTTAACTTTTACTGACTGTATATTTTTTATCTAGTTATCTAGTGGCATTAGATCAGTGTATGATTTTTTTTTTCTGCATGTGCGGCCCATGCTCCCTTTTTTTTTGTCAGTGTAATTTGCTATAGTCAGCCGATTCCTCAGCTCTCATTCATTTCTACGGACAGTAACTGAGAATGACCACTGTTTCTGATTAATTGGGAACCGTTTAAAAGCTGAAAAAATGTAAAAAAATATATATATTTATTTATATAAATTATTTTTTTATTTTTTTTTGTGCGTGTATATATTATATACTGGAAAACGGGAAAATAATTCCAAGTGCGGTGAAATTGCAAAAAAAAAATGCAATTCCACAATTGTGTTTTTTTTTTTTTTTTTTTTTTTTTTTAAACCATGTTCATTAAATGCTAAAACTGACCTGTCATTATGCCCGGGAAAGATGCTGGCTCATCACCGGAGCCCGCATCAAAGGGGGAGACACGACATAGGACGTATAGATACGTCATGTGTCGTGAAGGGATTAATAAGTTTGTTCGTAAGATTGGATAGTTTTTATGTCTGGAGAATTGTTTATTGCAGCTCTCTATGCGGTGAAAGTCCGAGCGGAGGCCATGCAGGAGGCGTCTGACGCGGTATCTAGCGGGATGCTCTCTGTGGTTGGGACACCTAAGACTAAGTATCACTTGGCCTGTGCTGAGGCTGAAGAGCACTGCAAGATGTTGGGCATAGCAGACCCGGTCTGCAGGGTGGCAAACTTCCTGTTCCCTAATGGCAGAGTCATTGCTGGACATATGGAGGTGAGATTCTGTACATGGCGGTCCTACTTGTTTATCTGCTGCTTCATAGACATAATTGATCTATGGGGATAAAAGTGTTGAGTGGGTCACCTTCATATTGGTTAGGTCAGAAGCGAGATAAGCAGTGATCTAAATAACTGACAGCTGCTTATCTACAATGGGGTGTGAACAGCTCCGGAGGTTGAAATGATAAACGCTGGATCCTTCTTCCTACATCGGTAGATGTGAAGGATTTTGCAGGGCTTCTATAAACATTAAAGGGTTACTCTTATTTTGGAAATTTGTGGCATGTCTACCATGTCTGATAGTCTCACATATCATGACAATAGGGTCTCCTCTTGCTCGGCCTGTGAGGCCCTTTTTGGCTCCTTGAGTCCCTTACGTGGATTCTCTAAGACAAGGATGCCAAAATAAAAAACTTGGACAAAAGTCACGGGGCAACCAGTATATAGTATAATGGGCCGCACCTAGTCCTCCAGGCAGAGTGGTGGGCCCACATAGGGGTGGTTCTGGTGTCGCAGGCCAAATAAAACCACCCTGCGGGCCAGATTTGTCCCATAGGCCAGAGTTTGACATGTATGCTCTAATAAAAACACCCCTCTAACCGTAGCATAGTTCCTCTGCCCATCACAATAATTATTTTATGTCGTCTCTTCCAGGCCATTCAGTTCCTGCAAACAAATTCCAAAAAGTTCTCCCTCGCCCGGACTAAGCTGTTGCCGGTCAGCGGCGCCTTCCACACTCCATTAATGGAGCCGGCTGTGGAGCCTTTACAGAAGGTCCTGAAGACCCTGAACTTCAAGCAGCCACTGATCAAGGTGTACTGTAACGTAGACGGGAAGAGGTACAAGCATGCCTCGGCCATCGAGGACCTCCTGTCCAAGCAGCTGGTCTCCCCTGTAAAGTGGGAACAGACCATGCACGCCATCTACGAGAGGAAACAAGGAACCAACTTTCCTCGCACCTTTGAAATGGGACCGGGAATTCAGCTGGGAACTATGCTCAAGATCTGCAACTTGAAGGCCTGGAGGTCTTATCAAAGTATAGATGTTTTCGAGGAGGAGAAATGAGTCGTCTGGACTTTTATGGGGCCACTGATTCACAAGGAACTGGTTTGATGCCTAAGTCCGCGTCAAAGGCTTCTCCGTTCTCCCCAGGATGACTAAGACTCAACAAGGAGAACCAGGACCCCCTAGATATAGGAACATTGAGGGACACCCCAAATTAAGCTTTGTCTGTGTCCGATCAAGATTCCAGCTCATTAGAGGTGACCCCTTTAATATGAAAACCACTACAGCGATCGGTTGATCACCAGTGGTCCTGCTCCCGAGACCATGGTTGGTTGTTCCCCACACCGCTAATGTTCAGCCTACTACACTATCCAAGTACAGAACAGCCAGGGTTCTTGTTAAAGAGGTTCTTGGGTTACTTGATATAACCTGATTAATGTGGGGTCTCTGATTTTGTAATCAGCGCGATCTAAGAGTAAATCTGGTAGTAAGTGTTACTTTTCCCCACAGTGCCCCCACTGGGGAAAAGAAGTATTGCACATCAATAAGGATGAGGTACGTGATAGGACTGGTCCTCCAGGAAGAGAAGAGATGCAGATCCTGAACATAGGACTTTAGTTTTATTAAGTCACAATTCCCTAAACGGGGTATATAAAAATGTTGTTTTTTTTTGTTTGTAAGTCGGACAACCCGTTTAATGATGCGATCTTTTATCATTTCTCTACGTTTCCACATTTTGCTTCTGTAGAGGTTCATCCTGTATTAAAATCAAAATTTTTGTATTAACCGTGTGTGAAAAAGGGATGAAAAATGTCCGAAGATTTTATATCATCGGATAGGGGATAAAATGTGTGATGGCCGGGAACCACGTCGATCACTAGAATGAGGATCCATTCTGGAGGAGTTTGAATGGCGCGGTGGTCACGCTTGAGCACAGTGTCTGCAGTGACTGTGAGAAGAGGTATTTTAGTTAAAAGTTGATTTTAATCAATAGATCTTGGAATAATAATAATTTCCACAATTGGATGTGTATAAATAAAATGTTCCTGTGCTGAGATAATCTTATAAATGTGCCCCTGCTGTGTACTGTGTAATGGCTGTGTCTGACCGTGCAGGGACATGGTCTGATCATACCACATCTCCTGGACAGGGGGGGAGCAAAAGAGTATACAGACATTACAGCAGGGGATCACAGCTGATTCTTTTTTTGTGATGTAAAACATTGTTTAAAAAACAGGCAGGGAAATGTTTTACATCACAAAAAAGAATCAGCTGTGATCCCCTGCTGTAATGTCAGTATACTCTTTTGCTTCCTCCCCTGCCCAGGAGCTGTGGTATGATCAGACCATGTCCCTGCACGGTCAGACACGGCCATTACACAGTACACAGCAGGGGCACATTTATAAGATTATCTCAGCACAGGAACATTTTATTTATACACATCCAATTGTGGAAATTATTATTATTCCAAGATCTATTGATTAAAATCAACTTTCATTCAATGGCGGCCTGCGCAAAAAAAGCTGCTGCAGTGACACCTGCAGGCAGGAGTCAGTACTGCATTCCAGTAAATAAAAAAAGTTATTCATTCCCCCAAAATCAAGTTATCCTCTATCCATAGGGGATAACTTACTGATCACTGGGGGTCACCCCGCCCCTAGCGGTCCCTGGACCGGTGCTCTGCAGCCCCATCCTGAATGGAGCCAGAGGGGCACCTGCTTGGCTTCTGCTCCCTTCATTGTCTATAAGACTGGAAATAGTCAAGGAAGCGCTCTGCAGCCCTATAGACAGTGAATGAAATGAACGCATCCATTCAGGAATGGGGCTGCAGAATGAGCTAACTGAGAATCTGTCAGTGAGCTTGCTTTGATGGTGAGTTTTACTCTGTATCTGTCAGTTCCTCTTGGCTGATGATCCCGCTTGGCATCACAGCCACTTTTGGCCTGTTTTTATTTTATTTTGTCCCTTACCAGGCCAGTTATAACTTTTTTTTTTTTTTTTTTTTTTTTTTTTTGGCGACATAATCGTATGAGGGCTTGTTCTTTTCGGGTT
Source organism: Phyllobates terribilis (assembly GCF_046119375.1). Taxonomy (NCBI): domain Eukaryota; kingdom Metazoa; phylum Chordata; class Amphibia; order Anura; family Dendrobatidae; genus Phyllobates; species Phyllobates terribilis. Next base: position 161,779,818 of record NW_027362770.1, read on the forward strand.
GAGTTGTATCTGTCATCATATTTTGGGGTACATATAACTTTTATTAACTCTTTATGGGAAAAATTATAAACAAAATAGCAATTCTACCACTTTTTACGCTATTTAGCGTGTTTTACAAATAAAGTGTTAACTTTTACTCGGTAGGTCTTAGACTGTCACAGAGAAGTTCAGAAAAAGACAGATATGCATTACAAATTCCATGTCAGAGCAAGCTCGCTGATGGATTTTCTGTTGACTCATGTAGCCGCCAACGTGCAGACAAACGGAATTTGTCAAAGCCAAAAAGTACTGACCTAGTTTACTTTTAGAATACATTCGCACAGTACTCTGCCTGGCTGATTTTATCTTGTGCATCATTGTTAGCTGGTTTCTATCAGAGCCCAATTCTCCTGCAATCCTTGTAATTACCAGGCGAAGCAGAGCTGTGTTTGTTGGCTGGTGCAGACAGATTATTGATGTGAAACTGCAAATGCTGCTCTGTTGATGCATATGGCAGAAGTTAATCTTCTGCCATTGTGGTGGAGTGCAGCAGAATTGAACTCTGCTATAAACCAGCAAACAATGATGTAATAAAACGCAGGCATCTATACTGATGTACATGGCAGAAGATAAAGTCGGCGAAGCAGCGGGGTGCACAGAAGCATATGGTAAATTCTACATTTAAATTGGCCTGCTAATAACTTAGGGGTGGGGGGCTAGTAATGAGCACATAGGAGTGTGGAGAGGGGGGGGTCTGCAGCACTAAGAAGAAGCAAGTGCTGCTGAGAAATGTACTTTTAGCAGTGTAAGAATAGGGTCGCCCATTCAGCTATGTGAAGCTGTATGCAGAAGGGTCAGATAGAGATGGAAAAAGACATAAAGGTACAAGAAAGAAACTTTGTCGGGCTTGTTTTGTATATTAACAATAAGTATTCATATTTTTGTGCTTTGTGAAAAAAAGTGATTTTCGGAATCACCTTTCAGAACAGCACTGTATCAGCATGTACTTTCTGAGGCTCTGGTGTAACAGTTTTAGATTATGTGCCATGTCTTTGTTTTCTGCCTCTGATTTTGTTCCTTTTTTATTCCACCTACATTTTCTAGATGGCTTAGTAGTTCCCTCTCAAATGGAGTCTATGTATCCTATGTGATTTATCTTTAACGCCGCAGAGTCTGTATATCCTGAGATGCAGCTTCAGCCCGGCTTCCTTGGCTTCTGCTTGTGATATGTTTATTCCTGTGCTTTCTTACAAGCAGGAGCCAGGCTGAAGCTGCATTTCTTAGAATACATTGAGACTCTGCAGTGTGAAGATACATTGCATTGGGTTCACTGAGACTGCTGTATACATTGCATTGGGTTCACTGAGACTCTACACCCCGCCCTCACAGATAGTATAGACAGTGGGAGTTGGGGGAGTTTAATAACTCTGGAGTTAATCATTGTATGGACCCATGTAGTAGAACATTTCTCTGTACTAAAAAACAGAAGCAATATCTTTAGCTACTAAGAGAATCTAGAGGATAAAGCAGGGCACTGCTAGGTCAGGAGTGGAGGTGCCTGAGAGATTTTATAGGCAAGGAGCAAGGATGTACTATACAGTCATGGCTGAAAGTGTTGGCACCCTTGAAATTGTTCCAAAAAATGAAGTATTTCTCCCAGAACATTGTCACAATTCCACACCTTTTGTTATACACATGTGTATTTCCTTTGTGCGAATTGGAACAACAGAAATAAAACGAATTGAACATAATTTCACACAAAACCCCAAAAATGAGCCGGATAAAATTGTTGGCACCCTCAACTTTAATATTTGGTTGCACACCCTTTAAAATAAATAACTGCAATCAATCGCTTCCTATAACCATCAGCTTCTTACACTTCTCAGCTGGAATCTTGGACTCTTCTTTTGTAAACTGCTCCAGGTCTCTCATATGTGAAGGCGTCTTCTCCCAACAGCAATTATAAGATCTCTCCGCAGGTGATCAATGGGATTTAGAATAGAGAACTTCGGCACTCCGGTTGTACTGATGAAAAATGACTTTATTGCAGAAGATAAAGCCTTTACTTGCAAAACCAAGAATTATGCATCAACGTTTCGACCTATTTGGTCTTTTTCAACATATTTTCTGAATAAACAAAAAGCAATATGTAAAAAAATTGATAAGGTCTAACCATTTATATTATACTATATCAGGGATACAGTCAAAACATAAAGCAATCGTGATAAAATAGCAATGGCAGTCCAAAGACTGCTCTCACTCCAGCGTGCATGTCCGGATGTTCCTCTGAGGGCGCACACGCATCGTTAGGGTTCTAATCAGTCCCTATGGGTGGACATATATAAAGAGGGGTATGCCCCACACACAAACACACGGCATGGCTTACCGTCGCATCTATTTGGAAGGCATCTTCTAATCCGCAGGTATGCCTCCTAATGAGGATAGATCCTAAACATGATACATGTTATAGCCAGTCCTAAAGTTCTCTTTCATGTCTTTATTTTCTTTTCTTCCACCTAGCCAATCAATCCAGCTCCCATAGCTTGCAGAATGCTCTGAACTTACAAAAACCTTACACTCAGTAAGTCCTGAACATTTTTTCCTTTTCTCTTTCTTTTTTTCTCCCTTTTTTTCCCCCTTTGAATATTTTTCTATTACTAATTGGTGACACTGCTTTGCTACCATTCCTCTAGTTATGCCTGTATACGCAGGACTGCCATTGCTATTTTATCACGATTGCTTTATGTTTTGACTGTATCCCTGATATAGTCTAATATATATAATCGTCTTATCCCGTCTGTCTGTCTGTCCTTCTGTCCAGGAAATCCCGCATCGCTGATAGGTCCGGCCGCAGCCAATCAGCGATGCGGGATTTCAGAAAAAGATGGCCGTTAGCGGCTCATCTGCCGCACGGAGGTCAGCGGCGTTGCAGCCGGGAGATGACCGGCGCTAGCCGCTCATCTCCCCGCTGCTGGCAGCACAAGTACCCCGACAGGCGGCGCCGCTGACCTCCCGACGGCAAGTGTGAAGGGAGGACCGGGGAGCGGCGCCGCCGGTCGGGATACTTCTGCTGCGAGCAGCCGCTCATCTCCCGGCTGCTCGCAGCAGAAGTACCCGCACAGGCAGCGCCGATCCCCGGTCCTCACTAATACGATTCGCTGATTGGTCGCAGCATCTCCATGCGGCTACCGTCGGGAGATCAGCGGCTAGGGCGATTTTGGCACCAAATTTAAACACCGCTCTGCTGATTGCGCCCGGTCGGCCGCATACATATTCTAGAATACCCGATGCATTAGAATCGGGCCACCATCTAGTATAATATAAATGGTTATACCTTGTCAATTTTTTGACATATTGCTTATTGTTTTGTTTATTCAGAAAATATCTTGAAAAAGACCAAATAGGTCGAAACGTTGATGTATAATTCTTGGTTTTGCCAGTAAGGGATGTATCTTCTGCAATAAAGTCATTTTTCATCAGTAAAACCGGAGTGCCGAGGTTCTCTTCATATTTTGAACTACTTTTTTTCTTCAGAGCACCCAAATAGAACAGTGAGCGACCCCTCTCTTTTTTACCAATGGGATTTAGATCCGGACTCATTGCTGCCACTTCAGAACTCTCCAGCGCTTTGTTTCCATCCATTTCTGGGGGCTTCTTGAAGTATGTTTGGGGTCATTGTCCTGCTGTAAGACCCATGACCTACGACGCAAACCCAGCTTTCTGACAGTGGGCACTGCATTGTAACCCAAAATCCTCTGGTAATCTTCAGATTTCATGATGCGTTGCACACAGTCAAGACACCCAGAGGCAGCAAAACAACCCCAAAACATATTTGAACCTCCGCCATATCTGACTGTAGGTATTGTGTTCTTTTCTTTTTAGGCCTCATTAAATTTTTGGCAAACAGTAGAATGATGTGCTTTATCAAAAAGCTCTATCTTAATCTCATCTGTCCACAAGATGCTTTCCCAGAAGGATTTTGGCTTACTTATGTACATTTTGGCAAACTGCAGTCTAGTTTTTTATGTCTGTGTCAGCAGTGGGGTCCTCCTGTGTCTCCTGCCATAGCGTTTAATTTCATTCAAATGTCGATAGTTTGCGCTGACACTGATGCACCCTTAGTCTGCAGGAGAGCTTGAATTTCTTAGGAACTTGATTGGGGCTGCTTATCCACCATCCGAACTATCCTGCATTACCACCTTTCATTCATTTTTCTCTGCCATCCATCTACAGGGAAATTAGCTACAGTGCCATGGGTTGTAAACTTTTTGCTTATATTGCTCATTGTGGACAAAGGAACATCAAGATCTCTGGAGATGGACTTGTAACCTTGAGATTGTTGATATTTTTCAACAATTTTGATTCTCAAGTCCTCACACAGTTCTCTACTCCTCTTTCGGTTCTCCATGATTAGTGTGGCACACACAGACACACAATGCAGAAATTGAGTCAACATTAGTGTTGAGCGATACCTTCCGATATCGGGAAATATCTGATCGGATTGGATCGGACCGATACCGAAAAAGTATCGGATATCGCCGATTCCGATACCGGAAACCAATGCAAGTCAATGGGACAGAAATATCGGAATGAAAATAAACCCTTTCTTTCCTTGTAGGTTAATTCTACATGAAGGAAAACAACTAAGAATAATGTAGAATGTATTGGGGGAGGTGGGGGAGACAATAAAGGCATAGAGGTTTAGCCCAATCAAATGGAATAGCAGGAATAAATATTTTTTTAAGACGTTCTGAGTTACGGAAATATTGACTGTTAAGTATTTTTATATTTTGTCAGATATTTATGTTTCACTACTTCCATGCTCTTCACCTTCTTTTTTACTTCTCCCACACTTTCTCCTTCATCATCCTCAGCATCTTTTTCATCCTCTTCTTCACCTTCTTCTTCTTCACCTTCTTCGTATTATTCTTTTTTTTTTTACATTCTTCATATTCTACTTCTTCATCTTCTTCATATTCTTCTGCTTCATCATATTCTTATTTGTGACAGGCATTCCTGTAGTTGTTATCTATAAAAGGTTGGACATTACACCTTTCGTTCTGCCCGTCACAAAAGATTTACAACAGGATTTGTCCGCGTTCAGTTTGGCCTGCAGCAGCAGGTCTTCTCCAGGGGCACCACGAGGAGGAACGGACTCACCCCCATACACTGCTTAGTCATCTTCTGCTTATAATTTAGATATTATCTTTTGCTCTGATTTTTAGTCTTATGCTTAATGTTCTTCCGCTATTTGTTCTGCAGCTTCTTGTATTTCTGCTTCTTGGTTTTCTGTCTCTTGTTCTTCTGTATCTTGGTGCTTGTCTTCTCTTCTTTGTCCTCTTGGTCAACTTCTTCAGGGTCATCTTCTTGGTCTTCTTCGGGGTGGTCTTCAGGGTCGTCGTCTTCGGGGGTCCTCGTCTTCGGGGTCCTCGTCTTCTTCGGGTTGGTCTTCTGGGTCCTCGTCTTCGGGGTCCTCGTCTTCTTCGGGGTGGTCTTCGGGGTCCTCGTCTTCTTCGGGGTGGTCTTCAGGGTCCTCGTCTTCAGGGTCGTTGTCTTCGGGGTCCTCGTTTTCTTAGGGTTGGTCTTCAGGGTCCTCGTCTTCAGGGTCCTCGTCAGGGAGATCCAGAGTGATTACCAAGAACGATTTCAAAAAGCTTGAACTTGGAAATGTAGCAGAAGGTACAAGAAAGCTGAGGAACTACCGAGAACCAGCTGACGGTACTGGAACCCGGATGGGTAGCAGAAGGTACAAGAGCCAATGGAACTGCCGAAGACCAGCTGACGGTACTGGAACTCGGTTACTAAGCAGGAGGTACCTGTGCCAGAAAGCACTACCAAGTACCAGCAGACGTTGGTGGAACTTGGATACCGAGAAGGAGGCACCTAATCCAAAGGCACTGCCGAGAACCAGCTGACGGTACTGGAACCCGGATGGGTAGCAGAAGGTACCCATGTAAAAAAAAGTTCAAGGCCGCGAGCCGACCGCAGTTACCAAAACCCACAGTCCTACAGGGGGTGCTTGTCCTATTGGCACTATGGAACCAGCCTTCATTGCCTGATCCCGCAGCCCACATAGGAGTCACCTAAACTGCAGGCACCATAGAGTCGGCTAACCCGACCGCAACACGACAGGACAACGCATTGGAGGCAAAGTGACGTTGACACTACCCGGAAACAGCTGGCGTGCTGGAACCAGGCTGGGCAGGAGGGAGTACCCGTACCAAAGTCACTGCCGAGAACCAGCTGACGGTACTGGAACCCGGATGGGTAGTAGAAGGTACAAAAGCAAATGGAACTACCGAGGACCAGCTGACGGTACTGGAACCCGGATGGGTAGCAGAAGGTACAAGAGACAATGGAACTGCCGAAGACCAGCTGACGGTACTGGAACTCGGTTACTAAGCAGGAGGTACCTGTGCCAGAGAGCACTACCAAGGACCAGCAGACGTTGGTGGAACTTGGATACCGAGAAGGAGGCACCTAATCCAAAGGCACTGCCGAGAACCAGCTGACGGTACTGGAACCCGGATGGGTAGTAGAAGGTACAAGAGCAAATGGAACTACCGAGAACCAGCTGGCGGTGCTGGAACCCAGGGTAAATACTAAAAACAGAGTGGAGCCAGAGGTGTAATTGGAGGAGGTTTTAAATCAGTAGTACAGTGGATGTGGACAGAGCAGGAGAAATTGCCGTCCGCACAGCAGGGGAACAGCTGACGTTACTGAACCCCAATAACATGGCAGCAAGTGTTGACTGTGCAGACGGCACTTCCGAGCGCCAACTGGCGGTGTTGGAGCTCAGGGATAATACTGAAAACAAAGGAGCCAGAGGTGTAATTGGAGCAACTTTAAAATCTGTAGTAGTGAGAATGTGGACAGAGCAGGAGAAATTGCCGTCCGCACAGCAGGGGAACAGCTGACGTTACTGAACCCCAATGACACGGCAGCAAGTGTTGACTGTGCAGACGGCACTTCCGAGCGCCAACTGGCGGTGTTGGAGCTCAGGGATAATACTGAAAACAGAGGAGCCAGAGGTGTAATTGGAGCAACTTTAAAATCTGTAGTAGTGAGAATGTGGACAGAGCAGGAGAAATTGCCGTCCGCACAGCAGGGGAACAGCTGACGTTACTGAACCCCAATGACACGGCAGCAAGTGTTGACTGTGCAGACGGCACTTCCGAGCGCCAACTGGCGGTGTTGGAGCTCAGGGATTACAGTTCAGGTGGTAAAAACATGAACAGAACAGGAGACCTGGATACTTTTGTCAACCAATTATTTATTCTGGAAGAGGACTGGCAAATTCATGAGAGATCCAGGCCTTGTTCATTTTGAGAAAAGTAAGCCGGTCAACGTTATCGGAGGATAGTCGCATGCGACGGTCTGTTAGTACACCACCTGCGGCACTAAAGACGCGTTCCGATAATACACTAGCAGCAGGGCAAGCTAGCACCTCCAATGCATACTGGCTAAGCTCTGGCCTTGTATCCAGCTTACAGACCCAAAACTTGAAGGGAGAAGAGCCGTCTGGGAGTACACTAAGAGGGCAAGACATGTAGTCTGTCACCATCTGACGGAAACGTTGCCTCCTGCTGACTGGAGCCGTCTGTGATGGTGTAGACATTTGTGGCGGCGGGGACACAAAACTTTGCCACATTTCGGCCATACTGATCTTGCCTTGTGCTGAGGCGCTGCTTCTGCTCCCTCTTTGTGCAGAGCTTCCTCCACTGCCTCGACGCACTGAGCTGCTTTGTAAAGCACTAGCAGCACTGCTCTCGGTTGGAATGGAGAACATGATGGAATGCACCAGTGCATCTTGGTACTCCCGCATTTTACGCTCCCGGTTCAACGGTGTTATGAGGCTTTGTAAGTTGTCCCGGTAGCGAGGATCTAGGAGGGTGGACACCCAATAATCAGCCGTGTTGAGAATGTGGGCGATGCGGCGGTCGTTTCTCAGGCACTGCAGCATGAAATCAACCATGTGCTGCAGACTGCCAACTGGCCAAGAAACTCTGTCCCCTGCTTGAGGCGTGATCTCTGCCTGCTCTGCATCACCCCACCCTCGCTCTAGATACTGACTACTAGAGCATTGTGTACCTCCCTCCTCTGGACAGATGTCTTCCTCATCCATTGACTCCTCCTCATCCTCCTCACAAAGTGTCCCCTGCCTAGGCCTTTGTGAGGAACCACGTTGCGCAGACTGTAGAGAAGCAGATGGCATTTGTGACTCCTCATCCTCCACCTCTTCCAAAACCTCGTCCCTTAGTGCTTGCAGTGTTTTTTCAAGCAGGCAGATAAGGGGGATAGTCATGCTGACTAGTGCATCATCTGCACTCGCCATCCGCGTGGAATAATCGAAGGCACGCAAAACGTGGCAAATGTCCTTCATAGAGGCCCACTCGGTGGTGGTGAAGTGTGAACGGCGCGCACTGCGACTTGTTTGCGCCTGCTGCAGCTGGTACTCCATTACTGCTGCCTGCTGCTCACACAACCTCTCCAACATATGTAACGTTGAATTCCACCTGGTGGGTAGGTCACATATGATGCGATGTTCCGGAAGACGTAATCGGCGCTGCAGAGCTGCAATGCGTGATCTTGCATTGCTGGAACGCCACAAGTGAGCGCACTCTATGCGGACCTTGTGAAGCAGTGCATCAAGATCCGGATAGTCCCTCAAAAAACTCTGCACGACCAAGTTGAGCACATGTGCCAGACATGGGATGTGAGTGAGGTTGCCTAGGCCCAGAGCTGCCACCAGATTTCGGCCATTGTCACACACTACCATGCCTGGCTGGAGATTCGCTGGCACAAACCACACGTCGCTCTGCTGCTTGATGGCAATCCAGAGCTCCTGCGCTGTGTGGCTTCGATTCCCCAAAGAAATTAATTTTAATACGGCCTGTTGACGTTTGGCCACGGCTGTGCTCATATTGGTCACCATAACAGGTAACCGTTCACGGGTCGATGTGGAGGTAGACCGTGACGGCTCCTGCAGCGCTGATTCAGAGGAACTGGAGTATGAGGAGTAGAGATGAGCGTTGTTCTACTCGAACTGTTCGCCAATCTCAAATTCGAGCTGTTTTGGGCGGTGTTCGAGCCGTTCGGCGAACACGAACGATTTGAGAAAAATTCGGCTGTTCGAGGTTATGTTCGATAACTGTTCGTGCACCAAAATCATAACTGGATTTTTTCTCAGTAATGATGAAAATTAATGTTAATACGCAGTTTGAGTGTACAGCGGGGTGGGGGGAGGGGCAGGGGATGGATCTCTGCAGGAATAATGAAGATCTCCATTTTTTTTTCTCTTTCCCGCATTTGCAGTGGGGAGGTGCAATCTGTCAGCCTATCAGCAGCGCACACACGGAGCGAAGTGCTGTTTTTCACACAAGCAAGGGCATGTGTCATTGGCAGTGTATGTCACATGTCCTTGCCCTATAAGACCCAGCCATTTTCCCCGTCGCCACCATTTTCTCACTGCTGCAGCTGCGTGTTAGACGGCACCGCTGTTGCTGTGTGCGCTATACCTTGTTAATTTCAAGCCAATTTTCGCACAAATCTACAGATAGCTTGGGAGTAGGGAATAGTTGTGATTGCAGTCCTTTTAAGGACTAGGTTACAGCATTTCCTACGACTTTTATCAGGGAGGTCTGTGCTCTTAAATAGGTTGTGGGAGTAAAGACTAATTGTAATTGCAGTCCTTTTCAGGACTAGGTTACATCAGTTCCTATCAGTTTTTGCCAGGCAGGTCTGTGCCAGTGCTGTGCAAGTTTTTTTCACAGCATTTGGCTGAATCTAGCAAAGCTAATCCTTTTTGGCCTATTGCAGAGTGTGTTAGTCAGTGGAGTAGCCTATCTGTGTTGCAAGATATACCACCTGTGTATAGAATACCAATTTTTTTACTGCACCTAGTGAAGTAAAATCTTTTGGGCATAGCATCATTCTATTAGTCCATCTATACTGACCTCCATCAGGTTGCAAATTGAATATAATTTTTTTCTGCATCTAGCTCTGAAAAAATATTTGGCCTTCTAGCAGTGTGTGGGACTTTCTCTATTAGTCCATCTATACTGACCTCCATCAGGTTGCAAATTAAAAATAATTTTTATCTGCATCTACCTCTGAAAAAAATATTTGGCCTTCTAGCAGGGTGTGGGACTTGGTCTATTAGTCCATCTATACTGACCTCCATCAGGTTGCAAACTGAATATAATTTTTTTCTGCATCTAGCTCTGAAAAAATATTTGGCCTTCTAGCAGTGTGTGGGACTTGTTCTATTAGTCCATCCATACTGACCTCCATCAGGTTGCAAATTAAAAATAATTTTTTTCTGCATCTAGCTCTGAAAAAATATTTGGGCTTCTAGCAGTGTGTGGGACTTGGTCTATTAGTCCATCTATACTGACCTCCATCAGGTTGCAAATTCAAAATAATTTTTTGTCTGCATCTAGCTCTGAAAAAATATTTGGCCTTCTAGCAGTGTGTGGGACTTTCTCTATTAGTCCATCTATACTGACCTCCATCAGGTTGCAAATTAAAAATAATTTTTATCTGCATCTACCTCTGAAAAAATATTTGGCCTTCTAGCAGGGTGTGGGACTTGGTCTATTAGTCCATCTATACTGACCTCCATCAGGTTGCAAACTGAATATAATTTTTTTCTGCATCTAGCTCTGAAAAAATATTTGGCCTTCTAGCAGTGTGTGGGACTTGGTCTATTAGTCCATCTATACTGACCTCCATCAGGTTGCAAATTCAAAATAATTTTTTGTCTGCATCTAGCTCTGAAAAAATATTTGGCCTTCTAGCAGTGTGTGGGACTTTCTCTATTAGTCCATCTATACTGACCTCCATCAGGTTGCAAACTGAATATATTTCTTTTCTGCATCTACCTCTGAAAAAATATTTGGGCTTCTAGCTGTGTGTGGGACTTGTTCTATTAGTCCATCTATACTGACCTCCATCAGGTTGCAAATCGAATATAATTTTTTTCTGCATCTAACCCAGCCAATAGTTTTGGCCTAATACCACAGTTTGGCCGCTCAGCTCTGCTCGGTTACCATCCATTGTTTTTTTGTGCAAACAACTCCAGAGTTGTGAATTAGTTAACCACCAAAATGAGTGGAAAAAGGCCTGCTGCTGGTGGAAAGGGGAATAGGCGTGTTGGGAAGGGGAAAAAAGGTTGTGTCCGTGGGGTAGGTGTTAAAGCAACAGTAACATCTGCAGAAGAAAGACCATCTTCCAGCCAAACTAAAATGTCTACTTCTTTTAGCGGACAATGTGATAAGATCCCTTTCTTACGGCCACGCCAATCGCTACAAATTCCAGATGAGGCACAAAAACAGCAGGTGCTTCAACGGATATCAAGTGCTCCTTTAAGTGGGCTCTCCTCCACATCAACTTCAACATCACAAATACTCCAGTCCTCAAAGGTGTCACCCCAATCGCACTTGCTTCCTCACAGCTCCCAAATCTCCAGCTGCCCGTCTGAGTATGAGGTAGAACAGATGGTTGAGTCTGCAGAGCTGTTTACTCATACTATAGCCTGGGAATCAGAGGTCGACTCCAGCGCTTCTGTGAATCCAGACGAGGAAATGATCTGCACTGATGCCCAGAATCTTTGAGTGGGATCCAGGACCAGACGCAGAAGGTTCTGACCATAATGTAGACCCTCATTCCCAAACTGTAACTCCTGTTGGTGGAGACAATGAGGAAGACGATGATAAGACTCAAATACCTGATTGGAGCGACAACTTTAGTTTTTTGTCAGGGCAGGAACAGGTTGGCTCTGAGGACGACGGGTGTGATAACGCACAGGGTGATGATGATGAGGTTGGAGATCCCACTTACTGTCAACCCACAGTCAACCAAGAGATGAGGTCAGCAGAGGAGGTGGAGGAAGATGCTAGTGACGACGAGGTCAGGTTGCGCCTTCCTGGACAGAGACGTAGTACTGGAAGCACGTCAACAACTGCATCCTCAAACACAACTCTGCCTCTCACCACAAGTCGTGGTGGCTCTTCAGGTCGCATGGGTGCTAAGCCTTGCATAGCCTGGGCATTTTTTCAGATCGATAAAGATGACCCAACTCGTGTTATCTGTAACATTTGTCAGCAAAAGCTAAGTAGAGGCCAAAAAATACATAGTTTGAGTACTTCATGCATGAACCGGCACATGGACATGAAGCATAAGTTGCAGTGGGAAGCTCAGTGTGCTACAATGCGGCCTAGCCAGCCGGGCCAACCACCGTCTGCCATATCTTGTGCATCCGCGGACTCTTCATCCTCTGTGACTGGGGGGACAGCAGTCACACCTGTTTTGGGCTGCTGTCCAAGTCTTGCCGTCCCCACGAGTTGTGCGTCAATCCTCTTTATGTCAAAGTTCCTCCACTGCTTCTGCCTCCTCAACCTCCTCTCGGTCTTCCACCTGCACCCAAAGCCTGTCTGGTCATGCCACAAGCTTTGTAACTGCGCAGAAGGAATCCTGCACACCTCCTTACTATGCTGGCAGTAGGTCTCAACGTCATCAGGCGGTTTTTACTTTGAAATGTCTGGGAAATGTGAGTCACACAGCTGAGGAGTTGTGGTCAGCTCTGGAGAACCAATTTCATGAATGGTTGTCTCCACTGGACCTGAAACCAGGGAAGGCCGTGTGCGACAATGCTGCAAACCTGGGTGCGGCCCTTCGCCGGGGCAATGTCACACACGTGCCTTGTATGGCTCACATGTTGAACCTGGTTGTCCAGCAATTTTTAGCCCACTATCCCAGACTAGATGGCCTTCTGCAGAGGGCACGGTCGCTGTGTGCTCACTTCCGCCGTTCGCATCCCGCAGCTCAGCAACTTACATCTCTACAGAAGTCGTTGGGCCTGCCACTTCACCGGCTAAAATGCGATGTGCCTACCCGGTGGAATTCAACTCTGCACATGTTGCAGCGACTGTGGCAGCACCGACAAGCCCTGGTGCAATACGTTCTGACGTATAGCCTGGGCCAACGAGATCCAGAGGTGGGGCAAATCACGCTGGAGGAGTGGTCTCATATCAGGGACCTATGCACCCTTCTGCACAGTTTTGAAATGGCGACGAAGATGTTTAGTGCTGACGATGCCATTATCAGCATGACTATTCCGATGATTTACATGCTGGAGCACATGTTTAACAGAATTCGGAGTCAGGTGGTGGCACAAGAGGAGGTGGAGGAAGTAGAGAAGGAGGAGTTGTATGCCGAAGGGCTAACATCTGCAAGGTCCAGACGGTCGGCAGCACCAAGGCGGCAGGCATGTGAGGGTGGGGGAGATGGTTTTACCAGGCCGCATGGTAGCAGCCAAACTAGTGAGGAAGGTGCAGGAGCCCAGGAAGAAGTGGAGGACGAACTGATGGAAGACTCATCAGATGAGGGAGACCTTGATCACATTTCTGTTGTGCGAGGTTGGGGGGAGAGGACAGAGGAAGGAAGCATGATTGTTACCTCGCCACCAACACAACAGGGACTTGGTGCTCCTGGATGCGCAACACACATGAGTGCCTTCTTGCTGCACTACCTGCAACATGACCCTCGAATTGTGAGAATTAGAAATAATCCTGACTACTGGGTTGCCACACTGTTAGATCCCCGGTACAAAAGTAAATTTGCAGAAATTATTCCTGCCATAGAAAGGGATGCACGCATACAGGAGTATCAGCAGAGACTGTTGCAGAATCTTACATGTGCTTTTCCACAAAACACCAGTGGTGCACGTAGTGAATCTCACAGTTCCAACTTGCCAACCGTGGGACCGTCAAGTGTTCAGCACTCAAACCGTAACAGAACCACAGTATCTGCTGGTAACATCAATTTTGCGGACTCATTTCACCACTTTTTTAGCCCATCCTTTGCAAGGCCACAGGAGACAAGAAGTCTGACACATAGTCAACGCCTAGAGACGATGGTACAGGAGTATCTCCAAGTAAACATTGAAGCCATGACTGTGTCACTGGACCCTTGCTCTTTTTGGGCTTCCAATCTGGATAAATGGCCAGAGCTAGCCACTTACGCCTTGGAGATCTTGTCATGCCCCGCAGCCAGCGTTCTGTCTGAACGTGTGTTCAGCGCTGCTGGTGGTGTGCTGACAGATAAGCGCACGCGGCTCTCCACTGATAATGTAGACAGACTCACGTTCATAAAGATGAACAAATCATGGATCCGAAACGACTTTTCTACCCCTGTGTCATCCTGGGGAGAGTAAAAGCTTGATGATTGGTTAAAATCACCCTACCAACCGTTTTAAGCTTTCAAATTACTAATCATGTTTATCTGTATCTTGGCTGGAAAATAATTTGGGCTTTGTAGCAGTGTGCAGCACTGATTCTATTAGGCCATCTATAATAAGCTCCACCAAATTTAAAATTACTAATCATGTTTATCTGTATCTTGACTGGAAAATAATTTGGGCTTTGTAGCAGTGTGCAGCACTGATCCTATTAGGCCATCTATACTAAGCTCCACCAGATTTAAAATTAATAATAATTTTTAGCTGCATCTAGCCCGGAAAATAATTTTGGGGCTCCGAGATGCGCAAGACACATAAGTGCCTTCTTGCTGCACTACCTGCAACATGACCCTCATATTGTCAGAATTCAAAGTAATCATGACTACTGGGTTGCCACACTCTTAGATCCCCCAAACTTTTCGATCAACCTTTTCATTTTAATAAAGACCAAAAAAATGGTCATTTTTGAAATTATAAGCATTAGCAGGTTATTAGAAACTGAAATCAAACAGTTTTCAACTCAAAACTTTATTCTAGGTGATGTTACATTTTCACATAGGACCCCTTGTTCGAAAGGAGCTTCTGAACTCTCTCGTCCATTGAATTTGTCAGGTTTTGGATGGTTTCTGCTTCTATTGTTTTGCATGAGGACAGAATACCCTCCCAGAGCTGTTGCTTAGATGTGAACTGCCTCCCGCCATCATAGACACTCCTTTTGATGATGCTCCAGAGGTTCTGAATGGGGTAGAGGTCAGGGGAGCATGGGGGTCATACCATAAGTTTGTCCCCTTTTATGCCCATATCAGCCAGAGATGCAGATGTTTTATGTGCAGCATGAGATGGTGCATTATCATGCAAAAAAATGATCTTGCTGTGAAATACATGGTTCTTCTTCTTGAACCATGGCAGGAAGTGCTGTTTGAGAAAATCCACATACATTATGGAGTTCATCTTTAGCGCCTTCAGGGATCCTAAAGGGGCCGACAATCTCTCTCCCCATGATTCCAGCCCAAAACATTACTCCACCTCCTCCTTGTTGGCGCTGTAGCCGTGTTTGCGTGGGGTGTCCATCAACCAGCCATCCTCCACTCCATCCATCTGGACCATCGAGCGCTGCACGGCACTCATCCGTGAACAAAACAGTTTTGAAATCAGTCTTCATGTAATGTTTAGCCCACTGGAGCCGTTTCTGTTTGTGTGAAGTGGATAGAGGAGGTCGACAGGATGGCGTATGCACAGCTGCAAACCTCTGAAGGACCCTGCATCTTGTTGTTCGGGGGACGTTGGAGGCACCAGCAGCTTCAAAAACTTGTCTGCTGCTATGACAAGGCTTTTTTGCCGCTGCTCTTTTAACCTGACGTAATTGCCTGTAGGAAAGAGTCCTCAATTTGCCCTTATCAGCACGCACACGTGTGTACTGTGAATCGGCTACATACTTCTTGATTGCCAAGACACTTCATCCTGATCATCGCACAATGTTGATTGTAGTCATGCCTTGACCTAAACACTCCACAATTTGTTGCTTCTCAGCAGCCGACACATCCTTTTTCTTTCCCATTTTGGCAGAAAATGTAGGCTGCTTAATAATGTGAGACAGCCTTCTTAAGTAGTCTTGCCTTTCATTGGACACACCTGCCAAACTAATTAGCACAGGTGTCTGCAATTGCTTACAGTGATATAAAGAGCCCTGACACACATCACCATCAATGAGTTTAACTGACAAACAAACAAATTCTTCCCTTATCACTCCTAAACACTTTTTGCATAATAATTTGGAACGCGGTGTACATGTGCTTTTCCACAAAACACCAGTGGTTCACGTAGTGAATCTTACAGTTCTAACTTGCCAACCGTGGTCTGTATGGAATTGTTCAATAAAGGGCCCAAAATTAAGATAACATAGATGGGAGAGGTCTCTATGAATAGGAATTCCTAAGTATTTGATACCCTGTGAGGGACAGGCAAAGGGACAGTTGGACTGGATGGAATCCTATATGGATTTAGGGAGGGAGACATCGAGGGCCTCAGACTTCGCTGCATTGATTTTAAAATTTGACCATGTAACAAAGTGATCTATTTCAGCCATAACAGCATGGATGGATATATGTGATTGAGTGATATATACTAGGACATCATCAGCAAATAGAGAGCACTTGTACTCGGTGCCTCCCACCTCAATCCACCTAATATTGGGGTTATGGCGAATTGATGAGAGCAGGTGCTCCGTCACTAGGATGTATAAGAGAGGGGACAGAGGACATCCCTGCCTTGTCCCATTGGTGATTGTGAAAGGTGATGAAAATGTTCTGATGCACCCCCTGGGCCTTGGGACACCCGGAGCCGGACCCTTTTTGGTGGATGCTGGTGGTTGTAGTCTCCGTGGCGGCGACCCGGTTCCGTGGCTCAGGGTGGTCAAACCAGTGGCGGAACTATTTATGTGGTTTTGATGTTTAAATGTCTGACTATGCCACCCGTGGATTGCTGTCAGAGTGAACCGCCGCTACAGGGCAGACCACTGAGGCTGGTGTTGTGGGTGCAGCAGAGCGTAGCATAACTCCCCACGGGAGGAGTATAGCCTCAGGGCAGTGTATGCGGAGGATGGGGGTGATGGTGCAGGGCAGCAGCAGTAACGACACGGAGTCAGTGATGCAGTTCAGGGCCTTTACTCACAGTTCTTTTTATCCAGACCACTTCTGCAGGTAACGGCTGCCCACGTCGCACTGTGCTCACCAGGTGAGGGGCTCAGACAACTCCCAGATAACTTTGGAGCGCTTCACAGGACCCCCTTTGTGTGTCCTTTGTCTGGCCTTTCTTACCAACACTTCTGTCCGGCTGCCTCGGGCCTCCTCTTGGTAAACTTGGCGCCAGTTTCCCTGACCCTATGTGGTGCCTTCCTAGCGGGTGTAGCGAGGGGCTGCGCCACATAAAATGTCACAGCCTCCGGTTTCTAGCTGAGGGTCATTTCCTGCCTCTACTAGTTTCGCGGACCGGTCTCCCCCTTTGGCCTGACCCCTCCACGCAGGTGGATTCGGGCGTGCGGTGGCGACTCGCCCGTCCGCACCCCTGGGATCCCTTCATTCCTCGTTCCTGGAGCCTCTTCCTTCCTTCTCCCTCTTCCAGGCCTGGGCCTCTGTTACTAGGCCCGCCTCCGGAGCAGAGCTCATGCAGAGCCCCTGCTCCCTGCCACTTCTGCTCAGACTTCTCTGCACTGAACTAAGATGGTGCCCACCTTTTATACTCCCTTCTCAATGCACCCAGGAACTGCTTCCTCCCTGCTCCTGCACTACAGGGTTCCCCTTCCTCAGTGTTCCCTCCCCCCACTCCAGCCAGGGACAGGGACTGTCGTGCCCATCTCAGAGGCATATTGGTCGCCCTGCCCCACGGCAATGTGGTGTAATGCATGCAGGTGTCGGGTCCTGATCCACACTCCATCCTTACCTGAGAGTGAGATATCACACCTCTGGGTGAGGTGCAATACCTCTGTAGCAACCGAGCCCTCAGGGTGCTACAGTTCCATTTATCTTCAGCCTAGGTGACGTATTGTGATACAGGGCCGTGATTTTGGCTATAAAAGGGTCCCCTAGACCCCTACCCCAAGCTTTTTAAGAGAATCATATATGGCGTGCCAGGAGACTCTATGGAATGCTTTCTCAGCATCCAACGAGAGTATCTAATTACAAATTTTTAACTGCATCTAGCCCAGGAAATACTTTGTGCCTAGTAGCAGTGTCTGCTAGTCAGCGGATTATCCCGGCTGTTAAGCAAGCTACACCACCTGTAGTTTGGACACTTAATTTTTTCAAAGGAAATGCTTCGGGACCACGGGATACTCAGTGAAGAGCATCAAGAGGCACCCCAAGGCATAGGGGCTGGGACTGGCAGTAGGATGCCTTGCGGTGGACAGCCGAGCTCGATCCTTATAAAAGCTTTTTAACTGCAGCAGCTTTAGTGGACGCTACTGGAGCTGGAATTACGCGGCTGCTGGCATGAGACTTGCCCTCCAATAGATCCTTGTAAATGGATTTAAAGTGTATTCATTCAAATTAGAGAGACAATTTAAATTAAAAAGCTTAGAGCTGCCTCCACCACAGGGGGGCTCGCTCGACCCACCAGCGGACAGGCACCAGTATTGGGAGAGGGGGGCTGGCCGTCAGGGTTCACCGCGGCTCTGGCACAAACCCGGCGACACGGAGGTGGCACGGGCAGGAGCGGACTGAACGTGTCGGCTTCTCACTTTTTGGATTTTAGAAGGGCATGACATGCCTATATCTGTGTCTCCCCCTCCTTTTACTCCTCCACCTCTTTTCTTTTCGCATGACTATATGTACTTGTCACTTTTCCATGTGTTAGTTGTGTCTTCTGAGCAGTTTGTCAGCTTTTGGACACCTTTGAAGGTGTTTTCTATGTGTTTCTATGTGTTTTTGTTTGCCATTGGTTTTAACGGTGTTCGAAGGTGTTCGACGAACAGTTCGGCGAACACACGGGTGTTCGACGAACCGAACCGAACTCGAACACTACGGGGGTGGCTCTACACTAATGAGGAGGAGTCAATGTGTACAGACTGGATTCCTGCAATCCTTGGAGTTGGCAGAACACGTACAGTGCCACTCTCAAGATCTGTACCCGGCTCCACAACATTTACCCAATGGGCAGTGAGGGAAAGGTATCGTCCCTGTTCATGCTTACTGGTCCACGCATCGGTGGTCAGGTGGACCTTGCTACTGATGGCTTTTTGTAGCGCATGTTTAATTTTTCCCTCCACATGATGTTGCAGGGCAGGTACGGCTTGCCTGCTGAAATAAAATCGGCTGGGCACGTTGTATTGTGGGACTGCCAATGCCATAAAGTTACGGAATGTGTCAGTCTCCACCAGCCTGAATGATAGCATTTCAAGGGCCAGTAGTTTAGCAATGCCAGCATTCAGAGCCTGTGCTCGGGGGTGGTTTGCCGAGTATGGGCGCCTTTTCTCCCATGCCTGTGCTAACGATGGCTGTAGACTGGCCTGGGAGTGTGAGGATGACTGGGAAAGTGGTGCTGTGGGTGGAATTACACTGTGTTTCTGTACAACAGTGCCAGAGGTTCTTCCATGGCGATCCTGTGAGGAAGCCGAACCAGCTGTGTGTGAGCTGGAGGAAGAGGCTACAACACGAGCTGAAGAGGTGGTAGGTGGCGCTGTAGGTTGGCCTAGGTCTTCAGTGTGTTTTTGTAACTCCACCACGTGCTTGGTCCGCACATGTTTCCACATATTTGTGGTATTGAGGTTGCTGACACTTTTCCCTCTTTTCACCTTCTGATTACACAGCTTGCATTTGACAAAGCAAATGTCATCTGCAACTGTGTCAAAAAAGGACCAGGCACTGCAAGTCTTGGGAGCGCCCGCTTTGGATTTTGGAAGAGCCATGCTCCTAATGGGTGCCGAAGTGGAGGCTACAGGCAACCAAGTCTGCCCCCTCCCTCTCCCTCCTTTTTGGGCTGTTCGGGGAATCTCTTCCTCAGAGCTGCTCCCACCACCTTCCTGTCCCTCACGCCATGATGGGTCAAGGACCTCTTCATCTACACCACCCTCTTCAAACAACTGCTTCTCCTGGGTAGTCTCGACAGCACAGTACGCACCAGAAAGTGGCACCTGAGTCTCATCATCAGATGCGTACTGAGGTGTGCTGCTGACCATAGGCACTGGCTCACCCGCCTCTTCAGATTCAGAGAGACAAAACGGTTGCGCATCACTGCATACTACCTCTTCTTCAAATTCTTGAATTCTGCTTGGCTGGCCCCCTCTTTCCAAGCCAAGAGATTCAGAGAACAGAAGTAGAGATGGCTCCTGTCCAGGACTCTCTGACTGCCTGGGCAATTTGGCAGGTGGTGAAGAGACAGATGGGTGCTCTTCAGTGCTCAGGACCTGAGAGGATCTGGAACTAATTGAAGTCGATGCGTTAGCTGCCATCCATCCGACAACGGCTTCAATTTGGTCCTCCCGCAGCAGTGGGGTACGGCTAGCTCCTACAAAGCTGCGCATAAAGGACTGTTCCCTGGTAAAACTGGGGGATGCTGAGTCACTGGTGCCCGCAGCAGGCACAGAATCCCCACGTCCTCTCCCTGCAGGCACAGAATCCTCACGTCCTCTCCCTGCAGAAACTCCACGCCCACGCCCACGACCACATGCCTTACTCCCTGCCTTCTTCATCTTGGTAGACTGATAAAGATAGTCAGAAAAGTACTAAGGGCTTAGTGTGCTTATTCCTGAACAGCTGCTAACAGGTATAAGAAACACTAATTTTTATAAAGTGTGGACTAGACTTTAATATGAGCTAATGTGGCCTACACAACTGTAAAGTGGAGTGTTTGGTGAACTTTATTTAGGTTTTTTTTGTCACAAAAAGACACTGGATGTGCCTAAAGATGTAATAACGATAGTATCACAAACTTTTTGTAGCTATTACAATGTAGGAAGGTAACCTACAATGCAATAGATGAGGCTGCAAAAAATAGGCTAATACTAATCTGGCTGGGGCTGCAGGGCCCAATGCTGCAGAAAGGCTCCTCTAACTACTCCTATATAGTGTGTTTGGAACCAATGTAGCTGAATACGGATGGAACCACCACACTAATAGGAGAAATCAGGAAAAATTATGAATTGGCAAAAAAGGACAATGTATGAGGCAGTGACACACACTGAGTGCACTACAACAAGGCGTGGCTGAAGTACACACTACAGGGTGAGCTGCACTCACACACCAGACCTTGCAGACAGCGGTGAACAGTACAGATGCAGAGCACTGTGCACTAGCACTGCAAGACCAAAAAAATTTCTCTATCTACTCCTATATAGTGTGTTTGGAACCAATTTAGCTGAATACGGATGGAACCACCACACTAATAGGAGATATCAGGAAAAATTATCAATTAGCAAAAAAGCACAATGTATGAGGCAGTGACACACACTGAGTGCACTACAACCAGACGTGGTTGAAGCACACACTACAGGGTGAGCTGCACTCACACACACAAACCTTGCAGACAGCGGTGAACAGCACAGAGAACTGTGCACTAGCACTGCAAGGCACAGTGATTTATAAAGTAGCTTGGGTAAAGCAGAATAGACCAAATAGGTAGCTAAAACTGTCCCTCAGAACAACAGCGTCCTATCCCTAACTGAATTCACAGCAGAGTGAGCTCAAAATGGCGGCGGCGGCTTTTATAGTGCATCATGACATCATTTCAGCAGCCAATCACAGCCATGCCATTAGTTAAGATGCCTACATGCCTAACAGGATGTGCCCACACTTCTTAGGATCCTCATTGGCTGAATAAAATGAAAATGGCTCATTGCATTATGGGAACTTCCGATTCCGGTATACGATATTGCAAAAGTATCGGAATTAATTATCGGAAATCCGATACCGCGAATATCGGCCGATACCCGATATTTCAGTATCGGAATGCTCAACACTAGTCAACATCTTTTTATCTGGTTTCAGGTGTGATTTTCATATTGCTCACACCTGTCACTTGCCACAGGTGAATGTGAACGAGCATCACATACTTGAAACAAAAGTTGTTTACCCACAATTTTGGAAAGATGGCAGCAATTACGTCCAGACCATTTTTGGTTTTCTTTTTGTGAAATTATGTCCAATTTGCCTTTTTTTTTCTCAGTTGTTTTTTTGGGTTGTTCCAATACACATAAAGGAAATAAACGTGTAGAACAAAACGTGTAATTGCAATAATTTTCTGGGAGAAATACAAAATTTTCTGGACCCACCTCAAGGGTGCCAACACTTTCAGCCATGTCCTATAGTTCACTGGAAGCCATAGACTGACCACCCGTACTGAGCTGGTAATCAGACCGGAGGTCATATGAGACGGGTATTTTGTAAACAGTCTGAGATTTCGCTTCCTGGTATCGGATAATGAGGAAGACGATGGTTTCCAGTGTCCAAATCATTTGATATGCGGAGCAGGTTTTCTTGTATACAGTTTGACATAATGATCTCTATTGTTTAGATTCCGGCCAGTAAATCTCTTCCCTGTTGTGTGGGGGCTTCTATGTTCAGGGGGGTTTCCAGGACTGAAAAGTGCAAGGCCCATCCCTGATCTGCCGATCATGCACACATCCTATCCAATAGTGAATGCCACTGGATAACTCTTAACATGACTATACCCCTTTGATACGAACATTTAGCCAAAAGCTACTCCCATACACGTGCCCACTTAATTTGACCAGGAGGATTTTGTTTCTGTCATAAATCTCTGGCATCAGCTTATCTCGCTTGAGAACCAAGGGGTAGGCATATCGAAATCCAACATGCCCAATCCTTTTCCCTGATCTGCCTTTGGGCTCATTCAGACATCCGTTTTTTTTGCATACGATTACTATCCCTGTTTTTCACGGCTAGAACTCATCCTTGGTATAGTTTTTGGGACTGTTCACACGTCCATTTTTTTTTTTTCTTTATAGCGAACTGAGCCATCAGGACAAAATCCGCGGAGACATGTCCGATATTGATCCAAGTGTTGGACCAAAATCGGCAATGAAAGTTTATGGGTCTTTGGAAAAACAAATAATCGGAAAGCACTCGGATGCCAGTGGTGTCCATTTTTTCACAGACTGTTAGATAGGAGAAGGTACAGGGAACAAATTTTTCTCTTACAAAAAATTGGAATAACCTAAGGGTGCAGTCAGACGGCCGTATTACTCGCGGGAGGATGACATCGCAATCCCCGGACTGGCCGTCGGCTATCCTGACCTAAGCCTGACAGCTCCATACAAATACATGCTATCATGCTCAGGTCAGGTGAGCCGACGGCCAGTCCTAGGATTGCAATGCGATCCTCACATGAATAATATGACCGTCTGATTGCGCCCTTAGGGGAAGACTTGGAAAAACTTAATTTTATCAATTTTCATGTGAAATTTTTGGGCTTTTTTTTTCTCCTTTTAAGAGGTTTTAAAAAAAATACCTGGATGGAAAAGAAAAGCTCCCTGAAGGGATCTGCTCCACTGTCCAATCAAGACTATAAAACAAACTCTACTAAATTGATCCAAGCACAGGAAAAAAAGAAATCTCCCAAAAATTCCCTAAAAAAAAGGAGCCTTTCCTGAAGTGGTTTTTCGCACAAAAAACCATTTTTGGATGCGTCTGTATTGTTAAAAAAAAAAAAAAAAAAAAAAAAAAAAAAAAAGCAAAACACGTGAACACAGCCTAAAAGGGTAGTACCAAGTATATCTTGTATCAATAGGCAATGGAATTACTTATTGATCGCTGGAGGGTCCGACCATTGGGACCCCCATGGCTCCAGTCATTCTCAATGGCACTGTTGGAAGAGGGGGCGACAAGTTGCCAAAAAGATGATCATAATGTCTCAAATATGCAATTAAATAGACTTTATTGATTAAAATATAGACAGGTTAATGTGGAATAAAACATCAAATAGCAATTGCCATATGAGAAAGAGCGTAACAGGTAAGTACACGGAGACATGCATATGGTTATCATATAATATCAATATAATGTATCCGTGTCTATTTCCTTATACATATGCATACATAATAAGAATGTCAACCACTGGTCCACTAGATATGTCTCTGTAGGCAGACCATAGCTTATAAAGTACAAACATATTACCTTTAAAAGAGAATATACCAGGAGAGACCAGAACCTGTGCTCAACCCCGACGCGCGTTTTGGCGTGGGCCTTTGTCAAGGAGCAGCTTGATATTATATGATAACCAGATGCATGTCTCCGTGTACTTACCTGTTACGCTCTTTCTCATATGGCAACTGCTATTTGATGTTTTATTCCACATTAACCTGTCTATATTTTAATCAATAAAGTCTATTTAAGTAAAATATGTATATGGCTGATTTCTTTTAGTTCCATTTTCAATGGACTCGGATGCACAGAATGAAATCATTTATTGAACATTTGATTCACAGATTGAGGGGAGATTTTGGGGTGAGAAAGAGGATGGCCCGCATTCCTTCACTCACGGGTACAAAAAAAAAAAAGATTCGGTCCGGAGAAGACTTCGCAGGAAAACCGTTAAGTGCTTACACGTAAAACCCCCCACAATTAATCAAAAGAAACACCAAATTTTAAAATTTATCATAAATTTTTTTTTTTTTTTTTGTCAGTGACCCAGCACTATAAGATAAAGATAAAAAATATTCCAGTGTATAAATGGCACCGCCAGGGTGGCACGTGATGGCCAGAGTCCTGCCGTGGCCTCTTCCAGAATTTCAGTCATCCAGTCCCAGCTTGATGATAATTCCAAAAACTGCAACCAGCGCAGCAAGAAGCAGTAGGTTGGGGTAAATGGTCACTGGATCCCTTGTAGATACCTGCGTGGATGGAGAAAAAAAAATAATATAGGATTATTAAAAGTGGATGGGAAATAAAAAATAGTGGACTGTCCCTTTAAGAAGTTCACGCAAAATCTGGGACCTAAAAATTAAAAATCACAAAAAAAAATTTTTTTACAGTTTTTTTTCATTTTATTACATTTTTCATAAAAATCTAAAAAATTCTTACCAGTGCCCTCCTGCCAGGAGTTCGAGTCCCACCATGATCCACACGGCTCGTGATATTTTTAACACTTCTCAAAAGGCTCAGGGCAAAATTTTGGCAATTACCCACAACACGTCTGTGAAGGTATAAAATGTTAAGATTATTTCATTGACTCATTACCCTCCCTGAATACTTTGCCAAAAAAACAATAAAAAATTAGGGTCCAATTCATCATTTGCGGGTTTTGGGGGGGGGGGGGTTGTGATTTTTCTTTGATCTTGCTGTATTTGTTTCCTTTTTTGTGCCAAATTCTTAAAAAAAAAAAAAAAAAAAAAAAAGAGATGAACAAGTAGAGAATAAACTTAAAATTATGTGCAATTTTTTTTTTTTTAAAAAGTGTCAAATAGGAAAAACTAAACAAAAGATAATGCAATAATGAATATATGGTAATATTTTGCAATGGTATATATTTTCCAATGCATTACAAGTCCCAGCCGGTCTCTAGTTCTTGGTCCTGCCTTGATACACAGCAGCAGCCAATCACTGGCCACAGTAGTTATCCATCTGCGCCAGTGATTGGTTGAGCAGTTATTTCCTGTGTGTAAAGCTGGGCCCAGGAAGTTAAGATCAGCAGGGACCCTGTAAGACGGGAAAGGGGGTGAATGAGAAGCAGCGAGATTCACTTCCTTCATTTATTAATTTTTTTTAAAGCAACCTGAGCCCTTCGCAAAATATTTTTTAAACCGCTGGACAACCCCTTTAAGTCTAGGGCCAAATGGTGACCTGACACTTAAAAAATGTGATTTTTTTTTCACCTACGATCTAATAGGACGCAATAGTCACAAAAACCCAAATCTTGTTTGGCTTCTGGTCTCAAGTTGCAAAGAAAAATTTTCTTTACTTGGTTGTGATTATGCTGCAATACCACGTACAACCTCTGGGCAGTGAGTGGCGCTGTTTTCTACAACCCCTTGAAGCTTTTAGGACAAGTTTCCATTTGAAAATGGTGACATTAATTATAGTAAGAAATTTTTTTCTTATATAGATCCTCCCCGACTCCCTGGGTGCAGTTACTGTACCCGACGCAGAGTTGAAATACGGGTTATGTAAATCAATATTTCTAGAGCAAATATTTGGTCACAGAAACTTTACCGACCACAATAGCAAATAGAGAAAGATGGCGCTGAATAAACAGGGTTATCGGAGTTTGTCTCGCTCAGTTTTATGCCCGCGTTGCTTTTTTAAAGAGACAGTAACCACTGTAGCTTTTGAACCTCTGACTATATGTGATTTCTAGGAGTGACAAATGATATATATAGCATGGCAACACCTACTGGGGTAGTCATAAACTTCCAGGAGTTGTCCAAAATTTGAAAAAATGTGGCTACTTTCTTTCACAAATAGCGCCACCCTTGACCATAGGTTGTCTGTGGTACTGCAGCCCAACTTTACTCACTTTAATGGGGCCAAGATGTAATACAAGGCACAAGCCATCATCAGGGGGTGGTTTCTGAAATAAAACTATAATTTTTCTTTCTAATCCAGGACAACCCCTTTAATAGACGGTAGACCCCTTTATTAGAAGGTAGACCCCCTTTAATGGAAGGTAGACCCTTTTTTTAGACCCTCATCTATTACCCAGAGCAGAGAGTGGCAACAGAGAGTGTCACTCACTTTGGAGGACCCAACATGTAATTCCTCATTTCCCATGTGGGGTCACTGTAGGCAATTTAAAGCACCTGCTCCTAGGGATTACACATGATTCTTGGAGGTCTGAGGAACAGAAGACCCTTTAAAGTGCACAACCCTTAAAGGGAAAAGGTATTTTGCATATTTGATTGAGGGTTACACCCCTAATCATCACTAGTTGGGACTCAAACAGGAAAGTAGGTCAAACCTCGCTATGAGCAGGATGAGAAGAGAACGCACTGCCCCTTTAAAAATAAAATATCAGCAGTATATAATATAAGTCGTTGGCAATAAAAAAAGGGCCCATTATGAATCATTTGATATGTGGACTCGTGGGAGCGCTCATAAAATATAAGTGATATAATTACCGGGGAGTGTTATTCGGTGTAATCCATCAATTGACCTTTTACAATGGACTCTGAACTGAATCATTCAACAAAATCTTTTCCTAAAGCAAACAGTGTATGATAAAAGCAAACAGTAGAGAGTCACGTACATGGACTGGCGGAGAGCGTGCGCCATCTTGTTTTCGAATCCTTTCCCGTAACTTCTGTTAAATTCGTCCCCAATAGCGGCCAACCTCTGTCCAATCTGCGCAGCAGAACTGAAGGGAAAAAAGCAGCGCCTGGTTACTGATATATACGGTAATACGGAATAAGGGTCCGGCCCCTGATTACTGATACATACGGTAATACAGAATAAGGGTCTGACCCCTGGTTACTGATATATACGGTAATACAGAATAAGGGTCCGACCCCTGATTACTGATATATACGGTAATACAGAATAAGGGTCCGGCCCCTGATTACTGATGAATACGGTAATACAGAATAAGGGTCTGACCCCTGGTTACTGATATATACGGTAATAAAGAATAAGGGTCTGACCCCTAGCTACTGATATATACGGTAATACAGAATAAGGGTCCGCCCCTGGTTACTGATATATACGGTAATACAGAATAAGGGTCCGAGCCCTGGTTACTGATATATACTGTAATACAGAATAAGGGTCCGACCCCTGGTTACTGATAAATACGGTAATACAGAATAAGGGTCCCGGCCCCTGATTACTGATATATACGGTAATACACAATAAGGGTCCTGAGTTGACCCCTGTACTAATATATAATACAGAATAAGGGTCCCGGCCCCTGATTACTGATAAATACGGTAATACAGAATAAGGGTCCGCCCCTGGTTACTGATATATACTGTAATACAGAATAAGGGTCCCGGCCCCGGATTACTGATATATACGGTAATACAGAATAAGGGTCCGAGCCCTGGTTACTGATATATACTGTAATACAGAATAAGGGTCCGAATCCTGGTTACTGATATATACGGTAATACAGAAAAAGCATTCGACCCCTGGTTACTGATAAATACGGTAATACAGAATAAGGGTCCTGGCCCCTGATTACTGATATATACGGTAATACACAATAAGGGTCCTGAGTTGACCCCTGTACTAATATATAATACAGAATAAGGGTCCCGGCCCCTGATTACTGATAAATACGGTAATACAGAATAAGGGTCCGCCCCTGGTTACTGATATATACTGTAATACAGAATGAGGGTCCCGGCCCCTGATTACTGATAAATACGGTAATACAGAATAAGGGTCCGCCCCTGGTTACTGATAAATACTGTAATACAGAATAAGGGTCCGGCCCCTGATTACTGATGAATACGGTAATACAGAATAAGGGTCTGACCCCTGGTTACTGATATATACGGTAATACAGAATAAGGGTCCGCCCCTGGTTACTGATATATATGGTAATACAGAATAAGGGTCTGCCCCTGGTTACTGATATATACGGTAATACAGAATAAGGGTCCACCCCATGGTTACTGATATATACAGAATAAGTGTCCGCCCCTGATTACTGACATATTCGGTAATACAGAATAAAGGTCCACCCCTGATTACTGATATATACGGTAATACAGATTAAGGGTCCGACCCCTCGTTACTGATATATACGGTAATACAGAATAAGGGTCCGACCACTGATTACTGATATATACGGTAATACAGAATAAGTATCTGATCCCTGGTTACTGATATATACGGTAATAAAGAATAAGGGTCCGCCCCTGGTTACTGATATATACGGTAATACAGAATAAGGGTCCGACCCAAGATTACTGATATATACGGTAATACAGAATAAGGGTCCACCCCCTGGTTACTGATATATACAGAATAAGAGTCCCGGCCCCTGATTACTGACATATTCGGTAATACAGAATAAAGGTCCGCCCCTGATTACTGATATATACGGTAATACAGAATAAGGGTCCGACCCCTGGTTACTGATATATACGGTAATACAGAATAAAAGTCCGACCCCAGATTACTGATAATAACGGTAATAGAGATAAGGGTCCAACCCCTGATTACTGATATATACAGTAATACTGACTAAGGGTCCTGGCCCCTGGTTTCTGATATATACTGTAACTAGATGGTGGCCCGATTCTAACGCATCGGGTATTCTAGAATAGGTATGCGGCCGACCGGGCGCAATCAGCAGAGCAGTGTTTAAATTTGGCGCCAAAATCGCTGATTGGTCGCGGCCGGCAACTGCGACCAATCAGTAAAGCGGTGTTGAAATTTGGCGCCTATATCGCAGATTGGTCACGGCCGGCGGTCTCGACTAATCAGCAGAGCGGGGTTTAAATTTTGCGCCAATAATGCTGATTGGTCGCGGCCAGCGAACGTGACCAATCAGCGGAGTGGGGTTTAAATTTTGCGGCAATAATGGTGATTGGTTACGGCCACGACCATTCAGCAGAGCGGTGTTTAAATTTGGCGGCAACAATGCTGAATAGGCGCGGCCGGCAATTTGGCGCCAACAATGCTGATTAGTCGCGGCCGGCAACCGCGACCAATCAGCAGAGCGGGGTTTAAATTTGGCGCCAAAATCGCTGATTGGTGGCGGCCGGCGGCCGCGACCAATCAGCAGAGCGGGGTTTAAATTTGGCGCCAATAATGCTGATTGGTCGCAATCGCCGGCCGCGACCAATCAGCAGAGCGGTGTTTAAATTTGGCGCCAAAATCGCTGATTGGTCGCGGCTGGCAACCACAACCAAGCAGCAGAGCGGGGTTTAAATTTGGCGCCAATACTGCTGATTGGCCATGGCCGGCAACTGCGACCAATCAGCAGAGCGGGGTTTAAATTTGGCGCCAATACTGCTGATTGGTCGCGGCCGGCAACCGCGACCAATCAGCAGAGCGGGGATTAAATTTGGCGCCAATAATGTTGGTTAGTTGCGGTTGCCAACCGCGACCAATCAGCAGAGCGGGGTTTAAATTTGGCGCCAAAATCGCAGATTGGTCGCGGCTGGCGTCCGCGACCAATCATCACAGTAGTGTTTAAATGTGGCGGCAAGATCTGTGATTGGTCGCGGCCGCTATTTAAATGTGGCGCCCAAATCGGCCGCGACCAATCAGCAGAGCGGTGTTTAACTTTAGCGCCAAGATCACTGATTGGTCGCGAGCGGAGAGCGCGACCAATCAGCGAATCGTATTGTTGAGGACCGGGGAGCGGAATCGTATTAGTGAGGACCGGGGAGCGCCGCTGCCTGTGCGGCTACTTCCACTGCGAGAAGCCGGGACATGAGCGACTGCTCGCAGCAGAAGTATCCCGACCCGCAGCGCCGCTCCCCGATCCTCCCTTGACACCCTAGCCGCTGATGTCCCCACAGTATCCGCATGGTGTTACTAAGGTCCGGACATTTGTGTTAAAAATCGCTGATTGGTCGCTGGCGCTGCCCGAGACCAATCACCGATTTGGGCGCCAAATTTAAATATCGGCCGCGACCAATCACCGATCTTGGCTCCACATTTAAACACCGCTGTGCTGATTGGTCGCGGACGCTATTTAAATGTGGCGCCAAAATCGGTGATTGGTCGCGCCCAGCGTCGGCGACCAATCAGCACAGCGGTGTTTAAATGTGGAGCCAAGATCGGTAATTGATCGCGGCCGATATTTAAATTTGGCGCCCAAATCAGTGATTGGTCGCGGGCAGCGTCCGCGACCAATCAGCACAGTAGTGTTTAACTTTTGCGGCAAGATCAGTGATTGGTCGCCGGCCAAAACCGCGACCAATCACCGATTTGTGCGGCACATTTAAATTGTGGCCGCGACCAATTGGATGTCAGCGCCGCTCCCCGGTCCTCCCTTCACACCCTAGCCGCTGATGTCCCCACAGTATCCGCATGGTGTTACAAAGGTCCGGACATTTGTGTTAAAAATCGCTGATTGGTCGCCGACACTGGGCGCGACCAATCACCGATTTTGGCGCCACATTTAAATAGCGTCGGCGACCAATCAGCGATTTTTAACACAAATGTCCGGACCTTTGTAACACCATGGGGATACTGTGGGGACATCAGCGGTTAGGGTGTGAAGGGAGGACCGGGGAGCGGCGCTGCTTGTCGGGATACTTCTGCTGCGAGCGCCCGCTCATGTCCCGGGTTCTCGCAGCGGAAGTATCCGCACAGGCAGCGCCGCTGACATCCTTGCGGCTAGGGTGTGAAGGGAGGACCGGGGAGCGGCGCTAACATCCATGTGGCTAGGGTGTGACGGGAGGACCGGGGAGCGGCGCTGACATCCATGCGGCTAGGGTGTGAAGGGAGGACCGGGGAGCGGCGCTGACATCCAATTGGTCGCGGCCGCTATTTAAAAGTGCCGCACAAATCGGTGATTGGTCGCGGTCTTGGCCCGCGACCAATCACTGATCTTGCCGCAAAAGTTAAACACTACTGTGCTGATTGGTCGCGGACGCTGCCCGCGACCAATCACCGATTTGGGCGCCAAATTTAAATATCGGCCGTGACCAATCACCGATCTTGGCTCCACATTTAAACACCGCTGTGCTGATTGGTCGCGGACGCTATTTAAATGTGGCGCCAAAATCGGTGATTGGTCGCGCCCAGCGTCCGCGACCAATCAGCACAGTAGTGTTTAACTTTTGTGGCAAGATCAGTGATTGGTCGGGTCCGAAGACCGCGACCAATCCTCGAATCATCTTGGTGAGGACCGGGGAGCGGCGCTGCCTTTGCGGTACTTCCGCAGCGAGAACCCGGGACATGAGCGGGCGCTCACAGCAGAAGTATCCCGACCCGCAGCGCCGCTCCCCGGTCCTCCCTTCCGCATGGAGGTCAGCGACGCTGGCGGTCCTTCCGCTGCTACCGGCCGGGAGATGAGCGCCTCGCGCCGCTCATCTCCCGGCTGCATCTCCGTCAGTATATATATATACTGTAATACAGAATAAGGGTCCCGGCCCCGGATTACTGATATATATAAGGCTCCGAGCCCTGGTTACTGATATATACGGTAATACAGAATAAGGGTCCTAGCCATGGTTACTGATATATACGGTAATACAGAATAAGGGTCCGAACCCTGGTTACTGATATATACGGTAATACAGAATAAGGGTTCGGCCCCTGGTTACTGATATATATGGTAATACAGAATAAGGGTTCGACCCCTGGTTACTGATATATATGGTAATACAGAATAAGGGTTCGACCCCTGGTTACTGATAAATACGGTAATACAGAATAAGGGTCACGGCCCCTGATTACTGATATATACAGTAATACACAATAAGGGTCCAACCCCTGGTTACTGATATATACGGTAATACAAAATAATGGTCCGACCCCAGATTACTGATAAATACGGTAATACAGTATAAGGGTCCGCCCCTGGTTACTGATATATACTGTAATATAGAATAAGGGTCCTGGCCACGGATTACTGATATATATGGTAATACAGAATAAGGGTCCGAGCCCTGGTTACTGATATACTGATATAAACGGTAATACAGAATAAGGGTCCGAGCCCTGGTTACTGATATATACTGTAATACAGAATAAGGGTCCGAATCCTGGTTACTGATATATACGGTAATACAGAATAAGGGTTCGACCCCTGGTTACTGATAAATACGGTAATGCAGAATAAGGGTCCCGGCCCCTGATTACTGATATATACGGTAATACAGAATAAGGGTCTGAGCACTGGTTACTGATATATACGGTAATACACAATAAGCGTCCTGACCCCTGTACTAATATATAATACAGAATAAGGGTCCCGGCCCCTGATTACTAATATATACAGTAATACAGAATAAGGGTCAGACTCCTGGTTACTGAAAAATACGGTAATACAGGATAAGGGTCCCGGCCCCTGATTACTGATATATAAGGTAATACAAAATAAGTGTCCGACCCCAGATTACTGATAAATACGGTAATACAGAATAAGGGTCCAACCCCTGGTTACTGATATATACTGTAATGCAGAATAAGGGTCCCGGCCCCAGATTACTGATATATATAGTAATATAGAATAAGGGTCCGAGCCCTGGTTACTGATATATACGGTAATACAGAATAAGGGTCTGAGCACTGGTTACTGATATATACGGTAATACAGAATAAGAGTCCGTGCCCTGGTTACTGATATATACGGTAA
This sequence comes from Phyllobates terribilis, assembly GCF_046119375.1. Taxonomy (NCBI): domain Eukaryota; kingdom Metazoa; phylum Chordata; class Amphibia; order Anura; family Dendrobatidae; genus Phyllobates; species Phyllobates terribilis. The sequence goes on from NW_027362770.1 coordinate 161,812,744, forward strand.
TACAGAATAAGGGTCCGAACCCTGGTTACTGATATATACGGTAATACAGAATAAAGGTTCGACCCCTGGTTACTGATAAATACGGTAATACAGAATAAGGGTCCGACCCCTGGTTACTGATAAATACGGTAATACAGAATAAGGGTCCCGGCCCCTGATTACTGATATATACGGTAATACAGAATAAGGGTCCGACTCCTGGTTACTGATAAATACGGTAATACAGAATAAGGGTCCCGACCCCAGATTAATGATAAATACGGTAATACAGAATAAGGGTCCAACCCCTGATTACTGATATATACAGTAATACTTACTAAGGGTCCGCCCCTGGTTACTGATATATACTGTAATACAGAATAAGGGTCCCGGCCCCGGATTGCTGATATATATGGTAATACAGAATAAGGGTCCGAGCCTTGGTTACTGATATATACGGTAATACAGAACAAGGGTCCCGGCCCCTGGTTACTGATATATACGGTAATACAGAATAAGGGTCCCGGCCCCTGATTACTGATATATACGGTAATACAGAACAAGGGTCCGACCCCTGGTTACTGATAAATACGGTAATACAGAATAAGGGTCCCGGCCCCTGATTACTGATATATACGGTAATACACAATAAGGGTCCTGAGTTGACCCCTGTACTAATATATAATACAGAATAAGGGTCCCGGCCCCTGATTACTAATATATACAGTAATACAGAATAAGGGTCCAACTCCTGGTTACTGATAAATACGGTAATACAGAATAAGGGTCCCGGCCCCTGATTACTGATATATAAGGTAATGCAAAATAAGGGTCCGACCCCAGATTACTGATAAATACGGTAATACAGAATAAGGGTCCAACCCCTGATTACTGATATATACAGTAATACTGACTAAGGGTCCGCCCCTGGTTACTGATATATACTGTAATACAGAATAAGGGTCCCGGCCCCGGATTACTAATATATACAGTAATACTGACTAAGGGTCCGCCCCTGGTTACTGATATATACTGTAATACAGAATAAGGGTCCCGGTCCCGGATTACTGATATATATGGTAATGCAGAATAAGGGTCCGAACCCTGGTTACTGATATATATGGTAATACAGAATAAGGGTCCGAGCACTGGTTAATGATATATACGGTAATACCTGAATAAGGGTTCGACCCCTGGTTACTGATAAAAACGGTAATACAGAATAAGGGTCCCGGCCCCTGATTACTGATATATACGGTGATACAGAATAAGGGTCCGAACCCTGGTTACTGATATATGCGGTAATACAGAATAAGGGTCCTGGCCCCTGATTACTGATATATATAGTAATATAGAATAAGGGTCCGAGCCCTGGTTACTGATATATACGGTAATACAGAATAAGGGTCTGAGCACTGGTTACTGATATATACGGTAATACAGAATAAGGGTCCTGACCCCTGTACTGATATATAATACAGAATAAGGGTCCTGACCCCTGTGCTGATATATAATACAGAATAAGGGTCCTGACCCCTGTACTGATATATAATACAGAATAAGGGTCCCGACCCCTGGTTACTGATATATACGGTAATACAAAATAAAGGTCCGACCCCTGATTATTGATATATACAGTAATACTGAAAAAGGGTCCGCCCCTAGTTAGTGATATATACGGTAATACAGAATAAGGGTCCCGGCCCCTGATTACTGATATATAATACAGAATAAGGGTTCGCCCCTGATTACTGATATATAATACAGAATAGGCGTTCGACCCCTGGTTACTGATATATACTGTAATACAGAATAAGGGTCCGCCCCTGGTTACTGATATACATGGTAATACAGAATAAGGGTCTGCCCCTGGTTACTGATATATACGGTAATACAGAATAAGGGTCCACCCCCTGTTTACTGATATATACAGAATAAGGGTCCGCCCCTGATTACTGATATATACGGTAATACAGAATAAGGGTCCGACCCCTCGTTACTGATATATACGGTAATACAGAATAAGGGTCTGACCCCTGATTACTGATATATATGGTAATACAGAATAAGGGTCCGACCCAAGATTACTGACATATACGGTAATACAGAATAAGGGTCCACCCCCTGGTTACTGATATATACAGAATAAGAGTCCGCCCCTGATTACTGACATATTCGGTAATACAGAATAAAGGTCCGCCCCTGATTACTGATATATACGGTAATACAGAATAAGGGTCCGACCCCTGGTTACTGATATATACGGTAATACAGATTAAGAGTCCGACCCCAGATTACTGTAAATACGGTAATAGAGATAAGGGTCCAACCCCTGTTTACTGATATATACAGTAATACTGACTAAGGGTCCCGGCCCCTGGTTTCTGATATATACTGTAATACAGAATAAGGGTCCCGGCCCCGGATTACTGATATATATAAGGCTCCGAGCCCTGGTTACTGATATATACGGTAATACAGAATAAGGGTCCGAGCCATGGTTACTGATATATACGGTAATACAGAATAAGGGTCCGAACCCTGTACTGATATATAATACAGAATAAGGGTCCCGACCTCTGTACTGATATATAATACAGAATAAGGGTCCTGACCCCTGTGCTGATATATAATACAGAATAAGGGTCCCGACCCCTGTACTGATATATAATACACAATAAGGGTCCTGACCCCTGTACTGATATATAATACAGAATAAGGGTCCTGACCCCTGTACTGCTATATAATACAGAATAAGGGTCCTGACCCCTGTACTGATATATAATACAGAATAAGGGTCCCGACCCCTGTACTGATATATAATACAGAATAAGGGTCCCGACCCCTGTACTGATATATAATACAGAATAAGGGTCCTGACCCCTGTACTTATATATAATACAGAATAAGGGTCCTGACCCCTGTACTGATATATAATACAGAATAAGGGTCCTGACCCCTGTACTGATATATAATACAGAATAAGGGTCCTGACCCCTGTACTGCTATATAATACAGAATAAGGGTCCTGACCCCTGTACTGATATATAATACAGAATAAGGGTCCCGACCCCTGTACTGATATATAATACAGAATAAGGGTCCCGACCCCTGTACTAATGTATAATACAGAATAAGGGTCCTGACCCCTGTACTGCTATATAATACAGAATAAGGGTCCTGACCCCTGTACTAATATATAATACAGAATAAGGGTCCTGACCCCTGTACTGATATATAATACAGAATAAGGGTCCTGACCCCTGTACTGATATATAATACAGAATAAGGGTCCTGACCCCTGTACTGCTATATAATACAGAATAAGGGTCCTGACCCCTGTACTAATATATAATACAGAATAAGGGTCCCGACCCCTGTACTAATGTATAATACAGAATAAGGGTCCTGACCCCTGTACTGCTATATAATACAGAATAAGGGTCCTGACCCCTGTACTGATATATAATACAGAATAAGGGTCCTGACCCCTGTACTGATATATAATACAGAATAAGGGTCCTGACCCCTGTACTGATATATAATACACAATAAGGGTCCCGACCCCTGTACTAATGTATAATACAGAATAAGGGTCCAGACCCCTGTACTAATATATAATACAGAATAAGGGTCCCGACCCCTGTACTAATATATAATACAGAATAAGGGTCCCGACCCCTGTACTAATGTATAATACAGAATAAGGGTCCAGACCCCTGTACTAATATATAATACAGAATAAGGGTCCTGACCCCTGTACTGATATATAATACAGAATAAGGGTCCCGACCCCTGTACTGATATATAATACAGAATAAGGGTCCCGACCCCTGTACTGATATATAATACAGAATAAGGGTCCTGACCCCTGTACTTATATATAATACAGAATAAGGGTCCTGACCCCTGTACTGCTATATAATACAGAATAAGGGTCCCGACCCCTGTACTGCTATATAATACAGAATAAGGGTCCCGACCCCTGTACTGATATATAATACAGAATAAGGGTCCTGACCCCTGTACTGATATATAATACAGAATAAGGGTCCTGACCCCTGTACTGATATATAATACAGAATAAGGGTCCTCACCCCTGTACTGATATATAATACAGAATAAGGGTCCCGACCCCTGTACTGATATATAATACAGAATAAGGGTCCCGACCTCTGTACTGATATATAATACAGAATAAGGGTCCCGACCCCTGTACTGATATATAATACAGAATAAGGGTCCTGACCCCTGTACTGATATATAATACAGAATAAGGGTCCCGACCCCTGTACTGATATATAATACTGAATAAGGGTCCTGGCCCCTGTACTGATATATAATACAGAATAAGGGTCCTGACCCCTGTACTGCTATATAATACTGAATAAAGGTCCTGACCCCTGTACTGATATATAATACAGAATAAGGGTCCTGACCCCTGTACTGATATATAATACAGAATAAGGGTCCTGACCCCTGTACTGCTATATAATACAGAATAAGGGTCCTGACCCCTGTACTGATATATAATACAGAATAAGGGTCCCGACCCCTGTACTGATATATAATACAGAATAAGGGTCCTGACCCCTGTACTGATATATATACAGAATAAGGGTCTTGATCTCTGGTAATAGAAGTGTTATCAGTCATGGTATAGGAGGAGAAGGGGGAGGAGGTGAGCTGTGGCATTACTTATTGTGAATGATGGATCCTGTGCTATCTACTGTATACAGAAGTGTTATCAGTCATTGTACAGGAGGAGGAGGAGGTGAGGTGTGACAAAACCTATTGTGAGTGGTGGATCCTGTGTTATTTACTGTGTATAGAGGTGTTATCAGTCATTATACAGGAGAAGGAGGTGAGCTGTGACATCACCTATTGTGAATGATTGATCCTGTGTTATCTACTGTATATAGAGGTGTTATGAGTCATTGTACAGGAGGAGGAGGTGAGCTGTGACATCACCTATTGTGTATGGTGAATCCTGTGTTATCTACTGTATATAGAGGTGTTATCAGTCATTGTACAGGAGGAGGAGGTGAGCTGTGATATAATCTATTGTGAATGGTGGATCCTGTGTTATCTACTGTATACAGAAGTGTTATCAGTCATTGTACAGGAGGAGGAGGTGAGCTGTGATATAATCTATTGTGAATGGTAGATCCTGTGTTATCTACTGTATATAGAGGTGTTATCAGTCATTGTACAGGAGGAGGAGGTGAGCTGTGACATCACCTATTGTGAATGGTGGATCCTGTGTTATCTACTGTATATAGAGGTGTTATCAGTCATTGTACAGGAGAAGGAGGTGAGCTGTGACATCACCTATTGTGAATGGTGAAGCCTGTGTAATCTACTATATATAGAGGTGTTATTGTCACGCAAGGTGTGGGAAAGACTAAGTCCTACATGAAGGGAAGAGGGTGAGGAAGCCCAAACATTAGGGAAAGGGGGAGTAGAGATCCTTAGAGAGATGTAATTTCACCCTGCCTACTCTACCATTTTTATATAGGATCCACACCTATCACAGAGCAAGAACCTAAATCCTGTATGTCCCTAGAGTTTGGCCCTAGATAGGGAGGGGGAGGGGTGAGCACTGGTCAGGCCCCACTACAAACTAAAGACAACAAGGTAGACAAACAAAGAGGATTAACTTAACTTGAGCAGACACTCCAGGAGAAATGCCAACTGTCCTCCAAGGGTCCCAGAGAGGAAACCAGCCAACAGCTAGTGCTCCAAGCATGCACAAAGGTGCATAGAAGTATCACTGGCGATTGCCTGGAGCAAACTGAGGGTTTTTAACTCCCATGCAAGGGAGTGTCAATCAGTAGCAGGAGGGAGGTCAATGCTGGGTCTTAAAGGAAGAAGGATTAAGAAGGTGTCTGCAGTGCCAAGCACAGTTACCTTCTACAGCCAGATCCAGTGCGACTGTCTATTACACCTGACACACTTGTGACTGTTATCAATCATTGCACAGGATGAGGAGGTGAGCTGTGACCTCACGTATTGTGAATGGTGGATCCTGAGATATCTGCTGTATATAGAGGTGTTATCAGTCATTGTACAGGAGGAGGAGGACATAAGCTGTGACATCCCCTATTGTGAATGGTGGATCCTGTCTTATCTACTGTATATAGAGGTGTTATCAGTCATTGTACAGGAGGAGGTGAGCTGTGGCATCACCTATTGTGAATGGTGGATCCTGTGTTATCTACTGTATATAGAGGTGTTATCAGTCATTGTACAGGAGGAGGAGGTGAGCTGTGACATCACCTATTGTGAATGGTGGATCCTGTGTAATCTACTGTATATAGAGGTGTTATCAGTCATTGTACAGGAGGAGAAGGAGGTGAGCTGTGACATCACCTATTGTGAATGGTGGATCCGTTGTTATCTACTGTATATAGAGGTGTTATCAGTCATTGTACAGGAGGAGGAGGAGGTGAGCTGTGACATCAGCTATTGTGAATGATGGATCCTGTGTTATCTACTGTATATAGAGGTGTTATCAGTCAGACATGTAGATTACCTGTGGTTGACTTCAGTTGGATTTGAGGTATCCGGGCTAAAGGTATTCTGGAGCGCGCTTTGTGGGTGACTATGGGAGACAACATAGCAGCCAGATGAGATGCTCCCCGGGACGTGTTGTGGCATTTCTGTACAAAATAAAAGTCAGAGTAAAACATAAATTATTGAATAAATAGATACAATAATGAAACAATAGCATGGCTCACAGAGTTAGGCTGTATACAGATGTGTGCTTCTTTACCATTCCTCGTGACACTACATATCCTAAGATGAATGGTGTGAATATGACTTTGTGATACTCTGTTGGGAGACGTTTTTGCTACATATGTCTATAAGTGGCCACCCAGTGGCTGTGATATGAATTGCAGCCTGAAAGGTGTTTTTTAGTGTGTCTAGACTAGAGGATGTATTGAATTTGAACCTTAAAAAATTAAAGTCCTTAAAGAAATTTGTGGAGGGTTAAGGGTGGATACATCAGTAACTGCAGGATCAGATGAGGATAGTGGTTGAACAATGTGGTACAAGCATTAAAGGGGTTGTCCGTATTGGTTCACTGTGCAATCCCTTTAATTCCGAAAGTCACAGAGAATTGTAGAAGGGACTGAAGGGAACCTCATTATGTCTTACTAGATGGTGGCCCGATTCTAATGCATCGGGTATTCTAGAATATGTATGCGGCTGACCGGGCGCCACTAAGCAGCGAAGCAGTGTTTAAATGGGTTGTGCACTACTTTAAATTAACCCCCCAATGTATCCCCCCCGGGGCCCCTAATGAATTTTGTCATTACGTCATGTTGTCAATACTGCTTGTGACACCATCGCTGACGACGCACAGCCAGCACTCTGATTGGCCGCGGCCGGCGGCTAGCACCGGTCATCTCCCGGCTGCGTCGCCGCTGATCTCCCGACGGTGGCCTGCGTGTTTCAAATCCAGCGCCAATTCGCAGCTGGGCTGTGCCAGTCGCTGAAGCGGTGTTTTAAATTTCGCGCCAATATCGCTGATTGGTCGTACCCGCCCGGCCGCAGCCAATCAGCGAAGCGTGTTTCAAGTCCGGCGCCAATTCACGGCCAAACTGCGCTCGTTGCTGATTGGTGGCGGCCGCCGGCCGCCACCAATCAGGACAGCGGTGTTTTAAATTTCGCGTCAATATCGCTGAACCGTGTTAGTGAGGACCGGGGAGCGGCGCTGCCTGTGCGGGTACTTCCGCTGTGTGAAGCCGGGAGATGACCGGCTTGTGCCGATCATCTCCCAGCTGCATCGCCGCTGACCTCCATGCGGCTACCGTCGGGAGATCAGCGGCTAAGGCCGCTGATCTCCCGACGGCAAGTGTGAAGGGAGGACCGGGGAGCGGCGCCGCCTAGGCCTCCGGTCGGGGTAGTTCTGCTGCTAGCGCCGGTCATCTCCCGGCTGCATCGCTGCTGACATCCGTGCGGCAGATGAGCCGCTAACGGCCGCTATCTTGTTCTGAAATCCCGCGTCGCTGAATGGCCGCGGCCGGACCAATCAGCGACGCGGGGTTTCCAGGACAGACAGACAGACGGGATAAGACGATTATATAGTAGATTGAGATTTGGGCTCATTTTTGGTGGGGGCTACAGCCAAAAAAATCAAGTGTGATTGACAACTTTTTTTTTTAATTACGAGTGATTATTAGAGTTTCTTCACACAGGGTATTTCTGTAGACTTTTTTTTTGCGCATGAAAAATGCTGTGTATTTTTAATCTGTAATTTTTGTTGCATTTTAGTTGCTTTTTTTAGGTATTTATTTGAATGGGTAAAAATTGCTGAAAAAGTTTGACCTGCCGCAGATTTGAGAAACTCAAGGAAAACAAAAATGCAGTGTCTGGATGACATTTTGGAAACTATATTAATTATGCTGTGCTTTTTTGGCCCACAAAAAAATAAAAAAGGCCACAAATACTTAACACTGTGAACGAGCCCTAATAATCACATGGTGTCCGGGTGCTAGAACCTTACAGCGATCGGCTGTAATCTGTAGGAGAATCTAGTGTTTGGTTTCCCTGCAGTGCCTCCCCAGGAGAAATGGGGCATTACACATTCCTATTGAAATTTAGTGGTTCAAGACAAAATGGGAGACGCTCTTGTAACCGATCTCTGTGCTAATAAATGGGGGTCCTGAACAGAGAAGTTTGCAATAAATTCCTGTTTCTGGGTTTTTGCCCTATATACGGTAACTACACCTCTCCGCTATAATAGAAGCCTGTAATACCGTCTCCGTAATCCCTTCAGCCCTGCTATACCTTCAGGGTTATTTACCCATAAAGTACATATTTGCAGTAACTCATGGAGACCAATCAGGATTGAGCTTTTGACGGACATATGTAAAGTGTCTCTTTGTTAGCGGCTGGCCCCCACTCCGCGGCGAGCAGACGGTAGAGCCGCCTGGTTATGACCTGCGACGAGACACCAGACATCACAACACAAAGACATTCACCCCGGTGAAACACAAACGTCACCAAACACCTGCTGTGCTAATCGCCTTCTCCCCAGAGGCTATAACAGAAGCTGCCATTGTGTTGTCCGCACCGTCCCCGGAGTCACACACCCTAAATCATGTCAGCTGATGGCCCTTCATAACAAGGCCGCTAAATACGGTAATCCCTTAGAGCTTCCCGTAACATTCGAGATCATTAAAGAGTTTCTGAAGCAACTGAGTTCCTAATAATCGCTGGTACAAGAAGAGATTACATCCCTCAAATAATTGCCCCTGTGTGCCTACGACAGGTACGGGGTCTTCCGGTTCTACTGGCAGCGCCATACAAATCATAAGACTGTTGGTAGGCACAGTAGGCAGCTGCCTAAGGTCCCATTGAGTAAAGATGCTTTGCCTTTAAAAGTGAAATTGTCACATTCTATTTTATAGAGCAGGAGGAGCTGAGTAGATTGATATATAGATTTGTGGGAAAATATGCGACACAACTTGTTATTTATTGCTTTAAATCTCTGCTTTTGTTTGTGTTTTTAGGAGTCCAGCAGATGAATTTAGGACCGCCCACTGGACTCCTAAAGCCAATACCGAGCAGAGGTTTAAATGAATAAAATACAAGCGATACTTAATATTTTCCCACAAACCTATATATCGTTCCGTTCAGCTGCTCCTGCTCTATAACATGGCACAAGTTCGAGTCTCTTGACTCTCTTGAAGAAATTATGTTACTGAAGACAGGGCAGTGCCCTGATGTTAGAAATTCACCCACAAAAATAAGAAATGGATCTCCAGCAGTCAGGAGTATTTAAGTAGATGATTGGGGTGAAGGCTGTTTGTCCTGATCATTTATGAGATTAGTGATGTTACTGCCCCTATCTTCATGATGTCACGTGTGATGATCCACTGATTGCCCACATGGGCACTCAAAACTGGGCACTAAATTAGTAAGTAATCCACTGACAGCTTCATCCAAGTAGCAAGTATCACAGTCCTATTACGTCCATGACTTTACCATGACTGGTGTCATTGTAGAGCTCTAGCCTAAAGGTAGCCTTACACGTTGACCGGCTATTCCTTATGATCACCCCCCCACATCCTCCAATACACACAAACTTATAGCTTGGCCTCTCATACATGGCAACTGTTCCAAATTTTCTAAATTTTTTCTTTTTTTATTACATTTTCTGGGGTCCCGATTTGAAAAGGGGTGGTGTTTGCCTAAACCATGCCCACAAATTTGAGGTCAGGACTGAGGGCTGGACGAAATGTCTCTGAATTCCCAGCACCAGTGTTGGTATCTATGACCTCTCAATTACCAGCCATGAGATGAAAAGGATGAGGCATATTGAAATCCAACATGGCCCACCCTCCTTGATTCTTGCCAACTCTCCTGGGAATGTCTATAAGGCTCCCTAAAAAAGGGACAACTTTCTGAAACCTTCCAAAATTTCTGTGTAATCCCAAGATGAGTGCAAGGGTCTAATTGTACCACAAGGGGGCTGGAAAGAGGAGTAAAGGGTCATGGCTATGGTCAAAAATTTTCAGCAGTGACCTTAACGCACTGCAAACATTTAAGGCAACGGCTGCAAAATTTGCCAAGCATTCCCTTACTACCCCCAACATCTGCCATGGGGTGAGAGTTAGGGCTCGGCTGGTTGTGCTGACGGTTATCTGATATATATATACACATTAAGGCAATGATTCCCCTGATTTTGGCTGGACAAGTCAGCAGCAGATGTGGAGCAAACAAAGAATGATTGGGCATGCTGAGTTTCGACATGGCTGATCCACTGATACAGGAGGACATTGTCACTGGGCTGAGCCAAGCGTGCCAGTATTTGGTGATGTCACAGCTCACCTCCTCCCCCTCTGGCTGCTTTTGTTTGGACTGCTTTAGACATGGTGCATTGTACACTCACATGATGTAATATCGCAGAAAATACTTGTTGTTCTCACATGGATCAAGTCGAACACAAACACTCTCCCATTTTACCAGCTGCAAATGCAAAATGCCATTGAAATGCCAAACAAATAACCAGCGAAAATTTGCATCGATACGTATTCACTATTGCCTGCATTCTCCGCAGACGTGACCTAATCCCAGAACTCTGAGAGCAGAAATGAAAACATCAGAAAAGAGTCACATGAGTTTAGCCGCTCGAATGTACACAAAACACACAGTCTCACCTTTCACCCGAGGGCTGACGGCAGCAGCCTGACACTGTGCAGACAGTATTTTTTACACTTATAGGGAAGAAGATGTGTCTGAAAACAGGTTTTAAAGGGGAAGTCAAGCATAAAATCAGCTTCAGATGTGTCACCATAACATTACTGGAGGGGATGTGTTTACGTGGATCCCAACAATTATGTTATCTACTTAAAGGGAATCTGTCAGTAGGATTAACCCTACTAAGCCGTCTATATGGACATGTAAGTCATAGGAAGCTGAGTAAAATGATACCTTGATATCTGCGATCCGATGTTTTATTCCAGAGAAATCCACGTTTTTTCTTAATATGTTAATGAGCTGTTAAGATCTATGGGCGGGGCATAGATCTCCCCTGAGAATCTGTCACCAGAAAGGGTGAGTTACCAGTGTGAGACATGTAGATCAAGAAAGCAGACTGTCAAGCATTACATGTCTCACACTGTTAACGCCCCCTTTCATTTAAAATAAGCCCCGGACCCCCAGCCTATCCTAAGAACGGACTGGTAGTGCCGTATATATGACCACCACTCCTTACACTTCTATGGGTGGCAGTGGTGTACATGTATGACACCTTCCCAATAGATTGTCGCTGGTCATACATGTGTACAGGGAGGATGCAGGACCCTCCATCTTGTGATTAGTGGGGCTCCCCACAGTCAGACCCCCATGGATTTTACATTATCACCTATCCTGAAGATGGTGATAAACATGGCTGCCTTACTGATTTCACAGGCTTCAAACATCGCAGACACTGGGGTCTTCATAAAGCCAATGCCATTAGCACCCCGCAATCATGTTGCAGTTGGGGCCTATGGACATTGGAAGGGACACTTTTCCTGAATTTTTGACATTTTAAATACCACTGTCACAATTGACAGCGGCATCTAATAGGTTAAACTTCCGTAATCAGAGCTAGCACCATTCGGAGCAGTTAGACTCAGGTGGCAGCGGTATAACACAGCCAGCACCAGTGCTGTATGCAGCGGGTTTTGCTCCTGAACCCTCTTCATATACGCATTGCACCCATCTGCCATACATGTATGGCGGATTTTGCAAAGTGAAATTTGGGCAAAATGGACCCACCAGGTTTGGCAGGTGTAGAGATCTACCCGGGTTTACAATGTTTTTGGTTAAGGAATGGCCCCTTTCAACTAGATTGGTCAAACCTACATTTTAAGGGGTTATTCCCATCATCATAATATGGATATTTTTGGATAGAACTAAAAAAAAAAAGCACTTTTGCAATTTATTGCTGATTAAAATCTGCAATTGTTCTTGAGATATTAACCTTTTTCTTTTGCTTACAGCTCGTTGCCTAGGAGACCGGCCACCGCTGCTGTGTAGCTTGTAAATTAGGGTTATTAGGGGGTAAAAGAGAGCTCCAGCGATCCTGCCAACTTTAAAACAAGGCTTACAAGCTGAATAGAAAGAGCTTGTAAGCACTGAGCATGTTCTGCTATCTAGCAGTGGTGATCGGTCTCCAAGGCAATGAACTGCAAACAAAAGAAAAAGTGTTAATATCTCAAGAACGGCTGAAAATTTTAACAAGCAGTAAATTGCAAGTTTGCTTGTAATTACACGCACTATTCGAATATACCCATTTATGAACATGGGAATAATCCCTTTGTATCTTTTGTACATTAGCTATGTACAAAAAGAAAATACGTGTACTTCTCCTTCCTGTTGGATCCAGGAAAAACAGGAACTAGAAATATCAGAAGCAAAGTCTCACAACCATCCCACCATTATAGGAACAGACCAGGAAGGCGCCGTCACGAGTTTTATCAGGAGCGAGAATAACACCGATCACATTCAATAGCAGAAATCAGTTTGTTTACAAGATGGCACCAGTGCCAGGATACGTCCGGGTGTGGCAGCCTGTGCCAGGTCCCGCGCCACGACTTCTAAAAACAAGTGCACACGGTGCATGAGGTTGTCAGGTTAGGACGGATCCCTGTAAAAGAAAATTAAAATGAACGTACTCTTCCACTAATTTCTATAGAGTCCTGATCCGATATGGTCGCGCTGGCCCTTTAAGGCATGCGAGAGTACAACTGTCAACATGGCAGCTGCTGTGAAACTACAAGTCTCAGGATTCCCTGTGCTGGGGATTGTAGTATCACAACAGCTGGTTGTTAGGCCTATCTACCGAGAAACCATGATAGAAGTGAAGGAATTGCTATTTATGCAGTTGTCTGTAATTTTTTAATTAGGCTACAAATACCATGTGGGTAACTACGAAAATTAAAATGATAGTCGAGTGCTATTAATAAATGACCAACCGGTGGCTAGTAGTAGCCATTTTACGGACGTTTTAAGGGTAAAGACTGGGAGAAACTAGTGCAAAGAAAACAAAGCCTGGTTGCCCATAGCAACCAATCACATTGCTCCTTTCATTTACAAAAGGGCCTCTGAAAACTCTAAGCTTGAATCTGATTGGCTGCTAGTAGCAACTGCACCACTTTTTCCCCTTAGTACTATTTTGATCTATTTCCGCCATTACATTATTCATAGAATCCATTGTTTTCTCACTTTATCCAATATTAGGCCACAGATGTTATGATTTTCCATACAATCCGACCGATAATCCATCTTTACATCACATTGGGCCCCTCTTCGATATCGATTTTTCCTCATAGTCTTCCAAAAGCTCTAACTTTTTCACAATTGACAGCGGCATCTAAGGGGTTAAAAGGGTATTCCCATCTCCAAGGTGCTAGCTATCCCAATATGTAGTAGGTATAATAGTAATATTAGCAAATATCTCCAAATTAGAAATGTAGTATAGTTCTTCTGATTCATTACGTCACTTACCCCATGTGCAGGGCATTAAGTAGCTTAGGTATCCATGGTTACGACCACTCATATAGTGACAGTTAGTTAGCTGTTAGTGGTCGTTGACTATAGATATCTAGGCTACTGCAATGGCCTGCACATGGCGCAAGCAACATAGCTAATCAGAAGAACTATACTACATTTATAATTGGAGGTTTTTGCTAATATTATTATTAGTACACCTGCTACATATTGGGATAGGATCTTGGAGATGGGAATACCTTTTTTTAAGCTTTTGTAATCAGAGCTACCTAGCAGTTGGGGCTCATGGAGAAGTCGGTGTAAATCGGTCCAAGCATGGACTGGCCGCGACTCTCCTGATCTGAACGTGACAGCCTCATAGAAATACATAAAGCTGTGACACTCCAGTTGGGACACTTGTGGCCGATTTGCAGGGACGTCTGAATAAGACCATAGATTCAGGTGCCAGCTGTACAACACAGTTGGCATCCATGCCATATGGTGCAGGCTCAGCTTCTGAGACCGCTCCATAGATGCAGTGCACAGAGGGCCAAGTGGATTCCTCGGGTGCACTTGCCTGGTTTTGCTGGGTGCCGGTCCCTGCCTGTGGGAACCCAAAGGCTCCCCTGCAACATAAAAAGAGATCAATTTTGTTAATGGCGGGGCTGGGGGCATATACATCACAGGAGACATGGGGCATATACATCACAGGAGGGGCTGGGGGCATACACATCACAGGAGGGGCTGGGGGCATAAACATCACAGGAGCTGCTGGGGGCATATACTTCACAGGAGGGGCTGGGGGCATACACATCACAGGAGGGGCTGGAGGCATCTATAGATCACAGGAGGAGCTGGGGGCATATACTTCACAGGAGGGGCTGGGGGGCATAAACATCACAGGAGTGGCTGGGGACATCTATATATCACAGGAGGGTCTGAGGGCATCTATATATCACAGGAGGGGCTAGGGGCATATACTTCACAGTAGGAGCTGGGGGCATACACATCACTGGAGCGGCTAGGGACATCTATATATCACAGGAGGGGCTGGGAGCATATACTTCACAGTAGGAGCTGGGGGCCTATATACATCACAGGAGGAGCTAGGGGCATACACATCACAGGAGAGGCTGGGGGCATCTATATATCACAGGAGGGGCTGGGAGCATATACTTCACAGTAGGTGCTGGGGGCCTATATACATCACAGGAGGGGCAGAGGCATATACATCACAGGAGGGGCTGGGGGCATACACATCACAGGAGGGGCAGAGGCATACACATCACAGGAGAGGCTGGGGCATCTATATATCACAGGAGGGGCTGGGAGCATATACTTCACAGTAGGAGCTGGGGGCCTATATACATCACAGGAGGGGCAGAGGCATATACATCACAGGAGGGGATGGGGGCATACACATCACAGGAGGGGCTGGGGGCATACACATCACAGGAGGGGCTGGGAGCATATACTTCACAGTAGGAGCTGGGGGCCTATATACATCACAGGAGGGGCTGGGGGCATACACATCACAGGAGGGGAAGGGGATACACATCACAGAAGGGGCTAGGGGATACACATCACAGTAGGAGCTGGGGGCATACATTTCACAGGAAGGGCTTGGGGCATACACATCACAGTAGGAGCTGGGGGCATACATTTCACAGGAAGGGCTTGGGGCATACACATCACAGTAGGAGCTGGGGGCATACATTTCACAGGAAGGGCTTGGGGCATACACATCACAGGAGGGGCTGGGGACATACACATCACAGTAGGAGCTGGGGGCATATACATCACAGGAGGGGCTGGGGACATACACATCACATGAGGGGCTGGGGGCATATATACATCACAGGAGGAGCTAGGGGCATACACATCACAGGAGAGGCTGGGGGCATCTATATATCACAGGAGGGGCTGGGAGCATATACTTCACAGTAGGTGCTGGGGGCCTATATACATCACAGGAGGGGCAGAGGCATATACATCACAGGAGGGGCTGGGGGCATACACATCACAGGAGGGGCAGAGGCATACACATCACAGGAGAGGCTGGGGCATCTATATATCACAGGAGGGGCTGGGAGCATATACTTCACAGTAGGAGCTGGGGGCCTATATACATCACAGGAGGGGCAGAGGCATATACATCACAGGAGGGGATGGGGGCATACACATCACAGGAGGGGCTGGGGGCATACACATCACAGGAGGGGCTGGGAGCATATACTTCACAGTAGGAGCTGGGGGCCTATATACATCACAGGAGGGGCTGGGGGCATACACATCACAGGAGGGGAAGGGGATACACATCACAGAAGGGGCTAGGGGATACACATCACAGTAGGAGCTGGGGGCATACATTTCACAGGAAGGGCTTGGGGCATACACATCACAGGAGGGGCTGGGGACATACACATCACAGTAGGAGCTGGGGGCATATACATCACAGGAGGGGCTGGGGACATACACATCACATGAGGGGCTGGGGGCATATATACATCACAGGAGGGGCTGGAGACATACACATCACAGGAGGGGCTGGGGGCATATATACATCACAGGATGGTCTGGGGCATATACATCACAGGAGGGGTGGGGGGGATACATCATTACAGGAGACATGGGGCATATCCAAATATACCATGTGAGTGGACAGGAGGTAATAGAATGCGCGAATAGTATCTCCTGTCCACCCACGTGGTATATGGCCATACAGTGTACTGATTACTGTTCCATACAAGCAACATTCATTATGTTGTCCAAATAACGCCATACCGTAAGCCAAAAAACAAATTCTATAGAGTTACCTAAGTAATATTGTCATACAGTGCTGCCACAACCATACACGTCACAAATAATATATAATAAGCCAAATATAAAAAAATTATAAAATAGTAGAAAACCTAATGCATAAATAAATACCGCCATACAGTGCTCCAATAGTACCGCTCCATTACGGTAATATCATAATAATGCTGCAAAAATCAGTGGATAACAGACCGTGCTGTCCAATTTAATATCAAAACATTGAGACATGGGGACAAGGAACCTCGGACACGTGCGGGCGGATTGTTTTGCAAACGACGAAGGGAACCCGCGTCGCCAGGAGATGATTATCACATAATGACTGTTTTATTTTTGCCGCTCACACTCGACTACTTTTTTAGGGTGGAGGTCCTCCCGTCATGTAAAAACCTAACACAGCGCTCCGTAATAATACTACTACTACGTATGAACATCATTATCACGGGCGGCACTATTAACCGTGTCAGTGGCAGGTCTCCCAGGCAAAAATTAGCAGCGACACAAACATAAAAGCATAAAAGACGCGTAAATTAGGCAAAATTTTGGGAAATTGTAGATTTTTTACCTTTTTTCGGGGTGGAAGCGACAGCTGCCCTGGAGGTAGATAGAACGGTAGGATTATATAATATGCCGACATCCATGATATATATATATATATATATATAATGTGCATGGTATATAGAAGCGGTATTTTTTATACTGTAGGTGTAGAGAATACTTACAGCAGCGTCACTCGCAGGCGGTGGTAATGAGCTTACTTTCGCTTTACCGAATTACAAGTCTTGGGGTGGAGACAGCCTGCACCTCCCCCTCCCCGTGGGTTGTTGTGATCGAGGGACAAAGCAATGACAGTCTTCCTGCTGCCTCCGAACATGTCAGCCAGACTGCTATAATGCTGCCATAATAGTGCTGCACCGCACTTATAGTGCACCAATTGGATAAACAGGGAGTTGACCCTTTAGAATTTTTAACTACCCAATATTTGACATGGGCGCCGGGAATGTCCCCATATTTTTTATTTTTTTATGCCTTCTGCGTACCATCTCAATTTGCATAGCCCCTTTATTTTTAGACCAGTGGGGGTCTCCAGGACACAATACTCACTTATAATAACACCCATTCGGGTCCCCTGAGTATTTCACGCCATTGCTAAATATCTTATAAAGTCCGCCGTACTCAACGGCTCCGATTCATTATTGCATTTGTGCCTTTTTTTTTTGTTTAGTTTTTGATGTTTTTTATTTTTTCGTCCAATTTTTATATGCACTTTTCATTTGCGCCTCTTTTGAAGTCTATTTGATACGCTCTTGCTTGTTATTTTTTCTTTTTCTATATTCGCCAATGATTTTCAGGTGTTTGCGACTTTTTAAAAAGTGGCAAAACTTTTGTGCAAATGTACTCCAGGCCCCACCTAACCACCCCCCCAACCAAGAGTGATTTTATGCACGTCTGAAATGTTTGCACCTATTTTGCTCTAAAAAAAAGGCACAAAAAAAGGGTAAAAAGACAAAGTAAAAAACAATTTTTATTTGGCAAAAAATTCATAAAGCATGTGAAAAAAAATGACTATGAATACAAGACAAAAAAAGCAAATGATAAATTGGGACCAATGTTTCTTTGCAATGATAGGAGAATTTTCGACCATCGCCCATACTAATGGCATTTCTTGGTCTTGCACCCTCACTTATATCTTCCATGGGATCTTTTACAGGCCATGCCCAGTCCACGACCATTTTCCACCTACTCCATGCCCAATCTCTGCCTCCTTAACACCTCGGACCACGACTCTCCGAGACGCTGAGCTAGAGATTTGCCACTATTCCAAGAGACTGGAAGGTCTCCCCTTTTTTTTCTAGCAGCCTTCCAGGATATTTGACATAGCAAGTAGGGTCCATGTAATGTTCAAGCCTTTCTTGTTAGGGTTACACTGGTTAAGTGAGTTAGACAATAGGGTCATCTCCTGAAGACAAGCTGGCCTGGCTCTGGCACTGGGCAGCTGCATTCTTCTTCCACACCGGCTCAGGTTCTTTGTTCATCTGCCATTGCAACCCAATGCGCTCCAGTGACGTAATTCCGCCCAAACATTAACTTGCTTCAGGCAGTATGATGCCACCTGAGTATTCAGGTAGTTGGCATTCCTTCCACTGCACTGTACTACCACTGCAAACTCAGCACTGCTGCATGTGTTGCATTCCACTGCAACGACTTTGCTATTCTAGCCATCATTGTTCCACCACTGCTACAACTCTTATTTTAGTTCATGGATGCTGCATCTCTGTTAGATTAGTCCTCACTATTCCAGCTCTGTTAGATTAGTCCTCACTATTCCAGCTCTGTTAGATTAATCCTTGATATTCCAGCTCTGCTAGATTAATTGTCGCTATTCTAGCTCTGCTAGATTAATCCTCGCTATTCCAGCTCTGCTAGATTAATCCTCGCTATTCCACCTCTGCTAGATTAGTCCTCGCTATTCCAACTCTGCTAGATTAGTCCTCGCTATTCCACCTCTGCTAGATTAGTCCTCGTTATTCCAACTCTGCTAGATTAGTCCTCGCTATTCCACCTCTGCTAGATTAGTCCTCGCTATTCCAGCTCTACTAAATTAGTTCTCGCTATTCCAGCTCTACTAGATTAGTTATCGCTATTCCAACTCTCCTAGATTAGTTCTCGCTATTCCAGCTCTGTAAGATTAGTCATCGCTGTTCCCGCACTGCTATATTAAACCTTGCTGTTCCAGCTCTGCTAGATTACTCCTTTCTGTTCCAGCTCTGCTAGATTACTCCTTTCTGTTTCAGCTCTACTAGATTTTTTTAGCTGTTCCAGCTCTGCTAGTTTAGTTCTCGCTATTCCAGCTCTGCTAGATTAGTGCTCACTATTCCAGCTCTGCTAGATTAGTGCTCGCTATTCCAGCTCTGCTAGATTAGTGTTCGCTATTCTAGTTCTGCTAGATTAGTCCTCGCTATTCCAGCTCTGCTAGATTAGTCCTCGCTATTCCATCTCTACTAGATTAGTCCTCGCTATTCCGGCTCTGCTTCATCAGTCATCACTGTTCCAGCTCTGCTATATTATTCATCGCTGTTCCAGCTCTGCTTCCTCAGTAATCCTATTACAGCTCTGCTTCATTATTCATCGCTGTTCCAGTTATGCTAGATTAGTCCTTGCTGTTCAAGCTTTGCTAGATTAGTCCTCTCTATTCCACCTCTGCTAGATCAGTCCTCGCTATTTCAACTTTACTAGATTAGTTCTCACTATTCCAACTCTACTAGATTAGTTATCGCTATTCCAACTCTACTAGATTAGTTATAACTATTCCAACTCTGCTAGATTAGTTATCGCTATTACAACTCTACTAGATTAGTTCTAGCTATTCCAGCTCGGCTAGATTAGTTATCGCTATTCCAGCTCTGTAAGATTAGTCCTCTCTGTTCCATCTCTGCTAGATTAGTCCTCGCTATTCCAGCTCTGCTAGATTAGTCATCGCTGTTCCCGCACTGCTATATTAAATCTTGCTGTTCCAGCTCTGCTAGATTACTCCTTTCTGTTTCAGCTCTGCTAGATTACTCCTTTCTGTTTCAGCTCTGCTAGATTTTTTTAGCTGTTCCAGCTCTGCTAGATTAGTTCTCGCTATTCCAGCTCTGCTAGATTAGTGCTCGCTATTCCAGCTCTGCTAGATTAGTGCTCGCTATTCCAGCTCTGCTAGATTAGTGCTCGCTATTCCAGCTCTGCTAGATTAGTCCTCGCTATTCCATCTCTGCTAGATTAGTCCTCTCTATTCCATCTCTACTAGATTAGTCCTCGCTATTCCGGCTCTGCTTCATCAGTCATCACTGTTCCAGCTCTGCTACATTATTCATCGCTGTTCCAGCTCTGCTTCCTCAGTCATCCTATTACAGCTCTGCTTCATTATTCATCGCTGTTCCAGTTATGCTAGATTAGTCCTCGCAGTTCCATTCTGCTTCATCAATCATTGCTGTTCCAGCTGTTCTATCTCTGCTACATTATTCATCGCTGTTCCAGTTCTGCTTCATAAGTCATCATTGTTCTAGCTCTGCTACACCAGTTCCCACGTCCTCTTCAGTCTTTTACATCAAACCCTCTTCACCCGTCTCTACCGCCCTGCTGCACCAGCACCTCCAGTCCGTGCTCATCCGGACTAGGGACTTTGAGAATCCAATGCACTAAGTTTTTTTTTTTTTTTTAAAAACAAAAAACTATACAATTTGCAGAATTTTTAGGTAGTGAATACCCTTTTATTTCCTTCCATATAATAACTGGATCTGAGGCCTTAGAAGAGGGGAGTGCATGAAAAGATGATTATTACAATTACACCAGAGTACCAGCAGGTGGTGCTGCTCCCTTGGAGCTGTCATGGCCATTTCTCCTCTTATTACAAAGCTGGATATTATAAGAGTGAGAACTGCAGGGGGGGAAGGGCAGCTCTTCACAGCCAGCATGGGCTTGGTCGGTTGCCATAGAGACGGCCCGGAAGTGGATGTGTCAGCTGCACCTGCTCCTCTTGCTGCAGGGCTCTGGCTGCACCTCCACTGTGAGTATATTATAGGGGGCAATGGAGGGGACGACGGCTACTGGGGCCATTGTTAGGGCTAGTAAAGGGGGCGCGCGGACGACTATAATAGTACAGTCAGGTCATCCATCATCTCCTGCTGTATAGAATCAGATATGGTTAACCCTCTGTGTGCAAACCAAAATTTCAGCTTTTGCAATAAATATATATTATAATAATTAAATCTAAATAGTTTCCTTCATATACAGTACAATATAGACCACCGTACCGTACCGCCCCCAAATAATGGAGCCATGGCTGCCCACAAATAATAATATCCCCCTTACAGTGCCTGAAATATGGCATCTGGCACTGTTAATGGGGGCACTTTCTTTCCTGCACTGTTAATGGGGGTGTGTCTGAATGGCACTTTCAGTCTGGCACTGTTAATGTGGGCACTTTCGGTCCTGTTCTTTTATTGGGGGGTTTTCTGATTGGCACTTTCTACTGGTACTGTTAATGTGGGCACTTTCTGTGTTGCACTGTAATGAGGGTAATTTTTAGCTGACATTTTTCATGGGGGCCTTATTGATTGGCACTGTTAATGGGAGCACTTTATATTTGACACTTTTAATGGGGGTCTTTCTTGCACTGCTCAGGTAGGTTCACTCTAAAGTATTTTTGGTCCTAGTGCCGTCTGTGAAAGAAATTTCTGTGTTGCACTTTTAATGGGGATCTTTCTGTTTGGCACTGTTAATGAGGGCACTTTCTGCCTGGCACTGTTAATGGGAGCACTTTCTATCTGACACTTTTAGTTGGGGTCTTTCTGGCACTGCTTGGGGTCTTTCTGGCACTGCTTGGGTAAGTTCACTCTACTGTATCTGGGCACTTTCTGTCTGACACTGTTCATCTGGGCACTTTCTGTCTGAAATGGTTAATGGGGGTTTTACTGATTGGCAATATTGAAGTGTTCACTTTCTGTCTAGCACTGTTAAAGGGGGCACTTTATGGGTAGACACTACTAATGGGGGAACTTTCTGTTTGACACTGTTAATGTAGGCACTTTCTGTTTGGCACTGTTAATGGGGGCACTTTATGTATGGACACTGCTAACGGGGGAACTTTCTGTCTAGCACTGCTAATGTAGGCATTTTTTGGCCTGCACTGCAAAAGTAGGCACTTTCTGTTTGACACTGTTAATAGGGGCACTTTATGGGTAGACACTGCTAATGAGAGAACTTTCTGGCCTGCACTGTTAATGTAGACACTTTCTGTCTGTCACTGTTAACGGGGACACTTTATGGGTGGACGCTGATAATTGGGGAACTTTCTGTCCTGCACTGTTAATGTAGGCACTTTTTGTTTGGTACTGTTAATGGGGGCTCTTTATGAGTGGACACTGCTAATGGGGGGAACTTTCTGTCTAGCACTGCTAATGTAGGCATTTTTTTGGCCTGCACTGCTAATATAGGCACTTTCGGGCCTCTACTGCTAACGTGGGCTATTTTTGTCTAACACTGTTAATGCGGACACTTCCTGGCTACCTGTACTTGTAATGTGTAATTATGGCAGGAACTAGTAATCGGGGCACTCTCCGTCTGTCACTGGTAATGTGGATATTCTTCAGCTTGCATGTGTAATGGGGCTGCTCTCTGGTTTGTACTGGTAGTGTGTGCAGCATTGTTGCTTTGCAGCTCTGGGGTCCTGGGTTCAAATCCCACCAAGGACAACATCTGGAAGGAGTCTGTATCTTCTTCCCATGTTTCTTGGGTTTCCTCCGGGTTCACCGATTTCCTCCCGCACTCCAAAGACATACTGATAGTGCCTCTTATCTTCTGAATCTTGTACTGTGTGTATATTGGAGTTACGTCTGTGTAATGTCTCCCCTTTCTGCCATCCAGGGCCATGTCGGGAAAACTGAAATGGGTGACAGATATCGAGAAATCAGTGCTGATTAATAACTTTGAGAAGCGCGGATGGGTCCAGGTGTCGGAGAGCGAAGACTGGAATTTCTACTGGTAAGAACATGGCTATGGGTGGATATATGCTTGGAAAATGGGGCCCTCTTTAAACTAGATGTTCTTTTGGAGTGGGGAGTCAAGTAGTATTCACCCCTCAGATGTGGGCCCCTTTTATTTAGAGGCCCCATAGCCGCTGCCTCTGTGGAATGTACCTCCTTGCTCCTGCCAATGGGAAATAATTTAATTCCATACACATTTTTTTAAGAAATCGGCCATTATACTAAAAAATGTCAAAGAGCAAATACCTGCGATGATAAGACTAATATGACACCGTCTTGAGACATTTTTTTTGCATATGTCAGAAATCTGAGACAAATTTGAGCCATTTTGAGACAGAATTAAAAAGTGTAAATCCTACGTAAGCCACAAGGTGGCGCATTAGAGCTACTTTTATGGCAACATAAGCCAATAGTTTACTAATGGTTATACTGCACCTACTTTTCTATTATGGGTAAGGGTATGGACACCTTAGGGGTAATTTTTTCTTTCTTAATTAAATGCATGTATTTTTTGTAAAAAAATAAATACATTTTCACCATTTGATATGTACAGGCTATTTCCCTACATGTTTTGGTTGTAGGGTGGGTTAACTGAGAGTCTGTCAGTAAGCTTGTTCTGACGGGGAGTTGGTAACTCTTTTATCTGTGTTTTTCTCAGCTCCTCCTTGCTGATTGATGACCACATCAAAGTTGAGCTGAACTTTGATGTGGTCATAAATGAACACAGAGGAGCTCAGAAACAGAAACTTCAGTGAAAGTAATTTTTATTTACTGTACATTCCTAGACTGAAAACCTTACTAAAATATTGCAACAATTGTATCCACAAGGCACAGACTATTGATGCTTAGATCTATAGATCTGGACACGAATGTTTCCGTTCACTGGAAGCAAGCAAAACTCTTGAGAACTTTTGAAAATGTTTTGGAATTTAAACACAAAGTATATTAGAAAGTTACAGAACTTATTTTCCTTATGCATTATTATACATTTGATCATTCCTCTCCCCTCCCCCGATTGTTGGACCCCTCATTTACATCCGTGTGCTTGCCTCCTCCCCAATCGCTCTCTTTCAGGATGAGCGTGCAGACCATCAGAAACTGCTTCAGCGTAGAGACCGGCTTCCGCTTGTCAGATGATCAACTCGTCAATCACTTTCCTAATCACTACGAGCTCACCAGGAAGGATCTGATGGTGAAGAACATCAAGAGGTACCGGAAAGAGGTGGAAAAGGAAGGCAGCCCCCTGGCTGAGAAGGACGAAAATGGCAAATATCTGTACTTAGGTCAGTGGAAAACTCCCCCCGAGAGCTATTACTGTCCGCTGGGGTCGAGATTTGTTTTATTGGAAAGTTACTATCCATGGCAAGAATTCACTTCTGTGACATTTCTACCATTAATATTCTTAATGGGGTCATAAATGATCCCCAAAAATTCAAATATAGTCCACTTGTTGAAGCAACGGTTTGTTCTCCAGAGCTGCTCTTCCTGTACTTGTTTATATAGGAAATTTGCAACCAAAGGCCACTTTGGAGTTTATAAAACTTTTAGTCACCTACCTCTACATTAACCTTTTCCCTGACTTTTCCTCCCTCTTTGTTGGCCATACACCTTTACACCTTAGATAAAGTGGTAGAGTCCATTGGACCCCGATGCAAAATTTGGACCTGGGTTTCCACCAGCATGATGGTTAGATGTATTAGCTCTTGTAGCGTTCTAAATCCTTTAAAGGTTCAGAGTATGTATCCAGCCAATTGAGCGCTCCCAGGGTCACAAGGAATGATTATCCAAAAAAAGGATTTACTTCTTCAGAAGATTTATTCAAGTTAATAAATAGATAAAACTTATAAATAAAACAATGCGTTTCCGCTATTAAAATTAAAGATATATAGCCTTCATCAGGTCCTCAGACATACGTGTTGCCGATCGTCCCCCATTTTGTACTAATGTCCCCCATTTTGTACTAATGTCCCCCATTTTGTACTAATGTCATCCATCCTGGGCCGCTTCCACTAATTGTCACACAAGGTGTGGGAAAGACTTGTTTCGAGTGGTACGGTTACGATATCATCATAGACGATAGGCTGAAGCATATTCTAGGAAACATTTTCACTTCTTTGTTACTTTAAGGAGTTGTAGAACTTATTTTTATATTCCATTGAAGAATTCTGAGTTAAAGGGATTGTTCACTACTTTTTATGATAGAAATAAAAATGGGGCACTTGGAGGTCTTAAAGGGAGTCTATCAGTAAGATCAACCCTCCGGAGCTGTCTATATGGACATGTAGGTCATATGAAGCCGAATAAAATGACACCTTCATATCTGGGATCTGATGTCTTATTCCAGAGAAATCCACATTTTTCTTAATATAATATGTAAATGAGCTGTTAAGATCTGTGGGTGGGACAGAGATCTTGCCGAGAGTCTCCAGAGCTTACTTTAATGCTTAGCTACACATCTGATTTTATTCCAATTCCTATGACCTGTTGTCACGAAAGGTGTGGGAGACTTAGTGCAACACAAAGGGAAGAGGGAAAGGGAGCCCAGACTCTAGGGAAAGGGGGGAGTGGAGACCTCCTAGGTTGATCTAGCGCACCCTGCCTCCTCTAACATCCCTGGCGTGTGACTAACGCTAGGGAAGGGAGGAGATGAGAACTAGTCGATCTCCACTAAACACTATAGACAACAGGGGTGGACAAACAGGGGGAAATTGCTTAGCTTTAGACGAACTCCAGACAAATGCGCACACGGCCTCAAGCTCCAGAGAGGACGAAGTACTGCTCTTGCTAAAGCTTTCACAGGTAGTAATGAATATCACCGGCACCTCCCTCTGAAACACAGCAGGTATTTATACATCCAGGCAGGGTGTTAATTAGCCAGAGGAAGGTAGCCGCTGTGTCCTAGAGAGACAGCTTCTATGAAGATGTCTGTAATGCCAAACGTAAAGATCTCCTGCAACCAACTGCAGGGCGACTGTCTTGTCACCTCTGACACACCCGTGACACTAATAATGTCTTCCATCCCCCATCCTGTGCCCCTTTCAGTAATAATGTCATCCTGGGCTCTTTCCTGCTATACTGTCCAACATCCTGAGCCCCTTCCTGCTATAATGTCCCCCTTCCTGAGCCCCTTCCTGCTATAATGTCCCCCATCCTGAGCTCCTTCCTGCTATAATGTCCCCCATCCTGGCCCCTTCCTGTTATTATAATGTCCCCCATCCTGGGCCTCTTCCAGTGGTAATGTCCTCCATCCTGGTGTAATGTCCTCATCCTGGCCCTTTCCAGTAATAATCTCCTCCATCCTGGGCCCCTTCCTGGTATAATGTCCCAGCTCCTGGGTCCATCCTGTAATTATGCTCCCCGTTCTGCCGCTCTCACATGCCCAATCCTTATCTTCCTTGGCATCGTCTTTCGAGGACAGTCTCTCAGCCATGCCTCTGATATTGGTGATGATAGTCTAGTGTGTATGGGGGGCTTAATCTCCTTTCCTTACTGTGTACACAAATTGAAAAGCGGAACACATGACAGCCCACAGTCGCAATTAGGAGCGCGCAATGTATCAACCTTCTATTACGGTTTACGGCACAATATGTCGTTTATTTTGTGTCCTTCTCCTTTAGACTTCGTGCCGGTCACCTTTATGCTACCGGCTGATTATAACTTATTTGTAGAAGAATTTCGGAAAAATCCGTCCAGCACTTGGATCATGAAACCTTGCGGAAAAGCCCAAGGAAAAGGGATATTCCTCATCAACAAGCTCTCACAGATTAAGAAGTGGTCCAGGGATAGCAAGACTTCCTCGTGAGTGACAGAAAAACGTGCCTTTGTATATTCCGCTGCCATTGTAATACACTTAAAGGGGTTGTCCAGGACTTAGATATTGTAGACCAATTCTTAGCATAGGTCTTCAATATTCGATCATTCGATCTGACACCTAATCAGCTGTTTGTTCGCAGTGCGTGGAGTCGGAACAGCACAGCTCCATACACCATGTAGTGGCCGTTCTCAGGTACTGCAGCTCACCTACTATTGAAGTGAATATGATCTGAGCTGCAGTACCTAAGAACGGCCACTACATGGTGTATGGAGCTGGAATGTTCCGACTACGTACACTGTGTACTTTACACACACTCAATATGCTCTCAGCTTCCCCTAGTGGTGGTTGCAAGCAGAAAGATTTTATAATTTAAAGGGGTTGTCCACATTTAGGGGCTCTTTTTGTTTAATTAAATGCATGTATTTGAGGCTAAAAAAAATTTTTGTAACTGTTTTATATGTCTTTTTTCTTAGCTCCTCTCACACAGACCTCATTAAAGTAGAACATGCAGGGAAAAAAAGAGCATGTAAAAGCCAAACGGTGTAAAATTTATAATGAAACCCAATTGCAAAAATGATTTTTAACCCCAAATTTATGCATTTAAGTAAAATAAAAAAAAATAAAAATCCAAGATGGACAACCCCTTTAACTTGAGCAAACTATGTTTGGCAGGAATTTACTCTATCGGGGCGAGCTGAGTATTTCTCTATGAAAGGGTTGAGGCCCCTGTTTAGCTTGGACAGACAGCCCGGGGCCCATTGAACTCCTCCAAAGCCGTCTGACCATATTTCCAATTGTTAGGGCATATTGGTTTAGATATGACCAATATATTATAGTTAAAAAAAAATAATAAAAATTCTACTTTTCAGATTTGTGTCCCAGTCTTCTAAGGAAGCCTATGTTATCTCCTTATATATCGATAATCCTTTGCTGATCGGCGGAAAGAAATTTGATCTGCGTCTGTACGTGCTTGTGACGACATACCGGCCGCTCAAGTGCTACATGTAAGTAATGGATATGTGATGTATACACTTAATGTATCATCCAAAACTGGCAATCGCAGTACAGATCTGCTCCAGAAAATGGCCTCTATAAAGCCGCCTATAATCAATGTCTAACCCTTTAAAGGGAGTCTGTCACCCCCAAAACTCAATTTAAAAAGGACCTATCACCAGGACAAAAGTGTCAATTTTTTGCTCCTATTTTATTCCCGCTGTCCCCCTGAGTATTCCGGTTTTTGTTTTTTGAAAATCCGCCATACGGTTCCAGAAATATGGACCTTTTTATTTAGTGGCTACTTCCTACTGTCTGTATGAAAGGGGCGGAGCTCATAGGGTAATTATGCAGAGGAGCCTAAAGACCCGCCCCCGAGGATCCAGTGAGACACAATTCCTTAGTAAAAGAGTGGAGGTATCGCTGTAATGAACCCCTCAGTTTTTTAGTCAATTGTATTATGGGCAATTCCATCTGGGGGGGGGGATAAAAAAGTCTGCACATCTTGGAATGCGGCTAAAAAAAAATTATTAAAAAATAAATAAATAAAAATTAGTGCGAAAGTAATAAAACATAATAAAAATAATTAGACATTTATTATCTTTGCAATCACACTGTAAACATATAGCCCCCCCAAAAAAACAATGGCCGATCACTTAACTTTTTTTCATCAAACCCCCCCCCCCCAAAAAAAAAAAACCTGCACCCTTATGGGGTTAAAGGAATACACGTATAAAACTGATAACTACTTCAGTTCCTAAGGGGGTGTAGTATGACACAAAGGTGCAAAAAGACCCAAAAAGTGAAACCCCGTGTTAGGCGCCGCCCATCACCTTCTAAGACACCATCTTGTTATATTCTTCCCCCTCCAGGTACAAACTTGGATTCTGTCGTTTCTGCACTGTGAAGTACACCCCAAGTACAAGCGAGCTGGACAATATGTTTGTGCATCTGACGAACGTCGCTATTCAGAAGCATGGGGTAAGGAGGTGACCAATGTCTGCCATCATCTAGCCGGGTCTGTTATAAGCTGAAGGACACTAGGACCCAGTTATGAAAACAGTTTAAAAAAAATAACCGTCCGTGTTGCCCCTAGCAACCAATCACAGCCCAGGTTTCCTTTCAGCAGAACTGTTTAAAATTTGAACGATGAGCTCTGATTGGTTGCTATGGGCAACAGACATTTCTTCTTTCAGACGGGCCAGCTATGTAAGCAGCCAGATGCTGAATACAGGCTGCCGTAAGCTGTAGCTGGTATCCTGCGGATGGTAGTGAAGGGCAGCGACGGTAACTCGTGAATTCCTTGCTCTAGATTTCTCGTGATTGACAAAATCTATGTAAATAATGAATATCAAGAAATTCCTACAATCCGGCATCTAATAATCCAGAAAATCTGATTACGTGCATGTGTGTGTGTGTGTGTGTGTATGTATATATATATATATATATATATATGTATATATACAGATCGGCCTAACATTAACCACATCAGGTGAAGTTGTGGGGTGTTCCCGGTATACGGCATGTCTTGTGGGGTGTTCCTGGTATATGCAGGTCTTGTGATGTATTCCCAGTATATGGCAGGTCCTGTGGAGTGTTCCCAGTATATGGCAGGTCTTGTGGGGTGTTCCTGGTATATGCAGGTCTTGTGGGGTGTTCCCAGTGTACGGCAGGTCCTGTGGAGTGTTCCCAGTATATGGCAGGTCCTGTGGGGTGTTCCTGGTATACAGCAGGTCCTGTGGAGTGTTCCCAGTATACAGCAGGTCCTGTGGAGTGTTCCCAGTATATGGCAGGTCCTGTGGGGTGTTCCTGGTATACAGCAGGTCCTGTGGAGTGTTCCCAGTATACAGCAGGTCTTGTGGAGTGTTCCCAGTATACAGCAGGTCTTGTGGGGTGTTCCCGGTATACAGCAGGTCTTGTGGGGTGTTCCCAGTATACAGCAGGTCTTGTGGGGTGTTCCCGGTATACTGTGGGTCTTGTGGGGTGTTCCTGGTATACGACAGGTCTTGTGGAGTGTTCCCGGTATACAGCAGGTCTTGTGGGGTGTTCCTGGTATACGACAGGTCTTGTGGAGTGTTCCCGGTATACGGCAGGTCTTGTGGGGTGTTCCTGGTATACGGTGGGTCTTGTGGGGTGTTCCTGGTATATGCAGGTCTTGTGGGTTGTGTTCCTGGTATACGGTGGGTCTTGTGGGGCATTCCCAGTATACGGCGGGTCCTGTGGAGTGTTCCCAGTATATGGCAGGTCTTGTGGGGTGTTCCTGGTATACGACAGGTCTTGTGGTGTGTTCCCAGTATACGGCAGGTCTTGTGGGGTGTTCCTGGTATACGACAGGTCTTGTGGTGTGTTCCCAGTATACGGCAGGTCTTGCGGGGTGTTCCCGGTATACGACAGGTCTTGTGGTGTGTTCCCAGTATACGGCAGGTCTTGTGGGGTGTTCCCAGTATACGGCAGGTCTTGTGGGGTGTTCCCGGTATACGGCAGGTCTTGTGGGGTGTTCCCGGTATACGGCAGGTCCTGTGGAGTGTTCCCAGTATATGGCAGGTTCTGTGGAGTGTTCCCAGTATACGGCAGGACTTGTGGGGTATTCCTGGTATACGCAGGTCTTGTGGGGTGTTCCCGGTATACAGCAGGTCCTGTGGAGTGTTCCTGGTATACGGCAGGTCTTGTGGAGTGTTCTCGGTATACGGCAGGTCCTGTGGAGTGTTCCCGGTATACGGCAGGTCCTGTGGAGTGTTCCCGGTATACGGCAGGTCTTGTGGGGTGTTCCTGGTATACGGCAGGTCTTGTGGGGTGTTCCCAGTATACGGCAGGTCTTGTGGGGTGTTCCTGGTATATGGCAAGTCTTGTGGGGTGTTCCCAGTATACAGCAGGTCCTGTGGGGTGTTCCTGGTATACAGCAGGTCTTGTGGGGTGTTCCCGGTATACTGTGGGAATTGTGGGGTGTTCCCGGTATACGGCAGGTCCTGTGGAGTGTTCCCAGTATATGGCAGGTCTTGTGGGGTGTTTCTGGTATACGGCAGGTCCTGTGGGGTGTTCCTGGTATACAGCAGGTCCTGTGGGGTGTTCCTGGTATACAGCAGGTCTTGTGGGGTGTTCCCGGTATACTGTGGGTCTTGTGGGGTGTTCCCGGTATACGGCAGGTCTTGTGGGGTGTTCCCGGTATACGGCAGGTCCTGTGGAGTGTTCCTAGTATATGGCAGGTCTTGTGGGGTGTTTCTGGTATACAGCCGGTCTTGTGGGGTGTTCCCGGTATACAGCAGGTCTTGTGGGTTGTTCCTGGTATACGGCGGGTCTTGTGGGGTGTTCCTGGTATACAGCAGGTCCTGTGGAGTCTTCCCAGTATACAGCAGGTCTTGTGGGGTGTTCCCGGTATACTGTGGGTCTTGTGGGGTGTTCCTGGTATACGACAGGTCTTGTGGAGTGTTCCCGGTATACGGCAGGTCTTGTGGGGTGTTCCTGGTATACGACAGGTCTTGTGGAGTGTTCCCGGTATACGGCAGGTCTTGTGGGGTGTTCCTGGTATACGGTGGGTCTTGTGGGGTGTTCCTGGTATATGCAGGTCTTGTGGGTTGTGTTCCTGGTATACGGTGGGTCTTGTGGGGCATTCCCTGTATACGGCGGGTCCTGTGGAGTGTTCCCAGTATATGGCAGGTCTTGTGGGGTGTTCCTGGTATACGACAGGTCTTGTGGTGTGTTCCCAGTATACGGCAGGTCTTGTGGGGTGTTCCTGGTATACGACAGGTCTTGTGGTGTGTTCCCAGTATACGGCAGGTCTTGTGGGGTGTTCCTGGTATACGGCAGGTCCTGTGGAGTGTTCCTAGTATATGGCAGGTCTTGTGGGGTGTTTCTGGTATACAGCCGGTCTTGTGGGGTGTTACCGGTATACAGCAGGTCTTGTAGGGTGTTCCTGGTATACGGCGGGTCTTGTGGGGTGTTCCTGGTATATGGCAAGTCTTGTGGGGTGTTCCTGGTATACGGCGGGTCTTGTGGGGTGTTCCTAGTATATGGCAAGTCCTGCGGGGTGTTCCCAGTATACAGCAGGTCCTGCGGGGTGTTCCTGGTATACAGCAGGTCTTGGTCGCTGTTACCAGTATACAGCAGGTCCTGTGGGGTGTTCCTGGTATACAGCTGGTCTTGTGGGGTGTTCCCGGTATACTGTGGGTCTTGTGGGGTGTTCCCAGTATACGGCAGGTCCTGTGGAGTGTTCCCAGTATACGGCAGGTCTTGTGGGGTGTTCCTGGTATATGGCAAGTCTTGTGGGGTGTTCCCAGTATACAGCAGGTCCTGTGGGGTGTTCTTGGTATACGGCAGGTCTTGTGGGGTGTTCCTGGTATACAGCGGGTCTTGTGGGGTGTTCCTGGTATATGGCAAGTCCTGTGGGGTGTTCCCAGTATACAGCAGGTCCTACGGGGTGTTCCCGGTATACAGCAGGTCTTGTGGGGTGTTCCCGGTATACGGCAGGTCTTGTGGGGTGTTCCTGGTATATGGCAAGTCCTGTGGGGTGTTCCCAGTATACAGCAGGTCTTGTGGGGTGTTCCTGGTATACAGCAGGTCTTGTGGGGTGTTCCCGGTATACTGTGGGTCTTGTGGGGTGTTCCCAGTATACGGCAGGTCTTGTGGAGTGTTCCTGGTATACAGCAGGTCCTGTGGGGTGTTCCTGGTATACAGCAGGTCTTGTGGGGTGTTCCCGGTATACTGTGAGTCTTGTGGGGTGTTCCCAGTATACGGCAGGTCTTGTGGAGTGTTCCTGGTATACAGCCGGTCTTGTGGGGTGTTCCCGGTATACAGCAGGTCTTGTGGGGTGTTCGTGGTATACGGCGGGTCTTGTGGGGTGTTCCTGGTATATGGCAAGTCTTGTGGGGTGTTCCTGGTATACGGCGGGTCTTGTGGGGTGTTCCTAGTATATGGCAAGTCCTGCGGGGTGTTCCCAGTATACAGCAGGTCCTGCGGGGTGTTCCTGGTATACAGCAGGTCCTGTGGGGTGTTCCTGGTATACAGCTGGTCTTGTGGGGTGTTCCCGGTATACTGTGGGTCTTGTGGGGTGTTCCCAGTATACGGCAGGTCCTGTGGAGTGTTCCCAGTATACGGCAGGTCTTGTGGGGTGTTCCTGGTATATGGCAAGTCTTGTGGGGTGTTCCCAGTATACAGCAGGTCCTGTGGGGTGTTCTTGGTATACGGCAGGTCTTGTGGGGTGTTCCTGGTATACAGCGGGTCTTGTGGGGTGTTCCTGGTATATGGCAAGTCCTGTGGGGTGTTCCCAGTATACAGCAGGTCTTGTGGGGTGTTCCTGGTATACAGCAGGTCTTGTGGGGTGTTCCCGGTATACTGTGGGTCTTGTGGGGTGTTCCCAGTATACGGCAGGTCTTGTGGAGTGTTCCTGGTATACAGCAGGTCCTGTGGGGTGTTCCTGGTATACAGCAGGTCCTGTAGGGTGTTCCTGGTATACAGCTGGTCTTGTGGGGTGTTCCCGGTGTACTGTGGGTCTTGTGGGGTGTTTCTGGTATACGGCGGGTCTTGTGGAGTGTTCCTGGTATACAGCAGGTCCTGTGGGGTGTTCCTGGTATACAGCAGGTCTTGTGGAGTGTTCCTGGTATACAGCAGGTCCTGTGGGGTGTTCCTGGTATACAGCAGGTCCTGTGGGGTGTTCCTGGTATACAGCAGGTCCTGTGGGGTGTTCCTGGTATACAGCAGGTCTTGGTCGCTGTTCCCAGTATACAGCAGGTCCTGTGGGGTGTTCCTGGTATACAGCTGGTCTTGTGGGGTGTTCCCGGTATACTGTGGGTCTTGTGGGGTGTTCCCAGTATACGGCAGGTCCTGTGGAGTGTTCCCAGTATACGGCAGGTCTTGTGGGGTGTTCCTGGTATATGGCAAGTCTTGTGGGGTGTTCCCAGTATACAGCAGGTCCTGTGGGGTGTTCTTGGTATACAGCAGGTCTTGTGGGGTGTTCCTGGTATACGGCGGGTCTTGTGGGGTGTTCCTGGTATATGGCAAGTCCTGTGGGGTGTTCCCGGTATACAGCAGGTCCTACGGGGTGTTCCCGGTATACAGCAGGTCTTGTGGGGTGTTCCCAGTATACAGCAGGTCTTGTGGGGTGCTCCTGGTATATGGCAAGTCTTGTGGGGTGTTCCCAGTATACGGCAGGACTTGTGGGGTGTTCCTGGTATACAGCAGGTCCTGTGGGGTGTTTCTGGTATACAGCAGGTCTTGTGGGGTGTTTCTGGTATACAGCAGGTCTTGTGGGGTGTTCCCAGTATACGGCGGGTCTTGTGGGGTGTTCCCGGTATACAGCAGGTCTTGTGGGGTGGTCCCGGTATACGGCAGGTCTTGTGGGGTGTTCC
This sequence comes from Phyllobates terribilis, assembly GCF_046119375.1. NCBI lineage: Eukaryota > Metazoa > Chordata > Amphibia > Anura > Dendrobatidae > Phyllobates > Phyllobates terribilis. The sequence goes on from NW_027362770.1 coordinate 161,847,198, forward strand.
TGGTATACGGCGGGTCTTGTGGGGTGTTCCTGGTATATGGAAAGTCCTGTGGGGTGTTCCCAGTATACAGCAGGTCCTGTGGGGCGTTCCTGGTATACAGCAGGTCTTGTGGGGTGTTCCCGGTATACTGTGGGTCTTGTGGGGTGTTCCCAGTATACGGCAGGTCTTGTGGAGTGTTCCTGGTATACAGCAGGTCCTGTGGGGTATTCCTGGTATACAGCTGGTCCTGTGGGGTGTTCCCGGTATACGGCAGGTCTTGTGGGGTGTTCCTGATATATGGCAAGTCCTGTGGGGTGTTCCCAGTATACAGCAGGTCTTGTGGGGTGTTCCTGGTATACTGTGGGTCTTGTGGGGTGTTCCCAGTATACGGCAGGTCTTGTGGAGTGTTCCTGGTATACAGCAGGTCCTGTGGGGTGTTCCTGGTATACAGCAGGTCTTGTGGGGTGTTCCCGGTTTACTGTGGGTCTTGTGGGGTGTTCCCAGTATACGGCAGGTCTTGTGGAGTGTTCCTGGTATACGGCAGGTCTTGTGGGGTGTTCCCAGTATACGGCAGGTCTTGTGGAGTGTTCCTGGTATACGGCAGGTCTTGTGGGGTGTTCCCAGTATACGGCAGGTCTTGTGGAGTGTTCCTGGTATACAGCAGGTCCTGTGGGGTGTTCCTGGTATACAGCAGGTCCTGTGGGGTGTCCTGGTATACAGCTGGTCTTGTGGGGTGTTCCCGGTATACTGTGGGTCTTGTGGGGTGTTCCCGGTATACTGTGGGTCTTGTGGGGTGTTTCTGGTATACGGCGGGTCTTGTGGAGTGTTCCTGGTATACAGCAGGTCCTGTGTGGTGTTCCTGGTATACAGCAGGTCTTGTGGAGTGTTCCTGGTATACAGCAGGTCCTGTGGGGTGTTCCTGGTATACAGCAGGTCCTGTGGGGTGTTCCTGGTATACAGCAGGTCCTGTGGGGTGTTCCTGGTATACAGCAGGTCCTGTGGGGTGTTCCTGGTATACAGCAGGTCCTGTGGGGTGTTCCTGGTATACAGCTGGTCTTGTGGGGTGTTCCCGGTATACTGTGGGTCTTGTGGGGTGTTCCCGGTATACTGTGGGTCTTGTGGGGTGTTTCTGGTATACGGCGGGTCTTGTGGAGTGTTCCTGGTATACAGCAGGTCCTGTGGGGTGTTCCTGGTATACAGCAGGTCTTGTGGAGTGTTCCTGGTATACAGCAGGTCCTGTGGGGTGTTCCTGGTATACAGCAGGTTCTGTGGGGTGTTCCTGGTATACAGCAGGTCCTGTGGGGTGTTCCTGGTATACAGCAGGTCCTGTGGGGTGTTCCTAGTATATGGCAGGTCCTGTGGGGTGTTCCTGGTATACGGCAGGTCCTGTGGGGTGTTCCTGGTATATGGCAGGTCCTGTGGGGTGTTCCTGGTATACGGCAGGTCCTGTGGGGTGTTCCTGGTATACAGCAGGTCCTGTGGGGTGTTCCTGGTATACAGCAGGTCCTGTGGGGTGTTCCTAGTATACGGCAGGTCCTGTGGGGTGTTCCTGGTATACAGCAGGTCCTGTGGGGTGTTCCTGGTATACAGCAGGTCTTGTGGGGTGTTCCCAGTATACAGTAGGTCTTGTGGGGTGTATGTATATATATATATATATATATATATGTGTGTGGCACCACAATAATGCCGAGCAAGCAGGCACATTGTCTGAGCGTTGTGTTTGACACCAATCTTTCCTTAACCTTCCATATACAATCTCATTCCCTCTCTTGTCGCTTGCACCTGAAGAACATCTCTAGAATCCGCCCCTTTCTCACCACGGAAACAAACCCTCACTGTCACCCTCATACACTCGCGCCTGGACTACTGTAATTCTCTATTAGTTGGCCTCCCCCTCACTCGACTTTCCCCTCTCCAGTCCATTCTTAATGCTGCAGCCAGGGTCATCTATCTGGCTAATCGTTACTCAGACTCCTCCGCTCTGTGCCAGTCATTGCACTGGCTGCCCATGAATTATAGGATCCAATTTAAATAGCTAGTTCTCACCCACAAAGCCCTCCACAGTGTGGCACCCCCCTACATCTCTTCCCTCATTTCTGTTTATCGGCCTACCCGTTCTCTACGCTCCGCAAACGACTTTCGACTAACATCCGCACTAGTCCGCACCTCCCACTCCCGGCTCCAAGACTTCTCCCGAGCTGCACTTATTCTTTGGAATGCTCTACCCCAAGAAATTAGGACGAACCACAACTTGCACAGTTTTAAGCACTCCCTAAAAACACATCTGTTTAGGGCGGCCTATCACGTTCCCTAATCGAAGTCATTTTATATTCTTATAGCCCATTAATTATTTCTCCAAACATAAGTCTCCACCGAACCCAAAAGCACCACAGATACTGGCCGGTGACGAGCTCATGCAGCCTTTATCTCTCCCTCATCCCCTCAAGATGGCCGGACCATCCTTGTAAATAAGCCATTGTACTTTTTGTCACCCCCACCTCATTGTAGATTGTAAGCTCTTACGAGCAGGGTCGTCATTATTTTTGCTGTAATTATTGTATTATCTTTAGCTATGTTACTTATGACTGTTGTATATGAACCTCTGAATTGTAAAGCGCTGCGGAATATGTTGGCGCTATATAAATAAAGATTATTATTATATATATATATATATATATATGTGTGTACAGTGAGTCAGGGATCCGTTCTGTATATGATACCACACAGGGCCGTGCTCGCCCTTCTTCCAGTACACCAGTCTCCGCCCGCGGCTCCTCGCTGGGTATAAGACGCTGTTCTCTCTTGCAGGATGATTACAATCACGTCCACGGCGGGAAATGGACGGTCAGTAATTTACGTCTGTACCTGGAGAGCACGAGAGGCCGGGAGGTCACTGATAAACTGTTTGATGAAATCCACTGGATAATCGTCCAGTCCCTGAAGGCTGTGGCGGTGAGTCAGCCATTACCGGGGCGGGAGCCGGCAGCTCTCCGGGCACCGCTGTCACATCACTGCCAGCCGGGCAGAGCGCTGCCGACAGCGGGCGTGACTGCTGGGACCATCAGTAATCAGGCGGAAATTACTGATTAATGTAGAAGACAGCAGCAGTTCATTCTTTCTTTCTTTTTTCTTTCGTCCTTTCTCTTTCTTTCCTCTTTCTTTGCCTTTCTTTCTTTCATTTTTTCATCTTTATCTTTCTTTTTCTCTTTCTTTCATTCTCTTTTTCTCGTTCTATTTTTCTTCTTTTTTTCTCTTTTTCTTTTGTTCTTTCATTTTTTTTTCTATCTTTATTTGTTCCTTTCTTTTTCTTATTCTGTTTCATTCTCTTTGTATTTTTCTTTCTTTTTTCACTTTCTTTTTCTCACTCGTGCTTTCATTCTCTATCTTTCCTTTTCTTTTTTCTTTTCTTTTTCTCATTCTCTTTCTTTCTCTTTCTCTTTTTTTCTTTCTTTGTTTTTCTCATTCTTTCCTTTTTTCCTTGTATCTTTTCTCAGTCTTTTGTTCTTTTTCTTTCACTCTTTCCTTGTCTTTCTTTTATTCTTTTTTTCTCTCACTCTTGCTTTCGTTCTCTATCTTTGTATCTTGTATCTTTCCTTTTCTATTTTCATTTTTCCTTCTTTCTTTTTCTCATTCTCTCTTTCTTTCTTTCATTTTCCTTTTTCTTTCTTTCCTTTTTCGTTTGTTTCTTTCTTTTTTCCATATTTCTTTTTTTTTCTCACTCTCTCCTTTTCTTTCCTCTATCGTTCCTTTTATATTTTTCTCACTCTATCTTTTGTTTTCTTTCTTTCTCTTTTTCTCACTCTTTGCTTCTTTTTATATTCTTTCTCTCTCTTTCTTTCTCACTTTCTTTCTTTCTCAGTTGCATTCTTCCTGCATATGCTGAACACAACCACTGGCCCTTATTTATCCAATGGGGCCAGTATAGTGTCCATTTGGCCTTCGTTGACGCGGTATACGGCTTACATGCTGGTGTTTACCATTGTTTTGATTTACTCCCAGGGGTACAGTCCAAATATAATGTGAACAGATCTTGAGCCCTCTTTTTCCGGGTGTTAGATGTTTTTTTTAATTCCTTTTTCATGTTGACGTACCATGCAGACGGCTGCGATGTCCTGTAAATGATATGTAGCGCACTACCTGTGATCGGCCAGCAGGTGGCGGCAGTGTAGCAGTGCGGTTGTTTGTCGCAGCGGGATCTGACGCCAGAATGTTATTACCGGCGGCTCATGTGGTCGGTGGTGAACAGTATGTAGGATATAATTACACGCTGCGGCCCGCGCACTTATGTGGTTATCTGCGACCTACGTACATATGTTAGCTGGAACCGCAGTCAATTACAGCTGGGGGTTCTGGATCCTATCAAAGAAGCTAAACCCAAATCAATGGGTGGGATCCGTACAATGGGGGGGGGGGGGGGAATCATAGGAGAAGCTGCAATTAGCTTAACCCCTTGGGACCTTGACAGGCCTAGATCTTTGGCTATCGACTCTACCTGGGCGGTGGAGGGTTAATAACACCCTACTGACACCCGCCCTTATAACATGTGGCTGCTAACCCTGATACATGCTTTTATCAAGTCATCTGAGGGTTGAGTCAGTGCGAAATATGACGAGAAGCGGAATATCAAAGATCACATTGCAGCTATTACAGGAGAAACCTCCTCCCGAATGAAGTAAAAGGAAATCTCAAATTTTTCAGAAGCCAATTGGTTCTGGTTCCAGCGGTCGGACCCCCACTGATCAGTAAGTTATCGCCTATCCTGGAGGGTAGGTAGTAATTAGTTTTTACCTGACAAACCCCTTTAATAGATTATTTTGATCAATTTTGCCTCAATCAGTGAAAGGATTCTCCACGTCACAAGCATTACAGTATGGACCAAACAGTTTCTCCCGACTTCCCCCATACACATGTATTGTCTGCTTGTATGAGCATTCATGTGTTTACATAGGGCAGAGGGGAGAAAGCCACTGCCATACACCTCTGCCAGCGGGTTACGCCTTGTCCATATTTCATACACATCAGTTGGTTGGGCAGTCCCTCTAAAATCAGCTAAAAATTTTGGCCCCAAATAACTTTTGTATTCTCCTTCTCCTCCTTCTCCTCTTTCTCCTTCTCTTCTCCTTCCTCCTCTTCTTTTTTTCTTATTCCTCCTCTTCTACTTCTCCTCCGTCTTCTTCCTCCTCTTCTTCTTTTTCCTCTCCTTCGTCTTCCTCCTCTTCTTCTTTTTCTTCTTTCTTTTTCTTCTCCTCCTCCTCCATCATCTTTCTACTCCTTCTTCTCTTTGTCCTTCTTCTCCTTGTCCTTCTTCTCCTTATCCTTCTTCTCCTTGTCCTTCTTTTTCTTCTTCTCTTCCTCCTCCTTCTTCTTCTTCTCCTTCTTCCTCCTCCTTCTTCCTCTACTTCTTCTCCTTCTTCTTCTCCTTCTTCTTCCTCCTCCTCTTCTTCTCCTTTTTCTTCTTCTCCTCCTTCTTCTTTTTCTTCTCCTCCTCCTCCATCATCTTTTTCCTCCTCTTTTTCTTCTCCTTCTTCTTCTACTCCTTCTCCTCTTTCTTCTTTTCCTTGTCCTTCTTCTCCTTCTCTTTCTTTTTCTTCTTCTCTTCCTCCTTCTTCTTCTTCTCCTTCTTCTTCCTCCTCCTTCTTCTTCTTCTCCTTCTTCTTCCTCCTCCTTCTTCTTCCTCCTCCTCATCTTCTTCTCCTTTTTCTTCTTCTCCTCCTTCTTCTCCTTCTTTCTCCTCTTCTTCTTCTTTTTCTTCTACTCCTTCTTCTTCTTTTTCTTGTTGTTGTTGTTGTTATTATTATTTTATTTATTTTAGCTTTCTTTTTTTTTAGATTTTTCAATTATTATTATTATTATTTTTTTTAATCAGCCGGTGATGAATAACGACAAGCATTGTTTCGAGTGTTACGGTTACGATATCATCATAGACGACAGGCTGAAGCCGTGGCTGATTGAGGTGCGTACCCCCCCACCCTAACTCATATTCTAGGAAACATTTTCACTTCTTTGTTACTTTAAGGAGTTGTAGAACTTATTTTTATATTCCATTGAAGAATTCTGAGTTAAAGGGATTGTTCACTACTTTTATGATAGAAAAAAAAGGGGGCACTTGGAGGTCTTAAAGGGAGTCTATCAGTAAGATCAACCCTCCTGAGCCGTCTATATGGGCATGTAGGTCATATGAAGCCGAATAAAATGACACCTTGATATCTGCGATCCGATGTCCTATTCCAGAGAAATCCACATTTTTCTTAATATAATATGTAAATGAGCTGTTAAGATCTGTGGGTGGGACAGAGATCTTGCCGAGAGTCTCCAGAGCTTATTTTAATGCTTAGCTACTTATCTGATTTTATTCCACTTCCTATGACCTGTTGTCACGAAAGGTGTGGGAGACTTAGTGTAACACAAAGGGAAGAGGGAAAGGGAGCCCAGACTCTAGGGAAAGGGGGGAATGGAGACCTCCTATGCTGGTCTAGTGTCACCCTGTCTCCCCTAACGACCCTATATTGGCTCTTCACCAATCGCCGCACGTGTGCTTTGCCCTGTCTTTCCCTGGCGTATAGTTAAGGCTAGGGAAGGGAGGAGATGAGCACTAGTCGATCCCCACTGAAAACTAAAGACAACAAGGGAGGACAAACGGGGAAATTGCTTAGGTTTAGATGACTCCAGACAAATGCACACACATCCTCAACCTCCAAAGAGGAAGAAGTACTGCTCTTGCTAAAGCCTTCACAAGGAGTAATGAATATCGCCGGCACCTCCATCTGCAACACAGCCGGTATTTATGCACCCAGGCCAGGGAGTTAATTAGCCAGAGGAAGGTAGCTGCTGGGTCCTAGAGACAGCCTCTAAGAAGATGTCTGTAATGCCAAACGTAGAGATCTCCTGCAACCAACTGCAGGGTGACTGTCACACTCGTGACACCTGTATGCCCATATAGACGGCTTAGAAGGGTTCATCCTACTGACAGATTCCCTTTAAAAAAAAAAGGAGAAAGTGAAAGAAAAATGCTGGACCCTTACAGCAGTAGCGAGGGGCAGTGGGGGTCTGGTAGTTGAGTATGTTTTTTTTTTTATTTATTTTTTAATTTTAAGATCATCATGGGTCTATTTTTAAAATAATAAAAAGTAATGGACATCCCCTTTAAATGGGGTTGGGGGGTCTCCTGTTCAGGATTCTCCTTTCTTGGCCAGAGTGGAGAGCAGAAGAGCGTCTCTTGCTGTCCTGTATTTCACAGACAGCCCATTGATATGAACAGACACTGTGTAATACTTAATTCCACCTCTGGGAGTGCTGCAGGGAAACTGAAAACTTATTGCCAGGTTTTCCCACAGATCACAGCTGATCACAGGATCGCTGTAACAGCTGATCGCAGGAGTCAAGGATGCGGCCATGACTCTTGTCACTTAATGGGCCCCGGTTTACGTCGGCCTTACTGGAGGCTTTAACAATAGTGTCCTAAATGTTATGTCTCCGCGTGAACGTCCTTCCTCTCTTCAAAGTCCTGCGAACTCTCGACTAGCGAAATGTGACTGACTTCCTATTTTCATTTCAGTCTTTCTTTTTTTAGACGTCTTTTGTAATATTCCACATACGTACATATTCACACAACTGATGTTATTACATGTGTCACTGCCTCCGATGTGATCACACATTTCCGGTATCCAGGAATAGGTTATTAAAAAAAAAAAAGCAGGAAAGTATCTCAATATACTCAACCAAGAGCTTATTTGTTGTCTGCGACCATGGAGACACATTGCTCTGCATGGGAGCTGTGTACACAAAACAGGAAGATATTTTTAATCAGTTGAAAAGATTTTTTTTTATTTAAAAGGGAATTGTTCAGGACTTAGATATTAATGATCTATCCTTAAAGTGGAAATTTCGTTTTAATTTTTATTTCATAAATCAATAGTACATGTGAAAATTAGCAACTTCGTAATAGATCTTATCAGCGAAATCTGCTTCTTTCTCCTCCTGGACTGAACATTCATTTTCGACATTCACAGGTAAAATCTGTGACAGATTTTTACATCACTGAGTTAGGAGATGACAGTTGCTACTCTTAACATTCTATGTAGATGGGAGGAGGAGCTCTGGTGCTAGCTCCTCCCTCTTCACTGTACATAGAATGTTAGGAGATGACAGTTACTACTCTTAACATTCTATGTAGATGGGAGGAGGAGCTCTGGTGCTAGCTCCTCCCTCTTCACTGTACATAGAATGTTAGGAGATGACAGTTACTACTCTTTAACATTCTATGGAGGCGGGAGGAGCTCTGGCTACAGTTCCTCCCTCTTCTTCCCTTCTACACATCATCCCTCTTCTTCCCATCTACATAGAATGTTAGGAGATGACAATTACTATTCTTTAACATTCTATGGAGTAGGGAGGAGCTCTGGCTTTAGCTTCTCCCTCTTCTTCCCCTTTACATACAATGTTAGGAGATGACATTTTCTACTCTTTAACATTTTATGTTGATAGAAGGAGGAGGGAGGAGCTCTGGCTCTAGCTCCTCCCTCTTCACTCTACAAGGAATGTTAGGAGATGACAGTTGCTACTCTTTAACATTCTATGGAGGAGGGAGGAGCTCTGGCTACAGTTCCTCCCTCTTCTTCCCTTCTACACATCCTCCCTCTTCTTCCCATCTACATAGAATGTTAGGAGATGACAATTACTATTCTTTAACATTCTATGGAGTAGGGAGGAGCTCTGGCTTTAGCTTCTCCCTCTTCTTCCCCTTACAATGTTAGGAGATGACATTTGCTACTCTTTAACATTTTATGTTGATAGAAGGAGGAGGGAGGAGCTCTGGCTCTAGCTCCTCCCTCTTCACTCTACAAGGAATGTTAGGAGATGACAGTTGCTACTCTTTAACATTCTATGGAGGAGGGAGGAGCTCTGGCTTTAGCTTCTCCCTCTTCTTCATCTTTACATACAATGTTAGGAGATGACATTTGCTACTCTTTTAACATTTCATGTAGATGGCAGGAGGGAGGAGCTCTGGTGCTAGCTCCTCCCTCTTCACCCTACATAGAATGTTAGATGACAATTGCTACTCTTTAACATTCTATGGAGGAGGGAGGAGCTCTGGCTACAGTTCCTCCCTCTTCTTCCCTTCTACACATCCTCCCTCTTCTTCCCATCTACATAGAATGTTAGGAGATGACAATTACTATTTTTTAACATTCTATGGAGTAGGGAGGAGCTCTGGCTTTAGCTTCTCCCTCTTCTTCCCCTTACAATGTTAGGAGATGACATTTGCTACTCTTTAGCATTTTATGTTGATAGAAGGAGGAGGGAGGAGCTCTGGCTCTAGCTCCTCCCTCTTCACTCTACAAGGAATGTTAGGAGATGACAGTTGCTACTCTTTAACATTCTATGGAGGAGGGAGGAGCTCTGGCTACAGTTCCTCCCTCTTCTTCCCTTCTACACATCCTCCCTCTTCTTCCCATCTACATAGAATGTTAGGAGATGACAATTACTATTTTTTAACATTCTATGGAGTAGGGAGGAGCTCTGGCTTTAGCTTCTCCCTCTTCTTCCCCTTACAATGTTAGGAGATGACATTTGCTACTCTTTAGCATTTTATGTTGATAGAAGGAGGAGGGAGGAGCTCTGGCTCTAGCTCCTCCCTCTTCACTCTACAAGGAATGTTAGGAGATGACAGTTGCTACTCTTTAACATTCTATGGAGGAGGGAGGAGCTCTGGCTTTAGCTTCTCCCTCTTCTTCATCTTTACATACAATGTTAGGAGATGACATTTGCTACTCTTTTAACATTTCATGTAGATGGCAGGAGGGAGGAGCTCTGGTGCTAGCTTCTCCCTCTTCACCCTACATAGAATGTTAGATGACAATTGCTACTCTTAAACATTCTATGGAGGAGGGAGGAGCTCTGGCTTCTCCCTCTTCTTCCGCTCTGCATAGAATGTTAGGAGATGACATTTGCTACTCTTTTAACATTTTATGTAGATGGGAGAAGGAGGGAGGAGCTCTGGTGCTAGCTCCTCCCTCTTCACTCTACATAGAATGTTAGGAGATGACAGTTGCTGCTGTTTAACATTCTATGGAGGAGGGAGGAGCTCTGGCTCTAGCTCCTCCCACTTCCCGTCCATCTGCATAGAATGTTAGTAGATGACAGTTGATACTCTTATCTCATGAATGGGAAAGTCAGTCTTCACTGAATAGTGATTTTCCACCATGAAGTAAAAGTGAAAGTTCAGTCCAGGAGGAGAAAGAATCATATTTCTCTGATAAGATATATTACACAGTTGCTTATTTTTACGTGTACTATCGATTTCTGAAATAAAAATTAAAACAACGGTTACACTTTAAGCTGTCAAATCTGAAAATGACACCTCCACCGATCAGTGGTTTTGAGGTTCCATGATATACCCAGTGTACTGAGCCAGAACAGCACAGCCCCGTACACCGTGTAGTGGCCGTTCTTGGGTACTGCAGATCAGTCTCCTTTTCTTCAATAGGAGTAGCAGTACCCTAGAACGGCCACTACACGTTGTATAGAGCTGTGCTGTTCAGGCTCTATATACGGGACCTCACAACAGCTTTTCGGTGGGGGTGCCGTTTGTCTGACCCCCACTTTTCTGGTGTTGATTACTTATCCTAAGGATAAGGTCATTTATTTGTAAGCCCTGGACAATCCCTTTAAATGCATTGACACAAAGGTGTACATTGCGTATAAGGGCAGACTGCTAATTTCCGTTCTGTATCTGACAGGTTAATGCATCTCCGTCTCTCACGTCAAGCACGGCCAATGACCGTATACTAAAGTACAACCTCATCAATGACACTCTGAACATCGTTGTTCCAAATGGGGAGATCCCGGACTGCAAGTGGAATAAAGTCCCCCCCAAAGAAGCCCTGGGAAGCTACGAAATCCTGTAAGACGTGGCCACCGTAGGATTGACCTATGTAAAAATGGCAGCAATCCGCTCAGGAGCGAGCAAATGGCATGCATTGGCTAATCGCAACTATACAGACAGGGTGGAGGGGGGAGGCTCCTGCTGCAGGCAGTTTTGGAGAGGATGGGGATGTGGCCGTGCTCCTGAGACACAGACAACATTTCTTTATAGATTTCTCAGTTTTATCTTTCTTACCTGTTATTGCTGATTCATTGATGGCACCAGGCTACAGTGTCTGTGCCTGCTGTCTGCACACTCCCTGCTGCCACCACTGATCCATCAGCGCCAGCCTGCCCCCTCCAGATTGTTACTGTTATGGGTGCGCTGTGGCTGGATCTGATATAGAGCATAGTAGCTGAAACTGTAATGGCGTGTGCTGTGGCGTGCTGTAATTGTTATGGGGCGTTGTGGCTGATACTGTAATTGCGGAGCTGTGGCCGATGCTGTTATTGGGGAGCTGTGGCCGATGCTGTTATTGCGGAGTGGTGGCCGATGCTGTTATTGGGGAGTGGTGGCCGATGCTGTTATTGCGGAGTGGTGGCCGATGCTGTTATCGGGGAGCTGTGGCCGATGCTGTTATTGGGGAGCTGTGGCCGATGCTGTTATTGCCGAGTGGTGGCCGATGCTGTTATTGGGGAGCTGTGGCCGATGCTGTTATTGCGGAGTGGTGGCCGATGCTGTTATTGGGGAGCTGTGGCCGATGCTGTTATTGGGGAGCTGTGGCCCATACTGTCATGGGCGAGCTGTGGCCAATACTGTCATGGGCGAGCTGTGGCCAATACTGTCTTTGGGAAGCTGTGGCCGATGCTGTTATTGGGGAGCTGTGGCCGATGCTGTTATCGGGGAGCTGTGGCCGATGCTGTTATCGGGGAGCTGTGGCCGATGCTGTTATTGGGGAGCTGTGGCTGATACTGTAATTGCGGAGCTGTGGCCGATGCTGTTATTGGGGAGCTGTGGCCGATGCTATTATTGCGGAGTGGTGGCCGATGCTGTTATTGGGGAGCTGTGGCCGATGCTGTTATTGGGGAGCTGTGGCCCATACTGTCGTGGGCGAGCTGTGGCCAATACTGTCTTTGGGGAGCTGTGGTCAATACTGTCTTTGGGAAGCTGTGGCCGATGCTGTTATTGGGGAGCTGTGGCCGATGCTGTTATTGGGGAGCTGTGGCCGATGCTGTTATTGGGGAGCTGTGGCCGATGCTGTCATTGGCGAGCTGTGACCAATACTGTCTTTAGGGAGCTATGGCTGATGCTGTTATTGGGGAGCTGTGGCCCATACTGTCATTGGGGAGCTGTGGCCGATGCTGTTATTGGGGAGCTGTGGCCCATACTGTCTTTGGGAAGCTGTGGCCGATGCTGTTATTGGGGAGCTGTGGCCGATGCTGTCATTGGCGAGCTGTGACCAATACTGTATTTAGGGAGCTATGGCCGATGCTGTTATCGAGGAGCTGTGGCCGATGCTGTTATTGGGGAGCTGTGGCTGATACTGTAATTGCGGAGCTGTGGCCGATGCTGTTATTGGGGAGCTGTGGCTGATACTGTAATTGCGGAGCTGTGGCCGATGCTGTTATTGCGGAGCGGTGGCCGATGCTGTTATTGGGGAGCTGTGGCCGATGCTGTTATTGGGGAGCTGTGGCCGATGCTGTTATTGGGGAGCTGTGGCTGATACTGTTATTGCAGAGCTGTGGCCGATGCTGTTATTGGGGAGCTGTGGCCGATGCTGTTATTGGGGAGCTGTGGCCGATGCTGTTATTGGGGAGCTGTGGCCGATGCTGTTATTGCAAAGTGGTGGCCGATGCTGTTATTGGGGAGCTGTGGCCGATACTGTCATTGGGGAGTTGCGGCCCATACTGTCATTGGGGAGTTGCGGCCCATACTGTCATTGGGGAGTTGCGGCCCATACTGTCATTGGGGAGTTGCGGCCCATACTGTCATTGGGGAGTTGCGGCCCATACTGTCATTGGGGAGTTGCGGCCCATACTGTCATTGGGGAGTTGCGGCCGATACTGTGATTGGGGAGCAGCGGCCGATACTGTCATTGGGGAGCTGCGGCTCATACTGTCATTGGGGAGCTGCGGCTCATACTGTCATTGGGGAGCTGCGGCTCATACTGTCATTGGGGAGCTGCGGCCCATACTGTCATTGGGGAGCTGCGGCCCATACTGTCATTGGGGAGTTGCGGCCCATACTGTCATTGGGGAGTTGCGGCCCATACTGTCATTGGGTAGTTGCGGCCCATACTGTCATTGGGGAGTTGCGGCCCATACTGTCATTGGGGAGTTGCGGCCCATACTGTCATTGGGGAGCTGTGGCCCATACTGTCATTGGGGAGCTGTGGCCCATACTGTCATTGGGGAGCTGTGGCCCATACTGTCATTGGGGAGCTGTGGCCCATACTGTCATTGGGGAGCTGTGGCCGATACTGTCATTGGGGAGCTGTGGCCCATACTGTCATTGGGGAGCTGTGGCCCATACTGTCATTGGGGAGCTGTGGCCCATACTGTCATTGGGGAGCTGTGGCCCATACTGTCATTGGGGAGCTGTGGCCGATACTGTCATTGGGGAGCTGTGGCCCATACTGTCATTGGGGAGCTGCGGCCCATACTGTCATTGGGTAGTTGCGGCCCATACTGTCATTGGGGAGTTGCGGCCCATACTGTCATTGGGGAGTTGCGGCCCATACTGTCATTGGGGAGCTGTGGCCCATACTGTCATTGGGGAGCTGTGGCCCATACTGTCATTGGGGAGCTGTGGCCCATACTGTCATTGGGGAGCTGTGGCCCATACTGTCATTGGGGAGCTGTGGCCGATACTGTCATTGGGGAGCTGTGGCCCATACTGTCATTGGGGAGCTGTGGCCCATACTGTCATTGGGGAGCTGTGGCCCATACTGTCATTGGGGAGCTGCGGCTCATACTGTCATTGGGGAGCTGCGGCTCATACTGTCATTGGGGAGCTGCGGCCCATACTGTCACTGGGGAGCTGCGGCCCATACTGTCACTGGGGAGCTGCGGCCCATACTGTCACTGGGGAGCTGCGGCCCATACTGTCACTGGGGAGCTGCGGCCCATACTGTCACTGGGGAGCTGCGGCCCATACTGTCACTGGGGAGCTGCGGCCCATACTGTCACTGGGGAGCTGTGGCCCATACTGTCATTGGGGAGCTGTGGCCCATACTGTTATGGACATACTGCAATGGGGGCACAGATGCTGTAAGTGTTAAGAGGGCACCAAAGTTGTAACTGCCCTGAAAATGTTCACCAGCTTGCCTCTCTCTCGCCCCCTGACCTTTTTGACTCGTTTTGTGGGTCTGGCACCATTTTAGATTTTGCTAGCCATATAGGACCCCTTTAATCCGCCCCCCGTTTTGTGTGCACGTGACGCCATTCACTTGTGTCCTGTTGTAGATATGACGAAGAGGCGGCTCAGGCGGATGGGTCAGAACGGGACCTGAGGAACCGACCAGGTCAGACGTTTGGTTTCAAAGGCGGGCGAACCAAGGAGTCCGGGAGATCGGCCCCCACAACGTGGAAGTAGTCGGTTTATGGGGAAATCAGTGGAGAAGTTCTACAGTTTTCTGGAGCAAAAGGAAAGAAGGGGCATTAATTAGCCGGCGGTGGAAAAAAAAACACAAGTTATATTTTTGGAGACACGTAGAAGAGGAAACTGAAAATGAAGATATTGATTGTGGAAGAAGAATTTATAGGGCAATTACTACCACAGGAAAGGGCAATGGACACATACAAGAAGAGCACTGTGTTTACGGAAATGTCTTCACCTAAAATCCTAACATATCCAGTCCAGAGAAACTATAGAAATGTAACGTATTCATTCAGAAGAGACTTACTATAAGGATAAAAAAGTCCTTTTACTTTATAGCAAAAACGTGAAAACCGTTTTCTAATATCTCATTCCTAAGCCGAGATATGATCGCTTAAAGTTACAGCCCCAAAGCCTGAGGCTGCACTACTGAGGCGTTCTCATGACATCGCGTCCTGTTGTGTCAGGAGCAGTGTTGTCGCAAATCAACAAATAGATCAATATTTACTAGTTATGTAGATGTAAATGGTTATTTGGATCTACATAAAGTAGTGAAGTGAATGGAGAAGTGGTCGTGCATGTGAACTCCCATAGAAGTGAATGGAGAACTGGTCATGCATGTGAACTCCCATAGAAGTGAATGGAGAACTGGTCATGCATGTGAACTCCCATAGAAGTGAATGGAGAACTGGTCATGCATGTGAACTCCCATAGAAGTGAATGGAGACGTGGTCACACATGCGCACACCCATAGAAGTAAATGGAGACGTGGTCACACATGCGCACACCCATAGAAGTGAATGGAGACGTGGTCACTATTGTTTACTCCCACAGAAGTGAATGGAGAAGTGGTCACTCCCATAGAAGTGAATGGAGACGTGGTCATGCATGCGCACTCCCATAGAAGTGAATGAAGAAATGGTCACTATTGTACATTTCCATATAAATGAATGGAGAAGTGGTCACTCCTATACACTCCCATAGAAGTGAATGGAGACATGGTCATGCATGCGCACTCCCATAGAAGTGAATGGAGACGTGGTCACTATTGTGCGCTCCCATAGAAGGTAATGGAGCACTGTTCACTATTGCATACTCCCATAGAAGTGAATGGTAAAGTGGTCACTAGTGCATGGGCTCAAAGATGCATTAAAGAAGTAAAATACTACATTTGTTGCTTTAGACTTTGTAAAAAAGGACAAGTTCAGCTCAGCTGCATGGACTGACAGAGCTCTGCTACATCAGCCGCCCCACAGTTGTGGAAATACAGTGCTGACGTTGTAGACGAGTTTCCATGTCACATTGTATAAGTATGTGCCCCCCTTACGCCCCCTCTGTCCACTTCTTACTCATTCTGATGCCCCGTCTTATTTCTATATGTATAACCAGCTCCGACCCGTCATATGATTCTGTCGCTGACATCTACGGGAGGCGAATGTTATGTTATGGGATGACGGAGACCATTGTTCTGGCTACGGCATCTCTGTGATCTTCAGTATATAAATAAACAGCTCAGCAGGACACGTCTGGCTTTGGTTTATGCATAAAAACACTGCATATTACACTAATTATGACTGCACAACTTTGTAGTATTTCATGCTGGATTACGTCTTGACGCTGACTAGTTCTAGCGTCAGGACGTTCTTTGAAGGCAGAGTTATCGCGCTCTACGCTCCTGTGAGATGTATGTATAACGTCCCCAGTGTATCCTATGTGATATATATACAACAGTCTCTGTCTCCTATGTGATGTATATACAGCAGTCTTGATGTCTCCTATGTGATCTATATACTGCAGTCTCAGTGTCTGTGATGTATATACAGCAATCTCTGACTCCTATGTGATATATACAGCAGACGGTGTTTCCTATGTGAAGTATATACTGCAGTCTGCGTCTCCTGTATGATGTATAGACAGCAGTCTGTGTCTCATATGTGATGTGTATACAGTAGTCTGTGTGTCATATGTGAGGTTTATATAGCAGCCTGTGTCTCCTATGTGATGTATACAGCAGTCTGTGTCTCCTATGTGATGTGTACACAGCAGTCTGTGTCTCCTATGTGAAGTATATATAGCAGCCTGTGTCTCCTATGTGATGTATACCGCAGTCTGTGTCTGTGATGTATATACAGCAATCTCAGTGTTTCCTATGTGAAGTATATACTGCAGTCTGTGTCTTATGTGATGTATAGACATAGGAGACACTGTGTAAACATCTCATTATGTGATGTATACAGCAGTTTGTGTCTCCTATGTGATGTGTATACAGCAGTCTTTGTCTCCTATGTGATTTGTATACTGCAGTCTGTTTCCTATGTAATGTATATACAGCAGTCTCAGTGTCTCCTATGTGATGTGTAAACTGCAGTCTCAGTGTCTCCTATGTGATGTATATACAGCAGTCTCAGTGTTTCCTATGTGAAGAATATAATGCAATCTGTGTCTCATGATGTATACACATAGAAGACACTGTGTACACATTTCATTATGTGATGTATACAGCAGTCTCAGTGTCTCCTATATGATGTGTATACTGCAGTCTCAGTGTCTCTTATGTGATGTGTATACAGCAGTCTCGGTGTCTCCTATGTGATGTATACACAGCAGCCTGTCTCTCCTACGTGATGTATATACAGCAGTCTTGGTTTCTCTTGTGTGATGTATACAGCAGTCTCTGTGTCTCCTTTATGATGTATACAGCAGTCTTGGTGTGGCCTATGTGATGATTATACCGCAGTCTCAGTGTCTCCTATGTTATATACTGTAACCCCAGTGTATCCTGTGTAATGTATACACAGCGGTCTGTGCCTTCTATGTGATGTATACAGCAGTCTCAATGTCTTCTATTTTATTTAAATATACATCAGCCCCAGTGTCTCCTATGTGATGTCTTTACAGCAGTCTCAGTATATGACATTCATATGCACTTAAAGTGTGCTTGGTTTCCATAAAATGGGTTTTCTGTTTTCCTAAAACCCTCCCCCGGTCCGGCTCTAAGACATTGCCGCTTCTCCTGGTGCCCGGAGTTGACGTCATGAGCCGATGAGCTCACCGATTGGCTGCAGTTTTGTTAACATTACGTCAGCACTGCAGGCGACAATAGACACTGGGAGCAGCTGCTGAGATTCAGCGCTGGACCAAGGGAGGGGGAGTAAGGCTTTTTTTTTTTTCACCAAATCTGCAACGTGTGAACTTGGCCTTAATCTGCGTCTGCTGCTGGTTTGGTGTTGTCTTGAGCATTTGGTGGTTCTTCGGTCAGGCCTCTCAGTCTGCTATATGTTTACAGGTCACTTTAATTGCATCTTAAAGGCACGGGCGAGTTCTAAACACCATTTACTATATAATTAGTGTTTGTTTTTTTTATTTCCAGCAAGCGGTGAACATCCAGTTCGAGGATAACATTTACCTCCCGCTCCCTTCTTCCCTTGAGAATATGACAAGTGCTGGCGGCACAATCCTCCGCAGAAACATGCAAGGAATGTGACACAAATGCCTCTTACCTTGAACTCCGTGTGTACACAGCGAGGCCCTCTGCTCGCCCCGGAGGGGGTTAATTATTAATTTACACCCAAACTTCTTTTTTTTACTGCCTCCACTGACAATGGTTCAGATAAAGGAGAACAATAGCTCGCCGTAATCTCACTTTCCTATTCCTGAGATAAGCGGCGCCAGATCAATCTGATAAACCTTTATCTCCCACTTTACGCCCTTTTCCTAGATTTTTGGGTATGTACAGAACCGATCGCCCCTTTTTGATTGGGGCATAAGGCGACTTTGGCTGCGATGCCGGGTGTGTGACCTAAGATCGCTCCATGTGGAAAGAGGAGACCAAAGAGTCTTGGCGTGGCTCATTTTCCCTTGAAGGGAGTCGGTGAGGGGGGCATATACTTCATATGGTCAGCCAGAGAAGATCTCAGCCGTGTTCATACAATGAATTCTTGATGCATTTTTTTAGAGTTATTTTCTGAAAACTGACATGTTTTTGGAAAATTGCGGCAAAAAAACCCCAAAACTCATTGTGTGAACACGGCCGGCCGAAGAGTTTAAAGGTACAGTGCTGCTCATACTTGTCAGCATTACTGCTTTCAAAATGAGTATGTTTAAGCCCCTCCAAAAGTGGGGTAGTTGAAACCCCTTTTTTGTGATAGAACACTCCAGAAATGTTACTGAAAACTGGGATTGTCCTGGGACTGGAGGAAACAGCCTCTAACAGATTTTTCCTCCAGAATTGTCCTGTATTTCGCTGAAACCATCTTCCCATCAACTCTGTCCAGCTTCCTGCCGCTGCTGAAGAAAAGTCTCCCCACAGCATGGTGCTGTTACCACCATGTGTGACAGTGGGTGTGGTGTTTTCAGGGTGATGTGCAGCGTCAGTTTTCTGCCACACATAGCGCTTTGCATTTAGCCCAAAAAGTTCTACTTTGGTCTCATCTGACTTCCACGTGCTCGCTGTGTCCCCTACATGGCTTTTTGCAAACGGCAAATGGGACTTCTTTCAAAAATGTCTTCTTGCCACTCTTCTATAAAGACCAGATTTGTGGCGTATACGACTAATCGTTGTCCTGTGGACAGATTCTCCCAGCTGAGCTGTGGATCTCTGCAGCTCCTCCAGAGTGACCACGGGCCTCTTGGCTGCTTCTCTAATTAGTCCTCTCCTTGCTTGGGATGTCAGTTTAGGTTGACGGCCATGTCTTGGTAGGTTTACAGTTGGTCCATTCACCTTCCATTTTTGGATGACGGATTGAACAGTGCTCCGTTAGATGTTCAGATCTTGGGGTATTTTTTTATAACCTAACCTGGCTTTACTTTTCTCCACAACTTTATCCCTGACCTGTCTGGTGGGCTCTCTTTTTTTTCTCATGATGCTGTTTCATCCCTAATGTTTTCAAACCTCTGAGGCCTTCACAGAACAGCTGTAGGTATATGGAGAATAAATTACACACAGGTCGACTCAACTGACTAATTATGTGACTTCTGGGGGCAATTGGTCACTCAGGATTTTATTTAAGCGTATCAGACTACAGGGGGCCTGAATACAAATGCACGTCACAATGATCTAGACACCTCGGATCTTGTAATTATTTGTGCTGCAGAGACACTGAAATCACAATTCGCACCCTAATCCCCTCCACCCCATAATACAATTTCTAAAGTTTTTGTTGGCCCGGCGCTTGTCCCCCTTTTCCAAGCCTTCTGTTCTCTGCTGGAGCAGCTAGTGGTAACCGTCCTGCCTCCCGAACCATCTGTCCCTTTCAGCTGCTCATTTCATTTATTCCATCATCCCGGCTGGCGCACGTGAATCTCCTCTTGTCACCCGTCACCGCCGCTGCCAGGCGGCAGAACAAAACGTCTCTTGATCACATCAGAGATTGGGCTGCAGTCTAGATAAAAACCTGCTGGAGCCGTGAGATCACAGGATGCGAGTTAAGTGAGATCTGTCAATAAAAAAAGAATAAAAATAGCCGAGGAGATGAAAATCCTCAGAGTTCCCTGCCGGAAGATGAGCACTCTGAAAATGACAGCCAGATTAGTGAAGGGAAAGCTCCTACCGCTGTATCAGATTAGAAAAACATGGCTGCTTTATTCCATAAACAGCGCCATTTCTGCCTACAGGCTGTGTGTGGTATTGCAGCTTAGTTTTTGTTGCAGATTTCACCCGGGATTTTGCAAAGGGACATATGAAAATTTGCACCAAATGCACAAGATATATATTTGCAATCAAGTGATGGCTGAGGAAGGTTGCACTGCACTGGTTCTGCTGCAAGGGAGTCCCAGAGTGGGCACCGGACCCCAGGGAGTGACAGAGCGGACCCCGGACCCCAGGGAGTGACAGAGCGGACACCGGACCCCAGGAAGTGACAGAGCGGACACCGGACTTCAGGGAGTGACAGAGCGGACACTGGACCCCAGGGAGTGACAGTGCGGACACCGGACCCCAGGGAGTGACAGAGCGGACACCGGACCCCAGGGAGTCCCAGAGCGGACACCTGACCCCAGGGAGTGACAGAGCGGACACCGGACCCCAGGGAGTGAAAGAGCGGACACCTGACCCCAGGGAGTGACAGAGCGGACACCGGACTCCAGGGAGTGACAGAGAGGACACCGGACCCCAGGGTGTCCCAGAGCGGACACCGGACCCCAGGGAGTCCCAGAGAGACAGTTGACAAGGGCCAGAGTGGACACCGGACCCCAAGGAGTGACAGCGGACACCTGACCCCAGGGAGTGACAGAGCAGACACCGGACCCCAAGGAGTGACAGAGCGGACACCGGACCCCAGGGAGTGACAGAGCGGACACCGGACCCCAGGAAGTGACAGAGCGGACACCGGACCCCAGGGAGTGACAGAGCGGATACCGGACCCCAGGGAGTGACAGTGCGGACACCGGACCCCAGGGAGTGACAGAGCGGACACCGGACCCCAGGGAGTCCCAGAGCGGACACCGGACCCCAGGGAATGACAGAGCGGACACCTGACCCCAGGGAGTGACAGAGCGGACACCAGACCCCAGGGAGTGACAGAGCGGACACCGGACCCCAGGGTGTCCCAGAGCGGACACCAGACCCCAGGGAGTCCCAGAGAGACAGTTGACAAGGGCCAGAGTGGACACCGGACCCCAGGGAGTGACAGCGGACACCGGACCCCAGGGAGTGACAGAGGGGACACCGGACCCCAGGGAGTGACAGAGCGGACACCTGACCCCAGGGAGTGACAGAGCGGACACCGGACCCCAGGGAGTCCCAGAGCGGACACCGGACCCCAGGGAGTCCCAGAGCGGACACCTGACCCCAGGGAGTGACAGAGCGGACACCGGACCCCAGGGAGTCCCAGAGAGACAGTTGACAAGGGCCAGAGTGGACACCGGACCCCAGGGAGTGACAGCAGACACCGGACCCCAGGGAGTGACAGAGGGGACACCGGACCCCAGGGAGTGACAGAGGGGACACCGGACCCCAGGGAGTGACAGAGCGGACACCTGACCCCAGGGAGTGACAGAGCGGACACCGGACCCCAGGGAGTCCCAGAGCGGACACCGGACCCCAGGGAGTCCCAGAGCGGACACCTGACCCCAGGGAGTGACAGAGCGGACACCGGACCCCAGGGAGTCCCAGAGCAGTCACGGGAGTCCCAAAGCGGACACCGGACCCCAGGGAGTGACAAAGCGGACACCGGACCCCAAGGTGTCTCAGAGCGGATACTGGACCCCAGGGAGTCCCAGAGGGACAGAGTTGACAAGGGCCAGAGTGGACAACGGACCCCAGGGAGTGACAGCGGACACCGGACCCCAGGGAGTGACAGAGGGGACACCGGACCCCAGGGAGTGACAGAGGGGACACCGGACCCCAGGGAGTGACAGAGCGGACACCGGACCCCAGGGAGTCCCAGAGCGGACACCGGACCCCAGGGAGTCCCAGAGCGGACACCTGACCCCAGGGAGTGACAGAGCGGACACCAGACCCCAGGGAGTCCCAGAGAGACAGTTGACAAGGGCCAGAGTGGACACCGGACCCCAGGGAGTGACAGCGGACACCGGACCCCAGGGAGTGACAGAGGGGACACCGGACCCCAGGGAGTGACAGAGGGGACACCGGACCCCAGGGAGTGACAGAGCGGACACCTGACCCCAGGGAGTGACAGAGCGGACACCGGACCCCAGGGAGTCCCAGAGCGGACACCGGACCCCAGGGAGTCCCAGAGCGGACACCTGACCCCAGGGAGTGACAGAGCGGACACCGGACCCCAGGGAGTCCCAGAGCAGTCACGGGAGTCCCAAAGCGGACACCGGACCCCAGGGAGTGACAAAGCGGACACCGGACCCCAAGGTGTCTCAGAGCGGATACTGGACCCCAGGGAGTCCCAGAGGGACAGAGTTGACAAGGGCCAGAGTGGACACCGGACCCTAGGGAGTCCCAGAGTAGCAGAGTGGACAGCGGACACCAGGGAGTCCCAGAGGGACAGAGTTGACAAGGGCCAGAGTCCAGGGAGTCCCAGAGCAGACACTGGACCCCAAGGTGTCTCAGAGAGGATACTGGACCCCAGGGAGTCCCAGAGGGACAGAGTTGACAACTGACCCCAGGGAGTCCCAGAGGGTCAGAGTTGACAAGGGCCAGAGTGGACACTGGACCCCAGGCAGTCCCAGAGGGGACATCAGACCCCAGGGAGTGCCAGAGTGGACACCGGACCCCAGAGTCCCAGGATGGACACCTGACCCTAGGGAGTCCCAGAGTGGACACCTGACCCCAGGGAGTCCCAGAGTGGACACCTGACCCCAGGGAGGCCCAGAGTGGACACCGGACCCCAGGGAGGCCCAGAGTGGACACCGGACCCCAGGGAGTCCCAGGATGGACACCGGACCCCAGGGAGTCCCAGAGTTTACAGCGGAGCCCAAGAAGTACAAGAGTGGATACCAGACCCCAGGGAGTACTCTGCAGTTACTGTTGCAAAGATGGTGCAGTTAAGCAAAATTTATGAAATCCGTTCAACCATCCGCAGGACACAATGGCGGACTGCACCTTCCTTTTCAGCACGGCCGATCAATCCACACAAGTTTTCTAAAATCTCATACACCGCTCTGTAAAATGAGGTGGTTTTTCTGGACGGAAAATACTGATGGAAAATCAGCTCCCCGTGCGCCTTGTAGGGTCATAAGAACAGACCCCTGAGGCGACTCTATGTACAGAAGAGCTCGCTCTGCAACCCTCAGAGACAGTGCGTGTGTGACTGAGCGTCGGCTCCAGATCGATGCAGGTCCCAGATGTTCTGTACAACAAAATCCTATCAATAACCCAAAATGTCCCACTCGTGAGCACCCCCGAACACACGGGAATAAGAAGCAGCTGCTTATCCGGTGGGGGCTCTGGTTATCATTATCAGGGTGGAACCCTGGAGATTACAGATGCTGTGTCATGGGGTTACCCTGACCATTATAGGTTGTGGGGGCACTCAGGTCACCATTATGGGGGAACTCCTACTCACTCTGGGTGCACTGAGGTCATCATTATGGGGGCACTTGGGTGCACTGAAGTTACTGTTATGGGGGAACTCCTACATACTGTGGGCGCACTCAGGTTATCATCATGGGAGCTCTCCTACTCACTATAGATGCACTCAGGTTACAGTTATGGGGGTACTCCTACCCACTGAGGGTGCACTCAGGTTACAGTTAGGAGGGCACTCCTTCCCATTGAGGGTGCACTCAGGTTACAGTTATGGGGGCACTTCTGCCCACTGTGGGTGCCCATCATG
The DNA here is from genome assembly GCF_046119375.1 of Phyllobates terribilis. Classification (NCBI taxonomy): domain Eukaryota; kingdom Metazoa; phylum Chordata; class Amphibia; order Anura; family Dendrobatidae; genus Phyllobates; species Phyllobates terribilis. The sequence goes on from NW_027362770.1 coordinate 161,870,883, forward strand.
GCTGTCCCTGTCACTTCCATCTCATGGTCACACTCTGCGGCTCTCAGTTCGTCACTGTAGAGCAGCACCGACTCAGGCTCTTCTATGCAGCCAGCCATCATCACGTGACTGCGTTCCAAACCTCACGTCAAAACGAGGCTTGTATTTAGACCCAGACTCCGCCTCCTCGTATGACGTTAGGGGGAGGGCTTTAGCGTGAGCCAATCGTCTGTCGGTAGTCGTGGTATCTGGGTGTGGCTGGGGAAGGCTGCAGAAGCTCCCGCCTGACAGGGAACCGAGAGGGGAGCGGCGGAGCCGGGAAGCCGGAGGCAGCGGGAGGTAATGCGGCTGTGTGCGCGCGGGGCTTCTGTTACACTGTGTCAGTGCTGCTCCTTGCAGTGTCCCCACCTGTGCTCGCCCCTGTTATTCTGCCCCGCTGTGAGGCTATTCCGTGTAGCTGTCAGGGCATGCTGGGAGTTGTGGTTTTGCTACAGCTGGAAAGCCACAGTTTAGATAGTGATGGCTTAAAGGGGATGTTCATGTTTGTGTTGTGGCCGCGCCTCACTGTGATTGGGCTGAGGCCTTTGCTGCAGCATCTCCCTGGACGGATTCATTGACCTCTGGGGCAGAGGTGCCTGTGAGATGATTGACAGTTGGTGCAGTGCCTGCAGGTGGCGGTGTAGCTGAGCTGTGTGTGCAGTATGCGCCGTTATCTGCGGGATCCTGTCAGGTGACGACTGCGGCCATTCATTGCCTGCTTGGAGGATTTTCTGCTCTGCGCCCCTTCTGGTTTAGTATTTGACAGCTAGTGTGACCTTCTGTCAGCAGAGCCTGTGCGTGTGTGCGCCATGTAGCAAAGCCTGTGTGTGTGTGTGTGTGTGTGTGTGTGCGCGCGTGCACGATGTAGCAGAGCCTGTGCGTGCACGATGTAGCAGAGCCTGTGCGTGCACGATGTAGCAGAGCCTGTGCGTGCACGATGTAGCAGAGCCTGTGCGTGCACGATGTAGCAGAGCCTGTGCGTGCACGATGTAGCAGAGCCTGTGCGTGCACGATGTAGCAGAGCCTGTGCGTGCACGATGTAGCAGAGCCTGTGCGTGCACGATGTAGCAGAGCCTGTGCGTGCACGATGTAGCAGAGCCTGTGCGTGCACGATGTAGCAGAGCCTGTGCGTGCACGATGTAGCAGAGCCTGTGCGTGCACGATGTAGCAGAGCCTGTGCGTGCACGATGTAGCAGAGCCTGTGCGTGCACGATGTAGCAGAGCCTGTGCGTGCACGATGTAGCAGAGCCTGTGCGTGCACGATGTAGCAGAGCCTGTGCGTGCACGATGTAGCAGAGCCTGTGCGTGCACGATGTAGCAGAGCCTGTGCGTGCACGATGTAGCAGAGCCTGTGCGTGCACGATGTAGCAGAGCCTGTGCGTGCACGATGTAGCAGAGCCTGTGCGTGCACGATGTAGCAGAGCCTGTGCGTGCACGATGTAGCAGAGCCTGTGCGTGCACGATGTAGCAGAGCCTGTGCGTGCACGATGTAGCAGAGCCTGTGCGTGCGTGCACGATGTAGCAGAGCCTGTGCGTGCGTGCACGATGTAGCAGAGCCTGTGCGTGCGTGCACGATGTAGCAGAGCCTGTGCGTGCGTGCACGATGTAGCAGAGCCTGTGCGTGCGTGCACGATGTAGCAGAGCCTGTGCGTGCGTGCGTGCACGATGTAGCAGAGCCTGTGCGTGCGTGCGTGCACGATGTAGCAGAGCCTGTGCGTGCACACGATGTAGCAGAGCGTGTGCGCGCGCACGATGTAGCAGAGCGTGTGCGCGCGCACGATGTAGCAGAGCGTGTGCGCGCGCACGATGTAGCAGAGCGTGTGCGCGCGCACGATGTAGCAGAGCGTGTGCGCGCGCACGATGTAGCAGAGCGTGTGCGCGCGCACGATGTAGCAGAGCGTGTGCGCGCGCACGATGTAGCAGAGCGTGTGCGCGCGCACGATGTAGCAGAGCGTGTGCGCGCGCACGATGTAGCAGAGCGTGTGCGCGCGCACGATGTAGCAGAGCGTGTGCGCGCGCACGATGTAGCAGAGCGTGTGCGCGCGCACGATGTAGCAGAGCGTGCGCGCGCGCGCACGATGTAGCAGAGCGTGCGCGCGCGCGCACGATGTAGCAGAGCGTGCGCGCGCGCGCACGATGTAGCAGAGCGTGCGCGCGCGCGCACGATGTAGCAGAGCGTGCGCGCGCGCGCACGATGTAGCAGAGCGTGCGCGCGCGCGCACGATGTAGCAGAGCCTGCGCGCGCGCGATGTAGCAGAGCCTGCGCGCGATGTAGCAGAGCCTGCGCGCGCGCGCGCGCGATGTAGCAGAGCCTGCGCGCGCGCGCGATGTAGCAGAGCCTGCGTGCGCGCGCGCGCACGATGTAGCAGAGCCTGTGTGTGCGCGTTAGATGCAGCAGTCACTGGGTGTTTTTTTTTTTTTTTTCTTTTTTTTCTTTTCTCGCTACTCATAAATGATCATTGCACCCACATAACACAATTTGTATCCTTAATTTTTTTTTCACTCTGCATGCATTGTCTAGAGCAGCATTAACAATTCTTCAGGCTTTAAAGTTGAAATCTCCCAGCACGTGGTGTTAGCTGCTCGCTCTCATACAAAGTGAAAAAATGTAACTGAGTTGTAGGAGCTCGGTTCATATGTTAGTGAAGCGCTTAGCATCATATTTGTTCATTGATAATCAACAGAATAGTGAGTGCAGCTCTGGGGTATAATACAGGATGTAACTCCGGATCAGGACAGGATCTGTAATGTATGTACACAGTGACTGCACCAGCAGAATAGCGAGTGCTGCTCTGGAGTATAATACAGGATGTAACTCAGGATCAGTAATGTAATGTATGTACACAGTGACTGCACCAGCAGAATAGTGAGTGTAGCTCTGGAGTATAATACTGGATGTAACTCAGGATCAGTAATGTAATGTATGTATACAGTGACTGCACCAGCAGAATAGTGTGTACAGCTCTGGAGTATAATACAGGATGTAACTCAGGATCAGTACAGGATCAGTAATGTATGTACGTTGTGACTGCACCAGCAGAATAGTGAGTGTAGCTCTGGAGTATAATACTGCATGTAACTCAGGATCAGTAATGTAATGTATGTACACAGTGACTGCACCAGCAGAATAGTGAGTGCAGCTCTGGAGTATAATACAGGCGGTAACTCAGGATCAGTAATGTATGAACACAGTACTGAACCAGCAGAGTGGTGAGTGCAGCTCTGGAGTGTACGTTTTTACCAGTTTGTAAGTGACCACTGTCGTTATTAATGTCTGCACCGAGCGAGATGCCTCCACATGGAGAAGGGCCGAGTGATTCCAGTGAAACTTGGCTCGGGCTGTGGTGACGATGTAGTAACCATCCTCTCCACTCCCAGTAACGCTGTAAATTGTGATTCATGTAGGTTAGCAACTGGTTGTAGGAAGGAGCCGGAGCTGCCGCCCTCCATGTTTCCTTGCTGGGAGTGATGTCATCACCTTGGTATGAGATAGCGGAGTCTTACCTACCTTTTCCTCGGCTGCTCGCTCACACATGGTGGCAGCGCTTTCCTGTGTTTATATGCTCGCTGTTTTATAGGGTATTTCCCTGTATTTATGACCACCATCCTTGCGGGGGTGTCTCATTAAGGAGAATCCTATAGATATAAATCCTCAAAACGGACATCTCTTTTTCTGGAGCTTGGATATGGTAGCACGTTGCGAGTGAGCCCTTAATGGGGTGCAGGCCCTTTCACGTGGGTAGCAACGAGTAGGCACGTAATTTTATATGGCGGTTATTTGGATGAACGGATGTGTGTGTGATACAAGGGGTTTTACCAGAACGGGAATAGCTGATAGAGCGGTACTAAACCTGGGGACCCCCTAGAGACAGACCCTTAAAGGGACACGTACTCTTTCACCCGGGTGGGTCCCGCGGCTGTCAGTGAGTAGGCGCGTAAATTATATTGTGGTTATTTACATGAACAGATGTGTGATACAGGGGGGGGTTACCAGAACGGGAATAGCTGATAGAGGGGGTTACTAAACCTGGGGACCCCGTGAGACAATCCCTTAAAGGGTTTATTTAACTTTTAAAAAAATAAAAAATGGGATGATAGGTGATTAACCAGCGAATTGGTGGGGTTCCGACTTTTGAGAGGTTGGTCTCCGAAATTCTTCATCTGCTCTGTACTTGATGTCCTCCGGATCGCACGCTCCCTGGTTCATAAAGGGTTACAGCTGTATGTATGCGGAGCACAAACCCCGCAGAGATCACCTTGTGATGTCAGACCTACGGCGGTGTAAATCCACAGATCAGCCGTCTCCCCGGCCCTTAGGACTTTTTTTTTTCTCTTTCTTCTCCCCAAGATGGTTATTTGGTTTACTAAGGAAAATGCAATTAACTCGCGGGCACGTAACGCGTGTGACGGAGCGTATGATTGTGCTATCGTCTGGTGTTCGCTGAACTAATTCCCCCCTCCCCCTTAAGATCACAGAAAAGAGCTCGGGACGCAGCGGCGAAGGAATGCTCTCTCTCTTAAGTTCTGAAGTAATAAAAAATTGGGCCAAAAATGTTCCCAAGCCAATCTTCTGAGACCTGCTAAGTTAATAGCGAGCAGTTGCTGCTTCCTTTACTCGCCGTGGGCTGGAGTTTGTATACTGCCTGTGAGATGCGAGCTGCTGCACAGCCTGTTTCCTCTCCTGGGCCTTGGACCTTAATCTGTGACTTTTCCGCACACTGCTCAGAATTTGGAGGTAATTTTACACATTTAGCTTTTCCTTATTGCTTCTGTTTCAGGCAGATTTGTTTTCTACTGTCTCGTTTGGTTCTCAAGTAATAAAAAAAATTGGGTAAAAAATGTTCCCGAGCCACTCGGCGACATCCAGAAATCTTCTGAGCCCTGGTAAGTTAATAGCGAGCAGTTGCTGCTGCCTTTAGTTGCTGTGGGCTTGAGTTTGCACAGCCTGTCGCCTCTCCTGGGCCTTGGACCTTAATCTGTGACTTTTCCGCACACTGCTCAGAATTTGCCTACTCCTGTAGCCTCTCAAGCAATAAAAAAATGGGCAAATAATGTTCCCAAGCCAATCTTGTAAGACAATAGCGAGCAGTTGCGGCTGCCTTTACCCGCTGTGGGCTGAAGTTTGTATACTACCTGTGACATGTGAGCTGCTGTACAGCCTGTCGCCTCTCCCGGGCCTAGGACCTTAATCTGTGACTTTTCCGCACACTGCTCAGAATCTGAAGGTCGTTTTACACATTTTAGCTTTAGTTATTGCATCAGTTTCAGGCAGATTTGTTTTCTATCATCTCATTCTATTAAACGGCGTTTCCCGAGTAGCCGTGACAGCCCCCGCTCCTCGCACCTGTTTTTTCTTCCATTCCGATGTCTTTTTTTTCACTTGTTGGTGTCAGGCATCAGTAGCGCCCACATTGTGTGTGTGTAAAGAGCTCATCAGATAATGGAGAACAATGACTGCGCTGCGGCGGCCATTGTATTCCCTACTTGTGCTATGTAAGCTGAATGTACTGGTGTGCGCGCCTGGCATTTAAAGCCATTAATCCGCATTGTATTCCTTGTGAAGGGCCATTAAACGTCAATGGGAAGAAAAAAAAAAAAAGATACCGTTTACAGCTGTGATGCTGTTGTCCTCTGTTATCATCCAGGGTGCAGTAATAATGTGATGACCTTGTCCTGGGCAGCTGCCTGCACCAATCTTACCCTCCAGCGCAGCCGCAAAATGTCACCCTAGAGCACTGATGTCTGTGCATTGTCTGGCGGTATTATTACTTTTTAGAGGTGCTGTTACGTGGAGGTGTTTATGCACTGCAGAGGGGCATTATTTTAATGTTGCACAAGGTTCAGCTTTAGGGTTCTTGGCAGTAGTCGCTCCTTCCTTCCTTCCTTCCATCCTTTGAGTCTTTCTGTAATCCTATACAGGTGCAGATGACGATCCAACGTAGGATGCTGCCATGTAATGGTCACATGTTTATTTCATGAAGATAATCAGAAGGGTCGTGTCATTTAGATGCATACTGATCTTGAGTTACATCCTGTGTTTTACTCCAGAGCTCCACTCACTATTCTGCTGGTGCAGTCACTGTGTACATACATTACATTACTGATCTTGAGTTACATCCTGTGTTTTACTCCAGAGCTGCACTCACTATTCTGCTGGTGCAGTCACTGTGTACATACATTACATTACTGATCCTGAGTTACATCCTGTATTATACTCCAGAGCTGCACTCACTATTCTGCTGGTGCAGTCACTGTGTACATACATTACATTACTGATCCTGAGTTAAATCCTGTATTATACTCCAGAGCTGCACTCACTATTCTGCTGGTGCAGTCACTGTGTACATACATTACATTACTGATCCTGAGTTACATCCTGTATTATACTCCAGAGCTGCACTCACTATTCTGCTGGTGTGGTCACTGTGTACATACATTACATTACTGATCCTGAGTTACATCCTGTATTATACTCCAGAGCTGCACTCACTATTCTGCTGGTGTGGTCACTGTGTACATACATTACATTACTGATCCTGAGTTACATCCTGTATTATACTCCAGAGCTGCACTCACTATTCTGCTGGTGCAGTCATTGTGTACATACTTTACATTACTGATCCTGAGTTACATCCTGTATTATACTCCAGAGCTGCACTCACTATTCTGCTGGTGCAGTCATTGTGTACATACTTTACATTACTGATCCTGAGTTACATCCTGTATTATACTCCAGAGCTGCACTCACTATTCTGCTGGTGTGGTCACTGTGTACATACATTACATTACTGATCCTGAGTTACATCCTGTATTATACTCCAGAGCTGCACTCACTATTCTGCTGGTGCAGTCATTGTGTACATACATTACATTACTGATCCTGTACTGATCCTGAGTTACATCCTGTATTATACTCCAGAGCTGCACTCACTATTCTGCTGGTGTGGTCACTGTGTACATACATTACATTACTGATCCTGAGTTACATCCTGTATTATACTCCAGAGCTGCACTCACTATTCTGCTGGTGCAATCACTGTGTACATACATTACTGATCCTGAATTACATCAGTATTAGTAATGTAATGTATGTGCACAGTGACTGCACCAGCAGAATAGTGAGTGCAGCTCTGGAGTATAATACAGGATGTAACTCAGGATCAGTAATGTATGTACACAGTGAGTGCAGCTCTGGAGTATAATACAGGATGTAACTCAGGATCAGTAATGTAATGTATGTGCACAGTGACTGCACCAGCAGAATAGTGAGTGCAGCTCTGGAGTATAATACAGGATGTAACTCTTCGCTTTCTGATAAATGATTGTCTTTGTCCAAGGAATAGCTCAATTTTTTTCCGCTCTTTATGACATCTAGATGAGATCGGGGGCTCGTTGTTCCGTGTGTGACCGGGTTTACAGTGACCGGAGGATATGAGGAGCTGCACTCGCCTCTTCTATACATAGTTCTGCTCTTACGGATCCCTTAGTTTCATTCTGCTCTGGTTTGGGGGAGGAGGAGGAGGGAGGCTTCCAGTTTCTTGTAACGTTTTCCTCTCTTGAAAGGGGAAGTCTGGTAATTAGTGAATTTGTAGATACATTGTTTGGGTTAGTGATGCCCCCATGTTCTTTTTCTTTGTACTACTGGGTCACTGGATGCATATATGGGCCACTGTCTGAAGATCACTCTTACAGGGGTGGTCCGCCAGGCGGTCTTGTGATTTTGAACCCCCTCCACATTTGGGTTGTCGGCTATTTTTTTTTTTTTTATTTAAAAAAAATAATGGGCCTATGGTGGTCTTAAACACAAAAAAGAAACATATATACTCTAATTTTATTCCTTTACTTTCCCCCACTGTTCCTGGGTGCTACTGCTCTACAGCATGAGACCGCTGCAGCCAGTCACTGCTCCCTGATTGGCTGCAGTGGTCACCTAAAGAGGATGTATATGCAGTGGTATTGATGAAGAGTTTACAGACAATGGAACGTTTCGAGCTTCGTGGGAAATCCACTTTTGGTTTTACGGTTTCCCGGCCACTTCCACGTTTCCTGATCCTGTGTGACGGCTCTGACGATGGACGTCTCGTTTCCCCCTTTTCTCGGCCTGAGGACGGATCAGTGTGTCTCTACAGGGAGGGCAGGGTGATACTGTCGCTCATCCGCTCGTGTCGTCTTACATAATGGGAAATAATAAGGGAAAAAATTGAATCTTTTTACAGCTTCCTCCATTATTTCCTCTGCCGGATTTTTATAGTTCTCCCCCCTGCCGTCCTGCTATTATGATTGCTCGGCGCAGCTTGTGCTTTGTACAATCTGGTCTGTACGTGCAGAAAGATGAAACGCTTTTATACCCCCCCCAACTCGATTCCCCTTAGCTGCACCCTGGGCTAAACCCTGATCTCTCTGGGTAGCAACCAAAACAAGCCTGCGAAGAAAAGGCAGGCAGTCTGTTGTATGACCCCTGCTGTCCAGCACGACGAAAAGTCAGTCCGACTAAAACGCCCTCAACGAATCAATAGACTCCTCCATGACTCCTCCATGACTCCTCCATGACTCCTCCATGACTCCTCCATGACTCCTCCATGACTCCTCCATGACTCCTCCATGACTCCTCCATGACTCCTCCATGACTCCTCCATGACTCCTCCATGACTCCTCCATGACTCCTCCATGACTCCTCCATGACTCCTCCATGACTCCTCCATGACTCCTCCATGACTCCTCCATGACTCCTCCATGACTCCTCCATGACTCCTCCATGACTCCTCCATGACTCCTCCATGACTCCCCCATGACTCCCCCATGACTCCCCCATGACTCCCCCATGACTCCCCCATGACTCCCCCATGACTCCCCCATGACTCCCCCATGACTCCCCCGCTGTAGGATACTCTGATCACCCAGTGATAGTCAGGCCCGTTTTGGTCGTCAAAGTACCATTAGGCTGGGCAATTTATGACCAGCTTAAAAGGGTTGTCAATGTTTGGGTGGGAAGGGAGGGTGCTACTTTCTTCTTAAAATAGCACCACCCATGTGTATAGGTTGAACATGGTATTGCAGCTCTACTGACAGAAATGCAACCTGCAGTCTGGCGAGGCGCTGTTTTTGGAATCCACCTTCCCTGTAAGGGAGAGGTGGAAGGAAAATCAATCTAGTTCCATTAGGACATACTAGTAAGATAGTCCTGGCCCCCGTCTTAGTATTCATTATAGCATCTTTACTACTTAGGATCAGGACTCTGCAAGGCAAAGATCCTTCCATCCCTGAGTAATGGAGCCCGCGAGGGCATTTAAGGAGACTGTACCTTTTAATTGGATTAATTACTTAAAAAAAATTCAATGCCAAATCTCCCTTGTTCCAAAGATTTATCTCCTGCATTGTACACTCTGACACTCATCTTTATTGCAGGGGGGGGGGGGGAGCGTCTAGCTCATTTTAAAGGCACAGAATAAATATATTTATCTACACATCTAGATTTATTCAGTATGGAGTATGAGAAATCCCGGCACTTCCAGCTCCGGCTGCCATCACTGCAGTTATTAATGGTCGTCTGAGGAACCTTCTGCCGCTGAATGCTCTTGAGCAAATCATCAAGATCTGCTGCTGGCAGCTCCGGTGTAATCACCGACCGGTGACGTCCCAGATGTGCTCGATGGGAGACAAGTCCGGAGACGCTGCAGACCATGGTGGCACATTCAGGCCACGCAGGCGGTTCACAGGAGCACTAGCAACATGCAGGCTTGTGTTGTTGTGTTGAAAAATGGTTCCTGGGACCCTTTAGAAGAAATGGTCGCACCACTGGTTCTAACAAATCAATGTAACCCCACGTTAAGTGTCCCTGAAATGAAGACTAGAGGGGTCAGGCTGATGTACGTTATGTCCCCCCCATGGTATTGTCCTTGAAGTAGGTCCGGTGTGATATTCCATCATGAAGATCTCATAATGGCGTGGTCTCCAGACCAATCTGGACTCTCGGAGAGGTCACCACAAGGGAATATCACACCTGTCCTACTCCCAGAATTGGAGTAGTGTAAGGTACGGTAGATGGACCACTCTAGTCTCGATTCCATATGCATTAACAGTTCAGTGTTACATTGATGTGGTAGAACTGGTGGTGCAGCCATTTCTTCTAAGGGTCCCAGGAGCCATTTTTCAAATCGACAACACCAGGCCACATGTTGCTCGTGCTACTGTGAGGAGACTGTGTAGCCTAAACGTGCCACCATGGCTGCAGCGTCTCCATCCAGCACATCTGGGACGTCATTGGTTGGTGATTACAAAGGAGCTGCCAGCAGAGGATCTTGATGATTTGCACAAGTGCATTCAGCGGCAGAACATTCCTCAGACGACCACTAATGATCATAGTGATAGCAGCCATTTCTTTGTCACTTGTAGATCAGTAACCTGCCTATCCATCCTGTGATTTCCAGAATTACACCACTTTTTCCTTCTTGGTGCTTATATTTTAAAGTTGAGTGTATAGAGTCACAGAAAAAAAGTTAAAGGGATTGTCCAGTGGGTCAATATAATTTCTAAAAGAGCTCAAAGCAGCAAAACCCCTCACTGACCCCTGCCATTCCAGCTATGCTCTGGGTGCACACAGGAAGCGCCGCTCAGTGAAATCATTGCTAGTTTTTACTTTATTTTTTATCTTTAAACATTTTTTTTTTATTCCCTGGAGAAACCCCTTTAAGAACACTTATCCACTATTGTTTTTGCAGTGTAAAGCTCCAGACTTTTAAATTCCATATCAGAGTGTTCAGCCTTGCCCCCATTTCAGTAAGGAACACCCCTTTCGCTTTTTATGTCCATTTTCATAAACCACACCCTTTTGACCGAATCACAACAATGGAGGACATTCATGAAAGCTTTGCTGTACATTTCAACCAATCACAGCGCAGCTTTAATTTCATATTTAGCTCTTGACAAATGAAAGCTGTGACCTGATTGGTTGCTATGGGCCACAAAGATAGAATCTATCTAATTTTCCCTATGGCTTCCATATTACATTTGGGGGTCAGCGAATGGAGAACACCCTAATTGTCCCCTCCACTAGTTCCTAGATGGGAAACATCTGGTGAAGATGTGACCTGATGTCGATACTAGTATTTGGCAGATTAATGTTGTGGCCTAAAACACAGAGTTAACTGTTGTCCATAGCAACCAATCACAGCACAGCTTTCATTTTTCAAGAGCAGATTACGGAATGAAATCTGCGCTGTGATTGGTTGCTATAGTCAACAGACAGTTTTGTGTTTTTATATTGGTTTCATAAATCTGGCCTATGTAACTTCTGTGGCCCTGCGGCTACAAGGGGCCAGTGTAGGACTTTTGGTGCTGCAAATTATATTTTAATAATTAATAAAATATTTTTTTAAATAGGGCCTTCACATATATACATGTTATATGACAACATTCGGCGTCCATGTCTGCTCTACAGCCCTCATTGCTCTGCTAAGATTATGTCGGCACTATTTTCAGAAGCTGTAATCTCGTTTGCAGTACTTAGCCCTCTGAACGTCAGCTGTTTGCGGGCGTTTTTATTTATTTATTTCTCCCCGCGTAGCATTGCAGCTCATCCCTGCAGCAGTATGGATCCGCCACCGACGGCTTGTATCACCTTACAGTCCCCGCGGGCACCGTTTGTCATTATAGGAGCACGATAACGCTCTTCTAATGTGACATTGTGCCCGGAGGACCCCCACACAGGCTTTCTTTTTTTGCCTGTTACTTGGCTGGCAGAACAGGGGTTAACGGCGCACCGGTCGTGTGCAGCGTGACGCCGTCTTCTGTTTTTCCTGCAGGCTTTCAATTTATTTTACGCACCGAGGAGTAATCTGTTTTTACTCTCGCTCGTTTAATAATGTAATTCTATGCAGCGGGTAATAGGAAGCCGATCAATTATATTCAACCACACAAGATGCGTGAATTTAATAAAGAGGAAGCAGAAGAGGCCATAATAGTACAATCGCTTATTGGAAAGGGAACCCCGCTCCTGACCCCTTATTTTACTGGATGAGTGCATGTTCTCAACTAAGAAACCTTTTCGCAAGCACTATCCAAAACAAGAAGTGCCATTAACTAATCGAAACTCGCCGTCCTATCTAGAAGGGTCATTGATCGGCAGATAAGTGATTCCCACCATCCCCAACAAACTATTCCAAACCCTTAAAACGAAAAGGGTGATGAACCGATGGGGTAGAAGTGCCCCTAAATTAACCGTTCCCAACCCTCCAAACCAGAAGCGTCAGGGATCGAAGGGGAGACATACCACCAAGCCTCCAAACTAGAAAGGGCAGGGATCGAAGGAGGGGGGGGACATGCCACCAAGCCTCCAAGCTAAAAGGGTCAGGGATCGAAGGGGATGAAGTGCCTACCATCTAACTGTTCCAATATAGTTGGGTCAGGGATCAATTTGGAAGAAATTCTCCCAGCCCCACCCTAAACCAGAAGGGTTTATCAATGGGGGAAGAAGTGTCCCCAACCCTCCAAACTAGAAGGGTCAGGGATCGGAGGGGATGAAGTGCTTACCATCCAACCATTCCAATACGGTTGGGTCAGGGATTGATTTGGTGGAAATACTCCTAACCAATCATCCCTGCCTCACCCTGAAGCAGAAGCGTTTGGTATCACTGGATAAGAAGCACCCCCAACCCGCCAAACCAGAAGGGTCAGGGATGTAAGGAGGAGACATGCTCCCAACCCTCCAAACTAGAAGGGTCAGGAATCCATGGGGATGAAGTGCCTACCATCCAACTGTTCCAATACAGATGGGTCAGGAATTGATTTGGAAGAAATTCTCCCAGCCCCACCCTGAACCAGAAGGTTTTGTTATTGATGGGGGGAGAAGAATCCCCAACCCGCCAAACCAGAAGGGCCAGGGATCGAAGGAAGAGACATGCTCCCAACCCTCCAAACTAGAAGGGTCAGGGATCCATGGGGATGAAATGCCTACCATCCAACTGTTCCAATACAGACTGGAGATGGGTCAGGGATCGATTTGGAAGAAATTCTTCCACCCAACCATCCCCAACCCCTTCCAAACCAGAAGGTTTGAGTATCAATGGGGGAGAAATGCTCCAACCAACTGTCTGGGTCAGGGATGAAGGAGGTAGAAGTGCCCCCAACCAGCCTTAGCCAATCCTCCATATCAGAAAAGTTGGGGATTTTTGGGTTCTTATCACTGATGCTTATTGAAATCCCCATCTCATGACTGGCTTTCACCTGGGCTCATACCTCACTGTCCTCCGCGAGCCTCTTTTGAGGTTTATTTCCCTTGAGGTGTCAACTGAGGATGCATGGGGTGATATGTAATGGCCGCCTCTACCTCCAAGAGGGACATCCCATAAGGTACCTCATCCCTCATTGTAAACCATGCACTAAACGAACATTAGAAAGAATGCTGGGTGCCAATGAGCAGAATGTTGCATCCTCCAAACGAGCATTGAGATAAGATTGTAATTTAGTAACTTGAAAGCAGCGCCACACCTTACTACAGGTTGTGTCTGGTATTGCAGAGAGAAATTTTGCAATTTTTCTTTTTTGCAAAATGTGCAGCTTTGTGTTTTCTAAACAGGATGATCTTGATGCATCAACAGAACTGGAGAACACTAGATCTGCAAATAATATCTGAATCATGGCTTGGCTGATGGCAAAGAACCCACTAATGATGAGAGAGATTGGCATCGTCAAGTGCGTAATTGTTAAAAATGACCAGACATGATCAGATTCCAAAATTGATGTTTCCCTATGAAAATATTAGAAATACTTGGCTCCTTTCTTCCTAATACAGCACTTCACAGGTCTACAGGTTGTGTGTGGTATTGCAGCTTGGCCCTATTCATTGCAATGGGACTGAGCTGTAATACCAGTAACCAGGTGCCGTTTTTGGAAGAAAACCGCTATGTTTTTCTAAAGCTGGAAAACATCTGTCCTCTGACTTCAATTTTGTTTAAAAACAAAGAAACTGTGCTTTACTAACCCTTCCCAGGTCCAGTATTGACCCTCCACTGCTCCTTGAGTTGTCTTTTACTGACTGCAGTGCTGGTAACACGTAGACTAACTGAACATGAGGATGGGGGATTTTCGAAGCTGGAAAACCCCTTTTTTTAAAGCTGGTATGATCTGTTATAATACTGATATATTATGTTTTCTGGATCCGTTCTTTTGAATGCCATATGGTTTTAAGAAAATCTGTCACCTGGTCAAAATTGTCCAGTTTTTCCTCTTATGGTAATCCCGCCGCTCCCTTGAGTATTCCACTTTTTATTTTTTCTAAATCCGCCATACGGTTCTTGAGATATGGGCTTTTTTATTTAGTGCTAAGTTTTATGGCTCTCTCCTAAGGGGGCTTTGCTCACAGGATTCTCTGGGGGCATGTCTAGACTACTCTACACAGCTTTTAAGCCACACCCCAATTTTAAAGATTTAAAACTTGGCACTAAATACAAAGGCCCATATCTCTAGAACCGTATGGAGGATTTAGGGGAAAAAAAGTGGAATACTCAGGGGAGCAGCAGAAATAAAACATGAGCAAAGAGTGGCTAATTTTGACTTGATGACAGATCCCCCTTTAAGGCTGGCCATACACCTTAAATAGCTGTTGGCCCACAGCTGTGTCTCCAGACCCCTTGCTCATACATATGCATGAGGAAATGGGCTATTTGTGACATCTTTAGCAGCTGCTTATCTACTGTGGAACAAAAGGATTGCGCATGTTGAAGGCCAACTACCCCATCGTATTCTTCCCCCAGCATCTGTCATTGGGTATTCATACATATTATCCTGCCGATATTCATTGGTTTGGCCGACATGAAATCTAATATTTTAAGCCCAGTTTTAGAAATCCATCAAAGATACAGCACGGGTGGTTAGGTTTCGCGCAGCCTCAAGAGCTGTAATCTTCTACTTGAGTAGAAGTCTTGTCTTTGGTCATATGTGGAGACTAAGCGCCAGAAGCCTTTGGATGGCAACTAAAATATGTGGAATGTTACTCCCTGAAGATGTTAGGAGTCAAGTGGGTCCACCCCAGTAATTTTAGCTTTATTCGACCTTGTCTGAAAATGTCCCGGTAGAAGGGTGTCCATCCTATGGAGAGGACCTCATTCACCTGGAGAGGAGACGCTAATCTCTGTTGATAGACATGATGTAAAACGTGCTCCTCGCCGGTTTGTATTCCAGACTTGATCGGAGCTTCCTTCCTTTCTTCTCCTCGGTTGGCTTGATGTATGTCTGCGTCTTTTGAAAACTGGAGCAGAGTTTGCCAGAGGCGGCACGTGGATTTATCTTGGATCTTTTTCAAGGCTCGATAAGAGAGGAGACCCTTTCATGAAAGTGTTTGGAGACGCAGAAATGTAAATGCAATTTTTACGCTCCACTATATGATAACACTGTGCACATTGCCGGTCAGCATATAGGAAATGCTCTCCTAATCTCCAGCATGTTTATTGGAAAGCCGTGGCATCATTTACAGGCTCTTCTGCCGGCCCCGCTTTGCTTTTTTTTTTTGCAGCCGCCTCCTCCTCTTGTGCCGGCCCCTCTTTGCTTTTTGCTGCCACCTCCTCCTCTTGGGCCGGCCACGCTTTGCTTTTTGCTGCTGCCTCCCCCTCTTGGACCAGCCCCGCTTTGCTTTTTTTTTTTTTTCTGCAGCCGCCGCCTCCTCTTGTGCCGGCCCCGCTTTGCTTTTTGCTGCCACCTCCTCCTCTTGTGCCGGCCCCGCTTTGCTTTTTGCTGCCACCTCCTCCTCTTGGACCGGCCCCACTTTGCTTTTTGCTGCCACCTCCTCCTCTTGGACCGGCCCCACTTTGCTTTTTGCTGCTGCCTCCCCCTCTTGGACCAGCCCCGCTTTGCTTTTTGCTTTTTGCAGCCTCCTCCTCTTGGGCCAGCCCTGCTTTGCTTTTTTTTTTTGCAGCCACCTCCTCCTCTTGGGCCGGCCCTGCTTTTCTTTTTTCTTTTTTTTTTTTTTGCAGCCTCCTCTTGTGCCGCCACCCTCTCCCCCCACTTTTTGTTCCAGAATTGGTGATGTGGAGGGGACTAATGGTAACATGAGTAATGTTTTTTGCTGATGGCCTTCAGATGTCATATATCTCCCATGGATCCCATCTACGATGGTAAGATAAACCAGTAGGACAGAAAGTTAATGGAGACTGCAAAATAATTAAAATAATAAAAATTCCAGCCATACTAGTTGCATTCTTTAAAGTCTGAATGTTTCCCAAACGTTGCATGTGACCGTCTCGATGACTTGTTGCGATGCAGATGAAATGGGACTTCTCTCTTTGCTGACCTTTTTAGCTCCTTTACTTCTGAGGAGGCCTCAAGTGCACACAGGAGAGTTATCCTGCCGCCTTCGTACATTATTCACGCTGTTAGTAAAATATTAAGTGCATGCCTAGGCTTCTTATCCTGGATTCTCTGCTGTTGTGAAATCGGCGTCAAGGGTCACCAAAATGTCCTCCCTCTCCTGCTGCCTCAGAGAGTGGTAATGTTAAATTTTTACCCTGTTCTCCAGGGCAGCTCCGCTCCTCCATAATCTAACTGATGTATTGTGGATTGTGGACTTAAAGGGGTTTTGGAAAACCCCCAGCCCCCGACTGCTGCTGGTATATGTTCTTGTTTGGCTGCAGCGCTGTTGACCTGCTGCAGTCGGTGATCAATGGTTCTGAGCGGCTTGTGCCATCGACTGGACTATATACAGGAGCAAAGTAGGGTGAGGCCACTGATGGTGGTCATGAACAAATAAAGTAGCACACTGTAACACTGAGTATATAGATGTGAAATATGAAATATGAATAGCATAACTGCTGTAAAAAATAGAAATAAATGAAAAATTTTTTGAAAAATTTTTTTAGCGCATGAAATATGAAGTATGGAAAATGAATAGCATTACTGCTGTAAATAAATGAGAAATCTTAGCGCATAAATTGGCCAATTCATGTGTACCTGACAGCCGCGGTAAGGCGTTTCTCGATGTCAGGACCTACCAATGTGAATACCTCTCTAAGAGACCTCCGTCTGCTTATGTGTGGGAAAGACAGATCCTGATGCATTTAAAACCACCTGCGGCATGGGGGTGGGGGTGGAGTGCTCAGTCAACGCTAAATCTAGTAACAAAGAGAATGACGGCACTTCCACTACAAAAACTAGGTGTGAACAGGTGCTTACTAAGAGCAGCTACCTCCATATATAATGAACAAATAAAGTAGCACACTGTAACACTGAGTATATAGATGTGAAATATGAAATATGAATAGCATAACTGCTGTAAAAAATAGAAATAAATGAAAAAATTTTTGAAATTTTTTTTTAGCACATGAAATATGAAGTGGCCAATTTATGCACTAAGATTTCTCATTTATTTACAGCAGTAATGCTATTCATTTTCCATACTTCATATTTCATGCGCTAAAAAAAATTTTCAAAAATTTTTTCATTTCTATTTTTTACAGCAGTTATGCTATTCATATTTCATATTTCACATCTATATACTCAGTGTTAGTGTGCTACTTTATTTGTTCATTATATATGGAGGTAGCTGCTCTTAGTAAGCACCTGTTCACACCTAGTTTTTGTAGTGGAAGTGCCGTCATTCTCTTTGTTACTGATGGTGGTCAGACCTGCCGTCTATCTTGCGTCTATGTTGGGGTCTCCTGACTCTCCTCCGAAAGGGAAGGTAACAAGGATTGGGCATATTGAATGTCAACATGCCTAATCCTTTTATCACATGAGATAATCCACTATTGGAAGTGTCCGATATCTGCTTACTCCACTTTCTCCATTGAGAACACTTGTTCAGTCGCCTGAACGTATATGTGCATGGTGAGGTCTGGAGAAATAATGCCAGTTGACTTCTATTGACCTCCTAAGGTCTTTCTGAAGTGGTGGGCTACAAGCATTTAAAGTCACCATTACTACTGTGGTTGACGTTCGGCCTGTCCATGCTCTCGAATGACAGTTTTGCCTGTATATGGTCCAACACCATTGAAAAGCTGACAGGCAAACCCTCTTCTACGACGGTGGCCGTATTGATGATTGCTCTATAACATGGCTGAAAATTGGACGACTCAAGGACTTCAATTTTTAGTCTGGTTCACATATTTATGTTCGGAAATGTATAATGTGATAGTTTGGTTTGGTCAGGATGTGGTGAGTATCACATCTATGTCTTTGTAGTTAGTGCAGAGGTAGACTACACGGCTACAGCTTTATGGGAATCCTTTACTGACTCGTTGGCTACGATTGATGATCTCCAGTCCCACATACAGATATTTGATGTTGGGAGAGGTTGTCTGGAAGTTGAGGTTTTTGGAGTAGTTTGAGGATTACACATGGCTCTTCATATGTTCTTCCTCTAGTGAATCGTTATGTCTCCTTTACTCGCTCCCTTCACTCTTGGGATTGTTCCCAGAAGATCCCACTATGATATGAGTGGAATGAGCTCCCCTAATAGCGTCATATTTCCTATAGGAACAAGCAATCTGGCATGTTGAAATCCCACATGTCCCATGTTTCTTGGAAGGGAGTCTCCCAGTGACAAATGTTAGGAAAAAGAAGGATGGGACATGTTGGGAATGTTGGAATCCAACTGTTTTGTTCCCAAGAGAACTAAGCCACTTCCAGAGGTGTCTCCTCGCCGCTTATTCCCCATTGAGAACATGGATGTAGTGAGTAATGGTTGATGGCTAAAGTCCACACAACTCTCATAGCTCCAGGGGTCGAACTCCAAGACAAAGCCCGTCTAGATGTAGGCCAAAACTGTAGACATGGCCAAGTATGTCTAGACACACAATTTCTTTGAGTACTAGTTCCGGAGATAGGATGGTTGGGTGGACTTCATCCGTCAGCAATTCCTCCTGCCTCTGCTAACATATGTGTACTTGGGGAGTGAAGAGAGGTTTTTTTTTTTCCCCTCCCATGGACTTCAAATTTACAAAGTGTGATAAGCTCCAACCTTTTCCTCTACATATGTGTACTTGGTGGGGAATAAGGTACTACCAGACACCTTTGGAAGTGGCTTGGCTTCCATGAAATCCAACATGTCCAATCTTTTCTTTCCGCCAACATTGGCAGGATTGTTATGGAGTCACCATAGTACTAACCGACACTATTAGGTCTCGTTTTCATGTAGTGCCGACTTTGATTGTTTTTCTAATGACCTTGACGTGACGAGACAGAAGTCTCCAGATGAAAACTTTTTAAGCTCGATGTGGTCACAACATCTTCCACCTCCGCATGTCTCGGCAGGTTGTGATATGGGCAGTCATGTTTTCTCATGTCCCTCCATGAGTTCTATCATCAGGTTCATCTTCTCGTCTTTCCTGGGAGTGCCGGGCCAGAGGGCGTGTATAGGATTTAATTTTGGAATTGCTAATTATCATTTTGAACTCTCCTACAATATCATTAGGAACGTCCATGCTTATAGTAGGGCCGGGACACCATAAACATATACTTGTAATAATAGTACCCGACGTTGCAAAAGACAGGTTCTTCATCGGAGCTCCTGATTCTCCTACTTGTCAGGTTTTGGTGATTGAGTCATAGGTGGAATTTACAATGTTGGCGAGATGTTCATATTTTGACCTAGATTGGGTAGGTGAAGAGGGGGCCATCATATTACAGAGCAGTCCCTTGATTAGTGAACGCAAAGGGTACTGGTCACTAGGTTTAGCATTGGAAGCCTTTTCCTCCTCGATGTAAGGCATAAAAATACCTTTTTGTTTGAAAGATTTTCAGAAATTTGAAAGACTTTTTTTGTACCACTTTCCAAATTGTCCTCTGAGTGTTTCCAGACCCGCCAAGCTAGGCTCTTAGGCAATTCTTTATGTAGACATCCCAAATGGACCACTCTGGTGGAAAACTGGTGCATGTGCAGTGGTTTTGTCACTTTGTGGGTAGGGAAATGCTATATATTCTGCACATGCACAGGGTTCTAGGGTCGTCATCTTTCTCAAATCGGGGCTTGCTGTCATGCCCGCAGGTAGCGCACGTGGTTCGTGGACCTACTGTGCCACAGTGCTGGGCTTGTGTAGGAGAAGGGCGTATCTAAGCGGCTACCTCGTTTTCAGTGGGGTCCCTGATGGTGGAGTTAGGCTTGAGATGCAGGTAGCCGCTAGGTACCACTCCTAGGCAGTCCCCGGTACTGCAGCTGCTGAAGTTCGCAGACACTGACTTAGGCTTCATTCAGTCTACACCGATTCTGGATCCTCAGGCAGAACGAACACTGACGGTCTCAGAGCTGGATTTGAAGACTGGGATAACAGTCCGGACAACATGTAGTACAGGGGTAGGTACACGTTCAGATACACTGGTCCCGGGAACTGGTTCAGCTTCTGCTAGAGCTACTTCGATGTTCAGGGCCCGGCCGCACAAGGACCAGGGGTTTTGGGTCAGGGCCCGGCCGCACAAGGACCAGGGGTTTTGGGTCAGGGCCCGGCCGCACAAGGACCAGGGGTTTTGGGTCAGGGCCCGGCCGCACAAGGACCAGGGGTTTTGGGTCAGGGCCCGGCCGCAGAAGGACCAGGGGAGTGTGTGATCACTAGGCGCATGGGAAAGTGCTGTGTGCACAGACAGCAAGAAGCAGGGAGCATGCTCAGGACAACGTCGCGTTGCCGGGGTGCTAAGTATGTCAGCGTCCCTGCATGGAGGGGGAAGGAGAGCCATGTGGGGATGCCGGCATTGGCGCTACACCGGCGCATGTGCCAGTAGACAATGATTTCTCTGCCCACAATCTTTAAGCATGCTCGGTTTTCTGGCAACAAGATAGAAGATGACCCTAAGAGTCTTGCACATTCGATTATTTTCGCGGAAGTAAGATGGGGATCCGCACATGTGCCAAATAACAATGGTTCTCCTGCCCATCATGCATCGGTCCTTTCCTGAAGCTTGCTGTGGATCTAGTCGAAGGCGTCATCCATGTCGCTCGAGGGGAGAATGGGCTGGTTTAGTGACCCTTCTACAGGACACTTGACAGGTTTAGACACGCCCAGGGGAGACTCCACACTTCATTGTCATCTGGCACAGATACAAAAGGCTCTTTATGTCCTACATCTTGGGAACGATTTCTGGGGATATGAAGGGTGTCGGTACAGGTGGGGGGGGGGTCAACTGTTTTGGGGGGAGTCATTCTCCAGTACAGAAATGGAGAGACGAGGCGATCTCTTGGGTGGAGGTCCTTCCAAGGTGGCACCTGAAGAAGCTCTGTAAATTCATGAAGGTCCAGAAATTGGGTAATATAATGAGATGAGTCACATTTTTTAGGTTGTTTTGGCCTTTTTTAGGATTTTCCTCTGATGTCTCACTGCTGTCTCCTCCTTGGTTTTCCTGTGACCTGTAATATCACATAATTGACTTTTTGATCCAAACGTCGCCCATGTTGTGACTTGTCGCCCGAAACAATGAGCTGTTTTATGTCAATGATGGGGGGGGGGGGGGGGGCTGGGAGATTATCTGCAATCCTTACTGTAGTGGTGAAAGACACCAGCGGGCGGTGTGTATATTTTTGCTGTCTTTTTTTTTTTTTGGCTGACGTCTTTGCTCTGAGGTCGTCATGTTTTTGATTCGAGACCTCGCCGTGTTTTCCTAAAAACAGCTCCTTTTTATTAAACCGTCAGCAGCTTCGTAGACTTGTGCTCAGCGCTTCCTCGTCTTCACCGGCCAGGACAAAGGTCCTTATTGTGGTGACATATTTATAGCTGCGGCAATTTTACTTCTCCTGCTATCAAGGCACAATGTGAGCACCTTGTCCTGAAGGTTACTCGCCCCCTCCTCCTCCTTCTTGGAATACTGGCGCCTGCGAGGGGGGACAATAGATTGCAAGCTCTGTGCCCTGTAGCCATAAACATTGGCGTCAAAGACGTAAAAATCCCCCCCCCAAAAAACCATGGCACCTCACCTGTCTTCAGGTTGTGTGCGGTATTACACTTCAGTCCCATTTACAGCAGTGTTTCTCAACTGCAATAATATCCACAACCTTTTGTACAGGGGTGGTGCTGTTTCCGGAGTAAAGCGGCCAAGTTTTTTTTTTTTTTCCTAATCTTGGACATACCCCTTTTAACACTTTCTTCCCGACAGTCTCCATTTTACTCGCCGTGCTGCCTACATACGTGATTGGCGATCATTGTCCTCCAGGGTAATGTTAAGATTGGAGGACAAGAAATCTAAGTCAAGTGATTGGCTGCAGTGGTCACATGTCTAGATGACACGTGGCCACACTACAGCTACTCGGTGACACACATCTGAGCCTTCTATCAGATATATTTGCTAGGAAACCCTCCATTTAACACTTACACCCCTAAAGTAATCTTACATCTTTAGAGGGAAAATTCTTTACGTTTTTATACTTACTATTATTCAAATATGTTGTATAGTAATAGTTTTTTTCTTTTTGTATATTGATTCTGCTATTTTATTACTATACCAGTTTGTTTTAGTATACTTATAGGTGTGTATGTATAATGTATATAATACACACGTATTTACAGGTGTGCGTGTATATCATTTACGTGTATATGATACATACATACGTAAATACTGTGTGTTTAATATAGGAATGTATATGTACAGTTGTGCTCAAAAGTTTACATACCCCGGCAGAATTTTTCCTTTCTTGGTCTTGTTTCAGAGAATATGAATGATAACAAAAATACTTTTTCTCCACTCATGGTTATTGGTTGGGTGAAGCCATTTATTGTCAAACTACTGTGTTTTCTCTTTTTAAATCTTAATGACAACCAAAAACATCCAAATGACCCTGATCAAAAGTTCACATCCCCCAGTTCTTAATACCGTGTATTGCCCCCTCTAACAGCAATGACGGCTTGAAGTCTTTTGTGGTAGTTGTTGATGAAGTTCTTTATTTTCTCAGATGGTAAAGCTGCCCATTCTTCCTAGCAAAAAGCCTCCAGTTCCTGTAAATTCCTGGGCTGTATAGCATGAACGGCGCGCTTGAGATCTCCCCAGAGTGGCTCAATGATATTGAGGTCAGGACACTGAGATGGCCACTCCAGAACCTTCACTTTGTTCTGCTGTAGCCAATGACAGGTCGACTTGGCCTTGTGTTTTGGATCGTTGTCATGTTGGAACGTCCAAGTACGTCCCATGCGCAGCTTCTGGGCTGATGAGTGCAAATTTGCCTCCAGTGTTTGCCGAGAACGTGCTGCAGTCATCCTTCCTTCAACTTTTACCAAGTTTCCTGTGCCTTTTGTAGCCAACAAATCCCAAAAACATCAGCGATCCATCTCCGTGATAGATATTGAGATATAGATATATCTCTCTATCTACATACATATGTGACGCTCACACCCCTCCCTGGGAGATGGGGTACTCGGAGCCGGGTCAGATGTCGAGGGAAGCAGTCGTGGCCTGGGCCCTTTCCGTGCCCAGGGACGTCACATAAAAGTAATGGGCTATCAGGGTTGAGTAGTTATTATCAACTACGCCACCCGTGGTGTCTGGTGATCGCCACCAGCGCTGCGGCAGTCCTCTGAGGCGGGATGTAGTGGCAGCAGGAGATGGTGCTACTCCCCACAGGCGGAGCAGGGCCTCAGGGCAGAGAGGCGGATGGAGGGAGTTGTAGTGGAGGAATTCTGGTGCTGTGCTGTGCGGTGCAGAAATAGAGAGTCCGGAGGCCATAGGGGTAGACTTCCAGGGTTTTTACTCACGGTAGAGCATGCAGCTGCAAGGCTTCTCCCTGCTCCTCACGGGGCTCTGCGGCCACCAGGACCGGGGGTCCGACAACCTCCGAGTAATTCAGGTGCTTTAGCCAGGACCCCTGCACCACAGTGTTCCTAGACTTCAAACTAAGTCCTCTCCTAGCCGTGTGTGTAGAAAGGCCGGGTCTCCCTCTGGACTATGCACAGAACAAGGGTACGGGTGGCGACTCCACTCCGTTACCCGATGTGATCCACTGAGCCTCCGGGCTACTCCAACTGAGACCTAGAGTAACAAAGTCAGATATCGGGGGCCGGTACCCCTTTTGCAGCAGGAATCCCTCTGACTAGGCCAGAATAGCGAGGACAGGTGGCGTATACTGCTCCATCTGCATCCACCTGGGATCCTTTTGCGGTGGAGCTAGACTTCTCTGCTCCAGGCCTTCTTGGGCAGGGACCTTGACCAGGTAGAGACAACCTTTAATTCTTGCCCGCTCTTCGACTCAAGGCCAGAGTACGAGGACCGTGTCCCCATCAACTGCAGGTTCACACAGAAAGCTATGTTCAGTGATGAAGATCACAATCAAAAGACCATGAGCCCAAGATGGCTGTTTATTAAATACTAGATGGTGGCCCGATTCTAACGCATCGGCTATTCTAGAATATGTATGCGGCTGACCGGGCGCAATTAGCAGAGCTGTATTTAAATGTGGCGCCAATAATGCTGATTGGTCGCGGTTACCTGTCACGAATAATCAGCAGAGCGGTGTTTAAATTTGGCGGCAATATCGCTGATTGGTCGCGGCCACTATTTAAATGTGGCGCCCAAATCGGTGATTGATCACGGGCAGCGGCCGCGACCAATCAGCACAGCGGTGTTTACATTTTGCGCCAAGATCACTGATTGGTCGCGGTCTCCGCACCCGACCAATCAGCGAATCGTATTAGTGAGGACCGGGGAGCGGCGCTGCCTGTGCGGCTACTTCCGCTGCGAGAAGCTGGGACATCTGCTGCGAGCGCCCGCTCAAGTATCCCAACCGGCAGCGCCGCTCCCCGGTCCTCCCTTGACACTCTAGCTGATGATCTCCTGACAGTAGCCGCTTGGTGTTACTAAGGTCCGGACATTTGTGTTCAAAATCGCTGATTGGTCGCGGGTGCTGCCCGCGACCAATCACTGATTTGGGTGCTCCATTTAAATAGCGTCCGCGACCAATCACAGATCTTGGCGCCACATTTAAACACCGCTGTGCTGATTGGTTGCGGACGCTGCCCGCGACCAATCACCTATTTGGGCGCCACATTTAAATAGCGTCCGCGACCAATCACAGATCTTGCAGACACATTTAAACACTGCTGTGCTGATTGGTCGCGGACGCTGCCCGCGATCAATGACCGATTTGGCGCCAAGATCGGTGATTGGTCGCGGCGAGAGATCGTGACCAATTAGCGAATCGTATTGGTGAGGACCGGGGAGCGCCGCTGCCTGTGCAGCTACTTCCGCTGCGAGAACCCGGGACATGAGCGGGCGCTCGCAGCAGAAGTATCCCGACCCGCAGCGCCGCTCCCCGGTCCTCCCTTGACACCCTAGCCGCACGGAGGTCAGCGGCGCCGGCGGTCGGAAGATGAGCGCCTCGCGCCGGTCATCTCCCGGCTGCATCGCTGCTGAGCCGCTAACGGCCGCCATCTTTTTTCAGAAATCCCGCGGCGCTGATTGGCCGCTGCCGGACCAATGAGCGATGCGGGATTTCCTGGACTGACAGACGGGATAAGACTATTATTTATATATATATATATATATATATATATATATATATATATATATATATATATATATATATATATATATATATATATATATATATATATATATATATATATATATATATATATATATATATATATATATATATATATATATATATATATATATATATATATATATATATATATAATATAGCTGGGGCAGCACACTGGTGCCTATTAGCCCCCTCTGGTGGGAGAAGTGTGGTGTTGGATGCAGAGGTGTGGTCCTGACAGTTGCACCATCCTTACCTCGAAGGAAAGATACCACACCCCATTAAAGAAGTGCAGCATCCCTGTGGTGGTCAAACCCTCAGGGGCGCCACACATACACAGTGTGGGAAATAAGTATTTGATCTCTTGCTGTTTTTGTAAGTTTGCCCACTGACAAAGACATGAACAGTCTATAATTTTAAAGGTAGGTTCATTTTAACATTTGAGAGATAGAATATCCAAAAAAGAAATCAAGAAAATCACATTGTATAAATTAGATACATTTATTTGCATTTTGCAGTGAGAAATAAGTATTTGATCCCTCTGGCAAACAACACTTAATACTTGGTGGCAAAACCTTTGTTGGCAAGCACAGCAGTCAGACGTTTTTTGTAGTTGATGATGAGGGTTGTGCACATGTCAGGAGGAGTTTTGGTCCACTCCTCTTTGCAGATCATCTCTAAATCTTTCAGATTTTGAGCCTGTCGCTTGGCAAATCGAAGCTTCAACTCCCTCCATAAGTTTTCTATGTGATTAAGGTCTGGAGACTGGCTAGTCCACTCCATGACCTTACTGTGCTCCTTTTTGAACCACTCCTTTGTTGCCTTGGCTGTATGTTTTGGATCATTGTCTTGCACCTTCAATGCTCTTACTAAGGGAAGGAGGTTGTTGGCCAAAATCTCGTGATAAATGACCCCATCCATCTTCCCTTCAGTACGGTGCAGTCGTCATGTCCCCGTTGCAGAAAAGCACCCCCAAAGTATGTTTCCCCCACCATGCTTCACGGTTGGGACAATGTTCTTAGGGTTGTACTCCTCCTTCTTCTTCCTCCAAACACGTTGAGTTTATTCCAAAGATCTCAATTTTTGTCTCCTCTGACCACAGCATCTTCTCCTAATACCTCACAGAACCATTCAGGTGTTAATTGGCGAACTTCAGACCGGCCTGCACATGTGCCTTCTTGAGCAGGGACTGGCCCGCCCGTTCCCCTGACCTGAATCCGATTGAGCACATCTGGGACATCATGTCTCGCTCCATCCACCAACGTCACGTTGCACCACAGACTGTCCAGGAGTTGGCGGATGCTTTAGTCCAGGTCTGGGAGGAGATCCCACAGGAGACCATCCGCAACCTCATCAGGAGCATGCCCAGGCGTTGTAGGGAGGTCATACAGGCACCTGGAGGCCACACACAATACTCAGCCTCATCAGGAGCATGCCCAGGCGTTGTAGGGAGGTCATACAGGCACCTGGAGGCCACACACAATACTCAGCCTCATCAGGAGCATGCCCAGGCGTTGTAGGTAGGTCATACAGGCACGTGGAGGCCACACACAATACTCAGCCTCATCAGGAGCATGCCCAGGCGTTGTAGGGAGGTCATACAGGCACGTGGAGGCCACACACAATACTCGGCCTCATCAGGAGCATGCCCAGGCGTTGTAGGGAGGTCATACAGGCACGTGGAGGCCACACACAATACTCAGCCTCATTTTGACTTGTTTTAAGGACATTACATCAAAGTTGGATCAGCCTGTAGTGTGTTTTTCCACTTTAATTTTGGTGGTGACTCCAAATCCAGGCCTCCATTGGTTAATAAATGTGATTTCCATTGATGATTTTTGTGTGATTTTGTTGTCAGCACATTCAACTTTGTACAGAACAAAGTATTCAATGAGAATATTTCATTCATTCAGATCTAGGATGTGTTTTGTGAGTGTTCCCTTTATTTTTTTGAGCAGTGAATATACAGACACACATTTTACAGTGTTTACAGGTGTGTATGTATAGAATATATGCGCACACGCATTTAATTATTTCAGCCTGTTATTGAGTATAAATGGCGATGTTGCGCCTCCCCAGGCTCGCCGTGTGCGGCGTGGGTTTGACGTGTCGCTGTACCTGTGGAGGGGAGGGCGCTGCTGCTGCTGCTGCAATATGTAAACATGTCACTGTGCTGTCAGCAGCAGCAGCGAGGAGGAGGAGGAGTGCGGGATTCCTGCTGCAGTGTGCAGGAATGACCTTACCCTGAGCTGCAAGGATTTCAGCTGCACACACAGGAAATGATGAAATGCTAAGGATCGTGCGGATGGAAAAAGGTCACAGCAGCAGCAGCCGTGCAGGAATAATGCAGGTGCTGGCAGGCTGAACGCCAACCATGCAGCCAGAGCACTGTGCCACCAGCTGCAGCCACCGCCTGTAAGTACCCAGAGCCTGAATGTCACACGCCGCTTCTCCCAAGAGCAACGCAGCCATCTGCTACCCTGTTATTTTATCTCGTCCTCGCAGGTCAGGTGTAAACAGGAGAATTGCTTTTTCTTCGCCCGCTTCCCCCAACCACCCATTTACCCACCATCTAATCTGTCAGTAATGCTCTACAGTCAATGGCTTAATCCCCCGCACTCTCATCCAGATGCAGGAGAACTAGCCTTTATTACACAGGGGGCAGAATACAAGACGTCGCTGCTTGGAGAGATGTAGCAGAGCCGGCTTGGTCAAATTAATTTGCAAATTTGCAATATTTACATTTTTTTTTTTCCATTCTTGATCCCATCTTTGCTACCATGAGTACTAAACCCGTGGGTATTGCAATCTGTCATGCATCTGCTTTTGGATGTGGGGGGTGCGAACGTCCAATTATTTTTTTTATTATTTTTCCCAATGTAAACCGAGGCACCTCATGGGGGAGGGGGAGGGCGGTGTTTGGTGCCATTATGGCGGACCCCCACGCATAACCTCTTATGATTAATTGGAGTTGTAGTCCCCATCTGTGGCATGTAGGTAGTGTTAATGAATATATTCAGCAAATGTGTTGTGTGTTTGTGACAGTGGAGGAATATTCTGTGCGGGGGCTGCCGCTGCTGGAAATCTTGTGGGGATTTGGTTCCCAAGATGTTGTGCTGTATAGGGACATGCTTCTGCCATCAACTCCTATGCTGCATGAACACCGTTCAGCGATAACATTAAGACCTAATATGTCTTATATGGTGCAGCCCCTGTGATGCCACCAATACAGCTCTAGCCCATCTTCTTCCCATAGGGCAACCTGGTGCCCTCTCTTCCCAGGTAAGTGACAACCAAGCACACGGCTGCCCACCTGATGGAAAACGGGGGATTCATCAGACCAGGCACCTTCTTCAGTCGCTGGTCCAGTGTGTGCATTTTCAGTGGTAGACGGGTCACCATGGGTATTCTGACTAGTCTGTGACTTCACCGTAAGCCGCGATGCTCTGTGTCCTGACTCCTTTCTGTCATGGCTACAATGCTCTGTGTCTTGACGTCTTTCTATCGTAGCTGCAATGCTCTGGATGCCTGACTCCTTTCTATCGTAGCTGCGATGCTCTGTGTGTCCTGACACCTCCTTGTGAGCGTCTGGAATTTAGCCGGGTCTGTGCATATGCAAAGCTTATTTCCATAACTCCGTACTACCCTTTTGAATTTATGATGGCATTCAGGTGTAATTCCTCTTCATCTTTTTAGCAGAGGCCTGATGGTTTTGTTTCAAAATTGACTGATATTTGGAACTGTTCAGAACTCCCTTCACTTTGACAAAAGGCCCAGTTCCAGCTGCCAATAAACAGCCCCAAAGCATAATGCTGCCTCCATCATGCTTCACTGTGGGTTTGGTGTTCTTTTTGTGATGTACAGTGTTGACTTTGCAACAAACATACCTTTTTAAAATTATGGCCAAAAAGTTCAAACTTGGTCTCATCAGAGCAGAACATTTTCCCACCTGCTTTTGGCAAACTTTGATGTAGGTTTTGGCAAAACATAACCGGGATTGTATGTCTTTGAAAGAAAAGGTTTCCGTCTTGCCACTCAACCCCACAGGCCAGACATACAAAGAATATGAGAGACTATCACATGCAGTACTTCTTGAAGCTCCCTTAATTTTGCTGTAGGCCTGTTGGCAACCTCCCGGACCAATTTTCTTGTCTTTTCATCAATTTTTGAGGAACATCCAGTTTTAGGTAATGTCTCTGTTGTGCCAAATTTAAGCCACTTCTTGATGACCATCTTTACTGTGTTTCATAGTATATGTAATTCCCTGGAAATATTTTTGTACCCTTCTTCTGACAACTTTCAACAATGAGAACCCTTTGCTGTGTTGTCATCTGTTTACGAATCATGGCATTTGCCTTTTGACAACCTAAAGAGGGGGTCTGCCGCACGGGAACCCTTTATGCCCAAGAATTGAGGTCCACTGTGTACAAAAGCTTCCTGTTTGGGTGGACTAGACATTTCTCCAGTAGTGGCCGCAGCTTCTCCCAGTAAAAAAAAGCTGCTCGCTGGGGTTGCTGAGACTGAGCGTCTGGTGAGACCACCCCTCTAAAGCTACAGAGCAATGAGAGTGACTGTCTGTGGGGTATTTTAGGCTTCTGTGTGTGGTCCTGCCCATGTATTGTATACATTTCCTTCAGTATTTTAATTGGTAGGCAGTGATGTAAATCTTCTGTGAAATCCATAATTGCGCAGTTTAGATATTTCCCTAGTACATTAAGCTCTGACAGTAAAGTTATTGTTCACTATGTCTGCGGTGTAGAAGCCTGGATATGGCGGTCGTGTAGTAAATTAATGACTGACTGTCATTGTGAATATGATTCTTCATTCATGTGGATTAACCAGTTCCACCCTTTATTATACTCCACAGCTGCATTCAGAATTCTGGTGTTTTGTCATTGGAAATATTCAGTAAAAAGCAACATATTGAGTGCAGCTCTGGGGTATAATACAGGCTGTAACTCGGGATCGGTACAAGATCAGTAATGTAATGTAATGTATGTACACAGTGACCGCACCAGCAGAATAGTGAGTTCAGCTCTGGATTATAATACAGGAGGTAACTCAGGGATCAGTAATGTAATGTATGTACACAGTGACTACACCAGCAGAATAGTGAGCGCAGCTCTGGTGTATAATACAGGATGTAACTCAGGATCAGTAATGAATGTGCACAGTGACTACACCAGCCGAATAGTGAGTGCAGCTCTGGAGTATAATACAGGATGTAACTCAGGATCAATACAGGATCAGTAATGTAATGTATGTACACAGTGACTGCACCAGCAGAATAGTGAGTGCAGCTCTGGAGTATAATACAGGATGTAACTCAGGATCAGTAATGTATGTACACAGTGACTGCACCAGCAGAATAGTGAGTGCAGCTCTGGGGTATAATACAGGATGTAACTCAGGATCAGTAATGTAATGTACACAGTGACTGCACCAGCAGAATAGTGAGTGCAGCTCTGGAGTATAATACAGGATGTAACTCAGGATCAGTAATGTAATGTATGTACACAGTGACTGCACCAGCAGAATAGTGAGTGCAGCTCTGGAGTATAATACAGGATGTAACTCAGGATCAGTAATGTATGTACACAGTGACTGCACCAGCAGAATAGTGAGTGCAGCTCTGGAGTATAATACATGATCTGTAATGTATGTGCACAGTGACAATTGGTTTCTATGTAGTAAATAGTAGGAGAAGCGTTCGCTCAAAATCGTCCTTTTCCTTCGGCTATGCCAGTCTTCTTTCTTTGGTGCCAAGTTGCTTCTATGATATTTTTAGATATTTTGCTGAGAAATGATGTGAATTCCTTGTTCTTTCTGGTAATATCCTTTCGGTACATGCTTTCATCCTCTTCTATAAATTTTAATGACTTCTGACATTTTGTCTTTAACCCCATCTCTCGATGACTTGAAGTAGACAATGTATGTGACATCCCTATTTATGACACTCGGCTGTCGCGCTTCCTCATTCGCTTTTCATTCCTTTTTTCACTTTTATATCCTTAATACTATATGATTTCTTAAGCCATGCTTCGTTAGAGGGAGGTACATGAACAAGTCTGTGCAGTGTTGAGAGGCAGTATAATGTGTAGGGAACGGAAATCATGTTGCACTCTAAACTGCTAATTGTAGTTTGATTCCAACCTGCTGCGACTTCATAGTTTGTTTTTTTTTCCCCTGCAGAGCAGCGCTCCCGGCCTCCTGGCCAGGACAAGAACTGCTTCCAGCCCCATTCACTCAATTAAAGCTTGGCCTGCTGCAGTTTCTCTGCACAGCGTGTGGCCAGGGAGCAGAGAAAGACTGAAGTGGCTGCATATACTAATGACTCTGCCACCTCCTGTGCAGGGAAACCGCAGCACACCTCCATTCATGTGAACGAGGCTAGCTGCAGCGCTCTCCACAGCCGGTGTCCAGGGATGCTGTTGTGAAATGAAAAACTGATCGATCTGCCATCTCTAAGTCAGATGGTAATATCCTCTTAATTCCTGCTTTCCTGGGAGCTTGGGGTACTAAAGGGGTTAATGGCTGCCTTCCTGGTGGTCTAGGGTGTTTGACAAGATAATTGCTTCCATGGTGACTTTTAGGGTACTGGGGAGGTTAATGCCTGATGGTCTAGAATAGTAGAGAGGTTGATGCTTGCTTTCCTGGTGGTCTGGAGTAGTGGACAGTTGATGCTTGCTTTCCTGGTGGTCTGGAGTAGTAGGGATGTCTGTACTTGCATCCCTGATGGTCTGTAGTAGTGGACAGGTTGGAGCTCCCTACCCTGGTGTTGTGGACAGGTTGGTACTCGCTTTCCTGGTGCTGTAGAGTAGTGGACAGGTTGGTGCTAGCTTTCCTGGTGCTGTAGAGTAGTGGACAGGTTGGTGCTAGCTTTCCTGGTGCTGTAGAGTAGTGGACAGGTTGGTGCTAGCTTTCCTGGTGCTGTGGAGTAGTGGACAGGTTGGTGCTAGCTTTCCTGGTGCTGTGGAGTAGTGGACAGGTTGGTGCTAGCTTTCCTGGTGCTGTGGAGTAGTGGACAGGTTGGTGCTAGCTTTCCTGGTGCTGTGGAGTAGTGGACAGGTTGGTGCTAGCTTTCCTGGTGCTGTGGAGTAGTGGACAGGTTGGTGCTAGCTTTCCTGGTGCTGTGGAGTAGTGGACAGGTTGGTGCTAGCTTTCCTGGTGCTGTGGAGTAGTGGACAGGTTGGTGCTAGCTTTCCTGGTGCTGTGGAGTAGTGGACAGGTTGGTGCTAGCTTTCCTGGTGCTGTGGAGTAGTGGACAGGTTGGTGCTAGCTTTCCTGGTGCTGTGGAGTAGTGGACAGGTTGGTGCTAGCTTTCCTGGTGCTGTGGAGTATTGGACAGGTTGGTGCTAGCTTTCCTGGTGCTGTGGAGTAGTGGACAGGTTGACTCCTGTGTCATTTTAGTAGAAATGAAGCCGTACCTTGCAGAGCCTTTCAGCCTTCTTCTCTGCTGATGTGATATATTTCCTTACCTGGTACGGGATTTTCTTTCTTGTATGACTTGTGCGATGTAGGTTCCTTGTGAGATTTCTCGTCAGATTAGTTCTGGTTGTTCTGTATCGCTGGTTTCCGTGATCTCCCTGCGCGTACGGATTATAATTAGATGATCTGCTTGTTCTTGGCAGACCTTTCCTGACTCTCGTTCCTTCCATAAAAGGAAGATCTGCAGAATTTTCTTTTTTTCTTTCTCCCTGATCGCGTTCACTTTGTGTAAAGTGCTGGGTAACGCATGGAGGACACCTACCATTATAGGGTTCCTGTAATTTCCATTCATTCAAGTGGAGAATGACTTGTCCTCGTGTGGCCGCTTCTCCACAAGGAGGTACAGAACACCTTCACGCTTGGCTTCAAAGTTGGTGGGCTCCTACTTGTAAGTATCTTCTTGGTCACCCCCTTGGATGAGGTATCGTCTGCACTCAGTGGACTAGATACCTACGCTAAGGGTTTATATACTGAAATCTGTGACTTAAAGGGTTCTCCGCTTTGGACAATCCCTAATTCTTAAGCCCACCTTACTCATTTGATGGACGACCATTCGGCCGGCAGACATCATGGACCTTTTCTCCCAAACTCAGTAGCAATCATTCTTTATTAGAAAGCCGCCATTCTGGAGAAAAAAAGATCGGCAGCCTGAAATCATCAGACTTTCCGTATCCTTAACTAATTGGCCGGGGTTCCCATACACATTACTGTCAGCCGATACTGACGGGGTTTTAAGAGTCTCTCGACAATAAGTTAATTGTAAAGTGTCCCAGTGCCGTGAATCCTTTAGTGATCATCTGCGATCGGTGAGGAAACCTGGCAGTAAGTGTTCAGTTTCTCTGCAGCACAACCGCAGGAGAGATTGGGTATTACACCTGGTCCTTTTAAATCTATGGGTTGTCCATGTAATGCAGGACAGGTTGGGTTCTTCAATGAGGAAGATTGTCTTTGGAGCCTCCAAGCGAGAGTCGAGAGGATAATTTGGAGTCCTACTATTGGGTTTAGAATATTTTATTGGTCTGACCTGGAATGAAGCGAGGCCAATGGATGTCGACCCAACAGAACTTTGCTAAGTGGTGCACAACTTTTCATTTTAATGATGAGAGAGGTCCCAGTGGTCACTCCACCTTTCACTAATAAGGGCATTCCCGTTTAGTGGGGTCTTCATGGCGTCCTTGCCCCCTTTTCAGCTTTATTGAGCTTGTTAATTGCATTCCAGCGTGATGGGTGAGTCAGTACCGCTCGCAGTTGGCATTTCATACTCTCGGCTATTTATAACCCTCGCTGTACAACAAGACCCCGTCTCTTCTCTCCGCTGTTGCTATGGCTGCTCGCCGGTGGCCTGGGGCGTTCTGCACATGTGTTTTGGAAAAGTAAGGAAAGGCACAGAGGAGACTGGGGTGTTAAATGACTTCGCCGCTGCGGCGGGCAGGACGACCTTGCTCCGAGAGCTGGCTCGTTCCTCTATTGCAAGCCGCAGATGATGAATGGTGACTCTCCGAGTCGTCGGCCAAATATCTCGCCATTTCATAAAGTGATGGCATATCCCTACGGGTCTGACTTCTGGGACCCCCATGATCTTGTTAATTTAGGGGCCAGGCTTCCACTATGCATGAAAAGTGATGAAACTGCTCTGGAGCTTCGGGTTCCAAAACCCCCACTATCAGCTCTGTTGCCACCCACTATGCAGGGAAACCGCAGTATGCCTCAATTCAAGTGAATGGGGCAGCTGGTAGTATCTCTGTACAGGTTTATGGACGGGAACGACAGTGCTGATTTGGCACTGAGATCCCTTGGTTATGACTGTAGTAATTCAGTGGGTGTTATGTTCTTCTTTCCTTGCGCCTTTGGATAGGAACATACCACGTAACTACTCCGAGGAAGTTTACTAAAAAGGTGGAGTTCATGTAGTTTCCAGGTCGAGTGGATCATAACAATAACCTCTGTGTGTACCCAGAAAGTGTTTGCTTCTGCTGCCTCCTCCGGTGTAAGCTCTTAAAAAGGGTGTACTATTACCATAGCAAGAAAAGAGACGATCCTTGCAGATGTGTCCTCCATAGCCAAGACCGAAAACCTCTATGGGGCACTTGGCCTCTTGCCTCTTCCTCATAGGGGGTTTTAGTCTTCCTATGGATAAACTCTGTAGGATTATAGGTCGGACTTGATGGTCTTATCCTTTTTTCAGCTTCTCTACCTTATAAAACTCATTTTGATCTCCCCTTTTGGGTTTGGGGTCCTATGTCCTGGATGACTACTTTTTGGCCAGAGTAGAGAGCGTCTCTCTTGCTCTGGAGGACCTGTCTTGTCCTGCAATACACAAACAACCCGTTGATTTGAATGAATGAACAAGACGTAATACCTTTCTTCCCCTGCGGAGGCGCGCTGCAGGAAAATTGCCAGGTTTATACACTGATCGCTGATGATCACGAGCGGTCTAGGCTTGTGATCAGCTTATTAAGAGGACCTTCTAACTAAGAGGGGTTGTAATAGAGATCCCCTGTAACTATAA
Organism: Phyllobates terribilis; assembly: GCF_046119375.1. NCBI lineage: Eukaryota > Metazoa > Chordata > Amphibia > Anura > Dendrobatidae > Phyllobates > Phyllobates terribilis. Next base: position 161,906,336 of record NW_027362770.1, read on the forward strand.
ATACATGTAAAGACCTTACAAATTTGCGATCAGTTGTGATTTGTGAGTAAACCTTGCAGGAAGTGCTCAGTTTTCCTGCAGCACCACCACAGATGAAATGAAGTATTACATCAAGCTACATCAAATCAGTGGGATGTCTGTATAATGCAGAACAGGATGGGTCCTCCAGAGCGTGATGGACCAGATTAATTAATTTATTATTAAGGTCTTGATATCCGGACCTTGCCGGTGATCTCTCCTCTCAGAGCATCCGTAAGGCTGGAGGGCTTAAATGCATTAAAACCCAGATCAGGTGACTTAAGCCCTCTCAGCGCTTGATCTGGAGTCAATAGGATATAATTAGCGGGGAGTCTACATGAATGGTGTGTGTGGGGGGGGCGGTGTATATGGAGCCTTTCCGGTATAACATGAGCTTTCAGATGTACCAGGCTTTCACACTTCTCTCTCTTTATCCTCATTAATGTTATTTTAGTCATTTGCCGTAATTAGTGGTCCTGGTTTCTTGCTGCCATCAGGATCTGGCACTTTAGAAACACATCATGTTTAGCGCCTATGACAGAGGGAGTGATCTACTGACTAACTGCTTGAGTATAGGCCTAAGGCGAGATGTCACCCATAGGCTCCTGCTGTAAAAAAAAAAAAAAAAAAATTCCAGTTTTTGCCTTTTTTTCTATTTTTTTTTAATACATGTATTAATTTGTTTTACAATTTTTTATTTTTTTATTTTCCCCTTTTCTATTTTTCCCATTCTTTCTTTTTTGTTTATATAGGGGTGACTCTCGTGAGGTGGTGGAATGCGGTCAACTGTCTTGGGGGTGTGGAGATGTTTGGGAATGGGATTGACTGACTGTCTTTGGGAGCCAGGGGAGGGAGGGTCGGGGTTGATTGTCATGGAGGTGAATGGAGGGGGGTGTGACTGTGTAAGGGGGCAGGAGAGATGAAGGTGACTGGCTTGGGGAGTTGGGTGTTGGAGGGGGAGTGGCTGTCCCAAAGGAAATGGTGATGACTGTCTCGTGGACAAGGAGACTTCATGAGAAACTGCCGGGGTCAAATGTAACCAATTGCAGTTTTTCATTTTTCTGCAGCAAATGAAAGTTGAACGTTGTTTGCCATAGGTGATAAAGACAGTCCCACTGTTAGTCTGTATTGATAAATGAAGACTTGTATAGGATTTGAGGGAAGAAACTGAGAAAATCCTGTACAGCATAAGGAGCCAGAAAAATGATTAGATTTTAGGGTACTGCAAGTGGATTTGGCCTTTTAAGGTGCCTTTTAAAGATGACCTATCACCAAACTGACCAGTTTTTGCTTTTATTTTATACCTGCTGTTCCCCTGAGTATTCAGATTTTTGTTTTTTTAAAATCCACCATACGGTTCCAGAGATATGGGCCTTTTTACAACCCCTGGGAAAAATTAGGGAATCACCGGGCTCGAAGGATGTTCTTTCAGTTGTTTAATGTTGTTGAAAAAAAGCAGATCACAGACATGGCACAAAACTAAAGTCATTTCAAATGGCAACTTTATGGCTTTAAGAAACACTAAAAGAAATCAAGAAAAAAAAATGTGGTACTCCGTAAGGGTAATTTTTTTCAGACCAAGCAGAGGGAAAAAATTTATGGAATCACTCAATTCTGAGGAAAAAATTATGGAATCACCCTGTAAATTTTCATTTCCAAAACTAACACCTGCATCAAATTAGATCTGCTCGTTAGTCTGCATCTAAAAAGGAGTGATCACACCTTGGAGAGCTGTTGCACAAAGTGGACGGACATGAATCATGGCTCCAACTGGAGAGATGTCAATTGAAACAAAGGAGAGGATTATCAAACTCTTAAAAGAAGGTAAATCATCACGCAATGTTGCAAAAGATGTTGGTTGTTCAGTCAGCTGTGTCTAAAATCTGGACCAAATACAAACAACATGGGAAGGTTGTTAAAGGCAAACATACTGGTAGACCAAGGAAGACATCAAAGCGTCAAGACCGGAAACTTAAAGCAATATGTCTCCAAACCAGGAAATGCACAACAAAACAAATGAACGAATGGGAGGAAACTGGAGTCAATGTCTGTGACCGAACTGTAAGAAACCGCCTAAAGGAAATGGGATTTGCATACAGAAAAGCTAAACATAAGCCATCATTAACACCTAAACAGAAAAAACAAGGTTACAATGGGCTAAGGAAAAGCAATCATGGACTGTGGATGACTGGATGAAAGTCATATTCAGTGATGAATCGCGAATCTGCATTGGGCAAGGTGATGATGCTGGAACTTTTGTTTGGTGCTTTTCCAATTAGATTTATAAAGATGACTGCATGAAGAGAATATGCAAATTTCCTCAGTCATTGATGATATGGGGCTGCATGTCAGGTAAAGGCACTGGGGAGATGGCTGTCATTACATCTTCAATAAATGCCCAAGTTTCCATTGATATTTTGGACAGTTTTCTTATCCCATCAATTGAAAGGATGTTTGGGGATGATGACATCATTTTTCAAGATATTAATGCATCCTGCCATAGAGCAAAAACTGTGAAAACATTCCTTGAAAGAAGACACATAAGGTCAATGTCATGGCCTGCAAATAGTCCGGATCTCAAGCCAATTGAAAATCTTTGGTGGAAGATGAAGAAAATGGTCCATGACAAGGCTTCATCCTGCAAAGCTGATCTGGCAACAGCAATCAGAGAAAGTTGGAGCCAGATTGATGAAGAGTACTGTTTGTCACTCATTAAGTCCATGCTTCAGAGACTGCAAGCTGTTATTAAAGCCAGAGGTGGTGCAACAAAATACTAGTGATGTATTGGAGTGTTCTTTTGTGTGTTTGTTTTTCATGATTCCATAATTTTTTCCTCAGAATTGAGTGATTCCATCATTTTTCCCTCTGCTTGGTCTGAAAAAAATTACCCTTACTGAGTACCACATTTTTAATCTTGATTTCTTTTAGTGTTTCTTAAAGCCATAAAGTTGCCATTTGAAATGACTTTAGTTTTGTGCCATGTCTGTGATCTGCTTTTTTTTTCAACAACATTAAACAACTGAATGAACATCCTCCGAGCTCGGGGATTCCATAATTTTTGCCAGGGGTTGTATTTAGTGGTCATTATTATGGCCTTTACTGAGGGGGTGTGGTTCATGGGATCCTCAGGGGCGTGTCTTTAGGCTCTTGTGAAGCCACACCCCCAAGGAAAGGACAATGAAAAATAACGGAGATCTCTGGAACCGTATGGCGAATTTTTAAAAAACAAAAAAACAGAATAACCAGGGGAACAATGGGAAAAATAATAAAGGCAAAAACTGGCAACTTCTGACCTGGTGACCGGTCCCCTCTATTTAAAGGGGTTTATCCACTTAGCGCAAGCTCAGTGAGGTTCCCTGAGGTCGAATCCCACACCTGTGGAATATTTCTCTATTATGAGTGTTTATGTAAAAACCTTCCTTTTAGTATTATGGTATCAAATATGTCTTAAAGCTACAACAACTCCTTTTTTTGGTTTTTTAATATTAATTCTCGCCGTATTTTGTTTTTTTTTTTTTTTTTTTTTTTTATTTTTCTTTTATTTTATTTTTTTTTTTTTTAGTTCCATGGTCATATAAAGGATTTTCTTCTGACCCAAAAAGATTTTTTAATGTAAAGCTCAGGGATTATGAATCTCTCTAAACTGGTTCTTGTATTAAAAGGCCATTAACCGGAAAAAAACAAAGCTTTGAGTAAAGATGCCATTAATTCTCAGATAAGCCGAGTACATGATACATGTTCAGTCCTAGGACTAAGAAAATGTCTGTAGGGACCTCAATGTGAATGACACTCTCAACTTGGCAGATCACAATTTGACGACTTGATCTGGTCTTGGTGAAGCCTTATCAGGTCTGACTACCCGGCGATGTCACCTCCTTATATTGGGATTTTAAAGGGACGGTAAACCTTGTATTGACTGAAAGGGGGGGAAAGATCTCGGAAGACTTTTGTTAGTCATTCTGCAAGATCATGGCTTAAAATTTTTGTAGAAATCATCTGTACAACCCCCCCCCCCCCAAAAAAAAAAAAAACGTGGTTCCTCCATCTTGGCCTAGAGACTGTCAGCTGGGTGGAGCTCTGCTAAGTGGGTGGGGCCTAATTTGATTTGATTAAAGAACTTGCTCACAATTCTTCTAAAGACGTATTCCCATCTTGTAAAGTGATGGCATATCGCTAAGATCTATGATCGGTGGGGGTCCGAATCACGAGACCCAACTAATCCTGAGAATGAAGGGGCCGCAGTGCTGATTTGGTGATTCCCTCGCTCTGGTCCTGAGAATAGAGGGGACGCAGCTCTGATTTATTGGTACCCCTGCACCAAACATGAGAATTGAGGGAGCACAGTGCTAATTCAGTGGTGCCCTGCACTGATCCTGAGAGTAGAAGGGCCCTGCGCTGATCCTGAGAGTAGAAGGGCCCTGCGCTGATCCTGAGAGTAGAAGGGCCCTGCGCTGATCCTGAGAGTAGAAGGGCCCTGCGCTGATCCTGAGAGTAGAAGGGCCCTGCGCTGATCCTGAGAGTAGAAGGGCCCTGCGCTGATCCTGAGAGTAGAAGGGCCCTGCGCTGATCCTGAGAGTAGAAGGGCCCTGCGCTGATCCTGAGAGTAGAAGGGCCCTGCGCTGATCCTGAGAGTAGAAGGGCCCTGCGCTGATCCTGAGAGTAGAAGGGCCCTGCGCTGATCCTGAGAGTAGAAGGGCCCTGCGCTGATCCTGAGAGTAGAAGGGCCCTGCGCTGATCCTGAGAGTAGAAGGGCCCTGCGCTGATCCTGAGAGTAGAAGGGCCCTGCGCTGATCCTGAGAGTAGAAGGGCCCTGCGCTGATCCTGAGAGTAGAAGGGCCCTGCGCTGATCCTGAGAGTAGAAGGGCCCTGCGCTGATCCTGAGAGTAGAAGGGCCCTGCGCTGATCCTGAGAGTAGAAGGGCCCTGCGCTGATCCTGAGAGTATCATGCACAAATCCGGAGCATAGAGGGGACTTGCACCGATCCAGAGAGCACTAATTGTGGTACCCTACAACAATAATGAAAATAGAGGGGCCACAGTACTGATTCAGTGGTACCCTGCACTGATCGTGAGAATAGAGGGGACCTGCACTGATCCTGAGAATGGAGGGGCAGCAGTTCTGATTCAGTGGTGCCCTTTACTGATCCTGAGAGTAGTGGGAACCTGTATTGATCCTGAGAGCACTGATTGTGTTACCCTACAACAATAATGACAATAGAGGGGCCGCAGCGCTGGGTCAGTGGTACCCTGCACTGATCCTTACAATAGAGGGGACCTGCACTGATCCTGAGACTAGAGGGTCCACGGTGCTGATTCAGTTATGCCCCACATCCTTAGAATCGAGGGGTCGCAGCGCTGATTCATTGGTTCCCCAATTGTCTGGCTGTGCAGGGAACTTAAATGCAGCTGTACAGCGCTTCCTCTCAGGAGTTAGTGAGGGTCCCGGAGATCGGACCTCCACTCTTTATAGTGATGGCATGTCCTAGCAATGCAAGTGCACCATTCTTGCAGAAGCAGAAATTAAACTATAATCTAGGCCCATAGGGTATAAATGCTGCAATATTGGGCTTTGTCTACCTGTAGATCGTGGGATGGGAGTGCAGAATTAATTAACCCTTGGTGTTTAGTACAGTGAACACTCATTACACTGAAGTATCACCGCGCTCGGCCCCGCAGTGCGGTGGGTGCACTCTGAGTGTCGTACTTTGGTTTTCCGCACGTTTACAGTGTAAACAGTCATTATAAGGTCGGCTGCCATTCTGACGCTCGGCCTATTCTTTACCCGGGGAAAACCTTTGTTCCATAGAGTGGAGCCGCCGTGTTCTGCGCTGTCACTTTCCATCAGTGCAGGTGAGCGGGGCGACCTGGATTCTGTGTCCTTGGCACCTTGTAAAGGAGCTTTAGACAAACATCCGTGAGATCGCAGAGCACGCGGCATGGCCTACAATGCATTTTAAGGAAACTTTTGTGTGAACTTTTGGACGTTTTGGATAAGTCGCTAAAGATCCATGCGCCATCTTGTGCGCATTAATAATCCTACAAGTATGTGTCACCGGGTTGTAAGGACCGTTTATCTGGTTGGACGAGTCCTTTAAGAACCATAGAGTTTTAGAAATTTGTCATCATTTTCGGATATCTGTATAATAATTCTTCTCTCCTCTCCGCAGGTACTGACTGTCTTTTGAAGAGGAGAACACGGATCACTCGCCTTTTGGAATTAACTCTGCTTCGCTTCTTCAGAAATCATGTCTGGAAACTACGATGATGCAGTTGGGGTTGAAGTGTCCAGCGACAGCTTCTGGGAGGTGAAGATGTGTTGCGTTTTTTGTCTTAAGTCATGGTTTTATTTTGACTCTTGCATTGTCACAGATGTAGTCAAGGACTTCCTTGGAAATCTGTCCAGTAACCTGTATACCCCCATATACAATAGTCAGCCGAACCTGCCAGGACTCACCGACTACCTATTGTGTTTGGGGGCTCCCCGAAATAAAAAAAATCTAATCTTTAATCGGACAGTGTGCTCGATCGGTTGTGTTGAGATGGTGCGGCAGGCTCGTTTGTTTTGCGACGGCGCGGCGGGCTCATTTGTTTTGCGACGGCGCGGCGGGCTCGTTTGTTTTGCGACGGCGCGGCGGGCTCGTTTGTTTTGCGACGGCGCGGCGGGCTCGTTTGTTTTGCGGCGGCGCGGCGGGCTCGTTTGTTTTGCGGCGGGCTCGTTTGTTTTGCGGCGGGCTCGTTTGTTTTGTGGCGGGCTCGTTTGTTTTGCGGCGGCGCGGCGGGCTCGTTTGTTTTGCGGCGGCGCGGCGGGCTCGTTTGTTTTGCGGCGGGCTCGTTTGTTTTGCGGCCGGGCGGCGGCCTCTGTCATCTTCAGATGGGGGTGGTGGGCTCCAAGAGCAAGAGAGATTCATGATATCAAGTCTTTGGTTTATAACATCCTTTAAAATGTTACATGGGGAAAATGGAGGTCCTTTTGAGATGCGTCCACATAAGGATGTATTCCTTACAGCGATAAGACGATGATCGTCCGTAGGATTATTTGTAGAAGCGATCCGACAATCCAGACTAAACTAGCCGATCAGAGACTAGAATTTGGTGGCCACAATTCCTAGTGTCTTGACGGCTCGTCTATTCAACGGTTAAGCAGATCCTTGTTGTCCTCAGTTTTGATTGTAACCCTTCTAGATGGTATTTTCCTTGCGGTATCGTCTTTCTCGCCTCCTCTACGCATCTGCTTTGCGTTAGTTAAAATTTGCTGAGCTGTGTTCCCTTGTCTCTTCGCATTGTTCTAGCAGGAAAACCGTGATGTGAAGTCATCTGGAAGTTCTGTAGGAAACTCGTAACAATTACTGTGAGTCATGGAAGGCCAGGATTTCGCCCCGAAAGGAACTTATTAGCAAGTGAACGGAAACTAGCGCTTTCCTCAGTACTGGAATTTGGCTGTACTACTACAGTGCACGGCAGGGGTCAGCAACCTGCCACCCTCCCACTATTCCTCTGGCATTTTCACCGGTTTTCCTTTTCAGTCTCCATCTCTAGTTATCAGTTGTCTCTGAGCTAGTGAGTGTAGACTAGCTAATCTACCATAATGTCTCCCATACACAGCACACACAAAATGAGGGATTCCTTTCTCTATGTAGCAAATGTTTAGAAGCGGCAGCAGCATGTAGGACTTTATACAACAGCACTGGGCAGTGTAGCTGTGAATCCAGATAGCAGCAGCATGGAGGATAATATGCAGCAGTACTGAGCAATGTAGCTGCGAATCCAGATAGCAGCAGATTATGAATGCAGAAAGCAGCAGAATGGAGGCTAATATACAGCAGTGTAGCTGTGAATCCAGATAGCAGCAGCATGGAGGAGATTATACAGCAGTACTGAGCAGTGTAGCTGCTAATCCAGATTGCAGCATCATGGAGGATATTATACAGCAGTACTGAGAAGTGTAGCTGCGAATCCAGATAGCAGCAGTATTTAGCAGAATAATTATAAATACAGAAAGCAACAGCTTGGAGGACACTACACAGCAGTACTGAGCAGTGTAGTTTTGAATTCAGAAAGTAGCATCATGGAGGACATTATACAGTAGTACTGAGCAGTGTAGCTGCGAATCCAGATAGCAGCAGCATGGAGGACATTATACAGCAATACTGAGCACTGTAGCTGCAAATCCAGATAGCAGCAGTATTAATCAGATTAATTATGAATACAGAAAGCCGCAGCAAGGAGGGTATTATACAGTAGTACTGAGCAGCTTAGCTATAAATCCAGATAGCAGCAGCATGGAGGATATTATACAGTAGTACTGAGCAGTGTAGCTGTGAATCCAGATAGCGGCATGGATGACCAGTATATAGCAGTACTGAGCAGGTAGCTATGAATCCAGAGCTTACTGGAAAGCAGCTCTGTGTCTTTCCCACTCTGTTCTTACTGATCCCGTCATACACTTTCAATAGGCAGCTGCAACTTGATCCCTCAGTTATCTGACAGTCTTGTTTTGCTTAAGATTTACTTTAGCAGTTTTTCCGAGTAAATGACAAGCTTAGGAGAAGTGGCTCACAAGTGGAGAAAAGAGCAGATTTCTCAAATATACAGATTGCTATAACTATGACCATTTAGGCTCATGTGAATTGGACACATCTTACCACCTCTTCCATGTTGTATCGTCGGTTGAACTGAAGATGGCCATACACATTACATGAACTTCAGCTGAACCTGCTGATTTCGGTCGACTGGTGATGGCCTGGGGATTGCAGTTTCCCAACAGCTGGAGAATTTAGTTATGGTAGAGCTGCAGTTTGTGCTCCAGAGCTTCAGTTCCTAACGGGTTTTAGCTTTTAATCCAGTAAGCTTACAGCAGTGGTCTCCAGCTATTGTGCAACCACTGTTCAGGGCATGCTGAAAAATACAGTTTCTGGATATGTTTGTTAGGATTTGAAGCTCTGGAGCACAAACTTCAGCTCTATCCGTTTCCGCTAATAGCCGTGTCGTCTGTGCTGTGGCTTTCCTGTTATCAGGGCATGATGAGGATGGACGAGAAAACTGGGTTACAATCTGATGAATGTTTTCTTCCACGGCTCAAGGTCACACAGAATTTATTCACTTTGCTGCTATCAGATTCCACCCAACAGAGGCCTGGCTGTTCTCCACCGACGCGCGCTGGGTGACTATGACTCGCGCCACTGTTAACGCTGCATGTCAATGAGGCCGGCGCGTTTCACATTGGAAGCTGTTTATACACATCAATCCTCGCTATGTGTCCTCACATGCGGTGCCGACAAGGGGCTTTTAAAATAATCTAAGTCCGTAAAGTCGGCTTCTGATTTCATCACTATGCACATTGAATGGCCCCTTAACACGTCGCGGAGAATACGTACAAGGGGAGCATTAACTGCTGCTGTGAGGGGTGGGATAAAAAAACATGACATGAGATGGAGCGTTATAGTAAAATAGTGAACCTCCCACATAACGCTATTAATATTAAAACTACAACTCATGTAGCACTTTAATTGAAGAGATTGTAAAGTCGAAAAAAATGATCCCCCTGCTGTTGGATACTCTTTTTAGCTCTGCAGAGCTGTAATCTGTGACTACAGCTTAGCTACGGTTCCTACAGGGGATCTCTGGTAGTCTGAGACACTCCCGCTGTCTACTGATTGGTTCAAGCTGCCTTCCCGCTACAGCTAGTCATCTTCCGATTGGCCTCGGTGAACAAGTAGAAAACCACAGATTTTTATGACGTTAAAGGGGCATATCCGGTTTCGGGAGACCCTTTTTTCCCTGTTACAAAACTATAACAGAGCTAAGTCTCCACCACTGTACCCAGTGTCTTAATGTCTACAGCTCTGAGATCTACAGCTTTGTAGCCAATCGGTGAGCTGAGTGGCTCATGCCATCAAATATTGCTGAGCTTAGTGATTGGCTGCAGCGTTGTCTATATGAAAATATCAGACATCAGGAGCAGTGGTGCAATCTCTACGTTGGACCTGGGAAGGATAAGCAAAGCCAACTTTTTTTTTTTTTTGCATCCGGGGGAAACTGGAAAACTTATTTAAGGGCTGACTAAACTATTGAGCCTTTAAAGCCCCTGTTCACATTAGATTAAAGTAGATTTTCTGCCTGCACTGATAACCATCTAATTTGAGGAGGAGTTGGGAGACTCCCATAATGTTGAGGGAGAGAAGTACCAGTCATGTTGAATTTCATTGTCTGATTATTTTGTTTCCTAAGGGGATAATCTGCTGCCAGATGTGTCTGGCAGACACTTTTTTTCAATTTTAAAAACACATGCGTGCTCGGCTGAATTGAGCGTGCATGTATTACGAGAGAGCCACAGCTGTATAAGTTTTACTTCTCTACTGTATGACCCAAAGTCATATCAAATGTACGTGTTAGAAATGTAAAAGGACCCCAGAAAATTCTGTAGGGTTCGTCGGGATCCCATATGAAAGTTTAGATTGTTGAAGCCGTGACAGAAGTGTGAACAGAACAGAATTTTTCTTTAAAGTCCTCTCTCAACGACCTGAGGACTTTTCAGCCTTACAACATTGACTGTTGGCCTTTTCACCTGGATGAGGGTTTTCTCTGGTACTGGGGTATAATGCAGAACATGTACAAATTTAACCCTGGGCATCTGGGACTTGATCTTGCGCACAAAAAAGCAAAGCACCAAGGACTAAATAAATAAAATAAAGTTCTTACAAAATTGCACATTTTTTTTTAAATAACATTAAAAAGGAGGGGACTATAGTTGCGCCTCTTAGTGTTGATTATTAATATACAAATTACCCTCTGGTATAACATGAGGAAACCTTATCAGATACTCGAGCCGGTAGAAGATTTACGCAGGGATGATTGCGTCTTAATTTTTGGAATTAATCCCATAATTTTTTATTTTATGTCCCCATCTGTCACATTTTTCTATTGTCACAGTGATATATGACTGCGAGATTAAAATATGCAGAAGAAGCTTTGCTTTTGCCGCTTTGATATGGTACAGAACGTGTGTGTGGGGGGGGTGCTTACAGTACAATGCGTCTACTTGGTAAAGTGACACGATCCAGATGTGCTCCGACGCGTCGTATGATGACTAATTCCGCAAATTCTGTAAAGCACGCTATTTAAGGAGCGAGGCAAGGAGTCTCGGCAGCCGGGGGGTTAATGCTGTCTTGTTTTGCTTTCGGATTACGTTGCAGGAATTTGGACTATTCGCAACCTGTATACATTGGTAATTCATAGTTCTCATTCAGAGACACTTCTGTCTTGTGCAACCAGGAGCTGAGATATTACAAGAGGAGCTTTCTGCTCACCCCGCAGAGCATCTCGCTTCTCACTGCAGAGCCGGAGTGTTTATACAGGGATAAGACGTTATATAACCAGAGAGAGGGAGGGAGAGACTTGTCCAACCTGATTTCTGTTCTCCTTCTGTATGAAGCCATTTAGAGGGTTCTGGTTCCCCGGAGCCAGTGCCATTTAGGATTTGACTTTCTCTCCCCTACTCGGCAAAGCAGATATGTGAAGAATGTGCCACTATGTGCTACGGAGATGGTTATCGAGTAGGGAGCAGTCACTTAAAGGGAAAGCAAGAGTGGAAAAGAATGAATGGAATGGAATAGAAGAGAGGGAACGAGCAAGACAGGATAAAGGAGAAAGGAAAATGGGAATGGCAAAAGAAAAGTGTGGAGAAAGGAAACAAAAGGAGCGTAAAGGGAAGGAAAACCGGAGACAAGGGGTCAAAGGAATGGAAAAGGAAACAAGATAAAAGAAGAAAGTGGGGAAGGAAAACTGTGGCAGTAGGGTGAAGGAATGGAAAAGACATGAAGAAAAGTACGGAAAGAAGGCAAAGGAAAAAAATGGGGGTAAAAGGAAGGAAAAGGGATGAAGGTAATGGAAAAGAGAAGTAAACCGGGGATAAGGAGTGAAGGGAATGGAAAAGGCAGCATGAAGAAAAGTGCGGGAAGTAAGTGGGGAAAGGAAACAAAAGGAGAGTAAAGGGAAGTAAAACTGGAGATAATGTGAAAAGGGAATGAAAAAGGAGATGAGTTGAAAGAAGAGAAAGGAAAAGTAGGGAAAGGAAACAAAAGTGGAGGATATAGAGAAGGAAAACTGTGGAAATAGGGTGAAGGAATGGAAAAGACGAACGAAGAAAAGTGTGGAGAGGAAACAAGGAGAGTAAAGGGAAGGAAGACATTAGAAAAGGGGTGAAGGGAGTGGAAAAGGAGACATGAAGAAAAGTGTGTAAAGAAATTGAGAAAAAAATAAGTGGAGGGAAAACTGGTGGGGGGATAGGGTATTGTGTTTTTTTTATAGGAGGTTTTGGAGCAGATACTGAGCAGAAACTCCAAACCCTCCTCAAACGCTCAAAACTCCCCAAAAAAAAAAAAAAAAAAATGGTGATTCTGCTTAGTTTCTTTGAAAACTGCGAAAAGACTCAATGTGCATATTGGCCAAGGATGGGGGGAGTGGAAAAGAAACAGAAAAGGCTGGATGGGAAATAAAGCTAGGTAAGGGAAAGATAAAGCAATGATAATGAAAAGTTGGGTTAAGGGAAAGGTGAGAGGGTAAAGAAATTCAAAGAACAAGCTGGGAAGAGTAACAAAAAGAGGCAAAAGGAAGAGATAGAAAAGAAGTGGAAAGAAAAACAAATTATTTGAGGGGAAGCGAAATTTTAAGTGGCATAACTAAAAGGGTGATGGAAAGAATTGGAAAGAGAGGAAGGAAGCGAGAAAACGAGGAAGAGAAGTGAAGGGAAAGACAAAACTGATAGAAGTGAAAAAGAATGAAAAAGCTGTGAACGGAAATAAAAAGTAGGGGAAGGATGAAAAGGAAATGAGAACAAAGGAAAGGAAAAGTGGAGGAAAAAAAGAGGCAAGGGAAAAGACTGGAAGGAACAGAAAATGGTGAAGTAAAACCTGAGAAGGTAAAGGGAAAGTGAGGAAGGGTGCATAAACTTTAGAGGGAAGGAAAGGGAAAAAAATGGGGTGTTTATCTGTCAGCAAATCTTCTTGGACCTGTTACTTGGATAATATTTCCTATAGGATTGTAACTTGTAATGTAAATGGTGATCACAAGGGAAAATTCTTCTCTGGGGATTACTGTTGACTTATTTTGTTGGGTTGGGAACAATTCTTCGTTTTTCTAGATTTTTGTTTGCAGTACACAGACCGATGTGTTGCTAATGGCAACATAGAAAATGTATTCATAGAACTATTTTGTGACTCATGAGACACTAATGAAAAGAACTGTGCAGTTATTACCTAGATGAGTTAGTGGATTACATACGATTGTGCCGGCAGAATCGCTTTATTCATTTTTTATTACTTTTGGATATAGGTTTGACAAAGATGTCGTAGGAGTAAATTGCTCCCGGTGCTGTAATATACAGGAATAGTCATCTTATTTTATCATTATTGGGGCTATTATGATGACGTTTAACTGAGCGGAGCTGTAAAATTCACTTTTCGTAAAGCCTGACCACCAACCCACAAGTGCTACTTTACTCAGCTACTACTGTGGCTGACCATAATATGACATGGGCAGCTTCCCGAAAACACTCTTCCTCATGCCCCCTGAACATTTCATATGGTAACCCGTTATCAGAAACCAAAAATACATAGATGTACGGCTGGAGCCTAGATAGGCAGGAATATACACATACTCTACTCACTGCCGTACTGTGCACCTTTCCTTGTAATTCGCTTTTCCTAGCAGAGTCCTGGAATGAGGGAAAGAATATGGATTTGGTAGAATTATTTCTTATGTCTCTATGGGTCAGTGTTATGTTATGTACTGCTGGAGCCTAGATGGGTAGGAATATACACAAATCTGCTCTGCTTTACTACCATTACTACACCATATCCCTTGTATATCCTGACATGGAATGGGATGAAAGTATATGGATTTCATAGCCTTACACAGACCCATGATAAATAATTCTATGTACTGCTGGAGCCTAGATAGGCAGGAACATACACATACTCTGACTGTGCCTTACTGTGCACCTTCCCTTCGCTTTTATAGTCCTGAAATAAGGGAAAGCATATGGATTTTGTAGAATTATTTTTCATGGATCTTTGTAAGGGCATTTACTGCTGGAGCCTAGATAGACAGGAATATACACATACTCTACTGACTGTGCCTTACTGTGCATCTTCCCCTGTAATCCGCTTTTCATAGCGGAGTCCTGGACTGTGGGAAGGAATATGGATTTGGTAAAATTATTTCTTATGTCTCTATGGGTCTGTGTAAGGTTATGTACTGCTGGAGCCTAGATAGGCAGGAATATACACAGTCTGCTCTGCATTACTACACCATATTTCCTGTATATTCTATTTTTTTTAGTGGAGTCATGGAATGGAGTATAGGAATATGGATTTGGTAGAATTATTTCTCATGTTTCTATGGGTCAGCGTAAGGTTATGTACTGCTTGAGCCTAGATAGGCAGGAATATACACATACTCTGACTGTGCGGTACTGTGCACTTTTCCCTGTAATTCACTTTTCGTAGCGGAGTCCTGGAATGAGGGAAACAGTATGAATTTTGTAGTATTATTTCTTGCATCTTTGTCATTGTAAGGTTATGCACTGCTGGAGCCGAAATATAGGCAGAAATATACAGGTGCTTCTCACAAATGAGAATATCATCAAAAAGTTAATTTATTTCAGTTCTTCAATTCAAAAAGTGAAACTCATATATTATATAGAGTCATTACACACAGAGTGATCTATTTCATGTGTTTATTTCTGTTAGTGTTGATGATTATGGCTTACAGCCAATGAAAACACAAAAGTCATTATCTCAGTAAATTAGAATTAGCCTGCAAAGGCTTCCTAAGCATTTAAAAAGGTCCCTTAGTCTGTTTCAGTAGGCTTCGCAATGATGGGGAAGACTGCTGACTTGACAGATGTCCAGAAGGCAGTCATTGACACACTCCACAAAGAGGGTAAGCCACAAAAGGTCATTGCTAAAGAAGCTATAGTATAGATAGATTGTGGTCAAATTCGGGCGCCAGGAACTGGATAAAGACGACTGGAAGGATATTTAAAAGAAAACGAACCTCTTTATTCGACAATGTTATGCCCACAATGCGTTTCTGCAGCGATCTGCTGCCTTCATCAGGTGGAATTACAAGGAAAAAGGTAAATTAGGGCACTTTTTATACAAAAAAGGAGGAACTAAGTGGGAGGATTTAAAAAATCAATCAATTCACCTTAACCCCTTGATTTGCTATTCACCAAAAAGACAATGTGAATTAGCAATCAAGAGAACCAAAAGGGCCCTATAAAAACCAACAACGATACATTAAAAATATACTAATAACATCAAAAAAGACTATGGTAACAATCATGATAAAATATAATACTCAATCACAAAAATAATTAAAAATGTTTAAAAAGGAATAAAAGAACTCCTTGATAAATCATACATGTAAGATTCTGACAACGTCACTTATTTACAATGCAGATAGTGCACATACATCACCTGCAAACGTTGTCAATCGCTAAATTTAACCCTTCAGGATATAATGTACCTAATTTGAAGATCCAAAAATTTTCTCTCTTCATAAGGTATTTATACCGATTCACCATATTTTCAGAAATTTGTTCCAAAATTGTCACTGTCAGATCACTCGGATCCTTCTGGTGAGTAGTCAAAAAATGTTTGGATACACTGTGCTGTAAATAACCATTCTTGATATTGGAGCGATGTTTATTGAGGCGGGCATGCATTCTTTGTATAGTCCGGCCCACATATTGCAAACCACATCCACATTGTAACATGTAGATCACGTAATCAGAATGGCAATCCACCCTACAAGAAATATAAAATTGCTCCCCCGTGGTCTGTGAGGTAGAAGAGGTGACACCATTAGTGATAGCCCTACAACATAAACATCCAGGGGATCCGCAGGCAAAGCAGCCTATTTCTATCTGTTTTTGTGTTGAGGCTATAGATTTCAGCGTCGTATTGCTGGGTGATATAAAGGACCTTAGATTCCGATTTTTTTTCTATAAATAATCCTAGGCTTATTTGGTAGGTGCTTATGTTGGATCGGGTCACCCAACAAGACACACCAATAACGATTTATCAATTTCTGTATGTTCATTCTAGATTTATTGAAAGTGGTCACTAGACTCCAATCTCTACATCGTGTGCTGGTGTTCTCACATTCCCGTTCAGAGACCCGTGCCAAACATGATTCTTGACTGAGCAGCTTAGTTCTTTTATACGCATCTCTAATCAGTTTCTTGGGGTATCCCTTCCTCAAAAACCCTTTTTTGAAGAACATCAGCCTCATGGACAAAGTCACCATTGTGTGTGCAGTTTTTTCGTATACGCCAATACTGGCCATACGGAATGTTCTTAATCCACCTAGGAAGGTGGCCACTGTCAAATCTGAGATAACTATTCACGTCCACAGTTTTGAAATGAGTGGACGTGAAAAAATTCCCCATGTCATCCAGTTTCAACATAAGGTCAAGGAACTGTATGGAACTACATGACATGGATACGGAAAACTTGAGACCCCATGGGTTATGGTCCAAGGAAAAAAAAAAGAAGCTGGCTGTTCAGAGTGCTGTATCCAAGAATATTAATGGAAAGTTGAGTGGAAGGAAAAAGTGTGGAAGAAAAAGGTGCACAAGCAACCGGGATAACCGCAGCCTTGAAAGGATTGTTAAGAAAAGGCCATTCAAACATTTGTGGGAGATTCACAAGGAGTGGACTGCTGCTGGAGTCATTGCTTCAAGAGCCACCACACACAGACGTATCCAGGACATGGGCTACAAGTGTCACATTCCTTGTTTCAAGCCACTCATGACCAATAGACAACGTCAGAAGCGTCTTACCTGGACCAAGGAGAAGAAGACCTGGACTGTTCCTCAGTGGTCCAAGGTGTTGTCAGATGAAAGCAAATTTTGCATTTCATTTGGAAATCAAGGTCCCAGAGTCTGGAGGAAGAGTGGAGAGGCCACAATCCAAGCTGCTTGAGGTCTAGTGTGAAGTCTCCACAGTCAGTGATGGTTTGGGGAGCCATGTCATCTGCTGGTGGAGGTCCACTGTGTTTTATCAAGACCAAAGTCAGCGCAGCCGTCTACCAGGACATTTTACAGCACTTCATGCTTCCCTCTGCCGACAAGCTTTCTGGAGATGGAAATGTCATTCTCCAGCAGGACTTGGCACCTGTCCACACGGCCAAAAGTACCAATACCTGGTTTACACACAACAGTATCACTGTGCTTGATTGGCAGCAAACTCGCCTGACCTTAACCCCATAGAGAATCTATTATAGAGAATCTATGGGGTATTGTCCAGAGGAAGATGAGGGACACCAGACCCAACAATGCAGACGAGCTGAAGGCTGCTATCAAAGCCACCTGGGCTTCCATAACACCTCAGCAGCCACAGGCTGATCGCCTCCATGCCACGCTGCATTGATGCAGTAATTGATGCAAAAGGAGCCCGACCAAGTATTGAGGGCATTTACTGACCATACATTTCAGATTTTAAAACCTTTTTTCCAGCTGTTATAAAGTATTCTAATTTACTGAGATAATGACTTTTGTGTTTTCATTGGCTGTAAGCCATAATCATCAACATTAACAGAAATAAACACCTGAAATAGATCCCTCTGTGTGTAATGA
This sequence comes from Phyllobates terribilis, assembly GCF_046119375.1. Classification (NCBI taxonomy): domain Eukaryota; kingdom Metazoa; phylum Chordata; class Amphibia; order Anura; family Dendrobatidae; genus Phyllobates; species Phyllobates terribilis. The sequence continues at coordinate 161,923,994 of NW_027362770.1, forward strand.
CTCTATATAATAGATCCCTCTGCGTGTAATGACTCTATATAATAGATCCCTCTGTGTGTAATGACTCTATATAATAGATCCCTCTGTGTGTAGTGACTCTATATAATAGATCCCTGTGTGTAATGTTTCTATATAATAGATCCCTCTGTGTGTAATGACTCTATATAATAGATCCCTCTGCGTGTAATGACTCTATATAATAGATCCCTCTGCGTGTAATGACTCTATATAATAGATCCCTCTGCGTGTAATGACTCTATATAATAGATCCCTCTGCGTGTAATGACTCTATATAATAGATCCCTGTGTGTAGTGACTCTATATAATAGATCCCTGTGTGTAATGATTCTATATAATAGATCCCTCTGTGTGTAATGACTCTATATAATAGATCCCTCTGTGTGTAATGACTCTATATAATAGATCCCTCTGTGTGTAATGACTCTATATAATAGATCCCTCTGTGTGTAATGACTCTATATAATAGATCCCTCTGTGTGTAAGGACTCTATATAATAGATCCCTCTGTGTGTAATGATTCTATATAATAGATCCCTCTGTGTGTAATGATTCTATATAATAGATTCCTCTGTGTGTAATGACTCTATATAATAGATCCCTCTGTGTGTAATGACTCTATATAATAGATCCCTCTGTGTGTAAGGACTCTATATAATAGATCCCTCTGTGTGTAAGGACTCTATATAATAGATCACTTTTTGTATTGAAGAACTGAAATAAATTAACTTTTTGATGATATTCTAATTTAGTGAGAAGCAGCTGTATATAGTCTGCTCTGCATTCCTACACCACTTCCCCTGTAACTTTAATTTCCTAGCTGAGTCATGGAAAGAGGGAAGGTATATGGATTTGGAAAAAATAATCTCATGTTTCCAAAAAGCTGTGTAACGTTTTACAATGCTGTAGCCTAGAAAGGCAGGAATATGCACACTCTACATTAGTAAACCTTTCCTTGTAACTTGTATATATTAGCTGAGTCCTGGAAATAAGGGAATAACTATGGATTTGGGAGAAGCATTTCTTATGTTCCTAAGGGACTTTGTAGTGTTATATGCTGCTTGAGCCTAGATAGGCAGGAGTATACACACTCATCCCTGCATTACTAGTGCACTTTCCCCTGTAACTCGCCTTTTCCATCTGAGTCCTGGAATGAACGAAGGAATATTGAATTGGGTCAAGCATTTCTCATGTCCTTATAGGACTGTGTGAAGTTGTAAACTGCTGGAGCCTAGATAGGCAGGAATGTACACGCTCTGCATTACTGTGCATTATATTTTTCATTGCTCATTACATTTTTTTTTTTATTATTTTTGACAGATCGGCAATTACAAGCGTGCAGTCAAGAGGATAGATGACGGGCACAGACTCTGCAACGATTTAATGAACTGTCTGCACGAGCGGGCGAAAATCGAGAAGGCGTATGCTCAGCAGCTGACAGAATGGGCAAAGAGGTGGAAGCAGCTCGTGGAGAAAGGTAAAAAAGAAGGAATCTGGGAGGGTCACATCTGTTTTCCTTTGGATTGGACGTAGAGCAGTTGTCACTTCCTTTTCTCGGTCTATATATTACAGTTAGCAGAATTATGAGTGCAGCTCTGGAGTATAATAAAAGCTGTAGGCAGTGCGGTGTCATTTGCATAGCTTCTATCCAGTGGTCTGTGTTTACACAGTGACCTAATCGTCTTTTACAGCGTGTATTAACAGTCAGAGCGGAAATCTCCCAGCATTACTCAGTCTAATACCTCTTCTAGGGCCTCAGTACGGCACCGGGGAGAAGGCCTGGAACGCCGTGATGACCGAAGCGGAGAGAGTCAGCGAGCTCCACCTCGAGGTGAAGAACGCGCTGATGAATGACGACTTCGAGAAAGTGAAGAACTGGCAGAAGGAGGCGTACCACAAGCAGATGATGGGGGGCTTCAAGGAGACCAAAGAAGCTGAAGATGGCTTCAGGAAAGCACAGAAGCCGTGGGCCAAGAAACTGAAGGAGGTGAGAGGAAAAAGGATTCAGGATGACGGCCACAACCAGTCACATTCCCTCTGAGCTCAGACGGCACGTGACCACTGAAGCTAATCGGTGGCTGCTGATTGGTTGAGGTGGTCACCACAAGTGCAAAGGACCCATTGTTTGGTTTCTTTTTGCTTTCTCCAGGTGGAAGGAGCTAAGAAGGCATATCACGCTGCCTGCAAGGAGGAGAAGCTCGCCATATCCAGGGAGACAAACAGCAAAGCCGATCCCGCGCTCAACCCTGAGCAGCTGAAGAAACTCCAGGACAAGGTGGAGAAGAGCAAGCAGGACTCTCAGAAGGTGCCGGATGCGGCGGCGGCAGCTAATCTCTCCTCTGTTTGTATACCTGCCCTGGTAGTACGCCCCGACGAGCAAATACGCCCTGTGATCTGCAGCCGACACATTGCCAGAGAGCCCCAGTGCACACACGATAACATGGCCGCCAACTTACCATGTGCCGTATAGAACCCTCTCCCCTCTTATGTGGTTTTTGCACAACCAGATTCTTCTACATCCTTTATAGCAACACCCCTGCTTAAAGGGACGACCTCAGATTTAGAAAGCATTGGCTGTATTCTTCCAGGAACAGTGCCACTCTTGTCTACAGGCAGTGTGTGGTACTACAGCTTTAACTTCTTTCTGCCCCAAGATGTACTATTTGATCATGGAGGGGGGAGCGAAGCTCACTCCATACAGGGTAGGTGCCGACAGTCTCGTACAGCTCCGATAGCTGCTGTTTAACCACTTAAATGCCGCTTTCGGAGACTGTAATTGGTACAATCCCAGTGTGACGCCCGTTAAGGGAACCCATCAACCACACCCCCAATACCTGCATGTGACGAGATTGTGAGTCTTCCCTCCCCCTCCTCCCGTTGCGGAGGTCGTCCCCCTCCCCACCTCCCCCATTGCGGAAGTCGTCCCTCTCCTCGCCCCCCCCTTACCTTCCCCGTTGCGGAAGTCGTCCCTCTCCTCGCCCCTCTCCTCGCCCACAGCCCCCCCTCACCTTCCCCGTTGCGGAGGTCGTCCCCCTCTCCACCTCCCCCGTTGCGGAAGTCGTCCCTCTCCTCGCCCCCCCACCTTCCCCGTTGCGGAAGTCGGCCCTCTCCTCGCCCCCCCACCTTCCCCGTTGCGGAAGTCGGCCCTCTCCTCGCCCCCTCCCCCCCCCCCACCTTCCCCGTTGCGGAAGTCGTCCCTCTTCTTGCCCCCACCTCCCCCGTTGCGGAGGTCGCCCACCTCCCCCGTTGCGGAAGTCGTCCCTCTCCTCGCCCCCCCCCCCCCCCCTCACCTTCCCCTTTGCGGAAGTCGTCCCCCTCACCCACCTACCCCGTTGCGGAAGTCGGCCCTCTCCTCGCCCCCCCCCCCCCCCCCCACCTCCCCCGTTGTGGAAGTCGTCCCCTCACCCACCTCCCCCGTTGCGGAAGTCGTCCCTCTCCTCGCCCCCCCCCTCTCACCTTCCCCGTTGCGGAAGTCGTCCCCCTCACCCACCTACCCCGTTGCGGAAGTCGTCCCTCTCCTCGCCCCCCCCTCCCCACCTCCACCGTTGCGGAAGATTTCCTTCGGATTACGGGATACGGTGTAGGATACGAGCGCGGCCCCGATACTTGTCACGACCTCTTGTTTTTATGCATGAGAATCCTGATCTACATCTCCACAAACGGTGAGAAGCCGTTGAATAATTCATGGCGCCCCCCGGTGAATAATGCATAGGACATCGGAGTAGGGGGGACTTTCCTTCTCGCCATGACGTGGGTGCGCTTATATAGGGAGCTGTAAGGATTTACTTAGAAGACTTTTTACCCTCGTCTTTTTTTTTCCCCCCTTCCAAAATATAGGGACAGCACAGAGTATTTCAGGAGAGGGAAGCGCTGAATTTTTTATTTGAAGACCGTGACTTATGTTTGCAAGGTCAGGGCTTGTCCGAATGTAAGAAGCTTAATGGAAACTTGTGGAGGTCACAGACTAATGGTGGGAGAGCAGCACAGAGTATTTCAGGAGATCTGGGGGGGGGGGGGGGTCAGGAGACCTTCACATCCATCAAGCAAGAGCAGAGGGGGGGAGCTGCACGGAATATTTCCATACTGCTCTCCCAGCCCCCTATCTTACAGTTTTGCTGGCTCCTACTTGCTGACGGTCTCCCTTTTTTAAAACCGTGTGAAGTAGATGACCTAGCGCAGCAATGTCGGTGAATAATCCCCCCCGTCCTGTGCTCTTCACAGACCAAAGAGAAGTATGAGAAGACTCTGAAGGACCTGGACGGCGCCACCCCGCAGTACATGGAGAACATGGAGCAGGTGTTCGAGCAGTGCCAGCAATTCGAGGACAAGAGACTCCGCTTCTTCCGAGATCTGATGCTCGACGTGGAGAAGCATCTGGATCTGTCCAATCTGGATGGGTAATGTCTCAGTGTTGTCCATGGTGCAGAGCGTCCAGATGAAGGGGGGGGGATGGTTAAGATGGGACTCGGAGTGATGGATGGATAGGACCAGGCAGGGAAGGGTTATTCCCAAAGAAATCAAGTTCTCCTCTATCCATAGGATCTATAGGATAGGGGGAACTGATCACTGAGGGTGTGAGCACTGGGACCCCCCAACGATCCCAAGATCAGGGCTCTGGAGCTCCAAGAAAAGAGGCCCTGCCGCCGGTCCTGAATGGTGCACAGTTGCGTATGCTCGGCCTCTGCTCCATTCATTGTCTATGGGACTGTCAGAAATAGCGGAGCGCTGCATTTGGCAGTCCCATAGACAAATAATGGAGCATGTGCAACTCCGGTCCATTCAGGACAGGTCTGCGGAGCCCCTTTTCTTGGAGTTCCAGAGCCCTGATCTTGGAATTGTTGAATGTACCAGTGGTCAAATGCTCAATGATCATCTCCTCAATTCTATGAATAGAGGATAACACTTTAAGCTTGTGCCTACAGCTATCTCGCCCATACACATTTACATGTGTCCTGTATGGGGAGAGGGGAGTAAGCCAAGGCCGGCAGGCCCCCGTGACTTTGTCATGGGAAAACTACTCCTCCTGGGACGTCCCGCCTCCTGGGATGTCCCCCCTCCCGCCTCCTGGGATGTCCCCCCTCCTGAGCCGTCTTCCTCCTCCCCTTCCCCCCCCCCTCTCCTCCTGGGCCGTCTTCCTCCTCCCCTCCCCCCCCCCCCTCCTCCTGGGCCGTCTTCCTCCTCCCCTCCCCCCCCCCCCCCCTCCTGAGCCGTCTTCCTCCTCCCCTTCCCCCCCCTCCTCCCCTTCCTCCTCCCCTTCCTGGGCCGTCTTCCTCCTCCCCTTCCTGGGCCCTTCCTCCTCCCCTTCCTGGGCCGTCTTCCTCCTCCCCTTCCTGGGCCGTCTTCCTCCTCCCCTTCCTGGGCCGTCTTCCTCCTCCCCTTCCTGGGCCGTCTTCCTCCTCCCCTTCCTGGGCCGTCTTCCTCCTCCCCTTCCTGGGCCGTCTTCCTCCTCCCCTTCCTGGGCCGTCTTCCTCCTCCCCTTCCTGGGCCGTCTTCCTCCTCCCCTTCCTGGGCCGTCTTCCTCCTCCCCTTCCCGGGCCGTCTTCCTCCTCCCCACCCCTTCCCGGGCCGTCTTCCTCCTCCCCCCCCCCCTTCCCGGGCCGTCTTCCTCCTCCCCCCCCCCCCCCTTCCCGGGCCGTCTTCCTCCTCCCCCCCCCCCCCTTCCCGGGCCGTCTTCCTCCTCCCCCCCCCCCCTTCCCGGGCCGTCTTCCTCCTCCCCCCCCCCCCCTTCCCGGGCCGTCTTCCTCCTCCCCCCCCCCCCCCTTCCCGGGCCGTCTTCCTCCTCCCCCCCCCCCTTCCCGGGCCGTCTTCCTCCTCCCCCCCCCCTTCCCGGGCCGTCTTCTTCCTCCTCCCCCCCCCTTCCCGGGCCGTCTTCCTCCTCCCCCCCCCTTCCCGGGCCGTCTTCCTCCTCCCCCCCCCTTCCCGGGCCGTCTCCCCCCCCCCCCCCCCTTCCCGGGCCGTCTTCCTCCCCCCCCCCCCCCCCTTCCCGGGCCGTCTTCCTCCTCCTCCCCCCCCCCCCCCTTCCTGGGCCGTCTTCTTCCCCCCCTTCCTGGGCCGTCTTCCTCCTCCTCCCCCCCCCCCCCCCTTCCTGGGCCGTCTTCCTCCTCCTCCCCCCCCCCCCCTTCCTGGGCCGTCTTCCTCCTCCTCCCCCCCCCCCCCCTTCCTGGGCCGTCTTCTTCCCCCCCTTCCTGGGCCGTCTTCCTCCTCCCCCCCCCTTCCCCCTTCCTGGGCCGTCTTCTTCCCCCCCTTCCTGGGCCGTCTTCCTCCTCTCCCCCCCCCCCTTCCTGGGCCGTCTTCCTCCTCCCCCCCCCCCCCCCCCTTCCTGGGCCGTCTTCCTCCCCCCCCCCCTTCCTGGGCCGTCTTCCTCCTCCCCTCCCCCCCCCCCTTCCTGGGCCGTCTTCCTCCTCCCCTTCCCCCACCTCCTGGGCCGTCTTCCTCCTCCCCTTCCCCCACCTCCTGGGCCGTCTTCCTCCTCCCCTTCCCCCACCTCCTGGGCCGTCTTCCTCCTCCCCTTCCCCCACCTCCTGGGCCGTCTTCCTCCTCCCCTTCCCCCACCTCCTGGGCCGTCTTCCTCCTCCCCTTCCCCCACCTCCTGGGCCGTCTTCCTCCTCCCCTTCCCCCACCTCCTGGGCCGTCTTCCTCCTCCCCTTCCCCCCTCCTGGGCCGTCTTCCTCCTCCCCTTCCCCCACCTCCTGGGCCGTCTTCCTCCTCCCCTTCCCCCCTCCTGGGCCATCTTCCTCCTCCCCTTCCCCCACCTCCTGGGCCGTCTTCCCACAGACCGTGCAGTGACCATGTACTTCCCACAGACCGCTGCCGTATCGCTGATCGTGTTCCCCCTCCTCCGCTTTCCTGTAACCGTATTGATTCCTTTCCTTATTGCCGTCTCCTAGGGGGGGGACACATAAAGCCCCTCACACCTCCTACGTATCACTGTGCTCCTGATTCCCCCCGGTGATATATGGCGGCACTAATTAGGCTGATGAGATATTGTCCGTGTCGCTGACTTTCCTCCTCCTCCCCCCAGTTACTCCGGCATATACAGAGACCTGGATTACGCCATCAAGTCGGCCGACGTCCTGGAGGACCTGAAGTGGTTCAAGAACAATCACGGCCCCGGCATGTCCATGAACTGGCCTCAGTTCGAGGTGAGGGGATACGATTGTGGGTGGGCATCCATTGTCTGTGTATGGTGGAGGGGCACAGGTCTGTAGTATAGACGCCTTCATCACACCGATATCTCAGCAGTGCAGAGGATTTAAGGATAGAACAGTGGCGCCCTCCCCCTGAGGATGGCCGCTGCTGGCTATGACGCTGCTTTTACATGTTCTTATGCAATGTTAATCTTTCTCCTCCTGTCTCTCCTGCCTTCCATGACGCAAGGATGAAGTAAGTAACGCCTCCTCTGGCGGGCGCCGTCCGCCCCTCGCTCCATGTATTGGTTGGGGCGCTGTGCGTGGCACAATGTAGATTACACCCATTGTCTGTGTTTTCCGTTACATGGCTGGCTGACACTTGTAGTTCTTTGCGAGTTAGAGGTTGTCCAGGATGAAAAGGCCTAGGATAGGAGGATTGTTGGGGGTCCGACACCTGACACCCCCACCGCGGTCCCATGCGGAGCCAAGAGGCACAGCGCCATACACTGTGTAGTGGCCATTCTTGGGTACTGCAGCTAGGCTCCTATTAAAGTGAATGGGAGAGGAGCTGCAGTACCCAAGAACGGCCACTACACTGTATGCAGGTCCCATGGTGGTCGGGAGGAGGTGTCGGACCCCCAAGTATCTGATATTGTAAATTTTGGTCCTGGACAACCCAATAGGGAGTTTAAATGCGAAAAAAAAAATATCCAGAAATGGCGCTGCTCCTGTCCACAGGTCTTGGCTGGAATTACAGCTCATCCCTCTTTTTAAATGATGCTGAGGTGCAATACCAGAAACTGCCAGTGAACATGGGTGGCGCTATCTACCTTTTTTTTTTTCATTTTTTTTTTTTTTATTTTCCCAGTGCAATTTCTACAGTATTTTATGCAGACTGGCTATTTGTGCTGGTGTTTGTAGTTCCCCAGTGGCCACATAGTGACTGGATGTGTGAAATCTAAAGGAAAATATCCATTGTTTTTACATTCCTGTTACACGCTAATAGAAATGTAATATTATCTGGGCGCAGCGCCCCCTGCTGCACTGCATTAACGTGATCGCCCTCCTTACAATGTTTTTTTTTTTTCCAAGGGCATGTTCGCCCCCCAGGGTTCTGCCAACCCGACTGCTGCCACCCTGTGGTGAGCAGCTGTAATAGCAGATGGTCTCTCATTTGACTTAATATGTAGAAAGCGTTTGTACTGACGTTAATGGTGCGTGAAACGCGACCAGGAGGCTCCGGGGCTCATTTTCTCTTTTTTTTTTTTTCCTTGTCATGGCATCCTGATGGCGGCTTTATCCTCGCGCTCTAGTTCCGTCTCGCTGCGTTCTTCACGATCCGGCGTCCTTCTCCCCTCCTCGCATGCTGCATGATCCATATTCTGATTCATTTGATTCTCATGAGACTGGAAGAAAAAAAAAAATGGCCGATTGTCACTGCATTGTGTTTGTTTGAACACCAGTGCCCCCTGGTGGAGAGAGGAGAGTACTGCGCCATCATCTTCTGCTTTTGTTAACCCTTTCTTGTAGGAATGGTCTGCTGACTTAAACCGTACTCTGAGCCGGAGAGAGAAGAAAAAGCCCGGAGAGGGGGTCACCCTTACCGGAATCAGTCAAGCGGGCGAGGGGTCTCTGCAAAATAAACACAGCAGGTGGGTCCGCGCTTCTTTATTCAGCTCGCACCGTGCCTTATATCCTTCCATTATACTTAAAGGGGTTGTTAAGGATTAACGAAACATGGCGACTTTCTTCTTAAAAGACAGCGACACTCCTGACCATGGTTTGTGTCTTAGTTTTGCAGAGTGAATGAAACCGAGCTGCAATACCACACACTGCCACATGGTCAGGGGTGGCGCTGTTTCTGATTCTTTTAACGGGGTTGACTGGTTCAGAAAATAGATATTTATAGAAGCTGTTGGGGTGCTGAGCGGGTAACAAATCTATGTGGTCAGTGAGAGGGGCTAGAAAAGGGCGTCTTGGTCCCAGGATTATAATGGGTGTCATGTAATGCCTCAATTATCCTAAGGTGGCACTGCAATGATTATAAGTACCCCCAATAATAGCTGATCAGTGGGAGTCTCAGCTCATTATAGATGGAGGAACCCTTTTTAAATTAGTTTTTTTTTACTTTTTGACCATGAGTGATTCTTAAAAAGGGTTTCCCCATCTCAGAGATCCTATCCTGATATGTCGTAGGTGTAATAATATTATAAAATACCTCCAATTAGAAATGTAGTATAGTTCTTCTGATTCACTATGTCACTTACCCCATGTGCAGGGCATTGCAGCAGCTTAGCTAGCCATGGTTACTACCACTAACAACTAGCTGTCATTATGTGAGTGGTCGTAAGCATGGATATCTAAGCTACTGCAATGTCCTGCACATGGGGTAAGCGACCTGACGAATCAGAAGAACTATACTACATTTCTAATTGGAGGAATTTGCTATTATGTTTTTATTAATGTTATTATTGTTATTTATGATTAATAATAATAATAATAATAATAATAATATTATTATACCTACTACATATTGGGATAGGATCTTGGAGATGGGAATACCCCTTTAAATATGCTGGGTACTTTTCCATTATCCAGATACAACTTTAGTCCCTAAAGTAATGGGAGCAGAGTTGAAACAAACAAGATATTTAGGGCATGCGTTAGTTGTGTAATTAGGGTGGCGGGAGACTAAGCCACCTTTTAATAGCGGTTGAGAAACCATCTATTAGGGGCATCTTTCAGGAGACAGAACCACCCATTAGTCACGTTATGCCACTTAAAAGGGTATTCTCATATCAAAGATCCTATCCCAATATGTAGGAGGTATAATAATAATAATTTAGAAATGTAGTTTAGTTCTTCTGGTTAGCTACGTCTTTTACCCCATGTGCAGGGCATTGCAGTAGCTTGGGTATCCATGGCTGTGGCCACTCATATAGTTGTAACCATGGATACCTTCTACTGCAATGCCCTGCACATGGGAGTAAGCGACATAGCTAATCAGAAGAACTGTACTACATTTCTAATTGGAGGTATTTTGCTAATATTATTATCATGATGCCTACTATATACTGGGATTGGATCTTGGAGATGGGAATACCCCTGTAACTGGGTGGTCATCAGACTGGGGGTCGCCGTTTTTACGATGGCTTAGGCTGGGATGCACCCACTGTGTCGGCTGAGGATTTTCGCACTACACGAGGATCTTTTTTGCTAGTCTTGTTGCAGAGTATTACCGTAAAGTATGTGCCCCCTGTATGACGTCCGTGTAGCATTGCTTGTTTGATGCGCCTGCTCTCTTCTTCCCACATAGTCATCTTAGTGTCCAGTCAGTACAGTCCACGCAGTCGAGTCCCAACCCGTTTGAGGACGAGGAGGAGACGAACAATATCATTGAGAAGGAGGACAGTAAAACGAAAAAGTTGGTGACTCGCTGCTCCCTGTTGTCTCTTCTTCTCGTCTGCACTTGTTTGTCCGCAGGGGGCGAGGAGCTGCGGGGCGCCGCGCATGAAACTCTACTCCGTCCACTCGTTCTCTCTAACAATGGTTTCCCCCCTTCTTTTTCCCATCCAGCACCGGACACTAATCTACCATTCTCTATTAACGCCGCTTATTAACTTGGAAACTGGCATGTGGGCTCCCGGGGGTCTATCTGACAACTCAAGTCTCCTCTTTTGGGGCAGTCATAGGTATTCTACCCCCTTTTTGTGGACACAGGAGTGTTGTACTTTTAGAAACGGCGCCACACCTGATCAACAGGTTGCATGTGGCATTGCAGCTCATGCCGTCTTCATTTCTTTAGAGATGGTCCATAGTTCCTCTTTAAGACCAAATTTTGAGATGTTTAAGCCTTGGGAGCATTAATCACCCACTTTAGGGAGCCTCGTCATTTTTGTGGTCCAGTTCATTGGACTGACCCGGTAGTATCAGCCTGTCCTGCAGGTATATATAGTATAAGACTGCACTTACATGCGTCCATATATATCGGGGGTTGAATACCTTTAGTCCCACACTGGGGATCAATGGGGTCCGAGCACTACTTTTCCTCATTGTAGGAGCTGCTTTTCTTCTTGGATTTTTGTGTTCAGTTCAGGCTCGGACTGGCCCACCGGAGAACAGGAGAATCCTCCGGTAGGCTGCCCCTATAATGAGTAGTTCTATTAAACTTGATTCACCATTTGCTAATCATTCTGTAAACCAGCTAGCCAAATTAATATTACATAAAAGCAAAAGTAAATTTCTGTACTAGGGTCAAGTTATTTTTGCATGTAGCTGAACAATGGGGCCCTAGAATCAATGTTACTGTTGGGCCTTTGTCAACCCAGTCCGACACTGGTTCAGTTCATTGACTATGAATATATATATATATATATATATATATATATATATATATATATATATATATATATATATATATATATATATATATATATATATATATATATATATATATATATTTTCACTATGCTCAAAAACATAAAGGGAACACTCAAATAACACATCCTAGATCTGAATGAATGAAATCTTCTCATTGAATACTTTGTTCTGTACAAAGTTGAATGTGCTGACAACAAAATCACACAAAAATCATCAATGGAAATCACATTTATTAACCAATGGAGGCCTGGATTTGGAGTCACCCCCAAAATTAAAATGGAAAAACACACTACAGGCTGATCCAACTTTGATGTAATGTCCTTAAAACAAGTCAAAATGATGCTTAGTATTGTGTGTGGCCTCCACGTGCCTGTATGACCTCCCTACAACGCCTGGGCATGCTCCTGATGAGGTTGAGTATTGTGTGTGGCCTCCACGTGCCTGTATGACCTCCCTACAACGCCTGGGCATGCTCCTGATGAGGCTCAGTATTGTGTGTGGCCTCCACGTGCCTGTATGACCTCCCTACAACGCCTGGGCATGCTCCTGTTGAGGCTCAGTATTGTGTGTGGCCTCCACATGCCTGTAGGACCTCCCTACAACGCCTGGGCATGCTCCTGATGAGGTTGCGGATGGTCTCCTGTGGGATCTCCTCCCAGACCTGGACTAAAGCATCCGCCAACTCCTGGACAGTCTGTGGTGCAACGTGACGTTGGTGGATGGAGCGAGACATGATGTCCCAGATGTGTTCTATCGGATTCAGGTCTGGGGAACGGGCGGGCCAGTCCATAGCTTCAATGCCTTCATCTTGCAGGAACTGCTGACACACTCCAGCCACATGAGGTCTGGCATTGTCCTGCATTAGGGGGAACCCAGGGCCAACCGCACCAGCATATGGTCTCACAAGGGGTCTGAGGATCTCATCTCGGTACCTAATGGCAGTCAGGCTACCTCTGGCGAGCACATGGAGGGCTGTGCGGCCCTCCAAAGAAATGCCACCCCACACCATTACTGACCCACTGCCAAACCGGTCATGCTGAAGGATGTTGCAGGCAGCAGATCGCTCTCCACGGCGTCTCCAGACTGTCACGTCTGTCACATGTGCTCAGTGTGAACCTGCTTTCATCTGTGAAGAGCACAGGGCGCCAGTGGCGACTTTGTCAATCCTGGTGTTCTGTGGCAAATGCCAAGCGTCCTGCACAGTGTTGGGCTGTGAGCACAACCCCCATCTGTGGACGTCGGGCCCTCATACCACCCTCATGGAGTCTGTTTCTAATAGTTTGTGCAGACACATGCACATTTGTGGCCTGCTGGAGGTCATTTTGCAGGGCTCTGGCAGTGCTCCTCCTGTTCCTTCTTGCACAAAGGAGGAGGTAGCGGTCCTGCTGCTGGGTTGTTGCACTCCTATGGCTCCCTCCACGTCTCCTGGTATCTGCTCCATGCTCTGGACACTGTGCTGACAGACATCTACCCTTCTTGCCACAGCTCGCACTGATGTGCCATCCTGGATGAACTGCACTACCTGAGCAACTTCTGTGGGTTGTACTGTAGACACCGCCTCATGCTACTGTACCTCTAGGGGTGACAGCAATGGCAAAATGAAAAAGTGACCAAAACAACAGCCAAAAAGGATGAGCACAGAGAAATGGTCTGTGCTCACCACCTGCAGAACCGCTCCTTTATAGGGGGTATCTTGCTAATTGCCGATCATTTCTACCAGTTGTCTGTTCCATTTGCACAACAGCAGGAGAAATTGATTCACAATCAGTGTTGCTTCACAACTGGATGGGTAGATTTCACAGAAGTGTTATTGACTTGTAGTTACATTGTGTTGGTTAAGTGCTCCCTTTATTTTTTTGAGCAGTGTATTTTTTGTTATCTTATCACTTTAAAGGTCTCTTTTCAATCAGCCCCGTAGGATGACAGGAGTTCAGTACTTAATAAGGGCAGACATTGTAGACTTGTGAAAATGTAACCACATTTGAGCAGAATGATAAGTGCTCAGTACTTAATAAGGGCAGACATTGTAGACTCGTAACGATGTAACCACATTTGAGCAGGATGACTGGAGCTCAGTACTTAATAAGGGCAGACATTGTAGACTTGTGAAAATGTAACCACATTTGAGCAGAATGATAAGTGCTCAGTACTTAATAAGGGCAGACATTGTAGACTTGTGAAAATGTAACCACATTAGAGCAGAATGATAGGTGCTCAGTACTTAATAAGGGCAGACATTGTAGACTCGTGAAAATGTAACCACATTTGAGCAGAATGATTGGTGCTCAGTACTTAATAAGGGCAGACATTGTAGACTCGTAACGATGTAACCACATTTGAGCAGGATGACTGGAGCTCAGTACTTAATAAGGGCAGACATTGTAGACTCGTGAAAATGTAACCACTTGTGACACATCAGATTTTAAGGTGCTCCAATCCCCAACCAATTTCTTAAATGAAAGCACACGGCCAAGCACTGCTCTCCTCTAAAGGCAGACCCATAAACCTTTCTATTGACACCTGTTCAAAATGTCTAGAATACTCCAGTTTTGACAATTTATACCCCTTTAGATGCCTCAGTCGATGGGGACACTGGCATCTAATCAGTGAGATGGAGGAAGGTGGATGTGTGACCTCTCCTGGCCAATCAGCTTCCCTGCAACCTTATAGTGGGGTGTTAATGTGTTGTCATAACAGCTGGGGGTCTAATAAAACCCCCCAGGGGCTTAAAAAGGTTTAATAGGAGGACAGAAATGGTAACAAACACAAAAATTAAAAAGGTATACTTATACGGCTACGTTAAACAAAGAATAAAAATTAATTAGATTAAAAAAAAAGTATACGGCTTTGTTATAAAAAAATAAAAATAAATAAATAAAAAAATGAATTATTAAAAAAAAAAAAGAACCTGTCTGCGGCGGGTGATTTATTAGGTATGTTATGAAGTTAGCGCAGAGGTTAAAGCTCCGTTGCGTCCAATGAATTCTATCTACCTGCGGCCACCACTAGAGGGAGCTCACTGCATGCAGGTTTATTATTGTGCTCAATCAATGACTGCTGCATGTTGAGCTCCCCCTAGTGGTGGCTGCAGGTAGATAGAATTGTGTCATCGTGTACTCATGTCTGTGCAGAGGATTTGGAGCTCTGGATTAGAATATTGAGAACTCTGGCCAATATAAAGAGATATTTAGACATTATTCTACACAGAATCTAAGAGGAGGAGGTCGGTGATTACAGCTGCCGGCCCTGACCATTACTATATCTGCACGAGCTTCATTCACTTAACAAACCTATTTGTTTTCACCTGTAAAGCTGGAGCTCGTACGTAGCTGACCGCTCAACTCCTTGGCCCGCTCTGTGTTCGGGGAGGTTGTAGCCGCTCCACCTTCCCTTTTACTTTGGGGTATATGGGTTCTTACCCGGCATCGTCTTGTATTCCAGCGTCAGCAGCTACGAAAAGAGTTACCCCACCGAGTGGTCCGATGACGAGTCCAACAACCCCTTCACCAGCAACGACGCCAATGGGGACAGCAACCCGTTTGATGAAGAGGCGGCCGCCGGATCGGAGGTCCGGGTCAGAGCTCTGTACGACTACGACGGGCAGGAGACTGACGAGCTCAGCTTCAAAGCTGGTAAGGAGGGAGGGGACGATGCCGGTCAGAAATGAGGACAAATTAAAAAAAAAAAAAATACATAATGTGAGGAGAAAGAAAAATGGAAGTGTAAAGTATGGCGAGTTGTGTGGTGCTTTTAATGTTTAAAGGGGTTGTCTCATAAACAGCAGATATAGCCTACCCATTTGTATAAGTGGTCCGATTCAATCCCGAGAACAAATGGTCCCAAAATCTCCTGTGTGAGTGAGGTGGTATTGAGCATGTGCGACCTCTGCTCCATTCACTCTTTATAGTGCTGGTGGTCGCACATGCTCAGTATCCCTCCATTTTATGCTCTAGATTTGGAATGGTCAAAGTAACCCGACCTCCGGCGATCATAAACTTCTCTATCCTGTTAGGCGATAAACCCTTTTAAGGTTATTCTTGTAGGTGCCAATCAATTTGAACAGAGCAGAGCTGTACTGTAAAGCATGAGGGAGTGCCAAAGCAGCAGTAGAGCTAAATTTTAGGTGCTCACCTCACCTATACGAAGTAATTTATCCTTTCTAGGCTATAAACGTCCTATAGAAAATGTAAAGGTGCTGTCTAGTTCAGGGGCCCTGTTTTCATACCCTTTATTAGGGAGTTCTCATGGGGTCCTCAACTCTTGGCCAGATTGGGGAGCGGTTATCTAAAGCAATCCAGTCTCCTGTCCTGCATTACACCACATTCAATTGATTTGAATTGGCATTGTGTAATACTACGTTCCTCCTGCGGGAGTGCTGCAGGGAATCTGAACACTTTATTTCCTGGTATCCTCGGCGATCACAACTGATCGGTAGTGATCTCTGCATGGGGGACACTTTTGTGTTTAGTTTATTTTCAAGTAGGGATTGTCCAAAAGCGGAGCCCCCACACGTACATGACAATATGACCCATCACCTTGTGTTTTTGGGTTTTTTTTAGGAGAAGAGCTGACAAAAATAGAAGATGAAGACGAACAAGGCTGGTGCAAAGGGCGTCTAGACGGCGGACAAGTGGGCCTGTACCCTGCAAACTACGTGGAGCCCGTGCAGTGACATCGGACGCCGTCCCTCCCCCCGCCTCTAGCGCGCGCCTAGTTCTCCTAATAACCTGTAATCTCGTCCCTGGGATGAGTTAATGCGACATAACCTGTAAATATTACAATGTAAGGAAGATGCGGTTGACACTAGGAATGACTTTGCATACATTCGGTAGAACTGGGAATCTTGATGTTTTTTGATTTTTAATTTTTTTTTTTTTTTTTTCCTCCCTCTTTTTCAAAGTTTAGACACAGAGTCCCCATAAAAGCAGCAGCTGTCCTTGCTTTGAAAGGGACCCAATTTAGTGCAAAATCAGCACACTTAAGAAAACGCTCCTGCTTGTTTTCTTGCTGTAATGTTTTTTTTTTTTCGATTTAATATAATTTTATTATTGGTCGCTGTTGTGGACAGTGCCTTGCATTGATCCTGTGCATTCATGTATCCATATGACTTGTTAGAAGTGACCTTTTCTGTAATGTGGAATATATATTTTTTTAAGCGTTGCAGTTCTGTATTTTTTTTTTTTTTTTTTTTTACGAGGTTCTTGTCTTATTTAATGCCGGGGGTAGATAAGAATTTTTCCCCCCTCTTACACCCCCCCCCTCTTTTCACCTCTTTTCTCACCCCTCCCCCCCCCCCCCCCCTTTTTTATTCATTTTTTTTTCCTCGCTGCTCCTATTCTATTAAAAAACATAAATCTAAATTATAAGCTTGGGTTTTATCCCAACACGCAACACCATATATTTAAAAAAATAAATAAATAAAAAAAAAATTAAATTAAATCGCCTGGCCTTAGCGAATAGTAATATAGTATTGTATTTAAAAGGGCTGTTACAATAAATTGTGGCAGAGCTCAAACACCTAAACCTGGGTCAAAAATAATTAAAATATAAAAAAATATATATATATATATATTTTCTAATTATTATTTTCTTTTTTCCTTCCCGTGACGATATTCCGAAACTATCGATTTCGACTTCAACAGATCAAAACCCGGATTAATCAGGGACTATTTTCTGGTATTTAACTCTTTCCTCTCACTTCACATTCCCTCGCGTTGTACAAATGATCTGATGATGGTGTCTATTTTTATTATTGTAATTTTATGGGGGGGATTTTTGTTAATTTTTTTTTTTCTATTCTGTCCTGTCCTGTACAGTAAAGCAAATCAGATTTTTTTTTTTTTTTTTCTTCTATTCTGTCCTGTCCTGTACGGTAAAGCAAATCTCTGATATTGGTTGTCGGCCGCTTTCCCTGTTGGTCAGAGACAAAGTATTACATGAAAACCTCTATTCCTAGGACCAACTGAGAGCCATGCACCTATTTTACCTTGAGCTTGTCATGGTGGGTAAGGGCTTTTTTTCGGGTCAAGACTCCACCTTTTCCGTAGACTTGATGCAGAACCAGAGCTGATCTAGGTTAACCAGTTACATCCTAATGGCTACATATGTGTCCAGACTTTCTTCATGTCGTCATCTACTGTACAAGTAGCCAAACGCTGTGTTCGAGTAATGTGCGTTTGTGTCTATATGGGAAAAAAAAAAAAAAAAATACTAATAAAAAAAATCTACATATTTATGCCTCTATATATAGATATATAAACCATTGACTATACCGGAGAGAATCCTTTTAAACGCATGTCGTCTCGTGGATTTCATGACAGACTATGCTTGAAGACTGTTATCGATTCTAGATCCTTCCATCCTTCCTAGTTTTGGCTGTATCATAGTCTTTAAAAGTATTCTGTGATTCTGGGGAAAAAAAAAAAACTTAAAAAATTGAAAAAAAAAAATACAAGAAAAAAACAACTAAAATTTTAGTAATAAATTAAGGCAAAAAAAAAAAAAAAAAGTGTCGTGAATACGTAACTTTGGAAATTGGTGACTTCTTCGTAAGCTTCTTCTCAGTCCTGTGTGGATTTCTCGTAGCTAAACACTGTAAAAGCGTCTTCCACAACGTCTCGGAGATGGAGAGAATCTCGGACGGTGGCACCTACAGAGTTGGGTCTTCTCGGAAGAAGACGGTGGCTTCTTACCTCGGTGCCACACGTCCCCCAGATAGTTGATTTATGACCAGGGGCTAACTGATCTGGTGGATCCGTGATGTGCAGAGTAGATCCCTTGTTTTTTTGTCCTCCGTCCTATACCCCTTCCCCACGGAACAGGCACGAGAGACCTGGTTTATAAAGATGTGTTTGTCGATAGTTTCTAATACGGTTTGTTGAGGAAAGTCTTTACTGCATACTATAGCACAAATAACTGTTCACAAAGCTGATTTGTGGGATTTCGGGTAAGTTGTGCCACACCAGGAATCTTGGCTGTAATCCTATGAAAAGAATACAAATATATTTTATTGGAATTCTCCCGGTGTTTTTGTGTGTTTATTTTCTATTTTTATACTATACACATAATGGGTTTACATTCCCTTCACCAGTGGCTGTCAGACCCCCTGTCTTAGCCTTAGCCTCTAATCGAAGGAAATGGATTTCTTCTCATCATATCTATTATTTTAAAGGGGGTTTTCGGACCTCAAATTTTTTTTTTTGTTTCATTAGCTAATCTGTTTTAAATTGTAATAAAATAGACCCACACAATGTATTTTTGTGTTTGTTTTTGTTTTTTTACTTTTATTTCCTCTGGATTTTGACATCAGGCTGCCATTTTGGATTTTTTTATTGGCTTCTCTTTCTTTGTTGGCAGCTTCCTGCTCGTTTTCGTAACCAAACCCATGAAGCTTTGTGCTGGCCTCATAGCCTGAGCTAGTATCACCCCACTCATCTGCTCTCAGACTACCCACTTTAAGCAGTCTGCGAGTAAGGGCGCATTCACACATCCATATGAAACAGTCTGTGATTCACAGACCTGTCGTGGGTCCCCGGACCTGAACTTGACAGCTTCAGAGACGCATATGAGGTTGTCAAGTTCAGGTTAAGGGACCGTGGCCAGTCCGTACTTGTACTGCAACACACAAATGTGTGGATCTGTCCTTACACAGAGAAATCACACAAGTACACTGCAAAAAGCCAAGTGTGTCCATGTTGGGTCTGGCAGCTTCCTGTCACTCAACATGATGGCGGCTATGACATCCCATCTACACACCAGAACAGAAGACCAGAAAGCGCTCAGTCAACACGTCACAAGAAGTCGGCCAGTTGTAGTATGGATCGGTCATGTGATCCGGGGGGCACGGGGCATGTCAAAAGAGGGAGACCGTCGTGCGGAATAGACCCAGAAAAATAAAATGGTTGTGGCAGACCCCTTTGTGTACGTAACCTTAAAGTTTTTGGGCTGGACACAGTTTTTTGAGCAGTGTTGAGCTTTGTGCGAGATTTTGCAGAGTTTTTGTACATTTTCTGCTTTAAAAATGTCTAAAAGAAAACACATAGCCAAGAGGGGGGTTGTGAAGGATTGGAAAAACAATGGTTTCCTTGATCCATCTTGCTGTTGGTGTGTGGTATTGCAGCCCAGCTCCATTCAATTTTATGGAGTTGCGCTGCATTATCAGACACCACCTATGTGCAGGTGTGGCGCTATGTGGCTATCACTTGGCACCACTGCCAGAATTGCTCAATTAAACTTTCCATCATACTGATCACCTTTTTATAATAGTAGTGTTTTTTTTTTTTTAAATACAGATTTCCAAATCTAATACATAGCTGTAGAATTAAGCAATGAAATTGACTGCCTGCAGCCACCACTAGAGGGAGCTCACTGCAAACTACAGTATCTTATCAAATTCCGCATATAAACTGTGCACAGAGCTCCCTCTAGTGGTGACTGCAGGCGGACAATGTTAGAATGTACCTTCCTGTCTATGCAGGGGATTAAGAAGGTATGGCTCTGTGCGCAGACGATGAAATTTTCTGTTTTCCTCCCGCCAAAAAACTATTATGTCGCAAAGGCCAAAACTGTATTCCAATCTTAGTCCGATTTATATGGCCACCTGACTGCATCAGTAGGGGAAGAAAAAAATCCTTCCTGACTCCATATAGGGCAATCAGATTTGTCCTCTGGATCAACGCCCCATCACAGACTCTACTGCCGATAAACTAATATATTTCAAGAAAGGCATCCAGGCCCTGCTTGAATTTTAAGTGGTGAATCAACCATTACATCGTGTGGCAGAGAGTTCCATAGTCTCACTGCTGTTACAGTAAAGAATCCATAGTCTCACTGCTGTTACAGTAAAGAATCCATAGTCTCACTGCTCTTACAGTAAAGAATCCATAGTCTCGCTGCTCTTATAGTAAAGAATCCAGTCTCACTGCTCTTACAGTAAAGAATCCATAGTCTCTGCTCCTATAGTAAGGAATCCATAGTCTCACTACTCTTACATTAAATAATCCATAGTCTCACTGCTAGTACAGTAAAGAATCTATAGTCTCACTACTTACAGTAAAGAATCCATAGTCTCACTGCTCGTACTGTAAAGAATCTATAGTCTCACTGCTCTTACAGTAAGGAATCCATAGTCTCACTGTTCTTTCAGTAAAGAATCCATAGTCTCACTGCTCATTCAGTAAAGAATCCATAGTCTCACTACTCTTACATTATTTAATCCATAGTCTCACTGCTCTTACAGTAAAGAATCTATAGTCTCACTTCTCTAACAGTAAAGAATCTATAGTCTCGCTGCTCTTTCAGTAAAGAATCCATAGTCTTAGTGCTCCTATAGTAAGGAATCCATAGTCTCACTGCTCTTACAGTAAAGAATCCATAGTCTCACTGCTCTTTCAGTAAAGAATCCATAGTCTCACTACTCTTACATTAAATAATCCATAGTCTCGCTGCTCTTTCAGTAAAGAATCCATAGTCTCGCTGCTCTTTCAGTAAAGAGTCCATAGTCTCACTGCTCTTACAGTAAAGAATCCATAGTCTCACTGCTCTTACAGTAAAGAATCCATAGTCTCACTACTCTTACAGTAAAGAATCCATAGTCTCAGTGCTCCTATAGTAAGGAATTCATAGTCTCACTGCTCGTACAGTAAAGAATCTATAGTCTCACTGCTCATACAGTAAAGAATCTATAGTCTCACTGCTCTTACAGTAAGGAATCCATAGTCTCACTGCTCTTTCAGTAAAGAATCCATAGTCTCAGTGCTCCTATAGTAAGGAATCCATAGTCTCACTGCTCTTACATTAAATAATCCATAGTCTCACTGCTCTTACAGTAAAGAATCTATAGTCTCACTGCTCTTACAGTAAAGAATCTATATTCTCACTGCTCATACAGTAAAGAATCCATAGTCTCACTTTTTGTATTACAGTAAAGAATCCATAGTCTCACTGTCCTTACAGTAAGGAATCCATAGTCTCACTGCTCATACAGTGAAGAATCCAAAGTCTCACTGCTCGCACAGTAAAGAATTTATAGTCTCACTGCTCATACAGTAAAGAATCCATAGTCTCACTGCTCTTACAGTAAGGAATCCATAGTCTCACTGCTCTTTCAGTAAAGAATCCACAGTCTCACTGCTCATACAGTAAAGAATCCATAGTCTCACTGCTCGTACAGTAAAGAATCCATAGTCTCACTGCTTGTACAGTAAAGAATCCATAATCTCACTGCTCGTACAGTAAAGAATCCATAGTCTCACTGCTCGTACAAAGGAATCATAGTCTCACTGCTCTTCCAGTAAATAATCTCCATCTGTGATTGATTAAACTTTATGTCCTATAGCTGCAGATCATGCCCCTTTGTCCCCCAGTTGTTAACCCAAAGGGGTTGAATTAAAAGTTCCCTCCTCTCCTGTCCAGCCGTTATCCGCACTTACAGCTGATGGGCCAGGATTCACTGCTGAACAACAGAGAATCTGCATGGCCACAACAATCGGACTCATTAGCACTAGTGTCTGGACTCCTGACTACTATGCTACAGTATGGGACCTTGTTCAGACGTCAGTATTTTTCACATGCTCGGGGGGCGCAGTGAGGAGCCGCACCTTCCTGCCTGTCTTGGCTCTGGCATGGACATGGCACCATCATCATCATCGCTACTTGTCCATACCAAGGAAAGGCAGAGCAGGCGCGGTTCCTCAGCTCCTCATGACTCTTGGGTGGCCATTGAGGGAACTGAAAATGGGGCACCTAGCTGGGAGGCAGCGACAGCAGAAAGGACTAATATTGGGGATTTAGGGTCCGGTGAACACAAGTTTTCAAGTGTTGATCGGGGGATTTCTGACAGGTGGGACCAGAACCGATCAGCATAGCGAGGTACTTTCATCCCTGCTAGCTTGGAGAGGCAGTGAGCATGTTCGACTGCCGCTCCCTTCATTCTCTATGGGGCTGCTGAGCGCTGCACTCTGTTTTTCCTGGAAGCCCCCTAGAGAATGAATAGAGCGGAGATCGAGAATCCGACCCACCCCTCCATTCTAAGGACGCGGTCAGACGGCCGTATAAATCGGGACACAGTGCCTGGACTGGCCGGCGGCTCTACCTACTCGAGCTGCATAGAAATACATGGAGCTGTCACGCTCAGGTCGGGAGACCCGCCGGCCAGTCCGGGCACTGCGTTATGATCTCGCTTCGATTTATATGGCCGTCTGACTGCGCCTTTACAGGGATTAACGTTCACTGAATTGACAATCGATGCGACTGACGTAGGCCCTGAATAATAATGCTAATGGCATCCAGCAATTATGCGGTGGGGGGGCCGGATCGGCGTTGGAAAGGGGTGACATTCCCCATTTCCAACCTTTTAAATGCCGTGGTTAAGATTAACATCACCATCTAAGAGGTTAAACTGTAATGGGATCCGGCTCCATTCTCACAACTTAGATCTGGGTGCCGGCTGTAGAACACAGTGCGCGCCTGAACCCATGCCATACACTCCGTACAATGCACAGCTTCCAACATGTCCCTGTAATCGTAACGACCTGCACAACACAGATATCAGATTATTTACGGGGATCAGTAAATGGCGTGATCGTTTTTTTTTTTTTTATTTATTAAACCCATAAAAAAAATGTAATAAAAATAGAACGCTTAGGCTGTGTTCACATACAACTGAAATGCTGTGTTTTTTTTTTTTTTTCCCTGCACGCTTTCAGCAGGTGTTCGCACTAGAACCAGGGTAGGCCATCAATGTAAAAGTAGTGGACAACCCCTTTAACCCCTTCACCACTTGACGTAAACGTACTGCCTGGGATGCGGGTTCCCTATCCACTGCTATGTATAAGATGATCGCAGCTTCAAGTTCCCTAAGGGGACTATTAAATACAGTAAAAAGTGAGGATAAAGTTTTTAAAAATATGAAAAAAAACAGTACAGAAAAGTTCAAATCACCCCTCGTTTTCCCCAAATAAAAATAAAACAATAAATAAAATATAAATATATTTGGTATCGCCGCGTTCGTAAAAGTTCGATCTATAAAAATATAAAATAAATTAATCCGGTCGGTAAACGGCGTAAGGAAAAAAAAAATCAGAACGCCAGAATACATTTTTTTTTGGTCGCCATAAAATGCAATAATGGGCGATCAAAACATCGGATCTACCCCAAAATGGTATCAGTAAAAACGTCAGCTCAGATCGCAAAAAATAAGCCCTCACCCGGCCCCAGATCCCGAAAAATGGAGACGCTAGTGGTCTTGGAAAATGGCGCCATAATTCAATTTTTTTTTTACTAATTTGCGAATTTTTTTCACTACTTAAATAAGAAAGAACCTCTACATGTTTGGTGTCTGCGAACTCGTAATGACCTGGAGAATAATAATGGCCGGTCAGTTTTACCATACAGTGAACGTGGAAAGAAAAAAAGCAAAAAAACTGTTGTGGAATTGCACTTTTTTTTTGTAATTTCACCGCACTTTGAATTTTTTTGCCGTTTATCAGTACATTATTTAGTGTCGTTCAAAAGTACAACTCATCCCGCAAAAAAACAAGCGCCTGTACGGCCATATTGGCGAAAAAATAAAAAACTTATACCGAAAAATGGAAAATGGCTGCGGCGTGAAGGGGTTAAGAAGATTTATGGTAAAAAAAATAAACTCTTTTCATGATTTACTGCCTCCTTTCACCATTTATAGGATATAAACAAATATTTCTGACAAAAAAAGGTAAAAAGGAACAAAAGAAAAAGGAAATTGTTGTCATAGGAACTGAAATCTACGGGTAGCTAAAAGGGACAAAATACCTTACAGTCGTTCTGCAGGAAGCGTCACCGCGTCACGTGTCAAGCCTTCAGCCAATCATTCGCCGAAGAGGGCGGAGTTTCTCCCAAGTGTCATGGCGGCCTCCAGGATTGGTTGTTAGTCCGGGGGGTCATCGAGGCAGCTGCTAGCGGGGACGGACAGAGACCCGGAGAGATGGGGACGGTGCACGCTCGGGTGAGGCCCGGAACATTGTATATGGCTGTTATATATGGCCGAGCAGTGTATTGAGGCCTGTGGGGTATATGGAGACATGGAGGGGTATTAGTATAGGGCAGTTCCTGGGTGGAGCAATATGGCCGCCATTGGGGGGTTTCAGCTCACATTTCCTATTTTCTTTATTACCTGGAATGAAAAGTGGAAATAGTCTTATTTTTGTTGTTGTGGGGGATGGTGTTTCCATAGTAACACAGTGTTGTGACTGCTGCAAGGCCGGGGACAGTCCGGTCACTGGGATTTCCCACCTTCATAATGTTCTAAATAACCTAAATTGTCAGTCCGCAAACCCCTTTAAGGATGCACCTCCCTTCTAAGTAAAATCAATGCACTTTACAAAGGAAAACCACATAGTTCTGCAGGGAAGCTGCATACCCAAAACGGTATTTTTTTTTATTGTTATTATTTGCAAAGTAACACTTTTTAGGACTTTTAACGGCTCATCAGGACTTGTCAGAAGTTTGGTCCGGGTGCTATGACCCCCCGCTGATTGCTGAAACAAAGGGGTGGAGAATGCGCTCTCCTCTCAGTCTTTGTGGATTTTCTATGAGTTTTTCTACCCTCCTGCCTCTTCTTTTTGGGGGCCAGATCCCCACCATTAAAACCATTTATGATTTATCTTTAGAGGATATTCACACACTTATATTATTTGGGGGGCGGAAAATTCTTCTTCTAAAAAAAATCAAAAGTTTTGAAAAACTTAAAAACTCAGCAATTTTTTTTGTGACTGCAGTTATTTTTTTAGTAAAAAGAATCTACTACCGTCTTGTGGATGCAGCTCCTGTTCAGATTGATGTGTCTCCATGGTAACCAACTACTTAAAAACCCTGTGTAGTCGTCCGATCTGTCAGTAATGTTCATTCCTCCATAGTTGCACACCCTTTTGGGAGATGTGACGGATCAGAGCATGCCGCTAATGTTCATTCCTCCAAAGTTGCAGAAGTATACACACCCTTTTGAGAGTTTTCTCGGATGTGACAGATTCTGCAGGGCATGTCACTAATGTTCATTCCTCCCTAGTTGCAGAAGTCTACACACCCTTCTGGGATATTTCTCGGATGTGATGGATCAGGGCTTGCTGTTAATATTCATTCCTCCCTGGTTGCAGAAGTCTGCACACCCTTCGGGGAGATTTCTCGGATGTGACGGACCAGGGCATGTCGCTAATGTTAATTCCTCCCTAGTTGCAAAAGTCTACACACCCTTCTGGGAGATTTATCGGACCAGGACATGTCATTAATGTTAATTTCTCCCTTGTTGCAGAAGTCTACGGATCAGGACACGTCGCTAATGTTCATTCCTTTTCAGAGTTTGGATCCTCTTCCTATGGACGGGCCGGATTTTGGATCTGGAAGTGAGGACGGTGATCTGGTAGAAGTGGAGCCGCAAAAGAAGCAGGAAATCTTAGAAAATAAAGATGTGAGTGTGTGAAAGATCGACCCCCTTAACACCCGGGGAGCCCCAAATACATCCCTTTGCTCCATAGGAGGAGACCAGCGCTATAACAATGTGATAATTAGGGGCAGATTAGTATGAGAACAGCCGGGATCAAAACTTTCTCCAGTCCCGTGCATCAGTGCTGGAGAGCGGCTCCATCCTCCTGCGATCGATCGCTCTGCCCGATCACCATCACATGCATTGTCAGTGTGGGAAGGGGTTAAAAATTAAAGGGCTGCCCCCTAATATATATATATATATATATATATATATATATATATATATATATATATATATATATATATATATATATATATATATATTTTTTTTCAGGTCGTGGTTCAGCGCGTTCACTTCGAAGGTCTGGGAAGGACAAAAGACGACCTGGTCATGTCCGAGATCGCCGACGTCTTCAAGGCGAAGAATCTTATTGATGTTAGTGGAGGAGGGAGTGATATTTCGGTTTTATGTCGGTCTCGACACCAATTTTGATGTTTCTTAGGTGATGAGGAAATCGCACGAGGCCCGAGACAAGCTCCTCCGGATGGGAATATTCAGACAAGTGGAGGTTTTAGTGGATACCTGCCAAGGTGAGCGCATGGGAGAATAAGAGACGGTGCCCTCTGCTGGTCAGTATCAGTATGTGTACACTGTCACCAGCAGGGGGAGCTAGATAATATAGAAATAAGCCGGAGACCCTAGTTATAATTTAACCCCGTAATAATTTTATACCCCTCTAGATGACGATGCTCTTCCCAATGGCCTGGACGTCACCTTCGAAGTCAACGAGCTACGAAGGTTAACCGGAAGTTATAACACGATGGTCGGCAACAATGAAGGCAGCATGGTACGATACGGTCTGTGCCGATCCTCCTGGAAAATTTAGGAATAAAGTGTCACCTGCAGGGGGCGCTACGAGTTGGGGTTATCTTCCTACAAAGAGCCTGTACCTAAATCTTTGACTTTTTTTTTTTTTTAAAGGTTCTTGGACTCAAATTGCCCAACCTGTTTGGTCGCGCTGAAAAGATGACGTTCCAGTTCTCGTACGGGACCAAGGAGACGTCATACGGTTTGTCCTTCTTCAAGCCGCAAGTCGGGAACTTTGAAAGGAAGTAAGGATCGGCTTCATCCGCTGATGATTATCAGAATTTACGGTGGGGGGGTTTATTAAAAGGGGTTTACCTATGATTAGGGGGTAGGTTACCAGCACCTGTACCCCATGTAGTGGCCATTCTCGGTACTGCAGTTAAAGTGAATGTGACCTGCAGTACCAAGGACTGCCACTACACGGTGTACATTGCTGTACACCAGGGATGTCAAACTCAAACACACAGAGGGCCAAAGTGAAAAACTTGGACAAAATCGCGGGCCAAGCGGTATACAGTATAATAGGCCCCACATAGTCCTCCATACAGTATAATGGGCCCCACATAGTCCTCCATACAGTATAATGGGCCCCACATAGTCCTCCATACAGTATAATGGGCCCCACATAGTCCTCCATACAGTATAATGGGCCCCACATAGTCCTCCATACAGAATAATGCACCCCACATAGTCCTCCATACAGAATAATGAGCCCCACATAGTCCTCCATACAGTATAATGGGCCCCACATAGTCCTCCATACAGTATAATGGGCCCCACATAATCCTCCATACAGAATAATGAGCCCCATTTAGTCCTCCATACAGTATAATGGGCCCCACATAGTCCTCCATACAGTATAATGGGCCCCACATAGTCCTCCATACAGAATAATGAGCCCCACATAGTCCTCCATACAGAATAATGAGCCCCACATAGTCCTCCATACAGTATAATGGGCCCCACATAGTCCTCCATACAGTATAATGGGCCCCACATAGTCCTCCATACAGAATAATGAGCCCCACATAGTCCTCCATACAGAATAATGGGCCCCACATAGTCCTCCATACAGAATAATGGGCCCCACATAGTCCTCCATACAGTATAATGGGCCCCACATAGTCCTCCATACAGTATAATGGGCCCCACATAGTCCTCCATACAGAATAATGGGCCCCACATAGTCCTCCATACAGAATAATGGGCCCCACATAGTCCTCCATACAGAATAATGGGCCCCACATAGTCCTCCATACAGAATAATGGGCCCCACATAGTCCTCCATACAGAATAATGGGCCCCACATAGTCCTCCATACAGAATAATGAGCCCCACATAGTCCTCCATACAGAATAATGGGCCCCACATAGTCCTCCATACAGAATAATGGGCCCCACATAGTCCTCCATACAGTATAATGGGCCCCACATAGTCCTCCATACAGAATAATGGGCCCCACATCGTCCTCCATACAGAATAATGGGCCCCACATAGTTCTCCATACAGAATAATGGGCCCCACATAGTCCTCCATACAGAATAATGGGCCCCACATAGTCCTCCATACAGAATAATGAGCCCCACATAGTCCTCCATACAGAATAATGAGCCCCACATAGTCCTCCATACAGAATAATGGACCCCACATAGTCCTCCATACAGAATAATGAGCCCCACATAGTCCTCCATACAGTATAATGGGCCCCACATAGTCCTCCATACAGAATAATGAGCCCCACATAGTCCTCCATACAGAATAATGGACCCCACATAGTCCTCCATACAGTATAATGGGCCCCACATAGTCCTCCATACAGAATAATGGACCCCACATAGTCCTCCATACAGAATAATGAGCCCCACATAGTCCTCCATACAGAATAATGAGCCCCACATAGTCCTCCATACAGAATAATGGACCCCACATAGTCCTCCATACAGTATAATGGGCCCCACATAGTCCTCCATACAGAATAATGGACCCCACATAGTCCTCCATACAGAATAATGAGCCCCACATAGTCCTCCATACAGTATAATGGGCCCCACATAGTCCTCCATACAGAATAATGGGCCCCACATAGTCCTCCATACAGAATAATGCGCCCCACATAGTCCTCCATACAGAATAATGGACCCCACATAGTCCTCCATACAGTATAATGGCCCCACATAGTCCTCCGTACAGCATAATGGGGCCCCGCGTAGTCCTCCGTGCAGCATAATGGGGCCCCGCGTAGTCCTCCGTGCAGCATAATGGGGCCCCGCGTAGTCCTCCGTGCAGCATAATGGGGCCCCGCGTAGTCCTCCATACAATTAAATTTGCCAGTGGTCACGCTGCCCTCTTGTGTTTAATTTGCGACTTTTTTTTTACAATTAAATAGTGTTTCAAATCTGTTAATAAATCCCCCTTGTCATCTGTTCTCCTCCTTCTCTCCGTGCAGTTTCTGCTTCAATCTGTACAAAGTGACCGGACAGTTCCCCTGGAGTTCGCTGCGAGAGACCGACCGCGGCCTGTCAGCTGAAGTCAATGTATGGAAAATAATTAATAGAGTCGGGGGAGAGGACCTGGGTTCATTATTAGCGAAATTAGATTGCCCAGGATTAAATGTGTAAATAAATATAGCGCCACAGTCGATCACAGGTTGCCTTATGGTATTGCAACTCAGACTTCACAATCCTGTACATCTCCATTCGTTATAGTTTCCAATATGGAAGACCAGCCACACCTTGAAGTGGGAGGGAGTCTGGAGAGAACTCGGCTGTTTAGCAAGAACCGCGTCGTTTGCCATCCGGGAGGAAAGTGGTCACTCGCTGAAGTCTTCTCTCTCGGTGAGAAGTCTTGTCTTCCATTCACATGAGACGGAGGCTTTGATGCTGCGGTGATGGCGGCACATGAGACCGCTGCAGCCAAACACGGGTGCCCCCCCATATATCTGACTATAGGGGAGGGGGGGAGGAGGGGGTCGGGGCTTTTCTAAATTGACTTTTTTTTTTCTGTTTTAATTCACAGCATTCAATGATGATTGATTCCCGCAATTCTACAATCCTGCCAAAGAGGGGCGCCTTACTGAAAATCAACCAGGTGACGCCATCTTCTACCAATAGCCCTAAGCTTGACTATGATGTACTATAGAGGGGGATATCCAGTAATGTGAAATCTCTGGGGGGTATCGAAGGGGTCTGAGCGCTGTATACAGGCCTTGGGGTTGTAGAAACCATTCCCAGTCCAAGACCAATATATCTGTATACGGTACATATACTATCAGTCTGTCTGTGCTCTGCAGGAGCTGGCCGGGTACACCGGAGGGGACGTCAGCTTCTTAAAGGAAGACTTTGAACTGCAAATAAACAAGCGGCTGGCGTGGGACTCGGTGAGATGTTACAGACTAATGAAAGCTGCCTTTGTTTTTCTTGATGTTCCAGTAACTCATGGTATATGTGGATGTATAGAACAGGCTCTGTGGCTGGGCCCGCGGCGCTCCCTCTGTGGCTGGGCCCGCGGCGCTCCCTCTGTGGCTGGGCCCGCGGCGCTCCCTCTGTGGCTGGGCCCGCGGCGCTCCCTCTGTGGCTGGGCCCGCGGCGCTCCCTCTGTGGCTGGGCCCGCGGCGCTCCCTCTGTGGCTGGGCCCGCGGCGCTCCCTCTGTGGCTGGGCCCGCGGCGCTCCCTCTGTGGCTGGGCCCACGGCGCTCCCTCTGTGGCTGGGCCCGCGGCGCTCCCTCTGTGGCTGGGCCCGCGGCGCTCCCTCTGTGGCTGGGCCCACGTCATACAGCCAGCACCTACCTTTGACAGCAGTGACCGGAGCAAGCTCCTTATCACTGCTGTTTATCTATGTAGATGGGTTACCATTGGATTCGGGTGTCTCCTGAAGATCTATCCCATCACTGCCATCTTTGTAGTCCCATCTCGTGGCTAGGCTTAATAGCAGATCACTTTTTTTTTACTATATCCATAATACTGAAGTATTGCAGTATATAGTAAGTGGTCAAACAAAATTAAAAAGTAAAAAAAAAAAAAAGTGAAAATGATTTAGCAAATGTCATTAAAAATATTTAAATCTAAATGTTTGGATCAACCGCACATCCCCCTTTACCCAATCCGAAAAAAAAAAAAATTAGATAAAATGAATCCATAAGATAAAAGGCGAAAAAGGAAAAAAAAAATCAAAATGCCAGAATTGCTGTTTTTTGGTCATCATCATCTTGCATTTCCCAAAAACTGAATAAAAAGCAACTGAAAAATTAAGACTGTGACCGGTAAAGTATTTTATTGCACACAGACACTGAACATACCTTACTGATCGCTAATAGATGGGGAGATTAAAAAAAACCAAACTGCACTGATACGTTAAAAAATAAAGCTACCTGCAGCCACCACTAGAGGGAGCTTTATTGAAGGGAGATATTATTGTATCTCAGCTCCACCTAGTGGCAGTTCTGGAATTTTACAACACTGTGTGCTGGAAACAAAAGTATAAATATGGACATTTTATTGTATTTTTTAGTTGCCCAGTTAATGAGTGGTGTATAATACGTGGCTCTTGCTGTAGGTGCTGTCCACTTCTCTCTGGGGCGGGATGCTGGTTCCTCTTGGAGATAGGCCGTCCAGTATTGCAGATCGGTGTGTAAAAGAGGGAACCACCTGCTTGGTCAATGTCTAATATTATTATTATTATAGTGTTTAATCACCATTTATATTTTGTGTAAAGGTTTTATTTGGGAGGACCGACAAGTGTGCGGGGATTCAGTATGTACAGCATCGGACCCCAGAGCGAAGGTCGGTACTTTTACATCAGATGACAGACGTGGGTTGGCTGCAACTAGGCTCCATGTTATTGATGATGATATTTGGTCTCTACGCTGTCCGTGCAGGTGACTATCTGGGCGGTGAAGCTTACTGGGCTGGGGGTGTCCATCTCTACACCCCATTACCCTTCCGTCCTGGCCGGGGCGGTTTTGGAGACCTCTTCAGGACACATTTCTTCCTTAATGCTGGAAACCTCTGCAACCTGAACTATGGTAAGGAGAACGTACAGAGGACGGGAGAACATATAGAGGACGAGAGAACGTATAGAGGACTAATCTTATTGTGTTTCTTCATTCGCAGGCGAGGGCCCCCGAGCTCACCTCCGCAGGCTGGCAGAGTGCATCCGCTGGTCTTATGGCGCGGGCATCGTGCTGCGACTGGGAAACATCGCTAGACTGGAACTAAATTACTGCATCCCCATGGGCGTCCAGAGCGGAGACCGGTACGTAAGGGTAGCAGGTTACGGCAACTCCCATTTTTTTAATACCATTTTGGGGTAGATACGATGTTTTGATCGCCTGTTATTGCAACCACAAAATTGTAATTCTGGCGTTTTTTTTCTCTCGTTACGCCGTTTATCGATTAGATTAATTTACTTTATATTTTGATCGGTCATATCTGAATGCAACGATTCGAAATGTGTATATTTTTTTAAAATTTAATATTTAATTAATTTATTTTTTAACTTTTATTAAATAGTCTCCTTAGGGGATTTGAAGCTGCGATTGTCTGAAACAATGAAACATAGTTTGTTGATTAATTTTTTTTTTTTTTAAGTAATTTAAAAATATTCTTAACTAATTTCGACAAAAAAACCCACCAGAAATGTCAGCAGTTAATTTCCACATAAAGATGCGATTGATACTAGCAGCGTGGTCCCGTGTTATCCCCTTCACCCGTGTCCTCTCCTCTAGGATCTGTGACGGAGTGCAGTTCGGCGCCGGGATCCGATTCCTGTAATTTTCGGACAAGTTTCACCGCAGAAAAAAAACCCAAAATCTCTTCACTATTTAAATCCGACATTTGGTTTTTGTTCTTGCTCCAAAGAAAAAAGTTCCTAAAGTTTCATGTATGTACTGAATTTTATGCACAGATTTTTCCCAATGGCCGCACTATTAAAAATTATGAAATAAGACCCTCTTGGATGAATTTAAAGGGGTTGTCCAGGTCGGTAACGGAGGATGCATACGGTCTGGTAACATCATCACTGACATATCCACTGCGAAACCTGAATTATATACTAATCTGAGCTACTAAGTGATCAGTGAAGAAGGGTAAAGTAAGGGGGGGGTGGAGCATAAGTATATTGGAGAAGAGGTCTGGGAATAATATAGTCATGGATTTGATATAATTAACTTTTAGTTATACCCAGCAATAGAAATGGTGAAAAAGAGGAGGACGGGGAAGCCTTGTGGGCACAGCTTGAAGGGGTTGTCCAGGGTTAGGGGGGAAGTGGGGGAGGGTGAATTAAAAAAAAATGGGCACTTTATTCCAACAGCTCCTCTACCTGGCCGTGGGTTGGGTGTAGTATTAAAGCACAGTTCGATTGATTTCAATGGTTAGCTGCAATACCACACACAGCCAGGTGTGGCGCTGTTAGCAGAAAGCGGCTGAGGTTTTTCTGCTTCTGGATAATCCCTTTTAATTAAAACCAGTCATAAGAAAACTGAAGATCACACAAAGCTGCAAAATCAATTTTTACAATTTTATTGTACAGAAAATTACTACAAAAGCGAGAATCTTAAATTCTGAAATTCACATTGAAAAACTATGAATTTTACTATAGATGGCGCTGGAGAGTGTTTTCTTCCATCTGTAGAGCCATTTTGCACATTTTTCCAGGTAGCATTTTTTTTTTTTGGGAAGGGGGGGGGGGGGGCGGACAAAGGGAGCAGGTGTACTTACTAAGGCCTATTGATTTAATAGGGCTCGATCTCCAGTCCCCTATTAAGAGTTGCACTTTCCTGATTGATTGTATGGATCCCGGATTAGTGCTACCTATACGAGGGTGTGTACGGCGGAAGCCTTCCTCATAAGCCTCTCGGTCAGGGGGGAGTTTGGTCTCAAGACGTCTCTTTCGATTAAAAGACTTCTGCAAAATTAAAAAAGAAGAAAAAAAAAAAAAAATTATGCAGGTGCCCTTTAAATTTAAAGGGGTTATCCTCTTTCAGGAAACATTGGTCCCTGGGTACAGTCTGGTGACCAAATACAAATTGTGCTATACTTTTGGTGTCCATCGGCAAATCGCTGCTTCTCCAAGTGACAGGCATTGGGGACGTCAT
Organism: Phyllobates terribilis; assembly: GCF_046119375.1. Classification (NCBI taxonomy): domain Eukaryota; kingdom Metazoa; phylum Chordata; class Amphibia; order Anura; family Dendrobatidae; genus Phyllobates; species Phyllobates terribilis. Next base: position 161,957,937 of record NW_027362770.1, read on the forward strand.
GCCGACAGCCAATCAGCGAGCTCAGCCGCTCTGAGCACCCCGGGGTGTTTCATCCAAATTGCCTGTCAATGTGATGTCAGCGCCACAGCCACTGCCAGACACCGGGGGCAGCAGAGAGTCACCTATATAAAGGGACAGGTGATGTGTGATCTTCGTACCTGGCTAAATTGTGGTGGTTTTTTATATTACTGTTAATTGCAGCATGAATAAGAACCTGATTGAAGAGATCTCTCTGGAAAACAGAACATATAAAATAAGGAGAAAATTTCATATAAATCAAAATGAATTTTTTACTGTAGACAGATTTATCATTGATTTCAATGGATAACTTGTATGCAGTGAGCTCCCTCTAGTGGCGGCTGCAGAAAATTCCAATTTTTTTAAAAAATCTATGCATGAGAGTTGAGACGCCGGCTGCTATAAAGATAGATAGAGATATATCCATTTGTTTTTTTATAATTAATTTTTTAAAATTTTTGGCACTCTCTTAATTCTATTACCTGGGCATCGCTTCCTCCAATATACAGTATTTTGTACCGAATGGGATGCATCAGCTCCACCACCTTGTCATAGTTACCACTGTCGAACTCTACAAGTGCGTGGCTGAGTGGGAGGCCGAGCTCTCTGATCAGGGAGTACTGATGGTTCTCACCTGGAGATCTAAAAGATGGAAAATATATTTAATAAAAGTCTAAAAAAAAAGCTAATTTATCAAATCCACATAGGAAGACACCACGGTCTAAGGCACAGCACATACATACTGAAGGCCAAAGGAGGTCCAAAGCGCTACTAGATGGGTGTCTCTAATAAAAGTGGATACACAATGATAGAGTTGAGCATGATGGTTCACCTGAACCTGGACCTGAGGCCACGTCGCTCGTCCATAGCCCAGCAGATCTTCTACCTTCCGGCATGGCCGATGCAATAGCACACCTCAGGAGAGGAGTAAGGAACGTCACCATAAGGAGGAGGTTCGCAAGACGTGATGCGCAGGTCCAGGTTCATGCAGATCTACTTACTTTGAAAGCTCCTTCAGAGCCTGGAGCAGATGCGTCGTCATCTCCTGATCTTTGGAGCCCAGGGAAGACATCAAGAAGTGAAGGTCGTTAAATATCAGGATGTGATCGTTGCGGTGTTTCTTGGTGACTTGCACCAGTTTCTCCCATCGTTTTTGAACATCTACTCCTGGAAAGCACAGAAAGTTCGGGAATTATTAATCTAGGGCATGCTGGGAGTTGTAGTTTTATAAAGCTGAAGAGCCGCAGGTGGCTGAACCCAGCAATACCTTTACATGAACAGTCCGTTTCTCTATTACTGAGAAATCAGCTTTCTAATTGATATGCAAATGAAGCTGAAGAGCTATGGTAGATTTGAAGCCTCTGTCACTCCAGCTCTATCCTTTGCGCCGCCTGCTCCTGCTTGACTGACGGCTAATTTGCTTGAAGTCATAACGGCATAGAGGCTTACAGTCAAGCAGGAGGAGGTGGCGCTGGGGGAGTGATAGAGCTGGAGTGACAGAGGCTTCAGATCTACTATAGCTCTTCAGCTTCATTTGCATATCAAATAAAAACACTGATTTCTCAGTAATAGAGGAACGGATCGGCCCTGTAAAGGTATCGCTGGACTTGTCTTTGAAAGAGCTATATACACGTATACAGTAAATAGTTTTTTGGAGGTGGGAGTGAAATCTTGCTGACATTCCCTTTAAATAATATGGACATTAAAATTTTTTTTAACTTCTAGGCTTTACAGGCTTTGTGTTTCTCCTTAAATATTGCTGGTTACAGAACGAGTTAACTAAGGATCCAACAGTGAGCTTTTTCCCCGATGGAAGAGTTTGTAATGCTTTTCTATATTTTTTTGACCACATGAAACTTTGTGGTTATAAATCAGCAGTCAGAAAAAAGAAAAGACAGTTGAAAGTGTTACAAAGTCATCAGAACAAGCGCTCACTGAAGGATTCTCAGTTCATGCAGGGAAACAAAGAGCCTGTAAGAGTCAAATTTCTAGTGAAACCCAATTACTAAAATAATTTTTAGCCTAAAATACATTAATTAAAGGGAATGCCCGGTAAGAATATATTGATTACCTATCCTCAGGATCAGATTGGTGGGGATCTAACACCCAACACCCCCTTCGGTCAGCTGTTACAAGCTCCGTTGGCAGTTGGATGTAAAAACTAATGTGTAGCGCCTGCTGCCAAGTACCGCAGTTCAGCTTTGAGTACTGCAGCACTCGGCAGCAACCACTACATATTGTTTTTACATCCAGCTTGTAACAGCTGATCCATGGGGGGTATCGGGTGTTGGACCCCCAACGATCGGATATTGATGCTGAGGATAGGACATCATCATACTCTGTCTACCATTGGTTTGTCGCTACCTTCCATCTGGAGCCGGAGGAGCAGAGACGAATTGTCTACGACGTCCAGCATGCTTCCGCTTGTAAAGCACATAGGCGCTATCTATGGATTATCAGATTTTCGAATTAAAGGAAGGCAAAAAATTCAGATTACTGAAACATCTAGATGGAAAACCCCTTAAAGTAATACGCCAGGTACTCACACATTCATCGTACACGGTCATGGCGGCTTCATATTCCCCCTAGAAATAAGAAGGGATCGGTAGACTGTTCTGTATCTTTTGTTCTCCGTTATCAGCCCATTTATAAATGGGCTGACTACATAAAGTGGTCTAACCTTCTCGATGAAATATAAGGCCCAGTGCCAGTAGACGTGGCAGGCGAGCATGTCTCCACCCTGCAAGACAAGCAAAACGCTGAAGATCGGACTCGACTGGCCGTAAGACAACTGACTACAGCAGAAGCCCTTCCCCAGAATTAGGCCTCGCCCACGAGGAGCGATTAGTCAGTAATTAACCCCATGTCCTCAAGATTTATACATCCCGACAGGAAGAACTTTCATAGGGAAGCAGCAGACTGTAATACAAGGACTTTACCTTCCAGTTGTGTTCGGTTTGTTTCATGAAGGACAAGCCTTCTTCTACGTCGGCCGTCATCTCGTACACGTGAGCGACAGTGTGCACCGACCAACAGTCCTTCTGGTCCATAGCCAGAGCCTAGCCATCATAGGAGAATATGGCGTTATTTCATTTTAATACTGGGTGTGACGACAGCATTTAATCTTAATTATCCAGATGTAAATTCAGTAGGCCAGGAGACACACTTTTAGCTTTATGTTGACTTCTGAATTGATGTGTTTTCTTTGGTTGGTCAACACAGACTATTGTTTGAATAAGCCTGGATGTTGACACTTGAGTTGATATTTACTGCAACTTATTGTCTGCTAACTTTGCAAGACAGGGACTCAGGGTTATGGAACAATGATGTTTGCTTATATGTTGATTACATCTAATACCAGCCCATGCAGCTTGTTGACTTGCATTGTTTGGGTGGTTATACTTTAGCCTTCAGTGTTTACAAGTCAACATTGGGGGGTGAGATGTGGGCAATGTGAGTTAATATCATCATCCCTGATCCTTGACCTGTGGATGTTGGCTTAAAAAGACAGTTAACTATCTAAGGGGGATATACCTCTGTATCAAGAGTCCTTCTTACAAAACCACAACAAGGAGCACTCTACTTGACAGCTCTACAGGACAGGATGGCTCCATCAAGAGGGACACAGATTTGGATTCTATAGGAAGCCAGTCTATGGGACCATGGCCCTGACTGGAGGAATACACATCTTCTCCATTGACAATCGCGGAACCCATGGATACATTTGGGGAAAACCGGTTGGGACCCTCCGGTCGCCTGGTCCCCAGGAGATGTTTGGGGTAGCCAGGTTGGGACCCTCCGGTCGCCTGGAACCCATGAATAAGCTCAGAGAAGCCAGGTAGGAACCCTTGAGTCACCTGCCTCCATGGAGACGTTCGGAGAAGACAGGTTGGGACCCCACACTGTTTTACCCTCACCCTGTGTTGTCCGAGTAGTATTCTGCCCACGGGAGACCCAGTGTCTTCACACTGGGTACCATTCAGATTTGGGGGAAGGGGGGGGATGCGGCTGCAGATGAGATTTTTTTTAATTTTTTTTTACAAAAACACAAAGTATATTTTCCTAAAATTGTGCCATCCCTCTGAGATTTCTCCTTGAAATATATTGATTTATTACCAATTAAGCATTACCACTTCCTCTTTCAATGGGGTGTCAATAATGAATCAACTCCAATTATAGGGGCATGTAGCACTGACAAGGGGAGTGGAGGTCATCAATATCAGGCCGGCGGGGGTCCGACTCCCAGCACTCCTACCGATCATCTGATTGATGGGGCTGTAGTGCCCAGAAAAATAGCACAGAGCCACACAATGTGCAGTGGTCAAACAGGGTACTGCAGTTCTCTCTTCCATACACTTTAAATTTGCTGAAAACCCCTTAAATTAACAAAGGCATAAAAATGGCAGTTTTATTTATTTTTTTTAGAAGATAATTTTTTTTTGCATTTTCACTCCATCGCTCTTTGCCATATCCATATTAAAACTTATTTACCTCCTTGGCCACTTTCAGGGCTTGGTCGTAAAAGTTTGTTTCAAGCAGCCCAAATGAGTACATGCCTTTCACATAACTACAAGAGAGAACAGGAAAAATTACATTAAACCAAATAAGTCACCACTAGGGGGCGAGCTTGTGGCATGTGTTTTTAACACTCCACTAATTAATGTCTGCAGTGACCTCCCCCTAGTGGTGACTGAAGGAAGAGAACATTTTATAACATGCTGTGTGAAGGGGAGCAGGGGGTCAGTCTTGGGTACGTTCACTCATAGAGAAATTGCTGTGGTTTGCGGCATAGTATGGAGCATCTCTGAAAAGGATTGTTACATGTAATGCTGACGTACCTACTTAAAGGAGTATTCGGGGTCCAATATGGAAGAACCCGGGAGATGGAATCTCTCATTTGAGTTTTCTGTCCAAGGTAGAAGTAGGAATCATGGGCAAGTTTTACAGCCAGCAAGTCCAAGGGGTGATCCTGTAAGATCTGGTCCCACATGTCCGCCGCCTTTGGAATATTTCTAGATATAAAACAGAATATATATAATAATAAAAAAATTATACTCACCTCTCCTCAACCCACACCTTTTTCTCCAACTGTCTAATGGTCCTCCGATCTGCTCCTCTGTCTTCAATCCTCTCTTTCTAGGCCTCTGGCGCTGCTGTTCTTCAATAGGACCCATGCCATCAAGTGTGGCGCAGTTCACACTAATGACACGCGTCGCACCGTACGTGACAGTGCGGGGTCTAGTGAGAACTCTAATGACGTGTGTCACGTCCCACATGATGGCGGTAGCGAGAGTGAAGAAGAGTTCACAACTGAGAAACTCTCCAAACCTCCAGTCGAGACTTGTGGCTTTTGAAGACTTTCTGCTCCAAAAAACTCAGTGAAAAAAAAACAACAAAACTCAGTGTGAATACACCCTAAGGATATGTGCACACCACGTCTTTTTCAAGCAGACGACGTTTCAACAAAAATTTTCTCCCGAAGAGTCTTTTTCAGTTTGTTCTTTTATTTTAGCACATTTTCAAAGTTGTTTTTTTTCAAGGTTTTTTTTCAGCTTTGTTCCAGTGTTTTTTTATGTCTTTTTTTACTGGATTTTTTTTTTCACTTCATTGAACAATGAGGAAGATTCTAGCGTTTTCCTGGCGTCTTTTCAGCCTTCCCATTGACTTTTATTACAAAGTATATAGCCTCTTTCGAGCGGGAAGCTGCCTGAAAAATTATCCACTCACATTTTTTTTTTGGTGTCTTTGAGGGCTTAAAATCCACCTGAAAAAGACATGGTGTGCACATGCTTTTAGAGGCTTTTTTTTTAACCTAACACCTGCAGATACAATTCACACTAATTTTATTCAATGCAAATTGAGTTTTCCAGCTGATTTTAAGCAAATCTGAATTTCTAATATCCACTTTTAATACAATTTAAACTTTCATTGCATACCCAAGTCTTTAAAAGGGGTATTCCCATCTCAAAAATCCTATCACAATATGTAGTAGGTGTAATAAATAATTATTTTAGCAAATACCTCCAATTACAAATGTAGTATAGTTCTTCTGATAATCTATGTCGCTTACCCCATGTGCAGGGTATTGCAGTAGCTAGGTATCCATGGTTAAGACCACAACTGTCACTTTATGATTTGTTGTAACCATGGCAATGTCCTGCACATGGGGTAAGCAAGATAGCGAATCAGAAAAACTATACTACATTTCTAATTGAAGGTATTTGCTAATAGATTTATTACACCTACTACATATTGGCAGGGCCGGCATTAGGGAAGGGCAGACACTCCCTTGGGGGCCCCCGGTGGCTACAGCAGGAGCTTCACTGATCATAGCACTCATTATCAGTGAAGCATCCGATGTAGAGACTGGTTCAGGACCTGTAGTGACATCATGATCATTTGCTGAGACAGGAGCATCGGCCACTGAACTTCCCCCATCAGAGTGATAGAAACGCTCACTGGCCGGTGCTCCTGTCCTCCTGCACAGAGCCTGGGGAGAGGGAGCGCCAGAGACCGGCACCTACCCAGCTGAGCTGCCAGATAACTTCTCCTGTGTCCACCTGTGTGTTGTGCTGCCCCTGCCAGCCTCCTCCTGTCGACCTCCTCCTGCTAGCATCCTCCTGTCCCTGTCAGCCTCTTCCTGGGCCTCCTCCTGCCCCTGCCGGCCTCCTCCTGTTGGCCTCCTCCTGCCCCTGCCGGCCTCCTCCTGCCCCAGCCGGCCTCCTCCTGGGCCTCCTCCTGCCCCTGCCGGCCTCCTCCTGCCGGCCTCCTCCTGCCCCTGCCGGCCTCCTCCTGCCCCTGCCGGCCTCCTCCTGCCCCTGCCGGCCTCCTCTTGCCCCTGCCGGCCTCCTCCTGCCCCTGCCGGCCTCCTCCTGCCGGCCTCCTCCTGCCCCTGCCGGCCTCCTCCTGCCCCTGCCGGCCTCCTCCTGCCCCTGCCGGCAGTCGTAGCAGAGGAGAGGCAGGGAGGTGTCTGCTGTGAGTAGCAGAAGCTGCAGCTCATAGGGAGGACATCTTTATTCCCTTCAACATAAAGCAATGTGTGAATGTGAGGTGTGTGCGGTCTGTGAGAGATTACACGTGTACATGTGTGTATATAAGTGTGTATGTTTATGGTGGGGTATAGACACAGTGTGTGCGTGTGTGTGTAGCTTCCACCTTTATATCTCCCGGCGGTGCAGACGAGCGCTCATAGGTGTAAACCTGTCACCAATCGTCCATCGATGGAGCACAACGCTGCTCATTCATCGGTGATTGTTCTGCCATAAACAATCCAAACATCCTTGTTCCCAGCAGCACATCACTGGTGAACACTGCAGATCTGCTGCTGATAACATGATCCTGTATGGGGACAGAGTGATCTATTAGTGATTGTTCTGTCTGGTGTAAAGAGGCCGGGAACAAGGCTGATAAAACCGCAATGTTTCTGTGTGATGGTGCAATATGTCAGCATTTAGGGTCACACAATAAACTTTTGAATAGGGCCCCAGTTTGCCTAAAACCGTCCCTGCATATTGGGATAGGATCTTGAAGATGGGAATACCCCTTTAAGTCACAACGGGACCCTAAAGCACCCACCCTATGCACAGAGGTAACAGCATCAGTAAGGTTTACTCCGGGCTGATGCCGTTCTAACACTCCATTTTCCACATCGCACAAGAGCAGACACTGAATCAGCAGGGGCTGCGGCTAAATATATGATCAGACCCAAAAAAATTTGGACTGCAGCTTTAGATGTGAGTGGAGCATAAAAAAAAAAAAATTATAAAATAAATTAATAAAGTCATCATACCCTTTAGCAAAAGTCTCCAGGGCGGCTACATGTAATTTTTCCCTTTCGGTCAGGGGCTGAGTCTTGGCCAAATCTGACATTACTTTTAAGTCCCTCTCAAATTCCTTATCAAGCAGTGGTGACCGACCGGTGCCGATAAGATCCAAACCGTTAGAAATCACGTGTCCCATAACTAAAAGAGAAGAAAAAAAGTTATATATAGTATGTACAGTGCCTACAAGTAGTATTCAACCCCCTGCAGATTTAGCTGGTTTGATAAGATGCAAATAAGTTAGAGCCTTCAAACTGCAAACGAGAGTAGGTTTTATGAACAGAAGCATAAATCTTACAAACCAAAAAGTTATGTTGCTCAGTTGAATTTTATTAAATTTTAAACATAAAAGTGTGGGTCAATTATTATACAACCCCTATGTTTAATATTTTGTGGAATAACCCTTGTTTGCAATTACAGCTAATAATCGTCTTTTATAAGACCTGATCAGGCCGGCACAGGTCTGTGGAGTTATCTTGGCCCACTCCTCCATGCAGATCTTCTCCAAGTTATCTAGGTTCTTTGGGTGTCTCATGTGGACTTTATTCTTGAGCTCCTTCCACAAGTTTTCAATTGGGTTAAGGTCAGGAGACTGACTAGGCCACTCCAACACCTTGACTTTTTCCCTCTTGAACCAGGCCTTGGTTTTCTTGGCTGTGTGCTTTGGGTCGTTGTCTTGTTGGAAGATGAAATTACGACCCATCTTAAGATCCTTGATGGAGGAGCGGAGGTTCTTGGCCAAAATCTCCAGGTAGGCCGTGCTATCCATCTTCCCATAGATGCGGACCAGATGGGCAGGCCCCTTGGCAGAGAAACAGCCCCACAGCATGATGCTGCCACCACCATGCTTGACTGTAGGGATGGTATTCTTGGGGTCGTATGCAGTGCCATCCAGTCTCCAAACGTCACGTGTGTGGTTGGCACCAAAGATCTCGATCTTGGTCTCATCAGACCATAGAACCTTGAACCAGTCTGTCTCAGAGTCCTCCAAGTGATCATGAGCAAACTGTAGACGAGCCTTGACATGACGCTTTGAAAGTAAAGGTACCTTACGGGCTCGTCTGGAACGGAGACCATTGCGGTGGAGTACGTTACTTATGGTATTGACTGAAACCAATGTCCCCACTGCCATGAGATCTTCCCAGAGCTCCTTCCTTGTTGTCCTTGAGTTAGCCTTGACTCTTCGGACAAGCCTGGCCTCGGCACGGGAGGACACTTTCAAAGGCTGTCCAGGCCGTGGAAGGCTAACAGTAGTTCCATAAGCCTTCCACTTACGGATGATGCTCCTAACAGTGGAGACAGGTAGGCCCAACTCCTTGGAAAGGGTTTTGTACCCCTTGCCAGCCTTGTGACCCTCCACAATCTTGTCTCTGATGGCCTTGGAATGCTCCTTTGTCTTTCCCATGTTGACCATGTCTGAGTGCTGTTCACAAGTTTGGGGAGGGTCTTAAATAGTCAGAAAAGGCTGACAAAAGAGATCTTTAATCCACACATGTGAAGCTCATTATTCTTGGTGCCTGAACTACTTCTTAATACTTTAGGGGGACCAAACAGAATTCTTGTGGTTTGAGGGGTTGAATAATAAATGACACACTGAATTAACTTTTAACGTTTTAAAAAAAAAAAAAAAAATTTGCTGCAGTGCATTTCCCACTTCCAGGCTGATCTACAGTACAAATGTCACAATGCCAAGTTAATTCCGCATGTGTCAACCAGCTAAATCTGCAGGGGGTTGCATACTACTTGTAGGCACTGTATATAAATGAATGAATAAAAATGAAAAAATAAATATATATATATATATATATATATATATATATATATATATATATATATATATATATATATATATATATATATATATATATATATATATATATATATATAATCGTCTTATCCCGTCTGTCTGTCTGTCCTGGAAATCCCACGTCGCTCATTGGTCCGGCAGCAGCCAATCAGCGCCAGGGGATTTCTGAAAAAAGATGGCGGCCGTTAGCGGCTCATCTGCGGGACGGAGATGCAGCCGGGAGATGACCGGCACGAGGCACTCATCTCCCGGCCGGTAGCAGCAGAAGGACCTCGACCGCCAGCGCCGCTGACCTCCATGCGGAAGGGAGGACCGGGGAGCGGCGCTGCAGGTCGGGATACTTCTGCTGCGAGCAGTCGCTCATCTCCCGGCTTCTCGCAGTGGAAGTAGCCGCACAGGCAGCGGCGCTCCCTGGTCCTCACCAATACGATTCGCTGATTGGTTGCGGGCGCGTAGAGCGCGACCAATCAGTGATCTTGGCGCTAAAGTTAAACACTGCTCTGCTGATTGCGCCCGGTCGGCAGTATACATATTCTAGAATACCCGATGCATTAGAATCGGGCCACCATCTAGTATATATATATATTTTTTTTTTACATATATATATATATATATATATATATATATATATATATATATATATACATACATATATATACACACACAATATTTTTTTTTTCTTTAAAGAGGAAGAATAGTCGCCATCGCTGAAATACGTACAGAAATTACTGCAGTCATCCAGCTTTCCCAAATCCCTGATTTCCAGTGCACAGGCTGCGGAAAGTTGATTGACAACCTTAAAATGAATGTCGGGCACATACCAAAATTTGGATCCGCTGCTTTAATTTTCTGCAGGCAGCCTTCAATTCCTCCCATTGTTTCGTCATTCGTCCATTTAACATACTATGTATAAAAAATATATATATAAATAAGACCATTATCAACAAGACCAAATCATAAAATAGACCCTTATGAATTTAGTTCTATGCAGCTATTATCTCTGTTATCAGTCATTTACAGTACATTCAAAGGAGCACCTGCTTGCTATACATGTCAGAAACGTTCACCGATTTCATTGACTGTCTAATGTGCATGGGAGGACACCATATTCTCCCCAGATGTAAGAGGAAAGAAGGATCGGACATGTTGAAATTCAACATGCCCGATCCTTTGGGAGATAATATCAGCTGCACTGATTTGTAGCTTGTAAAAAAAAAAGTGTATTGCCCCTTTAATTGTTCAAAAAAAATGGCCACCGTGGATATTGTTTACAGGGAGGAATTTTGGCAGCGAGGCCGCCATCAGCTGACAGGATTGTGATTGCTCTGGGCATCTGAACACGGGACTAGGAAATATAATCTACAAGGGGGAAAGGGGAACTCAGTCAGCATTCCCAGGCTTTAGGAAGGGAGCGGATGCCATTAAGGGGTACTCTACCCAGAAATATAAACATGGGTTATCATGGCAGTGAGCACAGATGTTGCATCCGGGCCCGGGTGCTGGAGGTGTCCCAAAGGCCACATAAGAAGACACCAGTGGTGTAAAAGGCACAGGGTAGATAAGGACCCAGTTATCAGTTTAAGACCTACAAGTTCGGCCCTGGAATCTGAGACACACTGGTTGCTAGGGACCTACAGCCTGACAACACCCTATAAATGCTGTGGTTGATGTCGACCATAGCATTTATAGGGCGTTGTCTGGTTGCTAAGGACCTACTGCCTGATAACGTCCTATAAATGCTGTGGTTGATGTCGACCACAGTATTCATAGGGCATTGTCTGGTTGCTAAGGACCTATTGCCTGACAACACCCTATAAATGCTGTGGTTGATGTCGACCACAGCATTTATAGTGCGTTGTCAGGCAGAAGGACCTTAGCGACCAGACAATGCCCTATGAATACTGTGGTCGACATCAACCACAGCATTTATAGGGCGTTGTCAGGCAGAAGGACCTTAGCGACCAGTCTGTGCATCCCAAAAGCTGGGCTAAGCTTGGTTCAGTTGAAATACAGATGGTCACAAAATAGAGTAGTGTCTCGGCTACAGATGATAAGCATCACAGCGTGTGGCCTCATTGAGACGTCCATTTTTCAGGGACAGTCCATGTACCTATTATGGTCTATGGGGCTGTTCACATTTCCAAGTTCCTTTGCAAAAAAAGTGTCCGCAAAAACCCCCGAAAATATAAAATTCGAGACGTGTCCGTTTTCGATCCAAGTCGTGGATCACTCATTTAGTCAAATCAATGGGTCTGTGAAAAAAAATAGACGCCATCTGTTTTTTTTTTTTCTTAATTTTTACTATTAAATGGGTCAGACAAGCTGGGATTTATTTTTTTTTTGCATACAAGAAAAAAAAATGTACAGCATTCACATATCCTAAACCTTATTCAGAAGTCCATTCTTTTTTTTTGTGTATGAAAAAAAACAAACAAGAGAGGCTAGATCTAATTTTCTTATATTTTTGCTTGATGATTTTTTAAAAATTAAAAGGGGTATTCCCATCTCCAAGATCCTATCCCAATATATAGGAGGTGTAATAATAATAATAATATTAGCAAATACCCCCAAATTAGAAATGTTGTATAGTTCTTCTGATTAGCTATATCACTTACCCCATGTGCAGGGTATTGCAGTATCCATATAGTGACAGTTCGTTAGCTATTTGCTAGTGGACGTAGCTATTGACACCTAAGCTACTGCAATGCCCTGCACATGGGGGGAAATGCCATAGTGAATCAGAAGAACTATACTACATTTTTAATTGGAGGTATTGGCTAATATTTTTCATTATTACACTTACTACATATTGCGATAGGATCTTGGAGATGGGAATACCTCTTTAAGCAGTAAAAAAAAAAAAGCGGTGCTGGGATGATACATGGATGGTGTCCGTTTACTGTTCTTTTTATTTATTTATTTTTAATGAACCCATTGATTTGAATGGGTCGAGTTTGATCCATGACACAAACATCCGCAATGATATTTTGTAGACATTAATTGGCTATAATGGGTACTTATATATATACTAGATGGTGGCCTGATTCTAACACATCGGGTATTCTAGAATATGTATGCGGCCGACCGGGCACAATCAGCAGAGCGGTGTAAAAATTTGGCGCCAATATCGTTGATTGGTCGTGGCCGGCCACCGTGACAAATCAGTAAAGCGGTGTTTAAATTTGGCTCCAATAATGCTGATTATTCGCGGCTGGCAACCGCGACCAATCAGCAGAGCGTTGTTTAAATTTGGCACCAAAATCGCTGATTGGTCGCTATGGCCAGCCGCGACCAATCAGCAGAGCGGGGTTTAAATTTGGCGCCAATAATGCTGATTAGTCGCGGACGGCCACCGCGACCAATCAGCAGAGTGGTGTTTAAATTTGACGCCCATATCGCTGATTGGTCACGGCCGGCGGCCGCAACCAATCAGCGTCGTATTAGTGAGGACCGGGGAGTAGCGCTGCCTTTGCAGGTACTTCCACTGCGAGCAGCTGAGAGATGAGCGGCTGCTCGCAGCAGAAGCATCCCGACCGGCGGCGCCGCTCCTCGGACCTCCGTTCACACTTGCCGTCGGGAGATCAGAGCGTTGTTTAAAATTAGCGCCAATCTCGCTGATTGGTCGCGGTCGGCCGCAACCAATCATCAGAGCGTGGTTTAAATTTGGCGCCAATCTCGCTCATTGGTCGCGGTCGGCTGGTGGCCGCAACCAATCAGCTGAGCGTGGTTTAAATTTGGCGCCAATCTCGCTGATTGGTCGCGGTCGGCTGGTGGCCGCAACCAATCAGCTGAGCGTTGTTTAAATTTGGCGCCAATCTCGCTGATTGGTCGCGGTCGGCTGGTGGCCGCAACCAATCAGCTGAGCGTTGTTTAAATTTGGCGCCAATCTCGCTGATTGGTCGTGGTCGGCTGTGGCCGCAACCAGTCAGCTGAGCGTTGTTTACATTTGGCGCCAATCTCGCTGAATGGTCGCGGCCGGCGACCGCGACCAATCAGCAGAGCGGGGTTTACATTTGGCGCCAAAATTGCTGATTGTTCGCACCCGGCGGACGCACCAATCAGCAGAGCGGGGTTTAAATTTGGCACAAGAAACGCAGATTGGTCGCGGCCGGTGGTTGCGACCAATCAGCAGACTGAGGTTTAAATTTGGCGCCAATACTGCTGATTGGTCACGGCCGACAACCGCGATCAATCAGCAGAGCGTTGCTTAAATTTGGCGCCAATCTCGCTGATTGAACGCGTCTGGAGTCCGCGACCAATCAGCAGAGCGTTGTTTAAATTTGGCGCCAAGCTCGCTGATTGAACGCGTCTGGTGTCCGCGACCAATCAGCAGGCCCGATTCTAATGCATCGGGTATTCTAGAATATGTATGCGGCCGACCGGGCGCAATCAGCAGAGCCGTGTTTAAATTTTGTGCCAAAATCGCTGATTGGTCGAGGCCGTCAACCGTGACCAATCAGCAAAGCGGTGTTAAAATTTGGCGCCTATATCGCAGATTGGTCACGGCCGGCGGTCGCGACTAATCAGCAGAGCGGGGTTTAAATTTGGCGCCAATAATGCTGATTGGTCGCGGCCAGCGAACGTGACCAATCAGCAGAGCGGTATTTAAATTTGGCGCCAATAATGGTGATTGGTCACGGCCGCGACCAATCAGCAGAGCGGTGTTTAAATTTGGCACTAATAATGCTGATTATTCGCGACCAATCAGCGAAGCGGTGTTTAAATTTGGCGCCAATATGGCTGATTGGTCACGGCCGGTGACCGCGACCTGCCAGCAGAGCGTTGTTTAAATTTGGCACAAAAAATGCAGATTGGTCGCGGCAGGTGGTTGCGACCAATCAGCAGAGCGTTGTTTAAATTTGGCACAAAAAACGCAGATTGGTCGCGGCAGGTGGTTGCGACCAATCAGCAGAGCGTTGTTTAAATTTGGCACAAAAAACGCAGATTGGTCGCGGCAGGTGGTTGCGACCAATCAGCAGAGCGGTGTTTAATTTTTGCGCCAATACTGCTGATTGGACGCATCTGGCGTCCGCGACCAATCAGCAGAGCGTTGTTTAAATTTGGCGCCAAGCTCGCTGATTGGACGCGTCTGGCGTCCGCGACCAATTAGCACAGCAGTGTTTAAATGTGGCGGCAAGATCGGTGATTTGGGCGCCACATTTAAATAGCGGCCACGACCAATCGGTGATTGGTCGCGGGCAGCGGCCGCGACCAATCAGCAGAGCGGTGTTTAACTATAGCGCTAAGATCACTGATTGGTCGCGTGCGGAGAGCGCGACCAATCAGCGAATCGTATTGGTGAGGAGCGGGGAGCGGAATCATATTAGTGAGGACCGGGGAGCGCCGCTGCCTGTGCGGCTACTTCTGCTGCGAGAAGCCGGGACATGAGCGACTGCTCGCAGCAGAAGTATCCCGACCCGCAGCGCCACTCCCTGGTCCTCCCTTCACACCCTAGCCGCTGATGTCCCCACAGTATCCGCATGGTGTTACAAAGGTCCGGACATTTGTGTTAAAAATCGCTGATTGGCCGCTGGCGCTGCCCGCGACCAATCACCGATTTGGGCGCCAAATTTAAATATCGGCCGCGACCAATCACCGATCTTGCAGAAACATTTAAACACCACTGTGCTGATTGGTCGCCGACGCTGGGCGCGACCAATCACCGATTTTGGCGCCACATTTAAATAACGTCTGCGAACAATCAGCACAGCAGTGTTTAAATGTGGAGCCAAGATCAGTGATTGGTCGCGGCCGATATTTAAATTTGGCGCCCAAATCGGTGATTGGTCGCGGGCAGCGCCAGCGACCAATCAGCGATTTTTAACACAAACGTCCGGACCTTTGTAACACCATGCGGATACTGTGGGGACATCAGCGGCTAGGGTGTGAAGGGAGGACCGGGGAGCGGCTCTGCGGGTCGGGATACTTCTGCTCCGAGCGCCCGCTCATGTCCCGGGTTCTCGCAGCGGAAGTATCCGCACAGGCAGCGCCGCTGACATCCATGCGGCTAGGGTGTGAAGGGAGGACCGGGGAGCGGCGCTGACATCCAATTGGTCGCGGCCGCTATTTAAATGTGCCGCACAAATTGGTGATTGGTCGCGGTCTTGGCCCGCGACCAATCACTGATCTTGCCGCCAAAGTTAATCACGACTGTGCTGATTGGTCGCGGACGCTGATGAGCCGCTAACAGCCGCCATCTTTTTTCAGAAATTCCACGGCGCTGATTGGCCGCTGCCGGACCAATGAGCGACGCGGGATTTCCTGGACAGACAGACAGACGGGATAAGACAATTATATAGTAGATAAAAAAACACAACAAAAAAACAGAATTAGAACTAAACAAAAAAGGCACATATCTCTGGAACCATATGACGAATTAAAAAAAAAAAAAGAAAACAAAAAAAACCCCCTGAACAATGAACAATCTAGGGAGCAGTGGGAATATAATAAGAGTGAATATTGGACACTTTTGGTGACAGGTCCCCTTTAAATGATAAAATTCTGTCTGCCTACAACCACCACTAGTGGGAGCTAACTGCATATGGAATTATATAACTCTCATTGAACTCAATACAAGCTGTATACATGCATAAACCTTAAGCTCCCCCTAGTGGTGTCCGTGACAAAACAGAAAGTTAAATATTTTCAGAAAATCAATAAAAAAAAAAATGTAAAAAATTATAGACATGTCATATTCATATTAATTCTGCATTAACCAATCCCCTGCTGGGTAACACACTTGGTACAATCTATTAAAAGTAGTGGGGGAAGGGAATTGACAACAGTTCTGAACACATTTTTGGCTCAGGGGTTAATAATTTAGTTACTGCAATACTAATAGCTCTGATACTGCCCCCTATGTGGAAGAATATAGAACTAAACGATTAAATGTCCATATCTGCCTGGAACTGCACTTTAAGCAATAAAAATCTACTGAACAACCAGAGCAATCTATTTTTATGAGGTCGCTTCTTCATAAGGACAATTTACAGAGTCAGCACAGCTGTTATCAAACTATTTCTTAAAATGACAACGGACCAGAGGTCACCCATTTGGGCCGGGGGGGGGGGGGGGGGGTTCTTTGATTACCGGTCAGAGGTGGCAATAATACACTATATGCAGAGCTGGAGGCCCGATGCAGCGGGATCATGAGTTACCTGATATAAGGTGGCATCAAACAGTTTACAAGCTTCATCGCTAGTAGTGGAAAGGGTCATCCCCACATCCTGCCAGGCCTGTAAATCATAAGCAAATAATGCTATCAGAAAGTCTAAAGGTAGGATAGACAGGGGGTATGGTATAAAGAAGGGGCACAGCCTAGAGAGGGGGACACACTGAAGATGGTGACAGACTGGAAGGGGCAACGTGAGGGGCAGTATGGAGATATGGACAACGTGGGAGGAAACAGTGGAAAGTAGACACTGTGGAGGTTATGGTTCATGAGGGCGGCCAGTGCGGAGGTTATGGTTCACGAGGGCGGCCAGTGCGGAGGTTATGGTTCACGAGGGCGGCCAGTGCGGAGGTTATGGTTCACGAGGGCGGCCAGTGCGGAGGTTATGGTTCACAAGGGCGGCCAGTGCGGAGGTTATGGTTCACAAGGGCGGCCAGTGCGGAGGTTATGGTTCACGAGGGCGGCCAGTGCAGAGGTTATGGTTCATCTAAGGCTTTAAGAGACCACCTAACCGGATAAAATCCCCCATTTCTCAACTTTTGGCAGCCTTAAAAGGAGGTTATGGTTTAGAAGGGCGGCCAGTGGGGAGGCTACGGTTTATAAGGGCGGCCAGTGTGGAGGTTATGGTTCATAAGGGCGGCCAGTGGGGAGGCTATGGTTCATAAGGGTGGCCAGTGGGGAGGCTATGGTTCATAAGGGTGGCCAGTGGGGAGGCTATGGTTCATAAGGGTGGCCAGTGGGGAGGCTATGGTTCATAAGGGTGGCCAGTGTGGAGGTTATGGTTCATAAGGGTGGCAAGTGCGGAGGTTATGGTTCACTTGGGCGGCCAGTGCGGAGGTTATGGTTCACTTGGGCGGCCAGTGCGGAGGTTATGGTTCACTTGGGCGGCCAGTGCGGAGGTTATAGTTCACGAGGGCGGCCAGTGCGGAGTTTATAGTTCACGAGGGCGGCCAGTGCGGAGTTTATAGTTCACGAGGGCGGCCAGTGCGGAGTTTATAGTTCACGAGGGCGGCCAGTGCGGAGTTTATAGTTCAAGAGGGCGGCCAGTGCGGAGGTTATAGTTCACGAGGGCGGCCAGTGCGGAGGTTATAGTTCACGAGGGCGGCCAGTGCGGAGGTTATAGTTCACGAGGGCGGCCAGTGCGGAGGTTATGGTTCATATAAGGCGTTAAGAGACCACCTAACCGGATAAAGCCCCCAATTTCCCAACTTTTGGCAGCCTTAAAAGAAGGCAAACATTGGAGTTAGTTGCAGATTTTTTGGGTTTTGGCAAGAATTAGAGAGGATTGTGTAACACATGGCGGCTCGTAATTACAGCCGTGAGACATCTGGCAGAAGACGCTGAATTTCAGGGTATAGAACAAAAAAGTAAGTTCAATTCCTTGGTGCCACCTATAGAGTAAGGGGGCACGGTGGTGCCAGCCAGGCGGGTATGGACTCACCTTACAATCCTTCAGACAGACAGGTGCCATACTGATTCCTACTCACTGGGATTGTGAAGAGCGCTCAGTGCTGCAGATCATCTGCTTGTGCTGCACTAAAGCCTTCCCCCACACTAGGAGGAGACCTGCACACAGGAAGAGGAAGCAGGGCCATAGTACAGTATGTGATGAGTGTGGATGCACCATACATTGCTATACATTGGGTAGATTGTGCTTGCATTGATGTAGCAGAGCTGAATCGGTTGTATTGTTTGTGTCAGGGATATTACTCGCTCTGCAGTCCTAGGTAAAAGCCTTGATAGCAAATCCGCACACCAGTGATGTCCTGGCAAATTCATCCAGCCCTGCTACATCTGCGTGTCCTGTGTTTTAACCCCTTCCTCTCTGTCACTTTTTTTAAGGCTATGTTCCCACGATGAGCTTTTGACACTGTTGAATTCCTGCGCCTATTATTTAAATTAGGTTACTTTTTTATTGCGTTTTTGTGTGTGGTTTTTATTGCTTTTTTTTTGTGCGTTTTTGTGTGTGGTTTTTATTGCTTTTTTTTGTGCGTTTTTGTGTGCGGTTTTATTGCGTTTTTTTGTGCGTTTATTGCATTTTTGTGTGCGTTTTTTTAATTGCTTTTTTTATTGTGTTTTTGTGTGTGTTTTTTTATTGCGTTTTTGTGTGCGGGTTTTTTATTGCATTTTTGTGCGTTTTTTTATTGCGTTTTATTGTGCATTTTTTATTGCATTTATTATTGCATTTTTGTGTGGTTTTTTTACCTTACGTTTTAATTATTTTTATATATTTTATTGGTTTAAAAGAAAAAAACTAAAATAAATAAAAAAAAATTGGTTTGACTCCTTATTTTCTGAGCCCTGTAATGCCCCCCCCCCCCCCCCTTGATGGAGCCGTGCGAGGGTTTGTTTTTTGGTGATCATTGATACCGGTTTGGGTTACATACGACGTTTCGTTTGCTTTTTTTCACTGCGTTTTTGTGCGTTTTTTTTTTAACATGCATTTTAATTATTTTTAGATATTTTGTTGTTTAAGGAAAAAAAATCTGAACTTTTGTAACAAAAAAAAAAAAAATAATTTGGCTTGACTCCCCATTTTCTGAGCCCTGTAACGTCTCACCCGCACCTTGATGGAGCTGTGTGAGGGTTTTCTGTTTGGTACTTGATACCAGTTTTGGTTGCTTTTTATGGCATTTTTTTGTTGTGGGAGATGCAGCAGCTAAAACCCCCCCCCCCCCAAAAAAAACGCCTTTTTTCCGTTACGGCATTGTTCTTTATGGGTTAGTTCATTTTAGATTTTTATCTCACGTGACAATACCAAATAAGCTTATTATATTTTTTTTTTTTAGATTTTTATTTTCAGATTGGGAAAATTGGGCGATTCCAACTTCTTCTTTTTCATATCTTTTGAAAGTGTTATGTAAAGGGGTATTCCCATCTCCAAGATCCTATCCCAATATCTAGTAAGTGTAATAATATTAATATTAGCAAATTCCTCCAATTAGAAATGTAGTATAGTTCTAGTGATTTGCTTAACCCTATGTTCTTCTGATTAGCTATGTCACTTACCCCATGTGCAGGGCATTGTAGTAGCTTAATATCCATGGTTACAACCACTATTATAGTGACCGTTAGTTAGCTGTTAGTGGTAGTAACCATGGATATCTAAACTACTGCAATGCCCTGCACATGGGGTAAGCGACATAGCTAATCAGAAAAACTATACTACATTTCTAATTGGACGTATTTGCTAATATTAATATTATTACACCTACTACATATTGGGATAGGAGCTTGGAGATGGGAACACCCCTTTAACTATATATCTAATTTCCGACCAGTGACATATGCAGTTGATAGCGACACAACGGTACATTATACGACATACATAGTATTACACACTTCGTTACAAACTACTATCTGTTGATCAATGCATTTTCTATTTCCAGATGGACCTTGATGAATCCCAAAATCCAAAAGGAATATTTGAATGTCAGCTCTGCAGGTTATCTGTCCCATATTCTTACTTTGGCCAGAAACCACCGTATACACAATCCATCATGTAAGTAAACGTAACCTTCATGTTACCTGGAAACCATCAACAAGCAGGCTATTTGCTTCTTTACAGTTATTATGGCTTTTCTTTTGTTATTTTAGAGAGTCTGACTGTCCAAAACGGTCCCAAATAAGGTTAGATAGAGCTGCAACTTGAAATGGTGTAATTCCTTTCTTCACCTGTGGGAGTGCTGCAGGGAAACCACCCTGTTAATACCTGATTCACACACAGCTGATTGAAATCAGCTTATAAAGTGTTACCAACCCCTTTAAGTGAATCATAGGCCAACGCATTTTTATATTATATATCCTATGTGTGCAATATAAGCGGTGATTTCCCATTTTGTTACAGCCTCCTGGAAGAATGCTATGTTATGAGGGATCCCTTCATGCCGGACAAAGAGAAGTTCCTGATTCTGGGCTCCCCCTGCAGTCTGTGTACGCGGGTGGTCTGTGTCGGCACGGTAAAGAATTGTGCTATTTACAGCTATACAAAAGGACAATAGCACCATAGAAGTGACAAGAACTATAGGCCTCAGTTATCAAAACTGTCTACAAGGAAAACTGTTGCCCATAGCAACCAATCACAGCTCAGCTTTCATCTTTTAAACAGCTCAGGTGAAATGAAAGCTGCTCTGTGATTGGTTGCTATGGGCAACACCGACAGGGTAACCTGTTGTGGTTGAGAAGATGTGCATATATATATATATATATATATATATATATATATACACAGTACAGACCAAAAGTTTGGACACACCTTTTCATTTAAAGATTTTTCTGTATTTCCATGATTTTGAAAATTGTACATTCACACTGAAGGCATCAAAACTATGAATTAACAGATGTGGAATTATATACTTAACAAAAAAGTGTGAAACAACTGAAAATATGTCTTATATTCTAGGTTCTTCAAAGTAGCCACCTTTTGCTTTGATGACTGCTTTGCACACTCATGGCATTCTCTTGATGAGCTTCAAGAGGTAGTCACCGGAAATGGTCTTCCAACAATCTTGAAGGAGTTCCCAGAGATGCTTAGCACTTGTTGGCCCTTTTGCCTTCACTCTGCGGTCCAGCTCACCCCAAACCATCTCGATTGGGTTCAGGTCTGGTGACTGTGGAGGCCAGGTCATCTGGCGTAGCACCCCATCACTCTCCTTCTTGGTCAAATAGCCCTTACACAGCCTGGAGGTGTGTTTGGGGTCATTGTCCTGTTGAAAAATAAATGATGGTCCAACTAAACGCAAACCGGATGGAATAGCACGCCGCTGCAAGATGCTGTGGTAGCCATGCTGGTTCAGTATGCCTTCAATTTTGAATAAATCCCCAACAGTGTCACCAGCAAAGCACCCCCACACCATCACACCTCCTCCTCCATGCTTCACGGTGGGAACCAGGCATGTAGGGTCCATCCGTTCACCTTTTCTGCGTCGCACAAAGACACGGTGGTTGGAACCAAAGATCTCAAATTTGGACTCATCAGACCAAAGCACAGATTTCCACTGGTCTAATGTCCATTCCTTGTGTTCTTTAGCCCAAACAAGTCTCTTTTGCTTGTTGCCTGTCCTTAGCAGTGGTTTCCTAGCAGCTATTTTACCATGAAGGCCTGCTGCACAAAGTCTCCTCTTAACAGTTGTTGTAGAGATGTGTCTGCTGCTAGAACTCTGTGTGGCATTGACCTGGTCTCTAATCTGAGCTGCTGTTAACCTGCGATTTCTGAGGCTGGTGACTCGGATAAACTTATCCTCAGAAGCAGAGGTGACTCTTGGTCTTCCTTTCCTGGGGCGGTCCTCATGTGAGCCAGTTTCTTTGTAGCGCTTGATGGTTTTTGCAACTGCACTTGGGGACACTCGTTTTTCTTTACTTAGCTGCTTTTTTCTTGCCATAATACAAATTCTAACAGTCTATTCAGTAGGACTATCACCTGTGTATCCACCAGACTTCTGCACAACACAACTGATGGTCCCAACCCCATTTATAAGGCAAGAAATCCCACTTATTAAACCTGACAGGGCACACCTGTGAAGTGAAAACCATTTCCGGTGACTACCTCTTGAAACTCATCAAGAGAATGCCAAGAGTGTGCAAAGCAGTCATCAAAGCAAAAAGTGGCTACTTTGAAGAACCTAGAATATAAGACATATTTTCAGTTGTTTCACACTTTTTTGTTAAATATATAATTCCACATGTGTTAATTCATAGCTTTGATGCCTTCAGTGTGAATGTACAATTTTCATAGTCATGAAAATACAGAAAAATCTTTAAATGAGAAGGTGTGTCCAAACTTTTGGTTTGTACTGTAATATATATATATATATACTGCTCAAAAAATTAAGGGAACACTCCAATAACACATCCTAGATCTGAATGAATGAAATATTCTCATTGAATACTGTGTTCTGTACAAAGTTGAATGTGCTGACAACAAAATCACACAAAAATCATCAATGGAAATCAAATTTATTAACCAATGGAGGCCTGGATTTGGAGTCACCGCCAAAATTAAAGTGGAGAAACACACTACAGGCTGATCCAACTTTGATGTAATGTCCTTAAAACAAGTCAAAATGAGGCTCAGTATTGTGTGGCCTCCACGTGCCTGTATGACCTCCCTACAACGCCTGGGCATGCTCCTGATGAGGTTGTGGATGGTCTCCTGTGGGATCTCCTCCCAGACCTGGACTAAAGCATCCGCCAACTCCTGGACAGTCTGTGGTGCAACATGACATTGGTGGATGGAGCGAGACATGATGTCCCAGATGTGCTCAATCGGATTCAGGTGTGGGGAACGGGCGGGCCAGTCCATAGCTTCAATGGCTTCATCTTGCAGGACCTGCTGACACACTCCAGCCACATGAGGTCTGGCATTGTCCTGCATTAGGAGGAACCCAGGGCCAACCGCACCAGCATATGGTCTCACAAGGGGTCTGAGGATCTCATCTCAGTACCTAATGGCAATCAGGCTAGCTCTGGCGAGCACATGGAGGGCTGTGCGGCCCTCCAAAGAAATGCCACCCCACACCATTACTGACCCACTGCCAAACCGGTCATGCTGAAGGATGTTGCAGGCAGCAGATCGCTCTCCACGGCGTCTCCAGACTCTGTCACGTCTGTCACATGTGCTCAGTGTGAACCTGCTTTCCTCTGTGAAGAGCACAGGGCGCCAGTGGCGACTTTGCCAATCCTGGTGTTCTGTGGCAAATGCCAAGCGTCCTGCACGGTGTTGGGCTGTGAGCACAACCCCCATTTGTGGATGTCGGGCCCTCATACCACCCTCATGGAGTCGATTTCTATCCGTTTGTGCAGACACATGCACATTTGTGGCCTGCTGGAGGTCATTTTGCAGGGCTCTGTCAGTGCTCCTCCTGTTCCTCCTTGCACAAAGGCGGAGGTAGCGGTCCTGCTGCTGGGTTGTTGCCCTCCTATCTAAAGTCGATCGCAGCATTGCGGGGGCAAGGGGAGGTGATCGGGACACTCACCTCTCATGCCGGCCTCCAGCGCTGTCTGCCACGACTTCCCGGATGTTGCCATGATGACCCGATGGTTAGGGTTGTGCCAGGGTTAGGGTTGTGCTTGGGCTTGGGCTAGGGTTATGGCTAGGGTTAGGGTTGGGGTTAGGTTTTGGGCTAGGGTTGGGGTTGTGCTAGGGTTAGGGTTGTGCTAGGGTTGTGCTAGGGTTAGGGTTGTGGTTGGGCTAGGGTTAGGGTTGGGTTACGGTTGGGGCTAGTGTTGGGATTTTTTTTCAAAAGTAAAAAAAAAAAGATGACGATATGGCGACCAGTGTTGAGTGCAAGTGCTCGGTAATTGAGTTTGCATCGGGTGCTCGGGTATGCACTGAGTATCGCGGGTGCTCGAGTGACATGTTCGAGTTTCCGCCCCTCGTGGGGATTTCCTGCCATGCACGAGCGATCCCCGCATGTTTTTTTTGGGTGTCTAATAACTGTGAAACATGCGGGCGGGGACTCGAGCACGCGCGATTCATGGTGCATACCCGAGTACCCGATGCAAACTCAAGTAGCGAGCACTTGCGCTCAAGACTAATGACAACTTATTCAATATGATGACCTAATGTTATCAAATTGGGCAAGGGTTGGGGTTAGAGTTGTGGTTGGGCTAGGGTTAGGGCTGTGCTAGGGTTAGGGTTGTGCTAGGGTTAGGGTTGGGCTAGTGTTAGGGTTGGGCTAGTGTTAGGGTTGGGCTAGGGTTAGGGTTGGGCTAGGGTTAGGGTTGGGCTAGGGTTAGGGTTGTGGTTAGGATTGGGGCTAGGGTTAGGGCTAGGGTTGCGCTAGGGTTAGGGTTTTGCTAGGGTTAGGGTTGTGGTTAGGGTTGGGGCTAGTTTTGTGGTTAGGGTTGGGGCTAGGGTTAGGGTTGGGGCTAGGGTTAGGGTTGGGGCTAGGGTTAGGGTTGGGGCTAGGGTTAGGGTTGTGCTAGGGTTAGGGTTGTGTTTAGGGTTAGGGTTGTGTTTAGGGTTAGGGTTGTGTTTAGGGTTGTGGTTGGGCTAGGGTTAGGGTTGGGGCTAGGGTTAGGGTTGGGGTTAGGGTTGGGGCTAGGGTTAGGCTTAGAGTTGGGATTTTTTTCAAAAGTAAAAAAAAAAAAAAAAAAAAGATGACGATATGGCGACTAGTGTTGAGTGCAAGTGCTCGCTAATTGAG
This sequence comes from Phyllobates terribilis, assembly GCF_046119375.1. Classification (NCBI taxonomy): domain Eukaryota; kingdom Metazoa; phylum Chordata; class Amphibia; order Anura; family Dendrobatidae; genus Phyllobates; species Phyllobates terribilis. Next base: position 161,982,900 of record NW_027362770.1, read on the forward strand.
TTTGCATCGAGTGCTCGGGTATGCACTGAGTATCTCGGGTGCTTGAGTGACATGTTCGAGTTTCCGCCCCTCGAGGGGATTTCCTGCCATGCACGAGCGATCCCCGCATGTCATTCGAGCACCCATGATACATGGTGCATACCAGAGTACCCGATGCAAACTCAAGTAGCGAGCACTTGCGCTCAAGACTAATGACAACTTATTCAATATGATGACCTAATGTTATCAAATTCTGTCGTACCTCTGGGTTCAAAATGTTCACTATACCCCTTGATAAAATCTTTGAGAGGTGTAGTTTCCAAAATGGGGTCACTTGTGGGGGGTTTCCACTATTTAGGCACATCAGGGGCTCTCCAAACGCGACATGGCGTCCGATCTCGATTTCAGCCAATTTTGCGTTCAAAAAGTCACACAGTGCTCCTTCCCTTCTTTACTCTGCCATGCGCCCAAACACTGTATTTTCCCCACATATGGGGTATCGGCGTGCTCAGGAGGAATTGCACAAGAAATTGCATGGTGCAATTTCTCCTGTTACCCTTACGAAAATGCAAAATTGGGGGCTGAAAAACATTTTTGTTGCAAAAATGTGAATTTTATTTTTACGGCTCAAGATTATAAACTTCTGTGAAGCACCTGGGGGTTCAAGGTGCTCACCACACATCCAGATAAGTTCCCTGAGGGGTCTAGTTTCCAAAATGGTGTCACTTGTGGGGGCTTTCCACTGTTTAGGCAAATCAGGGGTTACTCACAAACAGGGCCGGCGTCAGCACCCGGCGCACCCGGGCAAATGCCGGGGCCCTGAGCACACAGAGGGGCCCACTGGCGGTTGCGCACCGCGCTGGGCTATGGGCGGAGGAGAGCGGTGTCAGCGCCTGCCCTTCTCTGCCGCTTGCTCAGGGCCCCGGCAGCCGGATACTTACCTCTCCCCATGCCTCCGCAGATCCGCTGTCTTCCTGCTCTGAGCTCCCTGTGACGTCTCAGGTCAGAGGGCGCGGTGACGTCTTTTCACCGCGCCCTCCCCTGGCCGTCACAGCGAGCGCTGAGCGGGAAGACACCGACAACGCTGGCGTTCGGACCCGAGCAGCGGGCAGCAGGTAGCAGGTGAGGAGAAGGGAGGTGAGTATTTTTTTTTTTTTTTTTTAATGTGTGGAGGCATGGGGCAGTATAAAGAGAAGGGGGGGGGGCATCCTGCATGGGGCATTATAAAGAGGGGGGGGGGACATCCTGCATGTGGCATTATATAGAGGGGGGGGGGGGTGACATCCTGCATGGGGCATTATAAGGTGGGGAACAGCCTGCATGGAGCATTATAAGGGGGGGCAGCCTGTATGGGGCATTATGTGGGGGGGTAACAGCCTGCATGGAGCATTAAAAGGGGGGGGGGGGCTGTATGGGGCATTATGTGGGGGGGAACAGCCTGCATGGAGCATTATAAGGGGGGGGGCATCCTGCATGGGGCATTATAAAGAGGGGGGGGCATCCTGCATGGGGCATTATATAGAGGGGGGGGGTGACATCCTGCATGGGGCATTATAAGGTGGGGAACAGCCTGCATGGGGCATTATAAAGGGGGGGGGGGGCAGCCTGCATAGTGCATTATGTGGGGGGGAACAGCCTGCATTGAGCATTATAAGGGGGGGCAGCCTGTATTGGGCATTATGTGGGGGGTAACAGCCTGCATGGAGCATTAAAAGGGGGGAGCCTGTATGGGGCATTATGTGGGGGGTAACAGCCTGCATGGAGCATTATAAGGGGGGGACAGCCTGTATGGGGCATTATGTGGGGGGTAACAGCCTGCATGCAGCATTATATGGGGACCGGTATCCTGTATGGAGAGTTATAAGGGGACCGGTATCCTGTATGGAGCGTTATAAGGGGACCGGTATCCTGTATGGAGCGTTATAAGGGGACCGGTATCCTGTATGGAGCGTTATAAGGGGACCGGTATCCTGTATGAAGCGTTATATGGGGGCCGGTATCCTGTATGGAGTTTTATAAGGGGACCAGTATCCTGTATGGAACGTTATATGGGGGCCAGTATCCTGTATGGAGCTTTATAAGGGGACCAGTATCCCGTATGGAGCGTTATATGGGGGCCAGTATTCCGTATGGAGCCTTATATGGGGGCCAGTATTCCGTATGGAGCCTTATATGGGGGCCAGTATTCCGTATGGAGCCTTATATGGGGGCCAGTATTCCGTATGGGGCATAATATGGGGGCCAGTATTCCGTATGGAGCCTTATATGGGGGCCAGTATTCCGTATGGAGCCTTATATGGAGGCCAGTATTCCGTATGGAGCCTTATATGGGGGCCAGTATTCCGTATGGGGCATAATATGGGGGCCAGTATTCCGTATGGAGCCTTATATGGGGGCCAGTATTCCGTATGGAGCCTTATATGGGGGCCAGTATTCCGTATGGAGCCTTATATGGGGGCCAATATTCCGTATGGAGCCTTATATGGGGGCCAGTATTCCGTATGGAGCCTTATATGGGGGCCAGTATTCCGTATGGAGCCTTATATGGGGGCCAGTATTCCGTATGGAGCATTTTATTGGGGCCAGTATTCCGTATGGAGCCTTATATGGGGGCCAGTATTCCGTATGGAGCCTTATATGGGGGCCAGTATTCCGTATGGAGCCTTATATGGGGGCCAGTATTCCGTATGGAGCATTTTATTGGGGCCAGTATTCCGTATGGAGCCTTACATGGGGGCTAGTATTCCGTATGGAGCCTTACATGGGGGCCAGTATTCCGTATGGAGCCTTATATGTGGGCCAGTATTCCGTATGGAGCATTTTATTGGGGCCAGTATTCCGTATGGAGCATTTTATTGGGGCCAGTATTCCGTATGGAGCCTTACATGGGGGCTAGTATTCCGTATGAAGCCTTACATGGGGGCCAGTATTCCGTATGGAGCCTTACATGGGGGCTAGTATTCCGTATGAAGCCTTACATGGGGGCCAGTATTCCGTATGGAGCCTTATATGGGGGCCAGTATTCCGTATGGAGCATTTTATTGGGGCCAGTATTCCGTATGGAGCCTTATATGGGGGCCAGTATTCTGTGTGGAGCGATTCGCTGGTTTCTGAGCTATTGTGTAATTTACAATAGATATCACTCATGTAATGTAAGAAGTGAAATCTTTGCATTGTACTATATATATATATATATATTTCTCCGCTGTATCTCTGCATCATGAATCGTGGTATGTGTTAAAGGGGCCCACTGAAACTCTTTCGCCCGGGGCCCAGAAAAACCTGGAGCCGGCCCTGCTCACAAACATCATGGAATCCGCTAATTATTCAAGCAAATTTTACATTCAAAAAGTCAAATGGCGCTCCTTCCCTTCCAAACCCTGCCGTGCGCCCAAACAGTGGTTTTTCCCCACATATGGGATATCTGCGTGCTCAGGGGAAATTGCACAACAAATTTTGGGGTTCATTTTTTCTTGTTACCCCTGCAAAAAGAAAAAATGTGTCTAAAGTAATATTTTTGTGAAAAAAGTAAAAAGTTAAATGTTAATTTCTCCAATAACCCCCCACGACAGCACCAAAGGAAAAGGAGGTCAAATAGCCCCTCCCTCATCCTCCCGCCAGTGTTTTTCCTGTCCCTATTGGGATGAAGAGGTCATCCAGGGTGCTCTGTGCCAGCGGCAGACACCTAGCATACCTTTAAGCCAGGCAGCTGGGACCGAGCGGTCTTCTCCTCATCCCTGCAAGCTGCTCCCGTCTCCTTGTAACCCCCATCCCCACCGAGTCCACACCTGCGGGTAAGGTCCGGTGGGTGTCGTGCTGGAGGCCTCCTCGAACTCTCCAGCCAAGCTCCCCCCCCCCCCCCCCCTCAGGCGGCCTCCGGAGCGGCTCAGGCGATCTCCATAGCGGAGGAGACGCGCGCCAGATCCCGGAAGTGACGCGGACCACTGGATTAGATCACTTCCGGTCTGCGTTCCTCCCTGGAACACAACAGCCTAGGATCGGCCGGAAAGTGACGTGGGACGCCGAAACAGGGTCCCTGAGGTTACTTCTGGTCCGTTTAGGGCGCGCACACACAGTCTAACACATCCTGCACCAGGAAATAAGTCTAGCCGGAAGTGTGCTATATGTGCAAGAAAGCTATCTTCTTCAAACAAAAAATATCTATGCCAAAAATGTAGGGAGAAAACTACTAGGGAAGAGCAGCCGTCTCTTATAGACGAAATCAAGGGGATAGTCCATCAAGAGGTTCAATCTTCATTGGCCTCCTTCTCCCGATCCACTTCTTATTCCCATCCAAAGGCTAAGAAGAGGAAGATTTCCCTGGAAGAAAAAAGAGACTCGGACTCCCAGGACGAGATATCCCTTCCAGAAGACCTCATAGAGGAATGTGAACTTAGCCCAGCAGAGGAAGGTCTGGAAAATAAGAAATATTATTTCTCAGCGGAATTTATGGAAGACCTCCTCACAGCGGTAAGAAGAATGATGGAGGTGGAAGAAGAGAAGCCCACTAGATCGGTCCAGGAAGAGATGTTCGGTGGTCTCTGTTCAAAGAAAAAGATGGTGTTCCCAATACATAAAAACATTCAGGACTTAATCCTGGACAAATGGGAAAATCCGGAAAGACGACTGAATACACCAACAGAATTAAAAGATAGGTTTCCGGTAGATGAAGAAACCTCAAAATGTTGGACCGAGATACCTAAGGTCGATATTCAGGTGGCAAGAGTCGCTAAAAAGACAACATTGCCATTCTAGGATTCATTACAACTGAAGGATCCTCTGGACCGCAAGATGGACAGCCTTCTCAGGAAATCCTGGGAAACATCAGCAGCCCTTCTGAACACAAACGTAGTCTCCATGAGTATTGCACGATCCATGTCGAGATGGCTCAACCAACTTGAAGAGCATCTGGCTATGGGCACATCCAGAGAAGAGATACAGGCTTCCCTACCTTTACTGCAGAAGGCTACTGACTTTCTGGCAGATGCTTCAGCGGAATCTGTGAGAGTAACCGCTAGGGCAGCAGTCCTATCAAACACCACAAGGCGAGCACTATGGCTGAAATCGTGGAACGGTGATGTGGCCTCCAAAATGAAACTCTGTTCTATTCCCTTCAGGGGAGAATATATGTTTGGCCAGGCCCTTGACGACCCCCTGGAGAAAGCGATTGATAAAAAGAAATCCTTGCCAGAACCCAGACACTACAAGAAGACTCCCTTTCGCCCCCCTCGGGAGCAGAATCCTCAATACAAGGGGAAAGGGAAGTCCGGTCGATGAAGCTACCCCAAAGGGGGGAAAGATAGGAATATCTTTTTCTCAAAAGGACAGCGACAACAAAAGCAGTGACGCAAGAGCAGTAGGGGGATGAATCACGAAATACCTTCCCCAATGGCAAAATATTTGCTTCAGTCAATGGGTCTTGAAAGCAATTCAAGAAGGGGTGAAGATCGAATTCTCCTCATATCCGCCAAGGAAAATAAGAATAACTCGTCTAACCTCCCCGAGATAAAAAACCGCCCTGATGTCTGGCCTAAGAAACCTACTATCCTTGGGGGATATTTCACCGGTCCCAAAAACAGAAAGACACACACGCCTGTTTATAATAAAAAAAAACAAACTGCACTTACAGAATAATAATAAATCTGAAACCCTTAAATCAATACATCATCTACTGTACCGAAGATTCAAAATGGAGTCCATCAAATCAGCATTTCCCTTGATAGGACCAGAATTTGTGATGGCAACCATCGACTTACAGGACGCATACCTCCCTATACATCCAACATACCGAAAATTTCTAAGATTCGCGGTGGTCAAGAGGATCAGACGATACACTTCCAATTCAACGTATTGCCGCTCGGAATATCCTACGCACCAAGAATTTTTATCAAAATTATGTCAGAGGTAGTGGCTTCTATCAGGAAGGAGAAAATCTGCATCATTCCCTACCTCGACGACTTCTTACTAGTAGGTCCCTCGGTGGTATCACTCCAGGAAGATCAGCAGAGGACGATCCAAATCTTAACCACCCTAGGGTGGTTGATAAATAATCAAAAATCAGACCTGGTCCCTGCCCCAGAAAAAACGTTCCTGGGTGTTCTATTAGACTCCGCCAGACAAACCTCCTTCCTACCAAGGGACAAGCAGATACTTTTGAGATCGAAGCTAACGAATCTGAAGACCCGGAACAAGGTGTCCCTAAGATTTGTCATGTCAGCCCTCGGCTCCATGACAGCCTGCATCCAATCCGTAGCCTGGGCTCAAGGTCACACCAGGGTGTTGCAAACCTATATTCTTGCACAGTGGGACTGATCCCCAGACTCCCTTAACAGAAAGATCATGATCCCTCATTATGTGAAGACATCCCTGTCATGATGGCTCAGCCCAAGAAACCTAAGAACAGGGGTTCCATAGACTCTGTTCCCTCTGATAAGTCACGGTAGACGCCAGAAACACTGGATGGGGAGCAGTCATCACCCAAACCCCCTTCCAAGGGATCTGGACAGAGGAGATCAGAGGACAATCCTCCAACTTCCACGAATTAAAGGCAGTGGAGTAGGCACTCAAAATATCGGCTCCAATCATTGAGGGCAGACACGTAAAAGTCTATTCAGACAACATGACTACCGTAGCTCACCTTTCCCCTCAAGGGAGTACAAGGTACGAGAATCTAAAAAGTATCTCAGCAAGAATATTCTTCTGGGCAGAAAGACATCTTCATTCCTTATCAGATCTGCACATAAAAGGCTCAGACAACATCCAGACCAATTGAGCATAGGAATATCCATCTGGGGGAATGGGAACTGAACACAGACATTTTCCACATGCTGACCAGACGATGGGGTCGTCTGGAGGTGGACCTTTTTGCAAGACGCCAAAATACCAAGTCAGAAAAATGCTCCTTCCTAGATCCAGACGACATATGCCTGGGGATAGATTCATTCGCTCACCCGTGGCGTTTCCATCTAGCTTATGCTTTTCCCCCCAATTCCATTGCTACCCAAGACCTTACAGAAAGTAAGGACCGAGGAGGTCAAGATAATCTTGATAGCTCCACTTTGGCCAAAAAGGAGCTGGTTCTGTGCACTAAACAGTCTAAGCATAGAATGACCCCTCATTCTGCCAGCAATCAAAAACCTTCTCCATCAGTGTCCATTACTCCATCCATATCCAGAGAACCTCCATCTAGCGGCTTGGTTTCTGAGTTCACAATCCTGAAGGCAAAAGAACTCTCAGAGCGAGTAATTCATACCCTACAAAGAAGCAGGAAACAAACTCCATATACAGCAAAATATGGAAGACCTTCCTAACATGGTATAAACCAAAATACGCCAGATCTTCGGCATCCTGACATGACCCAGATCTTGAATTTCCTACAAGAGGGGCTGGAAAAAGGTCTTAAACCCAGCACCCTCAAGGTTCAGATCGCAGCGTTAAGTGCCTATTTTGACCAAAGCCTGGCCGAACATTGATCGGTAAAAAGGTTCATGACAGCAGCTACTCATCTGCGTTCCAGAATAATTAACCGCGTTCTCTCCTGGGATCTTAATATCGTCCTTAAAGGTCTGACACTACCACCGTTTGAACCTTTGGCCTCAGTAGAGCTGGATAAGTTAGCTTGGAAAACAACTTTTCTAGTAGCAATTACCACGGCCAGGAGAGTGGGAGAAATGCAAGCTTTCTCAGTGAATGACCGGTATTTGAGAATTCTGGATGATAGGATTATTCTACAACGGGACCCATCTTTCTTACCAAAAGTGGTCTCAGACTTTCATAGATCACAGGAGATAATTCTGCCTTCCTTCTGTTAGAACCCAAAAAATAAAAGAGAAGAATTCCATTCTTTGGATGTAAGGCGGGTCGTTCTTCACTACCTCCAAAAAACAGAGGCCTGGAGGAAGGATCAGAACCTCTTTATTCAGCCATCTGGTCATAACAAAGACTTGGCCTTTGGGCGGAAAGTGCTTCAGGCCGTTGTCCCTCCCTAAACATGAGTCTTTGGTACTCCTCCTTTGGTGCTGTCGTGGGGAGTTATTGGAGAAAATAGAATTCGACTTACCGGTAATTTGGATTCTAATAACCCTCCACGACAGCACGGATAATTCCCTCCTTGGCTTGGTTAGCCAAAAAATAATTTAATTTGAAGCATTCATTCTTGTGTGGTCCTTTATAAAAAAAAAACACTGGAGGGAGGATGAGGGAGGGGCTATTTGACCTCTTTGTGTTTCCTGTCCCTATTAGGGTGGGGTGACATTCTCCTCCTTTGGTGCTGTCGTGGAGGGTTAGTAGAAACCGAATTACCGGTAAGTCTAATTCTATTTTTTTTCTTCCACATTCCAAAAATTCCTGTGAAGCACCTGAAGGGTTAATAAAGTTCTTGAATGTGGTTTTGAGCACCTTGAGGGGTGCAGTTTTTAGAATGGTGTCACTTTTGGGTATTTTCTGTCATAAAGACCTCTCAAAGTGACTTCAAATGTGATGTGGTCCCTAAAAAAAAAATGGTTTTGTAAATCTTGTTGGAAAATGAGAAATCGATGGTCAACTTTTAACCCTTATAGCTCCCTAACAAAAAAAAAATGTTGGTTCCAAAATGGTGCTGGATGTAAAGTAGACATGTGGGAAATGTTGTTTATTAACTATTTTGTGTGACATATCTCTCTGATTTAAGGGCATAAAAATAAAAATTTTGAAAATTGCAAAATTTTCACCAAATTTCCATTTTTTCACAAATAAAAGCAAGTGATATCGAAGAAATTGTACCACAATCATGAAGTACAATATGTCACGAAAAAACAATCTCAGAATCAGGGGGATCCATTGAAGCGTTCCAGAGTAATTACCTCCTAAAGTGACAGTGGTCAGAATTGTAAAAATTGGCCTGGTCATTAACGTGCAAACCACCTTGGAGGGGGTAAAGGAGATAACAAAAAACACCTGCAATGGCTTCCTACGTGTTTAAAAAGGTCCCTTAGTCTGTTTCAGTAGGCTCCTCAATCATGGGGAAGACTGCTGACTTGACAGATGCCCAGAAGGCAGTCATTGACACACTCCACAAGGAGGGTAAGCCACAAAAGGTCATTGCTAAAGAAGCTGGCTGTTCACAGAGTGCTGTATCCAAGCATATTAATGGAAAGTTGAGTGGAAGGAAAAAGTGTGGAAGAAAAAGGTGCACAAGCAACCGGGATAACCGGAGTCTTGAAAGGATTAAGAAAAGGCCATTCAAAAATTTGGGGGAGATTCACAAGGAGTGGACTGCTGCTGGAGTCATTGCTTCAAGAGCCACCACACACAGACGTATCCAGGACATGGGCTACAAGTGTCACATTCCTTGTGTCAAGCCACTCATGACCAATAGACAACGCCAGAAGCGTCTTACCTGGACCAAGGAGAAGAAGACCTGGACTGATGCTCAGTGTCCAAGGTGTTTTCAGATGAAAGTAAATTTTGCATTTCATTTGGAAATCAAGGACCCAGAGTCTGGAGGAAGAGTGGAGAGGCCACAATCCAAGCTGCTGGAGGTCTAGTGTGAAGTCTCCACAGTCAGTGATGGTTTGGGGGGCCATGTCATCTGCTGGTGGAGGTCCACTGTGTTTTATCAAGACCAAAGTCAGCGCAGCCGTCTACCAGGACATTTTACAGCACTTCATGCTTCCCTCTGCCGACAAGCTTTTTGGAGATGGAAATGTCATTCTCCAGCAGGACTTGGCCCCTGTCCACACGGCCAAAAGTACCAATACCTGGTTTACACAACAGTATCACTGTGCTTGATTGGCAGCAAACTCGCCTGACCTTAACCCCATAGAGAATCTATTATAGAGAATCTATGGGGTATTGTCAAGAGGAAGATGAGGGACACCAGACCCAACAATGCAGACGAGCTGAAGGCTGCTATCAAAGCCACCTGGGCTTCATAACAGCTCAGCAGTGCCACAGGCTGATCGCCTCCATGCCACAGGCTGATCGCCTCCATGCCACGCTGCATTGATGCAGTAATTGATGCAAAAGGAGCCCCGACCAAGTATTGAGGGCATTTACTGAACATACAGTGGGTACGGAAAGTATTCTGACCCCTTTAAATTTTTCACTCTTTGTTTCATTGCAGCCATTTGGTAAATTCTAAAAAGTTCATTTTTTTTCTCATTAAAATATCACATGGTCATAAGTATTCAGACCCTTTGCTCAGTATTGAGTAGAAGCCCCCTTTTGAGCTAGTACAGCCATGAGTCTTCTTGGGAATGATGCAACAAGTTTTTCACACCTGGATTTGGGGATCCTCTGCCATTCTTCCTTGCAGATCCTCTCCAGTTCCGTCAGGTTGGATGGTGAACGTTGATGGACAGCCATTTTCAGGTCTCTCCAGAGATGCTCAATTGGGTTTAGGTCAGGGCTCTGGCTGGGCCAGTCAAGAATGGTCACAGAGTTGTTCTGAAGCCACTCCTTTGTTATTTTAGCTGTGTGCTTAGGGTCATTGTCTTGTTGGAAGGTGAATCTTCGGCCAAGTCTGAGGTCCAGAGCATTCTGGAAGAGGTTTTCATCCAGGATATCTCTGTACTTGGCTGCATTCATGTTTCCTTCAATTGCAACCAGTTATCCTGTCCCTGCAGCTGAAAAACACCCCCATAGCATGATGCTGCCACCACCATGTTTCACTGTTGGGATTGCATTGGGCAGGTGATGAGCAGTGCCTGGTTTTCTCCACACGTACCGCTTAGAATTATCACCAAAAACGTCTATCTTCATCTCATCAGACCAGAGAATCTTATTTCTCATAGTCTGGGAGTCCTTCATGGGTTTTTGAGTAAACTCTATGCAGGCTTTCATATGTTTTTGCACTGAGGAGAGGTTTCCGTCGGGCCACTCTGCCATAAAGGCCCAACTGGTGGAGGGCTGCAGAGATAGTTGACTTTGTGAAACTTTCTCTCATCTGCCAGGACATATAGGGCTATGTGCAGACTGAGGTTTTAGGGTATGTGCACATACAGATACACCTGCCGAGATTCCCAAGAGGAAAGATACGTCAGGAAAATGGCAGCTGTTCCTGAATCATTCTTTGAACATCTTTCCCCTCATTTTTGTGGCGTCTTTAGGCATAATCCACCTGAAAAGACGTTGTGCGCCTTATTTAGTTATTATTGTACTGAAGGTTTTTTTTTTTTTGGAAGAACATCAGAAAAAGTGCTTTTAGGGAAAACGCATCTAAAACCTATACATGCCCTTAAAGTGGTTTTTTTTTTGTAACCTTTTCATCAGCTACAAAACAACTCATTAAAAATCTGCCTGCGCAAAAGGAATCACCATATCTTTTTCTGGTGGCCAAAAATGTCATTTTTTCTAGCAGAAGATGCCTCGGGGAAACTCTTCTTTTGTCTATAATTTTGACAAAACGCTGAAGCGTCTATTTGTCATTTCCTATGTACTTTTTTTTTGCAAATTTTTGGGATTTTTTTTTTCAAATCTGTAAAGCAAAGAAAACACTTTAAAAAAAAACAAAACACTTTGGTGTCTTTATAGTCTTCCCATTGACTTGAAAAGTATGAAGGAAAATGACTGAAGAATGTACTTTTAACTTTTTTATGCTTTCAAAAGATGCAAACAAAACTCATAAGCCAAAACATATGTACAGAAAGTTGTTTTTGCAAACTAAAATGACTGAGTTTTCTTAGCAATTTTTCCGCCATTTTTTCAGCATTGAGAACATCCCTGTTCACACGTGAGTTTTTGGACCAGAAACTATCCATGTTCTCTTCAAAAAAAACGTGGTAGTTTCTGCTCTGAAAAAAAAGACTGTGTGCGGATATACTCCAACTCCTCCTCAAACACTCGGGAAGTTTCTGCTCTGAAAACTCTGCAAAAAGACTGTGTACTCATGCCCTAAGGGCGTGTGCACACAACTTTTTGAGGCAGATTCTGCCTGAAAGACCTATTAGAAAATGCCCAAAAGAAGTCTGCATGTATCTCTATGTAAAAATTACGTTCTGTTCTTGTGACATGTCCATTCTTCTGGCGTTTTCCACTCTGTACTTTTACGATACAAGTTAACTGGAAAGCTCAAAAGAGGCCAGGACAATTTGCCATAGTTTTACTTAAAATAAAATCCCAGTGAATCCTTCATTATTCAAAGTAAATAAAAAAAAATAAGGGAGTATAAAAGGGGAAAAACAAACCAGGGCTTATAAAGTAAGAAACAAAAAAAAAATAACCCCAGGGAGTATAAAGAGAAAAAAAACGAAGAAAGAAAACAGAAAAAAAAATGGGAAAACCCACCAAAAAAACTGCAGCTGTCAAAATCATCAAAAAAATTGCTTCAGAAATGACCAAAATAAAGACAGAAAAGTTGCTTCAGAAAAGTAAAGACAGAAAAGTTTCCTGAAGCGTCTTTTGCTAGGTTCACCTGATTGCAAAAACTGCTGTGTGCACAAACCCTAAGAGTAGCAGATCCAACAACAGCAGCTTATTGACGGTTTCCAAGCAGCATTTTTTTTTTTTTAACATTGCTAAGGAAATATGTTCCCCACATGATTTGCTATTGTGCTTGCCAAGGAAAAATATGCCAGGAATTTGCAGATCGAAACACAAATCTAGATCCGTTTTGCGCTGAAAATGGTGAAATAGTCTGCATGAGATTTATCAAATCTAATCCACGTCTAGTGCTGTCATCTGTGGGGCAAATCTAGCATTTTGGGGTCTGTTCACACTAAGGGTTTCAGGGCTGATTCAACAAAATCTGCATTTGAAAAGAAAAATTGTATTTTGTGAATGGGAGTTTACACAGATTCTGCAAGGAAGGGTCTCAGTCATGTCACTATGGCCCCTACACAAGACTTCATTCATCCTGACACGGTTTCCTCTGTCTTTAGGATTGCAGCCTCTTCTACTCCAAGAGATTTTGTCTCCCCTGCGTCATCAAGAACAAGGACACTTTTCCTCCGGAGATTCAGCAGGACCTGGATAAGCGGAAGACCCCGACTAAATGAGTTCTGGAAATTCAAGAACATTGCAGCCACTGACTGATTAGGAGGACAGGCACCGCTGTCCCCCATTTATAAAGGACATCTTACCCTTATCTGTAATACAAGGGACATAATGCCTGATGAAGAGCGTGAAAAGACAGAACATAACATTCTTATTCCTTGCACCAGAACGTTTCTAGTTAAAAAAAAAAAAAAAATCTTCAGTGTGTTAGAATACAATCAATGAAATCCTAATTTTTTTTTTTTTTTTTTTTAGGTGGGAGATGCTTAAAGGGACCCGCCAGGATGATTCTTCCACTGAAACTAGTGGTACGGATGGATAGGACCTAGTGAGACAATAACGATACCTGTCTTGTAGTAATCCGATGTGCCAACACTGAGAAATTGAGCTTTGAAGTAACATGTAAATTAACCAGGAAGTGTGTTAGGGCATGAACACGCCCCCAATGCACTTTCACGATAATATGCATAAGTTTCAAAGCTCGATTTCTCAGCGCCGGCACATCGGATTACTACAAGACAAGTATCGTTTTTATTGTTTTACTAAGTCCTGTATATCCATACCAATAGTGTCAGTAGTAAAATAGTCCGAATAAGTCCCTTAAGGTGCCCCAATACCCCCACCAAATGCTCAAACTGAGAGATGTACAGGCCCATAGACTTTCTCTTGAGCCTGTACATCACTGTGGTTTGAGTGATCGGTAGGGTGGGTCTCAAGACCCAGATGGGCCCCCACTAATCCACAGGGGCTCTAACATATTAAACAAGTGGAAGCATTCTAACTATCTAAGGCTGGTTTCATGTAAAGGAGACTTCAATCTATATATATTCCGCCACTTATGTAAGGGGAGGAAAGAAAAAGACACGAGAAGTGGTGTAATACCCAACTGATACAGTTATTTATTAAAATCCATCACGGTCATTGTCCCGTATTTATAGAGCTCTTCTCACTTAGTGAGAGTATCGCCCGTCTCAGCGCCAGGCGGCTGCAGTCACAGGCTCAGCCACTTCACCACATAGAAGTTCTTCTTTCCGACCCTGATGAGGGACAGCCCGTTGCGGAGGATGTGCTGGCCGACCACCAGGACCTCGTCTGGGTTTGTGACTCTCACGTGGTTGAAGCTTACTCCCCCGCTGCTTAGTATGTCAAAGCTGAAGGGTAAAGGACAAAGTTAGAGAGGGTCACCCGGTAGATCTACTCCATTCCCATCACACCAGCAGTCAAATTCCTTTAGTGTAAGGGGTGACATTTCTCCTTGTGGAGAGCGACAAGCCAAGCCTGGCATGTCACGAGTGAGGAGACTTAATCCATGCATGCTCCAAGCGAGGCTTATAAAAGTCTTCTTACTCTAACAGGCCAAGCTTGGCTTGTTACTCTTAACAAGGAGAAAGTTACCCCATAGACTCCAGTCTAGAGCCTCTCATCTAGCCAAATCAGATCTCATACTTTGCACTGATGAGGGGAAAACACCCTGAAACACTGTCTGCAAATTGAGATTCTGGTTTGGCTTTTATCCCAAGTCATGTGACAAGGCTTGTTAAAGGGTCACTATTAACTTTTAGGATCGCTGCTTCCAATAGGTGATGCAAAAGATCTAATCCTTGTCCTCTCTGAAGAGACAATTTGCATATTTTTTGCCTTAAAAACACATGGAGGGGGAAATGAACTGGTCGTCTTTTTGACTTGTAAACATTAAAACACCTACCCACGGACACCTTCTGGGATAGCCGACACTTTCAGGCAGACGTCCAGCACCCTAGTACCAGGTTCCAGCAATAATTCAGCAAAAGGGGCTCCCTGGAAGATTTCTTGTAGTTCTTGATCAGACATGGCTGCCAAAGCGTCAATGCTGCTGTGATACAGAGCCTGCGTGCACCTAGTGGAGAAAGGTGGGTATTGCAACCATGCAATAAAAATATCGCATCTTGCTGTGTAGTCACAGATCACTCGCCGTGTCCATCACCAGAACTGACTACAATGGACACGTGACCATCAGAGCTGGACACGGAGCGATGGATGAAGGCGCCGGGTCTGATGAATCATGTTTTCCATAATGCACTTATGATAATTGACAGACACCTCACCTCTTGGCTGACTCCAGTCCTTCTTTGCCATGGACGAGCTTGGTCACCTCTGCTGCCAGTCTCTTATGGGGTATGCGTTTCTCCGGCTCCTTGGCATGTTGTTCCATAATGTGCCCAATCTCCGGGAGGGGGAGGAAAGTGAAAAGTTTTAGGAACCTAAAAAACAAGAAAAACAAAAATATCCTATAAATTCACAGGGGATCCATCGCTAAGAAGGACTGTGACCGACCATCCAGGTCTATATTGTGCAGCAATACATTCTCGTATATGCCTGGAGACCCACAGCTGCTCTGGACATGGTGGTCTGTACTCGGCCCATAAATGTTATACGTGTGAAACTGGAGTTGCTCGCTTCTGCATCGGTAGGCGAGTGGCACTGATGACGGAGAATCTGCACATACCTGACAGGGCGCCTGCATGGACCGGCAGGTATCATGGAGGAGGGATGTGCAAACATGTCAGTAGTGCCACTCGCCTCCTGAAGTGAGCAACACTGGACATTCCCTCTAAGTTTTTTCACACCGCCCCAGGCCAAAACGTTGCGCCCATCACCTCTCCACGCTGCCATCTTGCTGCCGTACAAAGAACTGGTAAAACTCAAATGGTGACGTCCGCTCCCTGTTCAGCCACACGGCGTTTCCGGCAGACTTGCCCAGCTTATCTCCGGTGGTGCTTGTGATAAGCGGCAACAGGATCCCGAACACGTCTTCTCCTGTGGTCCTGTGTAAAGACCGAGGGTCAATATATAATCCTGACCACATACAAAGCGCCCCCCTGAGAATGGTCAAGACACAGCTGCCGGACCAAGAACTTCAGCCCCTGGGAATCTAACCAAGGGCCCGATAAAAGGTTATTGAGGGGCGTAAATAGCATGAGTGCCTAAGGTTCCCCACCCTTGCTGTAAGGGGTAGAGATCAGATGCCTTTCTGGCGCCCCACTCCTATAGAGCACACAGGTCAAACTCTGTCCCGTAGGCCAAATTTGGCCCACGACACGAGAACCACCACCTCTATGGGAGCCCATTACTCTGTATGGAGGACTAGGTGGGGCCCATTACTCTGTATGGAGGACTAGGTGGGGCCCATTACTCTGTATGGAGGACTAGGTGGGGCCCATTACTCTGTATGGAGGACTAGGTGGGGCCCATTACTCTGTATGGAGGACTAGGTGGGGCCCATTACTCTGTATGGAGGACTAGGTGGGGCCCATTACTCTGTATGGAGGACTAGGTGGGGCCCATTACTCTGTATGGAGGACTAGGTGGGGCCCATTACTCTGTGTGTCATTTTGGCTCTGTGTTTGACATCCCTGGTGTAGAGATCAGGCGCTCGTTCCCTTACAGGGGCAGCAGAGGTCAGATGCCCATTTCCTGTAGGCAGCGGCAGAGGTCAGATGCCCCTCTCAGCCCCCACACCTCTGTATGAAGTCGTGGCCGGACATGAGGTTGCCCAGTTGGTCGGTGCCCCCCAGCTGGATCTTGCAGCCATGCTTCTGGAGCAGGTAGTAGAAGTCATAGGCCTGGAACACCTGGTAGCAGAACTCTGCCAGGCTCATGCCCTCGGCGGAGCTCAGGCGGCTCTGCACGCTGTGCCTGCTCAGCAGGGTGCCCATCCGGAAGTGTCTGCCCACCGACGCCAGGAAGTCCACGGCCGAGCGCTGCCGGTACCAGGCGGCGTTATCCAGCACCGTCACCCGCCCTCCGGCCCGCACCGGCCCCTCGTGGTTGGAGAAGATGCGGTGCAGCGAGTCCCGGATCCCCCGCACGTTCTCCGCCACCTGCTCTGGGCTCAGGGGCGCCCTCTCCTGGTGACGGCCGCTGGGGTCCCCGATCTGAGCAGTGGCCCCTCCGACTACAGCGATGACATGGTGCCCGGCCCGGTGAAAGTGCAGGAGACCCAGCACGGCCAGGAGATTCCCCACGTGTAGCGAGTCCGCCGTGGGGTCAAAGCCGCAGTACACGGTCTGAGAGCCGGAGGACAGGAGCTCCTGGAGCTGCAGCTTGGCGGTCTCCGCCGGGAACACATCCTTAAAAAGACCCCGGCGTGTCCCGGACACTAACGGCTCCGACAAACTGGACAGACAGCGAAAACCAGGCCGGGAAAGACTGGAGAGTGACCGGAGAGCGTGTATAATGGGCGCCGCCATCTTGTTTGAGCGAGATGGCTGATGGGAAAAGGAGTCAGCTGACTAACAGGCCAGTGTTATGGCGATTGTCTTTGTTGCCTGTAGTAACCAATCATAGCACAGGTTTTATTTTTCAAGCGCACAATAAAAAGTGAAAGCCGCTCTGTTATTGGTTGTTCAGCTTTGAATCACACTATTAAAGTTGCTCAGCTTTCATTTATCAAGCTTACTATAAAAGCTGAGCTGTGATTGGCTGCTTAGCTTTCATATTTTCAAACGCACTATAAAAGCTGCGCTGTGATTGGTTGCTCAGTTTTTAGCTTTCAAGTACACTATAAAAGCTGCGCTGTGGTTGGTTGCTCAGCTTTTATCTTTCAAGCGCACTATATAAGCTGCGCTGTGATTGGTTACTATGTGAAACAAGGACAAGTTCATACATCTACTAAGTTCTGTAGTGTAAATTAAAGGAACAGTAACAAAAAAGCAACAAAAATAAAACTTGTCTTTCTCAAGTCCAATTACTTTGATATTCGCACTAAGTGTCCACATAGACAATGCAATAGCGCTGTGTAGCCACTGTGGGGCGCTCACCTCATATATATTTATGAATCTCTCATTGAGAGCAATACCAGCAATATACTGTAAGTCTGCTCCCCCTAGTGGCTGCTGCTAAAAGTCCTGGCACAAATCTGGAGGTGGTGCAGTTATAAAGACTTAGCACCAATTAGGGGTGTACACAGAGATCATGGGGTCCCATAGTGACCCCTTCCCTCCTATGGTCTCGCCGCAGTTATTAAAAAACCTGCAAACCTTATCTATTTCTACTGCTGACACATAGTGAGGTGCTCTACAAGAGATAGGACCATCCCGATGGGTCACCTTGTCGCGGTGCGATGGCTTTTATGCTTTTTTTTTTAATCAAAACTATGTTAGCCATGTCCTATATGTTATTTCCATGTATTATTACTATTTATTTCTTTTCTGCAGGGGATTTGCTCATTATGTTTTTTTTTTAATCTTAGATTCTGTTTGTTAAATGGCCACAGTGTGAATGCACACCTAGGCACTGCACTTATACCAACATCTGTTCTGGCTCCATTTTTTTAGGTTTTAATTTTAGTATTGGCCACAATGTCTTATACTAGACTCATATTTCCTATTCTACGTGGAAAAGGTTTCATAAGTCTTATCTTCACAGACAGGGCTACAATGACTGATAACACCTCTATATACAGTAGATAACACAGGATCCACTATCCACAATAGGTAATATCACAGCTCACCTCCTCCTCCTCCTGTAATATGACTGATAACACCTCTATATACAGTAGATAACACAGGATCCACCATTCACAATAGGTGATGTCACAGCTCACCTCCTCCTCCTGTACAATGACTGATAACACCTCTATATACAGTAGATAACACAGGATCCACTATTCACAATAGCTGATGTCACAGCTCACCTCCTCCTCCTGTACAATGACTGATAACACCTCTATATACAGTAGATAACAGAGGATCCACCATCCACAATAGGTAATATCACAGCTCACCTCCTCCTCCTCCTGTAATATGACTGATAACACCTCTATATACAGTAGATAACACAGGATCCACCATTCACAATAGGTGATGTCACAGCTCACCTCCTCCTCCTGTACAATGACTGATAACACCTCTATATACAGTAGATAACACAGGATCCACTATTCACAATAGCTGATGTCACAGCTCACCTCCTCCTCCTGTACAATGACTGATAACACCTCTATATACAGTAGAACACACAGGATCCACCATTCACAATAGGTGATATCACAGCTCACCTCCTCCTCCTGTACAATGACTGATAACACCTCTATATACAGTAGATAACACAGGATCCACCATTCACAATAGGTGATATCACAGCTCACCTCCTCCTCCTGTACAATGACTGTACAATGACTGATAACACCGCTATATACAGTAGATAACACAGGATCCACCATTCACAATAGGTGATGTCACAGCTCACCTCCTCCTCCTGTACAATGACTGATAACACCTCTATATACAGTAGATAACACAGGATCCACCATTCACAATAGGTGAGATCACAGATCACCTCCTCCCCCTCCTGTACAATGACTGATAACACCTCTATATACAGCAGATAACGCAGGATCCACCATTCACAATAGATGATGTCACAGCACACCTCCTCCCCCCTGTACAATGACTGATAACACCTCTATATACAGTAGATAACGCAGGATCCACCATTCACAATAGGTGATGTCACAGCACACCTCCTCCTCCTGTACAATGACTGATAACACCTCTATATACAGTAGATAACACAGGATCCACCATTCACAATAGGTGATGTCACAGCTTACGTCCTCCTCCTATACAATGACTGATAACACCTATATATACAGTAGATAACACAGGATCCACCATTCACAATAGGTGATGTCACAGCTCACCTCCTCCTCCTCCTGTACAATGACTGATAACACCTCTATATACAGTAGATAACACAGGATCCACCATTCACAATAGGTGAGATCACAGATCACCTCCTCCCCCTCCTGTACAATGACTGATAATCCTTCTATATACAGTAGATAACACAGGATCCACCATTCACAATAGATGATGTCACAGCACACCTCCTCCCCCCTGTACAATGACTGATAACACCTCTATATACAGCAGATAACGCAGGATCCACCATTCACAATAGTTGATGTCACAGCACACCTCCTCCCCCCTGTGCAATGACTGATAACACCTCTATATACAGTAGATAACGCAGGATCCACCATTCACAATAGGTGATGTCACAGCACACCTCCTCCCCCCTGTACAATGACTGATAACACCTCTATATCATAACCATAACCTCCTCACATTGTCTACCCTCTCCTCTCCAGGATCACAGTCCCCACTCCACAAACTTACACACGCTCGCAGAAACCTCAAACACCTTGACCTACACTCACTCTCTGAATCCCTCCTCCCTCTCACAGACATAAATTCCTTACACAATGCAGATGTTGCTGCTGCTTCATATAACACCACAATAGCTGCAGCTCTCGACTCGATCGCCCCTCTCACATACACCAAATCTCGCACAATCAACAGGCAACCCTGGCACACTAAACTTACCAAAGAACTGCGCCGGGCCTCCAGGGTTGCGGAGCGAAGATGGAAAAGATCTCACTCCATCGAGCACTTCATCGCATTCAAACAGTCCCTCACTACTTTCAAGTCCGCACTCACTACAGCAAAATAAACCTACTTCTCATCTCTCATATCTCCCTGTCTCACAACCCTAAACAGCTATTTAACACTTTCAATTCTCTCCTTCGTCCCCCAGCACCTCCTTCCTCTTCTCTCATCTCAGCCGAAGACTTTGCCTCATTCTTCAAGCAGAAGATTGACACCATCAGACAAAGCTTTTGCCTAAAATCCGCACAACCCCTTCTCATATCTACTCAACCTTCCTCCTCCAAACCCCACTTTTCCACCATTACAGAAGGTCAAGTCTCCTCCTTACTCTCCAAATCACACCTCACCACCTGCGAACTTGACCCAATCCCGTTCCACCTCATTCCTAACCTTACCACAGTCTTCATCCCAACCCTAACCCACCTCTTCAACCTGTCACTAACAACCTGTGTCTTCCCCTCATGTTTCAAACATGCCGCAATCACACCCATCCTCAAAAAGCCCTCCCTTGACCCTTCCTCTCTGACTAGCTACCGCCCCATATCACTACTCCCCTTTGCTTCAAAACTACTAGAACAACATGTCCACCTTGAACTGTCCTCCCACCTCTCCTCCTGTTCCCTCTTCGACCGCCTGCAATCTGGCTTCCGACCGCACCACTTAACTGAAACTGCCCTGACCAAAGTCACCAACGACCTACTAAATGCCAAATCCAAGCAACACTACTCCATCCTCCTCCTCCTAGACCTGTCATCTGCCTTCGACACAGTGGACCATTCCCTCTTACTACAGACTCTCTCATCTCTCGGCATCACAGACTTGGCCCTATCCTGGATCTCCTCATACCTAACAGACCGGACATTCAGTGTCTCCCACTCACACACCACCTACTCATCTCGCCCCCTATCGGTCGGTGTCCCCCAAGGTTCAGTTCTAGGACCTCTGCTCTTCTCCATCTACACCTTCGGCCTGGGACAGCTCATAGAGTCCCATGGCTTTCATTATCACCTCTATGCTGATGACACACAGATCTACCTCTCTGGACCTGATATCACCTCCTTACTAACCAAAATCCCACAATGTCTGACCGCCATCTCATCCTTCTTCTCTGCCAGATTTCTAAAACTCAACATGGATAAAACAGAATTCATCATCTTTCCACCCTCTCATTCATATTCCCCATCTGACCTATCCATCAAAGTCAATGGCTGTTCACTCTCCCCAGTCCCACAAGCTCGCTGCCTTGGGGTAACCCTGGACTCTGATCTCTCCTTCAAACCACATATCCAAGCCCTTCCCACAGTAGATAACACAGGCTCCACCATTCACAATATGTGATATCACAGCTCACCTCCTCCTCCTCCTCCTGTACAATGACTGATAACACCTCTATATACAGTAGATAACACAGGCTCCACCATTCACAATAGGTGATATCACAGCTCACCTCCTCCTCCTGTACAATGACTGATAACACCTCTATATACAGTAGATAACACAGGATCCACCATTCACAATAGGTGATGTCACAGCTCACCTCCTCCTCCTGTACAATGACTGATAACACCTCTATATACAGTAGATAACACAGGATCCACCATTCACAATAGGTGATATCACAGCTCACCTCCTCCTCCTGTACAATAACAGATAACACCTCTATATACAGTAGATAACTCAGGCTCCACCATTCACAATAGGTGATGTCACAGCTCACCTCCTCCTCCTGTACAATGACTGATAACACCTCTATATACAGTAGATAACACAGGATCCACCATTCACAATAGGTGATATCACAGCTCACCTCCTCCTCCTGTACAATAACAGATAACACCTCTATATACAGTAGATAACACAGGCTCCACCATTCACAATAGGTGATGTCACAGCTCATCTCCTCCTGTACAATGACTGATAACACCTCTATATACAGTAGATAACACAGGATCCACCATTCACAATAGGTGATGTCACAGCTCACCTCCTCCTCCTGTACAATGACTGATAACACCTCTATATACAGTAGATAACACAGGATCCACTATTCACAATAGCTGATGTCACAGCTCACCTCCTCCTCCTGTACAATGACTGATAACACCTCTATATACAGTAGATAACACAGGATCCACCATTCACAATAGGTGATGTCACAGCTCACCTCCTCCTCCTGTACAATGACAGATAACACCTCTATATACAGTAGATAACTCAGGCTCCACCATTCACAATAGGTGATGTCACAGCTCACCTCCTCCTCCTGTACAATAACAGATAACACCTCTATATACAGTAGATAACTCAGGCTCCACCATTCACAATAGGTGATGTCACAGCTCACCTCCTCCTCCTGTACAATGACTGATAACACCTCTATATACAGTAGATAACACAGGATCCACCATTCACAATAGGTGATATCACAGCTCACCTCCTCCTCCTGTACAATAACAGATAACACCTCTATATACAGTAGATAACACAGGATCCACCATTCACAATAGGTGATATCACAGCTCACCTCCTCCTCCTGTACAATAACAGATAACACCTCTATATACAGTAGATAACACAGGATCCATCATTCACAATAGGTGATGTTACAGCTCACCTCCTCCTCCTGTACAATGACTGATAACACCTCTATATACAGTAGATAACACAGGATCCATCATTCACAATAGGTGATGTCACAGCTCACCTCCTCCTCCTGTAAAATGACTTATAACACCTCTATATACAGTAGATAACACAGGATCCACCATTCACAATAGGTGATATCACAGCTCACCTCCTCCTCCTGTACAATAACATATAACACCTCTATATACAGTAGATAACACAGGATCCACCATTCACAATAGGTGATGTCACAGCTCACCTCCTCCTCCTGTACAATGACTGATAACACCTCTATATACAGTAGATAACACAGGATCCACCATTCACAATAGGTGATGTCACAGCTTACCTCCTCCCCCTCCCCCTGCCAAGATTAGAAGCTCAGATAACACTCCTATACTAATATAGAGTCTGAGTCATTGTGTTGCTGCTAATGTCCATGTGAAGAATAGGAAGTTGGAGTCTAATATTAGTTCTATAGGTCAGTGTGGAAATGGCAAGAATTCATAACTGCTATATTCATCAACAGGACACAAATATGGCCGGGGATAAACACAACGTCAGGTTACAACATCGCTCCATATATTATTTTATTATTAGGCTGTTATCAGTCATTGTGCAGGATGAGGAGGAGGTGAGCTGTGACATCACCTATTGTGAATGGTGGATCCTGTATTATCTACTGTATATAGAGGTGTTATCAGTTATTGTACAGGAGGAGGAGGAGGTGAGCTGTGACATCACCTATTGTGAATGGTGGATCCTGTGTTATCTACTGTATATAGAGGTGATATCAGTCATTGTACAGGAGGAGGAGAATGTGAGCTGTGACATCACCTATTGTGAATGGTGGATCCTGTGTTATCTACTGTATATAGAGGTATTATCAGTCATTGTACAGGAGGAGGAGGTAAACTGTGATATCACCTATTGTGAATGGTGGATCCTGTGTTATCTACTGTATATAGAGGTGTTATCAGTCATTGTACAGGAGGAGGAAGAGGTGAGCTGTAATATCACCTACTGTGAATGGTGGATCCTGTGTTATCTACTGTATATAGAGGTGTTATCAGTTATTGTACAGGAGGGGGGAGGATGTGAGCTGTGACATCACCTATTGTGAATGGTGGATCCTGTGTTATCTACTGTATATAGAGGTGTTATCAGTCATTGTACAGGAGGAGGAGGTGAGCTGTGACATCACCTATTGTGAATGGTAGATCCTGTGTTATCTACTGTATATAGAGGTGTTATCAGTCATTGTACAGGAGGAGGAGGTGAGCTGTGACATCACCTATTGTGAATGGTAGATCCTGTGTTATCTACTGTATATAGAGGTGTTATCAGTCATTGTACAGGAGGAGGAGAAGGTGAGCTGTGAAATCACCTATTGTGAATGGTGGATCCTGTGTTATCTACTGTATATAGAGGTGTTATCAGTCATTATAGAGGAGGAGGTGAGCTGTGACATCACCTAATGTGAATGGTAGATCCTGTGTTATCTACTGTATATAGAGGTGTTATCAGTCATTATACAGGAGGAGGAGGAGGTGAGCTGTGACATCACCTATTGTGAATGGTGGATCCTGAGTTATCTACTGTATATAGAGGTGTTATCAGTCATTGTACAGGAGGAGGAGGTGAGCTGTGACATCACCTGTTGTGACTGTTGGATCCTGAGTTATCTACTGTATATAGAGGTGTTATCAGTCATTATACAGGAGGAGGTGAGCTGTGACATCAGCTATTGTGAATGGTGGATCCTGTGTTATCCACTGTTTACCAGGATAGGGGTCTGCAGTCTGCCAGGTGAATGGAGCCGCAGTAGATACAATAGGTTGTGATTGGCAGAAAGTTTCCAGGTTGGATCTTTCTTGTTCCATTGTTGCACTGGGGCAGGGCAGGAATAGTAGCCACAGACTGGCCACATGAATCTGGTGTGTGGCTGCAGACCCTCCCTGCCCGGCCCTCCGGACACTTCCATTGGAGGCTGATAAGTGTGTGTTCTCCACCACATCCTCTTCCTGTCTCCTCTTATCACATGAGGACAATCCTCCCTCCTCACTGTCTCATCCAGGGGGAACATGTCAGCCACCCCGCTCAGGTCTCCCACCCTGCAGAGCCAAAAGATGAAGAAAGATGAGTCCTTCCTGGGCAAACTGGGGGGCACACTGGTCAGGAAGAAGAAAGCCAGAGAAGGTGAGAGAGAGGGGGTCCCACTGCT
Source organism: Phyllobates terribilis (assembly GCF_046119375.1). Taxonomy (NCBI): domain Eukaryota; kingdom Metazoa; phylum Chordata; class Amphibia; order Anura; family Dendrobatidae; genus Phyllobates; species Phyllobates terribilis. Next base: position 162,008,130 of record NW_027362770.1, read on the forward strand.
AAATCAGTGCGTGATTGAGAGGGAGCGGCCGAAGGAGAGAAGGGGTTAAATCATTTAGCACTTTACACTAAATGCAAAGCAGCAAAGAGTCAATGGGGCAACTGTGTCTGGCCGGGGGGCAACTAGTGGGGTAAGAGAGGAAGGGTATAAAGAACTGACTAGTTCAGGAATGGGTTAAAAGAATGACCAGTGTGGGACAGGATTAGAGTATGTTAAAGGGATTGATTGGTGTGGGATAAGCCTGGAAAGGGTCTAAAGGGACTGGCATGTGAGGGATCAGATAGGGATGGGTTAATGAGGCTGACTAGTTTGGAGTTGGAAAGGAACGAGTTAAAGGGACAGGAATGGGTTAAAGGGAATGACTAGTGTAGAACCAGACCTGAATGGGTTAATGGGGCTTACTAGTATAGCATCAAAAAGGAATGGGTTAAAGGGATTGAGGAGTGCAGGGACTGGAGAGGAATGGGTTAAAGGATCTGGCGAGGAATGGGTTAAAGGGACCGAGAAGTGCGGGACTGGCAAGGAATGGATTAAAGCGATCGAGAAGTGCGGGACTGGCAAGGAATGGGTTAAAAAGACCGGGAAGTGCGGAACTGGCAAGGAATGGGTTAAAGGGGCCGGGGAGTGCGGGACTGGCAAGGAGTGGGTTAAAGGGCCTGGGGAGTGTGGGAACCCTGGCGAGGAATGGGTTAAAGGGACTGATCAGTGTACAATGAGAAATTAATGACTCAATAGGACTCATTCTTGTCGGTCCCAAATTAGTCAGTCCCTTTAACACATTCCTGTCTTGCGTACACTAAATATTCCATTTCATCCCATCCAGTTCTTCACTGATCGTTCCCTTTTAACCCGTTCCTGTCCCGCACTCATTAGTCCCTTTAAACTCATTCCTGTCTGGTCCTAAATTAAAGGGACTGACTAGTGCAGGGTTAATGAGAAATGCGTCATGTTGAGCGATGGGTTCACGGACTGAGAAATGTTTCCGGTGTCCAATGTACTGGTTTTCATTCATTGTGTGCGGTCAGGATAGAGTTAACTGTGCGGCTTATTTCTTATCAATCTGGTGATCATGTCTGATTTGATCTGACAGCTGATGATGGAGAGGAAAGTCCATTAACCCCCTGGTTCTCCCAGCACTGAAGGTGCCACCATTACCCAGGAGGACCCGACTTTCTCTAAAGCTTGGGGCTCACAGTGATGTCACTTACCGATTGGTGGTCTTAGCTTTATTAACCCTGCGCTCACTCTTATAATGATATTACTCTTGCTCAGCATGGGAAACAGAGCAGCGCGGTGCCGTGTCCAAGGGGAATCAGTCCCGAGCTCCCAAATCCCCTTCTCTGCTTTACACAACCATAGAATAAAATGACACAATTCTGGCTACCTGCAGCCACCACTAGAGGGAGCTCCCTGCATACAGTTGCTAAAATAAGAAATATTTAAAGGGATTGTCCATCACTGGGGACTTTTGTTTTAATTTCTGAAAAGCATGTAATTAGGGTAAAAAAAATAATTTTTGTAATGGGGTTTCTTTTAAAATTTATCATCATTTTGGCTTTTACAGGCTTTTTTTTTTTATTGTTCTTAATCACCTGCTCCCATCATACAGTGACTATTTATCTTGTACCCCTACAATCTGGCTGCCATCTTGGTCCTCCTTACCATAGGAGAACCATGACTTCCCTATATACTGCAGTATAATGGTACATAGAATAAACAATCACAGGTTAAGGTCCAATAAGGGGACTAAAAAAATAAGGTGAACATTTTAAAAAAATAAAATAATTATATATAATATAAAACTTCAAGTCAACCCCCATTAAAAAATAATTGGTATCATCCTGACCCCCCCCCCCACCCAAAAAAAAAATTTGATCTATAAAAATATAAATTATAAAAAAAAAAAAAAAAAAAAAAAATACAATAAAAAGTGATCAAAAAATCACATGTACCCCAAAATGGTATTAATAAAAACATCAGCTCAGCATGCAGAATAGTATCCCTCACCCAGCTCTATGGACAGAGAAATAAAAGTTATGGTGCTCATGACGACATAAACAATTTTTTTATTTTAATATATATATGTGTATGTATGTATGTGTGTGTATATATATATATATATATATATATATATATATATATATATATATATATATATATATATATATATATATATATTATGTATGTATATATATATATATTATGTATGTATGTATTATATTATATGTATGTATTATATTATATATTTTTTTTACTTTTACTTTTTTTTTTTTTACCACTACAGTGACAAAAAAAAAAACATGGAGTTTGGTATCGCCGTCATCGTTCTGACCTGGAGAATTTTTGCCCAGTTTTTTTTATTTTTTTATTTTGATTTTTAGCTAGAAAAATTAGTGTTGCAAAAACAATGACAGAGTTATTTTTTTGTTTTTTTTTCTTCTCACAATTTGGAATTATTTTTTTTTGTAAAATGAATGGTGTCATTCAAAACTACAACTCGTCCATAAAAAAAACAACAACAAAAAAAAAAACACAAAATGAAAAAATGCGTTAAGGGGTTAAAGTAATGAAATAATAATAATAAAAAAATAATTATGAAGGTTGACAAACAACACATAACGTGGTCTCTAGGGGGGGCTGTGCCATCAGTCAAGGTTGCCAGCACCTGATTTTTAGTAGCCCCCTCTGTGTGATGGTGTCACATGTCTGTTGTGTGGTGACACTAGGGTGCCATTTTAACCTTCACAGTGTTTGTATGGGGGCGGCACTTTGGTGTGAGGAATGTGCGTCCTGGGGGCAGGGAGGAGAAAACCTATAAATTTGCACAGATCTGAACATAACTGCCTCGTGTACCCTGCCATATTGTGTAATCGTGAGCCCATACACTGCTATGGGCCACACTTTACCTCACAAATTTAAAGGGATTGTCCACTTTGTTAAATTAAACGTGTTGGGGGGCGTGATTTGGTGTCAAATACTAATATAGGTGTATTACAGGTGGTTCTTCTTGCTCTTGTTTAGTGTATCTCCCCTCACAGTCTGGACAGCTGTCCACAAAATGGCCGCCGATTGAGACGCCTTCTCCAATGTAATAACGATACAGAACTTGTAATATATATTATTCGGTGCCATTAAATAATGTCCACATCTACCTGTTCTAATAAAAAAAAAAAAAAAAAAAAAAAAAAAGATTTAAAGCAGAATCCATGAGGTAAAAAAAAAATTTAAAAAAATACTGTAGTGCAATGGCACCATATGGTAGCACTGTGCACTTTGTGAGGGTGGCGGCACTAAGAATTGCAGGATAAGAACCTGTAATACTTGTATATTAGTTGGTGCTACAAAATAATGTCCACATCTAATCTTATATCGAACTCTTTAAAGCAGAATCTGTGAGGTAAAAAAAAAAAAATACTGTAGTGCAATGACACCATATGGCGGTATATGGAGTGTTCCATACATAACCACAGGGACCCCCATGCGTCAGAGGATTGGCACTGCTATATATAATGTAGAATATAATATTGCATGTATATAGCAACATGTCTCCTACATGGGTCAACTACAATCTATTGTTCCCTGTTATCAGCCATTCCACTCAGGAATGAACTGACTAACTAAGGATGCATTATAGCAAAGTCAAGCGAATCCTGCCGACTTCAGCAGGGGTCCATCTGACTGATGGAAAGGGGGAGGGGACATCACCAGAGGCTTCTCTTTTATACATCGGTCTGTGTCTTATAAGTGTAGCGCCCCTTTAAATTGAATGGCCATTTTTATTTTTATTTTTACCCCGGGTGATATTCCGCTATCTGCAGGAAGCAGCATGGCTACGTCATTGCTTTGTCACTTTGGTCAGGGTTATGCTATATAAATACTAGAGAAGTCAATAATCTTCCCCCGTACGGTCACATCAGGCTGAATCGTCTCCAGAAAAAAGTAAGACGCGTTTTTATAATGAAGGTTTTCTTCCCTTTTGTTAGATGGCCTGGATTAGCTTTTAGGAAGCAGCACAGAGTATTTCAGGAGAGGAGAGTGTTGGCGGCTGTGTGTCTTTTGTGTTGGGGAGCGAGGGTCAATGTATGGGTGTTAGGGATAAATAGAGATGGGTGGGAGCACATTGACTGCGTTATCAGCAGCACAGAGTATTTCAGTGGAAGCCAATAATTTTGAAGTTGTGTGTGTATGTATAATATAATATATTAATGTGCCCTCTGCTGTTCCTCAGATGCATTGCAGGTAGCAGAAACGCCCGCTTTTTGTAAGACGCCCTGATTGGGTCACATATTTGCTTCGCATGTGAGTCACATTGTGTTTCATGATCTCAGGGCGTGGAGCTCAGTTTTGTGGTCTGTTAATTTTCTTCAGAAGTTACACAATAAAAGCATAAATGCTCTCCCCTCGTTATTATTCTCTGTTATCTGCCAGTTCAGGCTGCCTATAAGGCCTCCGCCCTGACACTTATTATGTGACCATTCGCAGAACACAAGACTGGCTCCGACTCTTCTGCTACTGTCTTACACTAGTGGGAAAGTTTATTTCAATATTGCCCTTTATTTCTTTTTCTTCATTTTTTTTTTTTCCCTTTTTCTCTCCCTTTTCCCTTGTATATTTTTTTCTCTCCCTTTTCCCTTGTATATTTTTTTCTCTCCCTTTTCCCTTGTATATTTTTTTCTCTCCCTTTTCCCTTGTATTTTTTGCTCTCCCTTTTCCCTTGTCTTTTTTTTTTTGCTCTCCCTTTTCCCTTGTCTTTTTTTTTTGCTCTCCCTTTTCCCTTGTCTTTTTTTTTGCTCTCCCTTTTCCCTTGTCTTTTTTTTCTCTCTCCCTTTTCCCTTGTCTTTTTTTTTCCTCTCCCTTTTCCCTTGTCTTTTTTTTTCCTCTCCCTTTTCCCTTGTCTTTTTTTTTCCTCTTCTTCCTTTCCCCTTTTCTTCAAAACTTTATGGAGCTGTTTGTTTTAAGTTTGTGCCCACTAGGGGGCATTACTGCAGTGTTAATGTCAAGCCTAATATTACTGACACAGGACATCAAAATCCAAAAATGGGATTAAATAACATTGATGATTAGACAATTTATATCAGTCTTTCCAAAACTAAGCAGTACATGTGTGACCCCCTTTAGCAGACCACACACCAGACCCTTTAAATGATAGTCCCCCTGTCAGCACAGACCCCCTTCCTAGATTCAGACCTCATGCCATAACCCTCCTCCTGAATACAGACCCCAAACTACTCACCTTACCCCATTCTGTAATTTCCTCTATTATCAGACGCTGCCACAGACAATGTCTTGACGTTGAACATTCCAAAGAATTGGCAAGTATGGCCAATAGGAACTTGGCAATGGCCATTGTTTGGCCCCTGACTGAAGTATTCCATACCTTCCAACCCTCCCGGATTGAGGAGCTGTCTTAGGAGGTTGACTGCATGTCGTGACTTCAGCTGTTTCTGTGTCCTCAGGAGTTGGATACAGTTTGATCAGTGGTGGAGCAGGGAGCCATCAGCTCCATCAGCTCCGTCAGCTCCCTGCTCCACCGTTCTCCTCACTATCTTATGTTACTAGATTGTGTTCCGCTCTTTATGGAAATTTTTTTTTTTTTACTATGTGATGGCCGTGAAAAAAGTGTGGTATTGTTGCCTCAATAGGTCTACCTCTTTTCTGTATTTCACGGGTGAGACACCTTTTTAGATTTGTACTGTTTAGTTGCAATGGGCTGTAGCATCTCAGGGGGTTAAACGATTAGGTTCGGAATTATCTGTGACGGACAACGTACCATCCTTGTGTTGTCTACATGCATAAAAAGTAAGCCGGACAAATCCGTTCGCTTTTTAGGGAGTTGAATATTTTTGCAAGACACTTACACATTAGTTTGTATAGACAGAGCTTGTGGTTGGCAGCCTGGCGACCGACGGCAGCATCTCCGTAGTGAGCTAATTATACTGCATAGCAGCTGGCATTGCTCCTGGCACAGCACACCCCTCCAGCGACGCAGCGTATGCCTCAGCTCCGGCTCTTTTATAGCATTATTTTTCCTAAATTCCCACCCTGTAACGCTCATTAGTCACCCCCCACCCACCCTGGGAGACGGCTCCTCTTTTCCTGACAGCTGTCCAGACCCCTCCGGCTCCTGACAAGATCTCATCGTCGTCACCCTGTCAGAAGTAACCTGGCTCTAATCTGCGCCCTTTGCTTGTTCCTCTTCTTCCACGTTGCTGACCCCCAATCTCGGGACCACCATGTCCGGGCTTCTGTGCAGGAAACGCAGGAAGGAGGCCGCTGAGGAGAAGATGACAGGTTTGGGGGGGATTGGTTCATGATTTGGGAATGGAGACGCTAAATCCCTAGGAGTCCGGACTACAGGCTTTTTGTGACGCCACATGGTGCAGTCATGAGGTTTCCCTCCGTAATACAGCGAGGGCATGAACATCGTATTGCCTATTGTATGGGCCCTAATGGTCATTACAATTAATGGGACTTCTATAGGATTCTGTATAAACCTCCCCATAGTCCATGCCCCTTTTAAGATATACATTTTTTTCCTAGTGAGCGATCTCCAGGATGAAGGCAGAAACGCCATCAACGCCACGATGTCGCCCAGCACCATTGATATCCACCCGGAGGACACACTACTCGGTACAGTATTATTACCCCAATATAATTTATAATGGCAGTTTTTTTTTCTTAAAGGGATATTCCCATTCCCATCTCAAGCATATCCACAGGAGTGTTTGGTCTTTTTTTCCTTTTAATCTTCCATAGAAGTGAATTATTCACTGGTGGTGCGACCCCCAAGGCCCTATTCTTGAGATAAGGTATATGACTTAAAGGGTTATTCCTTCCAAAAAAAGCAACACAAGTTATCCCCTAGGATATGTTGACGGTCGCTGCTGGGACCTCTGGAGACCCCACGCAACTCGCCCTCCACTCAATTCATTGTCTATGAAAGTGCCGAAAATAGTGGCGTGCTGCACTCAGCCGTCCCATAGACAGTGAATGGAGCCAAGAGCGAGCATACGCAATAATCCTTTTTTTTATATATATATTATTTTATTATTTTTTTTATCTGCTTAATTTTCATATATTTTTTTTTCAAAAGTTTTAAAAAGTCACGTTGACTTTTTTTTTTTTTTCCCTCCGGAATTTTAATCCCTATCCTTAGGATATATCATCAGTATCTGATGGAGGGAGTCGGACTTCCAGCAATCTGCTTATTAAAGGGCTTTTCTGAAGCGCCACACGTTGTGTTGTGGCCGTGAGCGGTACTGCAAGCTATGTCCCATACAAGTGAATGTGATAGCGCTGCAGTACCATTTACGGCCACTACATAATGTACAGCGCTGTGCCATAGCACTTTTAATTAGTTGATCAGTGGGGGGTATCGAGAGTTCAACCCCTCCACTAATCAGAAATTCACGGTCTATCCTAAGATTAGAATTGCACTGTTGATATCACTGGGGTCCAGGAAGCTGAGAAATGAGAAGCTGTTTCACTGTTTATAAAATATATATTTTAAGTATTAGGCGCAATAATTAGCTATTTTTGATGTTTGATCGGTAGGGGTCAGACTCCTGTCTGCATAAGCCATTGCAATAAGGTGCATCAAATTCATGCTTTACTAAGCACAGCGCCACTCTTTGATTAGTGGCCATGTTTGGTATTACAGCTCAATCCCATTCAGTTGAATGGGACCGAGTTGTAGTGAGCACAATTCTAGGAGTCAGGGGACCCCCACACCCTAAGGAGAGAACCCCTTTAAAAAATTTTACTTCCCTTTTTTTTATATATATATATTATTATTTTTTTTTTTTTTACTGATAAATTCCAGTATGGAACTTAATGACTTCAGAGTCACTTGATAAGTATTTTCCCGGGGCGTCTTGTGTCCTTCCTGGTATATCCGTCTTATCTTATTATTAACGGCGAGGCTGCCAGCATGTCTGACTGATTCTCTGCTTTCTGAACGCACAGAAGAGAATGAGGAGCGGACCATGATCGACCCAAACTCCAAAGAAGAAGCAAAGTTTAAAGAACTTATAAAGGTCAGAGCAACATATCTTTATACTGTGTTTTTTTTAAAATGGCGCCCCACTTGTCTGCAGGTCATTTGTGGTATTGCAGTTGACATAAGTGGAGTTGAGCTGTAATACCACATGCAACATGTGTACTAGTGTGGCGCTGTTCCTGGAAGAAAGTGGCCATTTTTTTTGTAATCCAGGACACCCCCTTTAATTAAATGTACTTTCAACAAACTTTGCATAAATCAATAGTACAGGTGATTATAAGAAAATTGTATCTTAAAAAAAGAATTCGGCTTCTTTCTCCACTTATGAGCCACTTTGTCTCCTTCCCTCTGCTGCCTCCTCAGCTCATTATCCACTCTGCAAAAAACGTCTCCATCTCTAAAAAGATGGACTATCAGGTTACTCATTCTATTATACTCTATAAAAAAGGTGGGGGGATGGAGTGAGGAGTAAAGGGAGACACAGGAAGATGCTGCTGAGCTTTCTAACAAGTCTTTTACCTCACCTCCAAAGCTGGTTTCTCATCTACATTGCTCAGTACTGCTGTATAATGTCCTCCATGCTTCTGCTATCTGGTTTCTCATCTACACTGCTCAGTACTGCTGTATAATGTCCTCCATGCTTCTGCTATCTGGTTTCTCATCTACATTGCTCAGTACTGCTGTATAATGTCCTCCATGCTTCTGCTATCTGGTTTCTCATCTACATTGCTCAGTACTGCTGTATAATGTCCTCCATGCTTCTGCTATCTGGTTTCTCATCTACACTGCTCAGTACTGCTGTATAATGCCCTCCATGCTTCTGCTATCTGGTTTCTCATCTACACCGCTCAGTACTGCTGTATAATGCCCTCCATGCTTCTGCTATCTGGTTTCTCATCTACATTGCTCAGTATTGCTGTATAATGTCCTCCATGCTTCTGCTATCTGGTTTCTCATCTACACTGCTCAGTACTGCTGTATAATGCCCTCCATGCTTCTGCTATCTGGTTTCTCATCTACACTGCTCAGTACTGCTGTATAATGTCCTCCATCCTTCTGCTATCTGGTTTCTCATCTACACTGCTCAGTACTGCTGTATAATGTCCTCCATCCTTCTGCTATCTGGTTTCTCATCTACATTGCTCAGTACTGCTGTATAATGTCCTCCATGCTTCTGCTATCTGGTTTCTCATCTACATTGCTCAGTATTGCTGTATAATGTCCTCCATGCTTCTGCTATCTGGTTTCTCATCTACACCGCTCAGTACTGCTGTATAATGTCCTCCATGTTGCTGCTATCTGGTTTCTCATCTACACCGCTCAGTACTGCTGTATAATGTCCTCCATGCTTCTGCTATCTGGTTTCTCATCTACACCGCTCAGTACTGCTGTATAATGCCCTCCATGCTTCTGCTATCTGGTTTCTCATCTACATTGCTCAGTACTGCTGTATAATGTCCTCCATGCTTCTGCTATCTGGTTTCTCATCTACATTGCTCAGTATTGCTGTATAATGCCCTCCATGCTTCTGCTATCTGGTTTCTCATCTACATTGCTCAGTACTGCTGTATAATGTCCTCCATGCTTCTGCTATCTGGTTTCTCATCTACACTGCTCAGTATTGCTGTATAATGTCCTCCATGCTTCTGCTATCTGGTTTCTCATCTACACTGCTCAGTATTGCTGTATGTCCTCCATGCTTCTGCTATCTGGTTTCTCATCTACACTGCTCAGTACTGCTGTATAATGTCCTCCATGCTTCTGCTATCTGGTTTCTCATCTACATTGCTCAGTACTGCTGTATAATGTCCTCCATGCTTCTGCTATCTGGTTTCTCATCTACACTGCTCAGTACTGCTGTATAATGCCCTCCATGCTTCTGCTATCTGGTTTCTCATCTACACCGCTCAGTACTGCTGTATAATGTCCTCCATGTTGCTGCTATCTGGTTTCTCATCTACACCGCTCAGTACTGCTGTATAATGTCCTCCATGCTGCTGCTATCTGGTTTCTCATCTACACTGCTCAGTATTGCTGTATGTCCTCCATGCTTCTGCTATCTGGTTTCTCATCTACACTGCTCAGTACTGCTGTATAATGTCCTCCATGCTTCTGCTATCTGGTTTCTCATCTACATTGCTCAGTACTGCTGTATAATGTCCTCCATGCTTCTGCTATCTGGTTTCTCATCTACACTGCTCAGTACTGCTGTATAATGCCCTCCATGCTTCTGCTATCTGGTTTCTCATCTACACTGCTCAGTACTGCTGTATAATGCCCTCCATGCTTCTGCTATCTGGTTTCTCATCTACACCGCTCAGTACTGCTGTATAATGTCCTCCATGCTGCTGCTATCTGGTTTCTCATCTACACCGCTCAGTACCGCTGGATAATTTCCTCCATGTTGCTGCTTCTACATGTATGATAACTAAGAATGAAAGGATGGAATTCCTCTCTGAATGGAGGCATCATAGCGCTAGCTTCCCCCCACCAGCTCAGAGTCAATTCTAAGGCAGGAAATTAAGAGGAAAAAATTGTGAAAATGCAGGATAGAAGTCATATAGTGTCCAGGAATATTTATTCCTCATGTGCATACAGAGGACCGCTTATTCTGAAAAGTTACTTGAAAGTACAGTTACCCTTTTAAAAGTTTTTCATGTGTACTCAGGAATTTAAAATCGGTAGAGAAAGCAGAAATGACAACTGTAAGGTTCTGGGGTATTATCTCACTCCAGAGATCGATTCACAGCTACATTGCTCAGTATTGCTGTATAATGTCCTCCATGATGCTGCTATCTGGATTCACGGCTACACTGCTCAGTACTGCTGTATAATGTCCTCCACGCTGCTGTTATTTGGAGTCACAGCTATACTGCTCAGTATTGCTGTATAATGTCCTCCACGCTGCTGTTATTTGGAGTCACAGCTATACTGCTCAGTACTGCTGTATAATGTCCTCCACGCTGCTGTTATTTGGAGTCACAGCTATACTGCTCAGTACTGCTGTATAATGTCCTCCACGCTGCTGTTATTTGGAGTCACAGCTATACTGCTCAGTACTGCTGTATAATGTCCTCCACGCTGCTGTTATTTGGAGTCACAGCTATACTGCTCAGTATTGCTGTATAATGTCCTCCATGCTGCTATTTGGAGTCACAGCTACACTGCTCAGTACTGCTGTATAATGTCCTCCACGCTGCTGTTATTTGGAGTCACAGCTATACTGCTCAGTACTGCTGTATAATGTCCTCCACGCTGCTATTTGGAGTCACAGCTACACTGCTCAGTATTGCTGTATAATGTCCTCCACGCTGCTGTTATTTGGAGTCACAGCTACACTGCTCAGTACTGCTGTATAATGTCCTCCACGCTGCTGTTATTTGGAGTCACAGCTACACTGCTCAGTACTGCTGTATAATGTCCTATATGCTGCTTCTGAACATGTGCTAAATAGAGACAAGGGAGCAGGTATCCCTCATGTGTTTCTATGCAGTGTATACGAGATATCATAGCAGCTAGTCTCTACCCACTAGCTGAGACAACTGAAAAATGGAAGAGACAAGTCATAGATCAGCGTTATTCCTCATGTACTGTACATACACAACACAGTTTATTCCGAATAGTCACATGAAATGACAGGTTTGCTTTCCTTTAAGGGTGAAGGCGGACTGACTTTTTTTTTTTTCTGTTTAATGAATATGCACCATCCATAACTTCCTCCTGCCCCCACAGGTCCTAATAGACTGGATTAATGAAGTCCTTGTAGAGGAGCGGATAATAGTGAAGAACCTGGAGGAAGATTTTTACGACGGACAGGTCTTACAGAAGCTCTTAGGTGACTAAAATTCTAAGCTACCTTTATAGATGGGTACAGTTGGCTGTGTTCGCTTTATGGCTGCTGCAAAGAATGGGAGCTAATGAACAGAAAAGTGTCCCTAAAAAGTGATGGAGTCATGACCTAGTGCCAGATTTGGTGGACGATTGGTCTCCCTCACCACCCAACATACCATCAATGATTTACGTGTGGCACAAAATATGCAAATTAGCCTTCTACGCAACTATGAACACAGCCTGATACGTGGTACTGCTATAAAATTAATATTAGAAGGTTGTCCACAACTAAAATATTGATCGGTCATCAATATTGGATGGGTGGGGGTCCAAAACCCAGCACTCCCAACAACAATTTTTTTTTCAGTACACGGATACAGAACCAGAATGGCACAGTACTGTACACTAATGGTAATGTTTGGATACTGCTGTACAGATCATATTCACTTTAATAGCAGCTGGACTGTAGTACATAAGAACGTCCACTACACGGTGTATGGAGTTCTGTATACATCTGGCTGCTGCGGGATCTAACAGCAGCTCAATGGGGATGTCAGACCCCACAGATCTAAGTTGATGACTTATCGTAAGGAAAGCTCATCAATATTTTAGTTATGGAAAATCCATTTTAATAATCATGGTAGTCTATAACCTTCAGGGACCCAACTGAGATCATCTGTAGCCCCTTCACAGCAAAAAAAACCCCAAAAATATGGAAAATACTTTTTTTTTTCTCTTTCTCCATTCCGGAATCTTTAATTAATTTCCTACACCTGGGATTTAATGATATAGTCGGATGAGATGGAATTATGGTCTTTAATTACGCGTCTCCGTTCGTTTTGCCCTCTTAAAGGTTAAGTCCAAATGAAATTACTTTTAAATCTGCAGAAGTCACCGTGGAGCTTCATAAATCCATGCTGAGCTTAACCAAATTATATGATGAGGGAACGAGAGGCGATTCCCCCCCCCCACCCCCTCCACACACTATTCTCAATGGTAATATACGTAGGATTATTAAAGGGGAAGTCTACACCGGACAGTCCCTTTTAGTTAGACATTGTTTTGACAATAAGTTGATGGAAAGGATGTGGAATTCCTTAGAAATAAGCTGCAATCTTTGGAGAAACTCATCAGCAAGTGTTCCATTTTTCTACAGCTCCCCCACAGGAAAAATGGAGTATTACACACTTTCCACTTCACACTATGGGCAGTCTATATACTGTATAGGTCCTCCCAGGGTGAAAAACGCTATTCCCTGAGGGTCCTTACATGACTATAAAATCATATATTTTATTTACAGCAAACAGAGATCTTAAACTGTGAGGAATTGAAAGTATATTAGAAAACTATGCAACTTTTTTTATTTGTTAAAATTGGAATACCCCTTTAAGACTGTGCATGTTGATGCGATAATTGGGGTTGATAACTAGGGACAGAACGATCCTTGTCCAAATGGTATGGCCGCCCTTCCAATATCATAAATAAGGGGTCTGAATTATTTCCAGCAACGTCACACTTGTCTATTGCTGGTATTGCAGCTCAGCCGTCTTAAAGGGGATCTATCACTTGCCATAAATCTGTGTATTTTTATGTATTTTTTAATCTGGTGTAAACGTGCTTGTTCTCCTGAATCCGGTGATGTTTTTCTTTTGTTTCTGCGCCCCTCGGTTCCTGAGATATGGCTCTTTCTTCCTTGTATTTAAAACTAGTCTTGTTAGCCAAGTGGGAGTGGGGAGTTTCATTGATCACTCCTACTTGGCTATCAAGACTAGATTTCTATATAGGGAAGAAGAGGCCGTATCTCAGGAACGGAGAGGCGCAGGAAGAAAAGAAAAACATCGCCGGATTCAGGAGAACAGCGGCATTTACACCAGGTGAAAAAAACTAATCGGATATCTGTACCCATTTTTTTTTTTTTTAAATTTTTTAGAGAAGCTGGCAAACCGAAAACTGAGCGTTGCTGAGGTGACGCAGTCTGAGATCGGACAGAAACAGAAGCTTCAGACCATCCTGGATGATATACAGGAATTTCTGAGACCGCAGGGGTGGGCCATACGCTGGAACGTTGATTGTAAGTGGATCTACTTGTTAAAAGGGGACCACCAGTGATCAGCTATGGGGAAAGCCATCAGCAAGTGTTCAATTTAACTGCAGCACCACCACAGGAGAAATGAAGCATTGCGCACTGCCCATTCAAGCCATTGGGTTGTCTGGGTAATTTAGGACAGGAAGGCTCCTCCGGGGAGATTCGCTCTTTGTAACCTCTCTATTCTGGCCAACAGATGAGGATCCCTCTCTATTAACCCCTTAATGATCGACCTGTGATGTGTGTGTGTGTAAATAAATAAATATATATATATATATATATATATATATATATATACATACAGTGGGTGGCGGCTGTGCTATACAGTCAGCACCAGCTTCTAGCAGCAGTGACCAGAGCGAAGTCAGATTGCTGCCATTTAACGATTTAGGTACCATTGTCAATCTTTGCACTTTGAAAACACATGGATCGCAATTATTTAAATCATAAGGGGGCCCATTTGTTGTCCTTCTAGCTGGGGGCCATACTGAAAGCCCTCTAATGCTGCCATCTTTGAACTCCAATGAATCCCAGCCCAAGGCTAGTCTTCATGGGAGATTGTTAATTTTTCTAATATTTGGTATTTCAGTATATAATAAAATTAATTAAGCTCCTTTTTATTACAAAAATATGTAAAAAAAAAAAAAAAAAATTAACAACCCATAAGTTTCAATAATATATACAGTACAGACCAAAAGTTTGGACACACCTCATTTTAAAGGTTTTTCTGTATTTTCATGACTATGAAAATTGTACATTCACACTGAAGGCATCAAAACTATGAATTAACACATGTGGAATTATATACTTAACAAAAAAGTGTGAAACAACTGAAAATATGTCTTATATTCTAGGTTCTTCAAAGTAGCCACCTTTTGCTTTGATGACTGCTTTGCACACTCATGGCATTCTCTTGATGAGCTTCAAGAGGTAGTCACCGGAAATGGTTTTCACTTCACAGGTGTGCCCTGTCAGGTTTAATAAGTGGGATTTCTTGCCTTATCAATGGGGTTGGGACCATCAGTTGTGTTGTGCAGAAGTCTGGTGGATACACAGCTGATAGTCCTACTGAATAGACTGTTATAATTTGTATTATAGCAAGAAAAAAGCAGCTAAGTAAAGAAAAACGAGTGGCCATCATTACTTTAAGAAATGAAGGTCAGTCAGTCCGAAAAATTGGGCAAACTTTGAAAGTGTCCCCAAGTGCAGTTGCAAAAACCATCAAGCGCTACAAAGAAACTGGCTCACATGAGGACCGCCCCAGGAAAGGAAGACCAAGAGTCACCTCAGCTTCTGAGGATAAGTTTATCCGAGTCACCAGCCTCAGAAATCGCAGGTTAACAGCAGCTCAGATTAGAGACCAGGTCAATGCCACACAGAGTTCTAGCAGCAGACACATCTCTACAACAACTGTTAAGAGGAGACTTTGTGCAGCAGGCCTTCATGGTAAAATAGCTGCTAGGAAACCACTGCTAAGGACAGGCAACAAGCAGAAGAGACTTGTTTGGGCTAAAGAGCACAAGGAATGGACATTAGACCAGTGGAAATCTGTGCTTTGGTCTGATGAGTCCAAATTTGAGATCTTTGGTTCCAACAACCGTTTCTTTGTGCGACGCAGAAAAGGTGAACGGATGGACCCTACATGCCTGGTTCCCACCGTGAAGCATGGAGGAGGAGGTGTGATGGTGTGGGGGGGCTTTGCTGGTGACACTGTTGGGGATTTATTCAAAATTGAAGGCATACTGAACCAGCATGGCTACCACAGCATCTTGCAGCGGCATGCTATTCCATCCGGTTTGCGTTTAGTTCGATCATCATTTATTTTTCAACAGGACAATGACCCCAAACACACCTCCAGGCTGTGTAAGGGCTATTTAACCAAGAAGGAGAGTGATGGGGGGCTACGCCAGATGACCTGGCCTCCACAGTCACCAGACCTGAACCCAATCGAGATGGTTTGGGGTGAGCTGGACCGCAGAGTGAAGGCAAAAGGGCCAACAAGTGCTAAGCATCTCTGGGAACTCCTTCAAGATTGTTGGAAGACCATTTCCGGTGACTACCTCTTGAAACGCATCAAGAGAATGCCAAGAGTGTGCAAAGCAGTCATCAAAGCAAAAGGCGGCTACTTTGAAGAACCTAGAATATAAGACATATTTTCAGTTGTTTCACACTTTTTTGTTAAGTATATAATTCCACATGTGTTAATTCATAGTTTTGATGCCTTCAGTGTGAATGTACAATTTTCATAGTCATGAAAATACAGAAAAATCTTTAAATGAGAAGGTGTGTCCAAACTTTTGGTCTGTACTGTATAATATAACATTTTATATACACACTGCTCAAAAAATAAAGGGAACACTCAAATAACACATCCTAGATCTGAATGAATGAAATCTTCTCATTGAATACTTTGTTCTGTACAGAGTTGAATGTGCTGACAACAAAATCACACAAAAATCATCAATGGAAATCACACTTGTTAACCAATGGAGGCCTGGATTTGGAGTCACCCCCAAAATTAAAGTGGAAAAACACGCTACAGGCTGATCCGACTTTGATGTAATGTCCTTAAAACAAGTCACAATGAGTCTCAGTATTGTGTGTGGCCTCTACGTGCCTGTATGACCTCCCTACAACGCCTGGGCATGCTCCTGATGAGGCTGAGTATTGTGTGTGGCCTCCACGTGCCTGTATGACCTCCCTACAACGCCTGGGCATGCTCCTGATGAGGTTGCGGATGGTCTCCTGTGGGATCTCCTCCCAGACCTGGACTAAAGCATCCGCCAACTCCTGGACAGTCTGTACTGCAACGTGACGTTGGTGGATGGAGCGAGACATGATGTCCTAGATGTGCTCTATCGGATTCAGGTCTGGGGAACGGGCGGGCCAGTCCATAGCTTCAATTTCTTCATCTTGCAGGAACTGCTGACTAGTGTTGAGCCACCCCCATAGTGTTCGGGTTCGGTTCGGTTCGTCGAACACCTTAGAACACCGTCGAACACCGTTAAAACCAATGGCAGGCAAACAAAAACACATAGAAACACATAGAAAACACCTGCAAAGGTGTCCAAAAGCTGACAAACTGCTCAGAAGACACTCTCTTTTTAAAAAAGCCGGCCGGCAAATTCAGCAGCGGCATACACCGGTGCCCGACAATTTAGACAAGAAGGAATAGAGCCTCACACATAGATTAGATAGATAGAAACATGTCAGTCACATATATAAGAAGTACAGTGACAGTGTTGCTTACTGCACTTGTCATTTAGTGTAAAGGATTTAGTAAAAAAAATATTAGTGTTTTCATGCACCGGCAATTCAGCATCTGTACCTGACAATTTAGAACAGAAAGAATAGAGCTTCACACATAGATTAGATAGATAGAAACATGTCAGTCACATTTATAATAAGTACAGCGACAGTGTTGGATACTGTACTTGTCATTTAGTGTTAAAATAAAGGATTTATTAAAATAAAAATTGGCGTGGGGTTCCCCGTAATTTTAGGCTCTAGCGGAGGTTAAGCAGACGGCTGGGGCAGAGGTTTGAAGCCTGGGATGGGGGTAATACCCACGGAGCTTCTGAAGCTACTAATATCAGCCCCCCGCTGAATACCTAGCCTTTACTAGCTATTAAAATGGGGGACCCCCCCCAAAAAAATGACGTGGGGTCCCCCCTATGTTAATAGCTAGCAAAGGCTAGGCAGACAGCTGGGGGCTGATATTAATAGCCCAGGAAGGGTGCCATGAATATTGGCCCCCTCCCAGGCTAGAAACACCAGCCGTCAGCCGCCCCAGAAATGGCGCATCCATAGGATGCGCCAATTCTGGCACTTAGCCTCGCTCTTCCCACTGCCCTGTAGCGGTGGCAGTGGGGTAATAGGACTGGGGTTGATGTCAGCTTATAATGCCAGCTGACATCAAGCCCAGGTTAGTAATGGAGAGGCGTCTATAAGACACCCCCATTACTAACCCCAAATGCTGAGTGCAGGAGAATTCTCCCACGCTGTAAGTGACGTGCATGAGGTGAGCAGAGATCATTGGACATGAACTCACCTCATGCACGTCACTGACAGCGTGGGAGAATTCTCCTGCACTCAGCGCTTCAGCGTGAGAATTCTCCCACGCTGAAGCGCTGAGTGCAGGAGAATTTTCCCACGCTGTCAGTGACGTGCATGAGGTGAGCTGAGTTCATTGGACATGACCTCGGCTCATCTTTATGCCGTCACAGCGAGACACTGAGGAGCGCAAGCAAGCCTGCGCTTCTCAGTGTCTGCGGGATGACAGGCTGGTTGGCAGCGTTCTGCTGCGGTCCAGCCTGTCATCTCGATGTAGCAGAGCTGGAGCCGTCCTGGGAACCATGGAAAGGTAAGGATGAGGTTGCTTTATTATTTTTCTTTTATTGCAGGAGATCGTTGGCTTCAGCTGGAATGGGCGTGATGGTAAGTATGGTTTAATTTAGAACAATAAAGAATTGTGTGTTTATTTCAATTAAAGGACTTTATTCTGGGTGTTGTGTTTTTTTAAATACTTTACTAGAAATTCATGGTGGTCATGTCTAATATTGGCGTGACCCCATGAATTTCGGGCTTAGGGCCAGCTGATAATGCCAAGCTGGCCCTAACCCCTTTATTACCCAGTGAGCCACCGCACCAGGGCCCTGGATGAGTTGGGTACAGCGCCAGAAGATGGCGCTTCTATGAACGCGCCATTTTCCGGGGTGGCTGCGGACGGCCTCCCTGCGCTGCAGATTCCAGCCCCCAGCTGCCTAGTTGTACCTGGCTGGACACAAAAATAGGGCGAAGCCCCACGTATTTTTTTTTTAATTATTTCATGAAATTCATGAAATAATTAAGAAAAAAAGGCCTTCCCTATATTGTTGTGTCCGGCCAGGTACAAATAGGCAGCTGGTGGTTGGGGGCAGCCCGTTCCTGCCTGCTGTACCTGGCTGGACACAAATATAGTGCGAAGCCCCACATCAATTTTTTTAAATTATTTCATGAATTTCCTGAAATGATTTAAAAAAAATTGACGTGGGGCTTCGCACTATATTTGTGTCCAGCCAGGTACAACTAGGCAGCTGGGGGCTGGAATCTGCAGCGCAGGGAGGCCCAAGCTTTCTGTGCCCCCCCCCCCCCCCCCCCCCCCCCCCCCCCCCGCTGCAAATTGCAGTCCGCAGCCACCCCGGAAAATGGCGCGTTCATAGAAGCGCCATCTTCTGGCGCTGTACCCAACTCATCCAGGGCCCTGATGCGTTGGCTCACTGGGTAATAAAGGGGTTAGGGCCAGCTTGGCATTATCAGCTGGCCCTAAGCCCGAAATTCATGGGGTCACGCCAATATTAGACATGACCACCATGAATTTCTAGTAAAGTATTTAAAAAAAACACAACACCCAGAAAAAAGTCCTTTAATTGAAATAAACACACAATTCTTTATTGTTCTAAATTAAACCATACTTACCATCACGCCCATTCCAGCTGAAGCCAACGATCTCCTGCAATAAAAGAAAAATAATAAAGCAACATCATCCTTACCTTTCCATGGTTCCCACGACAGCTTCAGCTCTGCTACATCGAGATGACAGGCTGGACCGCAGCAGAACGCTGCCATCCAGCCTGTCATCCCGCGGACACTGAGAAGCGCAGGCATGCTTGCGCTCCACAGTGTCTCTCTGTGAGGGCATCCAGATGAGCCGAGTTAATGTCCAATGAACTCGGCTCACCTCATGCACGTCACTGACAGCGTGGGAAAATTCTCCTGCACTCAGCGCTTCAGCGTGGGAGAATTCTCACGCTGAAGCGCTGAGTGCAGGAGAATTTTCCCACGCTGTCAGTGACGTGCATGAGGTGAGCTGAGTTCATTGGACATGAGCTCACCTTATGCACGTCACTGACAGCGTGGGAGAATTCTCCTGCACTCAGCGCTTCAGCGTGAGAATTTTCCTACGCTGTCAGTGACGTGCATGAGGTGAGCCGAGTTCATTGGACATGACCTCGGCTCATCTGGATGCCGTCACAGAGAGACGCTGAGGAGCGCAAGCATGCCTGCGCTTCTCAGTGTCCGCGGGATGACAGGCTGGATGGCAGCGTTCTGCTGCGGTCCAGCCTGTCATCTCGATGTAGCAGAGCTGAAGCTGTCGTGGGAACCATGGAAAGGTAAGGATGATGTTGCTTTATTATTTTTCTTTTATTGCAGGAGATCGTTGGCTTCAGCTGGATTGGGCGTGACGGTAAGTATGGTTTAATTTAGAACAATAAAGAATTATGTCTTTATTTCAATTAAAGGACTTTATTCTGGGTGTTTGTGGTTTTTTTTAACTTTGACTATGGGGTTAGTAATGGGGGTGTCTTATAGACGCCTCTCCATTACTAACCTGGGCTTGATGTCAGCTGGCATTATAAGCTGACATCAACCCCAGCCCTATTACCCCACTGCCACCGCTACAGGGCAGTGGGAAGAGCGAGGCTAAGTGCCAGAATTGGCGCATCCTATGGATGCGCCATTTCTGGGGCGGCTGACGGCTGGTGTTTCTAGCCTGGGAGGGGGCCAATATTCATGGCACCCTTCCTGGGCTATTAATATCAGCCCCCAGCTGTCTGCCTAGCCTTTGCTAGCTATTAAAATAGGGGGGACCCCATGTCAATTTTTTGGGGGGTCCCCCATTTTAATAGCTAGTAAAGGCTAGGCATTCAGCTGGGGGCTGATATTAGTAGCCTGGGAAGCTCCATGGGTATTACCCCTTCCCAGGCTTCAAACATCTGCCCCAGCCGTCTGCTTAACCTCCGCTAGAGCCTAAAATTAAGGGGAACCCCACGCCAATTTTTTTTTAAATAAATCCTTTATTTTAACACTAAATGACAAGTACAGTAATCAACACTGTCACTGTACTTCATATATATGTGACTGACATGTTTCTATCTATCTAATCTATGTGTGAAGCTCTATTCTTTCGGTTCTAAATTGTCGGGTACCGGTGTACGCCGCTGCTGAATTGCCGGCTTTTCATGTTTCACTGTGAGCACTGTTCCCATCGATTTGGGCAATCACTGTAATGCCACAACCACCATGGCTGTGGCATTACAGTGAGTGGCAGACAATCCCTGCATGATTGGTGCTCTAAATAGCGCCAGACATGCAGGACACGCTTTTGGTGCACGAACAGTTATCGAACATAACCTCGAACAGCCGAATTTTTTGCAAATCGTTCGGGTTCGTCGAACAACTCGAACACCGCCCAAAACAGCTCGAATTTGAGATTGGCGAACAGTTCTAGTCGAACACCGCTCATCTCTACTGCTGACACACTCCAGCCACATGAGGTCTGCCATTGTCCTGCATTAGGGGGAACCCAGGGTCGACCGCACCAGCATATGGTCTCACAAGGGGTCTGAGGATCTCATCTCGGTACCTAATGGCAGTCAGGCTTCCTCTGGCGAGCACATGGAGGGCTGTGCGGCCCTCCAAAGAAATGCCACCCCACACCATTACTGACCCACTGCCAAACCGGTCATGCTGAAGGATGTTGCAGGCAGCAGATCGCTCTCCACGGCGTCTCCAGACTCTGTCACGTCTGTCACATGTGCTCAGTGTGAACCTGCTTTCATCTGTGAAGAGCACAGGGCGCCAGTGGCGACTTTGCCAATCCTGGTGTTCTGTGGCAAATGCCAAGCGTCCTGCACGGTGTTGGGCTGTGAGCACAACCCCCATCTGTGGACGTCGGGCCCTCATACCTCCCTCATGGAGTCGGTTTCTAACCGTTTGTGCAGACACATGCACATTTGGGGCCTGCTGGAGGTCATTTTGCAGGGCTCTGGCAGTGCTCCTCCTGTTCCCCCTTGCACAAAGGCGGAGGTAGCGGTCCTGCTGCTGGGTTGACCCCTCCACGTCTCCTGGTGTACTGGCCTGTCTCCTGGTAGCGCCTGCAGCCTCTGGACACTACGCTGACAGACACAGCAAACCTTCTTTCCACAGCTCGCATTGATGTGCCATCCTGGATGAGCTGCACTACCTGAGCAACTTCTGTGGGTTGTAGAGTCCATCTCATACCATCACAAGTGTGAAAGCACAACCAACATTCAAAAGTGACCAAAACATCAGCCAGAAAGCATTGGTACTGAGATGTGGTCTGTGGTCCCCACCTGCAGAACCACTTCTTTATTGAGGGTGTCTTGATAATTGCCAATAATTTCCATCTATTGTCTATTCCATTTGCACAACAGCATGTGAAATTGATTGTCAATCAGTGTTGCTTCCTAAGTGGACAGTTTGATTTCACAGAAGTTTGATTTACTTGGAGTTATACTCTGTTGTTTAAGTGTTCCCTTTATTTTTCTGAGCAGTGTGTGTGTATATATATATATATATATATATATATATATATATATATATATATATATATATATATATATATATATATATATATATATATATATATATATATATATATATATATATATATCTCTATCTATCTCTCTTTAAAAAAAAATTATATACAATAGGAAAAAAAACCCAACAAAAATAAAAACCCTAAACTGACCTGTAGAAATCGGTTTAGGTCATTTTTCTCTAATAAATAAAATGTAAAAAAAAATTGCAATTTTGAAAAAAAACAACAAATGAAAAAATGTCTGTATCCGTCCTTAAGGGGTTAACTCACAGTTGTCTAATGGGGTGTATGAAAAACTGGAGCTTGTAGAAATCCTACAGAGGATATAGGAGTCGGGTTCCTTCTGGTAGGTAACTGAGGGGTGGAGCTTAGTAAAAGGGGAGGAGATTATTGTCCTTGATCTGCTCAGGCAGAGGCTCCTGCTGCAGGAAAAAAAAAATATTTTTAATTTATTTATTTTTTGGTGGAGGAGTTTTATAAAGCAGATTCGGGGGGTTACATTTTTGGTTTATTACAGAATGAGAACTTGTAATATATTATAATAACTTGCTTTCGCATTTCTTTTCTTACAGCAATACATGGGAAAAACCTGGTTGCCATTTTGCACCTTCTAGTGGCACTGGCCATGCATTTCCGAGCTCCTATACGACTACCTGAACATGTGTCTGTGCAGGTGGTGGTGGTAAAGGTAAGATTTCTATATCATACGATTTTTATTTCTATTTTAATTAAAATTTTTTATTCATCCTCTTGGGAGCTTGCTGCGAGGCGTTTTGTATTTTATTACACATCAGTTTCTGGCTTTTGTGAAATTTTATGAAGGGGTGGCCAACTTGAATGATAATTTCAGTGTGCACAGACAGTTCTACTAAATGGCCACTAGATGGCAGCAGAGTTTAACGCTAAAATCCTTCGCTAAAATCCTCAGTCCGATCTCAGCGTTGCTCTGATCTCTCCTAATTTTCTGTCCTTGCGTTTTCAGAAGCGAGAAGGCCTCCTGCAGACGAACCACGTGACCGAGGAACTGACGACCACCACAGAGTGAGCGCTTCCTAAATACGCCGCACTTGCACACTGTACCAGAAGCCATGCCGTTGTCTGAACCGGTAGCCAAAAATATAACTTGTGTGCCACACTCTAAAAGTGACAGCTCGTCTGTCTACCACTCCGCCATTTTTTTTAATTACTGGTCTCCTTAGGAAAAAAAAAAAGAAGCCTGCTTTCTTCTAGAAACAGCGCCACCACTTGTCCGCAGGTTGTCTCTGGTATTGCAGCTAAGCTCCATTGAAGTGAATAGGGCTAAGTTGCAATACCACGAGCAACTTGTGGACATGGGTGGCGCTGTTTTTGGAAAGTAAGCAGGAATTTACATCGCTGGTCCTGCACCACGCTGCTTGTACGGAGTATTCGCCCTGATTAGAAATATATAATTCGGGTCTTGCCGTGACTGATGACCTGAAAATTACGGCCTGATATGAGACTGCGAAACCAGTGAGACATGACAAAAATATAATTGCTTTATAACTAATCTCCAGCCAGCCGAGGCTCCGTAACAATGAGTGACACTTACTGGACACTTATGGCTGCAAAATGAGCTAACTGAGAATCTGTCAGTGAGCTCGTTCCGATAAGGCTTGAACACCTTTCATCTGTCTCTTTATTTTCTGAGCTCCTTTGTGCTAATTTGTGACCACATCTAAGTTGAGCTGAACTTTGATGAGGTCATAAATCAACTTGGAGGTGCTCAGAAAATTACAGATACAAATGAGAGAGTTACTAACTGCATCTTAGTGCAGTACAGAGGATATTGAAGGCCAATAGTGCAGCATTTTTAATAATTTTTATAAATTGTTTCTTATCTTTAGACCCAAATACATGCAAGTAAGTAAAAGAGAAAGGTGATGTATCCCTTTAAAGTGGTAGTCCGGCCTTGGGGTACAAGTCTGTGACTGCACTACACACTTTGTAGTGGTGGCGGGCGTGTGACCACCAGTATGTGATTTTTCATACGTGCGGTCACATGCCGACTAGGCGTGCGCAGCCAGACATGTCTAGTCGGAATGTGGCAGCCAATATGTCAGCAGCCCACGACTGCACTGGTAACCCATTGGTGCCCTGCGATTGTTCTATGGGGGAAGGAAATGGGGATACGGGCACTGGCATGCTTTCCATTTAAACGCTGCTGTCAGTGATTGACAGCAGCGTTTAGATGATTAACAGCTGTGATCAGAGGGGTTAAGTTTTTATTTAATTGCATTTTTTTTTTTTTTTTTTTTTTAGGATGATGATGGGAAAATTCGGTAAGTAACGTCACATTTAAAGCCCTTCTCCTGTATCGCATTGGTGTCTTATTTTGAGAGACTACAACTCCCAGCATCTGGGGTAAGGGGTCCATTTATATAGTGAATACATTGAGCCTAATAATAACATTGTATTCAGTGAGCTGCCTCTAGTGGAGCCAGAATTTAATTAATATATAATATAAAAATGAGATTTGGAAATATAGTGCTCTGCCTACTTTCTTCTATACACAGCACCACACTTGTTCACAGGTTGTGTCTGGTATTGCAGTTCAGCTCCATAAAAATAAATGGGACTGAGGTGCAATACCAGACACGACCTGTGGACAAGTGTGGCGCTGTTCGTAAAAGAAAGCAAGCCTATTTTTTTCTAATAGTGTGCAACCTTATCTCTCCTCTCAGAGCGCGACGCGTTCGACACCCTCTTCGACCACGCTCCGGATAAGCTGAGTGTTGTCAAGAAGGTGAGTGCTCGGCGGTCCTGACGTGGGTCCGGATGATGTCGTGGACGCTCTCGTGACGCCTTCGCTTTTATTTGCAGTCGCTGATCACCTTTGTCAATAAGCATCTAAACAAGCTGAACCTGGAGGTCACCGAACTGGAGACACAGGTACCGTCCCCTTCCCTGCGCTCCAGCCCCCGAGCGCTGACTTAAACGGGTTGTCCAGGATTAAATTAAAAACATGGCTCAGAGACAGCGCCACACATGTACACAGGTTGTGCTTGGTATTGCAGTTCAACTTCATTGGCTTAATGAGTTGCAATACCAGATATAAACCCATGTGACTCTGGAAGAAACATGCCATGTTTTTTCTTTCCTATACTCCATTTTAAAGGGATTACCCAGTTTAAAAATGTGCTTAACTGTGTTGGCACATGACCATAGCTGTGTGTGAAGGGGGCTGGCTTAGTGGCTCATTCCTCTGTCTAGAAGGGGGCTGGCTTAGTGGCTCATTCCTCTGTCTAGAAGGGGGCTGGCTTAGTGGCTCATTCCTCTGTCTAGAAGGGGGCTGACTTAGTGGCTCATTCCTCTGTCTAGAAGGGGGCTGGCTTAGTGGCTCATTCCTCTGTCTAGAAGGGGGCTGGCTTAGTGGCTCATTTCTCTGTCCAGGAGGGGGCTGGCTTAGTGGCTCATTTCTCTGTCCAGGAGGGGGCTGGCTTAGTGGCTCATTTCTCTGTCCAGGAGGGGGCTGGCTTAGTGGCTCATTTCTCTGTCCAGGAGGGGGCTGGCTTAGTGGCTCATTTCTCTGTCCAGGAGGGGGCTGGCTTAGTGGCTCATTTCTCTGTCCAGGAGGGGGCTGGCTTAGTGGCTCATTTCTCTGTCCAGGAGGGGGCTGGCTTAGTGGCTCATTTCTCTGTCCAGGAGGGGGCTGGCTTAGTGGCTCATTTCTCTGTCCAGGAGGGGGCTGGCTTAGTGGCTCATTTCTCTGTCCAGGAGGGGGCTGGCTTAGTGGCTCATTTCTCTGTCCAGGAGGGGGCTGGCTTAGTGGCTCATTTCTCTGTCCAGGAGGGGGCTGGCTTAGTGGCTCATTTCTCTGTCCAGGAGGGGGCTGGCTTAGTGGCTCATTTCTCTGTCCAGGAGGGGGCTGGCTTAGTGGCTCATTTCTCTGTCCAGGAGGGGGCTGGCTTAGTGGCTCATTTCTCTGTCCAGGAGGGGGCTGGCTTTGTGGCTCATTCCTCTGTCCAGAAGGGGGCTGGCTTAGCTATTGAATTATGCCAAAAAGCCAGCCCCCTTCATACACCGCTATGGTCAATTGCGTGCAGCTCACGTCTTTGTTTAGAAAGGGACCGACAGGCTTAATTCCGTAGCTAAGCCAGCCCCCTTCTGGACAGAGAAGTGAACTACATGCCATTGAACAAAGCTGTGTATGAAGGGAGCTGGCCGGTTGGCTGAATATGGTCAGTGGCTTCTAGCTATATCTATTATACCTCTATATAAATTTGTTATTGCTGTGATTTCTCCTGACATGCGGAGTCTCATTACTGGGTTATTCTTCGTCCCTAGTTTGCTGATGGGGTTTACCTTGTCCTCCTCATGGGACTCCTGGAGAACTATTTCGTCCCACTGCACAACTTCTTCTTGACCCCAGAAGACTTTGATCAGAAGGTAAGCCGGAGAGAGATGTTCCTCTGTTATTCCTCCTGGGTGTTAACATTAGTTGCACTAGACGGCCGGGTCCCCACTGATTGGCCAGTCTATGGAGGACACGCCCCCATCTGGTAACACCCAGTTGTCAATTTTATTTCTAAATTTCCAGGAGGATTAACAGAGGGTCGGCACAACGTAGTGTTCTACAATGCTCCAGAATGGTGGCTTACAATTGTAAACTAAAACGGATGTGACAGAAGGGATGACGGGTCCAATTTCAAAGCAATTTAGAGTAGATTTTTAGCAAAATTGCTCGTAATTACCCGTGAAACGTTTTGTACCAAAAGGCCAATTTCCGTGTCGTCTTGTGTGCACAACTTTTGCAAACACTTCTTAAAATGAATCTAAAACAAATTATACATGTAGATTAAATATTTTCCCGTAATTTCTGAATTTTTTTGCTTTAAAATTCTGAATCACACTTGCATAAATCAGAAGGTGATATTTTAATTTGTCAGTCTGTGCCACCTAGTGGACACATCGTGGTACGTGCCAGGAAAACCGCTTCATCTCTAAGGTGACTGCGTCTCCTTTTCTTTATGGTCTGAGTGTTTTTTATTCTATTTTTGATGATTAAATGGTCAAAAAACGTTGTGTCAATCAATAGTAAGCTATAAACAACGTTTTAATCTGATCGGCGAAATATGCTGCTTTCTCCACTTATGAGCCACTTTATTCTCCATTCCCTCTGCTTTTTGAGTTCATTCACTTTGAAAATCACTGAGGGATCAGATGACAGCTGCCTACAGAAGTCTATGGTGAGGGGAGGAGGTGGAACAAAATGACTGTGGCTAGAGAAATATTTTTTTTTTTCTGCTTTCTAGTAAGTGTTTATCTCATCTCCAGGGCTGGATTCACGGCTACAGCTGCTCAGTATTTCTATATAATGTCCTCTATGTGCTACATAGAGGAGAGCAGTAATTCCTGATGTGTGATAGTGGTGATGCCATCCTTGATACATTTTCCACCTGTCTGGTGATAATTGTTGCTAAATGGACATTCTCTTTAAGGCGTGACTTGAATCTATGGTTCTCGATGTTCTGAGATGTATATTCCACGAGTGGAAAAAAAAATTAGTGCGGCTAGAGAGAATTTTTTTTTTCAGCTTTCTAGTAAGTGTTTATCTCATTCCAGAGCTGGATTCACAGCTACACTTACTAGAAAGCTGAAAAATTTATTTCTCTAGCCGCGTGATACATGTCCAATCCTGGAATGTATCACTACGATCACAAGTCAGGAATTCCTGCTCTCCTGTCTTTATGTAGCACGAATAGGACATTATATAGAAGTACTGAGCAGTTGTAGCTGTGAATCCAGCTCTAAACACTTAATAGAAAGCAAAAAAAAATTCTAGCTCATCCCAGAGCTGGATTCACAGCTACAACTGCTCAGTACTTCTATATAATGTCCTCTGTGCTACATAAACACAGGAGAGCAGAAATTCCTGACTTGTGATCATAGTGATACCATCCGTGATACATTTCTGGATTGGACATGTATCACGTGGCTAGAGAAAAACATTTTTCTTTCTAGTAAGTGTAGCTGTGAATCCAGCTCTGGAATGAGATAATTACTAGAAAGCTGAAAATGTATTTCTTTCTGTAGCCACATGATACATGTCCTATTTGTATCACGGATGGTATCACTGCGATCACAAGTCAGGAATTCCTGCTCTCCTGTCTTCATGTAGCGCATAGAGGACATTATATAGAAGTACTGAGCAGTTGTAGCTGTGAATCCAGCTCTGGAATGAGATAAACAACTGCTCAGTACTTCTATATAATGTCCTCTATGCGCTACATAAAGACAGGAGAGCAGGAATTCCTGACTTGTGATCGTGGTGATACCATCTGTGATACATTTACCACCTGTCTGGTGATAATTTCTGCTAAA
This sequence comes from Phyllobates terribilis, assembly GCF_046119375.1. NCBI lineage: Eukaryota > Metazoa > Chordata > Amphibia > Anura > Dendrobatidae > Phyllobates > Phyllobates terribilis. Next base: position 162,036,771 of record NW_027362770.1, read on the forward strand.
TGGACATCCCCTTTAAGGCGTGAGTTAGTTAATTGATGGAATCTCTGGCTCGAGATGTTCTGAGATGTATTCCAGGATTGGGCATGTATCTTTGTGTATATCTTGTGATTGTAATGAGGGTCTGTCGTTGCAGGTCCACAATGTCATCTTTGCTTTCGAATTGATGCAAGATGGAGGTCTCAAGAAGCCAAAAGCGAGACCGGAAGGTATAGATTATTACGAATGGTAAAATTCATTACATACCAGGTTATCAAATATTGTAGAATATAGGACACAGAGGGGTGACTTTAAAGGGGTGCTTCCCGATCGATGGCTGTCTGACCTCTTGGACCTCCACCAATCCCGAGAACCGGGGCTCTTCAGTGGTGGTCGATCATGTGCACTTCCACTCCATTCATTCTTACAGCTATCGGACCCCCGGCTAACTCCAGTGGTCCGGTTTAGGAATGAATGGCTTGGATGTGCTCTTCAGAGCCCCAGTTTCTGGGATCGGTGCCAGGACCCCCAGCAATCAGAGATTTATCCCCAATATGATGGATAGGAAATAATTTTTTAACTTGATCATACCCCTTTAAGTTTCTGGGCCCCATTGTAAATAAAAAAAAAAAAAATCTAAAACCCCCAAATGTACCTGTACTATAGCTAAGACTTTTTTGTTTGGCCTTCCATTTTATGTGAATAGGGACCTATTGACTCTTCCATCCCGGCAGATGAAAGGAATGTAAGGATTGGGCATATCGAATTTCAATATGGCCTATCATTTATTCTCACAAGAGATAAGCCGATGCCAGAAGTGGCTTATTCTCCTCCTCCTCCCATTCAGAACGTATGCCAAATCGAGCACACATGAGTATGGTCTAGAACAATTGCTGTCAGACCAATTGGCTTTCTGCCCACATCTAATGATGTGTTTTTACAGGATTAGGAAAAACTTGGCTGCTTTCTTCCAAAACAGCGCCACCCCTGTTGACAGGCTGTGAGTGGTATTGCAGCTCAGTCCCATTCACATAGAAGGAGCTGAGCTGCAATACCAGACACTACCTGCTGACAGGAGGGGCCCTTTTGTTAATGAAAAACGTATATTTAAATTTTTAATATATTTTTTTTCCTCCTATCCTGTACAGCCCCTTTAAGAATCTCAAGGACGGTTAGTTTTTGATCTCTCATCATTTGCAGGACCGGAGCGTAATCTGTCGGTATTCTGGTCCTGGCGTGGAATAAAATGACTCTGTAAATTGGGTTATTATTCTGATTTTGCACATGTCGCCCTGAGGTGGCGAGGATTACACATCAATGTGATAATGGACTTCGCCCTTCACAGCAAAGCTGGACGACTCCATTTCCTTATTATTTTTATCCCTTGAGACACTAAATTTACTGCAATCTGATTGGTTCAATCTGTTAGGGTTACATAAATAATTAAATACTCCTGGAATAACCTTTACTTTGTCCAAGTCACGATGACATTGGGCCAGGAGTTATCAATCACAGAGATCAATTAATAATATATATATATATATATCAAATATCCTGGAACTGTCTTCTCAATAAAGAAAATCACTTAAAGAATCTGTGATCAGCTGATCGACTCCTAGTCTGGCTGAGCTTTTTCTCTACAGCAGCCACTGCTGGCGAAATGTGGTATTACACTATGAAAATTCAGATGAATTCCCATGCATGTAGCATGATGACATGTCAGAACGGGAGCCTCTCTGATAGCACAGGGGATCCCTTCTATTATGCTACTGGCTCCAGTAGGGTGTGTGGTCAGGGGAAATCTGTAGGGGAGAACCAATTTTTAATTAATAAAAAAAAAAAATAAAAAGGAAAAATAAACTCCCATGAGAACTATGAATGAAATAAAAAAAAAACAAAACAAAAATAAAATAGATATATATTTCTGAAATTAAAGAAAAAAAAAAATATAATATACGGTGAAATAAAAGAATAAAAAAAAAATATATAATATATGGTGAAATAAAAGAATAAAAATTATATATATAATATATGGTGAAATAAAAGAATAAAAATTATATACGGTGAAATAAAAGAATACAAAAATATATAAAGAATAAAAAAAAAATAAATTAATAATAAAAAAATATATATATATAATATATATATATACGGTGGAATAAAAATATATATAATATATACGGTGAAATAAAAATATATATAATATATACGGTGAAATAAAGGAATAAAAAAATATATATAATATATACGGTGAAATAAAGGAATTAAAAAATATATGTAATATACAGTGAAAAAAGAATAAAAAAATATATATAAAATACGGTGAAATAAAAGAAAAAACAAATATATTATATTAATTTTAGATTTTTAAAATGGAAAAGATAAATGAAAAAATAGAATAAGTGCACTATCAATATACTATCTGGTCCTTTTTAAAGGGGTTGTCCAGTGTACAAAATCCAGTGTTTTATTGAGTGGTTACAAAGAGCTGTCCTGCAGTGTACAGAGTGAGGATGCAGCAGCGCCATAGGCTCTGTAGTGGCCGTTCTCAAGCACTGCAGTTCAGCTCCCATTGAAGTGAATGGGATCTGTGTTACAATACCTTAGAACGGCCACTACACTGTGTACGGCGCTGTGGTGTCCTCAATCTGTACTCTCTTTACTATAGATTACTGTTGGACGCTGATCGTTCAGGTGTCGGCTGACGGATCCACACCTATCTGATATTGATGACTTAAGTCCTGGACAGCCCCTTTTAAGTGTATAAATAAATACATTTAAAAAAAATCTAATTTTTTTTCTTTTTTCTTCTTTGCAGACATCGTAAATCTGGACTTGAAGTCCACGATGAGAGTGTTATACAATCTGTTTACAAAGTATAAGAACATTGAATGAGACACTGACCCCAAAAAAAGACTCTTATGTTGTGTGTTTTTTTTTTTATTGGTCTGAATGTAAAATGTTTTTTCAGGATTCACTCCACTTTCTCAGCTATCACTTACATGGGGCTGCACTTGTGAGAATTCTCAACTTTTTCCTTCTTAAGGAATCTGAAAAACTTTTTCTATGTAGGTGTTTTTTTTTTGTTTTGTATTATTTTTTTTTTTTTGGGCAAAAGTCGAACCACACTGTTTTTAGGGTTTGCTGGGTACTGAAGTGGTCCTTCTCACCTAAACAATATGTGTAGGGATTAATGACTACTGCAGCCACAAAACTCCTCCTTTCCCAATGGCCAACATATCAGGAGGTTTCTATTCTCTTCGGATCAATTACGTCTGAGCAAAATTTGGGACATTTTTGACCACCTATTGTAGGTAGAAAAATGAGCCACTCACCACTGCACGTTAAAATAAGCTTTATTTGCAGTTCCAAGCAGAATTTGTGGGGACAAAGTGGCTGACAGACGTTTCGCATGTGAGTCTCGCTTCTTCTGAGGCTCCGAGGACGCCCAGAGGAAGCGTGACTCACATGCGAAACGTCTGTCAGTGCCTCAATCTCTGCCTACTATAGTAAATGAGCCTCTACTCCATACTGATGGGTTGTGTAGAAGTTTTCAGTGCGTGTCTGCTCCTTTTTCCGGACGTCTTGAATGCTGCACAGTTTGGGTTATATGAGAGTCAAAAGTGATAGAGACATTCAGGTCAAATTAATGTCCGCAGACCCTGAATTATTGATCAACGCTCTCTGTATTACTTGGTAACATCCGCAGGTAATGACGAGATTCTCTGCCCGACATAAATTTCCTTTCCTTCATCATCGTGGGAGAACGCTAGTGTCCTCATTGTGACTTTAGGCTGAAAGAAAAGAAAAGAATTTGACGCATAAAACTATATATTTTTTTTTCAAAGGGTTTTTCAGAGTCCACTATATTTAAGCCCGCCTGATCGTCTGATTGAGTGATCGCTGATGCTCCAGCAATGCTCCATAATTTAACTATTGGCTTCAATAAATGAAGCTGTAATACCAGGCACAGCCACTACTAATTTTATGGCGCTGTCTTGGAATACCACTGTTCTTTTAACCAGCCGATCAGCACAGCAGCGATCAGCCCGACTGAAATGAATAGTCTATTAATCGTCATCATGGGGTTAATATTTTGTCTCCTTTTTTTTAATGATGGTATATGTAGTTTTGTTTATCTCCAGCATTATTTTCTGACTGTATGACATTGTTGTGTTCAGAAGCTGCATCCAAATCTGAGATCGTAGCCTGTTTCCTGACTCTACTGGAAGCTTTAATGAACAGCGGCGCTTACACTGGTTTAATATATTGATATGTAAATGCAATGATTACATAAATGCTGATCTATGACCGTATAGAAATTATCTACTTGAAAAGCTGAGTTAATTTGTATATATATTACTTTACTTATCCTGTACTGTTCCTGAGTTACAATCCTGTATTATACTCCAGAGCTGCACTCACTATTCTGCTGGTGCAGTCACTGTGTACATACATTACATTACTGATCCTGAGTTACATCCTGTATTATACTCCAGAGCTGCACTCACTATTCTGCCGGTGCAGTCACTATGTACATACATTACATTACTGATCCTGAGTTACATCCTGTATTACACTCCAGAGCTGCACTCACTATTCTGCTGGTGCAGTCACTGTGTACATACATTACATTACTGATCCTGTACTGATCCTGAGTTACCTCCTGTATTACACTCCAGAGCTGTGCTCACTATTCTGCTGGTGCAATCACTGTGCACATACATTACTGATCCTGTACTGATCCTGAGTTACCTCCTGTATTATACTCCAGAGCTGCGCTCACTATTCTGCTGGTGCAGTCACTGGGTACATACATTACATTACTGATCCTGTACTGATCCTGAGTTACATCCTGTATTATTATACTCCAGAGCTGCACTCACTATTCTGCTGGTGTAGTCACTATGTACATAAATTACTGATCCTGAGTTGCATCCTGTATTATACCCCAGGGCTGCACTCTCTATTCTGCTGGATGTAACTCAGGATCAGTGCAGAATAAGTAAAATAATGTATGTACACAGTGACTGCACCAGCAGAATAGTGAGTGCAGCTCTGGAGTATAATACAGGATGTAACTCAGGATCAGTAATGTAATGTATGTACACAGTGACTGCACCAGCCGAATAGTGAGTGTAGCTCTGGAGTATAATACAGGATGTAACTCAGGATCAGTACAGGATCAGTAATGTAATGTATGTACACAGTGACTGCACCAGCAGAATAGTGAGTGCAGCTCTGGAGTATAATACATTACATTACTGATCCTGAGTTACATCTTGTATTATACTCCAGAGCTACACTCACTATTCTGCTGGTGCAGTCACTGTGTACATACATTATTTTACTATTCTGCACTGATCCTGAGTTACATCCAGCAGAATAGAGAGTGCAGCCCTGGGGTATAATACAGGATGCAACTCAGGATCAGTAATTTATGTACATAGTGACTACACCAGCAGAATAGTGAGTGCAGCTCTGGAGTATAATACAGGATGTAACTCAGGATCAGTAATGTAATGTATGTATACAGTGACTGCACCAGCAGAATAGTGAGTGCAGCTCTGGAGTATAATACAGGATGTAACTCCAGATCCGTAATGTAATGTATGTACACAGTGACTGCACCAGCAGAATGGTGAGTGCAGCTCTGGAGTATAATACAGGATGTAACTCAGGATCAGTAATGTATATACAAAGGGACTTGGCTTTTGGTAGAGATTAATCCTTTTATATGAATTGCACTATATTGTTAATTGGTAGCACATTCTCCTAAAATAAAAACCCACAGGAAAATACAGGTGGTGGATGTGAACACTAGTACATGGATGACAAACTTGCTACCCCTTAAGGGGTTGTACTTAATAAGAAAAATAAAACGAAAAAAAAACATGGCTATTTTCTTCCAAAATCACAAATGTGTCGTGTGTGGTATTAAAGATCGACCACATTAATTTCAGTCCAACTGAGCTTCAATGCCAGATACTCCTGACAGAAGAGTGTGGTGCTGTTTGTAGAAGAAAGTAGCCATGTTTTTCCAATCCTAGGACATACGGGCCGGCCATATTGGTGGTTATCTAATTTTCCAGACATGGCTATTGCTAAGAAAGTGCTTGAAAATTAGTTGTATTTACTTTGCTTTATCTTATGAGAAACCATGTTTTTTGTTTTTTTTCCCCTGCAATACCCGACACAGCCCATAAACTGGAGTAGCGCTGTTTTGTGAAAATATATAAAAAAAAAAAAAAAAAATTTTTTTTTTTTTTCATTTTTCTGCGATAAATTAGTGTTTTTGCTCTGTTAATACTGTAATTACAGATGATATCAGGACTGCTGTTTTGCTAATTTATACCAAAGAGCCATGTACGGTAATACTAATGTATTACCAATAATTACCCTGTGTGCCTAATGGAAACCCACATAAAGTAGGACTCCGGTTCTGTGTGGTTCCACCTTTTATTTCCATTGCTATTTAATGCTTTTTTTTTTTTTCTCGACCTTTTTTTTTTGTATTATGTGTTGATGTATTTATTCACTGGAAATATATATGTTTAATATGAATATAATAAAATATGATGTTCTGGGATACGGATTGTAAGGTGTGTTATTTTTCAATTTTTTTAAAAAAATTTTTTGGCGTTATTATACTGAAGTTCCACCTGTTAAACATAATCCGCTTATGAAAATTATATTCTCTCTTTAAATTATTTTATTTATTTTTTTTAGGAAAAAAACAAAACAAGCCCTCATATGGCCATATTGACAGAAAAATAAAGTTATAGCTTTTGGAAGACTGGGAGGGAAAAACTGAAAGTGCAAAAAAACAATGGAAAATTGCAAGGACATGAAGGGGTTTATAGTAATATTAACAGCTGAATAATCTGATAGCGCTGTCAGAAAGAAATTTCCCCAGACCATGCCTCTTTCAGGTCATGACCCTGAATGGTGCGTTTGGATGCCGGGGCTCCATTCGATGACGTAGCATCTCAACGTTAAGTAAAAAAATTTTTTTCCTGAAGTGCTGCTTTCCGGTAGATTTAGATGTGTCCCTGGTAAATTTAATAACTCCTCCAATTTTTCAGGAACATCTTTGATAGATCCTTGGCAACATTTTGGATTTTGGAAGTCTGAGAAAGTTAGAGACCTGCAGAAACTTCTGGGCCTGGTTATACCCCTTGTTAAAAAATTTCGGTTATACCCCTTTTTAATAAATTTTCCAGATTCGCTGATTTCTAGACTGTTTTGATGGGACTTGGAAGATTTGCCAAATTTTCCAGAGGTCTCTCCTTTTTTTTTTTTGAGACGTTTTTGGAGATTGTAGTGGTTACTACAAGTCAATTGTGACCGAGAACAACTTGTGATGAGGTGACATTTTGTGGTACTGGTAGTAACATAATCTAAGAAAAAAAAAATTATTATTTTTTTTTTTTAGGAAAATATACTTTTGAAATTTGTTTGTAACATCAGTCGGAAAAGAAAAATTAAAGATCATATAGGGATCATATAGTCAGCAAAATTAGATGTGTGCTCTGTAAATACATGGAAGACGTATCAAAATGGTCGCACATCAAAAAAAAAAGAGCCCCGTTTTGAGGCTTCGGTCAATCCGTGACCTAGTTTGCGGATTGAGAAATAAATCATTTCTTTAATCCTATATATAAGGCAGGCCGGGAGAGTAATTTACTACGCTTTGTTGTTTATTGCTAGGCTTTGGGCCTAGTGGTTTCCAGGTTGCCTAGCAACTGACCAATAATTTACTGTATTAATTCCTCAAACTCAACACTTGAGATGAGACGCATGGGTACAGGAGCCAGGGTTGGATCTTTAGATTTTTTCTGAACCTACTGGATCCCCTTTTGTCCCTGTTTAGTAAAATGGCTGCCCCAGCAATATAGAGAAACACAAACTACTAAGTAATAACACGAAATATAATCACCCAGCATTGGGAGCTAAATTACCGATATAAGACCGGCTTTACATTTTTTATTTTTGAAGGGAAACCCCTTTAAGTCCAAAAGTGTTAGTGATGACTGATTCTGAGTGTAGGTCAACAATATGAGATTGGTGGGGGTTTGACAGCCCAAACCAGGACCATTTTCAAGTTAATGTGGGCCCTTGGCGGCAAAGTCCCATTCGGTTCCTGTTCACATTAAATTTTTCCTCTTCTTCCAAAAGCTAGACATTTTTGGTTGCCGGAGCTGAGTCAGGACTTGTTTTCTGTGGTTTGAGATGGAGCTTTTATCATTACCATTTTGGGGTCCATATGACTCGCCCAGGGGGATATGGGGGACTCGGTACCCGGGCCTTTACCTTCTTGGGATGTCACGGCGGTCGGCCCCCGGACCTGTACCCTGGGGTCACCCTTAAAAGGGGTTGTTGCTTGAAAGGATGATAAACGGTTTTGTCTCGTGACGCCACCTGTGGTTCCCGGTAATGAGTACCAGTGCTGCTGCTGACCTCCGGGGGTGATGGGATGGCAGCTGAGATGTTTCTGCTCCCCACAGGCGGAGCGGGCCCCCGGAGCAGGGTTGATGGAAGGGATGCAGGTGAGAGGTGGCCCAGCCGGGTCAGGGGAGAATAACAGACACGCACACAGGGGGTTCGCTTCAGTACCTTTACTGGTGTAACGGCTGGTACAGTCCAGGGTACTTGGTAGGAAGGGTGCACTTCTGGACTCTCCCCAGTGAACAGGTATAAGGCCTCCTTGTCTGTTTCTCTCTTTTTCTCTCTCTTTCTCTCTCTCTTTCTCTTTCTCTCTCTTTCTCTCTCTCTCTTTCTCTCTCTTTCTTTCTCTCTCTTTCTTTCTCTCTCTCTTTCTCTCTATACTGGGGCCTTCGTGGTTCTTTGGATGGTTGCAGCTTCAGGTTGACCAGGGGTCTAGAATCCCCTTGGTATACCAGTTATTCCTACTGGGCGTAGAGAACCATGTAGGCGCAGACCCGGTGTCCGGCTTGTGTTCTGGGGTGAGCCTAAGATGCTCCTCTGCCCCCCAACACTTCTCTCTCCTCTCCTTGCCTCCGGCCACGCTCTAGGCCCTCAACTTCAGCACGTGCTTTAGGCCTTAACTTGCCCTCAGTACAGCAGCTAACATGTGCTTCTTCTTCGCTGCTCTAAAGTGTCAGCTCACTCTGCCTACCTAACTCCACCCTCCAGTATATATATCCCTAACAGGGCTCCCTCTGGTGGTGTGAGGTGGAAGGATGGAGGTGTCTGTGTGTACTGAGGACCTCTTGTAGAGAAGTCCGTCCATGCACCCTTTTGGGTCCTGTGGTACCTGTGGGTAGCAGGGTGCCACATTCCCCCCTAGTACAATTCAGTACTCCTGGACTGAAGCATTTTTGTAACCTGGGAACAACAATTATAATAACAATAACACATAGATAATATGGCATGTTAAAAATAAAACGCATATCAAAGGCACACAATAAATAACAATAGGCAATACCCAAACTGGGTAACTATGTACAAGTTTGACACATTTTTACACTTCAGGCTTTTGTACTTTATTCTCTATACCTGGTAGGGATTTGGCCTTGTGTGCTGCGTGTGGATCTACCTAGCACTGGGGTGATACTGGTGTCTGTCTCTGACGTGCATGCACTATCCGCTAACCTATCAGGTGTACGTGCGGGTAAGTTATAGAACTGCCTCAACATCTCTATAGGGCTGGCAAGTGCACTGTTTACTGGACCCTCAGGCTGGTGATCCTCCTCTTACTGGGGACTCTTCCTGTTCCTGAGCAGGTTCTTCTTGTGGTGGAGGTTCTTCTGGTGGCTGACAGAAGTGTATCACTGGTATGATAACTGCTCCATAGAGTTGAGGCCAGTCCGCGGGGAAGTCTCCTAGAACTGTATGAACTACATCTTCCTTGGGTTTTTCCGGTATTATAAGAGGTACTTCTTCCTCCTGTGTCTTCAGTAGACCTGGGCACAATTTCAAGTGGTCTCTTGAGACTGTTGTGATTGTCCTACATCCATCCTTGCTGATCAGGCAGGTTTTCGTGTTGTCAAATACGGAATTTAACACTGTGTAGGGCTCTCTTTCCCACTGGTCATCGAGCTTGTGACCTCTTCTTTTCCGCTTTAGCACTATTTCTCTGGGTGCCAAGGGTTCTGCTGATGCATGCTTGTTATACTGGTCTTCTTGTCTTTCTCTTACTTTGTTTAGACTGTCTTCAACACAGGCCTGTACTTTCCTGTACTGCTCTTGCCGATTTGTGTCCCAGTCTTCAGTGGACATATCTGCAGCAAGTTCTACCTCTCAGAGTTGCAGGTCCATGGGCAATTTTCCGGGTCTTGCTCTCATGAGGTACGCTGGGGTACAATTAGTAGAACTCACAGGTATGTGGTTATATAGGTCCACCAGGTCAGGTAGTTTGTTTGGTCACTGGTTCTTATCTTCCAAAGGTAGGGTTTTTAACAGGTCAATGACTATGTTATTCATTTTCTTGCACATACCATTGGTTTGAGGATGATATGGTGTAGTCTGGATCTTCTTACATCCATACAGGTGACAGAATTCTTTGAATAGTTCAGCTTCAAAAGCAGGGCCTTGATCTGTTAGCATCTTGTCTGGGTATTCATGGAGCTTGCAGAAGTAGGTTTGGAATGTTCTTGCTGCAGTTTCTGCTGTCAGGTCCTTGACAGGGGCTACCACCAGGAACCGGAAATAGTGATCCACCATGGTCAGGGCATAGGAACAGCCTGATCTGCTGGGTGACAGTTTGACTTGATCCAGAGCGACAATCTCCAGGGGTTGGGTTGTTTTGATGGACTGCAAGGGTGCTTTCTGACTTCCGTAGTCTTTCCTTCTGAGGCTACAGGGCCCACAATTCCGACACCACCTTCCTATGGAAAAGAATCGGTCCTTCAGCAGGGTTTCCAACTTCTTCCAGCCAAAATGACCTGCTTGGTCATGGTAGGCCTCTAGCACCATCTGGATATCTTTCCTGGGTACTACAATCTGCCACACCATTTCATGGGTTCTGGGGTTGACATACCTTCTGCACAGCTTCTCTCTGTAGATGAACAGCCGGCTTCTCTCATTCTACAGGTGTTTGGCTTGTGGAGGAGCATCTGACTAGCCCAGAGGAATGGGGATAACTTGGTACCCGGGCCTTTAGCCTGGCCTTTAGGGATGTCGCGGTGGTCGGCTCCCGGGCCCGTACCCTGGGCCTCTCCTGTAAAAGGGTTGGTGTTTTTGGTTGAGTTTATAAAAGAGTTTGTGACGCCACCTGTGGCTTCTGGTGAGGATCACCAGCGCTGCGCAGTCCACTGAGGCTGATGATAAGGCAGCTTGATGGTATAGCTCCCCACAGGTGGAGCTGGGCCTCAGGGCAGTATAAGAACGGGGATGCAGGACAAGGAGACTCAGCCGAGTCGGAGCAAGAACAGGGACGGACACAAAAGTCACTTCAGTACCTTTTACTGATGGAAGTTCAGGCACTCCCTGGAGCACTGTAGGGTGAAGGGTGTATGTCCGGATCCTCCCCAATGAGCAGGTTTTGGGCCTCCTGGTTCTTGCTGCTGTGTAATAAGTTTCTGACCTGCCTGGAGCTAGGCCTAACTTTGTCTCTGTCCTGCGCTGGCTGACCTTGTGGTAGGGCCTTCTCTTGGAGTGCACGCTACCGACCTATGGGGCCTATGTGTCTCCTGGCTCTGGTACGTATCAGCACTTTAGCGATCCTGGGACTTGTAGTTCTCCAGGGATTCCGGTTTATCTTACTGGGTCATGGAGATCCCGGTAACTGCTTCTTCGGGGTAAGCTAGTTAAGCTCCTCTGCCCCCTATGAACTAACTCTCTCTACTCGCCTTCGGCCTACTCAGACCCTCAATAGCCTACTCACACTAACGGCAGCTTGCCGTGCTTCACCGATCTTATGGCGCCGGCACACCTAAAGCTCACCTCTCTGAGCTACAACTGAGTCTAGAACGTGCTCCACTGCAGACTGGCCTCTCTCAGGCTTTTGCACTGCAGGAACTCTCTCAACAGGTTTGCTTTCTGTCAACTCCAGTCTAGACTAACTGCTGCCTGGCTCCACCTTCCCTTTTATATCCCTAACGGGCTCCTTCTGGTGGTCTGAGGTGGAAGGTGGAGATGTGTGAATGGTTATGGGGGCCTCTTGTGGAGGAATCCATCAATACACCTTTCTAGGATCTTTGATACCAAGCACAGCTGGGCTTCACATTCCCTTTAGTTAAACTCAGCACTCCCGGGCTGAAGTACATTTTACAAAAACAGTAAGCAATACTAAAACAATCTTCCCTTTATGGGAGGCACAAATCTTAAACATTGCATAACAAAACAATTACAGAGTGTCTTCAGAATCCAAGTCTCTGGTGGTGAGGTTCCCAAGAAGGATGTCCATCTCACAAGGTAGAGTACTTTGTGGTTTTTGAGGGACCTGTCCTAAACCCTCTACGTAGGCCCTGGGGTGGCTGCAGGGCATGAAGATCCCGAGTTGGACCTCCAAGAGAGCCACTCCATACAGGTTTTTCTTCTGAGGTCACCTAAAGGGCACTCCAGGGAGCGCAATTATATACAATAAGAGTTTTTGGGCTGCACACAGTCCTCAGCCACGAAGTTCTTTGGTAAATAAAGAAGTAAATAGGCAAAGTGTCCATATCACTTAAACTGTTCAAAAATAAGCAAAACACAAAATAATGTACATTTGCATGGGAAATACACAATTATGCAGTACATTACAATTTAATACTCAATACCCCAGGGGTAACTATCTACACTCTCTGAAATTTTGCTACTTTACTCAGTGTACCTAGCAGGGGGTTTACCTCTCGTGCTACGTACTGATCTGCGTAGTGCTGTGGTTGGTGCAGTGTCAGTATCAGTATCCTCAGTTACTCTACCAGTTCTACGTGTAACCATGTTGTAAAACTGCCTTAACCTCTCTCTTGGACTTGCAAGTCTACCATTGGCTGGGCCCTCTTGCTCTGCTCCTGCCAGGGATCCTTCATCCGGGGATGCTTCTTGAGCTGGCTCTTCTGCAGCACTTACAGGTACACCTTGCTGTGGAGGGTTTTCTAGCTGTTCATAGAATTGGAGTTCTGGAATGATTACTGCACCTCCTATCTGAGGCCAATCAGCTGGTGTGTCACCCTGCCTGGATGCCACTAGTGTAATAAAGCTGTGTCTGAGAGCAAGGGGGAGGTTCTCTAGTCAGGGGAACATTAGCATGCAATGCCTCCTGTCTCAGGCCAGTAGGGGGAGCAGGCTGCCCCTATAAAAGCTGGTACTGGGGACAGGGTTAGAGAGAACTGGATTGCCTGTCTCAGCTTTGAGACGTGTCCCAGAGTGGAGCAGGGACAGACAGTTGATTGCACCTAAGAGGAAGTGTGGCAGTAGGAGAGCCACAAGCCAGAGACAAGAGGCGAAGAGAGCCTGTCTTGGCAGAGAAAGACTTAGCTTTACCAGACTTTGGTGTCTGAGGCTGGAAGGATTCCACATCCCCCAGCAGAGAACCAGTCCGCAAGGGACTGTACATTCCTTGGCCTAAGAAGCCTGGAGGCCCTGCCACAACCGAAGGGACCAGAAAAGCCGTACAAGGCTGGGAGCAGAAAGGAACCCACGTCGCAGGCCATACAGGCGAGAAAGCACGGAAAGCTCGGAAACGTGGGCTGTTATCCTATCAGGAGGAGATAGTCAGAAGGAGCGCAGAAAGCACGGTAGGCCTACACCCTCACCCTGACCAGGGCCAATTTCCCCGTTGCTCTCAGACATCCAGGTCCCCTCCTAGCTGGGACTGTTTGTGGGTCAGTTTACCTGTTTAGTAAAGACCCTGGACTGCAACCTGTTGTCTGTGTGCTCCTTGCTCCTCCAGCACTACCATCACTTCCAACATCCACTATACTGCCCTGGGGCCGCACTCTTCCCGTGAGGAGTCACACCACCATGGCTGCACACCTCATCAGCCCCAGCGGTCTGCATGCAGCGGCGGTTCCTAATAACCGCAATCCACGGGTGGCGTAGTCGGACATAATCAATATAACGGACTACCACTGGCCTGACCACCCTGAGCCACGGAACCGGGTTGCCACTACTACTCCCATCGCTCCCTATTGCCCGGATCCGAGTGCCCTACGGCCCAGGGGGCGAGTCAGCTTTGGCGTAGTCGGCAGGATTTCGTGCCCGCAACCACCGGGTACTGCGTGCCTGAAAAAGACTTTTGTAACTTACCTGTGGTGAAGTTTCCCACCGTCCGGAGTCGTTTCCCGCCATCCGGAGCCGATTCCCGCCATCAGACGCCATCTTGGACCGTTTCCCGCCGTCTTCTGCCGTCTTCCCGCCATCCGCAGCTGCTTCCCGCTATCGGACGCCATCTTCAGGACGCCGCGCGGGAAGAAGAGGGGCGTGGACGTCAAAACCGCGCGAGATCCGAAGCTCCGCCCCACGCACCGACGCTGCGCAAGGTCCTGGAAGGGAGAGACAGTGACGGTGACGTCATCAGGACGCGACGCCAGGTCCTCGTCCATAGCAGCAGCAGCGGAGCCGCGGCCTACAGAAGAGGATCGTCGGAAGGTAGGCCACGCTTGACTAGGGGGGAAGGAAGATGTCGGACACAGAGGCGCCCACTACCACCAACGCAGCTGCAGCAGCGGTGATGCCCTTTTCCCTGCCCTACATCCCTGGAGCGGCCTGGCTGCCCAAATACTCAGGGGAGCCCCATGCCCTAACTGACTTCAAGGAAAGGCTATACAGTTTGTTCCACGTTTACCCCCTGACAGAGGAACAGAAGGTTAGCATACTAACAGGGCAGTTAACTGGCGCAGCCCAAAGGGAGGTAAAATCATGGCCCACTGAGGAGAAAAGGACTGTGAAGGGTATTCTGGCCCGGCTGCGGGGTACCTTTGACACACGTACCTCCGCTGAGATTAAAATGAGGTTCTATGGATGTAAGCAGCGGGCACAGGACAGCATCAGAGACTATGCCCTCAATCTGCAGGAAGCCCTGAGGGCCATCCAACAAGCTGACCCTGGCAGCGTGCAGGATACGGATAAGCTCCTAACAGAACAGTTCATAGAAGGTCTGCTGTCTAGCACCCACAGGACCCAGCTGCGCCTCATGTTCTTTCAGAACCCTGATCTGACCTTTGCCCAATTCAAGGACAGGGCCATAAGGGTGCTCCGTGAACCTGCAACCAGTGGCGCTATAAACCCCCGGCGCCCTGCTATCACCTACCACCAGGAGGCGGCGCCCTCCTCTATGGACCCCGTGGGGGCTGATGCACAGGCCCTGAACCAAGCCCCGTCGAAAGACCTGCACCACCAAGTCCAGGAGCTGACCAGGAGCGTCGCGGCGTTGACCAGGACCGTCCAGGCGTTGCAAGTGGACCCGTCAAGACCCATCGAGCTGGCTTCAAGTCCGGAGGATGTCCCGTGGCGTCGACAGAGGAGGATCCCGTCGTTCCGAGGGAGGCCCACAGACCGCTACGCAGAGGATGGACAGTCCATTTGCCGTCGATGCAACCAGCCCGGACACATTTCCAGGTACTGTAATTTAAACGGGTCCAACCTGGGGCAGAGGGCCAACCCCCAGGCATAAGATCACCAGGCCCTTATAATTGGCGTGATAAGTACGTTGGGGGGCGCCCGGTTTTACCCGTGGTGCTGGACGGTATCCCCATGAGCGCCTTGCTGGATACTGGGTCGCAAGTAACCACAATCCCTTATGTACTTTTTAAGCAGTATTGGACTGATCCTGATATCACACGGTATCCAGACAGTAACTTGAGCATCATCGCCAGTAATGGCTTACCCGTGCCGCAGATGGGGTTCAAGGAGATGACCATTAAAATTGGTAAAGTTGAACTACCGGCACAGGGAGTGATTATTGTGGACATTGACCGTCATGAAAGTCACCCTAAAATAACTGTGGGTACTAACATAATTGAAAATTGTCTTTCAGAGGTAATTGTAATCTTACAACAGGTGGCGGTGAATGCTAGTTCCAGCCAACAGAGAGTCCTCAACAAGTAGATAAAAGCCCTGATGAGACGGCAGCAGGTAGAACTGTCTGGTGGTGAGATCGGTAGCGTAAGACTCAGTGATCCATTCCCCATTTCCATGCCTCCCAAAAGTGAAATGATGATCTGGTGTCGGACTGCAATCGGGTTGAGAGGTAGAGACTACCAAGCCATGGTAGAACCCGTGTACTCAGACAGCAGGCCCACCATTTTGACAGCCCGGGGGGTGGTTGATATCCGTCATGGGAGGGTGCCCGTCCGCATCCTCAACATTGGGGAGAGGGAAGTACACTTACCCAGGTACGCTACACTCGCCAAACTGTTTGTCGTCGAACACAAAGCTATCAGGGCCGTGGAACCCTTGCCTCCATCTCCTCAGGCGGAGGGTAATGGCTCCCAGAAACAAAAGGAGGACTGGTGCCAGAAACTCCATGTGGGTGCTGACTCCACTCCCCTGCACCAAAAACAAGGAGTCTACCGAGTGGTACAGGAGTACGAGAGAGTCTTTAGTAAGCACCCGCTAGACTTCGGCAGAGTAAAGGGGATAGAACACCACATCCCCACAGGGAGCCACCCACCAATAAAAGAGAGACACAGGCCTGTACCCCCAGCACATTATCAGAACGCAAAGGGCATGCTAAGAGAGATGAAAGAAGCTGGGGTCATTAGAGACAGCTGTAGCCCCTGGGCAGCCCCTTTGGTTCTGGTCAAAAAGAAAGACGGCACCATGAGAATGTGCGTGGACTATAGACAAATCAACCGTATCACCCACAAAGACGCATATCCGCTGCCTAGAATAGAGGAGTCTTTAGCCGCACTAAAGTCAGCTAACTTCTTTTCTACTTTGGACCTTACTAGCGGGTACTGGCAGGTTCCTGTGGCAGAGGCTGACAAGGAGAAGACCGCCTTCACCACCCCGATGGGACTGAGTGAATTCAACTGTATGCCCTTCGGGCTCTGCAACGCACCAGGGACCTTCCAGCGGCTGATGGAATGCTGTCTAGGGCACCGAAACTTCGAGACGGTCCTACTTTACCTGGACGACGTGATCGTCTATTCGAAGACCTACGAGGACCATCTAAAGCACCTGGCCGAGGTGTTCGAAGCCCTGGCAGGCTACGGCCTGAAGGTGAAACCATCGAAGTGTCACCTGCTGAAACCAAAGGTCCAGTACCTAGGGCACGTGGTAAGCGCGGAAGGAGTGGCCCCCGACCCTGACAAGGTCACGGCAATCAAGAGCTGGCCAAGCCCCTCGAACATCAAAGAGGCGAGACAGTTTCTCGGGTTGGTAGGCTACTACCGAAGGTTCATCCCCGGGTTCACTAAGATGGCAGCTCCTATACAGGACCTCATGATCGGACAGTCTAAGTCCAGGAGTCAAAAGCCACCTTTCAAGTGGGATAAACCGGAAGAGGAGTCATTCCGCCAGCTAAAGATGGCCCTCACGGGGGATGAGATCCTGGCCTACCCTGATTACGGCCAGCCTTTCATTCTCCACACAGATGCCAGTAATGTGGGACTGGGAGCCGTACTGTCCCAAAACCAACAGGGCAGAGAACGGGTGATCGCATACGCCAGCCGGAAGCTGAGGCTCACCGAGAGGAACCCGGAGAATTACAGCTCCTTCAAGCTAGAATTCTTGGCGGTGGTGTGGGCCGTGACGGAACGCTTCAAGCATTACCTGGCCTCCGCAAAGTTCACCGTGTACACGGACAACAACCCGTTGACACACCTGGACAATGCAAGACTGGGTGCCCTGGAACAGCGGTGGATGGCCCGTCTCTCCAACTATGACTTCGTGATCAAGTACCGGGCAGGCAAAACCAACGCCAACGCGGACGCCCTATCAAGGATGCCTCACTTACCTGAAGGTGACGAAGACCCAGAAGAGCTGGAGGAGGTAGAACTCCCCGCGTTTCACCGGTATGGAGCCGCTCAACACTCTCACCGCGTGAAGGAGGAGGATCTAACAACTGTGATGATGAATCCCCTACCTCACCACAGCTGGGCCGAGACCCAAGATAGTGACCCTGCAGTCCGCCTGGTGAAAGATCAACTGACCCGGGAAGACGCCCGCCTAGATCCAGATGCCCCAGAGGAAGCCAAGCAGCTATGGAAGGAGAAGAGCAAGCTGTTCCTCTACGAAGGCAAGTTGTGCAGAAGGATTGTTAACCACCGGACGCACGAGCTGACCTGGCAAGTCGTGGTCCCAAGGCGAGATGCAGCTATGGTCCTGGGGGCTTACCATGACAGAGCGGGACACTTCGGTTGGAAGAAACTGGAGTTCCTACTAAGAGGAAGGTTCTTTTGGGTCGGCATGAGAGGAGCTGTGGAAAAATGGTGCAGAGACTGTGGCCCTTGTCACCTAAGGAGGAAGGACCGTACCAGCCAGAAGACACCCTTGAGGCCCATCGTCACCACGCAGCCTCTTGAGCTGGTAGCTCTGGACCACGTCAAATTGGCTCCAAGCCGGTCGGGATACATCTATGCCCTGACAATCGTGGACCACTATTTCCGTTTTCTAGTGGTGGTCCCGGTAAAGGACTTGACAGCCCAAACAGCGGCCAGAGCCTTCCAGCAATACTTCTGCCGTCCACACGGGTATCCGGAACAGGTCCTGACAGACCAGGGTCCAGCGTTCGAGGCTGAAATCTTCCAGGAGTTCTGCAACCTCTATGGCTGTAAGAAGATTCGTACAACGCCTTACCACCCCCAAACCAACGGGATGTGTGAGAAGATGAACAATATAGTCATTGATCTCCTGAAGACGTTGCCCCTGGAGGAACGCAGCCTGTGGCCAGAAAAACTGCCGGACCTGGTAGACATGTACAACAATATCCCGGTGAACGCTACAAACTGCACCCCGGCTTACCTGATGCGAGCCAGACCGGGTAAGCTGCCCGTAGACCTGGAGATGGGAGTCCTAATACCTGAGGACACCTCCCCGGATGCGGACTGGGATACGGAAAGGCAACTGCAGTACAAGAAGGTACAGGAGAGTGTGGAGAAGAGCCTGGCCCAGGTGAGAGAGAGGCAAGAAAAACTCTCCAATCAACACGCCCCTGCTGGTCCCCTAGAACCTGGTGAGCAAGTCCTAAAGCGAAAAAGAAGGCTACATAAGTTGGACAACCAATGGGAAAGGGAACCCTACACCGTACTGCAGTCTGACCACGACAACCCTAAGGTGTGCGTAATCACCAAGGACAGAGGAGAAACCACTAGTGTCGTCTCCAGAGACCATCTCAAAAGATGCCCCGAGCAACTCCGTAGTGCAGAAGAGGATCAGAGTGACCTTGAACCCGCAGAGGACAAGGAAGAAATGATCAGCACCGTTCTCGGAGAGTTCCCTCAGTCCTGGACTCGCATAAATGATGCCATAGTGGTACCTGTCCTGCATTTCCTGCAACCGGCACAGCAACAACCAACACCAGAGCCGGAAGGTGAAGAGGAGCAAGCGGTTCCAGAGGCAGAAGAGCCTGTTCCAGCAGCCCAGGAGAGTCAACCCTCTGCTGACAGTGAGCCTGCCATGCCTGCGGTAAGCCAAAGGACCCGCAGACAGCTGCCTGCCCTACCTGTACATTCAGCTGGTAGCTGTACCCCTAACGCTAGTGGGGAAAGCCAGGTTGGTCCACCACCAGACAGTGGGCTACGTAGGTCAACCAGGAGCACAAAAGGGCAGATACCCGCTCGCTGGAGAATATAGAGTGTACTAAGATTGTAAATAACCCTGTTGCCAAATGTTGAATTGTTTGCCAAAGTTACCTGCATGTTTATTGATAGTGTGTTTCAGTTTCTTGCAGCAACCGTAAGGACTCACAGGTTATGGACTTTTTATAACCGGGACCTTGTGTGGACTGCATTCTGAGCCTAACCCAGGAATGAACTAAGACTGTAAAGGACTTGGGGTAGGACAGATCCCCACCTGGTTAAGGCTCCCCGTTGTATTGGTGATATGGACACCCGGTCACAGACCACACTGTGACCTTAAGAACTCAATTTGTGCGTCGTCTGTCTATTAATGTTTTATTGTTATGAATATTGTCTTTGTTTGCTGTTTAGTCCCGGAGTACTAAATTTCACTAGGGGGGAATGTGTCACCCTGCCTGGATGCCACTAGTGTAATAAAGCTGTGTCTGAGAGCAAGGGGGAGGTTCTCTAGTCAGGGGAACATTAGCATGCAATGCCTCCTGTCTCAGGCCAGTAGGGGGAGCAGGCTGCCCCTATAAAAGCTGGTACTGGGGACAGGGTTAGAGAGAACTGGATTGCCTGTCTCAGCTTTGAGACGTGTCCCAGAGTGGAGCAGGGACAGACAGTTGATTGCACCTAAGAGGAAGTGTGGCAGTAGGAGAGCCACAAGCCAGAGACAAGAGGCGAAGAGAGCCTGTCTTGGCAGAGAAAGACTTAGCTTTACCAGACTTTGGTGTCTGAGGCTGGAAGGATTCCACATCCCCCAGCAGAGAACCAGTCCGCAAGGGACTGTACATTCCTTGGCCTAAGAAGCCTGGAGGCCCTGCCACAACCGAAGGGACCAGAAAAGCCGTACAAGGCTGGGAGCAGAAAGGAACCCACGTCGCAGGCCATACAGGCGAGAAAGCACGGAAAGCTCGGAAACGTGGGCTGTTATCCTATCAGGAGGAGATAGTCAGAAGGAGCGCAGAAAGCACGGTAGGCCTACACCCTCACCCTGACCAGGGCCAATTTCCCCGTTGCTCTCAGACATCCAGGTCCCCTCCTAGCTGGGACTGTTTGTGGGTCAGTTTACCTGTTTAATAAAGACCCTGGACTGCAACCTGTTGTCTGTGTGCTCCTTGCTCCTCCAGCACTACCATCACTTCCAACATCCACTATACTGCCCTGGGGCCGCACTCTTCCCGTGAGGAGTCACACCACCATGGCTGCACACCTCATCAGCCCCAGCGGTCTGCATGCAGCGGCGGTTCCTAATAACCGCAATCCACGGGTGGCGTAGTCGGACATAATCAATATAACGGACTACCACTGGCCTGACCACCCTGAGCCACGGAACCGGGTTGCCACTACTACTCCCATCGCTCCCTATTGCCCGGATCCGAGTGCCCTACGGCCCAGGGGGCGAGTCACTGGGAAGTCTCCAAGGTCAGTGTGTATCACTGTTTCTTTAGGTTCTTCCTGGGTTGTGAGAGACACTTCTTCCTGAGTCTTTAGTAGATGTGGACACAATTTTAGATGGTCCCTGGACACTGTAGCAGATGTTCTTCCTCCATCACGACTGATTATGCATGTCTTTTTGTTGTCAAACCTTGATGGTAACACAGTATAGGGGTCTTTTTCCCACTTGTCATCAAGTTTGTGGTTACGTCTTTTCCTTTTTAGTACTGTTTCACCTGGTGTGAAAGGTTCTGCTGGTGCGTTTTGGTTGTATTGAATTTCCTGTTTTTCTCTCACCCGAGTAAGACTGTCCTTGACACAAGCTTGTACCCTTCTGTACTGCTCTTGTCTGGTGGTGTCCCAGTCCTCAGTGGTCATATCAGCTTCAGGTTCAACAACACCAAGCTCCAAATCCATGGGCAGCTTTCCTGGCCTTGCCCGCATGAGATATGCCGGAGTGCAATTGGTGGAACTGACTGGTATATGATTGTACAGATCCACTAGGTCTGGTAGTAGGTCTGGCCACTGGTTTCTCTCCTCAAGTGGTATGGTCTTTAGCAGGTCGATGCTGATGTTGTTCATCTTTTCGCAGAGACCGTTGGTTTGTGTGTGGTACGGTGTAGTCCTGATCTTTTTACACCCGTAGAGAGGGCAGAACTCCTTGAACAATTCAGCCTCAAAGGCCGGGCCTTGGTCAGTCAATACTTGCTCAGGATATCCATGGGGTCTGCAGAAGTACGCTTGGAACGTCTTTGCTGCTGTCTCTGCTGTCAGGTGTTTGACAGGGGCGACCACCAGGAAACGTGAGTAATGATCCACCATAGTCAGAGCATAGGAGTACCCTGACCTGCTGGGTGCCAACTTGACATGGTCCAGGGCCACGATCTCCAGGGGTCGAGTCATCTTGATGGGTTGCAGGGGTGCCTTCTGGCTGCTGAAGTCTTTCCTTGTTAGGCCGCAGGGTCCACAGTCCCGGCACCACCTTTCAATGGAGCTGCGCATTCCTACCCAGTAGAATCGACATTTCAGCAGGGTCTCTAGCTTTTTCCAGCCAAAGTGCCCCGCTTGATCGTGGTAAACCTCTAATACCATCTGGATGTCTGTCTTAGGGACTACTATCTGCCATACCATCTCATGAGTTTTTGGATTGACGTACCTCCGGCACAGCTTCTCACGGTAAATAAACAGCCGGCTTCTCTCGTTCCACAGCTGCTTTGCTTGCAGAGACGCATCTTTCCCCAGGGAGGCAGCTTCTTGGGTTATCAGCTGTTTGATGCGGCTGACAACCGGGTCGCTGTCCTGGGTCTCTTTCCAGCTGTGGTGAGGAAGGGGGTTTAAAGTCTTTTCACGCAGCTTCCTGGAGGCTCGTTGCTCATGGATCATCCCACTCCGGTGAAAGGCAGGTAGCTCTATCTCTTCCAGGTCATCCACTTCTTCGTCTGTGTCTGACTGGTGAGGCATCCTAGACAGGGCAGCGGCGTTGGCGTTCTTGCGGCCCGCCCGGTATTTAATTGTAAATTGGTAGTTTGACAGCCGAGCCATCCATCGTTGTTCCAGAGCCCCCAACTTAGCTGTTTCAAGATGGGTCAAGGGGTTTTTATCAGTAAAGGCAGTGAATTTGCTGGAAGCCAGATAGTGCTTGAACCTTTCAGTGATGGCCCAGACCAAGGCCAGGAACTCCAACTTGAAGCTGCTATAGTTCTCTGGGTTCCTCTCAGTCGGACGGAGCTTCCTGCTTGCATACGCGATGACTTTCTCTTGCCCATTCTGCTTCTGACTTAAGACAGCGCCCAGGCCTTCGTTGCTGGCATCCGTATACAGCAGGAACGGTTGGCTGTAGTCAGGGTAGGCTAGGATCTCATCACCTGTCAGGATCTCCTTTATCTCCTGAAACGACTCTGCTTGCTCCTTACCCCAGCGGAATGGAGGGTTTTTGCCTATGGGGGACTGCCCTACCAGGAGGTCTTGCAGTGGAGCTGCTTTCTTTGTGTGGTCCTTTACGAACCTCCGGTAGTATCCTACTAGTCCCAAGAACTGACGCACCTCCTTGAGGTTCTTCGGCTCCGGACACTTCTGAATGGCTGTGACTTTCTCCGGGTCTGGTGCTACCCCTTCCGGACTGACAATGTGCCCCAGGTACTGTACCTTCCTCTTGAGCAGGTGGCACTTTGAGGGCTTCAACTTCATCCCGTACCGGGACAGTGACTCAAATACCTCTGCCAGGTGTTTCGAGTGGTCCTCGTACGTTCTGGAGTACACAATTACGTCATCCAGGTAAAGTAACACAGTCTTGAAGTTGCGGTGTCCCAGGCAGCACTCCATCAATCTCTGGAACGTTCCGGGGGCATTGCAGAGTCCAAACGGCATGCTGTTGAACTCGCAGAGTCCCATCGGGGTGGTGAAGGCCGTCTTCTCCCGATCCTCCTCAGCCACAGCTACTTGCCAGTATCCACTAGTGAGGTCAAGGGTGGAAAAGTAATTTGCAGACTTTAAGGCAGCTAGGGACTCCTCTATGCGTGGTAAAGGGTATGCATCTTTATGTGTAATGCGATTTACTTGACGGTAATCTACATACATTCTCATGCTCCCGTCCTTTTTCCTAACCAGCACTAGGGGAGCTGCCCAGGGACTACAACTATCCCTAATTACTCCCGCCTTCCTCATGTCATGCAGCATTTCTGTTGCCTTCTTGTAGTGAGCTGGGGGTATAGGCCTATAACGTTCTTTGATTGGGGAATGGTTGCCTGTGGGGATATGATGTTGAACCCCCTTAATCCTCCCGAAGTCTAGTGGATGTTTACTGAACACCTGCGAGTATTCCTGAACCACCCGGTGTACACCCTGTTTTTGATGGGCAGGAGTGGTGTCTGTCCCAACATGGAGCTGTTGACACCAATCCTCCACCTGGGTTGCAGGGTCATTATCCTCTACTTCATCTGGTGAGGTTAAGGACTCCGCCTCATGGATGCAGTTATTATTGACAGCATGTAATTTGGCAACAGTGGCATAACGTGGCAGTTTGACCTCATCTTCCCCTAGGTTAAGAAGACGGACAGGCACCCTCCCATTACGTACATCTACCACTCCCCTGGCGGTTAAGAGTGTGGGTCTATGCTCGGAGCAAAGGGGTTCTACTACCACCTGATAGCTCTGTCCTCTAAGACCTATGGCAGCTCTACACCAGATGAGCATTTCACTCATTGGGGGGATGACAATGGGTATGGGGTCTATTACCCTCACGTTACCGATTTCACCATCTGTCAACCTTACTTGCTGTTGATACATCAGGACGCGGATCTCCTTCTGCAGTGCCTTCCTGTGTCCCGGTCTGGCAGTGTCAGCGATCTGTTGGAGTAAGAACACAACCTCCCCCAAACAGTTACCAACAACATTAGTGCCTAGTACCATATATGGGTTGCTGTCATCATGGTTAGTCTCCACTACAATTAGTCCCTGGTCCTTCAGCTCCACTCTCCCCACTTTTACAGTCACATTCTTAACCCCGAGTAGGTTAAGGGGGAGTCCATTTGAAGCATATACAGACAAATTTGGAGCTGGCGGACGTAGATCGTCCATGGGCCAGAACCTCTTGTAGAGGACTTCAGGCATGATGGTTACCTGAGATCCCGTGTCCAGCAGGGCATGCGTCGGGATCCCGTCCAATACAATGGACAAGAATGGTCTTCCTCCGACGAACCTGTTGTACCAGTCTGATGGGCCTGGTGAGTCTACTCCTGGGTGTCGGCCCTCGGACCCAGAGTTTTCTCGTTTAAAGGACACTTCTGGGCGAGATGTCCGGTCTTGCGGCATCGGTAGCAGGTTGGTTCCCTTGGTGGGCGGCGCTGGTCACTGGTCCTTGGCGAGGGTGGTGTTGGCCTCCTCCTTCTCCGCATCCAGGGGACATCCTCAGGGCTGTCGGCTAGCAGGATCTTCCCTCCTTCCTCGGGCTCTGTCCGCAGCTGCAGGGCACACAGCACGGTGGTCAGGGTTTTGCTCATCTGACGCACCTCAGAGCGCAGACTGTCCAGTTCTTTAGGGGACGTTGCTGGGACTTTAACTTCAGCAGTCACTGGGGAAAAGGTGGGTGTTGCAGGCACTGGAGTAGCCCCACCCTGGTAACGTTGGATGGCATTTGTTTCCAGGGGCTGCAATCCTTTTATAGCCATGTCCTTGAGATTGTCAAAAGTGGCATCTGGATGATTCAGGGACCACCAACGCACAGTCCTGCTCTCCTCTGGAGACTTCAGTCCCCGGACAAACTGTTCCTTCAGCATTTTGTTCTCATTCTCAACGCTGGTTGGACTAACCTGGTTCAGAGCCCGCAGGGCCCCTTGGAGACGCCAGGCGTAGTCCCGAACATTGTCCTCTGGTTGTTGGGAGCAGCTGTAGAACCTCATCCGGAGGTCCGCCTCAGTAAGGTCCTCAAATACAGTCTGTAGTTTTGCGGACACTGACTCCTGGTCTGCGGCTGACCATGTTTCCACTTCCCGCTCCGCAGCATCGGTCAGTTGTCCTAATACAACGGCAGCTCTTTGTTTGCCGGTCATAGAGTACATGTCTAAGATACCACATATCTTCCGTTTGAATCCAGACAGGGTATCTGGTTTGCCGTTGTACTGGGGGAGCCACTTTGCTCCAGGAATGTACGGTAAAGTCATAGGAATAACAGGTGTTACAGGCCCTGCTGGTGGAGCGGCGGCTTCTGCCTGCCCATTATCGGGCGCGGGCTGAACTTCAGGGACGTTGACCGGTAGGTCGGCGTTCTGCTGTTCGACGGACATCTTAGCGTCCCCCTAGTTAACCGTGGCCTACCTTCTGGTTTTTCTTCCGGTAGGCCGTAGCTCCGCAGGTGACGGTTATCTTCAGGACCTTGCGTCGCTTGCGTCCTACGTCAGAGCGTTCAGCGACGCTCCGTACAGGACCTGGCACTTCCTGAGTTGACGTCGAGGTGTGGGGCGTGTCCGGGACTTCGTGCTCTTTTGCAGGTACGCCCCTTATTTTCCCGCGGTTACGCCCTTCTTCTCGCTCAACGGCCCAACAATGGCGGCTATCTTCACCACAACTTTACGTACACAGTTCAAAATATAGGCGCACAGTACCCGATGGCAACGGGCAAAACACGGCGTCGTTGCAGCGGGCACGCAATCCTGTTCGTGACGCCAGAAGAGAGATGACTAGCCCAGAGGAATGGGGATAACTCGGTACCCGGGCCTTTAGCCTGGCCTTTAGGGATGTCGCGGTGGTCGGCTCCCGGGCCCGTACCCTGGGCCTCTCCTGTAAAAGGGTTGGTGTTTTTGGTTGAGTTTATAAAAGAGTTTGTGACGCCACCTGTGGCTTCTGGTGAGGATCACCAGCGCTGCACAGTCCACTGAGGCTGATGATAAGGCAGCTTGATGGTATAGCTCCCCACAGGTGGAGCTGGGCCTCAGGGCAGTATAAGAACGGGGATGCAGGACAAGGAGACTCAGCCGAGTCGGAGCAAGAACAGGGATGGACACAAAAGTCACTTCAGTACCTTTTACTGATGGAAATTCAGGCACTCCCCGGAGCACTGTAGGGTGAAGGGTGTATGTCCGGATCCTCCCCAATGAGCAGGTTTTGGGCCTCCTGGTTCTTGCTGCTGTGTAATAAATTTCTGACCTGCCTGGAGCTAGGCCTAACTTTGTCTCTGTCCTGCGCTGGCTGACCTTGTGGTAGGGCCTTCTCTTGAAGTGCACGCTCCCGACCTACGGGGCCTATGTGTCTCCTGGCTCTGGTACGTATCAGCACTTTAGCGATCCTGGGACTTGTAGTTCTCCAGGGTTTATCTTACTGGGTCATGGAGATCCCGGTAAGCTTCGGACCCGGTGTCCGGTAACTGCTTCTTCGGGGTGAGCTAGTTAAGCTCCTCTGCCCCCTATGAACTAACTCTCTCTACTCGCCTTCGGCCTACTCAGACCCTCAATAGGCTACTCACACTAACGGCAGCTTGCCGTGCTTCACCGATCTTATGGCGCCGGCACACCTAAAGCTCACCTCTCTGAGCTACAACTGAGTCTAGAACGTGCTCCACTGCAGACTGGCCTCTCTCAGGCTTTTGCACTGCAGGAACTCTCTCAACAGGTTTGCTTTCTGTCAACTCCAGTCTAGACTAACTGCTGCCTGGCTCCACCTTCCCTTTTATATCCCTAACGGGCTCCCTCTAGTGGTCTGAGGTGGAAGGTGGAGATGTGGGAATGGTTATGGGGGCCTCTTGTGGAGGAATCCATCAATACACCCTTCTAGGATCTGTGATACCAAGCACAGCTGGGCTTCACACATCCTTCTCCTGGTGAGAACCTTCTTGGGTTATCAGTCCTTTGATGAGGCTGACAACTGGGTCACTTTCCTGGGTCTCCTTCCAGCTGTGATGAGGTAAAGGGTTTAGCATCTTACCATGACGTCTTCTGGAGGTGTGTTGCTCTTGGACCATTCCATTTCTGTGGAAAGCAGGTAATTCAATTTCTTCTAGGTCATCCACTTCATCCTCGGTGTCCGACTGGTGGGGCTTTCTTGACAGGGCATCAGCATTGGTGTTCTTGTGACCTGCCCGGTACTTGACTGTGAACTGGTAATTCGACAATCTGGCCACCCAACGCTGTTCCATTGCTCCCAACCTGGCTGTCTCCAGGTGTGTCAAGGAGTTATTGTCGGTAAAGGCTGTAAATTTAGTCGAGGCTAGGTCATGTTTGAATCTTTCGGTGATAGCCTAAACCAAGGCCAGGAACTCCAGCTTGAAGGAACTGTAATTCTCCGGGTTCCTCTCAGTAGGGCGAAGCTTTCTACTGGCATAGGCAATTACCTTTTCTCTGCTGTTTTGCTTCTGGGACAACACAGCTCCCAGTCCCTCATTGCTGGCGTCTGTGTATAACAGGAAAGGTTGGCTGGAGTCAGGGTAAGCCAGGATTTCCTCACCGGTTAGGGCTTCCTTCATTAACGCAAAGGACTCGGCCTGTTCTTTGCCCCACTGGAATGGGGGACTTTTACCTCTTTTGGACTGTCCTACTAGGAGATCTTGTAAAGGTGCTGCCTTTTTGGTGTAGTCCTTAATGAATCTCCTGTAGTACCCGACCAGTCCCAGGAATTGACGTACTTCTTTGATTCTCTTTGGTTCAGGCCACTTCTGGATGGCAGTGACCTTCTCCAGGTCTGGTGCTACTCCCTCTGACCTGACCACGTGTCTCAGGTACTGAACCTTCTGTTTGAGCAGGTGGCACTTTTAGCAGGTTTTAGTTTCATCCCATACAATGCCTCAAATACCTCTGCCAGGTGTTTTAGATGGTCTTCATATGTCCTTGAGTACACGATAACGTCATCCAGGTATAACAGCACTGTTTCAAAGTTCCGGTGTCCTAAGCAACACTCCATCAACCTCTGGAACATTCCGGGTGCGTTGCAGAGTCCAAATGGCATGCTGTTGAATTCACATAATCCCATCGGGGTGGTGAAGGCTGTCTTCTCCCGGTCTTCCTCAGCAACAGAGACTTGCCAGTACCCGCTAGTGAGATCCAATGTAGAAAAATAATTGGCAGATTTTAGTGCAGCCAGGGATTGCTCTATACGGGGCAAAGGGTATGCATCTTTGTGTTATTCGATTAATTTGTCTGTAATCTACACACATCCTCATGCTACCGTCCTTCTTTCTGACCAGGACCAGGGGAGCTGCCCAGGGGCTACAGCTATCCCTTACTACCCCTGCCTTTTTCATGTCATGCAACATTTCTTTTGTTTTTTGGTAATGTGCTGGTGGTATGGGTCTGTAACGCTCCTTGATGGGTGGATGGTTACCTGTGGGTATGTGGTGTTGTATCTCTTTGACCCTTCCAAAATCAAGTGAATGTTTACTAAACACCTGTTCATATTCCCGAACCACTCTGTAGACACCAGGTTTTTGATGGACAGGAGTGGCATCAGTTCCAGCTGGGCTTTGGAGTCATTGTCCTCCACCGTGTCTGGTGGGGTCAAGGATTCCACTGTGTGTATGGCATTATTATTCACAGTATACAGTCTGGCAACAGTGGTGTATCTTGGCAATTTGACTTCCTCATCCCCACAATTTAGGAGGCGTACGGGTACCCTTCCATTGTGCACATCAACTACCCCTCTAGCAGTTAGGAGTGTAGGTCTGTGTTCTGAGCTAGTGGGCTCCACTACCGCTTCATAGTCCTGTCCCTTGAGACCTATTGCTGCCCTACACTAAATCAGCATTTCACTCATTGGGGGAATCACAATGGGTATCGGGTCTGTCACCCGTACATTACCAATCTCACCACCTGTTCGTTTTACCTGTTGCTGGTACAGGAGAGCTTGCATCTCTCTCTGGAGCACCTTCCTCTGCTCTGGTCTGGCAGTGTCCGCAATCTGTTGGAGTAAAAACAACACTTCTCCCAAACAGTTACCAACAACATTTGTACCAAGTATCATATGTGGGTTTTTATTACCAGAGTTAGACTCTACTACAATCAGTCCTTGATCCTTTAATTCCACTCTTCCCACCTTCACTGTCACGTCTTTAACCCCGACTAGGTTAAGAGGAAGGCCATTGGAGGCATACATGGTGAGGTTTGGGTCTGGCGGGCGGAGTTCATATATGGACCAGTACCTTTTGTAGAGGACATCAGGTATGATGGTCACCTGTGACCCGGTGTCCAGTTGTGCAGGTGTTGCTATGCCATCCAGCACGATGGACAGGAAAAGTCTTCCTTCTATAAACCGGTCGTACCAGCCTGATGGGCCTTGTTGGGCTACTCCTGGGTGTTGGCCCTCGGCCCCAGGGTTTGCCTGTTTAAAGGACAGGCCCGGGTGAGGTGGCCTGCCTTGCGGCAACTGTAGCAGATGAGTTCTCCTGGAGGGCGACGTCGGTCGTTGGTCCTCCCACGGGGTGGCGTTGTCTTTCTTCTTCTCCTCATCCAGGGGACATCCTCGGGACTGTCGGCGAGTAGGATCCTTCCATCCGGCTCGGGCTCCGTCTGTAGCTGCAGGGCGCTTAGGACGGTGGTTAGGGTTTTGCTTAGCTGACGCACTTCAGAGTGCAGGCTGTCCAGCTCTCTAGGGGGCGCTGTTTGCACTTTTGCCTCAGCCGCTAATGAAGGAGCAGTGGGTGCTGCGGGCACTGGGGTGGCCCCACCCTGTTAACGCTGGATAGCAGTATCTGATGTTTCCAGGGGCTGCAGACCCTTAATAGCCATGTCCTTCAGGGCGTCAATGGTGGCATTTGGATGACCTAAGGCCCACCACCGTACAGTTCTGCTCTCCTCCTGGGACCTCAACCCCCGGATGAATGGTTCGGTCAGCATTTTGTTCTCATCATGTATGCTGGCTGGACTAACCTGTTTCAGGGCCCGCAGTGCCTCGTGTAAGCACCAGGCATAGTTCCGGATACTGTCCTCAGGTTTCTGGGCACAGTGGTAGAACCTCATCCGGACATCTGTCTCAGTGCCGTTTTCAAAGACAGTTTGCAGTCTCTTGAATATAATAGGTACTGATTCCTGGTCTGCGGCTGGCCAGGTTTTAATTTCCCGCTCTGCGGCACCAGTCAATTGTCCCAGCACAACAGCAGCTCTCTGTTTACCAGTCATTGAGTACATGTCCAACACACCGCATATTTTTCTTTTGAACCCAGACAGGGTGCCTGGTTTGCCGTCATACTGGGGAAGCCACTTCGCTCCGGGGACGTACAGCAGGGCCATAAGTATTATTGGAGTCACGGCCCCTGCTGGTGGGGTGGCTGCTCCGGCCTGAGCATCGGGAGCGTTAACCGGTGCTCCGGCGTTTTGCTGGTCGTCGGCCATGGTTGCTCCCCCCTAGTAAACCGTAGCCTACCTTCTTTCCTTCGATCGGGTAGGCTGCAGCCCCCCAGACGTGAAGTGAGGGATTGCCTGTCGAGCAACTTCAGTGCAGGACCTTGCGTCTCCCTCGCGGCTGACGTCAGAGCGCGTGCTTCCTGGGACGGCAGTCTCCTTCCACGACCCGACACTTCCAGGTGCTGCGCCAGAGCGCGAGGTGGGGCTTGGGCTTCGCGCGCTACCAACGGTCACTCCTCTCTGGTCCCCGCGGTTACGCCCCTCTTCTTCCCGCGCAGCGACGCGGTAATGACGGTGATGTTCACCACAGTTCTGAATACACAGTTCAAACACGGCACACAGTACCCGGTGGCAACGAGCACGAAATCCTGTTCGTGACACCAGGAAGAGATGACTGGCCCAGGGGGATATGGGGGACTCGGTACCCGGGCCTTTACCTTCTTGAGATGTCACGGCGGTTGGCTCCCGGGCCTGTACCCTGGGGTCACCCTTAAAAGGGGTTGTTGCTTGAAAGGATGATAAACTGTTTTGTCTCGTGACGCCACCTGTGGTACCTGGTAATGGGTACCAGCGCTGTTGCAGACCTCCGGGGGTGATGGAATGGCAGCTGAGATGTTTCTGCTCCCCACAGGCGGAGCGAGCCCCCGGGGCAGGGTTGATGGAAGGGATGCAGGTGAGAGGTGGCCCAGCTGGGTCAGGGGAGAATAACAGACATGCACACAGGGGATTCACTTCAGTACCTTTACTGGTGTAGCAGGCAGGTACGGTCCAGGGTACTTAGTAGGAAGGGTGCACTTCTGGACTCTCCCCAGTGAGCAGGTATAAGGGCTCCTTGTCTGTTTCTTCCTCTCTCTGAAGCTCCTGACCTGCTTGGAACTAGGCCTAGCTTCTGTACTCTTTCTCACTCTCTCATCTGTCTGCTTGGTGATAAGAACTTTCCTCTGGCTACCACTATCCCTGGACGCTGGGGCCTTCGTGGTTCCTAGTTCTTTGGAAGGTTGCAGCTTCAGGTTGACCAGGGGTCTAGAATCCCCTTGGTATACCGGTTATTCCTACTGGGCGTAGAGGACCCTGTAGGCGCGGACCCGGTGTTCCGCTTGTGTTCTGGGGTGAGCCTAAGATGCTCCTCTGCCCCCCAACACTTCTCTCTCCTCTCCTTGTCTCCGGCCACGCTCTAGGCCCTCAGCCTTCAGCACGTGCTTTAGGCCTTAACTTGCCCTCAGTACAGCAGCCAACGTGCAGCTTCTTCCCTGCTCTAAAGTGTCAGCACACTCTGCCTACCTAACTCCACCCTCTAGTATATATATCCCTAACAGGGCTCCCTCTGGTGGTATGAGGTGGAAGGGTGGAGGTGTCTGTGTGTACTGAGGGCCTCTTGTGGAGAAGTCCATCCATGCACCCTTTTGGGTCCTGTGGTACCTGTGAGTAGCAGGGTGCCACACATACAACTCTCTAGTCCCTTTTTTATTATTTTTTTAAACTTTTATCAGTTTGAGCAATTATGTACATGGCGATACCAAATTATTATTATATTGTATACTGGTTGGCCCTCATTTTCATTTTGGACCTCGGTGTGTTTGAGTTTGACGTCCCTGTCATAGGGGATGTAAACTTTTTTTTGATCACTTGCTTAATACGCTGCGATACTATAATAGATAATTTTATAATACACTGCGCTTTCTCCTATGAAGCTCAGTCATAGTTGTACTGTAGGAGAATGGACCACCAGAGATAAAACGCTGCAATACTGTGTGGTATCCAGACAAGAACGGAACTGAGCCAGAAGAGAGAAGTTGCAGGGGGGAACGGAGACAATCAGAGCTCCAGGTCAGGTGACGTCAATGAAGCTAGCCCTGGATCTAAAAAGCCGGCATGCCAAAGCCGAAGTGGTTTTAGCGCCAAGAGAAGAGCCGTGATGGTTGTCCACAGTTGTGTGTACAAGCGGGACCCAGACATCGGTCAAGCACCGAAGACCAAAGTTCCCAGCCACGCCGCCGCCGGTCAATAGTCAAGGATCAGCTGCCACAGATACAGACCAACGAGATGCACGTCAGCGGTAAAGTGCCACAGGAGCCCTGAGGATATCTGGCCAGGGATCCGTACCTGGGTCGTGAGCGGAGGAGATACGTGGGACTGGCTGTCACTTCCTGCAGAGACTCATGGTGCTGGGCGTGGGCAGAGGGAGAACTGCGAGCCGGACGGGGTTCAGCCGACGCCAGAGCCAGAAAGAATTGATAAACTTTTATCAGTAAGGCAGAGCAGCGGCTTCTGACAGCATGCGTTGTATTCAGCAGGCTCAGCTCTTGAGCCCGCTCCGTATGGTTACGATTGAAGATGTAAACTGAAACCTGGACAGAGTGGGCCCCCCACGGGGCTGATGCCGATCAGCTGTTACCAGTGCCTGCGGCTGCCGGAAAGTACAAGTTGAAACAGAGCCAGAACGCTAAAGTAGAAGTTGTACAGAGTCGTAATGCTCCTATTAAAGTGAATGTAATCTGAGCTGCAGTACACGAGAGCGGCCACTACACAGTGTACGACGCTGTGTTCTTGCTCTGTGGCTCCTGGTACCAGCAGATCGTAGTGGTGTCAGATCTGACATTGATGACCTATCCTGAAAAGTCTGATAATCCAACATTTGTTACCAGCACGGATCTGCAATATAATCTGGAATTTCCCAAATCCAGAAGACTAAATCAAGACCATAACATGTGCTAGAATGATGACCCTGCTGGTTCTTCTGGATTTTCTCCTTCCTTCTATATAACTAATTTGATAATCTGGAATAATTGATAATACAACTTTTTAAATTGATATCAGATTAAAAGAATTTTCACTTTTATTTTTTGGTTATTTTTCTTTTGATTTTGCATCACGGTCAGATTTTTACTTCTCATTTACAGCCGAATGGGGAAGTTTGTGTTCTTGCCGTAAACACAATTTTCTTCACTGTCACTTGTCGCACAGGAAGAGGAAGTGACGGCTTGCAGCTTTTATTCGGGTCACATTTTTATTTCCTAGACATTGCAGCAGTATATTAGCTGTTTGGTCTCCGGTGTGAACGTAGCAGCTGTCTCAAGATTTCCACCTGAGATTATTGTACAACGTCTTGGCTGGTGAGGTAAGACATTCGCACAAAGTTTTCATCCAAAAATAGATGACGATAAAGTAAAGGCAGTCGTGTAACTAGAGTCCGATGGGCCCCGGTACAAAATTTGGATCTGCCCCTCCCCACCCCTGCATGTTGGTCAGATGTATGGGGCTTTGTTGCAGCGATCTAAATCCTATAAGGATATAAAAGTTGCACCCCCTCCCCCATTATGTAGTAATGTCTCTCCATTTTGGACTCCTTCCTGGTTTATAGGTTTCCCATCCTGGCCCCATCCTAGTATATATTTCCCCCATCCTGATTTTTATATATATATATTACAAACCAAAAGTTTGGACACTCCTCATTTAAAGATTTTTCTGTATTTTCATGACTATGAAACACAAGGAATGGACATTAGACCAGTGGAAATCTGTGCTTTGGTCTGATGAGTCCAAATTTGAGATCTTTGGTTCCAACCACCGTGTCTTTGTGCGACGCAGAAAAGGTGAACGGATGGACCCTACATGCCTG
Organism: Phyllobates terribilis; assembly: GCF_046119375.1. NCBI lineage: Eukaryota > Metazoa > Chordata > Amphibia > Anura > Dendrobatidae > Phyllobates > Phyllobates terribilis. The sequence continues at coordinate 162,071,297 of NW_027362770.1, forward strand.
GTTCCCACCGTGAAGCATGGAGGAGGAGGTGTGATGGGGTGGGGGGGCTTTGCTGGTGACACTGTTGGGGATTTATTCAAAATTGAAGGCATACTGAACCAGCATGGCTACCACAGCATCTTGCAGCGGCATGCTATTCCATCCGGTTTGCATTTAGTTGGACCATCATTTATTTTTCAACAGGACAATGACCCCAAACACACCTCCAGGCTGTGTAAGGGCTATTTGACTGATGCGCCCCCAGGGTCGTGGGGTACTCGGCATCCGAGCCTCTGGTTGCCGGGGGTTATCACGGTGGCTGGCCTGGTCCGTGGCCCAGGGCAGTCACTCAAAAGGGGAATATTAGGTACAGGGGATTTAAGTGTTCGTGACGCCACCTGTGGTGTCTGGTGAGGATCACCAGCGCTGCAACAGTCCTCCGAGGCAGATGTTAGGGCAGCTTGTGATGGGACGGCTCCCCACAGGTGGAGCAGGCCTCAGGGCAGTGAAGTGAGAGAGCGTGGGTTGCGCTGGGCGTTGTAGTGCAGGGGGAACAGTGGCACTGATGAAATAATTGGACAGAAGCGGTGCAGTGCAGTCATCCGTGTCTTTACTCACAGTTCTTTAGTTCCACAGGTGCACTGTACAGGTGAAAGCCTCCCGCGTCGTGCTGCGTTCACCAGGCAGGGGTTCAATCCTTCCTCAGGCAGCTTGGGAATACCTGGCAGAACCCCACTTTCTCGTGTTCCTCTTTTGACTGTCTTCACACTGGTCTTTCTCCCTCCTGCTCTGCGCTGCCCACTCTGAATCCTGTTCGGGTGCTCTGAAGTCCCTCCTGTCCATCGGAGTTACACAGACTTGCTTGACCCTCAGGGGACTAGAATGCGGCTATGATCCCTCTGTCTTCTGACAGATGCGGGGCGTACGGGTGCCGTCCTGCACGCGCCGTACCCCCTGGGATCCTTTCCTAGAATGGAGCCTACTCCCTGCTCCCCTCCTGGGCCTCCAGACCTGGCCCTTCTTGTGGAGCAGAGCTCCTAATGAGACTCTGCTCCCGGACTGTTCTTCTGAACTGTCCCGAGCTGTTCCTCTGAACTGCTCTCCTCTACTCAACTACTGATCTGCCACCCTAAGATGGCTTCCCTATTTTATACTCCTACCAAAGTGCTCCCTCTAACTACTTCCTCCACCCACACCCACTACTGGTTCCCCCAACCTTTGGGTTCCCCCCATTCCAGCCAGGGTCACTGCTCAGCAGCTGCGCTCTGCATGTTGTCCCTCCAGCCGGCCTGGAGCAGTGTAGTGTTGGATGCAGGTGTTTGGGGTTTCGTGCAGCACTCCCTCCTTACCTGAGAGAAGAGAGACACCACACCTCTGGGTGAGGTGCAGTACCTCTGTGGCGACTGAACCCTCAGGGGCGCCACATGACCAAGAAGGAGAGTGATGGGGTGCTTCTCAAGATGACCTGGCCTCCACAATCACCAGACCTGAACCCAATCGAGATGGTTTGGGGTGAGCTGGACCGCAGAGTGAAGGCAAAAGGGCCAACAAGTGCTAAGCATCTCTGGGAACTCCTTCAAGATTGTTGGAAGACCATTTCCGGTGACTACCTCTTGAAGCTCATCAAGAGAATGCCAAGAGTGTGCAAAGCAGTCATCAAAGCAAAAGGTGGCTACTTTGAAGAACCTAGAATATAAGACATATTTTCAGTTGTTTCACACTTTTTTGTTAAGTATATAATTCCACATGTGTTAATTCATAGTTTTGATGCCTTCAGCGTGAATGTACAATTTTAATAGTCATGAAAATACAGAAAAATCTTTAAATGAGAAGGTGTGTCCAAGCTTTTGGTCTGTACTGTGTATATAAGTCACATGGTCATAAGTATTCAGGCCCTTTGCTCAGACACTCATATTTAAGTCACATGCTGTCCATTTCCTTGTGATCTTCCTTGAGATGGTTCTACTCCTTCATTGGAGTCCAGCTGTGTTTAATTAAACTGATAGGACTTGATTTGGAAAGGCACACACCTGTCTATATAAGACCTCACAGCTCACAGTGCATGTCAGACCAAATGAGAATCATGAGCTCAAAAGGAACTGCCCAAGGAGCTCAGAGACAGAATTGTGGCAAGGCACAGATCTGGCCAAGGTTACAAAAGAATTTATGCCTTATTCAAGGTTCCTAAGAGCACAGTGGCCTCCATAATCCTTAAATGGAAGAAGTTTGGGACCACCAGAAGTCTTCCTAGACCTGGCCGTCCAGCCAAACTGAGCAATCGTGGGAGAAGAGCCTTGGTGAGAGAGGTAAAGAAGAACCCCAAGATCACTGTGGCTGAGCTCTAGAGATGCAGTAGGGGGATGGGAGAAAGTTCCACAAAGTCAACCATCACTTCAGCCCTCCACCAGTCGGGCCTTTATGGCAGAGTGGCCCGACGGAAGCCTCCTCAGTGCAAGACATATGAAAGCCCGCAGAGAGTTTGCTCAAAAACACATGAAGGACTCCCAGACTATGAGAAATAAGATTCTCTGGTCTGAAGAGATGAAGAGAGAACTTTTTGGTGATAATTCTAAGCTGTATGTGTGAAGAAAACCAGGCACTGCTCATCATCTACCCAATACAATCCCAACAGTGAAACGTGGTGGCAGCATCATGTTATGGGGGTGCTTTTCAGTTGCAGGGACAGGACGACTGGTTGCAATTGAAGGAAACATGAATGTGGCCAAGTACAGAAATATCCTGGATGAAAACCTCTTCCAGAGTGCTCTGGACCTCAGACTTGGCCAAAGGTTCACCTTCCAACAAGACAATGACCCTAAGTACACAGCTAAAATAACAAAGGAGTGGCTTCAGAACAACTCTGTGACCATTCTTGACTGACCCAGCCAGAGCCCTGACCTAAACCCAATTGAGCATCTCTGAAGAGACCTGAAAATGTCTGTCCACCAACTTTAACCATCCAACCTGACGGAACTGGAGAGGATCTGCAAGGAAGAATGGCAGAGGATCCCCAAATCCAGGTGTGAAAAACTTGTTGCATCATTCCCAAGAAGACTCATGGCTGTACTAGCTCAAAAGGGGGCTTCTACTCAATACTGAGCAAAGGGTCTGAAGACTTATGACCATGTGATATTTCAGTTTTTCTTTTTTAATAAATTTGCAAAAATTTCTACATTTCTGTTTTTTTTTTCAGTCAAGATGGGGACAGAGTGGACTTTAATGAGAAAAAAATGAACTTTTTAGAATTTACCAAATGGCTGCAATGAAACAAAGAGTGAAAAATTGAAAGGGGTCTGAATACTTTTCACACCCACTGTATATCCCCCATCCTGTGCCCCATCCTGGTATATATATCCCCCATCCTGGTATATATGTCCGTTATCCTGGGACCCATCCTGGTATATATATCCCCCATCTTGTGCCCATCCTGGTATATCCCCCATCCTGGTATATATGTCCGTTATCCTGGGACCCATCCTGGTATATATATCCCCCATCTTGTGCCCCATCCTGGTATATATGTCCCTTATCCTGGGCTATATATACTAGGATGGGTCCCAAATAGGCTCCCATACAGAAAAGAAATTGACCGATACATCATAGGGCCCTTGTCACTTTCTATCCCCTGTACCCTACAGAACTCCAGCCACATTTTGTACCCTACCACTTTGAGTGCCCCATTGCTCAACAGAGCCTCAACCATCATTTATATCCCATGTCACTGACCCCCCACCCTCACTCTATTTCTTCCCTCTAATAGAACCCCTCAAAACTTGTACTTCTTCTTAACTGTCCTGTCCGGAACTGAATGGGTGTGTAAAATGACTGGATATCCTATAGACACTCTCTGAGCCAAAAACTAGGCCAATTGGGCCACTGATTTTAAAGGCTGCACTCATTTTCAATATCTGACCCCTTTTAAATGTGGCTTGAAAAGGATTGCAGTAGAGATGATTCTAACCGATTCTTCTTCCATAGACCAAATGGACTCAGTAAACCAATATGGAGGCTACCAGGAAACTATTTTTGATGAAGCACCCATAGGTAATATTCAAGGGGCACCCATCACTGTTTTATGGATCACAGTCAGTTTTAATTGACAATATATAAATGATCAATTTATCCACTTTTTATACTTAATTTACCAAAAAGCAGCTCAACGAGACTCTAAAATAAGTACAAAACGTTCAAGGGGCGTGTCTATTTGTGATCAAGTCTAGTGGGTGGAGCTTGGAAACATTAAAGAGGGTTTGGCCAATGAAATGATTTGTTATATGATGAGGATGTTAAGGAGGCTGGAAAATTTTGGCGAGTACTTATTAGTTTGTGTAAAGGAACCTTTAGTAAAATGAGCCTAGATTTACCTAGGTAGACATGTGGATCACAGTCATTAAAATGTCATCTTCGTGCAGGTGAAGCGCGAAAGATTTTGCAGCCCAACTCGGAGAATGATGCAAAGCTTCTGGAGCTGAAAACGGTAGGTTGTGTATTTTATGCATGTATTTGTTACATATACTTATTTTGTATATTTATTTATTCAGGACTTCTTACCAGATGCGATACTCTAAAGAAAATGTCACAAATTGAATATTCAGTATTTGAATCACAGCTTATATGATATTTTTCATACTTGAGACATTTAAGTCTGAACTAGTAACTATTTAAAATCGACTGCAAAACACACAGACCTGCCAATTTTGGATTTATTTAAGCTCCTCCCCAATTTAAATAACGGTTATTTTAGAGAACCACTAGGAGGAGCAGTGGCTCATTGAACTCAGTTGTTACCGCACCCTATTGGTTGGACCAGGGGACGTAGTATTACACTGAGTATTGGCCGCAAGGCACAGACCAGTTCCAGGAGGCTGGAATTAGGTTGGCACAGCCTGATACACAGAGTCTAAAACTGGCCATAAAGATGAGATTCGATCACTGAGGCTCCAGAGAACCTGAGATTGAGGCTCTGAAGCCCAGTCTTGAAAAGAGCATAGGTGCGCATGCCCAATCTATGCTCCATTCCTTGTCTATGGGAGTGACGGAGAAAGCCGAGTGCTGAACTCCGCTTTTTTCGGAACTACCGTTGACAATGAATGGGGCGGAGGTCGAGCATGCACATCTCAGCTCAAGCCTCAATCTCAGAATCTCTGGAACTTCAGCAATCATCAAGTGATCCCCTATTTTATTGATTGGGGACAGCTTGTCTTTCTTTGGCGAAGCACATAGGTTCAGAGCTTACACCTTTGTTACCTATATAGCTTTTCTCAGGATAGACAGTCGGATAATTGATAGCAGCCTGGGCTGAAGATGTAGTCCGGACAAATCCAAGTTGGCACCAGTGATGGATATGCCTATATGCTTGCCACACAATCCATGAGGCACCATATGGTGGCACACTGTCACTGCAGGTCCGTCACGTAATTCCAGGGGCACGCCACATATTCATTCAGGCTCTGTGATAAAGATGTGATTTCGAACAACGCTTTTTGGATTGCAATTTTTGCGCGATCGCAAGGCTGAAAATCCATGTTATAATCTACGTATCGTTATCCAGACTTCTGTTCTGTGGCTTAATCAGAATTTGGACAATAGAGATTTTAAGAAATGAATCCGGAATGTTAAGAAGCGATTGACCTTTCATATCCTCATGATGGCGGGGAACAACCTCTTCAATGTGACCTTCTGCCATAACGGCTATCACATTCAGCTCTGATTGCGCTCCCTCTCTGGGCTTTATTATCTGATATATTAGAATGTAAAGAATCGGGAGGAGTGTGATGACATATTACTAGGGTATAACATCAATATGGGATTGGTAGGTCCAACTTCTAGGACCCCCATGACAACTTGTGTGGAATGCCATAGCTCCTTTACTTTCTACCAGATGCAGGAAAGTAAACTTTGCTACTAGACCTCAATCAAAAGACCTCTAATCCACCAAACCAGTTCCCTGCTCTGCACTAATGAGAAGCAAAAAAACCAAAACAGCAACCTGGAAATAAGAGTCTTCCTTTTGATTTGGCCAAGCATGCTTAGTCACATTGCAGTACTCCAATAGGCGACCCTAAAGAGTTAGCTTTTTTGACGCTCAGGCGTCAACACAACAGTGCCCCTGACAAACCTGGTTGTATATGGAATTGCAGCCGGCTTTGTTCACTTGAATGGAGATGTGTTGCCATCCTCCTGCTAAAGTGCCGTGTTGTAGAAAAAGACTGTGAAGGGGTCAGAGTTTTTGAATGAGCGGACCTCCACAGGTCATTCCCTAACATATCCAAAAGTTATGTCATCACTTTTTTATAGGGTGGGAATATAGAGGACTATCCCACCAACAATATTAATCACTTATTCACAGAGCAGTTAGAACCCCAATTGATCCACTTATCTGCCATGGCCACAGCTCCATTCACTGTCTATATGAAGGGTGGTCACACATGTGCCCAACAACTCCCATAAAAGTGAATAAAGTGATGGTCCCATATTCCCATTAATTCTCTATTCCCACAGAGACATGGGGGCCCCTATTCTCGGGGTCACTGAAGGTCCCAGTAGTTGTAATCTCACTGATCATACATTTATCACCTATCCCGTGATTAAGCGGTGAATGTTTTCATTGGATAACCTCATTAAAGATGACCTGTCAGCTGCCATAAATGTCATTTTTTTACCTGGTGTAAAAGCCGCTGTTCTCCTGAAACCGGCGATGTTTTTCTTTTGTTCCTGCGCCTTTCCGTTTCCAAGATATGGCCACTTCTTCCCTGTATAGAAATCAACTATTTTTTTTAAGGCAAGTGGGCGTCATCTTGAGGAACACGCCTCGTTGGCTAAAAATTACTTGATTTACATACAAGGAAGATGAGGCCATATCTCAGCAACGGAAAGGCGTAGGAACAAAAGAAGAACATCACCGGATTCATGAGAACAGCGGCTTTTACACCAGGTAAAAAAAAATTACATATTTATTGTTAGCGACAAGTTCCTTCAAATGATAAAATTTAGAGGGAATGTTCACTTCATAAGAACATATAGTCTGAAAGCAGTAAAAATATATTATCCGGGCCCCAAACTTTGCAGAAGATGTTTCCCACTCTGCTAAAAATTCAAGAGACTTTCTGGCAAAGTAGACAACTGTTATATATGTAGATCTAATGCAGTGCGACAGGTCTGAAGATCACTCTGCCCGTTGACTTAGATTGACTGTCGTCTTCTTCTACTCGTCAGTTCCTGATCGACTGGATCAACAATGAGTTACAGCAGGAACATATCGTGGTGAAGAGCCTGGAAGAGGACCTCTTTGATGGTTTAATTCTCCATCACCTTTTACGTAAGATATTTTTACACCGTCTTATTGTCTGCCAGCAATCAAGTGCTCAAGCTGTTGATATAGATTAAGTGAAGGAGTTGGCTGTGATTGCGATTTCCAAGTTGTTTACCATGTAGAATGCTAAGTGCGCTCGCTTTGTGTCAAACACGCTCTACGTTGGGCTTTTCTTCCAGCGAAATCTTCATTTTTAATTCTATCGTCTATCTGGCGCCTGGGAAGATCTGAACAAAAGAAATATTTTACCTCCCTCCCTCTCTCCCGTACACTTTTATATAACCCTTAAAGACTAAGGAATCCGATTCATGAAGGTAGCTTTCTTTTTTTTTTTGTTTTGTATTCTTTGTCTTTTTTTTGCTCCAAATTCTTCGATATGGTTCAAAAATTTTGCGCAATCTAAAAAAAATGCTCTTTATTTTTGTCTTTTATCTTGTTTTTATGCCTTTTTAAAATTTTAGTGATTTGGAAAACCAAAAGTGGCGAGCATAAAGAAAACCAAAAAACAAGCGAACACATAAAATATACTTAAAAAAAGGCACAAATTTAAATTTTTTGGTGGAAATCAAAAACAGGCAAAAAACACCAAAAGCTGGAAAATTAAAATAGGCGCAAATGCAGTAATGAATTGTGCTCCTAAACTGTAACACTATACACAGACGTCCTTGTTGCCAGTGTGGCTCACTATTTAATTTTTCTATGCTGCCGATTTTTCAGAAAGAAATTGAAGTGATCTGTTTTTGGGAAACCGGAGAAGTTGAAAGAAACTCATACCACCAACAAAGGAAGTCTAGGGAAACACTGTTTCTCCTTATGGAGAGTTATAAGCCAGGCAATGCTCCCTGGGAAATAGATATGCAAATTAACTCTCCTCCAGGAGGAAAAAAGCTAACTCTTTAGGGTCGCCTATTGGAGTATTGCAATGTGACTAAGCATGCTTGGCCAAATCAAAAGGAAGACTCTTATTTCCAGGTTGCTGTTTCGGGTATTTTGCTTCTCATTAGTGCAGAGCAGGGAACTGGTTTGGTGAATTGGAGGTCTTTTGATTGAGGTCTAGGGAGGCACTAGAGGGAGGACCAGTTTGGGTATCATGAAAGGAACATACATGTAAAGATGGTTCTTCTGTAGGGTTGAAACTCAGAAATTCTGTGTAACAAGGGAGCAGGGCTAACCGCTAGACCACACTCCTACATCTTACAGTAAGCTGGATACATTTTTCCGATGTTCCCCTTACCCTTTCCTCAATAAAATAAGACCAAGACACTCCTCTTGGATCAAACTGGTCATGGCGGCCTTGCCTAGTAATTCACCACCACAAATTCCCGTCATTACCCCCAGCCGCTACTACTGACCCCACCAGGGACCCCACCCTTGAAGAGCCTCAAAACTTCACCAGATCAAAACCCAATGGAAATCACAATTTGTGGGTACCATCCCCATGATGCAACCCCCCTCCCACACCAATTTTGCTGAAATAACCCCCTCCAATCCTCCCAAGCAGCAATGACCCTTCACTACCCCATTAGTTACTCCCTCATATGACTACCCCCCTTTATTTAACATTCTTTAATCATTTTTTTGCCTATCCTCTAAATGAAGGAGATGAAAGCCACTGTTTAAGGTGCCCGGGACCTTTTTATGGTGCCACTGTGCGGTATGAGATATCCCAACTCCCCCCCCCTTTGCGCAATTTATTGTCCCCACCTAGTTAGGACCTACCCCAAATTTCCCAATGGCTGCTCTCTTTTAAAAAAAAACAGCGCCACCCTAATTAAAGGGTTGTATATGGTATTGAAGCTTATCCCCATTTACTTTACTTGAGCTGACCTGCAATACCAGACACAACCCATGGTGTGGCGCTGTTTCTGGAGGAAAGCAGCCATGTTTTTTTTTTTTTTGAACAGGGTGGCCCCTTTCAAAGGATACTTCAGCAGAATACATTTATAGCATATTTTATGCCAAAAAATTTGGATCTGTAAGGATTTTCTCACAAACAGCGCCACTCTGGTCCTTGGGTTGTGTCTGGTATTGCGACTCAGCCTCATAATAAAGGTGAGCTGCAATTACCAGATATGGCCCATCTCATGCCGATGAAGCAAATAGGAAATCTGACAATCTATATCTCCTTCTCGCAGAAAAAATTGCAAACATCAAGATAGAAGTGGAAGAAATCACGTTAACTGCTGTAAACCAGAAACGGAAGGTCGGCGTGATACTGGAAGCTGTGTCCTCAAGTCTGCAGCTGGAAGAAAACCACCCGAAGTGGGATGTGAGCTGTAGGTATCAATCAAAAAATTGCTTTCTTTTTTATGCAGTCATTTATATTGATTTCCATTGAAATGCAAATTGGAGAAGAAGTTAGCTACTGCCTGCTCCACTTATGGAAGTATTACCCTACACTTCCATGTAAGTATGTTAAAGAACCTCGTTGAGGATGCTTGTCTGTATGACACATACCTGATGGACAAATACATTTTTGTCACAGTTACCAGGAATGGAGGATTGTATTGGTGACCAAGTGACAGAAAAAGCAGCCACATGGCAGTAAATATGGCTGACTGTAGGCATTAGGAGCCTGTAAGAACGGACTTCCTGGCACCTTAAGGCCCTTGTACACATTAGACTGTCGGCTGAACCTGTGGATATCAACAGCTTTGGCCGACACTCCATCGGCCAACTGATCATCGGGGGAGATGTCGATCGGGATGTCCAATTTAGGACTGCCAATCTCTTTGGTCTCCCGGAGATAAGCCGCCGGCAGTAATGTCTGTCGGCGGCTTTCTAGTAGAGAACAGAAGAACGCTTGGCTGAAACTAAGGGAGAGGTGGCCGAGACTGCTGTCGTCTGAATCATCGATGAAAGCATCAGATAGACCATCAATATCAGAAGTTCTGGAAAACCCCTTTAAAATATTTGTCTGCTCTTGCAACATCTATAGTTCTACCGGAGTGTGCTCCTGTCACTCCCATAGCACTCCTGGAACAATAAGGGGAGACTTCCTAAACTTTTAGAGAAGTCAGAAAATATCATGTGACCTGTCTTACCCGCTATTTTGGGAGGTGTCTTCATTCAAGGGAAACCAGGAGAGGCGTGTAATGGGTGTGGCTTAAAAAAAGTGGTTATGTCTGGCTAAAATTTGCCGCCTTCCGAATATGGATAACTCTTCCGAATCTTTGTAGTACATGGTTAGCAAGTATGAATTAATGCTCATAATTTACATATAGATACACATGTTAATTGCATTTGTATGCAAATTTGGCCTTTAGCAGGAGCCTCTCCCCTCATCAGCAGGAGCCTCTCCCCTTATCAGCAGGAGCCCCTCCCCTCTCCAGCAGGAGCCCCTCCCCTCATCATCAGGAGCCTCTCCCCTCATCATCAGGAACCTCTCCCCTCATCATCAGGAGCCTCTCCCCTCATCAGCAGGAGCCCCTCCCCTCATCAGCAGGAGCCCCTCCCCTCTCCAGCAGGAGCCCCTCCCCTCTCCAGCAGGAGCCTCTCCCCTCATCATCAGGAGCCTCTCCCCTCATCATCAGGAGCCTCTTCCCTCATCAGCAGGAGCCTCTCCCCTCACCAGCAGGAGCTCTTCCCCTCACCAGCAGGAACCTCTCCTCTCACCAGCAGGAGCCTCTCCTCTCACCAGCAGGAGCCTCTCCCCTCTCCAGCAGGAGCCTCTCCCCTCTCCAGCAGGAGCCCCTCCCTTCTCCAGCAGGAGCCTCTCCCCTCACCAGCAGGAGCCTCTCCCTTCACCAGCAGGAGCTCTTCCCCTCAGCAGCAGGAACCTCTCCTCTCACCAACAGGAACCTCTCCTCTCACCAGCAGGAGCCTCTCCCCTCACCAGCAGGAGCCTCTCCCCTCTCCAGCAGGAGCCCCTCCCTTCTCCAGCAGGAGCTCTTCCCCTCTCCAGCAGGAGCTCTTCCCCTCTCCAGCAGGAGCTCTTCCCCCTCTCCAGCAGGAGCTCTTCCCCTCTCCAGCAGGAGCTCTTCCCCTCTCCAGCAGGAGCTCTTTCCCTCTACAGCAGGAGCCCCTCCCCTCTCCAGCAGGAGCCCCTCCCCTCTCCAGCAGGAGCCTCTCCCCTCTCCAGCAGGAGCCTCTCCCCTCATCATCAGGAGCCTCACCCCTCATCAGCAGGAGCCCCTCCCCTCTCCAGCAGGAGCCCCTCCCCTCTCCAGCAGGAGCCTCTCCCCTCATCATCAGGAGCCTCTCCCCTCATCATCAGGAGCCTCTCCCCTCATCAGTAGGAGCCTCTCCCCTCACCAGCAGGAGCTCTTCCCCTCACCAGCAGGAACCTCTCCTCTCACCAGCAGGAGCCTCTCCTCTCACCAGCAGGAGCCTCTCCCCTCTCCAGCAGGAGCCTCTCCCCTCTCCAGCAGGAGCCTCTCCCCTCATCAGCAGGAGCTCTTCCCCTCAGCAGCAGGAACCTCTCCTCTCACCAGCAGGAACCTCTCCTCTCACCAGCAGGAGCCTCTCCCCTCACCAGCAGGAGCCTCTCCCCTCTCCAGCAGGAGCCCCTCCCCTCTCCAGCAGGAGCTCTTCCCCTCTCCAGCAGGAGCCTCTCCCCTCTCCAGCAGGAGCCTCTCCCCTCTCCAGCAGGAGCCCCTCCCCTCACCAGCAGGAACCTCTCCGCTCTCCAGCAGGAACCTCTCCCCTCTCCAGCAGGAACCTCTCCTCTCTCCAGCAGGAACCTCTCCCCTCTCCAGCAGGAGCTCTTCCCCTCTCCAGCAGGAGCCTCTCCCCTCTCCAGCAGGAGCCTCTCCCCTCACCAGCAGGAGCCTCTCCCCTCTCCAGCAGGAGCCTCTCCCCTCTCCAGCAGGAGCCTCTCCCCTCACCAGCAGGAGCCTCTCCCCTCTCCAGCAGGAACCTCTCCCCTCTCCAGCAGGAGCGTCTCCCCTCTCCAGCAGGAGCCTCTCCCCTCTCCAGCAGGAGCCTCTCCCCTCACCAGCAGGAGCCTCTCCCCTCACCAGCAGGAGCCTCTCCCCTCACCAGCAGGAGCCTCTCCCCCCAGCCCGACTATAGACACAGGTCTATCGATAATCTGGCCTTAACTATAGGTCATCTATTCATACTTTCTGAATTTCTGAAGAAAGAAGACTTGAAGACATGCGTGCTCTGTCTTGGCTGATTTCTATGTAAATTGCCTTGGAAGCAGAGCTGAGAAACGGCTGTAATATGTTATTACGGAGGTAGAACTGTTTGTTCTTTCCTTGAAACGAACGGTAAAAGCAGTAAATGGATGAGAAACCTCAAATGGACATTTTACCGCCTTTAGAGCTTCACAACTCTCCATTTACGGGACTAAAAATCTTCATGGCAGTAATAATATTTAATAGTAACTCCCAGTATTATGGATCCCAGCAGATGCCCACATAAACTCGCGTTAATTGCTGGCGCACGTATGGCAAGATAGTCCCTGCCAGAAAAAAATGGTACATTAAAATGATATCGGCAATAAACAGAGACCAGGAGGTAAAATTCTGTATATTTCTTGCTTTTCATTATATACATTGGCAGATACTTAAGTAAAAAAAACAAAAAACACTCTGACTCCCACCAGGCCCTTGTTATATCCTGTTGAACATTTACACTATTTCTAATTACAAGGGCCCTGTGGTTTTAGACTTTTTTAAAATATTTTTGCAATTTTCCATTTTTTAAAATAAATCAGTTCCAGAGAAGAGAACAGTGAGCCAGACCTTAGATGGACAATGTGCATCCTGAAGAAGCTTCCTCGTACTGCCACCTATATGGCCACCTATGTATACTACTTGTAAGCAACATATATGCATCATCTAAAGAGGCAGATGGACTAGGGGTATAACTTAGAGGAAAGAGGGTCAAAATTTGGCCCCATGACACCTATTTAACATCTTAAAACCCATTAATTGTGCCTTTTAAGCCACACCCACGAGGAGCCACTGAACCTCAGAAGACACACTTATTTGCTGAAGCTCCACTCCTTTGTAACCTATTTTAAAAAAAATTAGGTGGCTGGGAGGTGTACTCCACTTTTAAACACTTTTTGTGGACTCCCTTCTCGCATTATCATGTACATGAATGTCATAGGAAGAAATTACATAATTATCTGCTGGAGATGGCTATGATTAACAGCTACCCTCCTAGCTCTTACATCCGGGATTGGAGAAAACTCTGATTTTGTCCTTTTTAAAACAGCTCAATGCAAATAAAAGATAGTGGGTCTTCCTTTTTTTTATCTATATCAGCCTGTTAATGTTGGTTCTAACTTGTTAACGAGACATCCTGACAAAGGTGTGGGCATCTGTTAGGGCATGTAAGGGACCCACTTGATGGATGGTGAATCCTATTGTGGATATTTGTTAGTTGGGTCTTGTACTGTGAATTTACCCACGGGTCTCTACTCTTCCATGGTTCCTGACTCACTCCTGACACACTAAGGTGGCACCTCTTACCAAGGACGTTACTCCCTAATCCTCCTCATGGACAGCTCAAACCTCTCAGCCTGGAAGGTCACAGAGACAGTTTTCTCCTCTCTGTAGTAGTCTGAGGAGGCAGACCGTGTAACATGGTATGCCTGTCCTACAAGTTGTAGTATTGTGCTGCGTGTAGAGCTCCAGCTGCTGCTTGCTCCCTCTACAACTGACCCTGAGTAATGAGAAGCTGACCCTTAAGTAAGCTAGGCCATAATTACAGTGCATACCTATGCTACCCCTCATGCAGACATCTCTCCCCAAGTGGCTTGTGTTGGGGAGTAGAGCTCCATCTTCTCCTTGTGCCCCCTGTAACTGACCCTGAGTGGTGGGAAGTTGTCCCTTTAGTAACCTGGGCCATGACTACTGTGCGTATCTACTCTATATCTCATGCAGACATCTCCGCCCAAGTCGCTGGAGTTGGGGACTAGAGCTCCACCTGCTTCTTGTGCCCTCTGCGATTGACCATGAGTGACAGGAAGTTCTCCCTTAAGTAACTTGGGCCTTGACTATGGTGCATGCCTACTTTACTCAACATGCAGACATCTCTACGAAAGTCACCTGTGTTGGGAAGTAAAACTCCATCTGCTGCTCTTGCCCTCTGCGACTGACCCTGAGTGGCAGGAAATTGTCCCTTAAATAACCTGGGCTTAACTATGATGCGTGCTTTCTTTACTAAACATGCAGACATTTCTGTTCAAGTGGCTTATGTTGGGAAGTAGAGCTCCACCTGCTCCTTGTGCCCTCTGCAACTGACCCTTAGTGGCAGGAAGTTGTCCCTTAAGTAACCTGGGTGGTGACTATGGTGCATGCCTACTCCACATGCAAACATCTCTGGCCAAGTCATTTGTGTTGGGGAGTAGAGCTTCACTTTCTGCTCTTGCCCTCTGCGACTGACCCTGAGCGACAGGACATTGTCCGTTAAGTGGAGAATGACTACAGTGTGTGCCTATTCTATACATAATCCAGACATCTCCAACCAAGTCGCTTGTGTTGGGGAGTAGAGCTCCACCTGCTACTTGCGCCCTCTGCAACTGCCCCCAAGTGACCGGAACTTGGTCCTGCAGAACTCATTTGTAAGTTTCCTTTTTTCCTGGGAGTGATTCCGGTTGGACGGAAAACATTTTTCTGAAATGTTGACAGCCAATTCCAGACTAGAAGAAATGAACATGTAACTGTGGAAAGACGTATGAATGATGGATCAAAATCCAGATCAACAGATGGCTCACTTCACCCAGTAATGTGAATGCCGCGCCGTCGCATCACACCGGGCAGAAAAAAAAGAGCATGGGATATTATACAATAGAGCGGAGGATAATTATAGTTTCCCTGACAACCAAGCAGCCTCAACGCCAGCCCTGAGCAAATCTCAGCTCAAAAATATTGTGAAAGAAAGAATAAAATATCATCCATCTAGCTAAACAAATATTAAGACACGCACCTCCCTCTGTCTCATCCAGAGACCCCAGTGCAAAATCTATGACTGGACCCTTCCAACTCTAATGGCCTCCTCATATGGGGGCAGAAGAACCTAGTGGCCCGCCTTAGGCTTGTGCACCCAGGTGCAAAAAGTCCTCTGAGTTTCCTCCCTGGTCTTACTGGAGCTTTCAGCTCCTTGGGTTTATTACTAGATGGTGGTTTTGGGCTGGAGCAGTTCCCAAGAATCCAAAAACTCCTAAATCCAAAAATTACCTGAACTTTTAACCATACTTAAAACCTCTCCTAATACATTCAAGAGACTCCCAGAAAAAAAGGGGCACCTTCAGGACTTCCAGAAGAGTTGGCAACTCTACCAGCGCCAAGGAATTTTCCCGGAAAGTGGCGCCGCAGAAGAGGGTTGGGGGGCGTGGTCTTAAAAAGATGTGATTATGGGGCAAAAATTCCCACCGATCTGGTTCTCTGGTTGACAGTGCTCTTAGGGATCATCAGAGATTTTTATGGCGTTTCACTCCAATCTGTTACTGCAGCTCTACTAAGGAATTTTGAGTTAATACAGATGGATCTTCTATCCAGGACCCTCATCTTTTGGCCAATGTGGAAACCAGTTACAAAGAACATATTTTGCTCTGGAGGACCCATCCTGTTTGGCATCACACAGATCAATTGATTGGTATTGGAAGCATGTAATACCTAATTTCTCCAGTGGCGGCACTGCAGGGAAATTATACACTTACAGCCAGCTCTTATTACTGATTACAGCTGATCGCTGGGATTTTCAGCAGAGAATATTCTGTGATCACTTATTGTAAAGAGACCTTTCTAATGAGTAGGGTTGTCTAAAATGGAGTACCCCTTTAAGGTACTTGTAAACAAGCCATTTGATGAATTCTGAATTACAATAACAAAATTTCTACATCTATACCTCTCTAGGCCATGCAAGTCAAACTCTGGCCCATGGACCAAATCTGGCCAGTAGGGTGGTTTTATTTGGCCTGTGACACCAGAACCACCACACTTATGTGGGGCCCATTATTCTGTATGGAGGACTATGTGGGGCCCATTATTCTGTATGGAGGACTATGTGGGACCCATTATTCTGTATGGTGGACTATGTGGGGCCCATTATTCTGTATGGTGGACTATGTGGGGCCCATTATTCTGTATGGTGGACTATGTGGGGCCCATTATTCTGTATGGTGGACTATGTGGGGCCCATTATTCTGTATGGTGGACTATGTGGGGCCCATTATTCTGTATGGTGGACTATGTGGGGCCCATTATTCTGTATGGTGGACTATGTGGGGCCCATTATTCTGTATGGTGGACTATGTGGGGACCATTATTATGTATGGTGGACTATGTGGGGACCATTATTCTGTATGGTGGACTATGTGGGGACCATTATTCTGTATGGTGGACTATGTGGGGCCCATTATTCGGTATGGAGGACTATGTGGGGCTCATTATTCTGTATGGAGGACTATGTGGGGCCATTATTCTGTATGGAGGACTATGTGGGGCCATTATTCTGTATGGAGGACTTTGTGGGGACCATTAGACTGTATACTGGTTGGCCCATGACTTTGTCCAAGTTTTTCATTATGGCCCTCTGTGTGTTTGAGTTTGACATCCGTGCCCTAGACCTGGTGCATTATAAGAGGATTATTACCCCCCCCCAAGCAGGTGTACAGGTGATCGACGTATATTTCTTTCTTCCAGCGATTCACAGCAAAGACCTCCTTGCCACATTACATCTGCTTGTTGCCCTCGCCCGTCATTTTCGGCCCGAGCTGCCTCTTCCTCCCAATGTGTCTGTAGAAGTCATCGTTGTGGAGGTAAGTCACCATTACTACTTTTCCAAATTACTGGATGATATCTACTAAAGAGATGGGACCAGGGATAAGAGGGGGTGGTGAGGCTACACAGCAAACTAACTAATCTGTTAAGAGTCATGTAGGTGGTCCCGGTCCCCTGAGGAGTCCTGCAGTCAAGTGTGATGTTTAGCAAGCCTGGATATGACTTTTCGCTGCTACTTTTTATCCGTATTCCCACGTCTGGGACCCCTACATTTGCCAATCTCGTGTATGGGAAACCTGGATGACAACCCTCTTTGAAAGCTGTAATGGAGGGCACAATGATAGTTTCCCAAAATGAGACTTTGTGCTCAGTTCACTCACAATACAGACATAACTTTTATGGTACCAAACTCCTTTTTCCATGTGGTGATAGTTAGCCGATCCTTTAAAGGTCATGTTTTAGTAAGGATCCTGTGTGTCATTGGCGATGGCATTTTCTTCCTGTGCCAATTAAATTTGACATTTTCTTTGGCTGACACTGAGCGGTCCGATGTTCTCTGTCCAATATTACAGCCAACAAAAACCGGAATGAAGACCGAAAAAGCTATTGAATTTGTTACAAGAAGCAGGTGAGAATGATCTGTCTGTCTATCTACATATATCTATTATCTATTAATATTATTTATTTATTATAGCGCCATTTATTCCATGGCACTTTACATGTGAAAAAGGGGTATACATAATCAAAACAATTACAATAATGGTGAACAAAACGTGACAGTGACTGGTACAGGAGGAGAGAGGACCCTGATAGAAGACGGAGAATAGTGGGGGGACAGGTGGATTAGTCGGGCAGTAGAGTTTAGGATAGATTGGAGGGGTGCGAGAGTGGTAGAAGGGAGGCCACAGAGCAGGAGGTTGCATTAGTCGAGGTGGGAGATGATGAGGGCATGGACTAGTGTTTTTGCAGATTCTTGATTAAGGAATTTACGGATCTGTGAAATATTCTTGAGTTGGGGTTGACAGGAAGAGGAAAGGGCTTGGATATGTGGTTTGAAGGATAGATCAGAGTCCAGGGTTACCTCAAAGCAGCGAGCTTGCGGGACTGGGGAGAGTGGACAGCCATTTACTTTAATAGATAGGTCCGTTGGGGCGGTTGTGTGAGATGGTGGAAAGATGGTGAATTCTGTTTTGTCCTTGTTACGTTTTAGTAATCTAGCAGAGAAGAAAGATGAAATAGCGGACAGACATTGTGGGATTCTGGTTAGTAAGAAGGAGAAATCAGGTCCAGAGAGGTAGATCTGTGTGTCATTAGCATAGAGGTGATGGTGAAAGTCGTGGGACTCTATGAGCTGTCTCAGACCAACGTTGTAAATGGAGAAGAGCAGGAGTCCTAGGACTGAGCCTCGCGGGACACCGACAGATAGGGGGCAAGATGAGGAGGTGGTGTGTGAGTGGGACAAGCTGAATGTTCTGTCTGTTAGGTATGAGGAGATCCAAGATAGGGCCAAGTCTGTGATGCCAAGAGATGAGAGAATCTGTAGTAAGAGGGAATGGTCTACTGTGTCAAAGGCAGAGGACAGGTTCAAGAGGAGGAGGACAGAGCAGTGTCGCTTTGCTTTGGTCATTGGTGACTTTAGTGAAGGCTGTTTCAGTGGAGTGATGCGGTTGGAAGCCAGATTGTAAACGGTCAAAGAGGGAGCAGGAGGAGAGGTGGGAGGACAGTTCAAGATGGACATGCTGCTCCAGTAGATTTGAGGCATAGGGGAAAAGTGATATGGGGCGATAGCTAGACACAGAGGATGAGTCAAGGGAGGGCTTTTTGAGGATGGGTGATTGTTTGTTTGAAGCATGAGGGGAAAACACCAGTTAGTGACAGGTTGAAGAGATGGCTTAGGGTTGGGATGAAGACTGTAGTTCGGTTTGGGATGAGGTGGGATGGGATTGAGTCGAGTGCACAGGTGGTGAGATGTGATCTTGAGAGGATTGGGGAGATGTGGCCAGCAGTGAGAAGGAGCAGAGAAAGTGGGAGCAGGAGAGGGCATGAGGTGGCTGTGTTTGGAAACAAAGGATTGTATGTTGAGGAACAGATCTGAGGAGGAGGTGAGATGGATGGGGAGGATGGAGGGAGAAATGACCAGTTCCTTACTAGGTGTAGGGATTAGGGGGGTTAGTAGAAAGTGAAGGATTATAGGGGTGAGAGTGAAAGCAAACAGAATCTATTCTCTATCTGTTTATTATCTATCTATTCTCTATCTATCATCTATCTACAGTATCTATCATCTATCTATCGATCTATCTATGATCTATCTATGATCTATCTATGATCTACAGTATCTATCATCTATCTATTATCTGTCTCTCTATCTATTTATCAATCTATTTCTTGTTCTTTCTTTCCTTCCCTTTTCCTTTTTTCTTCTTCCTTTTTCTTTCTTTCTTTTTTTCTTTATTTCTTTCTTGTCTTTTTTCCTTCTTTTTTTCCTTTCATTCCTTCCATTTTTTTCTTTCCTTTATTTTTTTCTTTTTCTTTTTTTCCTGCCTTCCTTTTTTTCCTTAGTTTTTTTTTCTTTTTCTCTATCAATCTATATTTATCTTTCTCTCTAGTTATCACTCGCTGTCTTTTTTCAAACTTTCTACCTCTCTCATCAGTACTTTTTAGCTGTTCTCAGCAAGTTAATCTGTGCAGCGTAAAAATAAATCCCTGTTGCTTTCTGGAAACCATCAACAAGCAGGTTTACAGGCCTATATTCTATGATTCTATGATTCTATACGATTACTAAGGGAAACCTCATTTACACAGCTGAGAGCAGAGTCCTGCATGGAGAATCCCACCAAGTAGCAAAAAAGAAGGGACCAAAAAAGGTGCGGTTCCCATCTTTCCAGGGGTCCCAGAGGAACCTCATGGTCTACCTCCATTATATGTACATACTTGCACCTGATAGATGCATAAAGGAATTATATAAAGGGAATTAAATGTTCACCCCTTATTCACAGGGGATCCTTACCAATTTTTTTTTTATAATCGATTCGCTCATCCTTAAAACTGTAACATTGACTCTGTAGAATTTTGGAAATTGTCAAGAAGTTGCTGTTGTTGGATCTGTTACTCTTATCACACGGCTTATTATTAGCCATTGGGCAAAAGTTAATTTGGCGATCAGTGGGTGTCTCAGCACCCGGAATCTCACTGGTCAAAAAAAACTTGTGCCAAGATCAAGGATTCAATTCATCATTGAATTTTTGCCTTTTTTTTGGTACAGTTTTTGGTGTTTTTCATCTGTTTTTGATTTGTACCAATTCTTATAATTTAATTAGCAATTTTTTTTAACCTCGTTTTTTTTTAACTTTCTTGATTATGGGGGAAATTTCTGTTTTCCGAATATTTGTAACCAATTATAAAAACAACAAAAAAAAGTTGCTAAATTTTGCGCAGATGTGGTCCCTTTGAGTGATTTTTTTTATATATGACTGTTTTATTTTTCGTGTGCAAACTTTGCCACATTTTAACGAAATAGGCGCCTTTTTTTTTAGCTATAAAAAGGAGTAAAACAGGTTAAATTAAAAAAAAAATAGCATTTTTGATTTTGTGCCAAAAAACAGGAATCACAAAGGGCCCAAATTGGGAAGAATTTGGTGCCCAAAAAAGTCAATAAATATCACAAAACCCCAAAAAATACAAATAATGAATAGGGTCCAAATTTTTTTTACAATGCACTTGCCCTTGTAGAGGGTATTCACACCTCCAAGATCCTATCCCAATATGCAGTAGGTGTAATAATAATATTAGCAAATACCTCCAATTAGAAATGTAGTATAGTACTTCTGATTAGCTATGTCTCTTTCCTCATGTGCAGGCCCTTGGGTATCCAAGGTTACGACCACTAGCAACTAGCTGTCACTAGATCAGTGGTCATAACCATGGATACCAATGCCTGCACATGAGGAAAGAGACATAGTAAATCAGAAGAACTATACTACATTTCTAATTGGAGGTATTTGCTATTATTATTATTACAACTACTACATATTGGGATAGGATCTTGGAGATGGGAATACCCCTTTAAGTCTCTGTGTACTGCGGGTGCAGGATCAGCGGTGTTTCCCGCCATTGTTTTTATGATATTTGTATATACAGGATGTTTTCAGCTTTTGACCTGTTGACTGATCTTTTTCCACTTGTTTGTTCTTCTTCTCATTAAATCGCATTTTGCATTTCGCACGGCTCATTTCAGCGACGAAGACGCAGTTCCCAGTAAGTGATATTATGTTTAATTCATGGCCCCCGCTACTTCTCCATACAAGCCGTCGGATTGGGTAGAGCTGAATGCGTTGACCCTGCAGGAAAGAGCGGCGTCTCGTTGTGAGATGTCGGACCGGACCCTGGTTGCCTTGGCAATGATGTAGGATGCTAAAAAAAAAAAAAAAAAAATGCAGTTTTCGGGACGGAGTGGAATAGACAATAATTGACACAGATGTGAGAAGTGGCGGAGAACATATTTAAGCTGTCAGACTGCCATGTCTCTTTGGTTTTTTTGAGCAATGACAAGGATTTAGAGAACAGGTACAGATAAGAAAAGTCATTTAGAAAAAAATAAAACTTGTATTATTGGCTGGTTGTGACATTTAAAGGGGAACTCTACTTTAAAAAAATAATAACATTGCCTCAGGAAAACATGGGAGAGAGTCCCCCCCTCCCCCTCAAGGCATACCTTTATGTGCTTTAACGGAGAGCTCCTTGAGAGGACATCATTCACTTGAATGGCAGTCATGTAATGCCACATTTATCCTGTAGAGGTCACTGTAGGGAAAATTAGTACTTAGAAGAGGTTTCCTCCAGGAATCATAAATGACTTTAAATTACATGGATCATTTATGAGTGCTGGAGAAAACCTCTTCTGAGTACAAATTTATCCTACAGTGACCTCTACAGGATAAAATTTGCATTACATTACTTTAAATTACATGGATCATGTAATGCAAAATGTATCCTGTAGTGGTCACTGTAGGGAATATTAGTACTTAGAAGAGGTTTCCTTTAGCAATCATAAATGATCCATGTAATGTAAAGTCATGTAATGCAACATTTATCCTATAGAGGTCACTGTAGGATAAATTAGTACTTAAAAGAGGTTTCCTCTGGCAATCATAAATGATCCATGATGTAATGAAAAGCCACGTAGTGCAAAATTTATCCTGTAGAGGTCACTGTAGGGAAAATTAATACTTAGAAGAGGTTTTCTCCAGCAATCATAAATGATCCATGTAATGTAAAGTCATGTAATGCAAAATTTATCCTGCAGAGGTCACTGTAGGGAAAATTAGTACTCAGACAAGGCTTCCTCCAGTGATCCATGTTGTTAAAAAAAAAGCCGAGGCCATGAAAACCAACTAGCTTCACTTTAAACAGAGTTTATTTTCGTGAAACAACCCCTTTAAGCTTAAAGAGCACGTCATCATGTCAAAAGTAAGCAGTTTGTGATTTTATGTTATTTCTGCAACTCCCCTGAGTATTCCCGTTTTTGTTTTTTAAAAATCCGTCATACGGTTCCAGAGATATGGACCTATTTAGTTATCATTTTTATGGACTTAAAAAAGGGGGAGTGGTCACAGGGTAATTATGCAGAGCAGCCTAAGTCCACGCCCCAGAGGATCTGTGAGCCACACCCATAAAAAAAATCAGCACTAAATAAAAAGGCCCATATCTCTGGAACCGTATGGCGGATTTATAAAAAACAAAAAATGAAATACTCAGGGGAACAATGGGAATAACATAAGAACAACAACTGGCCACTTTAGATCTGGTGACAGGTCACCCTTAAAGTGAACCTTTACTGAAGTTATAGACTTTATTTTTGTTTCGTCTTTTCTAGAGAGGGACGGATTCGATCAACTTTTTGAATTTAATCCAGAAAAAGTAAATGATGTCAAACAGGTAAAATTGTTTTATACTACTCATCTTCACTTGGGAAATGGAGTTGCAAGTGAAAATTATAGCAACCATCCATAGTGACCATTTCATCTTTTAAAGTGAATATCCAATTTTTTAATAATTAACATAAGCCCTGATTAATTTCTTACTATATCCTTACAGGGCTACAGCTCCATTTTTCTCATACAAAGCTGCGAATCCAATGCATTACCATAGATACATGATAAACTTCTGTTTTAAATCACCACTAGGGGGAGCTTATGAGCTTGCAGTATAAGTATACATTAAGCTGCTTAGCTCCCTCTAGTGGCAGCTGCATGTAGCCAAAATGTTATCATTTAGATTAATGGATGTGTAGGCGATTTTGGTGCTCTGTTTTAGAATAGTGGTGCTCTGACTGCAATAAACAAATGTATTTCCAATCAGGTCCTGAAACGTCACTTTTATTTGTCAGAATGTGTTTTATATCCCCTTATAGAGGACCCCGTCACTTGCCATAAATATAATGTTTTTTTTACTTGGTGTTAATGCCGCTGTTCTTTTGAATCCGGCGATGTTTTTCTTTTATTCCTGCTCCTCTCCGTTCCTGAAATATGACTTTTTTCCTTGTATATAAATCAAGTCTCTTTAGCCAAGTGGGTGTGATCATCAACTCTTCTTTGGGTTAATTTTGGAGGGCAAAGCCCACTTGGAAAAGAGGCAGGATTTATATGCAGGGAAGAGGAGGCCATATCTCAGGAACGGAGAGGTGCAGGAACAAAAGAGAAAGGCAACGCCAGATTCAGGAGAACAGCGGCATTTACACCATATATGTATGTGTGCGTGTGCATGTGTGTGTATGTATATATATATATATATATATATATATATATATATATATATACATACATACAGTACAGACCAAAAGTTTGGACACACCTTCTCATTTAAAGATTTTTCAGTATTTTCATGACTATGAAAATTGTACATTCACACTGAAGGCATCAAAACTATGAATTACCACATGTGGAATTATATACTTAACAAAAAAGTGTGAAACAACTGAAAATATGTCTTATATTCTAGGTTCTTCAAAGTAGCCACCTTTTGCTTTGATGACTGCTTTGCACACTCTTGGCATTCTCTTGATGAGCTTCAAGAGGTAGTCACCGGAAATGGTCTTCCAACAATCTTGAAGGAGTTCCCAGAGATGCTTAGCACTTGTTGGCCCTTTTGCCTTCACTCTGCGGTCCAGCTCACCCCAAACCATCTCGATTGGGTTCAGGTCTGGTGACTGTGGAGGCCAGGTCATCTGGCGTAGCACCCCATCACTCTCCTTCTTGGTCAAATAGCCCTTACACAGCCTGGAGGTGTTTGGGGTCATTGTCCTGTTGAAAAATAAATGATGGTCCAACTAAACGCAAACCGGATGGAATAGCAAGCCCCTGCAAGATGCTGTGGTAGCCATGCTGGTTCAGTATGCCTTCAATTTTGAATAAATTCCCAACAGTGTCACCAGCAAAGCACCCCCACACCATCACACCTCCTCCTCCATGCTTCACGGTGGAAACCAGGCATGTAGAGTCCATCCGTTCACCTTTTCTGCGTCTCACAAAGACACGGTGGTTGGAACCAAAGACATCAAATTTGGACTCATCAGACCAAAGCACAGATTTCCACTGGTCTAATGTCCATTCCTTGTGTTCTTTAGCCCAAACAAGTCTCTTCTGCTTGTTGCCTGTCCTTAGCAGTGGTTTCCTAGCAGCTATTTTACCATGAAGGCCTGCTGCACAAAGTCTCCTCTTAACAGTTGTTGTAGAGATGTGTCTGCTGCTAGAACTCTGTGTGGCATTGACCTGGTCTCTAATCTGAGCTGCTGTTAACCTGCGATTTCTGAGGCTGGTGACTCGGATAAACTTATCCTCAGAAGCAGAGGTGACTCTTGGTCTTCCTTTCCTGGGGCGGTCCTCATGTGAGCCAGTTTCTTTGTAGTGCTTGATGGTTTTTGCAACTGCACTTGGGGACACTTTCAAAGTTTGCCCAATTTTTCTGACTGACCTTAATTTCTTAAAGTAATGATGGCCACTCGTTTTTCTTTACTTAGCTGCTTTTTTCTTGCCATAATGCAAATTCTAACAGTCTATTCAGTAGGACTATCAGCCGTGTATCCACCAGACTTCTGCACAACACAACTGATGGTCCCAACCCCATTTATAAGGCAAGAAATCCCACTTATTAAACCTGACAGGGCACACCTGTGAAGTGAAAACCATTTCCGGTGACTACCTCTTGAAGCTCATCAAGAGAATGCCAAGAGTGTGCAAAGCAGTCATCAAAGCAAAAGGTGGCTACTTTGAAGATCCTGGAATATAAGACATATTTTCAGATGTTTCACACTTTTTTGTTAAGTATATAATTCCACATGTGTTAATTCATAGTTTTGATGCCTTCAGTGTGAATGTACAATTTTCATAGTCATGAAAATACAGAAAAATCTTTAAATGAGAAGGTGTGTCCAAACTTTTGGTCTGTACTGTGTGTGTGTGTGTGTCTATATATATATATATATATATATATATATAATAAATAAATAAATATTACACACACACAGAACAGCGGCATTTACACCAGGTAGACAGGTAGAAAGAAAAGTTAAAAAATATATAAAAATAAAAAAAATATATATATACTGTATATGTATGTATGTATTATATACAGGGTGGTCCAAAAGTAGGTTGACAGAAAGTGTAATAAGGTTATGAAGGTTATGGAACAGTCACAGGAGATAAGTATCTTGAAATTCTAATGAATCCAGTTGTTCCCCAGTTACAGCAACAGCCTAATTCACATGACCTTTATTTCCAACAAGATGGGGCCCCTCCACATTATTCAAGAGTGGTCCACGAGTATCTTGATGAAACATTTCCTAATAAATGGATTGGCCGAAGAGGCCCACTTGATTGGCCGGCACGTTCACCAGACTTGACCCCAATGGATTTTTTCTTTTGGGGAGTACTCAAGGACAAAGTTTATAGTCGAAAACCAAAAAGTGTCAGTGATTTGAAAACTTACATAAGAGATGCATTTCAAGAAATGAATACCCAAAGAGACTTGTGCAAAAAAGTTTGTCGAAGCGTAAGAGGCGACTTCAAAGCCGTGCAGATTGTAATGGAAAACAGTGTGAGCACCTGCGTTGATAAAATTTAAGGGCTTTTGTATTATTGTTCAGAGTAAAATTTAATTGTCAATGTTATGCTTGTGTTAGTAAATATAATTGTATATATAAATCAAAATAAATGTTATTATTTTCTGGCGACCTACTTTTTGACCACCCTGTATATATACAGTGCCTACAAGTAGTATTCAACCCCCTGCAGATTTAGCTGGTTGACACATGCGGAATTAACTTGGCATTGTGACATTTGTACTGTAGATCAGCCTGGAAGTGGGAAATGCTCTGCAGCAATTTTTTTTATTTTTTTTTTAAAAACGTTAAAAGTTAATTCAGAGTGTCATTTATTATTCAACCCCTCAAACCACAAGAATTCTGTTTGGTCCCCCTAAAGTATTAAGAAGTAGTTCAGGCACCAAGAATAATGAGCTTCACATGTGTGGATTAAAGATCTCTTTAGCCAGCCTTTTCTGACTATTTAAGACCCTCCCCAAACTTGTGAACAGCACTCAGACATGGTCAACATGGGAAAGACAAAGGAGCATTCCAAGGCCATTAGAGACAAGATCGTGGAGGGTCACAAGGCTGGCAAGGGGTACAAAACCCTTTCCAAGGAGTTGGGCCTACCTGTCTCCACTGTTGGGAGCATCATCCGTAAGTGGAAGGCTTATGGAACTACTGTTAGCCTTCCACGGCCAGGACAGCCTTTGAAAGTGTCCTCCCGTGCCGAGGCCAGGCTTGTCCGAAGAGTCAAGGCTAACCCAAGGACAACAAGGAAGGAGCTCAGGGAAGATCTCATGGCAGTGGGGACATTGGTTTCAGTCAATACCATAAGTAACGTACTCCACCGCAATGGTCTCCGTTCCAGACAAGCCCGTAAGGTACCTTTACTTTCAAAGCGTCATGTCAAGGCTCATCTACAGTTTGCTCATGATCACTTGGAGGACTCTGAGACAGACTGGTTCAAGGTTCTATGGTCTGATGAGACCAAGATCGAGATCTTTGGTGCCAACCACACACGTGACGTTTGGAGACTGGATGGCACTGCATACGACCCCAAGAATACCATCCCTACAGTCAAGCATGGTGGTGGCAGCATCATGCTGTGGGGCTGTTTCTCTGCCAAGGGGCCTGGCCATCTGGTCCGCATCCATGGGAAGATGGATAGCACGGCCTACTTGGAGATTTTGGCCAAGAACCTCCGCTCCTCCATCAAGGATCTTAAGATGGGTCGTAATTTCATCTTCCAACAAGACAACGACCCAAAGCACACAGCCAAGAAAACCAAGGCCTGGTTCAAGAGGGAAAAAGTCAAGGTGTTGGAGTGGCCTAGTCAGTCTCCTGACCTTAACCCAATTGAAAACTTGTGGAAGGAGCTCAAGAATAAAGTCCACATGAGACACCCAAAGAACCTAGATAACTTGGAGAAGATCTGCATGGAGGAGTAGGCCAAGATAACTCCACAGACCTGTGCCGGCCTGATCAGGTCTTATAAAAGACGATTATTAGCTGTAATTGCAAACAAGGGTTATTCCACAAAATATTAAACATAGGGGTTGCATAATAATTGACCCACACTTTTATGTTTAAAATTTAATAAAATTCAACTGAGCAACATAACTTTTTGGTTTGTAAGATTTATGCTTCTGTTCATAAAACCTACTCTCGTTTGCAGTTTGAAGGCTCTAACTTATTTGCATCTTATCAAACCAGCTAAATCTGCAGGGGGTTGAATACTACTTGTAGGCACTGTATGTGTATGTATGTATTTATGTGTGTGTGTGTATATACATACATACATACATACATACACAGAACAGCGGCATTTACACCAGGTAGAAATAAAAGTTAAAAATATATATATATATACAGTATATACACTGCTTAAAAAAATAAAGGGAACACTCAAATAACACATCCTAGATCTGAATGAATGAAATCTTCTCATTGAATACTTTGTTCTGTACAAAGTTGAATGTGCTGACAACAAAATCACACAAAAATCATCAATGGAAATCACATTTATTAACCAATGGAGGCCTGGATTTGGAGTCACCCCCAAAATTAAAGTGGAAAAACACACTACAGGCTGATCCAACTTTGATGTAATGTCCTTAAAACAAGTCAAAATGAGGCTCAGTATTGTGTGTGGCCTCCATGTGCCTGTATGACCTCCCTACCACGCCTGGGCATGCTCCTGATGAGGCTGAGTATTGTGTGTGGCCTCCACGTGCCTGTATGACCTCCCTACAACGCCTGGGCATGCTCCTGATGAGGCTCAGTATTGTGTGTGACCTCCACGTGCCTGTATGACCTCCCTACAACGCCTGGGCATGCTCCTGATGAGGTTGCGGATGGTCTCCTGTGGGATCTCCTCCCAGACCTGGACTAAAGCGTCCTCCAACTCCTGGACAGTCTGTGGTGCAACGTGACATTGGTGGATGGAGCGAGACATGATGTCCCAGATGTGCTCAATCGGATTCAGGTCTGGGGAACGGGCGGGCCAGTCCATAGCTTCAATGCCTTTATCTTGCAGGAACTCCTGACACACTCCAGCCACATGAGGTCTGGCATTGTCCTACATTAGGAGGAACCCAGGGCCAACCGCACCAGCATATGGTCTCACAAGGGGTCTGAGGATCTCATCTCAGTACCTAATGGCAGTCAGGCTACCTCTGGCGAGCACATGGAGGGCTGTGCGGCCCTCCAAAGAAATGCCACCCCACACCATTACTGACCCACTGCCAAACCGGTCATGCTGAAGGATGTTGCAGGCAGCAGATCGCTCTCCACGGCGTCTCCAGACTCTGTCACGTCTGTCACATGTGCTCAGTGTGAACCTGCTTTCATCTGTGAAGAGCACAGGGCGCCAGTGGCGACTTTGCCAATCCTGGTGTTCTGTGGCAAATGCCAAGCGTCCTGCACGGTGTTGGGCTGTGAGCACAACCCCTATCTGTGGACGTCGAGCCCTCATACAACCCTCATGGAGTCGGTTTCTAACCGTTTGTGCAGACACATGCACATTTGTGGCCTGCTGGAGGTCATTTTGCAGGGCTCTGTCAGTGCTCCTCCTGTTCCTCCTTGCACAAAGGCGGAGGTAGCGGTCCTGCTGCTGGGTTCTTGCCCTCCTACGGCCCCCTCCAGGTCTCCTGGTGTACTGGCCTGTCTCCTGGTAGCGCCTCCAGCCTCTGGACACTACGCTGGCAGACACAGCAAACCTTCTTGCCACAGCTCGCATTGATGTGCCTTCCTGGATGAGCTGCACTACCTGAGCAACTTCTGTGGGTTGTAGAGTCCGTCTCATGCTACCATGAGTGTGAAAGCACAACCAACATTCAAAAGTGACCAAAACATCAGCCAGAAAGCATTGGTACTAAGATGTGGTCTGTGGTCCCCACCTGCAGAACCACTCCTTTATTGAGGGTGTCTTGATAATTGCCAATAATTTCCATCTATTGTCTATTCCATTTGCGCAACAGCATGTGAAATTGATTGTCAATCAGTGTTGCATCCTAAGTGGACAATTTGATTTCACAGAAGTTTAATTCACTTGGAGTTATATTCTGTTGTTTAAGTGTTCCCTTTATTTTTTTGAACAGTGTATATATATATATACAGTACAGACCAAAAGTTTGGACACACCTTCTCATTTAAAGATTTTTCTGTATTTTCATGACTATGACAATTGTACATTCACACTGAAGGCATCAAAACTATGAATTAACACATGTAGAATTATATACTTAACAAAAAAGTGTGAAACAACTGAAAATATGTCTTATATTCTAGGTTCTTCAAAGTAGCCACCTTTTGCTTTGATTACTGCTTTGCACACTCTTGGCATTCTCTTGATGAGCTTCAAGAGGTAGTCACCGGAAATGGTTTTCACTTCACAGGTGTGCCCTGTCAGGTTTAATAAGTGGGATTTCTTGCCTTACAAATGGGGTTGGGACCATCAGTTGTGTTGTGCAGAAGTCTGGTGGTTACACAGCTGATAGTCCTACTGAATAGACTGTTAGAATTTGTATTATGGCAAGAAAAAAGCAGCTAAGTAAAGAAAAACGAGTGGCCACCATTCCTTTAAGAAATGAAGGTCAGTCAGTGCGAAAAATTGGGCAAACTTTGAAAGTGTCCCCAAGTGCAGTTGCAAAAACCATTAAGCGCTACAAAGAAACTGGCTCACAAGAGGACCGCCCCAGGAAAGGAAGACCAAGAGTCACCTCTGCTTCTGAGGATAAGTTTATCCGAGTCACCAGCCTCAGAAATCGCAGGTTAACAGCAGCTCAGATTAGAGATCAGGTCAATGCCACACAGAGTTCTAGCAGCAGACACATCTCTACAACAACTGTTAAGAGGAGACTTTGTGCAGCAGGCCTTCATGGTAAAATAGCTGCTAGGAAACCACTGCTAAGGACAGGCAACAAGCAGAAGAGACTTGTTTGGGCTAAAGAACACAAGGAATGGACATTAGACCAGTGGAAATCTGTGCTTTGGTCTGATGAGTCCAAATTTGAGATCTTTGGTTCCAACCACCGTGTCTTTGTCCGACGCAGAAAAGGTGAACGGATGGACTCTACATGCGTGGTTCCCACCGTGAAGCATGGAGGAGGAGGTGTGATGGTGTGGGGGTGCCTTGCTGGTGACACTGTTGGGGATTTATTCAAAATTGAAGGCATACTGAACCAGCATGGCTACCACAGCATCTTGCAGCGACATGCTATTCCATCCGGTTTGCGTTTAGTTGGACCATCATTTATTTTTCAACAGCACAATGACCCCAAACACACCTCCAGGCTGTGTAAGGGCTATTTGTCCAAGAAGGAGAGTGATGGGGTGCTACGCCAGATGACCTGGCCTCCACAGTCACCAGACCTGAACCCAATCGAGATGGTTTGGGGTGAGCTGGACCGCAGAGTGAAGGCAAAAGGGCCAACAAGTGCTAAGCATCTCTGGGAACTCCTTCAAGATTGTTGGAAGACCATTTCCGGTGACTACCTCTTGAAGCTCATCAAGAGAATGCCAAGAGTGTGCAAAGCAGTCATCAAAGCAAAAGGTGGCTACTTTGAAGAACCTAGAATATAAGACATATTTTCAGTTGTTTCACACTTTTTTGTTAAGTATATAATTCCACATGTGTTAATTCATAGTTTTGATGCCTTCAGTGTGAATGTACAATTTTCATAGTCATGAAAATACAGAAAAATCTTTAAATGAGAAGGTGTGTCCAAAGTTTTGGTCTGTACTGTGTGTGTGTATATATATATATATATATATATATATATATATATATATATATATATATATAATCTACTATATAATTGTCTTATCCCGTCTGTCTGTCTGTCTATCTGTCTATCTGTCTGTCTGTCCAGGAAATCCCGCGTCGCTCATTGGTCCGGCAGCGGCCAATCAGCGCCGCGGGATTTCAGAAAAAAGATGGCGGCCGTTAGCGGCTCATCTGCGGGACGGAGCTCAGCGGCGTTGCAGCCGGGAGATGAGAGCCGCGAGGCGCTCATCTCCCGGCCGGTACCAGCAAAAGGACCTCGACCGCCGGACCCATCTGCGGGACGGAGATGCAGCCGGGAGATGAGCGGTGCGAGGCGCTCATCTCCCGGCTGGTAGCAGCGGAAGGACCCCCGGCGTCGCTGACATCCATGCGGAAGGGAGGACCGGGGAGCGGCGCTGCGGGTCGGGATACTTCTGCTGCGAGCGCCCGCTCATGTCCCGGGTTCTCGCAGCGGAAG
Organism: Phyllobates terribilis; assembly: GCF_046119375.1. NCBI lineage: Eukaryota > Metazoa > Chordata > Amphibia > Anura > Dendrobatidae > Phyllobates > Phyllobates terribilis. The sequence goes on from NW_027362770.1 coordinate 162,103,094, forward strand.
TACCCGCACAGGCAGCGCCGCTCCCCGGTCCTCACCAAGACGATTCGATGATTGGTCGCGGTCTTCGGACCCGACTAATCACTGATCTTAGCGCAAAAGTTAAATACCGCTGTGCTGATTGGTCGCAGACGCTGCCCGCGACCAATCACCTATTTGGGCACCAAATTTAAATATCGGCTGCGACCAATCAGCACCAATATCGGCCGCGACCAATCACCGATTTGTGCGGCACATTTAAATAGCGGCCGCGACCAATTGGATGTCAGCGCCGCTCCCCGGTCCTCCCTTCACACCCTAGCCGCTGATGTCCTCATAGTATCTGCATGGTGTTACTAAGATCCGGACATTTGTGTTAAAAATCGCTGATTGGTCGCTGGCGGTGCCCGCGACCAATCATCGATTTGGGCGCCAAATTTAATTATCGGCCGCGACCAATCAGCACAGCGGTGTTTAAATCTGGAGCCAATATCGGTGATTGGTCGCGTCCGATATTTAAATTTGGCGCCCAAATTGGTGATTGGTCGCGGGCAGCGCCAGCGACCAATCAGCGATTTTTAACACAAATGTCCGGACCTTTGTAACACCATGCGGATACTGTGGGGACATCAGCGGCTAGGGTGTGAAGGGAGGACCGGGGAGCGGCGCTGACCTCCATGCGGCTAGGGTGTGAAGGGAGGACCGGGGAGCGGCGCTGCGGGTCGGGATACTTCTGCTGCGAGCAGTCGCTCATGTCCCGGGTTCTCGCAGCGGAAGTAGCTGCACAGGCAGCGGCGCTCCCCGGTCCTCACTAATACGATTCCGCTCCCCGCTCCTCACCAATAGAATTCGCTGATTGGTCGCGCTCTCCGCACGCGACCAATCAGTGATCTTGGCGCTAAAGTTAAACACCGCTCTGCTGATTGGTCGCGGCCGCTGCCCGCGACCAATCACCGATTTGGGCGCCACATTTAAATAGCGGCCGTGACCAATCACCGATCTTGCCGTCACATTTTAACACTGCTGTGCGACCAATCAGCGAGCTTGGCGCCAAATTTAAACGCCGCTCTGCTGATTGCGCCCGGTCGGCTGCATACATATTCTAGAATACCCGATGCGTTAGAATCGGGCCACCATCTAGTATATATATATATAATATATCTCAAGTGACAGGTTCTCCTGAAAATGGCAAATTTGAAGGAAATGCCTAAAAGACTCCATGTTAGGGCATTACGAGTGCACTCTACATCTCTATATTGCGGGCTCTCTATATTGTAATCATTACGACAATGTGATTTCCTTCGCTTTCAGGCAATGCTGAATTTCGTGAATAAGCAGCTGATTAATTTGAGTCTTACAGTGACAGATCTTGATAACCAGGTAAATATGCACCTACATGTACATCAGTTTTTATACCATTCACAGTAGAGTGATTGATACCCCATAAACATAACACATCCCCCCCAATTTTTTTTACCAGATTTAAGCCCCGCCTCAGTTCCGCCCACGCAGAGCAGTTTTTATACAAATTTGCTTAAGTCCTGTGTCCAAAATGGAATTGTTGGGCGGTATGAAAAGAACTAATAAAATCATGGGGTAAACACCCATTTATGCATTTTTCTATTACTAAAAAATACCTGCTTTCAGCAATAAGTATTCAATAATTGCTATTTATACATCTTTTATGGGGAAAGTCCATTTTTAAATGGGTTGTCTAGCTTTTGGAAATTGGATCTTCTTGTTTTACAGGAACAGCACCACCCTTTTATATACAGGATGTGTGTGGTAATGCAGCTCACCCTTATTTATTTGAATGGGGTGCAATACCTGACACAGCCTATAAACCAGAGTGGCGCTGTTCCTAATGTAAAAAAAAAACAGAACCTTGTACAAACACAACGTTGTTTTGTTCTACTCAATCTTTCTAGTCCGGGACACATTTTATATTAAATATAAATAGGCATTTTTAGAGAAACTTTGTGCCGACATCAAAGCGTATTATGCCTCCATAAATATGTATTTATTATATGTAATGCACTAAAATTGCCAACAATTTCAACTCAAAGTGAGGCCAAGTCCCTGGCAGACGAGATCTCAGTAAATTATAAATTAATGTAGAGAAGTGAGAAATTCATCAATTATGCAAGATTTCCTGAAGGACCTTTCAGGAAGTATTTGAAATTCATTGATCAACCTATACTGTATATAAAAAACAGCACAAGGGGAAAGTGAGTGCGGTTTATCATGTTTTATAATGTGGAGAATTTCTGTATTTTATAATTGGGCTGACAAACATATGTAGTATAGTAAAATTACTGTCATGATGCCTGAGAAATAGAATAAAATATAACTACTATAAAGCTGCCCTGATATGCATAAATATAACAACTATAATACTGCCCCCTATGTACAAGAATATTACTACTATAATACTGCCCCTATGTACAAGAATATAACTACTATAATACTGCTCCTATGTACAAGAATATAACTACTATAATACTGCTCCTATGTACAAGAATATAACTACTATAATACTGCTCCTATGTACAAGAATATAACTACTATAATACTGCTCCTATGTACAAGAATATAACTACTATAATACTGCTCCTATGTACAAGAATATAACTACTATAATACTGCTCCTATGTACAAGAATATAACTACTATAATACTGCCCCCTATGTACAAGAATATAACTACTATAATACTGCTCCTATGTACAAGAATATAACTACTATAATACTGCTCCTATGTACAAGAATATAACTACTATAATACTGCTCCCTATGTACAAGAATATAACTACTATAATACTGCCCTCTATGTACAAGAATATAACTACTATAATACTGCTCCTATGTACAAGAATATAACTACTATAATACTGCCCCCTATGTACAAGAATATAACTACTATAATACTGCTCCCTATGTACAAGAATATAACTACTATAATACTGCCCTCTATGTACAAGAATATAACTACTATAATACTGCTCCTATGTACAAGAATATAACTACTATAATACTGCCCCCTATGTACAAGAATATAACTACTATAATACTGCCCCTATGTACAAGAATATAACTACTATAATACTGCTCCTATGTACAAGAATATAACTACTATAATACTGCCCTCTATGTACAAGAATATAACTACTATATTACTGCTCCTATGTACAAGAATATAACTACTATAATACTGCCCCCTATGTACAAGAATATAACTACTATAATACTGCCCCTATGTAGAAGAATATAACTACTATAATACTGCCCCCTATGTACAAGAATATAACTACTATAATACTGCCCCTATGTACAGGAATATAACTACTATAATACTGCCCCTATGTACAAGAATATAACTACTATGATACTGCTCCCGATGTACAAGAATATAACTATTATAATACTGCCCCCTATGTACAAGAATATAACTACTATAATACTGCCCCCTATGTACAAGAATATAACTACTATAATACTGCCCCCTATGTACAAGAATATAACTGCTATAATACTGCTCCCTATGTACAAGAATATAACTACTATAATACTGCTCTATATGTACAAGAATAGAACTACTATAATACTGCCCCTATGTACAAGAATATAACTACTATAATACTGCTCCTATGTACCAGGATATAACTACTATAATACTGCTCCTATGTACAAGGATATAACTACTATAATACTACCTCCTATGTACAAGAATATAACTACTATAATACTGCCCCCTATGTACAAGAATATAACTGCTATAATACTGTCCCCTATGTCCAAGACTATAACTACTATAATACTGCTCCTATGTACAAGAATATAACTACTATAATACTGCTCTATATGTACAAGAATAGAACTACTATAATACTGCCCCTATGTACAAGAATATAACTACTATAATACTGCTCCTATGTACAAGAATATAACTACTATAATACTGCTCCTATGTACCAGGATATAAATACTATAATACTCCTCCCTATGTACAAGAATATAACTACTATAATACTGCCCCCTATGTAGAAGAATATAACTACTATAATACTGCCCCCTATGTAGAAGAATATAACTACTATAATACTGCCCCCTATGTAGAAGAATATAACTACTATAATACTGCTCCCTATGTACAAGAATATAACTACTATAATACTGCCCCCTATGTACAAGAATATAACTGCTATAATACTGTCCCCTATGTCCAAGACTATAACTACTATAATACTGCTCCTATGTACAAGAATATAACTACTATAATACTGCTCTATATGTACAAGAATAGAACTACTATAATACTGCCCCTATGTACAAGAATATAACTACTATAATACTGCTCCTATGTACAAGAATATAACTACTATAATACTGCTCCTATGTACCAGGATATAAATACTATAATACTCCTCCCTATGTACAAGAATATAACTACTATAATACTGCCCCCTATGTAGAAGAATATAACTACTATAATACTGCCCCCTATGTAGAAGAATATAACTACTATAATACTGCCCCCTATGTAGAAGAATATAACTACTATAATACTGCTCCCTATGTACAAGAATATAACTACTATAATACTGCCCCCTATGTAGAAGAATATAACTACTGTATCCTTTGTCTTTTCTGTAGTTTGCTGACGGGGTCATTCTCCTGCTGTTGATTGGACAACTTGAAGGGTATTTTATCAATCTCTCTACATTCTTCCTGACACCCGCGACACAAGAAGACAAGGTACCGTGAACAAACGCTCCTTTTTCTCTGTCTGGATATGTTTATATAGGTAGATATATGTATCACAATGAGTACCTTTTGAATAGTAGGTTACGTATTTCTACATTTTTTGGTGTTTAGGTTACACCATAAAGATTGTCTCTTTTCCATATAACCTCTAGGGTGAATTTTAGGCAATATGGCACAGCCACCCATTCTGGATCCGTAGCTATTTTGCTGTTGGGTTCCTTGCAGATCATTTGGTGGACTCAATATCAGATTGCTTGTGACTTGCCTCCTGGCTCCCTCACTGCTCAGCTACAACAATGAGTGGAGCTGACAAAACATGGCTCCATTTCATTGTGTATTGGACATTTTTGGGTATTGCAGCCCTGCTCTCAATCACTTCAATAAGAACTGAGCTACAGTACCTGAGAATGGCCACTGTACAGTAAATGGAGCTGTGCTGATCTGATATTAATGACCTATGTCAAGGATAGACAATCAATAAGATAAGCCTTAAAAACCCCTGTATGTATTTATGGGAAATGTTCAAGTTTTGCCACAGATTCTGGGATTTAGTTCTGGACTGTGACTGGGCCATTCAGACACATGAATATGCTTTGATCTAAACCATCCATTGTAGCTCTGGAAGTATGTTTACAGTTGATGGAAGGTGAACCTACTCTCCAGTTTCAAGTCTATTCCAGCCTCTAACAGGTTTTCCTCCAACATTGCCCTGTATTTAGTTCCAGCCATCTTTCCATCAACCCTGACCAGCTTTCCTGCCCCTGCTGAAAGAAAGTCTCCACACAGCATGATTCAGCCACCACCATGTTTAGTCTTGGGGATTGTGTTTTCAGGGTGATGTGCAGTATTAGTTTTCCACCACACGTAGTGTTCTGCATTTAGCCCCAAAAGTTCTACTTTGGTCTCACCTGTTTAGAGAATATTCTTCCACATGTTAGCTGTCTCCCCAACATGGCATATGGAAGAAGATGCTCTGGTCAGATGAGACCAAGGTAGAACTTTTTAGGCTAAATTCAAAACGCTATTGGTGGAGGAAAACTAACACTGCACATCATCCTGAAAACACCATCCCCAACATCAAACATGGTGGTGGCAGCATCATGCTGTGGAGATTCTTTTTTTCAGTAGAGACAGGGAAGCTGGTCAGAATTGGTGGGATACAGGGCAACTCTGGAAGAAAACCTGTTAAAGATTGAAAAAGACTCTAGACTAACAATTTTCAGATTTATATTTTTAAAATATTTAGAAAAAACACTTAACAAATACTTGCTATTTTGTGTTTCTCTATCAACTAAAGTCCCAACAAAACACATTTAAGTGGAAAAGTTCACGGGGTATGAATACTTTTTCAAGGCACTGTAATCTTATGAGCATCAACTCCCATCTCCTATCTCTGTAATGGAGAAATTATTATCTTCACTTAATGCAGATATTTTTCCCATGAATTGAGCGTGAAAGATCAGTCGAGGCAGAGAAATAAGCAGATCTCTCTGATAAGATATATTACAAAGTTGCATATTTCCATATGTACTATTAATTCATGAAATAAAAATTAAAATGATGGTAGGCAAAAAATGTGAAGGATGATGGGAAAAAAAAATATGGGTCCCTTTAAGAGACAATTCCAGTCTCATTCTTCCTGACCATCTCGCTGATGAACATATGTCTATGTAACGCTGTGCAAATAATCCCTCAATAGGTTGTCATATGGGAACGACACTTTAACTTCAGACAGAGACAAACTCTCTGCGCGCCACCGATGACTTCTTCAGGGGAATTTGCATAAATTACATATTTCCACCTGATTGATGAAATATTCATGAGCCTCTGGCGGGGAACTGTGATTCTCCTGACTCGATGCCTTCCCCGAACAAACATTTTATTTATTCTGTCGCTCAAATCAAAACATTTGTGCGGATCTAAATATTCTTCAGCTTCCTCCCGTCTGTCAGCGCCGATGGAAGAGCTCGAAACCTCAAATCAAGCTGTCAGCCGCTCATTGCCTGACTGCAGATCATATAATCAGGCGGGAGGTGGGGGGAAAGCTCTTTGTCTGGAGGAGTAGCGAGGATCGGCACTGATTGAGCGACGTGACTGATGGCTGTCGGTAATTACAATGATTAAGATGACTCAAGTGATATCTGATTGCAACTTCTCTTCTTCCAGGCGCAAAGAAATCTTAGAACTTACTAATAGATCCCCAAGGGCCAAAAACTGAGGGGCCCTGAGCTGGGTGGCAAAAACCTGGAGGCCCATTTTGATTTTTTTTTTATGTACATCTCTTCCAGTGAGGGCTCTCAGTAAAATCTATCATTGTTTAACGGGTTATCCAGAACTATTTTAATTTTATTTTGCTATCGGGCCAAAACCTAGGCAGAGGCAATGGACCACTCTAGCCCAAAACCTAAGCAGAGGCAATGGACCGCTCCAGCCCAAAACCTAGACAGAGGCAATGGACCGCTCCAGCCCAAAACCTAGGCAGAGGCAATGGACCGCTCCAGCCCAAAACCTAGGCAGAGGCAATGGACTGCTCGAGCCCAAAACGTAGGCAGAGGCAATGGACCGCTCGAGCCCAAAACGTAGGCAGAGGCAATGGACCACTCGAGCCCAAAACGTAGGCAGAGGCAATGGACCGCTCCAGCCTAAAACTTAGGCAGAGGCAATGGACCGCTCCAGCCTAAAACTTAGGCAGAGGCAATAGACCGCTCCAGCCCAAAACCTAGGCAGAGGCAATGGACCGCTCCAGCCCAAAACCTAGGCAGAGGCAATGGACCGCTCCAGCCCAAAACCTAGGCAGAGGCAATGAACCGCTCCAGCCCAAAACCTAGGCAGAGGCAATGGACTGCTCCAGCCCAAAACCTAGGCAGAGGCAATGGACCGCTCCAGCCCAAAACGTAGGCAGAGGCAATGGACTGCTCCAGCCCAAAACGTAGGCAGAGGCAATGGACTGCTCCAGCCCAAAACGTAGGTAGAGGCAATGGACCGCTGCAGCCCAAAACCTAGGCAGAGGCAATGGACTGCTGTAGCCCAAAACTTAGGCAGGTGCATTGGACCACTCTAGCACAAAACCAAGGCAGGTGCAATGGACCGCTCTAGCCCAAAACCTAGGCAGAGGCAATAGACCGCTCTAGCTCAAAAGCTAGGCAGAGGCAATGGACCGCTCCTGCCCTTGATTCAACTGCTCCGCATCAACAGAGCAGCCCTTCTTCTTCTGGGTTGTTCTTTCAACAAAATGTGACTGCTGATGTCATGCTATTTCACATTTGACTCCCTGCAGTTAGGCCACGGGTAGCCAGCTGACAATCAGCATAGCATCAGCAGTCACGCACGCACCATCAACAGAACAGAGCAGAATAGAAGTCGCTGCTCTGTCGACGTGATGTCAGCCGCTGAATTGCTGGCAGGAGCATTCACTGTACCGGCGGAGATCTGCGCTAAGTACAAAAGACAGGTAGTTAGCAACTGTCTGCCTGTTATATTTAACCCCATAGAGAAAAAAATATATAATCCTGGATAACTCCTTTTAACTATTTTGCAAAAACATTATGGACAGACCTTAACGGGCTTCCAGACCCGATGCCAAAATTTGCTTCCTCTTCAATTACTGTATCACATGTACCAACCATCCAACATTTGGCCATATATAGACATCGGGAGCATCTAGTACTGCTGTCCTTTGAAATCATTGGGAATCCAGGGTCTGATTTTAATTGTCACTCTTTCACCTCCTCTTGCTACCCCTCAAAGAAAACATTTCGGGACATTTTAAAAAGGGCAGTGCACCAGAATTGTGGTGTATAAAAGTTGCAAACTTTGGTGCACAAAAATTTGAAAAGTTTTTGTGAATTTTTTCCATTGTTCTTGGCATTTTTTTCAAAAAGTTGATGGGGTTTAGTTGAAGGGCCTAAAAAATTTATAAAATTTACACCAAAAATTGTCTTTCTGGCGCTTGGATGGACACAGATGTGCCGTAATTTTTAGGAGACTTATGTCCTTGATCTCCCACCTTTAACCGTTTCCCATTACAGAGAACGGCTAGATCATTGCACACACGCTAAAAGATCTTTGGTCCTTCATTCGAGTGCCTGCCCATCCAGCTATAGGTTGGGTATTGCCCTGTGTGATACCTTCAATGCCAACCCCTTATATGACTTAGGGCAAAGGCATGGGTCACTGTAACTATACTGGGTGCAGAGGTTGCAGTCACACCTGGGCCCTGGAGTGTAGGAGGTCCAGAAGTTAACTTTGGCCCATATAAGACAACCATTACTATTAAAGACCTTTGATAGTTGGGGCCCTGTTGGAAACTTTGCAATGAGGCCTACAAGGCTCAAGTTTTGCCACTGGGCAGAGGCAATACTATGTATACTACAATGTTCAGGAGGCTCCCTAAAAAAGGAGAGAACCTCTAGTCTTGGAAGAATTAGGAAATCTCCTAGGTGACATCCAGGAGAACTTTCATGGTGCGGTAAAAGGGTGATCGAGGCGGGTGCAACCTGTGAAATGAAGAGTGGTTTCAGCAAAATCCATGAAAATATGGCCTTCTTGGGGCGCTGGAGGACTGGAGTTGAGAAACTGACTAAGTGTGAATGAAATTATCTCTGATGGCCTAGACTAGTTTTAGGTTTATAGGGGCAATGGCTTTTTGTTGACATGTTTCTTGATGCCGAGTTGATGGATAAAGAGAAATGGTCGGCATGTTGGTATGGTATTGTGGATATGCTATAACTGTCTAGGATGGAAAGCTTCTTTCGAGAGGTTAAAGCCCTGGTGTCTAGACTGAAGATGTTCAGATTCTCCTTACTTTACTGCACTGATCATAGGGGTCCACTCATTATGGATGTAGTCTTTGACGCTTGGTGGTGCCTCCCAGAAGAATTAAGCAGGTGATCTTCTGCCCTGGTTGCACACCCGTATATCTGTCCCTTTGTGGACGTACACCCTGTCTACAGATTTTCAGACCTACTACAGATTTGTACAAAAATGATTTTTTTTATTTGTTTCATTTACATATTATATAGTTACTGTATATGGAGGCTTTTTTTTTGTTAATAGTGAATATATATTTATGCATTTGTTTCCACAGCTTCACAATGTTTCACTTGCCCTGGACCTCCTCATGGATGAAGGAACCTTACAAATCCCTGTTGATCCAACAGGTTAGCATTTCAATTACTAATAAATGTATTCGAGATGAGAACATTTTTTGGAATTCGAATTCACTAGCTTCACTAAATATTTCTTAAATATTTGATTCACGGCAATTCAATTCGCCGAGAATCGAAAATACTGCAAAGCCTCCAATTGCCCTGAAAAATGTTCCCTCTGAACAACCCCTTTCAATCTCGAAGACAAACACACCCTTACCACTGTCAAAATGACCTCAACAAACTTCACTGCTGTGGTGTTACACACTAATCTTTTTCACTGCAGAGCTGTCAAGCACTGTCTTTACAGTTTGTTCAGTGTTTCATGGCTTTCTCTCCCTATCTCTTTGGCTGAGCTGTGACGTCCATTCACTATCCAGGTTCACCACAAAACGGCTGCTGCATTCCCAGCCTCTGGTTTTATACTGGCTATGATATTCTACCCTTGTTTGGCTCTGCAATACTATGCGATGTGATAGCTGTAAGCCATTATGGGGAAGCCCACCAGGTCCTGCCCAAGGTCATGTAAGTCTGGCTGATGTGATTTTATGCAGTAGCCTTTTTAGATGATTCACGCAAAACGAATTGCAAATTGTCCAAGTTTTCCGGGTTCAGTGAATTCCTAAACTTTTGACAAGTATTCAAATCCCATCAAATAGATTCACTCACCTCTAATAATAGCAGATACGTATATTTATTTTTAAGTTTGTTATAAAAAAGACCTTCTGGAAACTGTCAAAAGATACTGTTGACAGATCTTTTATTTATAAAATTAATATCTTCTTAGTACTTTGAGTACCCATGGATGCTCTGATGTAACTGCTCTGTAGGCCAACTTTTCCTATAAACAATGACCCTGTAGTCTGGATAACGAGACTGTTTGGAGGTCTTCTCAACACTCTGCTCTTTTGGTCACTCCCATAGACTCCATTGGAGAAGGCTGCCATTTTTCTTTTCAATCCTACGGAGCCCGTGAATTGTAGGGGCCCCGTTTACATCACAGTTGAGGGTACAGAGGTGGCCCTTGCAACGAGGAGACAATTTTTGAAATGAGGGCATTCAGATTGACTTTAGTTCTACTACCATAATAAGATCTGTTAACGGCAACTTGTTGATGGTTTCCAGATGAGAAGTAATTTTTCACTACATCATTTTTATGTAAAGGATTAATAGAGCCATCATAAAAAAAAAACACACACAAAAAGTTGATGAGAACCCTACAAAATTTTCCGAAGATCTCCTATAACAATGTACACAATCATCCAAGGAATGAAAATCTGGCCTTATAAGATAAATTATCATCCTGGCGTCTGCTGACATTTTACCCTGAATCAAAAAGCTATTTTTCAATCTATTCTTTTTTTCCTTTTCTTCCCGTTCCCCAGAGATTGTGAATGGAGATTTAAAACCTACCCTCCGAGTCTTGTACAGCCTGTTCCTCAAACATAAAAAAGCCTCAAAACCGTCTTGAAGATGGATTTGGATAAAGTCTCGTCAACTGATGCCGGGGATGAGATCGTCTTATTTTTTACATTTAGATTTCAATATTTTTTTTTAGAAAACACGTGGGAGATGGTGATGATTTCCTTCAAGAGATGGAAAGACGTTGTAATCTTGTTGATGAATGAGCTGCTGGTTTATAGCTCAGGTCTCGGGGCTGCGCGGCACGAAACATCTCAATATGCCCCATTACCAAGAAATAAATCTGTTTTTACTCCCACCCATGTCCTTGATATTATTAGCTGTCTATGTATAGACTTTATATACAAATATTGTGCCCCCCTCCACATCTCACCTCCAGGAGCTTTTCCGACCTCCCAGTCTTCATCCATAGGCATTAATATGGAGTCGGCCTTCTGCCGATATAACAGTTCCTGCTCTTCCGGGAAGGATTTCTACAAGATTTTGGAGGCGTTTCTGGGAATTTTTTGCCCCTTCATCCAATAGGACATTTGTGAGGTCAGGATTGGGGAGAGGTCGGGCTCACAATCTCCGTTCTAGGTGTTGGATAGGGCTGAGGTCCAGACTCTGTGCGACTGGTCATGTTCTTCCCACCAAACTTTCCCCAACCATGTCTACATGGGCACAGTCATTAGGAACAGGAGAGGGTCTTCCCCAAACTGTTCCCACAAAGCTGGAAGCTATAATTGTCCACAATATCTTGTGCTGAAGCATTAAGATATCCCATCACTGGAACTAAGGGCCCAAGGCTGACCCCTGATAACAAGCCCATAGCATTATCTTCCTCTACCAAACTGTACAGCGGGCACAATGCAGTCAGGTGGTAACGTTCTCCTGTCATTCACCAAACCCAGACTCGTCCATCAGACGCCAGATAAAGAAGTGTGATCTGTCACTGCACACGACATGTTTCCTTCAGAGTCCAGTGGTGGTGACTTTACACCACTCCATCTGATGCTCTGCATTGTGCTTGGTGACGTAAGGCTGCATGCAGCTGTTTGTGCTGATGTTATACCAGAAAATGTCTGTACTCTGCTGTTATGGAGTCAACAGAGGGTTGGTGACTTTTCTGCCCTCTGCTCCTTAGCACTTTGTGACCCCGTTCTGTAACTTTATGTGGTCTCTACTTTGTGGCTGAGTTTCTGTGGTTCCTTCCACTTCTCAAGGTATTATGTTCCAGCTTTACTGAAGCAGTTTACTATCTAGTATGGATCTATACCAATTAATTTCCCGTTGCTGCAGGGTCACTGCTCTGGTGGTTCCCGCTGGTTTCTGTAGTGAACATTTACATCATTCATGTGACCTCAGCAGCCACTTACTGGCCATAGCACACAACAATACACTGGCATAAACGTATCAACAATAAGGCCAGTGATTGGCTGCAGAGGTCACTTGAATGATATACTGCACATGTGTGACATGCAAAAGTAGTGTTGTTGCTTTAAAAGCATTCAGCAACTATTAGAAGTAACACAAGCACATGAGACAGGACATGTTGTACTCCAGAAGCATCTGACGCGCCCTGGGCCTATGTGATGCAGCGTTGCGCTCGCAGGGACTACCCGGAGCCGGATCTGATAGGGGTAGTAGTCTCGTGGCGGTGACCCGGTCCGTGCCCAGGGAGTCAGACTAAGTGGCAGTATATTAGCAGTAGATGTAGAACGACTACGCCACCCGTTGAATGCAGCTATGGAGCTGCCGCTGCAGGGCAAACCGCTGAGGCCGGTGGGAGGATGGTGCAGCGTGGATGGTATAACCCCCAACGGGAGGGGTATGGCCTCAGGGCAGCCGACGTGGATGATGGGGGTAGCAGGAATCACTCAGAGACGATGCGGTGTAGTTCAGGGTCTTTACTGGTGACAAAGATAGACCCTCCCGGAGTACTGGCTAGCGGTCGGGGCCTGGTCAGTCCTTGAGCAGATGGGATCCCCCTTGGCCAGGCGGAGTTGTAGGCCTCCCCAACTAATTGTACTCTTCTGGCTACCTTGCTAGAGGCGGGTAAAGGTAGCCCACGTCCCTGAGTGTACCGTGTGGTGCTCACCCGTATGGCCGGTGACTCGGGGCCTTCTAGTAGCTTCCGCTCCACGACGGCGGTGCTGGTCCCACACGTGGGACCGAGCCTTCGGGTTTCTGGGCCAGAGGACCTGAAATCCCCTGCCGGTCGGTTTCTGCTGCTGGGTAGGAGTTAGTCCCCACAGCCTCGGACTCCGGGTCCGGTAAGAAATCTTCAATCAGGGCGAGCTCTACAGCTTCCAGCCCTGATCTCCTCTTAGCACGACTCCCACAGAGCTCCTGATCTTTCTTTCCTATCACTGCTTCTCTTCTTCTCTCTACTCTTCTTCTCTAACCCTGCCTCAGCCCCAGGTTTATATAGGGGAAGTCCTTCCCCTCCCAGGACTGGGCAGGAGGTGTGGCATGCATAGGATTCCTGACCAAGAGACCTCCCACCTGCTCTCAGACATAACACTGCTGTTACTGTGGAAACCAGACCCCTGGGGTGCCACATTCCCCCCTAGTGAAATTTAGTACTCCGGGACTAAACATATTTTAGAAAAACATAACCAATACAAACAGAAACGGTACAATAGAAAAAAAACATATTAGAATGGTCACGGCGTGTCCGCAACCGGGTGCAGTTTTTGAAGAAAAGCAAGGTGTCCATTTCACCAAAACAGGGAGACGTAACCAGGTAGGGGTCTGTCCTGCCCCGAGTCCTTAACAGTCTTTAGTCCATTCCTAAGTTACGCTCCAACCAATTGTACAAGGATTCCCGGTAAATCCACCAAGGACTCCTAAAAATAACTAGAAACACATAATTATTTACAAGTAACAGACAGGTGACCACAAATAAAACAATTTAAACACTTCAAATTCTCCAACGTGCGGGTAACTGGCCTTTAGTGGTCCTAGTGGACCTACGGAGCTGACTGTCTGGCCCTGAATTACAGGGTGTAGGAGCTGTCAAGGGTAAACTGGGCAGCTGTCTACAGGCTCTTTGGCTCACTAGGGGTATGGCAGGCTCACTATAAGCAGAGGGTTGATCCTCCTGATCTGCTTGTGTGGAGTCTTCTGCCTCCTGGACCGGCTGTTCTTCCAGCTCTACCGGTTGCTCCGTGAGTACTTGGGATGCTGGTTGGAGGAACGTGAGGACGGGTACCACAACTGCACCATTGACTTGAGTCCAGGACCGAGGGAAGTCTCCGAGCACAGTACTAACCACATCTTCCCTTTCCTCTACGGGTCGAGGGTCTTCTTGTTCCTCTTCAGGATTCCGTAGCTGTTCGGGACACTTCTTCAGGTGATCCCGGGATACAATGGTTGTGGTTTCCCCTCCGTCTTTACTGATGGTACAGACCTTCGGGTTGTCGTGGCTTGAGGGCAGTACGATGTACGGGTCCTTCTCCCACTGGTCGTCCAACTTGTGGAGCCGTCTTTTCCTCTTCAAGACCTGCTCTCCGGGTACCAAGGGAACAGCGGGAGCATACTGGTTGTAAGTTTTCTCTTGTCTTTCCCTAGCTTGACAGAGACTTCGCTCCACGCTCTCCTGTACTTTCCGGTACTGCTGCTGCCTCTCTGTGTCCCAGTCTGCTTCCGGTGAAGTGTCCTCGGGTGTCAGGACTCCCATCTCCAGGTCAACAGGTAGCTTACCGGGTCTTGCCCTCATTAGGTAAGCCGGGGTACAGTTGGTGGAACCTACAGGGATGTAGTTGTATAGGTCCACCAGGTCGGGCAGCTTCTCAGGCCACAGACTGCGTTCTTCCAGGGGCAATGTTTTTAGAAGATCTATCACCACCTGGTTCATTTTCTCACAAAGTCCATTAGTTTGCGGATGATAGGGTGTCGTCCTGATCTTCCGGCAGCCATACAGAGTACAGAACTCTTGGAAGACCTCCGCTTCAAAGGCAGGTCCCTGGTCCGTCAGCACCTGCTCTGGGTAGCCGTGTGGACGGCAGAAGTGCTGCTGGAAGGCTCTAGCTGCTGTTTGAGCCGTTAAGTCCTTGACGGGGACGACAACCAAGAACCGGGAGTAGTGATCCACGATGGTTAATGCGTAGACGTAGCCACTTCTGCTTGGGGTCAGTTTTACATGATCCAAGGCTACCAGTTCCAACGGCTGCCGGGTGACGATGGACTGAAGGGGGGTCTTCTGGCTGGCACGGTCCTTCCTTCTTAGGTTGCATGGGCCACAGTCTCTGCACCACCTCTCGATGGTTCCTCTCATGCCTACCCAATGGAACCGCCCGCGCAGCAGGAACTCCAGCTTCTTCCATCCGAAGTGCCCAGCCCCGTCGTGGTATGCCTCCATCACCATAGCTGCGTCCCTTCTTGGCACCACTACTTGCCAGATCAGTTCATGCGTCCGGGAGTTAACCATTCTGCGGCACAACTTCCCCTTGTAAAGGAACAGTCGACTCTTCTCTGCCCACAGTTGCTTGGCCTCCTCCGGAGCGTCTGGGTCAAGGCGAGCTTCTGGCTGAGTCAGCATCTCCTTCACCAGCCGGACGGCAGGGTCACTGTCTTGCGTTTCCGCCCAGTTGTAGTGACGTAAGGGGTTGAACGTAGCGGCTTGCTTACCCCTTACACGGTGGGAATACTGGATAGTCCCATGACGGTGGAACGCAGGGAGTTCGACCTCTTCCAAATCTTCTGAATCCTCACCCTCGTCCGGTAGGTTTGGCATCCTGGACAGGGCGTCCGCGTTGGTATTGGAGCGTCCTGCCCGGTATTTGATTGTAAACTCATAGTTGGACAAGCGGGCCATCCATCTCTGCTCTAGGGCACCGAGTCTTGCAGTGTCCAGGTGTGTCAACGGGTTGTTATCCGTGTACACGGTGAACCGGGAAGAAGCGAGGTAGTGCTTAAAGCATTCGGTGACTGCCCACACCACTGCCAGGAACTCTAGCTTAAATGAGCTGTAATTCTCAGGATTTCTTTCGGTGGATCGCAGTTTTCGGCTGGCGTAAGCAATTACCCGTTCTTTCCCCTGCTGGATCTGGGATAGTACGGCTCCTAGCCCGATGTTACTGGCGTCGGTGTAGAGGATAAAGGGTTGGCTATAATCAGGGTACGCCAGGATTTCATCCCCCGTGAGGGCCATCTTCAGCTGGCGGAAGGACTCTTCTTCCAACTTCTCCCATCTGAAGGGCGGCTTCTGGTTCTTGGCCTTCTTGGACTGGCCTATCAGGAGGTCCTGCATAGGAGCTGCCTTTTTGGTGAAACCGGGTATGAACCTTCGGTAGTAGCCTACCAACCCGAGGAACTGCCTCACTTCCTTTACACTGGAGGGGCTTCAGTTCTCGCGCGCTTTCGGAGTCCACGCCCCTTTTCTTCCCGCACGGCGTCTTCAAGATGGCGTCCAACGGCGGGAAAACTCCACGGATGGCGGGAAGAAGGCAGAAGATGGCGCCGGATGGCGGGAAAACTTCGCGGATGGCGGGAAGAAGGTAGAAGATGGCGCCGGATGGCGGGAATCTTCACCACTGGTAAGTTTGAACAGTCTTTTTCAGGCACGCAGTACCCGGTGGTTGCGGGCACGAGATCCTGCCGACTACGCCAAAAGTTGACGCGCCCTGGGCCTATGTGATGCAGCGTTGCGCACGCAGGGACTACCCGGAGCCGGATCTGATAGGGGTAGTAGTCTCGTGGCGGTGACCCGGTCCGTGCCCAGGGAGTCAGACTAAGTGGCAGTATATTAGCAGTAGATGTAGAACGAGTACGCCACCCGTTGAATGCAGCTATGGAGCTGCCGCTGCAGGGCAAACCGCTGAGGCCGGTGGGAGGATGGTGCAGCGTGGATGGTATAACCCCCAACGGGAGGGGTATGGCCTCAGGGCAGCCGACGTGGATGATGGGGGTAGCAGGAATCACTCAGAGACGATACGGTGTAGTTCAGGGTCTTTACTGGTGACAAAGATAGACCCTCCCGGAGTACTGGCTAGCGGTCGGGGCCTGGTCAGTCCTTGAGCAGATGGGATCCCCCTTGGCCAGGCGGAGTTGTAGGCCTCCCCAACTAATTGTACTCTTCTGGCTACCTTGCTAGAGGCGGGTAAAGGTAGCCCACGTCCCTGAGTGTACCGTGTGGTGCTCACCCGTATGGCCGGTGACTCGGGGCCTTCTAGTAGCTTCCGCTCCACGACGGCGGTGCTGGTCCCACACGTGTGACCGAGCCTTCGGGTTTCTGGGTCAGAGGACCTGAAATCCCCTGCCGGTCGGTTTCTGCTGCTGGGTAGGAGTTAGTCCCCACAGCCTCGGACTCCGGGTCCGGTAAGAAATCTTCAATCAGGGCGAGCTCTACAGCTTCCAGCCCTGATCTCCTCTTAGCACGACTCCCACAGAGCTCCTGATCTTTCTTTCCTATCACTGCTTCTCTTCTTCTCTCTACTCTTCTTCTCTAACCCTGCCTCAGCCCCAGGTTTATATAGGGGAAGTCCTTCCCCTCCCAGGACTGGGCAGGAGGTGTGGCATGCATAGGATTCCTGACCAAGAGACCTCCCACCTGCTCTCAGACATAACACTGCTGTTACTGTGGAAACCAGACCCCTGGGGTGCCACACATCCAGCAACTAGAGGGGTTAACACAGTCACAGGAGAAGGGGAGTGTTTTAGCAGAGCCCCAGGGGGATTGTGGGGAAGTTTTTTACTGTCTGGCTGGAGCCAAAAAGAAAGGTGGTGTGTGTGTTCTGTATCTCACAGAAGCGCCCCTGCAAGTGAAAAGGATTCAAGTCAGGAATGAAGCTAAGCACAGATCAGGTAGAGTTCCTGAACTAGCAGTGCAGAGTGTTGTCAAGCAGAAAGATAAGGACTGGAAGAAATGGTGTCACAGGGATCATCTCCCTCAGCAAACCCTCCCCCCTCCTCCATCTCACTGTGCTGTAAAGAATCCTGTGTTCATTAATGTGCCTTTGCATTAGAACTGTGCTGTCCTGTACTACTGGGAATACTGTGAACTGCTGTGCTGCTAAGGAAGCTGTACTGTTTGTCACTGGAGCCTGTTGCTCATAAGACTTAACTTGCACTGGCTGTGCGGCTTCTTGATAAATGCTACTGTTCTACCGTTTATGAGGGCTCTTGTCAAGTGTGTCTGGTTAGCAAGTGAAACAACCTACGTGTCTGTGCCTGAGGGTCAATACCCCTGTGTGCCTGAGAGAAGCTGCAGCACATGGTCTATGGTAGCCCTGAGTAACAGTTCCCCCAGGATTCCAAAGAATTCATGTAACCTGTCTCGCCCTTATCTGACACCTAGCGGCGTGCGTGTAACACATGGACAAGTAAGCAGTATGTCTACTGTTCTGAATTTTCCAGGATTGTCCTGATTTTTTGGAAACAATCAAGGCGAATTTGCGGGCTGAAAAGAAATTGGGTTTATGGGAGTTTCCATGTATGATTGGGACTGGGGTAGAACTAAAGTGTCCCTAAATTGCAAGCAACACATCAATGTTTATTTATTTTACTCTCTTATATAGCGCCATTAATTTCCACAGCGCTTTACAGATATCATCAACGCTATCCCCATCTTTTTTGGTATGCCTGAAAGTGGGAGTGTAGGAGGAAACCCACGCAAACACGGGGAGAGCATACAAACTCCTTGCAGATGTTGTCCTTTGTGGGATTTGAACCCAGGACAGGAAATAAATAAAGACCAGCAGTGACCAGTGACTGCTGCAAGAGGTAAGCAGAGATGAAGAGGGAACAAGTGATTGCTTCGAGAAGTAAGCAGAGACTAACAGAGACCAGGGATTGCTGCAAGAAGTAAAAAGACTAACAGTGACTTGTGTTTGGTGTGAGAATTAAACAAACACCTATGGGATCAGTACTTGCTGCAGGAAGTAAGCAGAGACCAACGAGACCATGGGTTACTGCAGGAAGTAAGCAAAGATCAATGGAACTACTGGTTGCTGTAGGAAGTAAGGAAAACCAACCACTCCACTGGTTGCTGCAGGAAGTAAGCAAAGACCAATGAGACCATTGGTTGCTGCAGGAAGTAAGCAAAGACCAATGAAACCATTGGTTGCTGCAGGAAGTAAGCAGAGACCAGTGGTTGCTGCATGAAGTAAGCAGAGACCAACTGAACCAGTGGTTGCTGCAGGAAGTAAGCAGAGACCAACTGGACCAGTGGTTGCTGCAGGAAGTAAGCAGAGACGAATGGCGGACCAGTAATTGCTGCAGGATGTAAGCATAGACCAACGGGACCAGTGATTGCTGCAGTGAGTATGCAGAGACTAATAAGTACCAGTGATTACTGCAGGATGTAAGCAGAGACCAACAGGACCAGTGATTGCTGCAGTGAGTATGCAGAGACTAATAAGGACCAGTGATTACTGCAGGATGTAAGCAGAGACCAATGGGACCAGTGACTGCTGCAGGGAATATGCAGAGACTATTGGGGACCAGTGACTGCTTCTGGAAGTAAGCAGAGACTAACGGGGACTAGTGATTGCTGCAGGAAGAAAGCCGAGACTAATGGAGACCAGTGATTACTGCAGGAAGTAAGCAGAGACCAATCAGACCAGTGGTTGATGCAGGAAGTAAGCAGAGACCATTGGTTGCTGCAGGAAGTAAGCAAAGACCATTGAGACCATTGGTTGCTGCAGGAAGTAAGCAGAGACCAGTGGTTGCTGCAGGAAGTAAGCAGAGACCAACTGTACCAGTGGTTGCTGCAGGAAGTAAGCAGAGACCAACTGGACCAGTGGTTGCTGCAGGAAGTAAGCAGAGACCAACTGGGCCAGTGGTTGCTGCAGGAAGTAAGCAGAGACCAACTGGGCCAGTGGTTGCTGCAGGAATTAAGCAGAGACCAACTGGACCAGTGGTTGCTGCAGGAAGTAAGCATAGACCAACTGGACCAGTGGTTGCTGCAGGAAGTAAGAGAGACCAACTGGACCAGTGGTTGCTGCAGGAAGTAAGCAGAGACCAGTGGTTGCTGCATGAAGTAAGCAGAGACCAACTGAACCAGTGGTTGCTGCAGGAAGTAAGCAAAGACCAATGAGACCATTGGTTGCTGCAGGAAGTAAGCAAAGACCAATAAAACCATTGGTTGCTGCAGGAAGTAATCAAAGACCAATGAGACCAGTGGTTGCTGCAGGAAGTAAGCAGAGACCAGTGGTTGCTGCATGAAGTAAGCAGAGACCAACTGAACCAGTGGTTGCTGCAGGAAGTAAGCAGAGACCAACTGGACCAGTGGTTGCTGCAGGAAGTAAGCAGAGACGAATGGTGGACCAGTAATTGCTGCAGGATGTAAGCAGAGACCAACGGGACCAGTGATTGCTGCAGTGAGTATGCAGAGACTAATAAGTACCAGTGATTGCTGCAGGATGTAAGCAGAGACCAACAGGACCAGTGATTGCTGCAGTGAGTATGCAGAGACTAATAAGGACCAGTGATTACTGCAGGATGTAAGCAGAGACCAATGGGACCAGTGACTGCTGCAGGGAATATGCAGAGACTATTGGGGACCAGTGATTGCTTCTGGAAGTAAGCAGAGAATAATGGGGACTAGTGATTGCTGCAGGAAGAAAGTCGAGACTAATGGAGACCAGTGATTACTGCAGGAAGTAAGCAGAGACCAATCAGACCAGTGGTTGATGCAGGAAGTAAGCAGAGACCATTGGTTGCTGCAGGAAGTAAGCAAAGACCATTGAGACCATTGGTTGCTGCAGGAAGTAAGCAGAGACCAGTGGTTGCTGCAGGAAGTAAGCAGAGACCAACTGTACCAGTGGTTGCTGCAGGAAGTAAGCAGAGACCAACTGGACCAGTGGTTGCTGCAGGAAGTAAGCAGAGACCAACTGGACCAGTGGTTGCTGCAGGAAGTAAGCAGAGACCAACTGGGCCAGTGGTTGCTGCAGGAAGTAAGCAGAGACCAACTGGACCAGTGGTTGCTGCAGGAATTAAGCAGAGACCAACTGGACCAGTGGTTGCTGCAGGAAGTAAGCATAGACCAACTGGACCAGTGGTTGCTGCAGGAAGTAAGCAGAGACCAACTGGACCAGTGGTTGCTGCAGGAAGTAAATGTGACACCCCAGGGGTCTGGTTGCCACAGTGATAGAGATATTACGTCTGAGAGCAGGTGGGAGGTCCTTTGGTCAGGGATCCTGTGCATGCCACACCTCCTGCCCAGTCTTGGGAGGGGAAGGACTTCCCCTATATAAACCCAGGGCTGAGGCAGAGTGAGTGAGAAAGAAGACAGAACAAGAGTAGAGAAGAGAAGCAGCATAGCAAGAAACATCAGGAGCTCTGTGGGAGCAGTGTTACAACGAGTCAGGGGCTGGCAGCTACAGAGCTCGCCCTGACTGAGAAGATTTCTTACCGGACCCGGAGTCCGAGGCTGTGGGGACTAACTCCTACCCAGCAGCAGAAACCGTCCGGCAGAGGATTTCAGGTCCTCTGGCCCAGAAGCCCGAAGGCACGGTCACACGCGTGGGACCAGCACCGCCATCGTGGAGCGGAAGCCATTAGAAGGCCCCGAGTCACCGGCCATACGGGTGAGCACCACACGGTACACTCAGGGACGTGGGCTACTTATTCCCGCCTCTAGCAAGGTAGCCAGAAGAGTACAGTTAGTTGGGAAGGCCTACAACTCCGCCTGGCCAGGGGAGATCCCATCTGCTCAAGGACTGACCAGGCCCCTATCACTAGCAAGTACTCCGGGAGGGTCTATCTTTGTCACCAGTAAAGACCCTGAACTACACCGCACCGTCTCTGAGTGGTTCCTGCTACCCCCATCATCCACGTCGGCTGCCCTGAGGCCATACCCCTCCCGTTGGGGGTTATACCATCCACGCTGCACCATCCTTCCACCGGCCTCAGCGGTCTGCCCTGCAGCGGCAGCTCCATAGCTGCATTCAACGGGTGGCATAGTCACCAACCATCTACTGCTAGTACATCGCCGCTCAGTTTGACTCCCTGGGCGTGGACCGGGTCGCCGCCACGAGACTACAACCCTCAAGAGATCCGGCTCCGGGTAAGCTCCCGCGTGCGCAACGCAGCGCGACACAGGCCCAGGGGCGCGTCAACTTTGGCGTAGTCGGCAGGATTTCGTGCCCGCAACCACCGGGTACTGCGTGCCTGAAAAGCAAAGACTGTTCAAACTTACCAGTGGTGAAGATTCCCGCTATCCGTGGAGGTTTCCCGCCATCCGGCGCCATCTTCTACCTTCTTCCCGCCATCCGCGAAGTTTTCCCGCCATCCGGCGCCATCTTCGACCTTCTTCCCGCCATCCTTGGAGTTTTCCCGCCATTGGACGCCATCTTGAGGACGCCGCGCGGGAAGAAGAGGGGCGTGGACTCCGAAAGCGCGCGAGAACTGAAGCCCCGCCTCACGTCCGGACGTTGCGTAAGGTCCTGGAAGGAGCCCAGCAGACGCCGACGTCACCGGAGCGCGACGGAAGGTCCTCAACCCTGACGATCCACTGCGGAGCCGCGGCCTACGGAACAGGATCATCGCAAGGTAGGCCACGGTCCACTAGGGGGGAGGAAGATGTCGGATACGGAGGAGAGCTTCACTGCCTCAACCCCCGCCAGCGCCACCGCTGCTGCAGTTATGCCCTTCACCATGCCCTATATCCCGGGAGCAGCTTGGCTACCCCAGTACTCAGGGGAGTCACATACCCTGCATGACTTTAGAGAAAAGCTGGATAGCCTCTTCCAGGTGTACCCCCTCACAGAAGAGCAAAAAGTGAGCATCCTGGTGGCCCAACTAACCGGGGCAGCCAAAAGGGAAGTAAAATCCTGGCCACCTGGGAGGAAGACTGTCGCAGGGATACTAACCCGGCTGAAGGACACCTTTGATACCCGCACCTCAGCCGAGATTAAGCTTAGATTCTACGGGTGCAAGCAGCGAGCGCATGAGAGTATAAGGGACTATGCACTAAACCTACAAGAGGCCCTGAGGGCCATAAAGCAGACCGACCCTGATGGGGTGGGAAACGAGGACAGGCTGTTGACTGAACAATTTATAGAGGGTTTATATTGCAATGCCCACCGAACCCAGTTGCGGGCAATGGCCTTACAAGATCCCCATCTGGACTTTGCACAGTTCAAGGACAGAGCCATCCGGGTGCTCCGAGAACCGGCACCGGGTGGCGTTGTGACCCACAGGCGCCCAGCTATCACTTACCACCAGGAGGCGGCGCCCTTGTCGGCAGGGCCTGTGGGAGCTGATGCGCAGGCTTTGGACAATGACCCGGCTCCAGACCTACGCCATCAGGTCCAAGAGCTAGCTAAGAGCGTTGCTGCGCTAACCCGAACTGTGCAGTCTTTACAGGTTTCCACCCCAGGGAAGATCCAGCTGGCATCCGGACCGGAGGACATCCCGTGGCGTCGACCAAGGAGGACCCCACCGGCCAGAGGAAGACCCAGTGACCGATACAGCGAGGACGGACGACCCATCTGCCGCCGCTGCAATCAACCTGGACATATGGAAAGGTACTGTTCTTTAAACGGGCACAACCTGGGGTAGAGGGCCAACCCCCAGGAAAAAGATCACCAGGCCCATCGAACTGGCGCGACAGATATGTGGGAGGACGTCCAGTCTTGCCTGTGGTACTGGATGGCATTCCCATGAGTGCCCTACTGGACACCGGGTCACAGGTCACCACTATCCCGTACGTGCTCTTTAAGCAGTACTGGAATGACTCGGATATTACCCGCTACCCTGACGACGACTTGAGTATCATCGCCAGCAATGGCCAGCCCGTGCCACAGATCGGATTTAAAGAGGTGACCATCAAAATCGGTAGAGTCGAACTGGCAGCACAGGGACTGATCATTGTAGACATTGACAAACATGAGAGCCACCCAAAAATAACTCTAGGAACTAATGTAATTGAGAATTGTCTTGCAGAGGTGATTTTCCTTCTACAGCAGGTTGCCAAGAACGCCAGCTCCGGCGAGCAGCGAGTGCTCCAGAAAGAGATCCGGGCACTGATGCGACGGCAACAGGTGGAACTCTCCGGCGGTGAGATTGGTAGCGTAAGAATGTGTGACCCTTTCCCTATTGCCATGCCCCCAAAAAGCGAAATGATGATTTGGTGCCGGGCAGCTATTGGTCTGAGAGGTAGAGATTACCAGGCAATGGTAGAACCAGTTTACTCAGACAGTAGGCCCACCATTTTGACAGCACGGGGGGTGGTCAATGTACGCCATGGGAGGGTGCCCGTTCGCATAATCAATATCGGGGAGAGGGAAGTGTACCTGCCCCGGTATGCCACGCTAGCAAAATTATATACCATCAACCAAAACTCTATACAGTCTGTGGAACCCTTGCCTCCATCTCACCCGGAGGAAGGTAACGGCTCTAAGAAAGTAATGGAGGATTGGTGTCAGCAACTACACTTGGGAACTGACTCCACTCCCTCCCACCAGAAACAGGGAGTCTACCGGGTGGTTCAAGAGTATGAGAGAGTGTTTAGTAAACACCCGTTAGACTTCGGGCGAGTCAAGGGGGTAGAACACCGCATCCCCACGGGAGATCATCCTCCCATAAAAGAGAGGTATCGACCCGTACCCCCTGCACATTACCAACACGCCAAGGGGATGCTTAGAGACATGAAGGAGGCTGGGGTAATCCGGGATAGCTGTAGCCCCTGGGCAGCCCCGCTAGTTTTAGTCAAAAAGAAAGACAACACCATGAGGATGTGTGTAGATTACCGGAAAATCAACCGTATCACACACAAGGATGCGTACCCCTTACCAAGGATAGAGGAGTCATTGGCTGCTTTAAGATCTGCTAACTTCTTCTCTACCTTGGATCTCACTAGCGGGTACTGGCAGGTTCCTGTAGCAGAGGCGGACCGGGAGAAGACCGCATTCACCACCCCGATGGGACTTAGTGAGTTCACCTGCATGCCGTTCGGACTCTGCAACGCCCCAGGAACCTTCCAACGATTAATGGAGTGCTGTCTGGGCCACAGAAACTTCGAGACGGTCCTGTTGTACCTGGACGATGTCATCGTATACTCCAAAACTTATGAGGACCACCTGAAACACCTGGCGGAGGTGTTCGAAGCTCTGGCGAGTTACGGCCTAAAGGTGAAACCCTCCAAGTGTCACCTCCTGAAACCAAAGGTGCAGTACCTGGGACACGTGGTGAGCGCTGACGGAGTGGCTCCCGACCCCGATAAGATCACCGCAATTAAGGGATGGCCAAGCCCCTCCAGCGTAAAAGAAGTGCGGCAGTTCCTCGGGTTGGTAGGCTACTACCGAAGGTTTATTCCCGGTTTCACCAAAAAGGCAGCGCCTATGCAGGACCTCCTGATAGGCCAGTCCCGGAAGGCCAAGAACCAGAAACCGCCCTTCAAATGGGAAGAGCTAGAAGAAGAGTCCTTCCGCCAGCTGAAGATGGCCCTCACGGGGGATGAAATCTTGGCGTACCCGGATTATAGCCAGCCCTTCATCCTCTACACCGACGCCAGTAACATCGGGCTAGGAGCCGTACTGTCCCAGATCCAGCAGGGGAAAGAACGAGTAATCGCCTACGCCAGCCGAAAACTGCGACCCACCGAAAGGAACCCCGAGAATTATAGCTCATTTAAGCTAGAGTTCCTGGCCGTGGTATGGGCAGTCACTGAGCGCTTTAAGCATTACCTTGCTTCTTCCCGGTTCACCGTGTACACGGATAACAACCCGTTGACACACCTGGACACGGCAAGACTCGGTGCCCTGGAGCAGAGGTGGATGGCCCGTCTGTCCAACTACGAGTTCATAATCAAATACCGGGCAGGGCGCTCCAATACTAACGCGGACGCCCTGTCCAGGATGCCCAACCTGCCGGACGAAGGAGAAGATCCGGAGGGACTGGAAGAAATTGAACTCCCTGCGTTCCACCGTCATGGGACTATCCAGTATTCCCACCGGGTAAGGAGTAAGCAGGCTGCTACGTTGAACCCCTTACCTCACTACAACTGGGCGGAAACGCAAGACAGCGACCCTGCCGTCCGACTGGTGAAGGAGATGCTGACTCGGCCGGAGGCTCGCCTTGAACCAGACGCTCCGGAGGAAGCCAAACAACTATGGGCAGAGAAGAGTCGACTGTTCCTTTACAAAGGGAAGTTGTGCCGCAGAATGGTTAACTCCCGGACGCATGAATTACTCTGGCAAGTAGTGGTGCCACGAAGAGACGCAGCCATGGTGATGGAGGCATACCACGACGGAGCTGGACACTTCGGGTGGAAGAAGCTGGAGTTCCTGCTGCGCGAGCGATTCCACTGGGTAGGCATGAGGGGAACCATTGAGAAGTGGTGCAGAGACTGTGGCCCGTGCAACCTGAGAAGGAAGGACCGCGCCAGCCAGAAGACTCCCCTGCAGTCCATCGTCACCCGGCAACCGTTGGAACTGGTAGCCTTGGATCATGTAAAACTGACCCCAAGCAGAAGTGGCTACGTCTACGCGTTAACCATCGTGGATCATTACTCCCGGTTTCTGGTTGTCGTCCCCGTCAAGGACTTAACGGCTCAAACAGCAGCTAGAGCCTTCCAGCAGCACTTTTGCCGTCCACACGGGTACCCGGACCAAGTGCTGACGGACCAGGGACCTGCCTTTGAAGCGGAGGTCTTCCAGGAATTCTGCAATCTGTATGGCTGCCGGAAGATAAGGACGACACCCTACCATCCGCAGACTAATGGACTTTGTGAAAAAATGAACCAGGTGGTAATGGATCTTCTAAAAACATTGCCCCTGGAAGAACGCAGTCTGTGGCCTGAAAAGTTGCCCGATCTGGTGGACCTATACAACCACATCCCGGTAGGTTCCACCAACTGTACCCCGGCTTACCTAATGAGGGCAAGACCTGGTAAGTTACCTGTTGACCTGGAAATGGGAGTCCTGACACCCGAGGACACTTCACCAGAAACAGACTGGGACACAGAGAGGCAGCAGCAGTACCGGAGAGTACAGGAGAGCGTGGAGCGAAGTCTCTGTCAGGCTAGGGAAAGACAAGAGAAAACTTACAACCAGTATGCTCCCGCTGTTCCCCTGGTACCCGGAGAGCAGGTCTTGAAGAGGAAGAGACGGCTCCACAAGTTGGACGACCAGTGGGAGAAGGACCCGTACACCGTACTGCCCTCAAGCCACGAAAACCCGAAGGTCTGTACCATCAGTAAAGACGGAGGGGAAACCACAGCCATTGTATCCCGGGACCACCTGAAGAAGTGTCCCGAACAACTGAGGAACCCTGAAGAGGAACAAGAAGACCATCGACCCGTAGAGGAAAGGGAAGATATGGTTAGTACCGTGCTCGGGGACTTCCCTCGGTCTTGGACTCAAGTCAATGGTGCAGTTGTGGTACCCGTACTCACCTTCCTCCAACCATCATCCCAAGAACCTACGGAGCAACCGGTAGAGCTGGAAGAACAGCCGGTCCAGGAGGCAGAAGACTCTACACAAGCAGACCCGGAAAGTCAACCCTCTGCTTATAGTGAGCCTGCCATACCCCTAGTGAGCCAGAGGGCCCATAGACAGCTGCCCAGTTTACCCTTGACAGCTCCTACACCCTGTAGTTCAGGGCCAGACAGTCAGCTCCGTAGGTCCACTAGGGCCACTAGAGGCCAGCTACCCGCACGTTGGAGGATCTAAATGTTTAAGCTATCTTATAATGTTTACTTGTTTATAGTTGCTTGTGTATAATTTTGTGTTTTTAGTTCTTTTTAGGAGTCCTTGGTGGATTTACCGGGAATCCTTGTACATAGTTGGAGCGTAACCCAGGATGGACTAAAGACTGTTAAGGACTCGGGGCAGGACAGGCCCCTACCTGGTTACGTCTCCCTGTTTTGGTGAAATGGACACCTTGCTTTTCAAAACTGCACCCGGTTGCGGACACGCCGTAACCATCTTATGTGTTTTTCTTATTGTATTGTTATTGTTATACTTTGTTATGTTTTTCTAAAAAAATATGTTTAGTCCCGGAGTACTAAATTTCACTAGGGGGGAATGTGACACCCCAGGGGTCTGGTTGCCACAGTGATAGAGATATTACGTCTGAGAGCAGGTGGGAGGTCCTTTGGTCAGGGATCCTGTGCATGCCACACCTCCTGCCCAGTCTTGGGAGGGGAAGGACTTCCCCTATATAAACCCAGGGCTGAGGCAGAGTGAGTGAGAAAGAAGACAGAACAAGAGTAGAGAAGAGAAGCAGCATAGCAAGAAACATCAGGAGCTCTGTGGGAGCAGTGTTACAACGAGTCAGGGGCTGGCAGCTACAGAGCTCGCCTTGACTGAGAAGATTTCTTACCGGACCCGGAGTCCGAGGCTGTGGGGACTAACTCCTACCCAGCAGCAGAAACCGTCCGGCAGAGGATTTCAGGTCCTCTGGCCCAGAAGCCCGAAGGCACGGTCACACACGTGGGACCAGCACCGCCATCGTGGAGCGGAAGCCATTAGAAGGCCCCGAGTCACCGGCCATACGGGTGAGCACCACACGGTACACTCAGGGACGTGGGCTACTTATTCCCGCCTCTAGCAAGGTAGCCAGAAGAGTACAGTTAGTTGGGAAGGCCTACAACTCCGCCTGGCCAGGGGAGATCCCATCTGCTCAAGGACTGACCAGGCCCCTATCACTAGCAAGTACTCCGGGAGGGTCTATCTTTGTCACCAGTAAAGACCCTGAACTACACCGCACCGTCTCTGAGTGGTTCCTGCTACCCCCATCATCCACGTCGGCTGCCCTGAGGCCATACCCCTCCCGTTGGGGGTTATACCATCCACGCTGCACCATCCTTCCACCGGCCTCAGCGGTCTGCCCTGCAGCGGCAGCTCCATAGCTGCATTCAACGGGTGGCGTAGTCACCAACCATCTACTGCTAGTACATCGCCGCTCAGTTTGACTCCCTGGGCGCGGACCGGGTCGCCGCCACGAGACTACAACCCTCAAGAGATCCGGCTCCGGGTAAGCTCCCGCGTGCGCAACGCAGCGCGACACAGGCCCAGGGGCGCGTCATAAGCAGAGACCAACTGGACCAGTGGTTGCTGCAGTGAGTATGCAGAGACTAATAAGGACCAGTGATTGCTGCAGGATGTAAGCAGAGACCAATGGGACCAGTGACTGCTGCAGGGACTATGCAGAGACTATTGGGGACCAGTGATTGCTTCTGGAAGTAAGCAGAGACTAACGGGGACTAGTGATTGCTGCAGGAAGAAAGCAGAGACTAATGGAGACCAGTAATTGCTGCAGGATGTAAGCAGAGACCAACGGGACCAGTGATTGCTGCAGACAGTAAGCAGAGACTAATGGGGACCAGTGATTGCTGCAGACAGTACGCAGAGACTAATGGGGACCAGTGATTGCTGCAGGAAGTAAGAGACTAATGGGGACCAGTGATTGCTGCACACAGTAAGCAGAGACTAATGGGGACCAGTGATTGCTGCACACAGTAAGCAGAGACTAATGGGGACCAGTGATTGCTGCAGAGACTAATGAAGACCAGTGATTGCTGCACACAGTAAGCAGAGACTAATGGGAACCAGTGATTGCTGCAGACAGTAAGCAGAGACTAATGGGGACCAGTGATTGCTGCAGAGACTAATGGGGACCAGTGATTGCTGCAGACAGTAAGCAGAGACTAATGGGGACCAGTGATTGCTGCAGGAAGTAAGCAGAGACTAATGGGAACCAGTGATTGCTGCAGACAGTAAGCAGAGACTAATGGGGACCAGTGATTGCTGCAGAGACTAATGGGGACCAGTGATTGCTGCAGAGACTAATGGGGACCAGTGATTGCTGCAGGAAGTAAGCAGAGACTAATGGGGACCAGTGATTGCTGCAGGAAGTAAGCAGAGACTAATGGGAACCAGTAATTGCTGTAGCAAGTAAACAAAGGCCAATGGGAAATTAGAGATTCCTGCAGGAAGTAAGCAGAGACTAAATAAAAAAATAATTTAACCTAAAATCTTATTTAAAAAAGTATGTCATCTTCTGATTACATATTACTTTAAATAAACAGTGTGATATGAGATGTGTTGTGTTATTGTGTCTCTTCGCAGCATGCTGTAAAGAGTGAGATAGGACAACCCCTGCATATGACCTTAGCCAATAGGAGGAAAGTTCGATATAGCTCTTTTGCCTTAAAAGACCCCCACCAGTCAAAAGCACCCAGTGTTAGTACCTAAGGAGTCACAAGTCCTTGGCTACTTATCATACTTGACAGAGAATTCTTCTGATATCCCGACCATTGAGGTTAAGTTTCCCTAACTGAAAACATTAGGACTTGACAGCACGGATCATGTTTAATTCTGTTGGGTAATGCAGCATAAAATCCAGAGGAGGTCTGCGGCCGCTAACAACAATCAACTTCACATTCATGGTTCATGAAACGCAGACAAAAGACAGTCCTGTGACTCTCGCTGCTTCGGGATATTTTTACGTGTTGAGGGAATAAAAATAGACCAGTGACATCTACATGTGGAACGCTACACATGCCAGAGAGGAAGACGTCCCCATCTGTTCTCCATTATATTAAAATTCGCTCTGACAAAACAGAAGTCTTTATTTATTTGGTTGGTAACAACGATGAAAAGCTTCAATTTTGCTGTTGTTGTAAGGCCATCTGGGCTCAACGCGGTGACCTTTTGTACAACATGACTACTTTGACTTGAAGTGGCCTTCAAACTTCTTGTAGGACAGAAGAGCAGGAGATCCTTCTGTACTGAGGTACAAGCTGCACATAGGGTTGGACTCCCTCCATCTCCAAGGATTTTATGGTAGTTGTAGAAGATTGAGAATATTGGAATCGTACATCAAGATGTGAAACTCGATAACTAGTCTTCAGTGCCTAAGAGGCCTCAAGTGCTCCTTTGCCGCATAAGAAGACCAGTATTATAAATACTAAGTAAGTTTTAGAAGGCCCTGTTACAGATTTGCGTTTGGGCTTAGTGGCTTAGAGTGATGACGCTCTTGGCATGAAGATGGTTGACCTTGAAGGGGAAGTCAAGCTTAAAAAAAGAAAAAAATTAAGCCATGCTTACCACCAGAATCAGAACTCCACTCAAGCTGAACTGGAAGAGATGTCACGACGACCAGTGACTTTATCGCGGAGGCCATTGATTGATTAAAGGAGTGGTCGGGGCTTCATCTATTCCTATTCAGCAGAGACCATCAGAGTCGCAGCAGATTCTGGAGGTAACTCCTGACTTCCAAATATTAAAGTGTCTCTCTAAACTGGGACTGAAAAGCCACTATCTATTTCTCATATATGTGTAAGGTCCCCAAGCGAGGTAGTCGGGCGTGATCTTCTGCTCCTGCTCACTCTGGCACCCTACAGACACGTGTCCCCGTCCCGGTATGCTGCTGTGTGTGGGGTGCATCACACTTACATTTGGCCCGCAAGCCTCCACTGGCTCCTGGATTTCCTCGTCTGCATCCTCTGCAGCAAACAATCCAGGAGACACGGAATTCGTAAAAACAATCAAACTTTTACTTGACAACTTGCAGTCTTTACAAACAGGCATATAGCATAGGGCCCAACGGGTTATGGTCTTTCCCACAGGTACCAAACACAACTTCAGCCCTGGTTCTTGGGTAGAGTATCCATCTTGCTAACTTCCCCAGCACTAGGAATTCTCCTCCACCACTAGCAGTGCACCCAGACTCCATCAGCCTCCTTCTCTGAGAGTTCATCTTCTCCTGCGGATTCTCAAGTGGAGTGCGCCCAAGGGCCCCAACATCCATCTCGAGGTTCCCAGGCTGACAGACTGATTCACAAAGAAGGGTTCTTTGGCAATCCACTGCCCCAAGTAGTACGAGTAGTAGGCTCATGCTGTCCCTAGCAGCCTATTGCATGTGACTACTGCTGTCACTTTTCCTCACATCTCCTAATTGACTCTGACACTTCCTGAACTTGGCACTAACTCTCAGCTCCCCCACTCCCCTATCTGGGTCGGCCATTACAATTAACCCTGTCTAGGTTAAACTGCAGCACCAGAGGGTTTTACTTGAGAAACACACAGTAGTATAAAATACATTTAACCCCTTGGAGTGTCAGGGAACAGAACATCACCTCGACCACTCCTACATATGATCACCCTATCTTGTGCCCTTCGTTTGCCTCCCGATGCCGCCACAGTTCTGTTATGCCTCTGGTTCCTCTTCCTTCCAAAATGACTGCCACAGTGGCATGGGAAGCACAAGGGTAAGTTTAAACCACGCCTCCCCCGCACAGGAAGGGCAACGAAGGTGTGGTTTAGGCTCATCAGTGCACTCCCAGTGCTTATCAGAAGAACTGTACTACATTTCTAATTTGAGGAATTTGCTAAAATTATTATTATTATTACATCTACTACATATTGGGATAGGATCTGGCAGATGGTAATACCCCTTTAATTCCCTGGAATCATCTACGCAATGCAGTGTACACTATAAATGTATGGTGGATATCACCAGCTGGTTAAAGGTCTGCCACTTGACACCAATGAAGAAGGCACCGCTGGTCCTGATGGCCTGTCGGCAGTACTATTTGGCCCCTTATGGCTATGCTATTTGTGCAAAACATGGTGAGGTTTTTTTTCGTCCACCCTTACCATTTGGACACTGTGTAGGGACCCAAAAGGAGTCCATTAGGTCACCAATAATTGAATTTTCTCAATATCCACCATATGTATTACTTTATAGTATAGGAGTCGTGTAGGCAGTAGCAGTTATTTTCCAAAGATTGTAGTGATATTTCTTAATTTGAAAGACAAACACATCTTTTAATAATTTCTCAGTATTTGCACGATCCAAAATGTCACTCGGCCAGATGGGCCTGTTTTATTGACCATGTGTCGTATTGGGTTCTATAGCAGAAGCTATACCATACAATCCCCATCCTGTCTGCAAAGTACATTAAAAGATCCGGTTTCCAAGTTTTTTCCTGTGCAGTGTGTATACAGTATTACCACTTGGATGCGGTGGATGGGTTTTGGCTGAGGAGTTTAGAAGAAAGAAAAAAAAAGGAGCTTCGAGGTCTTTTCTTTGGCAGGACCAGTAATGGAGACCAGAGCTTCTGGCACATCAATCTAATATTACTTCAGAACTTGAAAAAAAAAAATCAGGTCGAAAACTTGAGACTTTTACAGCCCTGTTAAAAACGATCACGTTACGTCTCCTGGAAAACAGATGGAATTCTCTACTCCAAATGTATTAAAAGTGAAGGGAGTTTCTGAATGTGATTATGTTTTCGTGCTTCGTGCCATTAGGGTTTCTCAAGTGCTAGGTCTGGTTTTGGAGGAAATCCTCCAAGGATCCTGCAAAGTCTGTCCACTAGAAGACCATTAACCCTATTAACTCTTTCAGCCTCTGACATAAAAGTTATGTAACTTTTTGAAATGGTCCCCTAAGGGCACCAGAGAAGTTGAAAAATGTGCCCCTTTTCCATGTTAATACTTCTTCATCCAGATATTGTAGTGTCCAGTACAACTTATCTCTTGGTAGGACGCTCCTATATTGTGCTCTCGACAACTCCACATCATTTGTAGGAGTGTCCTTTCAAGAGATAAGTTGTACTGGTCTCTACAATGTCTGGATGAAGGCCAAACTGAGCTTGTCCTATCTGATGGCCACTTTGGATTCAAGAAGTCTTCAACTAAGTGGTTGGAAACTACACTTGCCTAAATAAAGGGTTGTTCTTTTATGAGCGCCTTTAAACTGATTTATGACCACATCAAAGTGTGGGACCCTGCTGCGCACAGGTACCACAGGACCCAGGGTGCATCGACGGACTTCTCCACAAGAGGCCCTCATTACATACAAACACCTCCACCCTTCCACCAGAGGGAGCCCGTTAGGGATATATATATATATATATATATATATATATATATGGAGGGTGGAGCCAGGCAGTTTAGAGTTAGTCAGTCTCTCAGTCAGAGAAAGAGCGTGCTGACGCTGAGAGCAGCGAAGACGCAGCACGTCTGCAGCTGAGTTCTGCGGGCCCCGAGTGTGGCTGAAGGCAAGAGGAGAAAGGAGAGAGGAGTTGAGGGGGCAGAGGAGCATCATAGGCTCACCCCGATATACAAACCGGACACCGGGTCCGCGCCTACAGGGTCCCTTTATACCCAGTAGGGATCACCGGCATTCCAGGAGGACTACAAGTCCCTGGACGACCTGAAGCTAGACCCATTACAGGACCTGGAACCACGAAGGCCCCGACGCCCAGGGATAGTGGTTGCCAGCAGAAGGTCCTACTACCGAGCGACAGGTGAAGGAACAGCACGACACATAAGCTAGGCCCAGTTGCAGGCTGGCCAGGAGCATACAGAGAGGCAGACACGGACCAGGAGGCCTTATACCCGCTCACTGGGGAGAAGTCCTGAAGTGCATCCATCCTACTGAGTACCCTGGACCGTACCTGATATCCGCACCAGTAAAGGTATTGAAGCGAATCCCCTGTCTCTGTCAATTACTCCTGCAGCGCCATCCCGCCTGCACTACAAGTCCCAGCATCACCACCCCCCACAAAACTTCACACTGCCCCGGGGGCCTGCTCCACCTGTGGGGAGCAGAAACACCTCAGCTGCCATCCCAACACCCCCGGAGGTCTGAAGCAGGGCTGGTAAACCTTACCAAGTACCACAGGTGGCGTCACGAACTATTTACTTTATTATTTGTTTATTTTCTATCCAAGTTCCAATTTCCTTTTTGGTTGACCACCCTGGGCCACGGACCGGGCCAGCCACTGTGACATATCCCCCTCCCCAGCATCCATAGGCCCAGCTGCCGAGTACCCCATTGCCCCGGGGGCGCGTCAAAAGCTCAACTCAACTTTCATGTGGTCTGTTATCATAAGGGCTCAAGCAGAAGTCCATGCAAATCGGTCTGATGTCGGACTGCAATGCGTGGACTGACCACAGATCTCTTGACTCGAGCATCACAGCCTCATAGAAATATATGAAGCTGTCATGCTTCAGGCGAGAGATCCGTGGCCTGTACGTCAGACCGATGTGCATGGACGTTTGAGTCAGCCTTTAGTAAGACCGAGAAAAACTGATAAGAGTTACCGTACATCAGAACAAGCTCAATGAAAGATTCTCAGTTAATTCCTTCGCCAGCCAGCAATGTTATGGGAAACAAAGAGCATATAAAAGCCAAACAGTGCAAAATCTAATATACATAATTGTCTTATCCCGTCTGTCTGTCTGTCCTTCTGTCCAGGAAATCCCGCGTCGCTGATTGGTCCGGCCGCGGCCAATCAGCGACGCAGGATTTCAGAAAAAAGATGGCGGCCGTTAGCGGCTCATCTGCCGCACGGAGGTCAGCGGCGATGCAGCCGGGAGATGACCGACGCTAGCCGCTCATCTCCCGGCTTCTAGCTGCAGAAGGACCCTGACCGGCGGCGCCGCTGACCTCCATGCGGCTACCGTCGGGAGATCAGCGGCTAGGACCGCTGATCTCCCGACAGTAAGTGTGAAGGGAGGACCGGGGAGCGGCGCCGCCGATCGGGATGCTTCTGCGGCTAGCAGCCGCCCATCTCCCAGCTGCTGGCAGCGGAAGTGTAGCACCCTGAGGATTCGGCTGCTACAGGGGTATTGCACCTCAATCCAGAGGTGTGATATTCCACTCCCGGGTAAGGATGGAGTGTGGATCTGAGCTCGGTAGGCTGCATGCACTACACACATCCCATTTCCGAGGAGCAGACCGACGGTACTCCCACTTAGAAATGTGCAGGTACGACCGAGTCTGTTCCTGGCTGGAGTGGGAGGGGGGTGGTACATCCCAAGTAGTGTAGGGGCAGATAGGGGGAGCAGCCTGGGTAAAGATAGGAGCTCATTGGGTGCTGGTCACCTGAGCTCACACATAGAGGGTGTATATAAGGTGGGCACCAACTAAGAACAGGGTCAGATGCAGAGAACAAGTCAGGAGCAGAGGAGAAGGAAAGACCCAGAGTGAGAGAGGAGAGAGAGAGACCCAGAGGCACAGAAGAACAGGACTCTAAGATCCCAAATTAAAACCCCGGGTGAAGAGTCGGCATCAGGGTACCGGAACCCAAGCTGGTGGGGGTAAAAACATTCCCCAGCCAGAGACCGGAGACCGTGGGCAGCGTTTGCCACGGTCACCCACTACATCCACCCCGAAGGCACACCACATGAAGGGTCAGGGAACCCAAGGCCAAGGGTGTCCCAACAGAAGGCCCGAGGGAGCTGGACCTAGGTGGATCACTGGTGGGGACGGCCAGAGAACGGGACAGAAGGAGAGCTCAGGGCCACGCTCCGGACTTGTTTGGGGGTTGGCTGGATCCAGGACCTGGTGGACGCAGCACGGCTCGGGTGGTCACTCGGAGCTGGAGTGACCAGTACAACATCTGCAGTAAGTAAACACCCTTAACTGCATAACCCGACTCTGTCTTCACTGCCGTCTGCACTGCACCACCACAACCCCCATCCTCTGCACCTGTCCCCCCTGAGGCTATACCCCTCCCGTTGGGGGTTATCATCACAAGCTGCACCTGCACCATCAGCCTCAGCGGACCCTGCTGCAGCGGCGGCCACAGTGACCGCATCACAACGGGTGGCGTAGTCGACACAAAAGAACTCTTAATAACATCCGTAGGACTGCCACATAACACTGAGCTTGACGCCCTGGGCACGGGGCCGGGTCACAGCCGCTCGGAGACTACAACCCCCCATCTGATCCGGTGCCGGGTATTCCCCTCAAAAAGGAATATGTCCCAGGGGGCGCGTCAGAAGTACCCGCACAAGCAGCGCCGCTCCCGGGCCCACACTAATACGACGCTCATTGGTCGCAGCCGCCGGCCGCGACCAATCGGCGATATTGGCACCAAATTTAAACACCGCTGTGCTGATTGGTCGCGCCGGCCTGCCGCGACCAATCAGCGATATTGGCGCCAAATTTAAACACCGCTGTGCTGATTGGTCGCGCCCGCCGGCCGCGACCAATCAGCGATATTGGCACCAAATTTAAACACCGCTGTGCTGATTGGTCACGGCCGGCGGGCGCGACCAATCAGCGATATTGGCGCCAAATTTAAACACCGCTGTGCTGATTGGTCGCGCCCGCCGGCCGCGACCAATCAGCGATATTGGCGCCAAATTTAAACACCGCTCTGCTGATTGCACCCGGTGTACCGCATACATATTCTAGAATACCCGATGCATTAGAATCTGGCCACCATCTAGTTTTTAATGAAGCCCAACTGCAAAAATTTTTTTAACCCAACTTACATGCTTTTAAAAAATTATTAAAATATATATAGATATATATATACACGTATATATATATATATATATATATATATAATGTAAAAAACTGGCCAGCACATCCTAAATGTGAACAGGTGCAAGCTGCAGAAACTGCATAAGATATATAAAAAGAAAGCGCAGCAGCAATTCATTATGGCCAAGATACATAAAGACAATAGAAACATTTGATTTAAACTGTATTATTATTCAATGAGCTTTACTTACAAAAAATGGAGGCTCTTAGCGCATAAATTGGCCAATTCATGTGTGCCCATCAACCGCTGCAAGATGACCTCCCATCTGATGAGTACTACTCTGCCTACATGCCTCTCTTGGGCTACAAGCCTATGACTCTGGACAGAACCTGTCACTTCTGGGCTGAAACACCTACAATTTAAATGGGCTGGTAGAATAGAATATACATCACCTGCTGGTTAAATGGGGGGAGTGCAAGGTCAAACAGGAGGGAGGTCACCTTGCAGCGGTATTCAGTTCATACTCCACACATAAGACCTCAAGAGTGGACATGGATGTCAGACATATGTACCATCCTCCAAAACTTTGAGGACTCCACCAAGATGGTGAGCGGCGATGATGCCATAATTAGCATCACCATCCCGCTTCTCTGTCTTCTAAAACACCACCGAATGATAGCTGCGTAACATAAACTCCAATCCAGTGTCTTTTCTTGGGAGGTGTATTCCCATGCACCTTTTCACTCCCACACATGGGTATACGCTTCCTGATTTTGGCTATTTGCTCTTGTCCTCCTCCTCATCCTCCATCACCATATCACCAGGGTGACAGTGGTCCGTGATGCAACACCCACCTAATTTTTTTAAAGGGTGTTTATGATGCCCGTAAAAAATTTTTTGATACAGTATGTTCATGTATACCCCCCAGGGGTAAATGTTTGTCAGCCCATATACTTAGTGCATGGGCATTACAAGTATAGGAGGCCTGCTCCTTTCTAATGGGAACATGTTGTACCTTGTTACTGTGGCCCTGCTCCGTGTGTCTTTAAATTCTTAGTCGGGTTTTTCCTAAAATTAGTCAGCCATTGGACTCACTGCATACCCTATAACTGTATAGCAGACCCTCTCCTTTCTAAAGGGAACATGTCGTACCTTGTTACTGTGGCCCTGCTCCGTGTGTCTTTAAATTCTTAGTGGGGTT
Organism: Phyllobates terribilis; assembly: GCF_046119375.1. Taxonomy (NCBI): domain Eukaryota; kingdom Metazoa; phylum Chordata; class Amphibia; order Anura; family Dendrobatidae; genus Phyllobates; species Phyllobates terribilis. The sequence goes on from NW_027362770.1 coordinate 162,141,767, forward strand.
TTTACCAAATTTTGCCATCACATAATGGGCATTACCACTATAGGAGACCCGCTCCTTTATAATGGGAACATTTTTTTTACGGAGACCCTCCTCTATGTCTCTTCAAAGGGGTATTGGGTTGCGTCCAAATTTTTGGGAGCCATTGCAGTCACTGCATAAGCAATAACAGTATAGGAGACCCACTTGTTAATAATGGGAACAACAAAGCATAGCCGGCTGATGGCTCTCTAACAATAGCTAGGGCCGACTGCTGGCCTTTTAAGAATAGTAAGGGCCGTCTGATGACCCTATAAAAATAGGCTTTATGACTTTCAGAGTCCCTCCATCATAAATAAAACAGGAAGTGTCTGATGATGTGTCACACACCACATTGCCAGCTAAGGTTGTAAAATGTTAAAATGACATTTCCCGGTGAATGCATTTGTCTTAAAAAGAAACCGTAAAAAACCCAAAACAATAGGATCTTTCTTTAGTATAAAAAACAGCGTCACCAATTTAACAACAATGTAATTACATTGTTAAGCTCATGCACCTCCCCCTCCATCTCCGAAATGACCACATCAGTCTCAAGCTGACAGCACTGCAGCACTGCCTTGGCCAAGCGGCAACAGGCTGTGCTGAAGATAACAAGCTTAATGCTTAATTGACAAACCGCCCAGCGCTGCAGAGTTGTTGAAAGCTGTAACACAGCAGCCTGATCTGTGGCTCTCACCGCTGAACATACAGCCAGGCATGGTCGTGTGTGACCATCGGCAGAACCTGGTAACGGAGAAATGACAGCCGGGGTAGATACGGTTTCCCTCTATGCCAGTCCTTTCACCGAGCTAAATACAACTGTCAGCAAAAAAAGTTGTGGACTGGCTCCGTACTGTCCCTGGCCACATTCACCTGTCCACGTGTTTGTGGTTAGGCAGTCCTTCCCAGTAAGTGCACTGGGGAGGGCACGGGTAATGTTGTGGGACCCGTGCTTGTGGAAGGCGGAGGCGATACCGGGAAATATAGTGGTGGCTGCGGACCGAGTATGGACACCCGGCCGCCGCTGGCATGAGGTTGTGAAAAGCTTCCGCCTCCACGAGCTTAATAGGCCACATTTCAAGTGCAAGCAGCTGTCAAAAATTTGACAGTATAGTATTGCAGCCTGTGGGTGGGTGGTTGCCTGCATACTTGTGACGCGCCCAGGGGATGGGGACGACTCGGCACCCGGGCCTTGTTGTTGGTTTTGGGGATGTCGCGGTGGCTGGCTCCCGGGCCCATACCCTGGGGTCACTCTTAAAAGCAAAGGGAAAAGGGGGAAAGTTGTATGGGAAAGGGGAATGTTCGTGACGCCACCCGTGGTATCTGGTGAGAGTCACCAGCGCTGCTACAGTCCTCTGAGGCCTGTGTTCAGGCAGCTTAGTTGGTGCGGCTCCCCACAGGTGGAGCGGGGCCTCAGGGCAGCGTAGGAGAGGGGGGTGCAGAATAAAGCGTTGGCGGGTGCAGAGCTGCGGAGGAAAGAACAGACAGAGGCAGTAATTGAAGTCATCCGAGTCTTTACTCACTGTGGTGCTTTCTCAGCTCAGAGCTTCTCTCTGCTGTCACACGGCGAGCTGCGGCCGCCAGGGTGGGGTTCAGCACTAGTGTTGAGCGAGCACTAAAATGCTCGGGTGCTCGAAGCTCGGGCTGAGCTCGCCGTGATACTCGGGTGCTCGACCCGAGCAACGAGCCCAATGTTAGTCTATGGGAGACTCAAGCATTTTTGCGGTGGAACCCCCGGCAGTCTTTTAAAAGCCTAACAAGTGCCCAAAACAATAGTGACAGTGCTCAAATGACATGGGGACAGCATGGGGATCGCCCCAGGAAGCATTTCTGACCCCCAGGTCACTGCTGTCAACAACGTGGTCAGAGGTATTAAGCCACTTTTACAGGCTCACAATAAAACAAAAGTGAAACTTTTTTCCTGTGAAATATGTTAAGGAACATCCTTTCCAGGTAAAAGACTTGTGTATAAGTTAAAATAAATGACCAAAAACAAAAATACTCCTCCACACCTTCGGCTATGTTCACAAGTAGCATTTTTTATGCGTTTTTGCACTTTTGTATTGCTTTCAACTATGACAAATGCATTCACCGGGAAATGTCATTTTAACATTTTACAACCTTATCTGGCCATGTGCTGTGTGACACATGCACAAAGAGCTGAAAAGACATGGGAACAGCATGGGGAAGACCCCTGGAAGCATCTCTGACTCCCAGGTCACTGTCTAAAAGTGTGCCCATCATAAGTGATCCTTGCCGCATCAGAAGATGCAGACTTGCAACTATCCCCATGCAAGTTCTAGTCCCAGGGCAGTGTTCAATTGTACCTCCCCCATTCCTTGCAATACAAGCGCAAGTATGCAGCCTGCCACCCACCCACCCCCAGGCTGCAATACCATACTGCTTGCTTGCTTGAACTTGAAATTGGGCCTTTTAGGCATGTGGAGGCAGAATCTGGCCACCACGTCATGGCTGTGTTGGCGGCCTGGAATCCATACTCAGTCCCCAGCCGCCCGGCGGCCGGGTGTCCATACTCAGTCCCCAGCCGCCCCACGGCCGAGTGTCCACACGGTCCCCAGCCGCCTGGGGGCAGTCGGGTGTCCATAAACGGTCCCCAGCCGCCCCCATTTCTCCTTGGAACATCCCCCAACACACTTTTCTTAGCCCGGCCTGCTTTAGGCAGCATTGGACGAGCCCACCAGAGAACCAGACTCCTCCGGTGGGCCCTGACTTCTCCATCGGTGGAGTTGAGAGTGCCAAGGTGAGGAGCATGATGATGATGACAGAAGTTAGCATCTGCTATGTTTTCTTTTAATGCAAGTGTAAGTGTGCAGCCTGCCACCCACCCACCCCCAGACTGCAATTCATACTGCTAGCTTGCACTTGAAATGGGGCCTTTTAGTTTAGAGGAGGCCGAAGCTGGCCACTACCTCATGGCTGCTTCGGTAGCGAGGTATCCATACTCAGTCCCCAGCCGCCCCTATTTGTCCTGGTGTGCCTTATACATAAGATTAAGCGCGTATACCAAAACATTACCTGTGCCCTCCCCAGTACATTTAGTGGGAAGGAAAGCCTATTCCGCTGTAGTGTGTGCATGCCAAACCCCTGTTCATGGTACATGCAAAGATGCCTCCCACCTTGCACCTGTCGTTGCAGACTTGCAACTATCCCCATTCAAGCCCTTGTCCCAGGGCAGTGTTCAATTGTACCTCTCCCATTCCTTGCAATGCAAGCGCAAGTATGCAGCCTGCCACCTACCCACCCCCAGGCTGCAATACCATACTGCTTGCTTGCTTGCACTTTCAATTGGGCCTTTTAGGCATGTGGAGGCGGAATCTGGCCACCACGCCATGGCTGTGTCGGCGGCCTGGTATCCATACTCAGTCCCCAGCCGCCTTGTGGCCGGGTGTCCCCGCTTGCTCCCCAGCCTCCAGGGGGTGGCCGGGTGTCCATACTCGGTCCCCAGCCACCCCTATTTGTACTGGTAACCTTTCCCACACTTTTCTTAGCCTGGCCTGCTTTAGGGCAGCATTGGCCGAGCCCACTGGTCTATCAGACTCCTCCGGTGGGCCCTGGCTTCTCCATCAGGGGAGTTGAGAGTGCCAAGGTGAGGAGCATGATGAGGATGATAGAAGTTAGCATCTGCTTTGTTTTGTTGTAATGCAAGCGCATGTATGTAGTAGCGGCTAGGCCTGAGGAGGTCAGCGTTTTGGCGCATATCCTACCTCCTCCGAGGATTGCTGGATGTTTTCCTGCTACTATCCAAGTTCTATAACTCCCGTTAAAACAAAGCTTCAGGTGATAAATGATGGATGAGGTAGTGGCAAAGGAGAAAGAGCAGGAGGAACAGGGACCATTCACATCAATATCAGGCCAGTCAACCAGATATGTCTTGTAGGATATGTTTCTGTAACAAAAGGAGCGGTTCGGCTACACAGTTATAGGGCATACAGTGAGTGCAATGCCTACCAAAAATTTCGAGGCACTCCAATGCCCCTTGGAAATGACATGGAGGTCAGAGGGCGTTAACTAAACCTTTTTTTCCATTTATAGCAACTGGGTCTCCTGTGCACTGTTGGCCTAAGCAGTGAATGGAATGCTTTCCAAAAATTATGAGGTACTGCAATGCCCCTTACAAGAGCCATGTGTGGTACCCCAGGGGTCTGGTCACCACAGTAATAGAGATTACGTCGGAGAGCAAGTGGGAGGTTTCCTGGTCAGGATCCCTTAAACATGCAACATCCTCCTTCCCCAGTACTGGGAGGGGAGAATTCTGCCCTTATAAACTGGATCTGGGGTGGGGTTGAGTGAGTCAGAGAACAGAGAACAGTCAGAGTCAGAGTGAGAGCAAGGGAAAGTAACAGCAAGGAGCTCTGTAGGAGCTAGGAGCTAAAGACGAGGGGCTGGAAGCTGAGCAGAGCTCGCCCTGGCAGAAGACAATAGGAACCGGACACAGGAGTCCGAAGCTGTGAGGACTTATATATCCAGCAGCAGAAACCAGCCGGCAGGGGATTTCAGGTCCTCTGGCCATAGAAGCCCGGAGGCTCAGTCACAAGCAAGGGACCAGCACCGCCGTCGTGGAGCGGAGGCTAACAGAAGGCCCCAAGTCACCAGCCATAAGGTGAGCACTACACGGTACACTCAGGGACGTGGGCTACTTCTACCCGCTTACAGCAAGGTAGCCAGGAAGAGTGCAGACAGACGGGGAGGCCTACAACTCCACCTGGCCAGGGGAACTCCTGCTTGCTCACAGACTGACCAGGCCTCTTATGCTAGCCAGTACTCCTGGGAGGGTCTACCTTATAATCATCAGTAAAGACCCTGAACTGCACTGCAAAGACTCTGAGTCATTCCTGCTGCGCTCGTGCACCATCACCCCCATCATCCACACTCACTGCCCTGAGGCTATACTCCTCCCGAGGGGAGTTATCCCATTCTATGCTGCGCACACAACACCAGCCTCAGCGGTCTGCCTCGCAGCGGTGGTACTCCCTGACCGCAATCCACGGGTGGCGCAGTCGGACAATTAACCTCAAAACCTAAGAAAGATTGCCAATGGTTTGACCAGCCTGAGCCACGGGACCGGGTCACCGCCACGGAGACTACAGACCCCAGAGACCCGGCACCGGGTATCCCACACACGTGTACACACGGCCCAGGGGGCGCGTCACATGCAGTACAGCATATTACAAACATAAGTCCCATTATTGGGGAGTGGGTGTCCCATAGTATTTGCTTATGCCTTGCAAGCAAAAGCTGCCAAAAATTAGGACGGAGCAACTTGCAATGCCCCTTACAAGAGCCATGCAGTACAGCATATTACAAACACAAGTCCCATTATTGGGGAGTGGGTCTCCCATAGTATTTGCTTATGCTTTCCCAGCAAAAGCTGCCAAAAATTAGGACGGAGCAACTTGCAATGCCCCTTACAAGAGCCATGCAGTACAGCATATTACAAACATAAGTCCCATTATTGGGGAGTGGGTCTCCCATAGTATTTGCTTATGCTTTCCCAGCAAAAGCTGCCAAAAATTAGGACGGAGCAACTTGCAATGCCCCTTACAAGAGCCATGCAGTACAGCATATTACAAATATAAGTCCCATTATTGGGGAGTGGGTCTCCCATAGTATTTGCTTATGCTTTCCCAGCAAAAGCTGCCAAAAATTAGGACGGAGCAACTTGCAATGCCCCTTACAAGAGCCATGCAGTACAGCATATTACAAACATAAGTCCCATTATTGGGGAGTGGGTGTCCCATGGTATTTGCTTATGCTTTCCCAGCAAAAGCTGCCAAAAATTAGGACGGAGGAACTTGCAATGCTGGCACCCTGGTGGTATAGTGGTGGTGGAGGCTGAGGATAAGGAGAAGAAGATTAAACAGCCGAAACGAGGAAGCGTATACCCATGTATGGGTGTGAAGCGGTGCATGTGAATACACCTCCCGAAATAGCACAGTGGATTTGACTTTATGTTACTCTGCTGTCATTTGGTGGTGATAAGAAGTCTGGCCCAATCCAGCCCTTGTTCATTTTGATAAGGGTCAGCTTGTCAGCATTGTCAGTTGACAGGCGAGTGCGCTTATCAGTTATAATTCCCCCAGCGGCACTAAAAACACGCTCCGATAACACGCTAGCGGCAGGGCAGGCCAGGACCTCCAAGGCGTACAGAGCGAGTTCATTCCAAGTGTCCAGCTTGGATACCCAATAATTAAAAGCCACAGAGGAATCACGGAGGACACTGGTACGGTCGGCAAGGTACTCCCTCACCATCTTTTGAAACTTTCCACTCCTTGTGAGAGTACCCCGCGCCTCAGGGCCTGTAAGCTGGGCGGGTGTCAGAAAACTGTCCCAGAACGTTGACAGTGTTCCCCTGCCTCTGCTGGATTGGAGTTGCATCTCTCTCGCCTGTACGCCTTGGTTGGGCAACGAACTGTGACCTCTGCCGCTAGCGTGTTCAGATGGGAATTTTTTTAAGAGTTCTGCAGCAAGGGCCTTCTGGTATTGCCCCATTTTTGTAGACCTCTCCACCTCAGGAATAAGAGAGTGAAAGTTCTCCTTGTAGCGGGGGTCTACAAGTGTCACCAACCAGTAATGACTGTCACCCAACATTTTGACAACGCAAGGGTCACGGTTAAGGCAGCGTAACATAAAGTCAGCCATGCGTGCCAGACTGGTAACGGGCAAGATTTCCGTTTCCTCACCAAGATGACGACTGACCATGCTCTCCTCCTCCTCCTCCTCTTCCTCCTCCCCCCTGTCCTCAGGCCACCCACGCTGAACCGACGGTATGACACTTGTACAGGTACTACCGTCTACAACGCATGATAGCAGCTCCTGTTCTTCCTCCTCCTCCTCCTCTCCCTCATTGTCCCCCAATGCACGTTGGCAAAAGACAGACAAGTGGGATGCTGACACTAATGATGGCGTCATCGCCACTCACCATCTTGGTGGCCTCCTCAAAGTTTGTCAGGATGGTACATATGTCAGACATCCAGGTCCACTCCTGAGGTCTTATGTGTGGAGTCTGACCTGAATATCGACGGCCTTGTTGCAGCTGGTACTCCACAACTGCTCTCTTCTGCTCACAAATCCTTTGCAACATGTGGAGGGTAGAGTTCCAACGTGTGGGGACATCACACACCAGTCGGTGTGCCGGAAGCTGCAAACGCTGCTGCAACACAGCAAGGGCGGCGGAAGCTGTAGCCGACTTGCGAAAATGAGCTGACAGGCGGCGTACTTTCACGAGCAGATCTGGCAACTCAGGGTACGATTTAAGAAACCGCTGAACCACGAGGTTAAGCACATGAGCCAGGCATGGTACGTGTGTGATCTCACCTCGCCTCAGAGCCGCCACAAGGTTACGGCCATTGTCACACACGACCATGCCGGGATGTAGGTTCAGCGGTCTCAGCGACAGATCTGCCTGCTCTTTCACAGCTGTCCACAACTCACAAGCAGTGTGAGGTTTATCACCTAAGCTTATGAGTTTCAGCACAGCCTGTTGCCGCTTGGCGGAGGCAGTACTGCAATGCTTCCAGCTTGTAACTGATGTGGTGATATCTGAGATGGAGGCTGAACATGAGGAGGAGGAGGAGGATGCGCAGGAGCTGTACACTGTGGGGGCAACTCTGACTGACATAGGGCACGCAATCCTCGGTGTGGGGAGGATGTGTTCCGTCCCAAGGTCCGACTGGGTCCCGGCTTCCATTATGTTTACCCAGTGTGCCGTCAGAGAGATGTACCGTCCCTGGCCACAAGCACTTGTCCACGTGTCCGTTGTCAGGTGGACTCTCCCAGTAACTGCGTTGTTGAGGGCACGGCAGATGCTTTGGGACACGTGCTTGTGTAGTGCGGGGATGGCACACCGGGCAAAATAGTGTCGGCTGGGGACCGAGTACCGAGGGACGGCCACCGCCATAAGATTGCGGAAGGATTCCGTCTCCACCAGCCTAAAAGGCAGCATTTCCAATGCAAGCAGTCGTGAAATGTGCGAATTTAGGACTGTGGCCTTTTGGGCTTTAGCTGCGAATTTCCGCTTTCGTTCAAAGGTCTGGGATATGGACAATTGAACGCTGCGGTGGGACGTGGACGTGGACGTTGATGCTGTTTCTTGAGAAACTGCCATAACAAGTGAAGACTGAGAGGAGGGGGCATCTTTACATGCAGTATGGACAGGGGATTGCCTTGCACACACAACAGGGGGTTCTATTGCACTCACAACAGTGGAAGAAGCAGTGGTGACACCCGCTGACACTGGTCGTGGACCCTGGGTTTCGCCCCACAAAGTCGGGTGCTTTGCTGCCATGTGCCTGATCATGCTGGTGGTGGTCAGGCTAGTAGTTTTGTCACCCCTGCTGATGCTGGCATGGCAGGTGGAACATATGGCCTTTTTGGGGTTATCAGCAGAGTCTTTAAAAAAATTCCAGACTCTGGAAGACCTACCGCTTGTACTGGCAACGTCCCTCGTGTTGGTGTTACGGGGAACGGTTGCCTGCCTTCTGTCTGCGGCCACCACACTGCTTCTTCCTGCCTGTTGGGGTACTCTGCCTCCCTCCCCCTGTGTGCTGCTGGCCTCATTCTGCATGTCCTCCTTCCACGTTGGGTCAGTTACTAGATCATCCACCACCTCCTCCTCTTCCACTTGCACACCACGATCCTCCTCCTCACTTCCTGGCAATTGTGTCTCGTCATCGTCCACCTCTTGTGACAGATTGCCAACGTCGACTTCCTGTGGCCGTGGCTGTTCAAATATTTGGGCATCGCAACATGGGATCTCCTCTTCCACCACTTCAAGCGTATCAGGCGAGGGGCCCAAATATGGAAATGGACCAGTGAACAGCTCTTCAGAGTGTCCAAGCGTGGGATCACTTGCTGTCTGACGACACTCGGCATGGTGGGAGGAAGGAGCATCAGGGTGAGGAGGAGTATGCGGTCGAGACTCACGGCTACTAAGAGTTGACCGTGTGGAAGACAGACCGGAGGTGGTGGTGCCCAGGTAACTGGAAGTATTGTCTGCTATCCAATTAATAACCTGTTCACACTGATCAGTTTTCAATACTGGTGTTGTTCTGTGCTTCCCTAGTAATTCGGTCAAGAAGTGGGAGCGAGAAGATGTGGCTGTTGGTTGTGGCACATTTTCACCTTGGCCACGGCCCCGTCCTCTGCACGAACCATCACCAGAACGTCCACTTCCACGTCCCTTGCCACGCGCCTTGCCCATTGTAAATGAAGTAAAATAGCTTACACTTGCACTATCAATGGAAAAAGGGTAATAGAGAGTAGATTAGAACCGTGGAAGAGGAAAACCACAGTTATTGTTTACTGGGGTATACCACACTTTTTTAAATAGAGATATTTGCGGCTGAACAGTGAGCGACACACTCAAACTGCTTTTTTTTTAGATACCAAAGGCCCAAAACTGGATAGTACAGCGATTTGACCCGTGGAACTGCGAAACCACACTGGGATGTTGGGCCTACACAAGACTATTTTCAACAGATATATTTTTGTGTCACAACAGTCTGGAGACACTACTGTTTTTCTTTACGGAAAAAACTACCAAAACCTGAATAATAGAGATTTTTTACCGTGGAACAGCTAAACCACAGTTATAATTTACTGGTGTATACCAGGCTTTTTAAAATATATATATATTTGCGGCTGAACAGTGAGCGACACACTCAAACAGTTTTTTTAGATACAAATGGCCCAAAAGTGGATAATACAGAGGTTTGTACCGTGGAACTGCAAAACCACACTTGTATTTCTCGGGCCTACACCAGACTATTTTCAACAGATATATTTGTGTCTGAAAAATCAGGGAGACGCTATTTTTTTTTTTTTTACAGCAAAAAATGCAAAAAGCAGGATAATAGAGATTTTTTACTGTGGAACAGCAAAAGCACACTTCTGTCTCTCTGGCCTACACCAGACTATTTTCAAGAGATATATTTGTGTCTGAAAATTCAGGGAGACACTATTATTATTTTTATACAGCAAAAAATGCCAAAAACAGGATAATAGAGATGTTTTACCGTGGAACATCAAAACCACAGTAATAATTTACTGGTGTATACCAGGCTTTTTAAAATATATATATATTTGCGGCTGAACAGTGAGCGACACACTCAAACTGTTTTTTTTAGATACAAATGGCCCAAAAGTGGATAATACAGAGGTTTGTACCGTGGAACTGCAAAACCACACTTGTATTTCTCGGGCCTACACCAGACTATTTTCAACAGATATATTTGTGTCTGAAAAATCAGGGAGACACTATTTTTTTTTTTTTTTACAGCAAAAAATGCAAAAAGCAGGATAATAGAGATTTTTTACCGTGGAACAGCAAAAGCACACTTCTGTCTCTTTGGCCTACACCAGACTATTTTCAACAGATATATTTGTGTCTGAAAAATCAGGGAGACACTTATTATTTTTATACAGCAAAAAATGCCAAAAACAGGATAATAGAGATGTTTTACCGTGGAACATCAAAACCACAGTAATAATTTACTGGTGTATACCAGGCTTTTTAAAATATATATATATTTGCGGCTGAACAGTGAGCGACACACTCAAACTGTTTTTTTTAGATACAAATGGCCCATAGAACTGCAAAACCACACTTGTATTTCTCGGGCCTACACCAGACTATTTTCAACAGATATATTTGTGTCTGAAAAATCAGAGGCACACTTTTTTTTTTGGGGGGGGCACCAAAAGGTTAATAAGATGGGTATTTGTACATTGTGAAGGAGGAAAAAAAAAGAGGATTTAGATAAAAAAAAAGGATTTTTCCTGGCCCCCGGGACCTGGAGCTAAGTCCAGCAATTTCAGCAACAGGAGCAGCACACAGGACTGTAATGCAGCGTTTGCTGGTATAACCACTGCGTCTCCTATACAGCCTGCCTGCCTGCCTGCCTGATATACCTGGGATGGATATTAGTCCTGAGAAGGACTGTTTGTTTGATCTGGCAGCCTTTACAGACCCTACACTAACTATTTTACAGGATATATCTCTCCCTAAATCAGCAGCGCTGTCCCTACACTGTCTGATCCGGAGCGACTGTGTCCAAGATGGCGGCGCCCGGTTTTAAATACTCGAGGTGACGCTGTGCGGCCAGCCAATCACTGTAATGCCCACAAACAACATGGCTGCGGCATTACAGTGACTGGCTGGCAATCCCTGCATGTTCATTGGCTCTGTAAAGAGCGCCAAACATGCAGGGCGGAGACCCGAGCTCCCGCCCGAGTAACCCGGAAATGCTCGGTGCTCGCCGAACATCCCGAGTAGCGTGATGCTCGGGCGAGTACCGAGCAGTGTCGAGCATGTTCGCTCAACACTATTCAGCACACTCCAGGTAGTTCAGAAGCGCTTGACAGGACCCCTGCTCTAGTGTGTTCCTCTCTTGTTAAACTTCTCCCGCCTTGTGTCCCCCACTAAGCCCCGTACGGGTACTGCAATGTCCCTTATGGGTAGTGTGTAGCTCCCGGACCCACTGGGTGCCCTTTTTGTTGACTTGTGGTGAGAACGTGGCGCTAGGCCGGGTCCCTCTGGATAAACTCAGATTAGGGCATACAGGTGGTGACTCCGCTCCGTCCGTATCCCCCTGGGATCCACATAAGCCTCCGGACTTTTCCGACAGAGACGTGAAGTGCAAAGTCAGATAATCGGGGACCGGTACCCCCTCTTGTGGCAGGGTCTCTCTGGCAGGGCCAGAATAAGGCATGCAGGTGGCGACTCCGCTCCGTCCGCACCCCCTGAGATCCTTTCGCCTGTGAAGCCTAACTCATCTGCTCCCCTCCTGGGCCTTCTTGGTTGGACTCTGACCGGGGACAGAGCTGGTTATAACTCTGCCCCAATCCCCCATCTCGAGGCCTGAGACCGGGAATCGGGTAACCTCTCCGCTGGCTGCAGCTTTGTACTGACTTGCCATCCCAAAGACCCACGACCAAAGACCCAGTTATTAAAATGGCCTCCAAATATATATGATTCTAATTAAGTGCTTAAGTAAAGTGCTTCCTCCACCCTAACTCACTACATGGTTCCCCCTAACTTTGGTTCCCTCCAACTCCTCCATTCAGGCCCGGGGCAGCACTATGGTGCTTTAGGCCCCCTTCAGAACTGGAGTGGTGTAGTGTTGAGAGTGTGGTTGGGGTTCTGTGAGGTACTCCATCCTTACCTGGGAGAGGAGATACCACACCTCGTTCTGAGGTGCAGTACCCCTGTGGCGACTGAACCCTCAGGGGCGCTACATTCCCCCCTGGTGAAACACAGCACGTCCGCGGGCTGCAATAGAGCAAGGACAGGGTATTTTCAGACATTCAAAAATATTTTAAACAACACAATAACAATCTTCCCTTTATGGGATGCACTTTTCTTGAACGTTACAGGATATATGTGATAAATTTTAAAACATTGTATACATAGGAAACAGTAGAAAAATATTATTTAAGTGCAAGTGTGACACCCCAGGGGTCTGGTTGCCACAGTAATAGAGATATTACGTCTGAGAGCAGGTGGGAGGTCTCTTGGTCAGGAATCCTATGCATGCCACACCTCCTGCCCAGTCCTGGGAGGGGAAGAACTTCCCCTATATAAAGCTGGGGCTGAGGCAGGGTTAGTGAGAAGAGTAGAGAAGAGTAGAGAGAAGAAGAGGAGCAGCATAGGAAAGAAAGATCAGGAGCTCTGTGGGAGCAGTGCTAAAAGGAATCAGGGGCTGGCAGCTGAAGAGCTCGCCCTGATTGAAGAGTTACCAGCGGACCCGGAGTCCGAGGCTGTGGGGATTAACCCAGACCCAGCAGCAGAAACCGCCCGGCAGGGGATTTCAGGTCCTCTGGCCAAGAAACCCGAAGGCACGGTCACACGCGTGGGACCAGCACCGCCGTCGTGGAGCGGAAGCCACTAGAAGGCCCCGAGTCACCGGCCATACGGGTGAGCACCACACGGTACACTCAGGGACGTGGGCTACCTTTACCCGCCTCTAGCAAGGAAGCCAGAAGAGTACAATTAGTTGGGGAGGCCTACAACTCCGCCTGGCCAAGGGGGATCCCATCTGCTCAAGGACTGACCAGGCCCCGACCGCTAGCCAGTACTCCGGGAGGGTCTATCTTTGTCACCAGTAAAGACCCTGAACTACACCGCATCGTCTCTGAGTGGTTCCTGCTACCCCCATCATCCACGTCGGCTGCCCTGAGGCCATACCCCTCCCGTTGGGGGTTATACCATCCACGCTGCACCATCCTTCCATCGGCCTCAGCGGTCTGCCCTGCAGCGGCAGCTCCATAGTTGCATTCAACGGGTGGCGTAGTCGTCCTACATCTACTGCTAATATACCGCCACTTAGTCTGACTCCCTGGGCACGGACCAGGTCACCGCCACGAGACTACTACCCCCAACAGGCCCGGCTCCGGGTAGTCCCCGCGTGCGCAACGCTACACCAAGTAGGCCCAGGGGTGCGTCAGCTTTTGGCGTAGTCGGCAGGATTTCGTGCCCGCAACCACCGGGTACTGCGTGCCTGAAAAAGACTGTTCAAACTTACCAGTGGTGAAGATTCCCGCCATCCGTGGAGGTTTCCCGCCATCCGGCGCCATCTTCTGCCTTCTTCCCGCCATCCGCGGAGTTTTCCCGCCATCCGGCGCCATCTTCTGCCTTCTTCCCGCCTTCTGTGGAGTTTTCCCGCCGTTGGGCGCCATCTTGAAGACACCGCGCGGGAAGAAGAGGGGCGTGGACTCCTAAAGCGCGCGAGAACTGAAGCCCCGCCTCACGTCCGGACGTTGCGTAAGGTCCTGGAAGGAGCCCAGCAGACTCCGACGTCACAGGAGCGCGACGGAAGGTCCTCAACCCTGACGATCCACTGCGGAGCCGCGGCCTACGGAAGAGGATCATCGCAAGGTAGGCCACGGTCCACTAGGGGGGAGGAAGATGTCGGATACGGAGGAGAGCTTCACTGCCTCAACCCCCGCCAGCGCCAGCGCTGCTGCAGTCATGCCTTTTACCATGCCCTATATCCCGGGAGCAGCCTGGCTACCCCAATACTCAGGGGAGTCACATACCCTGAATGACTTTAGAGAAAAGCTGGATAGCCTCTTCCAGGTGTACCCCCTCACAGAAGAGCAAAAAGTGAGCATCCTGGTGGCCCAACTAACCGGGGCAGCCCAAAGGGAGGTAAAGTCCTGGCCACCTGGGAGGAGGACTGTCGCGGGGATACTAACCCGGCTGAGGGACACCTTTGATACCCGCACCTCAGCCGAGATTAAGCTTAAATTCTATGGGTGCAAGCAGCGAGCACATGAGAGTATAAGGGACTATGCACTAAACCTACAAGAGGCCCTGAGAGCCATTAAGCAGACCGACCCCGACAGCGTGGGAAACGAGGACAGGCTGTTGACCGAACAATTTATAGAGGGACTATATTGCAATGTCCACCGAACCCAGTTGCGGGCCATAGCCTTACAGGATCCTCATCTGGACTTTGCACAGTTCAAGGACAGAGCCATCCGGGTGCTCCGAGAACCGGCACCGGGTGGCGTTGTGACCCACAGGCGCCCAGCTATCACTTACCACCAGGAGGCGGCGCCCTTGTCGGCAGGGCCTGTGGGGGCTGATGCGCAGGCTTTGAACAATGACCCGGCTCCAGACCTGCACCATCAGGTCCAAGAGCTAGCTAAAAGCGTTGCTGCGCTAACCCGAACTGTGCAGTCTTTACAGGTTTCCACTCCAGGGAAGATCCAGCTGGCATCCGGACCGGAGGACATCCCGTGGCGTCGACCAAGGAGGACCCCACCGGCCAGAGGAAGACCCAGCGACCGATACAACGAGGACGGACAACCCATCTGCCGCCGCTGCAATCAACCCGGACATATGGCAAGGTACTGTCCTTTAAACTGGCACAACCTGGGGTAGAGGGCCAACCCCCAGGAAAAAGATCACCAGGCCCATCGAGCTGGCGCGACAAATATGTGGGAGGACGTCCAGTCTTGCCTGTGGTACTGGATGGCATCCCTATGAGTGCCCTACTGGACACCGGGTCACAGGTCACCACCATCCCGTACGTGCTCTTCAAGCAGTACTGGAATGACTCGGATATAACCCGCTACCCTGACGACGACTTGAGTATCATTGCCAGCAATGGTCAACCCGTGCCGCAGATCGGATTTAAAGAAATGACCATTAAAATCGGTAGAGTCGAACTGGCAGCACAGGGACTGATCATTGTGGACATTGACAAGCGCGAGAGTCACCCAAAGATAACTCTAGGAACTAATGTGATTGAAAATTGTCTTGCAGAGGTGATTTTCATTTTACAGCAGGTTGCCAAGAACGCCAGCTCCGGCCAGCAGCGAGTGCTACAGAAAGAGATCCGGGCACTGATGCGACGGCAACAGGTGGAACTCTCCGGTGGTGAGATTGGTAGCGTAAGAATGTGTGACCCTTTCCCTATTGCCATGCCCCCGAAAAGTGAAATGATGATTTGGTGCCGGGCAGCTATTGGTCTGAGAGGTAGAGATTACCAGGCCATGGTAGAACCAGTCTACTCAGACAGTAGGCCCACCATTTTGACAGCACGGGGGGTAGTTGATGTACGCCATGGGAGGGTACCCGTTCGCATAATAAATATTGGGAAAAGGGAAGTATACCTGCCCCGGTATGCTACGCTAGCCAAATTATATACTATCAACCAAAATTCTATACAGTCTGTGGAACCCTTGCCTCCATCTCATCCGGAGGAAGGTAACGGCTCTGAGAAAATAATGGAGGATTGGTGTCAGCATCTACATTTGGGTACTGACTCCACTCCCTCCCACCAGAAACAGGGAGTCTACCGGGTGGTTCAAGAGTACGAAAGAGTGTTTAGTAAACACCCGTTAGACTTCGGGCGAGTCAAGGGGGTAGAACACCACATCCCCACGGGAGACCATCCTCCCATAAAAGAGAGGTATCGGCCCGTACCCCCTGCACACTACCAACACGCCAAGGGGATGCTTAGAGACATGAAGGAGGCTGGGGTAATCAGGGATAGCTGTAGCCCCTGGGCAGCTCCACTAGTCTTGGTCAAAAAGAAAGACAACACCATGAGAATGTGTGTAGATTACCGGAAAATTAACCGTATCACACACAAAGATGCGTACCCCTTACCAAGAATAGAGGAGTCTTTGGCTGCTTTAAAATCTGCTAACTTCTTCTCCACCTTGGATCTCACTAGCGGGTACTGGCAGGTTCCTGTAGCAGAGGCGGATCGAGAGAAGACCGCATTCACCACCCCGATGGGACTTAGCGAGTTTACCTGCATGCCGTTTGGACTCTGCAACGCACCAGGAACCTTCCAGCGATTGATGGAGTGCTGTCTGGGACACCGGAACTTTGAGACGGTCCTGTTATACCTGGACGATGTCATCGTCTACTCCAAGACCTACGAGGACCACCTGAAGCACCTGGCGGAAGTGTTTGAAGCTCTGGCAAGTTACGGCCTAAAGGTGAAACCTTCCAAGTGTCACCTCCTGAAGCCAAAGGTGCAGTACCTGAGACACGTGGTGAGTGCTGACGGAGTGGCTCCCGACCCTGATAAGATCACTGCAATTAAGGAATGGCCAAGCCCCTCCAGCGTAAAGGAAGTGAGGCAGTTCCTCGGGTTGGTAGGCTACTACCGAAGGTTCATTCACCAAAAAGGCAGCTCCTATGCAGGACCTCCTGATAGGCCAGTCCAGGAAGGCCAAGAACCAGAAGCCACCCTTCAGATGGGAGAAGCTGGAAGAAGAGTCCTTCCGCCAGCTGAAGATGGCCCTCACGGGGGATGAAATCCTGGCGTACCCTGATTATAGCCAGCCCTTTATCCTCTACACCGACGCCAGTAACATCGGGCTAGGAGCCGTACTGTCCCAGATCCAGCAGGGGAAGGAACGGGTAATTGCTTACGCCAGCCGAAAACTGCGACCCACCGAAAGAAACCCTGAGAATTACAGCTCATTTAAGCTAGAGTTCCTGGCAGTGGTGTGGGCAGTCACCGAACGCTTTAAGCACTACCTCGCTTCTTCCCGGTTCACCGTGTACACGGATAACAACCCGTTGACACACCTGGACACGGCAAAACTCGGTGCCCTAGAGCAGAGATGGATGGCCCGCTTGTCCAACTATGAGTTTACAATCAAATACCGGGCAGTACGCTCCAATACCAACGCGGACGCCCTGTCCAGGATGCCGAACCTACCGGACGTAGGGGAAGATTCAGAGGAACTGGAAGAAGTTGAACTCCCCGCGTTCCACCATCATGGGACTATCCAGTATTCCCACCGTGTAAGGAGTAAGCAATCCGCTACGTTCAACCCATTACCTCATTACAACTGGGCGGAGACGCAAGACAGTGACCCTGCCGTCCGACTGGTAAAGGAGTTGCTGACTCGGCCAGATGCACGCCTTGACCCAGACGCTCCGGAGGAAGCCAAGCAACTGTGGGCTGAGAAGAGTCGACTGTTCCTTTACAAGGGGAAGTTGTGCCGCAGAATGGTTAACTCCCGGACGCATGAACTAATCTGGCAAGTAGAGGTGCCAAGAAGAGACGCAGCTATGGTGATGGAGGCATACCACGACGGAGCTGGGCACTTCGGATGGAAGAAGCTGGAGTTCCTGCTGCACGGGCGGTTCCATTGGGTAGGCATGAGAGGAACCATCGAGAGGTGGTGCAGAGACTGTGGCCCATGCAACCTAAGAAGGAGGGACCGTGCCAGCCAGAAGACTCCCCTGCGGTCCATCATCACCAGACAGCCGTTGGAACTGGTAGCCTTGGATCATGTAAAGCTGACCCCAAGCAAAAGTGGCTACGTCTACGCGTTAACCATCGTGGATCACTACTCCCGGTTCTTGGTTGTCGTCCCCGTCAAGGACTTAACGGCTCACACAGCAGCTAGAGCCTTCCAGCAGCACTTCTGCCGTCCGCATGGATACCCGGAGCAGGTGCTGACGGACCAGGGGCCTGCCTTTGAAGCGGAGGTCTTCCAGGAGTTCTGCACCCTGTATGGCTGCCGGAAGATTAGAACAACACCCTATCACCCGCAAACTAATGGACTTTGTGAGAAAATGAACCAGGTGGTGATAGATCTTCTGAAAACATTGCCCCTGGAAGAACGTAGTCTGTGGCCTGAAAAGCTGCCCGACCTGGTGGACCTATACAACCACATCCCTGTAGGTTCCACCAACTGTACCCCGGCTTACCTAATGAGGGCAAGACCTGGTAAGCTTCCTGTTGATCTGGAGATGGGAGTCCTGACACCCGAGGACACTTCACCAGAAGCAGACTGGGACACAGAGAGGCAGCAGCAGTACCGGAAAGTACAGGAGAGCGTGGAGCGAAGTCTCTGTCAAGCTAGGGAAAGACAAGAGAAAACTTACAACCAGTATGCTCCCGCTGTTCCCCTGGTGCCCGGAGAGCAGGTCTTGAAGAGGAAAAGACGGCTCCACAAGTTGGACGACCAGTGGGAGAAGGACCCGTACACAGTACTGCCCTCAAGCCACGACAACCCAAAGATCTGTACAATCAGTAAAGACGGAGGGGAAACCACAGCCATTGTATCCCGGGATCACCTAAAGAAGTGTCCCGAACAGCTACGGAACCCTGAAGAGGAACAAGAGGACCCTCGACCCGTAGAGGAAAGGGAAGATATGGTTAGTACTGTGCTCGGAGACTTCCCTCGGTCTTGGACTCAAGTCAATGGTGCTGTTGTGGTACTCGTCCTCACGTTCCTCCAACCAGCATCCCAAGTGCCTACGGAGACGCAGGTAGAACTGGAAGAACAGCCGGTCCAGGAGGCAGAAGGCCCCACACAAGCAGACCAGGAAAATCAACCCTCTGCTTATAGTGAGCCTGCCATACCCCTAGTGAGCCAAAGAGTCCGTAGACGGCTGCCCAGTTTACCCTTGACAGCTCCTATACCCTGTAGCTCAGGACCAATCAACCAGCTCCGTAGGTCCACTAGGGTCACTAGAGGCCAGCTGCCCATACGGTGGAGGATCTAAATGTTCAAGCTATTTTATTAATGTTTACCTGTTTATTGTTGCTTGTGTATAATTATGTGTTTCTAGTTATTTATAGGAGTCTTTGGTGGATTTACCGGGAATCCTTTGTGTATATAGTTGGAGCGTAACCCAGGACGGACTGAAAGACTGTTAAGGACTCGGGGCAGGACAGACCCCTACCTGGTTACGTCTCCCTGTGTTGGTGAAATGGACACCCTTGTTTTCCTCAAAAGTTACACCCGGTTGCGGACACGCCGTGACCATCCTAATGTTTTTCTTTATTGCGTTGTTTCTGTTTGTAATTTGTTATGTTACAAAAATATGTTTAGTCCCGGAGTACTAAATTTTACTAGGGGGGAATGTGACACCCCAGGGGTCTGGTTGCCACAGTAATAGAGATATTACGTCTGAGAGCAGGTGGGAGGTCTCTTGGTCAGGAATCCTATGCATGCCACACCTCCTGCCCAGTCCTGGGAGGGGAAGAACTTCCCCTATATAAAGCTGGGGCTGAGGCAGGGTTAGTGAGAAGAGTAGAGAAGAGTAGAGAGAAGAAGAGGAGCAGCATAGGAAAGAAAGATCAGGAGCTCTGTGGGAGCAATGCTAAAAGGAATCAGGGGCTGGCAGCTGAAGAGCTCGCCCTGATTGAAGAGTTACCACCGGACCCGGAGTCCGAGGCTGTGGGGATTAACCCAGACCCAGCAGCAGAAACCGCCCGGCAGGGGATTTCAGGTCCTCTGGCCAAGAAACCCGAAGGCACGGTCACACGCGTGGGACCAGCACCGCCGTCATGGAGCGGAAGCCACTAGAAGGCCCCGAGTCACCGGCCATACGGGTGAGCACCACACGGTACACTCAGGGACGTGGGCTACCTTTACCCGCCTCTAGCAAGGAAGCCAGAAGAGTACAATTAGTTGGGGAGGCCTACAACTCCGCCTGGCCAAGGGGGATCCCATCTGCTCAAGGACTGACCAGGCCCCGACCGCTAGCCAGTACTCCGGGAGGGTCTATCTTTGTCACCAGTAAAGACCCTGAACTACACCGCATCGTCTCTGAGTGGTTCCTGCTACCCCCATCATCCACGTCGGCTGCCCTGAGGCCATACCCCTCCCGTTGGGGGTTATACCATCCACGCTGCACCATCCTTCTATCGGCCTCAGCGGTCTGCCCTGCAGCGGCAGCTCCATAGCTGCATTCAACGGGTGGCGTAGTCGTCCTACATCTACTGCTAATATACCGCCACTTAGTCTGACTCCCTGGGCACGGACCGGGTCACCGCCACGAGACTACTACCCCCAACAGGCCCGGCTCCGGGTAGTCCCCGCGTGCGCAACGCTACACCAAGTAGGCCCAGGGGTGCGTCACAAGTTCAGCAGCATGAGGGACCTATCCAAAGCAAACCTTCCACATAGGCCCTGGGGTGGCTGCAGGGCATGGTGATCCCGAGTTGTACCTCCGATTGTGCCACACCAGACAGGTTTTTGTTCTGAGGTCTGATGTTGTGCATATAAAACCAATAGGGGGCACCTTAATAGGTGCAAACTATGTTCAATACAGTTTGTTGACTGCTCACTGTCCGCAGGCACAATGTCTTAGCGAACATAAACAATAACTAGCAAATAAGGAAGTTCAGCCTCCGGGGCCACACTAATGATGGTATCCCCACCGAGGGTACGGCTCGTGTTTGCCCACAGATCCGGACCGGTCTCCAGTGGCAAAGCGCAGGGGGGCATCTTCCTTGAACACCCGGTGCACCTCTAGGGCTTACCTTCCACGGACTCCGAGGTAGCGGGTGTATGAGACCAAGTCTCCCGGGTAGAGATTGCGGTCTGGGTGGCCTTGTTCCAAGTAGGGCTCAATGTCTCACCAGTTAACGAAGACGTCATTCTTGAACTGGGGGCTGCGGATGAAGCCCCATCCCGCTTCCTGGTGGAACCGGACGATAAGTCCTTCCTCCAGGGGGCTGAAACGGGAAGCCTCCGCCTGCCTGGCTTGGGCCTTAGCGGCTCTTGACCGCACCTCTAGCTGTTCACAGCGGACCCTCCGGGTACGTCGTTCCCTCTCTAGCTGGAGGAGCTTGCATTCACAATGCTCCTCCCGCTGTCAAGCCTTAGCTTGGGTCTCCCGGGGAAACCCCATTAGATCCCCCCCCAGGTTGTCCCATCTAAACTCCTCTCCTCTTGGGCAAGCAATCGTGGGTGCTGGTAACGGCGTTAACAGGGGCCGCTGTTGGTCCTCGATCTTTGCGGACCAGTCCGGGTTCGAGTGCTCGTACACCCAGGCGAGGGCAGGTGCTGGCGGTTCCGGGAGCGTGAGGGGTAGCAGGCTTCCCGTGGCTGCAGCGGCTTGGGCCTCAGCTTCCGGGGCTAGTAACTGCTCCCAAACAGTGGCGCCCGGGGATGTAGGTGACGGTAGGAGTTCCAGGAGCAAGGTCGGCACACTCAGAGCCCGGGGCAGGGGTTTCACTCTTACCCGCTCCTGGGCTTCCTCCTTTTCCCCTTGGTCTGGGGCATCGCTGGTGGGGTGCGACGTATCTTGGCGTCGGGCCGCAAGCTTCCCCAGCAGGTCCTCTCTCCACTCCGCGACCGCTTTCCGCTGGGCCTCCTCTACTCGATGGGTCAGGTCCTGCGTCTCGCCGCGGAGGAACTCGGTCTCCTCCGCTGTTAGTTGCACGCTGTATCCCTACAGGGTGAGGGAGGTGGCTGCTGGTGGGCCAACGACGGAGGGCACTTCCTCTTCTCCTTCCATCGCGGCTGCCAGGGGTGGTCTGTCTAGACTTGCCCAGACCACACCTTGTCTCCCTCTCTTTCTTCTCGTCTTTTGGGGGCGGTTCAGTGGCTGCTTGCAGACGGGCACTCCTTGGGACGTCCCATCCGTCTTGACGGACACAACTATGCGGACTATCTCTGATGTAAGGGGCGGTCTGAGCTTTTGGCACCATTGGGGAACCTGGCCCACGATGGGAGGGCTTAAGTTGTTGTTGTCTTCCCTGCACATAATGGCGCCCGTTCTTCTTGGGCGGGCGCCACATTGAATGTGGAAATACAGTCTTTAGAAAAGGCGCACAGTACCCGATGGCAATGGGTTTAGATTTCTGCCATTGCCACGGGCACGAAATCCTGTTCGTGACGCCAGGAAGAGATGACGCGCCAAGGGGATGGGGACAACTCGGCACCCGGGCCTTGTTGTTGGTTTTGGAGATGTCGCGCTGGCCGGCTCCCGGGCCCGTACCCTGGGGTCACTCTTAAAAGCAAAGGGAAAAGGGGGAAAGTTGTATGGGAAAGGGGAATGTTCGTGACGCCACCCGTGGTGTCTGGTGAGAGTCACCAGCGCTGCTACAGTCCTCTGAGGCCGGTGTTCAGGCAGCTTAGTTGGTGGGTGCAGAGCCGCAGAGGAAAAGAACAGACAGAGGCAGCAATTGAAGTCATCCGAGTCTTTACTCACTGTGGTGCTTTCTCAGCTCAGAGCTTCTCTCTGCGGTCACACGGCGAGCTGCGGCCGCCAGGGTGCGGGTTCAGCACACTCCAGTTAGTTCAGAAGCGCTTGACAGGACCCCCGCTCTAGTGTGTTCCTCTCTTGTTAAACTTCTCCCGCCTTGTGTCCCCCACTGAGCCCCGTACGGGTACTGCGATGTCCCTTATGGGTAGCGAGTAGCTCCCGGACCGATTGGGTGCACTTTTTGGTGACTTGTGGTGAGAACGTGGCGCTAGGCCGGGTCCCTCTGGATAAACTCAGATTAGGGCATACAGGTGGCGACTCCGCTCCGTCCGTATCCCCCTGGGATCCACATAAGCCTCCGGACTTTTCCGACAGAGACGTGAAGTGCAAAGTCAGATAATCGGGGACCGGTACCCCCTCTTGTAGCAGGGTCTCTCTGGCAGGGTCAGAATAAGGCATGCAGGTGGCGACTCCGCTCCGTCCACACCCCCTGAGATCCTTTCACCTGTGGAGCCTAACTCCTCTGCTCCCCTCCTGGGCCTTCTTGGTTGGACTCTGACCGGGGACAGAACCGGTTATAACTCTGCCCCAATCCCCCGTCTCGAGGCCTGAGACCGGGAATCGTGGACCTCTCAGCCGGCTGCAGCTTTGTACTGACTTGCCGTCTCAAAGACCCACGACCAAAGACCCGGTTATTAAAATGGCCTCCAAATATATATGATTCTAATTAAGTGCTTAAGTAAAGTGCTTCCTCCACCCTCACTCACTACATGGTTCCCCCTAACTTTGGTTCCCTCCAACTCCTCCATTCAGGCCCGAGGCAGCACTATGGTGCTTTAGGCCCCCTTCAGAACTGGAGTGGTGTAGTGTTGAGTGTGTGGTTGGGGTCCTGTGAGGTACTCCCTTACCTGGGAGAGGAGATACCACACCTCGTTCTGAGGTGCAGTACCCCTGTGGCGACTGAACCCTCAGGGGCGCCACACTTGCGCTTGCATTCCAAGGAATGGGGTAGGGACAACTGAACGCTGCAGTGGGACAAGGACGTGGATGGTGATTGTTGCAAGTCTGCAACGACAGGTGCATGGCGGGAGGCATCTTCGCATGCACCAAGGATCACTTATGATGGGCACACTTTTAGTCAGAGATGCTTCCAGAGGTCTTCCCCATGTTGTTACCATGTCTTTTCAGCACTGTATGCATGTGTCACACACCACATGGCCAGATAAGGTTGTAAAATGTTAAAATTACATTTCCTGGTGAATGCATTGGTCTTGGTTGAAAGCAATGCAAAAGTGCAAAAAAGTAACAAAAACGCAACGTGTGAACATAGCCCAAGGTGTGGAGGAGTATTTTTGGTTATTTATTTTGCTTTCTATACAAGTCATTACCCTGGAAAGGATGTTCCTTAACATATTCCCCAGGAAAATCCATTTTGTTTTCGTTTTTGTATGTTTTATTGTGAGTCCGTAAAAGTGGCGTAATACTCTGACAACGTTGTTAACAGCAGTGACCTGGGAGTCGGAAATGCTTCCAGGGGTCTTCCCCATGCTGTTCCCATGTCATTTGAGCACTGTTCCCATCGATTTGGGCAATTTTTAGGCCCTCTGCAGACCGCCGGGGGGAGCCGCCTGAAAAATGCTCGAGTTTCCCATAGACTTACATTGGGCTCGTTGCTCGGGTCGAGCACCCGAGTATTCCAATTTACTCGACCCGAGCAACGAGTACCCGAGCATTTTAGTGCTCGCTCATCACTAGTGCTGAGGAATCTTCCAAAGGGAGCTTTGATGGAGCTGATGGACCTGTAGAGTTATTAAGTCATAATCTAGACCTGATGGTGGGTTTTTTGATGGTCCAGTTTGACCCTAACCACTACTTAAATATAAGGACTAGATACAAATGTACTAAGGCGCAAATGTGTCTATATCAAGGTAACCTATATATGTGACACATCAGCTATATTGTTGAAATAAATAACATTTATTGAGTAGATATAATAAAATACATGACAAGATAAAATAAGGGAAAGGATAACACAAAGAGGAGGTTACTGGGTAGGACAGTACTTGATATATAATAGATACATAGTGTACTTAGTTTCTATACATCAGTAGGACAATATATATAAAAAGACCAGTGCTTTAAATGGGGTCCACAGTAAAATGCATAGTGCTAAAAATGGACCATAATAATAGAAATGTGCTACATTATAGATAAATAAATAAGGCGTACAGAAACAGAAGGTGCATTATTGCTGAAGTATGTACTAACCCAGACAGCCAGATCCGACGCGCGTTTCGCCAAGGGGAGGCTTTGACATCCTCGTCAAAGCCTCCCCTTGGCGAAACGTGCGTCGGATCTGGCTGTCTGGGTTAGTACATACTTCAGCAATAATGCACCTTCTGTTTCTGTACGCCTTATTTATTTATCTATAATGTAGCACATTTCTATTATTATGGTCCATTTTTAGCACTATGCATTTTACTGTGGACCCCATTTAAAGCACTGGTCTTTTTATATATATTGTCCTACTGATGTATAGAAACTAAGTACACTATGTATCTATTATATATCAAGTACTGTCCTACCCAGTAACCTCCTCTTTGTGTTATCCTTTCCCTTATTTTATCTTGTCATGTATTTTATTATATCTACTCAATAAATGTTATTTATTTCAACAATATAGCTGATGTGTCACATATATAGGTTACCTAACCACTACTTAGTCACAAATGTGTCTCATCTCTATATTCTTCTAGAGAACCATTGGGAATTCTTCTACAAGTCAAGGGCTGGTGGTAAGTATTGATATGTCCCATCACAACTTTCAAAAAGGTGGCCCAAAGAAGACGATTGCTGACAGATCCTAGAGCTGGAGCACAAATTATAGGCTGAGATATTTTTTTTACTCGTTGTCTCCCGTTATAACAGACTATTTGGCTCTGTGATGTATTGTTTTTCCATCCTCATCCTACTTCAGACATCCAAGAATGAGATTTTCAAAGTACTGTTGATAATGTCATGATATTGTTCCAGGCAGAACTGCCGTCCAACGATGAATAAAACCTGAACAATGATAAAAAAAAGGATCATAGATATGAAGCAGATCAACAAGTAGAAAAATTTATAATAACACAATTTCTTTCACATGTCAGAAGAGGGAATGTTTCCTTTGGCTCGGGCCTCCAGAAATGTTCCTCAGAAATCTTCAGAGGATCCTGTGGCTAACCAGGTCCATGCAGCTTCTCCAACACAAACCCAATTAAAGCTCTAATCCCAGGTACATATCTTTTAAATGGATCCAATATAAGGCCAAAGAGGCACTTGCTCAGGGGTCTACACCGCACCCTGGATGGTGTCTGCATTGTGGGAAGGATGTGATACGTATCAATGAGCCAATGTACACAAAATACGAGAAATATGTTATTTTACAAGGGGGATTTTCCGTTTTATGGTTGAAATTTTTGCAGAGCTCCCCCCTTATTTTTTATACTAATAGCTTACAGATTTTTGTAGCCTCAATTTCAAGAAGATCTGGAGAATGTTCTCCCGTTCTTCATTTTCTCATACTCATTGGTTAAAATAAAAATGCATTATTTCTCCTCTTGTCAATAGACCACCCTGTGTTTACCAGGGGGTCAACTCAAGTCATGAAACTCAGCTATGAACTTCTTCCCAGAGCTGTAGTGTATGCTTTCGAAAAAGTCTTAAGACAATCATGTCTTCTACCTGAAGCAGTTTTTGCATTAAGAAGATCCATTCAAAATACTATTTGGGGGCATTTCTTCTAGATAGGCGCAAATCTTGCCAAGTATGTAGAGGCCAAATATTTTACTTTCTTTTAAGGGGTTGGCCATTTTAGAAAACCCATTTTCAGATATGTAGCTCTCTTTGGAGGACCTATCCTGTCCTATATTACACAGACAACCCACTGACATGAATGGACACTGTGTAATTCTTCATCTCTCCTGTGGTGGCGCTGCATGGAAAGGGAACACTTACAGCAAGATTTCCCTACAGATTACAGCTGACCACTGGAATATCCGGCTAGAGGACACTTTTTGATTTAGCTCTAGTCAAGAAAGCCTTTGTCCAAAGTTTTCTTTAAACCAAAAACCTAACCTGTAAAACTATGGTGACCATATCAGGTGCCAAGTTAGCAAATCTAAAGTAGACCAAGACCATACGCTCCAATATTTACCAGGTCAAAATTTAGGACATTTTAGGCTTTCTCTCAGAATTGCCACATTTGGGCATGGTTTTGTTAAACCAGGCCCCTTTGGTGGTCCAGTTTTCAGAAATGTCCAACAAAATTGGGACTATTGACAAGTATGCTAGATCTAGGAACAGAATGGTGGCAAATGGATTCATTCATCCATACTCAAATACAGGACATCTTTATGAATGATCACCTTCAGGAGTGCTAGTGGTAGGTGAACCTTCCCAGTGCTCCACCAATTTGTCAAAAAGTATGTGCTGGAAATAGGAAGGGTTTAGTCTGGTGATGGAATTACCTTAAGGTTTTTCCCACTTCTGATTCAATGTTTCCTTCCATTGGTCCAACGTCTACACTGTGAAACATTTGAATCACAGGTAAAAAAAAGTCTTATCTTTTGAAGTTCCTTACCCTGAAGTTCTTCTTCCTCGCTTGTTATAAGACTGAAAGAAAAATCTGCATTCCTGCTGGTATAGGACCTTCTCACCTCCTAGAATATGTCAGAGTGCAAGAATACCGAAAACCAATAAACCAGCAGTTTGTAGGCTCAGAATTGAGTTAATCTGGTTTTCGTGATAGATTTCAGAACAATCTACTCAGTCTGAGACGAGGTCATAATTCCGCACAGAATCAAATCTTTGTACGGCTGTTACATCAACTTTTAAAAATAATTGTATTTTTCCCAGGGGGAAATTCAGGAGGATTTCTGGGATTACAGAGAGCTACAAAAGTAAATACAGTCATCTTCTATAGTATATTCAAGGCTGGAAGATAGAGAAGACTTCACAACCAAAGCGAATGGGAGATTTATGTAGCGCCGGCGTCCCTGCCCTCTGCTAGGCAGGGACGCTGTTCCCCTTACCCCTCTGCTCCGAGCCCGGCGTCCTCCTCCCGCTCTGCTGGCAGCGCGCGCTCCTTCCTGGTCACTGTGCTTAGGGCGCGCGCGCTCCCTCCCTCTTAAAGGGGCCGCGCGCGTCGTCCTAAGGAGTCCCCGGCCAATGGCCGGAGGACTTCACCATATATAAGGCACCTCCTCCAAAATGGAGGTGCCCGAGCAATGTTGTTGCACTGTTCACTACTCTGCTTCAGCCCTCAGGTCCCGTTGCCAGTTACCTGCCAGATTCCTGCCAGTTTGCTGTCTGATTCCTGCCTGATATTCTGCTTACCTGCCTGCTAGCCTGAGGTCCGACGGTCTGCCCTCCAACTCCTGTCAGTCTGTCTATGGACCAGCTTGCCCGCTCACCTGGGAGCGCACATCTGCTACCTGCCTGCTAGCCTACCTGGAGGCTCCGCCGTCACGTGCTGTGACCACCTGCCATTCCAGAGACTCCTGCCCGCTCACCTGGGAGCGCACACCTGTTACCTGCCTGCTAGCCTACCCGGAGGCTCCGCCGTCACGTGCTGTGACCATCTGCCATTCCAGAGACTCTTGCTTGCTCACCTGGGAGCACACATCAACCATCTGCCTGCTAGCCTACCTGGAGGCTCTGCCATCACAGGTCGTACCTACCCTTCATCCAGAGACTGCCCCGGTCACTTGCCGTGACCTCCTGCCCGTTCATCCAGAGACTGCCCCGGTCACTTGCCGTGACCTCCTGCCCGTTCATCCAGAGACTGCTCCGGTCACTTGCCGTGACCTCCTGCCCGTTCATCCAGAGACTGCCCCGGTCACTTGCCGTGACCTCCAGCCCGTTCACTCAGAGACTGTCCCGGTCACCTGCTGTGACTGCCTGCCCGTCTTCCCTGGTCGCCACCCGCTCCCTTACAAGGACCGCCCCCTTGTATAGTAGCTCAGAGGTTCCACCTCCCAGACCCGTTACAGTTTGCTCGGGCCATTGAACCCGGTGGCACCCAAGCTCCCTCACTCTCGGACCTGTGTCATGAACTGTCCCGTCAGAGGTCCCAACAGGAGTCCATCCTGGGTCACCTGCGGAATGTCAATACTCGCCTGGACACTCTGACTGCTCCACCAGCAACCACCGCCAGAGCCATGACTCGCAATCCGGCAGCTCCGCTGCCCATCAATACTATGGTATCCTACCCCGGACCCCGGCTTTCCGCACCTCCTCGCTTCGGAGGCGACTCCGCTCAGGCTCGGGGCTTTATAAATCAGTGCACCCTGCACTTTGAACTCCTGTCCCACCAGTTTAACTCCGACCGGGCCAAAATTGCCTTCATCATGTCCCATCTCACCGGGGAGGCCCTGGCCTGGCTAAATCCTCTATGGGAGAGAGGAGACCCCCTGGTGTCCGACTTGCCTGCCTTTCTCACGGCTTTCCGGAAAGTCTTCGACGAACCTGGACGGAAGACCTCATCCGCGTCATCTCTGCTACGCCTCCGTCAGGGAAGTCTCACCGTGGGCCAATATGCCATACGGTTCCGTACCCTTGCCTCGGAGCTGGCCTGGGATAACGACGCTCTGGTATCTGTCTTCTGGGAGGGTCTGTCCGGCCGTATTAAAGATGAACTTGCCGGTCGGGACATTCCTACCACTCTCGATGACCTAATAACTCTTGCCACCCGGATTGACCTACGGTTCCAGGAGCGTGCCAAAGAAGTCACCCGTGAGAGGAGGTTTCCATGTCTAGCTCCTACTTTTCAGAAATCCGTCACTCCCTCCGTTTCTCCCCAGGTACACTCTCCTGAGCCTATGCAGGTCGACCAGACCAAGATGGTCAAAACCCGTCAGGACTTACGCCGTGCCGAGGGGAGCTGCTTCTACTGTGGCAGTAAGGAGCACCGGATCCGTACCTGCCCGGAGAGGTCGGGAAACGCCTGTGTCTAGGTTCACTCAGAGAGGTCGACCTAGACAAGAATAAATCCTCTCCATCTCTGCTGCTGTCAGTCTCAATTATCTGCGGGGAGAATCGTTATTTCGAACTAGCCCAACTTGACTCTGGAGCGGCCGGGAATCTTATTTCACAGGCCCTGGTAGAAAAATACCGCATTCCCACCAAACCTCTGGCTATACCATTATCTGTCGCTGCTGTGGATGGGGGCCTCTTACCATGTCCCATCCAACTCATCACCGAATCCGTAACTCTGCAGGTGGGAATGCTGCATTCTGAGAGCATCTCTTTTCATGTTCTGCCTGGACTCTCTCACGCCCTCTTACTAGGTCTACCTTGGCTCCAGAGAAATGCACCCGTGCTTGACTGGCAGACCGGAGAAGTCCTTCGCTGGGGACAGGACTGTCATAAGACTTGTTTGGTTCCTGTTCATCCCGCCCGTCCTTCTCCTACCCCAACTAATCTACCTGGACTTCCGATTCCCTATTGGTCATTTGCTGATGTCTTTAATAAAAAGGAGGCAGAGACATTACCCCCTCATAGACCATACGACTGTCCTATCGACCTGTTACCCGGTACTACGCCTCCCCGTGGGCGTATTTACCCATTGTCCGCTGCTGAGACCCGGTCGATGTCCGAATATATTGAGGAGAATTTGGCCAGGGGATTCATCCGGAAATCTACCTCCCCGGCGGGAGCAGGCTTCTTTTTCGTAAAAAAGAAGGACGGCTCTCTCCGTCCCTGTATAGACTACAGAGGCCTTAACCAGATCACGGTGAAGAATAAGTACCCCCTTCCGCTCATTCCAGAATTATTTGATCGTCTGACGGGGGCTAGAATCTTCACCAAACTGGACCTCCGTGGGGCGTACAACCTGGTCCGTATCCGTCAAGGGGATGAATGGAAGACTGCATTCAACACCCGGGACGGCCACTATGAATATCTGGTAATGCCCTTTGGTCTCTGTAACGCTCCTGCCGTCTTTCAAGAGTTGGTCAATGACATCTTCCGGGACCTTCTCTACTCCTGCGTAGTGGTGTACCTGGACGACATCTTGGTCTTCTCTCCGGATCTCCAGACTCACCGGAGAGACGTTCGTCAGGTCCTGCTCAGGCTCAGGCAGAATCACCTCTTCGCTAAATATGAGAAGTGCCTCTTTGAGCAGACCTCGCTTCCGTTTTTGGGCTACATTATTTCTCAGACCGGCCTTCGAATGGATCCAGAGAAACTGTCTGCCATCGAGAAATGGCCCCGACCGGAGGGGTTGAAGGCCATTCAGCGGTTCCTGGGCTTCGCCAACTACTACCACCTCTTCATTCCGCACTTCTCTTCCCGGACTGCCCCAATTTCCGCGCTCACCCGTAAGGGGACTAATCCCAGAGAGTGGCCACCCGAAGCAGAGGAGGCCTTTCTTTCCTTAAAACAGGCCTTCTCTTCCGCCCCGGTGCTGCATCGCCCAGATGGCAACAAGCAGTTCTTCCTGGAGGTTGACGCCTCCTCCTCTGGAGCCGGAGCGGTACTTACCCAAAAATCATCTTCCGGGAGAATGGTAACTTGTGGCTTCTTCTCCAAACTCTTCTCCTCTTCTGAGCGCAACTATTCCATAGGAGATCGAGAGTTATTGGCCATCAAGCTGGCATTGGAGGAGTGGCATTACCTGCTCGAAGGGGCTCTTCACCCGGTAATAATTTACACTGACCACAAGAACTTGGCTTACCTCCAGCATGCCCAGAGACGTAACCCGCGCCAAGCTCGGTGGTCCTTGTTTTTTGCTCGCTTTGATTTTATTCTTCATTTTCACCCGGCTGACAAAAACATCAAGGCGGACGCCTTGTCCCGATCCTTTCTGGTGTCTGATCTCGAGGAGGAACCGAAACACATCATCGATCCCGCCAGAGTAATGCAGGTGGCTCCCGTGAGTCTAAATCGTCTCCCTCCCGGTAAGACGTTCGTATCAGTACCTGATCGGGAGAAGATCCTACACTGGGGTCACTCGTCTAAACTAGCTGGCCACGCCGGTCAGAAAAAGACCCTCCAGCTATTACCCGGCACTACTGGTGGCCTACCCTGCACAAGGACGTAATAGACTTTGTTTCTGCCTGTGTGTCCTGCGCCCGCAACAAGGTTCCGAGACATCTGCCAGCCGGTCGCCTCCTTCCGCTCCCAGTACCTGCTGCCCCCTGGCAGCATATAGCAATGGACTTTATAACTGATCTCCCCGTCTCTGCCGGTTGTACGGTCATTTGGGTGGTCGCTGACCGCTTTTCCAAGATGGCTCATTTCGTTCCCCTGCCAGGCCTCCCGTCTGCACCCGAGCTGGCTAAAGACTTTATCCGCCACATCTTCCGTCTTCATGGCCTGCCCCTCCACATCGTGTCGGATCGTGGGGTACAGTTCACCTCACGCTTCTGGAGAGCTACTTGTAAACTGCTAGACGTCACCCTGGACTTCTCCTCCGCTTACCACCCACAGTCTAATGGTCAAGTGGAGCGGATCAATCAGAACCTGACCAGTTACCTCCGGCACTTCGTTAATGCCCACCATTCAGACTGGGTGGATCTCCTGCCATGGGCCGAATTTTCTTACAACAATCACGAGAGCGAATCTTCCCCCAAATCCCCGTTTTTTGTTGTCTTCGGTCAGCATCCTCGGATCCCATTTCCCGTCTCCACCTCGGTGGACAATCCGGCTGCGGAATCTCTTGTTAACAAATTTTCCTCCATATGGGAGAGTACCCGATCCGCACTCCTTCTGTCATCCGAGCGTATGAAAAGACATGCTGACAAAAAACGTCTGGATCCTCCTCAATTCCGTCCAGGAGATAAGGTCTGGCTCTCGTCCAAGTATGTCCGGCTCAAGATTCCTTCCTATAAGTTAGGGCCTCGGTTCATCGGTCCTCTGGAGGTCATCAGTCAGATCAACCCGGTGGCCTATAAATTGAAACTCCCGGCCAACTTGCGGATCCCTAACTCCTTCCATGTATCTCTCCTCAAACCTGTGGTACTTAACTGTTTTTCCAAGTCTACAGGTACGCCTCCTGCTCCAGTTTCCGCTGAAAACGAATTTGAGGTAGAGAACATTCTGGCCACCAAAAGGGTAAGAGGGAAGACCTTTTTTCTAGTAGATTGGAAGGGGTTTGGTCCTGAAGAGAGAACGTGGGAGCCCCGGGAGAACATCCATGCCCCTCTCATCCTAGCTAAATTTCTCTCTGGCCTAAAAAAGGGGGGGCCTAAAGGGGGGGGGGTACTGTAGCGCCGGCGTCCCTGCCCTCTGCTAGGCAGGGACGCTGTTCCCCTCACCCCTCTGCTCCGAGCCCGGCGTCTTCCTCCCGCTCTGCTGGCAGCGCGCGCTCCTTCCCGGTCACTGTGCTTAGGGTGCGCTCCCTCCCTCTTAAAGGGGCCGCGCGCGTCGTCCTAAGGAGTCCCCGGCCAATGGCCGGAGGACTTCACCATATATAAGGCACCTCCTCCAAAATGGAGGTGCCCGAGCAATGTTGTTGCACTGTTCACTACTCTGCTTCAGCCCTCAGGTCCCGTTGCCAGTTACCTGCCAGATTCCTGCCAGTTTGCTGTCTGATTCCTGCCTGATATTCTGCTTACCTGCCTGCTAGCCTGAGGTCCGACGGTCTGCCCTCCAACTCCTGTCAGTCTGTCTATGGACCAGCTTGCCCGCTCACCTGGGAGCGCACATCTGCTACCTGCCTGCTAGCCTACCTGGAGGCTCCGCCGTCACGTGCTGTGACCACCTGCCATTCCAGAGACTCCTGCCCGCTCACCTGGGAGCGCACACCTGTTACCTGCCTGCTAGCCTACCCGGAGGCTCCGCCGTCACGTGCTGTGACCATCTGCCATTCCAGAGACTCTCGCTTGCTCACCTGGGAGCACACATCAAACATCTGCCTGCTAGCCTACCTGGAGGCTCTGCCATCACAGGTCGTACCTACCCTTCATCCAGAGACTGCCCCGGTCACTTGCCGTGACCTCCTGCCCGTTCATCCAGAGACTGCCCCGGTCACTTGCCGTGACCTCCTGCCCGTTCATCCAGAGACTGCCCCGGTCACTTGCCGTGACCTCCAGCCAGTTCACTCAGAGACTGTCCCGGTCACCTGCTGTGACTGCCTGCCCATCTTCCCTGGTCGCCACCCGCTCCCTTACAAGGACCGCCCCCTTGTATAGTAGCTCAGAGGTTCCGCCTCCCAGACCCGTTACAATTTATATAGTATGTTATAGGAAAAATTATAACTTCGGGACATGGACGCCTTCATGGTTACTCTATAGACACTTTGATGGCCAGTCCTTCTGGTCTATAACACATGCAATCAATCAGTTATAGGCAGCATGACTTGTGGTATCAGCTGAGCTCGGGAAGAAGTGTCCACCTGGTGGTTCTTTGATGGCTTTTCCCCTCCTGACTCATTTACATTGTTAGGCCTGTTCCTATTTGTGAATATGGATAGACCAGTCAACCATATTGATTGGGTAAAGAAAGATTGATCGGGTCTATCTTGACATTGGAAGTTTTAGGCCTTTTTTTTCCAGTTTGATCTAGTAGACACCTAGATGGAGACATATTTCTTGCTCTCAATACAAACTAAAATTTTGCGCCTTTATCATCCTTAGAGACAACCACATACTGAAGTTCAGATGTACCATATACAATGGTTGTTGCTAATGAGGTGGTTGAAACTAAAGGTCATAGATGAAACGATGGAAACATACTGGTGGCCCATCAAACAGGTCCCATTGTGTTTTTTGTTTTGAGTAGGATCCTGCTTCTGGCACCTTCTGTAATTTCTTGGTAGATGATCATAACGACTGAGGCAGCCACTAAGGAGGAATGAATATTAAAGGGACCCAATTGAAATTAAGGGATACTGAAGAAATTCAGATACACCAATGGTCAACTAGAGTTGTTCTTTGACGTGGACTTAACAAAGAGGGTCACCATAAGGTTTTTCCCCATATTTTCCCATCCCTCCATAAAAGAGTTATGGAGGGATGGGAAAACTTTCACTATTTGGACTTTTTTCCTGATTTTAGACCTTCTCCATACATGCAGTACAAAACCGGCAACAGATCCAGCATCCTAATCCCTCTGTAGGATTGTATGTTACATTTTGCATTTACATACAAGAAATGCATCAGATTGAAGCCAAGAAAATTCCCCTTCCTGACCATTAAAAATATCATATAATCATTCCTTTGAAATCCAATATCCCTATTAAAAGACTGGCAGGAAGGTGTCCGGCGTTACGGGGCGGGGGAGGAGGACATGCTGGAGTATGGCGGGTTAGACTAAAAAGGTGAAGAGTGATTTAACTGGAGATGGCGTTACCATGACGATAGAACTGTTTTCTCTTAAAGATTCCGAGCGTTAAGCCGATGCATTGTTAGCTGTGAATGTGAAGACGTTGGGATGCTGGGATCGAGAGGATGAACAAGGTGGACAATCAATCCGTTGACTTCTCCTGCTGTGGCATTCAGTTTTATTCCAGTGCACTGGAAATGGGTTACCACTAGGGTGGACATGATACTAAGTGGGTGATCAACGGATTATCATGGGATTAACTGGCATTTTGGAATCATGGGGTTCCAGATTAAAGGATTTTTTGCAGAAGCTACTTATAGTTACTCAGTCCATGAGAGATGGACAGGAGGTCCTTAAAGAGTACTAACTGTTGTTTTAATTTTTATTTCATAAATCAATAGTACACATGAAAATAAGCAACTTTTTAATATATCTTATCAGAGACATCTGCATTTTTCTCCTCCTGGATTGATCCTTTACTCTCAGTTCATTTGTAAAATCTGCAAAATCTGTATTCAGTGAAGACTGATTTTCCCATCACCAAGATAGAAGATAATAGTTAGTCAGTCCTTATTATTACTGTAAGGGGGCATTATTACTGGAAGGGGCCCAGGATGGGGGTACATTATTACAAAAAGGGCCCAGAATGAGGAACATTCTTACTGGAGGGGGCACAGAATGTTTGACACTATTACTGCAAAGGCCCCAGGATGGGGGACATTATTACTGGAGGGGGCACAGTATGGAGGACGGTATGCCAGGACGGGGCCCAGGATGGGGCACATTAGTATAGGATGGGGACATTATTATATTATGGCGGGAATCGTATGTCTTTATAGAATTTATAAAGCTACAAGGGCCTATACATCTGACCAACATGCAGGTGGGAGCCAGATCATAATTTTGCACCGGGCCCATCAGTCTCTATTTACACCACTGTTGGCAGCTATTAACCCCTCACAGTAGTGAATAATTATGTCAGCCGCCGAAAATCGGAATCTGTTTTCATTTTCCTTATCTGTAATTTGATCACGTTAAGTTATTATTACGGATTCGCTTTTATTACAGGCTCGTGAGATAATGTCATCACAATCCTGCCCTGAGCCCTGGAGGAACCTTCAGTCCCTCCGGGTTTGAGTCTCAGTCAAGAATAAAATGTACTCCGCCGAGCCGCCGATATTAATACAGCAGACATTCATTTATAATAGACAGGGGCGCCAGGAAGACCGAATTCAACTGGAAAAACGATGAACTGCAAAATATAGTGTGAAATAATTACACTACCGGCGCATTGCTGGGTGAATCGGCACAACTGGGGGCACCATGTCAAAAGTCAGTGGCGTAACTTTAAGCTTCTGGGCCCCAATGATATCTTTTAAAAAAGGTACCCCCAACTATCATAGGTCTTTTAAAAGTTTTGGTCATCCTATATGGTCTTCCGTTGGGGCTTCCTTAAACAGACAGCTACAGAAAACATGAAGATAAAAAGCAGTAGAAAAAAATTCAGCATTTACTCTACGTGTGAATATGGCCTCAGCTTTACATTTTTAGTACATTTTTAGATGGATTTAATGGAGCAAAAAAATAATCAATTATGCATTTTTTTTACATCATTTACCCATCACCATAAATAATCTGATCGCTGTGTTGTGTGGGTTGTTGCAATTACATGAACACCACATATGTCTGTGTTATTTGCTGATTTGTGATGTTTGTTATTTTTTTAAAAAAAGGGCAGTAAAAATTACATTTTTATAATTGTTTGTACATTTTTTAGTAAGTTTATAGGAAGAAAAAAAATCTAACTTTTACTTTCCCTCTAGAGTACATGTACACAGAAATACACTGGTATATACAGATGTATCTCTGTGTACCATTATAATCTGCCTGTGAATTCAGAGCCTGCAATGCAAATTCAAGTATAGAAAATTCACCTTTTTTTTTGTCAGTACAGGCTGTGGCTCGAAGCTTTAGCTGCTGCTTTGCAAAGATGCAGGTTGTGGGTTTGTACAGTATATAGGGGGCTGAGTGTGGGGACTCATACTATATATAGGGGGGAGTGTGCGGGCTCATGCTGTATATAGGAGTGGTCTGTGTAGGGGCACATGCTGTATATAGGGGCTATGTGTGGTCTCATACTGTATATAGGAGGGGGTTGTGTGTGGACTTATATTGTATATAGGGGGGCTGTGTGAGGGCTCATACTGTGTATAAGGGGTGGCAGCATAATTAATCCTGTTCAATATTAAGTGATATAATTAACGTTAATGTAAAATAATAATCATAATTAATATGTATATTGAGCAGAATTAATTTCAGCCTATTATTTTGGCCCTCCACAGCAGTCACGCTCTCTCATGTGGCCCATCGGGAAAATTAATTCTCCACCCCTTGTATAGATGGACGGTAGGCCTGGACATGCATATGTTCTGTATATATAGAGGATGGAGCCGTAAAAAGATTTTGTTCCATGGGTATACACCTGATGAAGGGGACGGACCGTCCTTGAAACGCGTAGTGCCATTGAACGTCTCATCTTGTGGATAGGCTGGTCTCCTCTATCGCAGCGCTCGGAACATATCCGCCCCCTTCTTTTTCCTTTTTCTTCCTTTAACTCCATTGGGAATAGTAATGAATCCTCTTTGCCTGGTTCCTTGGTATACCATTATACAAATCCATCAGTTTACACACATCGAACAGAAGTAGAACATTTTGCTTCCAGCAATCACAGAATGGTTGAGTGAGTATTTTCTATGAGGTGTGATGCTGATGGCAATCCCTGGAAGTTGATTTATTGCACTTTGATGAAGTTTCTTTGCTGTCAGCGGCTCAGCGAGGGCATCATTTTCTACAGTTTATAAAGGATTAAATATAGGTAAACAATGGGAGATGAGGCCGGCAGGGCCCCTCAGGGGTATGGCGCTACTGCATTGCATTTTGGGATATATAATACTATTACTAGCTACTGTCCAGACTACATTTCCCACATTGCAATGTGGCCCAGTGCTCTACATGATAACATACAGGACATGAGTATAAAAGGTGCAGAGTTTGCGGTGACACCTACCTCCGCCCCGCATGTGCGCTCGTCCTAGTACTGTACTGACATATCATACTTAGGGACCCTGTTGTAGATTTTACCTTCCGCTTTGAGACAATCTGTTATTACTGATGAGCCAAGAAACTTTTGAAAGCAGCTCTGAATGGGAATGGAGTTTGAGATATGTAACGCAGAATGAGCATAAGATGAGCGAAACGTAAAAATTCGCAAATTTGTGGCTGCACTTAAGTCTTATTTCACTCATGCACGATATGATTTTTTTTTTTTTTGCCAACAGTTTTTTTTTCTTTCAAGATTTCAGCTTTTTGCCTATGGTGTCCGTTGACCTGTATGGATTGTGCTTTTTTTTCCTACCCTTTGTGGGTTTCGCCAGTGAGCTTCATCTGGCTGTGTTATCTAATACATAAAAAAGACTGCATTTTCAAAATGACTCAGTTTGGAGCAAGGTCTCTAGTTGGCCACACGCACTAGAGGGGACGTGGCCTCGGCTCAATACAAGTGTATGGAGCGAGGCTGTGCCCACTGGCCAGGGGTATGTATAACTCATACATACCCTCCGTTCCCGGTTCTGAAACTGGTGAATCCTTGCAGCGCACAGTGCATTCGCTGGGAGGATTCATAAGTCTCAAGCATGAAGAAAAGAGAAGGCGGCACTCACCGATCCATTAAAAAATATATCAGTCCTTTATTTCAAACTTCGGGACATGGACAAGGTGTGCAGGGAGGTTGAGGAGTACGGGAGAGTAGATGACAGAACCTGTCGTCTCTTATCCTCGCACTCCTTAACCTCCCTGCACAACTTGTCCATGTCCCCAAGTAAGGAATAAAAGACTGATATATTTTTTAATGGATCGGTGAGTGCCGCCTTCTCTTTTCTTTATGCTTGATATTGAATCACTTATAGCAGAGCACCCAAGCATATCCAATATACCGCACAGCTCTTATGGCTAGGAAATGACTGACATGATACCGCATGTTGTTTGGTTCTGATGCCCCTACACCTCCCCTATACACAGGAAGATGAGCCCACAACTCTTCTATACACAGTATGATGGGCCCACAGCTCCCCAAAAACACAACCTAATGGTCTACACACTGTATCATGTCCCCCACAATGTATAAATGCCACAACAGTAACACCCACACTGTATAATAGCCCCAACAGAAGCCTCCATACCATTTAATGGTCCCCACAGCAGCCCCCCACACTGTATAATGGCCTTACAGTAGCCCCCACACTTTATGAGGCTCCCACAGTCACCCCCAAACTGTATACCACATTACATGCCACACTGTATAATGGCCTCCAAAGTAGTTCCCACAGTTTGACAGCCTCCCACAGTAGCTCCCACACTGTATAAAGGCCCCCACATTAGCTCCCACACTGTATAAAGGCCCCCACAGTAGCTCACACACTGTATAAAGGCCCCCACAGTAGCTTTCAAACTGTATAATGGCCCCCCGGATTAGCTCTTACACTGTGTAGTGGCTCCTACATTAGCTTCCATGCTATATAATGACCCCTAGATTAGCTCCCATGCTGTATAAGGGCCCACCACAGTATTCCCTACAATGTACTGTATAAGGGGACCCCCACACTGCATGATGGTCCTCCATACTTTATGATGCCCCACAGTCCCACCACACATTTTAAACAAAATATAAAATATCCTATACTTACCTCATTCAGGATGCTGACGCGTTCACCCCGCAAAGCGCGGTCAGACCAAGGCGCTGTCATCACACGCACAGGACATCAGACTCTGAAGTCCCGTGCTTCTGCCAGGGCATCGCCTGCTTGACAGGGTTATTGTTAAGGTCTATAAAGATCAGGGGCTCAAGCCCCAAAACAATTTATTTGCCTGCAACACTCTGAGTACAGCTAATGTAGTAGATGTCACCTGCAGTCCTATGTAACACCACATATAACACAGTGATAACTCTGAGTACAGCTAATGTAGTAGATGTCACCTGCAGTCCTATGTAACACCACATATAACACAGTGATAACTCTGAGTACAGCTAATGTAGTAGATGTCACATGCAGTCCTATGTAACACCACATATAACACAGTGATAACTCTCTGAGTACAGATAATGTAGTAGATGTCACATGCAGTCCTATGTAACACCACATATAACACAGTGATAACTCTCTGAGTACAGATAATGTAGTAGATGTCACATGCAGTCCTATGTAACACCACATATAACACAGTGATAACTCTCTGAGTACAGATAATGTAGTAGATGTCACATGCAGTCCTATGTAACACCACATATAACACAGTGATAACTCTCTGAGTACAGATAATGTAGTAGATGTCACATGCAGTCCTATGTAACACCACAGATAACACACTGATAATTCTGAGTACAGATAATATAGAAGATATTATCTGCAGTCCTATGTAACATCACAAATAATAAGGCCCCCTTCACATGTCTGTGTTCCCGGTACATGTAGCGTCTGGAGACACGTACTCCCATTATAATATATATGAATTGTGACATCCGTGTGCCGTCCGTGTGACTCGTTCTGGAATAGAATGCAGAATGGAAATTAAAGATTTTTAGGTGTTAAATATGTGCAAAGATAGAGATAGATATCTGTGAGATATATAATCAGTGCTTTGCATGTGTAGCTTACTGAACATGTATTAACCTATCAAATAAATAAATACATGAAAAAAAACAATGTGGGGTCCTCCTCATTTTTTTGTAAACCAGCAAAGGTAAAGCAGACAGCTGTGGACTGATATTATAACGCTGTCAAGATCCCTGGTTATTGGGCCCTTCCCAGCCTAAAAATACCAGACCGCAGCCACCCCAGAATTGGCGCATCACATTAGATCCTCCAGTTCTGCCGCCTCTCCTTCGCTCTTCCTGATGCCCTGGTGCGTTGACAATCGGGGTAAAGGGGCTTGGGGTTGATGTCAGCTGTGAATTGTCCAAAAACACAGCTGCCATCAAGCCCTGGTGCTAGTAACGGAGAGGTATCTATCAGACAGCCCCATTACTAACCTAGTAATAAAAAACACACACAAAAAAATACTTTATGTTAATAAACACTCCCCCACACTTTCCCTGGTTCTCTACTTTATAAAAAAAAAATCCCACGCAGGTCCACCGTTGTCCAAGGAATGGAAACCTGAAAAGAACATACACACAAAACAAAGACACTTTCCGTCATTTACCACTTTATTAAAAACAAAAGTTCCCACGCAGGAGCCAAGTTTTTCCAAACAGCTAGCAGCTAGCTATTCGGGGCAGGACGCTAAGCGCTTAGTGACGCCCCTGCCTGCTGTTCTGTTGGCATACAGGGTTTTAACCAATATTTACCAATTTTAGTTTTTTAGTATAATAGTATAGGGTGAAGAAGTTTTGGAGGCCCTTTAAATAGGTTGGTGTCTATAACGGAGTCACCCAAGTAGTGTAGGAGGGCTGCTTGAGGAGACGAGGGACATATAGGGCCCCATAGGGTGTCCACTAGATCTGATACCACTTTTCAAAAGGAAGCAGTATCGGGACAGCACCATATACCATGAATTAGGTCGGAATCAGAAAGATGACATTTGGAAAATGCAGTTAACCAGTCCCAGAGGTCGCGATTACGACCGGGCCATAGCTCAGTTGGATGTGGGTCCAAGAACGCACATTCATATGAAGTGTATTGCAGCGCAGAGACCCACCAGGCCGCTGCACTGCAATACACACCGCTGGCCAATCAGAGGCCGGCAGCTGATGTCAGCAAGCCAGTCATAGGCTGCGCATGTGTGGCGCCCCTGAGGGTTCAGTCGCCACAGAGGTACTGCACCTCACCCAGAGGTGTGGCATCTCCTTCTCTCAGGTAAGGAGGGAGTACTGCCCGGGACCCTAACACCGGCACTCAACACTACACTACTCCAGGCCAGCTGGAAGGGCATTATGCACGTTTTTATGCTGCCCCGTCCCGGGCTGGAGTGGGGGAAACCAAAGTGAGGGGGAACCATGTAGTGGGTGTGGGTGGAGGACGCAGACCAGGGGCGCACTTAAAGAAGATATATATGACGCGCCCCCTGGACCGTGTGTGGGGGAATACCCAGAGCTGGGTCTCTGTGTAATGCTGGGGTTTTGTAGTCTCCGTGACGGTGACCCGATCCCGTGGCTCAGGGTGGTCAAATCAGTGGTGGATCTGTTTATTTGGTTTTTAATGTTTAAATGTCCGACTACGCCACCCGTGGATTGCAGTCACTGAGAACCGCCGCTGCGGGGCAGACCGCTGAGGCTGATGTTGGGTGTGCAGCAGAAGGTAGTATAACTCCCCACCGGAGGAGTATAGCCTCAGGGCAGCGTGTGTAGATGGTGAGGGTTGTGGTGCATGGGCACAGCAGAAATGTCTCAGAGTCCGTGCAGTGCAGTTCAGGGTCTTTACTGTCGGTAATGAAGAAGGCCCTGCCGGGAGTACTGGCTAACATTAGAGGCCCTGGCCAGGTGGAGGTGTAGGCCTTCCCGTCTGACTGCACTCTTCCTGGCTACCCTGCTGTAGTCGTGAAGTAGCCCACATCCCTGAGTGTACCGTGTGGTGCTCACCCGTATGGCTGGTGACTTGGGGCCTTTGGTACCTTCCGCTCCTCGATGGCGGTGCCGGTCCCTTGCGTGTGACTGAACCTTCGGGCTTCCTAGGGCCAGAGGACCTGAAATCCCCTGCCAGGTGGTTTCTGCTGCTGGATGTGGAAATCCTCACAGCCTTGGACTCCTGTGTCCGGTTCTCTGCGTCTTCTGCCAGGATGAGCTCTATCAGCTCCAATCCCTGGCTCTCTGCTCCTGTGTTGCCTCCAGAGCTCCTTGCTCTGCTGCTCTGTCCCTGTCTGGACTCTGACTCGACTCACTAACCCCGCCCCAGACCCAGTTTATAAAGGGCAGGTTCCTCCCCTCCCTGGACTGGGGCAGGAGGTGTTGCATGCTAAAGTGCAGGAAAACCCATGCTCGCTCTCAGACATGGTATTTCTACCACTGTGGCAACCTGACCCCTGGGGTGTCACATTCCCCCCTAGTGAATTTTAGTACTCCGGGACTAAACACATTTTATGAAAACATACATAACAGGGTATAAGCAATAACACATCAACATATGTACAAGGAGTTCAGTCTTTATAGGTCACGGCGCTTCCGTAACCAGGTGTCCATGTCACCCAAGATGCATTTTGAGGGACCTGTCCCAAACCCTCCACGTAGGCCCTGGGGTGGCTACAGGGCATCGATGATCCGGCGTTGGACCACGTCTTCAGCCACCTCCATGGGTTTTTGTTCTGTGGTCTGGCACAAGAGGGCACTTAACAGGTGCAACTATTTACAAGGTACAGTTCCTGTTATTCACTGTCCATAACCTGTCAGTCCATAGACCCTGTCGGGTAACTTGAGAAACATAATTATTATTTATGCAACAAACATAAAACATTTCAACATTTGCAATATACAGGTATATAAAATTTTTTTTTAGATTCTCCAGCGAGCGGGCTTCTGACCTCTAGTGCTCCTGGCGGACCTACGTAACACACTATCTGGTGGTGTTCTTTCTGGGTCCCCTGTTTCTACCCCTTGTGTAGTGGGCTCGCTAGTGTCTGCACTACAGGTGTTTGGAGATGTTATGGGTAGGTTGGGCAGCTTTCTGCGTACTCTTTGGCATACCACGGGCACGGCAGGCTTACTACTAGCAGAGGGTTGATTCTCCTGGGCTGCTGGTATGGAATCTTCTGCCTCCGGGGCCGGTTGCTCTTCCAACACTACTTGCTCTTCTGTAGGCCCTTGAGGGGCTGGCTGGAGAAAGGTAAGGACAGGTACCACAATAGCATTGTTAATTTGTGTCCAGGACCGGGGAAACTCTCCGAGTACTGTACTGACCATTTCTTCCCTTTCCTCTGCGCGTTGAGGGCTATCTTGCTCTTCATCAGTGCTTTGCATCTGCTCGGGACACTTCTTCAGGTGGTCTCTGGAGACAGTGGCTGTAGTCTCTCCTCCATCCTTACTGATAATGCATACTTTCGGATTTTCATGACTTGAGGGCAGTACTGTGTACGAGTCTTTCTCCCACTGGTCATCCAACTTATGGAGCCGCCTTTTCCTCTTCAAGACCTGCTCTCCAGGTGCCAGGGGAACAGCGGGAGCATGCTGGTTGTAAGTCCTCTCTTGCCTTTCTCTTGCTTGAGACAGACTTCTCTCAACACTCTCCTGCACTTTCCGGTACTGCTGCTGCCGTTCTGTATCCCAGACTGCCTCTGGCGAGGTGTCAGGACTCCCATATCCAGGTCAATAGGCAGCTTACCAGGTCTTGCTCTCATTAGGTAAGCCGGGGTGCAGTTGGTGGAATTTACTGGGATGTGGTTATACAAGTCCACCAGATCAGGCAGTTTTTCAGGCCACAGACTACGTTCTTCCAGAGGCAACGTTTTCAGTAAGTCTATCTCCACCTGGTTCATCTTTTTGCACAATCCGTTGGTTTGGGGGTGATAGGGCGTTATCCTTATCTTCTTGCAGCCATACAGGTTGCAGAACTCCTGGAAGACCTCCGCTTCGAAGGCTGGACCTTGGTCAGTCAACACTTGCTCCGGATACCCGTGTGGACGGCAGAAGTGCTGCTGGAAGGCTCTAGCTGCTGTCTGAGCTGTTAAGTCCTTGACAGGGACCACCACCAGGAACCGGGAGTAGTGGTCTACGATGGTGAGGGCGTAGA
Source organism: Phyllobates terribilis (assembly GCF_046119375.1). NCBI lineage: Eukaryota > Metazoa > Chordata > Amphibia > Anura > Dendrobatidae > Phyllobates > Phyllobates terribilis. Next base: position 162,186,308 of record NW_027362770.1, read on the forward strand.
CGTACCCGGACCAACTTGGAGCCAGCTTCACATGGTCCAGGGCTACCAGTTCTAGTGGCTGCTGAGTGATGATGGGCTGCAGGGGAGTCTTCTGGCTGGCATGGTCCTTTCTTCTCAGGTTGCACGGGCCGCAGTCTCTGCACCATCTCTCAATGGCCCCTCTCATGCCTATCCAGAAGAACCATTCACGCAATAGGAACTCCAACTTCTTCCATCCAAAGTGCCCTGCTCCGTCGTGGTATGCCTCCAGGACCATAGCCGCGTCTCGTCTCGGGACCACTACCTGCCAAGTCATCTCATGTGTCCGGGAGTTGACAATTCTCCGGCACAGCTTCCCCTTGTAGAGAAACAGTTTACTCTTCTCCTTCCACAGCTGTTTGGTCTCTTCCGGAGCGTCTGGGTCAAGGCGGGCATCAGCTTGTGTCAGCATCTCTTTTACCAGGCGGACGGCTGGATCACTGTCTTGCGTCTCCGCCCAGCTGTAGTGGGGTAAGGGATTGAACGTGGCAGAGTGCTTGTCCCTTACACAGTGGGAACACTGGGTAATCCCATGACGGTGGAACGCAGGGAGTTCAATCTCTTCCAGTTCTTCTGGATCTTCCCCTCCGTCCGGCAAGTTCGGCATCCTGGACAGGGCGTCTGCGTTGGCATTTGTGCATCCCGCCCGGTATTTGATGGTAAACTCATAGTTGGACAGCCGGGCCATCCATCTTTGCTCCAGGGCACCAAGTCTTGCAGTGTCCAGGTGTGTCAACGGGTTGTTGTCCGTGTACACAGTGAACTTGGCAGAGGCAAGGTAATGTTTGAAACGTTCCGTCACTGCCCACACCACTGCCAGGAACTCTAGCTTAAAGGAGCTATAATTCTCAGGGTTTCTCTCTGTGGGCCGTAGTTTTCGGCTGGCGTAAGCAATTACCCGCTCTCTGCCCTGCTGCATCTGGGATAGTACGGCTCCCAGCCCCACGTTACTGGCGTCTGTGTGGAGGATGAAAGGCTGGCCGTAATCAGGGTAAGCCAGGATCTCAACCCCCATGAGGGCCATCTTCAGCTGGCGGAAAGACTCCTCTTCCAGCTTGTCCCACCTGAAGGGCGGCTTCTGATTCTTGGTCTTTGATTGACCTAACAGGAGGTCTTGCATAGGGGCTGCCATCTTGATGAACCCGGGGATGAATCTTCGGTAGTAGCCTACCAACCCGAGGAACTGCCGCACTTCCTTTATGCTGGAGGGTCTTGGCCAGTCCTTAATCACTGTGATCTTATCAGGGTCTGGAGCTACTCCGTCAGCACTCACCACGTGTCCCAGGTACTGTACCTTTGGTTTCAGTAGATGACACTTGGAGGGTTTCACCTTTAGGCCGTAGCCTGCCAGGGCGTCGAACACCTCTGCCAGGTGTTTCAGATGGTCCTCATATGTTTTGGAATACCCGATGACATTGTCCAGGTATAGCAGGACCGTCTCGAAATTCCTGAGCCCCAGGCAGCACTCCATCAACCGCTGGAAGGTTCCGGATGCGTTGCAGAGCCCGAACGGCATACAGTTGAATTCGCTGAGACCCATCGGGGTGGTGAACGCGGTCTTCTCCTTGTCTGCCTCTGCTACAGGAACCTGCCAGTACCCGGTAGTAAGATCCAAAGTGGAGAAGAAGTTAGCAGACTTTAATTCAGCTAAAGATTCCTCTATCCTAGGTAACGGGTACGCATCTTTGTGTGTGATACGGTTGACCTTTCTGTAATCTACACACATTCTCATGGTGCCATCTTTCTTTTTCACAAGAACTAGTGGAGCTGCCCAGGGGCTACAGCTGTCCCTGATTACCCCAGCCTCCTTCATTTCTCGCAACATTCCCTTGGCATTCTGATAGTGTGCATGGGGGTACAGGTCGGTATCTTTCCTTTATGGGTGGATGGTCTCCTGTGGGGATGTGGTGTTCTACCCCCTTTACTTGCCAAAAGTCTAGTGGGTGTTTGCTAAAGACTCTTTCGTACTCCTGCACCACCCGGTAGACTCCCTGTTTTTGGTGTGAGGGAGTGGAGTCGGTGCCCACATGCAGCTTCTGACACCAGTCCTCCATTTGTTTCTTGGAGCCGTTACCCTCCTCTGGTTGAGATGGAGGCAAGACTTCCACGGTCCTTACAGAGTTTTGGTTAACGGTGAGCAATTTGGCTATAGTGGCATACCGGGGCAAGTATACTTCTCTTTCCCCAGTGTTTAGGATGCGGACGGGTACCCTCCCATGGCGTACATCGACCACCCCCCGCGCTGTCAAAATGGTGGGCCTACTGTCTGAGTAGACGGGTTCTACCATGGCTTGGTAGTCCCTTTCTCTTAACCCGATGGCAGTCCGGCACCAGATCATCATCTCACTTTTTGGGGGCATGGCGATAGGGAACGGGTCACTCATCCTAACACTACCAATCTCACCACCAGACAGTTCTACCTGTTGCCTTTTCATCAGGGCTCTGATCTCTTTTTGTAAGACACGCTGCTGGCTGGAGCTGGCGTTCACCGCAACCTGCTGTAATATGACAATTATCTCTGCAAGACAATTTTCAATAATATTATCTTAGGGTGGCTTTCACGATGGTCAATGTCCACAATAATTAGTCCTTGCGCTGGCAGTTCAACTTTACCAATTTTGATGGTCACCTCCTTGAATCCCACCTGCGGTACGGGCTGACCATTGCTGGCGATGATGCTCAAATCGTCATCTGGGTAGCGGGTAATATCTGAGTCATTCCAGTACCGCTTAAAAAGCACATACGGGATGGTGGTTACCTGTGACCCGGTGTCCAGTAGTGCACTCATAGGAATGCCATCCAGCACCACAGGCAAGACCGGTCGTCCCCCTATGCAGTTATCACGCCAGCTCGATGGGCCTGATGGTCTTATGCCTGGGGGTCGGCCCACTGCCCCAGGTTGGGCCCGTTTAAATGACAGTACCTTGCCATATGTCCTGGTTGGTTGCAGCGACGGCAGATGGGTTGTCCGTCCTGGTTGTAGCAGTCGCTGGGCCTTCCTCTGGAGGATGGGATCCTCCTCTGTTGGCGCCAAGGGACGTCCTACGGATTGGAAGCCAGCTGGATCTTTCCTGGAGGGGACACCTGTAAAGACTGCACAGTTCTAGTAAGCGCGGCAACGCTTTTGGTCAGCTCTTGGACCTGATGGTGCAGGTCTGCAGCCGGGGTTTTGTCCAAAGCCTGTGCATCAGCTCCCACAGGCTATGCAGACAAGGGCGCCGCTGTTATGATCTGCTACAGAGACTAAGGAAAGAGAGGAGATCTGTCCCTACAATAGAACTAAACTAGATCCCTACGATGTAACGGGGAACCTGATCCTGCGATCAGACCCGCTAAAGTCCTCGGCTAGTCTGAACGCAGACCTATAGATGTGAGGGAGGGATCCCTACAAGATCTAGGGACTGGGAAAAGTTGGACACCTCCTAGCAGAAATAGTAGCAGTCAAAGACAAACACACAACAAAAAGGCATAGGGGTCAGAAGACCTAGCAAAACTAACAGAGAACGGCAACAGAGCAACAAGCTAGCTCAACAGTAGTAAATACAAATGAAGTCCAGCAAAGCCAGGAGGGCGGAGCCGGATTAAATAGGCAAAATGGTCATGTGACCAGCAAACTAAGAAAAACCTAACAGGAGAGTTGTAACAGTACCCCCTCTTCTAAGAGGATCCTCCGGATCCCCTAGGCCCAGGCTTACCAGGAAACCTCCTGTGAAACGCTCGGACAAGTCTGGGAGCAGAAACATCATCCGCCCTCACCCATGAGTTATCCTCAGGTCTGAAACCCTTCCAAGCGACGAGATACTGCAAACTCCCTCTATACCGTCTAGAATTTAGGATGCGGGAAATTTCATATTCCCCGTCCTCCACCACCGGAGGAACAGTGGCAGAGGCATCACCATCCGACACATCAGCTTTTTTCAACAGAGAAACATGAAACACCGGATTAATCCTCCAGGACGTAGGAACCTCCAGCCTAACAGCAGATTGGTTAACTATCTGAAGTACCTTAAAGGGCCCTACGAACTTGGGACCCAATTTTTTAGAAGGAATCCTCAATCGCAGATTCTTAGAGGACAACCAAACCATGTCACCAACAGCAAACAAAACCTCTTGCCGTTTCCTATCAAAGTACCTCTTAGATTTCTTGTTAGCCTCCTGAAGATTACCACGCACATCCGTCCAAACTCTCTCCAAATCACCGGAAAAACTCTCCTCCTCAGGCACAGCTGAAACCAATTTGGAAAATGACCCAAAAGATGGATGTCTCCCAGAACAACAAAAAAAAGGCGAACACCCAGCAGAAGAGGATGTATGGTTGTTAAGAGCAAATTCAGCAAGTGGCAGAAACTCAGACCACCCCTCTTGATTGTCTGACACAAAACAACGCAAGAACTGCTCAACATCCTGGTTCTTCCTTTCTGTCTGGCCATTAGACTCAGGATGATATCCGGATGAAAACGACAAATGAACTCCCAACCTGTCACAAAAGGCACGCCAAAAACGAGCCACGAACTGAGGTCCCCTATCAGAAACAATGTCAGTAGGAACACCATGTAGTCTGACAATTTCCTTGACAAAGGCCTTGGCGAGTGTCTTAGCGCAAGGCAGTTTGATGAAGGGAACCAAGTGACACATCTTGCTAAAACAGTCCACGACCACCCAGATGACCGTGAAACCTTCAGAGGGAGGAAGGTCAGTAATAAAGTCCATAGCTAGATGTGTCCAAGGTGCACTAGGAACCTCCAGAGGGCAAAGCAACCCCCAGCAGGAGCATGCGAGGACTTGGATCTTGCACACACAGTACATTGGCGCACCCACTTAATGACTTCCTTCTGCCATCCAGGCCACCAAAAACTGCGACCCACAAGTCTCTTGGTCTCAGAAATTCCTGGATGACCTGCCAACCGAGACTCATGACACTCAGCAAACAAATCTCTCCTAAAGGTCCTAGGCACAAACAACCTCCCATGGGGAGTGTTAGATGGGGCATTCTCCTGTGCTTTAAGAATCTCATCCTCCAAAACGGAGTCCAAAGCAGCAATCACAACACCTTCTTGTAAAATGCTCTCCTCTTCCTCCACAACACCGACCATGGGAGAAAAGCTGCGAGACAAAGCATCCGCTTTAACATTCTTGGTACCCGGGATGTAAGTAACGGAAAAATTAAACCGCGAGAAAAAAAGTGCCCACCTAGCCTGACGGGCATTCAAGCGCTTGGCAGCATCAAGATAGATCAGATTTTTATGATCAGTGAAAACCTGAATGGGAAATTCAGCACCTTCCAAGAGGTGACGCCAGTGTTCAAATGCGAGTTTAATAGCCAGCAATTCCCGATTACCAATATCGTAATTAAGTTCAGTCTCGGAAATTTTTTTTGAAAAAAAGGCACAGGGATGTACTCCATCCTTGTTTTCCTGAGACAACACCGCACCGACCCCCACCGAAGAAGCATCAACCTCAACCAAAAACGGCTTAGTCACATCAGGCTGCATAAGGATGGGAGCAGAGGTGAACCTCTCCTTTAGAAACACAAAAGCTTCAATGGCCTCAGTAGTCCACTGAACCGCATTAGCACCTTTCCTGGTGAGATCGGTCAGCGGTTTGACAATAATAGAAATTTTTTTTATGAATTTTCTGTAATAATTGGTGAAACCCAAAAACCTCTGTATCGATTTCAAACCAATAGGCCTAGGCCATTCCTGCACAGCTTGAACTTTAACCGGGTCCATCTCAAAACCTTCACTGGAGATAATGTAGCCCAAAAAACTAATTCTCTGTACAGCGAACTCACATTTCTCCAGCTTAGCAAAAAGCGAATTGTCCATTAATAACTGTAATACCTCACGTACGCTCCGCCAATGAGACTCCAGATCCGGCGAATAAATCAAAATGTCATCCAAATACACAACCACATTTTTGCCGATTAAAGGTCTAAGGATATCATTAATAAGATTCTGAAAAAATGCTGGTGCATTGGTGAGACCAAAAGGCATAACCAGATTCTCAAAATGACCCACAGGAGTGTTAAAAGCAGTCTTCCATTCATCACCCTCCTTCATGCGCAACAAATTGTATGCCCCCCGGAGATCAATTTTAGAGAACCACTTGGCCCCCACTAACTGGTTAAATAAATCAGGAATCAATGGCAGTGGGTAAGGATTGCGTACAGTAATTTTATTAATCTCACGAAAGTCCAGACAAGGACGTAAACCGCCATCTTTTTTTTTTACAAAAAAAAATCCAACAGCCACAGGAGACTTGGAAGGCCTAATGTGACCGGCGGCCAAGCTTGTCTGTATGTATTCTTCCAAAGCCTTTCTTTCAGGAATAGTAAGATTAAATAAACGACTCTTAGGAAGAGTCGCGCCAGGGACAAATTCAATGGTACAATCATAGTCTCTATGGGGAGGCAAAACCTGCGACTCCTCCTCAGAAAAAACTCTCCAAAAATCCTGAATAGGTACAGGCAATTCCCCTCTATCCACAGCAGCAATGCGCCCGTTACAACACTTGTCATAACACTTAGGGCTCCAGGACTTAATTTCATTGGTAGACCAATCCAGTACAGGATTGTGCAATTTTAACCAGGGTAACCCCAATATTACTGGAGAAGGCAAATTATCCAATACCACCAAATCCAAATTCTCTTGATGAATACCATTAATAGTGAGGGGAAATTCACAGACCTTATGAGTAACACTCTTCAAGGGAGAGCCATCAACAGAAACCACAGCAATAGGGGATGACAAAGTTTTAGGTTCTAATCTAAGTTTTTCCAAGAATCCCCCATCAATCACATTCAGAGTAGATCCACAATCCACAAATACCCGAAATTCAATTAATTCATCCTGAGCAGCAGTAGTGGCAGATAGGAATACTCCCTTAGAATTTAAACAGGCAATACAAGCATGACTGACCATTTTTTTTTCTTTCTTCTTACGAAGCACACAGCTCTTAATAAAATGACCAGAATTTCCGCAATAGAAACACAAGCCTTCAGAAAGTCGGCGGTCTTTTTCCTGAGAGCGGGGTGCCATCGCCCCAATTTCCATCGGCTCTCCATTGTCAGCACAGAACCTCTCAGGACTCGAAGCTGACATAGCAGAGGATTTGCTCTCATTAACCCTTTCACGCAGTCTCCTGTCCACCCGTATAGCTAATTGCATTGCCTCCTGCAAGTTTCCAGGTGTGGGATAAGCAATCAGTAAATCCTTTACCCTTTCACCTAGCCCTGCAAGAAACAAGCTTTTCAAAGCAGAATCGTTCCACCCCACCTGGGCAGACCACCGACGGAAGTGAGAACAATATTTTTCCACATTACCTGATCCCTGCCTTAAACGTCTTAATTCAGACTCAGCAGATGAGACACGATCAGGATCATCGTACAACAAACCCAAAGCAGAAAAAAAAACTATCCACTGATCTAAAGCACGGATCACTAGGTTGGAGAGAGAAGGCCCATCCCTGAGGATCTTTGCGCAAAAGTGACATTATGATCCCTATGCGCAGTGATTCATCACCAGAGGATCCGGGTCTCAAATGAAAATATAATAGACAAGCATTTTTAAAAGAAAAAAAATCTTGTTGTTCGCCAAAAAATAAATCAGGCAGACGTACCTTAGGTTCCACAAAATGCGCTCCAGAACAGCTACTCACGTGTTGTTGGAGCTTGGTCACCTCCAGAGAGAGTCCCTGCAAGCGTTGAGCCAAATCTTGCACCGAGACCATGATGGAAAACTGGAGGTCTTTCCTTAGAGAAAATTTTTTTTCTTTTAGGGCTGGACTTACTGTTATGATCTGCTACAGAGACTAAGGAAAGAGAGGAGATCTGTCCCTACAATAGAACTAAACTAGATCCCTACGATGTAACGGGGAACCTGATCCTGCGATCAGACCCGCTAAAGTCCTCGGCTAGTCTGAACGCAGACCTATAGATGTGAGGGAGGGATCCCTACAAGATCTAGGGACTGGGAAAAGTTGGACACCTCCTAGCAGAAATAGTAGCAGTCAAAGACAAACACACAACAAAAAGGCATAGGGGTCAGAAGACCTAGCAAAACTAACAGAGAACGGCAACAGAGCAACAAGCTAGCTCAACAGTAGTAAATACAAAAGAAGTCCAGCAAGACCAGGAGGGCGGAGCCGGATTAAATAGGCAAAATGGTCATGTGACCAGCAAACTAAAAAAAAACTAACAGGAGAGTTGTAACAGCCGCCTCCTGGTGATAGGTGATAGCAGGGCGCCTGTGGGTTACAGCACCACCTGGTGCCGGTTCTCGGAGCACCCGGATGGCCCTGTCTTTAAACTGCGCAAAGTCCAAATCAGGATTCTGCAAGGCCATTACACGCAACTGGGTTCGGTGGGCGCTGGACTGTAGACCCTCAATGAACTGTTCAGTCAACAGCTTATCCTCATTCCGCACGCTGTCAGGGTCTGCCTGCTTAATGGCTCTCAGGGCCTCCTGCAAATTCAAAGCATAGTCCCGAATACTGTCTTGTGCCCGATGTTTGTGACGCGCCCCTGGGCCTGTGTCGCGCTGCGTTGCGCACGCGGGAGCTTACCCGGAGCCGGATCTGTTGAGGGTTGTAGTCTCGTGGCGGTGACCCGGTCCGTGCCCAGGGAGTCAAACTGAGCGGCGATGTATCAGCGGTAGATGTTGGACGACTACGCCACCCGTTGAGTACAGCTAAGGAGCTGCTGCTGCAGGGCAGACCGCTGAGGCCGGTGGTAGGATTGTGCAGCGTGATAGTATAACCCCCAACGGGAGGGGTATGGCCTCAGGGCAGCCGACGTGGATGATGGGGGTAGCAGGAACCACTCGGAGACGGTACGGTGTAGTTCAGGGTCTTTACTGGTGACAAAGATAGACCCTCCCGGAGTACTGGCTAGCGATTGGGGCCTGGTCAGTCCTTGAGCAGATGGGATCTCCCCTGGCCAGGCGGAGTTGTAGGCCTCCCAAACTAACTGTACTCTTCTGGCTACCTTGCTAGAGGCGGGTATAAGTAGCCCACGTCCCTGAGTGTACTGTGTGGTGCTCACCCGTATGGCCGGTGACTCGGGGCCTTCTAGTAGCTTCCGCTCCACGACGGCGGTGCTGGTCCCATGCGTGTGACCGTGCCTTCGGGTTTCTTGGCCAGAGGACCTGGAATCCCCTGCCTGACGGATTCTGCTGCTGGGTAGGAGTTAGTCCCCACAGCCTCGGACTCCGGGTCCGGTAAGAAATCTTCTCAGTCAGGGCGAGCTCTGCAGCTGCCAGCCCCTGACTCCTTGTAACACTGCTCCCACAGAGCTCCTGATGTTCTGTTCCTATATTTGCTTCTTTTCTCTGTCTCTACTTCTTCTCTACTCACTAACCCTGCCTCAGCCCTAGGTTTATATAGGGGAAGTTCTTCCCCTCCCAGGACTGGGCAGGAGGTGTGGCATGCATAGGATTCCTGACCAAGAGACCTCCCACCTGCTCTCAGACGTAATATCTCTATCACTGTGGCAACCAGACCCCTGGGGTGTCACATTTGCATCCATAATATCTTAGCTTGATCTCTGCTGAGGTGCGGGTATCAAAAGTGTCCTTTAGACGGGCCAGTATTTCCTTTACAGTCCCCTTTTCCCTGGCTGACCAGGACTTCACTTCTCTTTGGGCTGTTCCGATTAACTGGCCTATCAGAATGCTCACTTTTTGTTCCTCGGACAGGGGGTATACTTTGAATCGGCTATACAGTCTTTCTTTAAAGTCGCTCAGGGTATGCGACTCCCCTGAGTACTGGGGTAACCATGCCGCTCTGGGGATATATGGCATCGGGAACGGCATCACTGCGGCAGCAGCCGCGCTGGCGGTGGGAGCTCCCTCCATTCTTGGTGTCTTCCTCCCCCCTAGTTAACCGTGGCCTACCTTCCGTTGCTTCACCTCCGTAGGCCGCGGCTCCGCAGGCGATCGTCGGGGTCGAGGACCTTGCGTCGCGCACTGGTGACGTTGGCGTCCGCTGGGCTCCTTCCAGGACCTTGCGCACCGTCAGTACGTAAGGCGGGGCTTCAGCTCTCGCGTGCTTTTGGCGTCCATGCCCCTCTTCTTCCCGCGCAGCGTCCCAAAACTGGCACCCAATGGCTGGAAAACGGCTATGGATGGCGGGAAAACGGCTGCGGAAGGCGGGAAACTTCACCACGGTAAGTATCACAGTCTTTCTTCAGGCACGCAGTACACGGTGGTTGCGGGCACAAAATCCTGCCGACTACGCCAAAGTTGACGCGCCCCCTGGGCCGTGTGTGAGGGAATACCCGGAGCCGGGTCTCTGTGTAATGCTGGGGTTTCGGATCTGTTTATTTGGTTTTTAATGTTTAAATGTCCGACTACGCCACCCGTGGATTGCGGTCACTGAGAACCGCCGCTGCGGGGCAGACCGCTGAGGCTGATGTTGGGTGCGCAGCAGAAGGTAGTATAACTCCCTACCGGAGGAGTATAGCCTCAGGGCAGCGTGTGTAGATGGTGAGGGTTGTGGTGCATGGGCGCAGCAGAAATGACTCAGAGTCCGTGCAGTGCAGTTCAGGGTCTTTACTGTCGGTAATGAAGAAGGCCCTGCCGGGAGTACTGGCTAACATTAGAGGCCCTGGCCAGGTGGAGGTGTAGGCCTTCCCGTCTGACTGCACTCTTCCTGGCTACCCTGCTGCAGTCGTGTAGTAGCCCACGTCCCTGAGTGTACCGTGTGGTGCTCACCCGTATGGCTGGTGACTTGGGGCCTTTGGTACCTTCCGCTCCTCAATGGCGGTGCCGGTCCCTTGCGTGTGACTGAGCCTTCGGGCTTCCTAGGGCCAGAGGACCTGAAATCCCCTGCCAGGTGGTTTCTGCTGCTGGATGTGGAAATCCTCACAGCCTCGGACTCCTGTGTCCGGTTCTCTGCGTCTTCTGCCAGGATGAGCTCTATCAGCTCCAATCCCTGGCTCTCTGCTCCTGTGTTGCCTCCAGAGCTCTTGCTCTGCTGCTCTGTCCCTGTCTGGACTCTGACTCGACCCACTAACCCCGCCCCAGACCCAGTTTATAAAGGGCAGGTTCCTCCCCTCCCTGGACTGGGGCAGGAGGTGTTGCATGCTAAAGTGCTCCTGACCAGGAAAACCCATGCTCGCTCTCAGACATGGTATTTCTACCACTGTGGCAACCAGACCCCTGGGGTGCCACATATATATATAGGGAAGCCATTTTTAAAGAGTGGTAAGGAGGGAGAGAGAGTGTGAGGACGAAGGGAGCAGAGGCTCTTCAGGAGCTCTGCTCGGGAGGCAGGCTTGGCCTGTCATGCCCAAGACTGAGAGAGGAGTGGGAGCAAGGCTCCAGGAACTGAAGGGATCCCAGGGGGTACGGTGAGTGCAGGACGGCACCCGTACGCCCGAATCTGCCAGGCGGTAGAGGGATCAGGCCGCAAGAAGGGAATCGGTCCCTCGACTAGCCGAGTTACTTTAAGTCTCAGCTAGAAAACCGGAGGCTTCTGCACTTTCAAGGTGCAGTTGCCACATCCGCACCTAAGCCGCCGAAAAGGGCACCAAGCAAGGTCCGGGAACTCCAAGTTGCCCAGAGGGATCTCAAGGTACCTGATCGGGACTTTGTGTGGCGGGGCGCAGGGCAGGAGGGAGAGACCCAGCGCGGGATGTAGGCTAAGAAAGGAACATACAGAGAGGGATCCCGTTAAGTGCTCTTGAGATACTTGAGGGAGTGCTGAACCCCTGCCTGGTAAACGCAGCGCAACGTGGGAGATGGTCACCTGTATACTATAGTGCCACCTGAGGAACCTAAATAACTGTGAGTAAACTCGGACGACAGCACCCAACTGTTTCTGTCAGTTATTTCTACCATGTTATTGCTCCTGCACTACAACGCCCAGCATCACCATCTGCACCTACACTGCCTTGGAGCTGAGCTCTGCCTGTGGAGAGCCACACCAACCCAGCTGCCCTAACATCTGCTCCAGAGGTCTGCAGCAGCGCTGGTACTCATTACCAGGAACCACAGGTGGTGTCACGAGACAAAACTGTTATTCATCCCTTCAAGCAACAACCCCCTTTTTAAGAGTGACCCCAGGGTATGGGCCCGGGAGCCGACCGCCGTGACTTCCCAAAGAAGGTAAAAAAGCCCCGGTACCGAGTCCCCCATATCCCCCTGGGTGAGTCACATGGCAGTGACATCATGCACTGCCTGTTTGCACGCAAAAGTCAGCTGCCAGCTACTGAAGAGGATGCTACGCGGTGGGGGAGTGGAGGGAAGGGGAGTATAATTGTTTATTTTTTATGCATTAAAGAACAGCAGCAGAACGAAGGACATATATATAACAGTATGAAGGACATATATAACAGTATAAACCCAGGTGACATATACCAGGAAGGGGCCCCATAAGGTGGACATTAGTACAGGATGGGGGACTGTTATGATACTGGCATAGTACTGCTGGAAACCAGTGGCCGAAGGAACACGAGCAGGAACAGCAAGCAGTAGTAGAAGTTCTTGGAGTTAGCAAAAGGAGTTGTAGGAAACAATCCATAGATAGGTGAGAACAGTCTGGGTAAGAATGTTCAGGAGCTGGAGACTGGAAATACGCTAACTGCTAGACACAATACTCAAGCAATGAGTGAGAGGTCCATGTGGCTTTAAGTAGGCCTTACCAGGAAACAAAATGGGTCCCACAGGTTCAGAATCTGCCATCTTAGTAAAGGGCAATTGCAGAACACAACAGCAGCTTCTCGCGGTAAGGAATGGGATTGCAGCACAATTATTAAGGTGAACAATAGCAGCCACTAGTGGTCAAACTGTAGAAGGACAATAGGAATTCTGACAGGGACATTACTGCATGATGAGGGAAGTGGGGCAATGCCTATGTACTTATAGGATTTAGAACGCTACAAGGGCTCATACATCTGACCAATATGTAGGTGGGGGGTTTCTTGCTCTGGAGGATCCAAATGTGTCATACTTTATTTCTCCTGCGGAGGAGCTGTAGGGAAACTGAAAGAGCTCCCAGAAGCAGATGTCCTGAGATCAGCATATTGCCAGGTGACCCTCACAGCAAAATGTCTGTTTCCGGTTGATATACAGTAGATGATGACAGTTCCACTTTTAGAGACTAAACAGCATAAAACATTATCAAGTTCAAAGTAACAAAACTATGTCAGTCCATCGATGTTCAACGCACTTTAAAGTGCAATCTTTTTTTTGACAGAAAGCTCTCACTTCACCTCGACTTTATCAATATCTGGGTGAAGTATCTACAGAAAAAGCAATTACTGTATCTGTCCCTATATCCTCGAGGCAAAATGGACTCTTCATCTACCTCAAGCTTCTGGTGTCAGAGACATTAAATAATAAATATATCACTATGTGAGATACAGGAGCACGAGCCACGGCACTTTCTTCTCTCGTGAGCTACTTAGATGATATCAGTCTCTATAAAAATAGACTTGTGAAGTATCTGTCCGAGTGATGAACTGACCATATCGTCCATAACCGTGTTGAGTCATTCCAGATAACGTTCCTGTGTTTTGTCACTTACACCCTCGAAACAGCTTGTAATAATGTCACCCTGGATGTTCTCTGTGACAGTAGGCATACTTCTAAGGATATGGAAAGCATCTTAAAGGGGTTGACAACTTTATTTTTATTTTAACATATTTGTTGGAGGACATGATTTTGTGGAACTTACTAATGTATAAGTAGTACAGGTTCTCCTCCTGTACTTCTTCATCGCAGACTAAACAGCTCTTATGTTCTCAAAATGGCCACCGATGGAAGAGCATGTGATCGGAACTGCCCATCAACCTCCTCCAATTGAAAAACTACACACAGCAAAGCTGTTTTTCAATTGGATGAGGCTAATGGGCAGGTCTGGTCACATGCTCCAGCATCATCTGCCATTTTTGGACAAGAGATCTGTAGAGTCTTTGAGGAAGGCTGAGAACGGGCGGCGCACCGCATAGGAGATGAATCTGTGATACTAATATATTAGGAAGTGTTACAAAATCACATCTCCAACACATTTGTTAAAATTAAAGATAAAGTGAACAATCACTTTAAGGGGGTTTTCCGGGGTGAACGAAAAAGTCCGTAGCCTATGTGACTGCAGACTACCGAATTGTAACATGCCGACTAGATTCTCGTCTAAGTTCTACTGAGAGAAGCATATGAGAATCTAGTTGACAGGTGACCTCGAAATCTAAAAATTGTATACTTGCTCTGGAGATAGAGAGGAATCCTGACAGTATGCATATTTCACACCCCCTGTCTCGCTTTGACAATCTGCAGTCACATAGAGTGACTGCAAACTTTTCTCTTCATTCCTTTAAGTTCCATTGTTTTCAAGCTACCATTTTGTGACTTATTCCTTAGAGGGGAATACCGTGCTTCCTCCTCATCAGCCATCATAGCTTTGCCTTCAAGTAATAAGGCTGACAAGGAGATTTTTAGAAAAAATAAACTATTCCCTGAGTGTGAGCACCCAGTGTCAGGCAGCAGCTACAAAAGCAGATGAAATTTTGTCATATATTCAAGGCAAGTGAATTTTTATCCATTTTGTACAAAAAAAATAGAAAAGAAAAGGAGAAGGCTTATCAGGAATAATTGAGACTTTTCTGGGGCATACAAGTAACTTATTCGTTTTAAGTGCTCACATAATCATTTTCGTATTCTCCACGCTTCCTGGCATCTAAAGAATTAAACCTTTCCTGTACCTTCCTATCTCTATTCATTTTCTTATTTAATTGCTCCACTACCTCTTAGGGCAATCCTTGTAAATCCTTCCTTTACTGGGAGATCCTCCTTAAGACCTTAATGCTTTTCAATCACCTATTGCTTAAACATATGCATCATTTCTTCCCGATTCTCCCTTTATGAGGCCACGGGAGGTCATTTAAAGGGCAATCTGGAGATCTTCACTGATGATGACATCACAGTAGTAAGATAATAATAGTGCTCTTATATAAATCTAAGATTTCAAGATTTGGCATGGGAGGCAGAGGTTAAAGGGGAAATGACAGCCGGTGAAAAGTGGCCAGATTTTGTGCTTATTTTATTCCCACTGTTCCACTGAGAAATCCGCTGTTTGTTTTTTTAAAATCCGACTTACGGTTCCAGAGATATTAGCCTTTTTTTTAATTGTCATGGTCTTTACGAAGGGGGCGTGGCTCACAGGATACTCTGGGGGCGTGTCTCTATATAATTATCCTGTGAGCAGCGCCCCTTAGTGAAAAAAAATATAAAAATTACCACTTATAAAATGTCCCATATCTCTGGAACCGTATGGCGGATTTAAAAAAAACAAAAAGTGGAATACTCAGGGGATCAGTGGGAATAAAATAAGAGAAAAAAAACTGCACACTTTGACTTGGTGACAGGTCCCCTTTAAGGGCTAAATATTCTCTGCAGGATCCAAATAATAAAGTCATACAGTGCAGAAAAATAGATTATTGCCACCCCAGTGTCCATATAACTGCTTATATTGTGTCTAAATATTAATGACATATAGTTCCTTAATGTTACCTCCATATACTGCCTATACATAACACTGATAACAGTAGTTAGGTCTCAGATTTGCAGGCAGGGTTGCTGTTAAACTAGGTGTAAAAATCTCTACATTAAGGAGCTTTACCCATAGTAGCCAAGAGTCCCGAATTTGCTGGAACTGTTCCGACTTTTCGGATACAAACCAGACAACTTCAGGATTTTTCTCCTTTGGTAAACTTCGGCCAAAGGTGGACAGTCTCACACAGTTCGGGGACTTTCCTGGGCAGCAATGTTAGTATATATGGTTTACCAGTGTAGAGAACGAGTATAACGGGAGAGAAAAGGTATCAGGAACATTTTAGGATCCTGTTTAGGTTTCAGGAGCGTGTTGCTTTCAATTTTGATGCTATTTTGAGGGTAGGGGGAATGTCTGTTTTTATTTTATAATGTAGACGTGCAATTGTCAAAGCTCCATCACCACCGTTGATTTCTCAAGTGAAATATTCATGGACAGGAGGGTTGGCATTTCGAAGATTCTTGTTTTGTAGACTTGCTATATGATAATTTTGTAAATATCTTGTTCTCATTTGTGTCTACAGCTCCTATGCAGACTTTTGTGTTTTCATGGTTACAGGCTACAAACAAACCCTGTGTAGTCTGATCCTGCAGCCCTGTGTTACTCTCCTCTATCTGCCACTACTCCTTGCTAATTTGAAGACAATGGGGCAAGAAAATGGAGAGTCAGACTACATAGGGATGTTTATAATCTGTATCCATTGGATACACCCTTGGGGTGTTACTGACAATGGTCAAATTTTTCCACCCTTAGGGTGAATGTAGGGATGAACCAGGAAACCAAAACTGCACTTCCACTGCTCCGATTGCATCTCCATGACCCCTTATCTCCTAACTGCTTGCCGAATACTCCCAGCATATCAAAGTACAGCTTACAACCCTTTTCTTGTGTTGCACCCTATTCTACACACACATAGGATAGAATTTCTTCCCTGGCTCCTAATAAAAGGTGCTCACTGTCTTATGCTCCAATGATAAAGCACCTTGATCATAATGGCCAAGGAACATAACCCAATGTGTTGCTGATGATCTGGCAATATGGCACCTGAAGAAGCTGGGTGAAACCTATGTAGAGGTGTTGAAAGCTGTGCCCTTTACTACTAAGTGAAATACATACCTGTTATGCTCTATGTGACAATCTTTTCACTTATCATGCGGTTTGTCAGCTACATAATACTGCTCTGGGTCCCATCGCAGCATACATATGTGACAGTCAGAAGTAGTGCTGTTGCTTCAAAAGCATGCAGCAACTAGAAGAGTTAACACAATCACAGGAGACAGGAAGTGGTTTGCTTCAGAAACATCCAGCTACTAGAGGGGTTAACACAGTCACAGGGGACAGGGAGTGGTTATCAGAGCCCCAGGGGGATTGTGGGGAAGTTGTCTACTATTCTGGCTGCAGCCAAAGGAATGAGTGGTGTGTGATCTGTATCTCACAGAAGTTCAGGCAAGTGAACCACAGTGAAACAGAATTCCAGTAAAGAGTGAAGCTGGGCAAAGGTCAGGAACTCCTGGTACTGCAAGTTGAAGAAGTCTATCATTGGGCAGGAAGATAAGGACTGTAAGGAATTGTGTCACAGTAACGGTTCCCCCAGGATTCCAAGAATTCGTGAGACCTGTCTCGCCCCTATCTAAACGGCGTGCACGTAACATATACTACCTTCTATATGTTTTTTTAGAGCTAGCTTTTTTTTGGTGTGCCTTTCCCTATTTTTAAATGTGATTTATTCACTCTTTTCTTTTTACATTTGTCTTTTATAATATGTCGGAATAAAATAAAATGTGGGAATAAATTTAATGCTACTTACAGTTATATGAAAAAGTTTGGGCACCCCTATTAATCTTAAGCTTAATGCTTTATAAAAATTGGTGTTTTTGCAACAGCTATTTCAGTTTGATATATGTAATAACTGTTGGACACAGTAATGTTTCTGCCTTGAAATGAGGTTTATTGTACTAACAGAAAATGTGCAATCTGCATTCAAACAAAACTTGTCAGGTGCATAAGTATGGGCACCCTTATAATTTTCTTGTTTTAAATACTCCTACCTACTTTTTACTGACTTACTAAAGCACTTTTTTTGGTTTTGTTCATAGCCAGGTGTATGCAATCACGAGAAAAGCTACTTAAAGTGGCCACTTGCAAGTTGTTCTCCTGTTTGAATCTCCTCTGAAGAGTGGCATCATGGGCTCCTCAAAACAACTGTCAAATGATCTGAAAACAAAGATTATTCAACATAGTTGTTCAGGGGAAGGATACAAAAAGCTGTCTCAGAGATTTAACCTGTCAGTTTCCACTGTGAGGAACACAGTAAGGAAATGGAAGAACACAGGGACAGTTCTTGTTAAGGCCAGAAGTGACAGGCCAAGAAAAACATCAGAAAGGCAGAGAAGAAGAATGGTGAGATCAGTCAAGGACAATCCTCAGACCACCTCCAGAGAGTTGCAGCATCAACTTGCTGCAGATGGTGTCACTGTGCATCGGTCAACTATACAACGCACTTTGCACAAGGAGAAGCTGTATGGGAGAGTGATGCAAAAGAAGCCGTTTCTGCAAGCACGCCACAAACAGAGTCGGCTGAGGTATGCAAAAGCACATTTGGAGAAGCCAATTTCTTTTTGGAAGAAGGTCCTGTGGACTGATGAAACCAAGAATGAGTTGTTTGGTCATACAAAAAGGCGTTATGCATTGCGGCAAAAAAACACAGCATTTCAAGAAAAACACTTGCTACCCACAGTAAAATTTGGTGGAGGTTCCATCATGCTTTGGGGCTGTGTGGCCAATGCCGGCACCGGGAATCTTGTTAAAGTTGAGGGACGCATGGATTCCACTCAGTATCAGCAGATTCTTGACAATAATGTTCAAGAATCAGTGATAAAGTTGAAGTTACACAGGGGATGGATCTTTCAACAAGACAATGATCCAAAACACCGCTCCAAATCTACTCAGGCATTCATGCAGAGGAACAATTACAATGTTCTGGAATGGCCATCCCAGTCCCCCGACCTGAATATCCTTGAACATCTGTGGGATCATTTGAAGAGGGCTGTCTATGCTCGGCGACCATCAAACTTTACTGAACTGGAATTGTTTTGTAAAGAGGGATGGTCAAAAATACCTTCATCCAGGATCCAGGAACTCATTAAAAGCTACAGGAAGTGACTAGAGGCTGTTATTTTTGCAAAAAGGAGGATCTACTAAATATTAATGTCACTTTTCTGGTGAGGTGCCCATACTTATGCACCTGACAAATTTTGTTTGAATGCAGATTGCACATTTTCTGTTAGTACAATAAACCTTATTTCAAGGCAGAAACATTACTGTGTCCAACAGTTATTACATATATCAAACTGAAATAGCTGTTGCAAAAACACCAATTTTTATAAAACATTAAGCTTAAGATTAATAGGGGTGCCCAAACTTTTTCATATAACTGTATCTGACTCCTTTGTTTCTGGATTTGGAATATTAATCTGACAATATATTTAGTAATAAAAACATCAGTGCTAGAAATTTTCAGAACCAGTATTTTCAGAACTATTATTAAAAACTAATACAAGCAATTTAGTGAGAATGTCTATGGGCAAATAAACAATGAAGTCACTGGGCAAGGTCTTCAAATCGAGGAACATTTCACTGGCGATGAAGACATGGTTCCTACATAGTTTGATGTTTTCTGTAGTAACATATGGATGTCAAACCTGGACGATACAGAAACTAGACAGAAGAAGAATCGACGCCTTTGAAATGTGGTGCTGGAGAAGGATGTTATCAATACCATGGATGGCAGGAAGAACAAGCAAATCAATCTTGGACCAAATCAAGTCAGACATGTCACACGAAGCTAGAATCACCAAGCTATGACTTGCCTACTTTGGACACATCATACAATGAGAGCAATCACTGCAGAAGGACATTGTGGTCAGAAGAATAGAAGCAACAAGATGATGAGAAAGACCAGCAACCCAATGGCTTGATACAATCAAGATGATGGCAGAGAACACCCTGGTGGACCTATCTAGACTTGCACAAGATCGATCTTCCTACAGATCGTTCATCCATCATGCCGCCATGCCTCGAGATTGAGGCCATTAAATAATAATAACTATAGTCATCACCTCTGATACAAGGACTCTCTTTTTGAGAAAAAGTCAAACAAAAGCAAGTAGGACAAAATGTGTCTATACCTCCAAATGGACGTCTAGGGACCTATAGTATCCAATTATCAGCATATTCCAAAGCAAGCGGGAACGGAAAAAACATATAAAAGTGATGACCTAGCTCTCACTACCCAACCTTCGTAATTGAGTTGATGTAGGTAACGATGCTTTGTGGGGGACATCACACCTTTTCAGAGAAGTCATTTTCTCGACACAGGTGATGTTTCGCCTGCTGTCAGCCCGTGGAGATCCTGCACCAGCTGCCTGTGAGATTTAATAGAACAGAAACTACATTGAGATGAAACTGTGGCTTTCCTGGATGTATTTTTAGTTCTCGACAAGGTAATTCTTCCAGCAGAAGCTTCCTGCTGCCCCCTGCACCGGTTCCTAATAACACCATACATTACTCTTTCTCCGACTCGGCTGATATAATGCATTCTCATTTCCAATTCCAAGGCTGGATGGAGTTGGGGGGCTCGTTAGTAAAGTAGAACAATAGCAGTTAGTGATTGTGAGGTGTTCAGAGATTTTGGCTCAGTATATTTGTGGCTTCTTAAAGCGGAGATGGTGGCTTCAAATTTTCTTTCGACAGAGATTGTCTAAGACTGGGTTGTATTAAAAAATTGATATGTATGTAACAAGACAGATAATTGTATAAATTTAACTAATAAGCTTAATAAATCCAACGGGTAGTCGGTATCTTCTGGATGATTATTTGAGTACACAACAACAACATATAACCCAACATCCTACACGACAAGGCAAACAACAGACTTAGAGGGAAACTCAGCGGCTACTTTTTCATCACTAAACCGCTACTAAAACATTTTTGTTTTTTAACGGTGTCTAATAGAGTTGACAAAAAGATTCGTAGGACCCTTGTCCGGTGTTCACGCCGATCCATCGCAAGAGGTTACTATGATGTTGGCATTCCATAGCCAGGAGAGGAAGTTCGCACTGCCCTGGTAAAGGTGTTATGGAACTGGGTAGCTCAAATCTTTTCACTCAATTCCAGTGTTCACATAAGTTGGGGCCGGACTGATAAAAGAAGCTTTTTCATCTATATGTAAATTACCTTTCTAGAGTCAAGGTGGTGGAGCTGCTCAGGAGAAGAGTCATGGATAGCCATTCCCAGGTGAGGACATGTCATTGGTGCAACTTGTGCAGCCACACAAGGGCCCAAGGGGGTCTGGCACGGGTTTACCACAACAGAGAAGGGCCAAAAGACCGCGGTGCCTGATTTCATGCACTGATTAGAAGCGTTTCACCATCATATTAAACAGTGCAGGTTTCTGCTAGCAGTGCAGGGGTTAATCTGTTCAGTTGAGAACTTCTGAAGCTTTCCTGTTTCATGGTCTCAGCTGTTCAGTGTGGGCCACTCCCCTCTGCTATATATACTCGCCTCTGGCAATCTAAGATTGCCAGTGTTAGTTTAATACTGCCTGGCTCAGGAGTTGGAGGAGCTGGTTGTTTGAGGAGGCGTTTGGTGTGTTGCTTGGTGATTCTTCTGTGTGCATATTCTCATCCTTTCCTATTTGGTTTTTCATTCCTTTACTTCTCGATGTTCCACTCTGTTGTTTGTGAGTGTATATTTGTATGATTGGTATTTTCATTTATCCCTGTACGTCTTCCCTTGTTAGTCTGGTTTGTGCATCATTATACACTACTACTCCCCACTTCCCCGGGTGGGGGAGAGGACAGATAAGGGCTGATTCAGGAGCTCAGCAAGGCATGTGGCCCTGGCATCTTCACCATTAGAAGTAATCCGGGGAGCAGGGATAGCTAGGGCGCCCCCTAGCTTTAGGGATAGGGAAGGAGCCCCTGGCCCCGGGATATCCGACATCAGTGCGGTGACAGGGTCCATTTCCACATCCAAAGCAGGTAGAATTATACATTATGATGAGCTATTGACTTCAAAGGGCCCATATTGGAAAGTGGCCCTCTTTAGTCTATGTCTGCCAATGGCCATTCTCCAAAACAGCCCAGTCAATTTGTCTTGACTGACACCACTGAGAACAGGGTATGTCATCTGAAGCTCTTGGACACCTGTGTGGAGTTGTCTTCCATGCCCCAACTTCATCAGTGCAGTGCGCATACGCTGGTACTAGAGGAAAATTGCGCATGATATGAGCTTGAGATGACATACCCAATCGTCCGGGACATCAATCAACCCAGAATGGGCAAGTTTTAAGCATAACGGTACAGAAAAATGCAGATCACAGTTTTGAAATCTCAAAATGTTAGTTCACAACAGTTTATGAGCAGGTGCCCACTTGTTGTAGAGCACTTCTAAGCGGAATCCAAATAGTAGAAGAATGCCCAGCTCCTGAAAATTAAAAGTACATCTTCATTTAATTACTCCATTAAAAGCAAGGATGATATAACCCACCTACACATTCGACCTGATGTGGCTTTTACTCATAGCCCATAGCTCATAGGGACTATGACTAAGACCCACATTGTCTCGAAACACTTAAAGGGAGCCTGTCACATTGTACATTCAATTCATGGAAAAGAAGGCGAAGCTGAGCAGAATGATATATAGGTTTGTTGGAAATGCTCTAGTATGACAGTATTTTATTAATTGAAATCCCTGTTGTTTGTGTGTATGAGTCCAGTGGGCGGTCCTACTAAGTGATTGACTTGGACCGCCCAATAGACTCATATGCATATGCATACAAACCAAATATTTAAACGAATAAAATGCAAGTTTTACTAAATCTTAAGGGAAGAGTTTTACTAAATCTTTTCCTACTAAAACTATAGATCAATCTAATTAGCTGCTCCTGCTTCATAACATCCCGTCTGAAGATCAGATACCATTTTCAACATGACGGGTTCCCTTTAAGTCTGGCAATGCCATTCCTGTTTTTATGGAGTGATTAAATAAGATAAGCTTTTAACTGCAGGAGCTGGACCCCCGTTAAGGTTTTGGTCATGACCACCATTGACTCTTGTCCTGAGTGTCTCCATCTCCTTGACTATCAAAAAATAATTTAAACAAACTTACAGCATGTAAAAGTTTTTTTCATTAATCAGTCCTGCTCCTGGCCATATAAGGACACCTTTAGAAAGCAAGTTGTCTTAATTATTGATTGACAGCCTTTCTCATATTAATGTGAATGCAGAGATTGCTGCCGATCACTGATTAGCAGGGTTGGACTGGCCCACCATAGAACCGGAGAATCCTCCGGTGGGCCCTGGCTTCTACTTCAGGAGAGTTCATAGTGCAAGCCTTGAGTTCTTGAGCGGGGGAGAAAGGTGGGCCCTCAGAATCAAATCCTCTGGTGGGTCCAGTGTTCTTCAGTCTGACACTGCTGATTAGGACCGCCTACTGGACTCTTTGGGATTTAGATCAATAAACTTTAAGCTATTATAATTCTTTTGATATCGTCCCTGTTTTTAATGGAGTATCAAAATAAGATAAGCTTTTTACTTCAAGAGCTGTATCTTCCCTTTAGGTTTTGGGCATGGACATTCTTGACCCTTATCCTGGGTAGCTCTACCTCCTTGATTCTCAAAAAGTAATTTAAATTTGTAGGGTGCGGAAATAATTTTTTTAAAATTAATTTTGCTCTTGCCCATATGAAGACACCTTTAGAATTCTCAACTATTGGTTAACAGCCTTTTCTGTATCACTGTAGATGCAGAAATAGCTTCCAATCAATGATTAGGACCGCCTACTGGACTCTTCAGCCTACTACAGGTTTTTTAGATCAGTAAACTCCAAGCTATATGAAATTTTGGAGTGACTATATATGATAAGCTTTTAACTTCAAGATCTGGACCCTGCTTAAAGGTTTTGGGCATGACCATACTTGACTCTTGTCTTGAGTGTCTCCACCTCCTTGACTCAAAAAAAAAGGAATTTAATTATGTAGTGGGGGTGGATAATTTTTTTTTTAATTAATCCTGCTCCTTCCCATATGAGGCAGATTTAGAAACGAAGCATTCTCAATTGGCAGATTTTCTTGTATTAGTGTGCATGTAGAAATCACTGATTAGGACCGCCTACTGGACTCTTCATCTCATATAGGAATTTAGATCAGTAAACTCCAAGTTACACTAAATCTTGTTTAATCTATCCCTTTTAATGGAGTGACTAAATATAAGAAGCTTTTCACTACAGGAGCTGGATCTTCTCTGAAGGTTTTGGGCATGACCATCTTTGACTCTTCTCCTGAGTGTCTCCACCTCCTTGACTCTCAAAAAGTAATGTAATTGTATAGTGTGTGTAGGTAGTGTAGGTATTTAGATCAGTAAACTCCAAGTTATAATAAATATTTTTGATGCCATCCATGTTTTTAATCAAGTGACTAAATATGATTAGCTTTTATCGGCAGGAGCTGGATCTTCTCTGAAGGTTTTGGGCATGACCATCCTTGACTCTTGTCCTGAGTGTCTCCACCTCCTTGACTCTCAAAAAGTAATGTAATTGTATAGTGGGTGTAGGTAGTGTAGGTATTTAGATCAGTAAACTCCAAGTTATACTCAATATTTTTGATGCCATCCATGTTTTTAATGAAGTGACTAAATATGATAAGCTTTTATCGGCAGGAGCTGGATCTTCTCTGAAGGTTTTGAGCATGACCATCCTTGACTCTTGTCCTGAGTGTCTCCACCTCCTTGACTCTCAAAAAGTAAATATGTACAATAATGGGATAAAAAAGTTTTGGAAATTAATCTAGCTCGTTTGAGAAGACCTTTAGAAACAAACTATTAATTGCCAGCCTTTCCCGTATCACTGTACATCTGAGATGGCTGCCGATCGCTGACTAGCACCGCCTACTGGACTCTTTACCAATGTTTAGATAACTGCACATTTTTTAAACAGATATTCAACATTTTCTGAGTTTTCTAAAAATTGTTGCCAAATGTTTTTTTGAGCTAAACTTCAAGATTGAATGCCCATAATCCCTTTTATTGCCATCTAGCAGAACACAGGTTCGGAGGAACAAATTAATGTTGAGAGTGTCGTCATTTTGCTCATTATGAGGTTGTCGTCTGACCGATGCTACATGATAATGGGCAAGCTGATTGCAACCTTAATCCACGGTAAACAGCATAGCGAGCGGCTTAGAACTGTTCATCTATCCATTTAATCCTATGTGTAATCATGTCTACACAGTAAGATTTAGGATGAAAGCTTATTATTTTGGGACCGTTCCAGGATGGGCTTTAAAGCATGCTTTTGAGGTAAAATAATAGTATACAATTAGTACGAATGGAGCTAAGTAATATCCAAAAATTGTAAATATTTTAGCAGTTATCAAGGAAGGAAATCACCCCAAATATCCAGATGTGAGCACCATCCTATCCAAAATTCTATGCCGAATATTTTTTTTTTTCATATATCGGTTAAAAAAAAATGAATAAAAAATTCATGTAAAAAAAAAAAAAATCAATCAAAGGAAAAATTAATAAAAAAATAGAAAATCAATAAAATGAAAGACAATTTATAAAAAAAATAAAATAATGTATTCGTATTTGGTATTGACACGAGCATAACAAATTATACAATAATTTAATAGGATCATTTGATAATGTTAGGTGTATAATACAGATAAATGAAAATATAAATACATTGATTCAAAAATAAAAATAATTATAAATTAAATCTTAATAGAAATGTACCCAAAAAAATGGCACCCACCTAAAGTGCAATTCGTTTCTTAGAACTCCTACATTTTTCTGTTCCTCTGATATTTCCCAGTTGGGGGCGTGTGCTTCCAGTTGGGGGCGTGTCCCTCTAATATGACACTATCCAATCAGTGCTGGCAGTGTCAGACTTGTGTCGGGACACACCCCTTTCACAAACAGGATGATAACACCCAGTTTTATCGAGATGTATGTTCAGAGGAATAGAAGAACACAGACTTAGAAGAAAAGATGTTCCAGAATCGATATTTCATTAGAAATGCAGGTATCACATAAAATAGACATGACAGAAGTGGTGACAGGTCTCCCTCGAAATCCAATGTCCTTCGTAATTTGAGGGGGAAGGGAAACTGATCATGAGTTATGCCAAAGGACAAAATAATATCTCTACATCATATCTGCTATGTCTGTGCTACCCATACTGTACCAAAGAGATCTATAACTGAATCCATCATTTAGATGGACTGGGTAATGCTAAGTGTCACGAACCCCGATCGGAGCCACGTGCCACTGATCCTTCCTCACAACTTCCGTGAGTTCCGGGTTTAGGATAATGTGAAGCGAGCTTATAAATTTTATATATTTATTTACTCAAAAGAGCGATGCTAGGTACAATATATACAAGCGGTTACAACATATATATGTATATAGTAGTCAGACAAATACAGTAAGGAAGCAGTAATACGATACATTAAAATGAAAAGGAATAAAAGTGAATATACCACACTTTCATCAAAGGTCTCTGGATACGGCAGGAGGGTTGCTGTCATGGGTCCAGAGCGGTTCCTTGGTCTTTCTGCACATCTGTAGCGACAGGTGACCCTCAACAGAAGACCCCTCCTCTCTCTCAGAGGGACACATTTATTCGTAACTTGGGCAGGGCAGAAAATAGGCGATTTACATGTAATCTCCTCTTCCCTTCTATCAGACATTTCATAATCCATTTCCCAGCAATACTGTATACTCATTGTAAGGTGCGCATGTTAATTGATCTAACACAGGGGCTTCTCCTGACTTCAGAGGTATTCAATTAGCTATTCTTAATTGCCATGATTCGATTAGCTCCCCCATACTCTTGTCAGGAATAGGCATTTGCACTACAAAGGTATATATCCTAGCTGACCTGTATTCATTTCTCTCCTGGCTTGTCACCCTGCACACAAGCCATGGGTAGAGTTTAGTGTTGAGCGAGCACTAAAATGCTCGGGTGCTCGAAGCTCAGGCCGAGCTCGCCGTGATACTCAGGTGCTCGACCCGAGCAACGAGCCCAATGTTAGTCTATGGGAGACTCGAGCATTTTTGCGGTGGCACCCCCGGCAGTCTTTTAAAAGCCTAACAAGTGCCCAAAACGATAGTGACAGTGCTCAAATGACATGGGGACAGCATGGGGATCGCCCCAGGAAGCATTTCTGACCCCCAGGTCACTGCTGTCAACAATGTGGTCAGAGGTATTAAGCCACTTTTACAGGCTCACAATAAAACGTTCAAAAACGAAAGTGAAACTTTTTTCCTGTGAAATATGTTAAGGAACATCCTTTCCAGGGTAAAGACTTGTGTATAAGTTAAAATAAATGACCAAAAACAAAAATACTCCTCCACACCTTCGGCTATGTTCACAAGTAGCATTTTTTATGCGTTTTTGCACTTTTGTATTGCTTTCAACTATGACAAATGCATTCACCGTGAAATGTCATTTTAACATTTTACAACCTTATCTGGCCATGTGCTGTGTGACACATGCATAAAGTGCTGAAAAGACAAGGGAACAGCATGGGGAAGACCCCTGGAAGCATCTCTGACTCCCAGGTCACTGTCTAAAAGTGTGCCCATCATAAGTGATCCTTACCGCATCGGAAGATGCAGACTTGCAACTATCCCCATGCAAGTTCTAGTCCCAGGGCAGTGTTCAATTGTACCTCCCCCATTCCTTGCAATACAAGCTCAAGTATGTGACGCGCCCCCTGGGCCAGTGTTGTTTGGGGGATACCCGGAGCCGGATCGGATGGGGGTTGTAGTCTCCGAGTGGCGGTGACCCGGTCCGTGCCCAGGGTGTCAAGCTCAGTGTGTGTGGCAGTCCTACAGATGTTGCTGGATGTTCTTTTGTGTCGACTACGCCACCCTTTGATTTGCGGTCACTACGGCCGCCGCTGCAGCAGGGTCCGCTGAGGCTGGTGGTGTGTGTGCAGCTCAGGTAGTATAACCCCCAACGGGAGGGGTATAGCCTCAGGGGGTCAGGTGTAGAGGATGGTGGTTGTGGAGGTGCAGTGAGGATGGTAATGAGACTCAGAGTCGGGCTGTGCAGTTCAGGGTCTTTACTTACTGCTGTTATTCTGGTCACTCCGGCCTTGAGCGACCGCCCGAGCCGTGCTGCGTCCACCAGGTCCTGGACTCGGCCAACTCCCAAGTAATTCTGGAGCGTGATCCTGAGCTCCCTTTCTGACGTTCCTTCTCTCTGGCCTTCCCCACCAGGGATCCACCTAAGTCCGGCTCCCTCGGGCCTCTTGTTGGTAAACCCTTGTCTCTGGGTTCCCTGACCCTATTCTTGGTCTGCCTTCCGGGTGGATTTAGTGGGTGGTCGTGGCAGATCCTGCCCACGACCTCCGGTCTCTGGCTGAGGATTAGTGCCCTCCACCAGCTTGGGATCCGGTACCCTTGTGCCAACTCTTCACCCTCTGGTCTAATTTTGGGATCTTGGAGTTCTCTCTTCTCCCCCTCTGGGTCCTTCTTTCTCCTCTCTCTCTCTGGGCCTTGGAGCTGCTCTTCTCCTCTGCTCTCTTCCTCTGACTCTACTCTGACAAAAGACTGACAGACTGACCCTGATCTAAGATGGTTCCCACCTTATATACTCCCTCTATGTGTGAGCTCAGGTGACCAGCACCCAATGAGCTCCTAGCACTACCCAGACTGCTCCCCCTATCTGCCCCTACACTACTGGGATGTTCCACCCCCCTCCCACTCCAGCCAGGGACAGACACTGTCGTACCTGCACATTTCTCTAGTGGGAGTACCATTGGTCTGTCCCCCGGAAATGGGATGTGTGTAGTGCATGCAGCCTACTGAGCTCAGTTCCACACTCCATCCTTACCCGGGAGTGGAATATCACACCTCTGGCTGAGGTGCAATACCCCTGTAGCAGCCGAATCCTCAGGGTGCTACATATGCAGCCTGCCACCCACCCACCCCCAGGCTGCAATACCATACTGCTTGCTTGCTTGAACTTTAAATTGGGCCTTTTAGGGATGTGGAGGCGGAATCTGGCCACCACGCCATGGCTGTGTCGGCGGCCTGGTATCCATACTCAGTCCCCAGCCGCCTGGTGGCCGGGTGTCCCCGCTTGCTCCCCAGCCTCCAGGGGGTGGCCGGGTGTTCATACTCGGTCCCCAGCCACCCCTATTTGTCCCGGTAACCTTTCCCACACTTTTCTTAGCCTGGCCTGCTTTAGGGCAGCATTGGCCGAGCCCACCGGACTATCAGACTCCTCCGGTGGGCCCTGGCTTCTCCATCAGGGGAGTTGAGAGTGCCAAGGTGAGGAGCATGATGAGGATGATAGAAGTTAGCATCTGCTTTGTTTTGTTGTAATGCAAGTGACGCACCCCTGGGCCTGTGTCGCGCAGCGTTGCGCACGCGGGAGCTTACCCGGAGCCGGATCTGTTGAGGGTTGTAGTCTCGTGGCGGTGACCCGGTCCGTGCCCAGGGAGTCAGACTAAGTGGCGCTGTATTAGCGGTAGATGTTGGACGACTACGCCACCCGTTGAATGCAGCGAAGGAGCTGCCGCTGCGGGGCAGACCGCTGAGGCCGGTGGTAGGATTGTGCAGCGTGATAGTATCACCCCCAACGGGAGGGGTATGGCCTCAGGGCAGCCGACGTGGATGATGGGGTAGCAGGAATCACTCAGAGACGATGCGGTGTAATTCAGGGTCTTTACTGGTGATAAAGATAGACCCTCCCGGAGTACTGGCTAGCGATCGGGGCCTGGTCAGTCCTTGAGCAGATGGGATCTCCCCTGGCCAGGCGGAGTTGTAGGCCTCCCAAACTGACTGTACTCTTCTGGCTACCTTGCTAGAGGCGGGTATAAGTAGCCCACGTCCCTGAGTGTACCGTGTGGTGCTCACCCGTATGGCCGGTGACTCGGGGCCTTCTAGTGGCGTCCGCTCCACGACGGCGGTGCTGGTCCCACGCATGTGACCGTGCCTTCGGGTTCCTTGGCCAGAGGACCTGAAATCCCCTGCCGGGCGGTTTCTGCTGCTGGGTAAGGATTAGTCCCCACAGCCTCGGACTCCGGGTCCGGTGATAGCTTCTCAGTCAGGGCGAGCTCTGCAGCTGCCAGCCCCTGACTCCTTATAGCACTGCTCCCACAGAGCTCCTGATGTTCTTTTCCTATATCTGCTTCTCTTCTCTGTCTCTACTTCTTCTCTACTCACTAACCCTGCCTCAGCCCTAGGTTTATATAGGGGAAGTTCTTCCCCTCCCAGGACTGGGCAGGAGGTGTGGCATGCACAGGATCCCTGACCAAGAGACCTCCCACCTGCTCTCAGACATAACATTGCTGTTACTGTGGAAACCAGACCCCTGGGGTGCCACATTCCCCCCTAGTGAAATTTAGTACTCCGGGACTAAACATATTTTTAAACATAACAAGGTATAAACAATAATAGTACAATAAGAAAAACATATAAAGATGGTCACGGCGTGTCCGCAACCGGGTGCAGTTTTTGAAGAAAAGCAAGGTGTCCATTTCACCAAAACAGGGAGACGTAAACAAGTAGGGGTCTGTCCTGCCCCGAGTCCTTAACAGTCTTTAGTCCATTCCTGGGTTACGCTCCAACCAATTGTACAAGGATTCCCGGTAAATCCACCAAGGACTCCTAAAAATAACTAGAAACACATAATTATTTACAAGTAACAGACAGGTGACCACAAATAAAACAATTTAAACACTTCAAATCCTCCAACGTGCGGGTAACTGGCCTCTAGTGGCCCTAGTGGACCTACGGAGCTGACTGTCTAGCCCTGAACTACAGGGTGTAGGAGCTGTCAAGGGTAAACTGGGCAGCTGTCTACCGGCTCTTTGGCTCACTAGGGGTACGGCAGGCTCACTATAAGCAGAGGGTTGATCCTCCTGTTCTGCTTGTGTGGAGTCTTCTGCCTCCTGGACCGGCTGCTCTTCCAGCTCTACCTGTTGCTCCGTAGGCACTTGGGATGCTGGTTGGAGGAACGTGAGGACGGGTACCACAACTGCACCATTGACTTGAGTCCAGGACCGAGGGAAGTCTCCGAGCACAGTACTAACCATATCTTCCCTTTCCTCTACGGGTCGATGGTCTTCTTGTTCCTCTTCAGGGTTCCGTAGCTGTTCAGGACACTTCTTCAGGTGATCCCGGGATACAATGGCTATGGTCTCCCCTCCGTCTTTACTGATGGTACAGACTTTCGGGTTCTCGTGGCTTGAGGGCAGTACGGTGTACGGGTCCTTCTCCCACTGGTCGTCCAACTTGTGGAGCCGTCTTTTCCTCTTCAAGACCTGCTCTCCGGGTACCAGGGGAACAGCGGGAGCATACTGGTTGTAAGTTTTCTCTTGTCTTTCCCTAGCCTGACAGAGACTTCGCTCCACGCTCTCCTGTACTTTCCGGTACTGCTGCTGCCTCTCTGTGTCCCAGTCTGCCTCTGGTGAAGTGTCCTCGGGTGTCAGGACTCCCATTTCCAGGTCAACAGGTAACTTACCAGGTCTCGCCCTCATTAGGTAAGCCGGGGTACAGTTGGTGGAACCTACTGGGATGTGGTTGTATAGGTCCACCAGATCGGGCAGCTTCTCAGGCCACAGACTGCGTTCTTCCAGGGGCAACGTTTTCAGGAGATCCATTACCACCTGGTTCATTTTCTCACAAAGTCCATTAGTTTGCGGATGATAGGGTGTCGTCCTTATCTTCCGGCAGCCATACAGATTGCAGAATTCCTGGAAGACCTCCGCTTCAAAGGC
The DNA here is from genome assembly GCF_046119375.1 of Phyllobates terribilis. Classification (NCBI taxonomy): domain Eukaryota; kingdom Metazoa; phylum Chordata; class Amphibia; order Anura; family Dendrobatidae; genus Phyllobates; species Phyllobates terribilis. Next base: position 162,217,668 of record NW_027362770.1, read on the forward strand.
AGGTCCCTGGTCCGTCAGCACTTGGTCCGGGTACCCGTGTGGGCGGCAGAAGTGCTGCTGGAAGGCTCTAGCTGCTGTTTGAGCCGTTAAGTCCTTAACGGGGACGACAACCAAGAACCGGGAGTAATGATCCACAATGGTTAACGCGTAGACGTAGCCACTTCTGCTTGGGGTCAGTTTTACATGATCCAAGGCTACCAGTTCCAACGGCTGCCGGGTGACGATGGACTGCAGGGGAGTCTTCTGGCTGGCACGGTCCTTCCTTCTTAGGTTGCACGGGCCACAGTCTCTGCACCACCTCTCGATGGTTCCCCTCATGCCTACCCAGTGGAACCGCCCACGCAGCAGGAACTCCAGCTTCTTCCATCCGAAGTGTCCAGCCCCGTCGTGGTATGCTTCCATCACCATGGCTGCGTCTCTCCGTGGCACCACTACTTGCCAGATTAGTTCATGCGTCCGGGAGTTAACCATTCTGCGGCACAACTTCCCCTTGTAAAGGAACAGTCGACTCTTCTCAGCCCACAGTTGCTTGGCTTCCTCCGGAGCGTCTGTGTCAAGGGAAGCCTCTGGCCGAGTCAGCATCTCCTTCACCAGCCGGACGGCAGGGTCACTGTCTTGCGTTTCCTCCCAGTTGTAGTGAGGCAAGGGGTTAAACGTAGCGGCTTGCTTACTCCTTACCCGATGGGAATACTGGATAGTCCCATGACGGTGGAACGCGGGGAGTTCAACTTCTTCCAGTCCCTCTGGATCTTCTCCTACGTCCGGTAGGTTTGGCATCCTGGACAGGGCGTCCGCGTTGGTATTGGAGCGTCCTGCCCGGTATTTGATTGTGAACTCGTAGTTGGACAGACGGGCCATCCATCTCTGCTCTAGGGCACCGAGTCTTGCCGTGTCCAGGTGTGTCAACGGGTTGTTATCCGTGTACACGGTGAACCGGGAAGAAGCGAAGTAGTGCTTAAAGCGTTGGTGACTGCTCACACCACTGCCAGGAACTCTAGCTTAAATGAGCTGTAATTCTCAGGGTTTCTTTCGGTGGGTCGCAGTTTTCGGCTAGCGTAAGCGATTACTCGTTCTTTCCCCTGCTGGATCTGGGACAGTACGGCTCCTAGCCCGATGTTACTTGCGTCGGTGTAGAGGATAAAGGGCTGGCTGTAATCAGGGTACGCCAGGATTTCATCCCCCGTGAGGGCCATCTTCAGCTGGCGGAAGGACTCTTCTTCTAACTTCTCCCATTTGAAGGGCGGCTTCTGGTTCTTGGCCTTCCGGGACTGGCCTATCAGGAGGTCCTGCATAGGAGCTGCCTTTTTGGTGAAACCGGGGATGAATCTGCGGTAATAGCCTACCAACCCGAGGAACTGCCGCACTTCCTTTACACTGGAGGGACTTGGCCATTCCTTAATTGCGGTGATCTTATCAGGGTCGGGATCCACTCCGTCAGCGCTCACCACGTGTCCCAGGTACTGCACCTTTGGTTTCAAGAGGTGACACTTGGAGGGTTTTACCTTTAAGCCGTAGCTTGCCAGAGCTTTGAACACTTCCGCCAGGTGTTTCAGGTGGTCCTCATAAGTCTTGGAATATACGATGACATCGTCCAGGTACAACAGGACCGTCTCGAAGTTTCTGTGGCCCAGACAGCACTCCATTAATCGTTGGAAGGTTCCCGGTGCGTTGCAGAGTCCGAACGGCATACAGGTAAACTCGCTAAGTCCCATCGGGGTGGTGAATGCGGTCTTCTCCCGGTCCGCCTCTGCTACAGGAACCTGCCAGTACCCGCTAGTGAGATCCAAGGTAGAGAAGAAGTTAGCAGATCTTAAAGCAGCCAAAGACTCCTCTATCCTTGGTAAGGGGTACGCATCCTTGTGTGTGATACGGTTAATTTTCCGGTAATCTACACACATCCTCATGGTGTTGTCTTTCTTTTTGACTAAGACTAGTGGAGCTGCCCAGGGGCTACAGCTATCCCTGATCACCCCAGCCTCCTTCATGTCCCTAAGCATCCCCTTGGCGTGTTGGTAGTGTGCAGGGGCTACGGGTCGATACCTCTCTTTTATAGGAAGATGGTCTCCCGTGGGGATGTGGGGATGTGGTGTTCTACCCCCTTGACTCGCCTGAAGTCTAACGGGTGTTTACTAAACACTCTCTCGTACTCTTGAACCACCCGATAGACTCCCTGTTTCTGGTGTGAGGGAGTGGAGTCAGTACCCAAATGTAGTTGCTGACACCAGTCCTCCATTGTTTCCTTAAAGCCGTTACCTTCCTCCGGGGAAGATGGAGGCAAGGGTTCTACGGACTGTATGGAATTTTGATTGATGGTATACAATTTGGCTAGTGTGGCATACCGGGGCAGGTACACTTCCCTCTTCCCGATATTTATTATGCGAACGGGCACCCTCCCATGGCGTACATTGACCACCCCCCGTGCTGTCAAAATGGTGGGCCTACTGTCTGAGTAAACTGGTTCTACCATTGCCTGGTAATCTCTACCTCTCAGACCAATAGCTGCCCGGCACCAAATCATCATTTCACTTTTCGGGGGCATGGCAATAGGGAAAAGGTCACACATTCTTACGCTACCAATCTCACCACCGGAGAGTTCTATCTGTTGCCGTCGCATCAGTGCCCGGATCTCTTTCTGGAGCACTCGCTGCTGGCCGGAGCTGGCGTTCTTGGCAACCTGTTGTAAAAGGAAAATCACCTCTGCAAGACAATTTTCAATTACATTAGTTCCTAGAGTTATCTTTGGGTGACTCTCGTGTTTATCAATGTCTACAATGATCAGTCCCTGTGCTGCCAGTTCGACTCTACCGATTTTAATGGTCACCTCTTTAAATCCAATCTGTGGCACGGGCTGACCATTGCTGGCGATGATACTCAAGTCGTCGTCAGGGTAGCGGGTGATATCCGAGTCATTCCAGTACTGCTTGAAGAGCACGTACGGGATAGTGGTGACCTGTGACCCGGTGTCCAATAGGGCACTCATAGGGATGCCATCCAGTACCACAGGCAAGACTGGACGTCCTCCCACATATCTGTCGCGCCAGTTCGATGGGCCTGATGATCTTTTTCCTGGGGGTTGGCCCTCTACCCCAGGTTGTGCCAGTTTAAAGGACAGTACCTTGCCATATGTCCGGGTTGATTGCAGCGGCGGCAGATGGGTTGTCTGTCCTCGTTGTATCGGTCGCTGGGTCTTCCTCTGGCCGGTGGGGTCCTCCTTGGTCGACGCCACGGGATGTCCTCCGGTCCAGATGCCAGCTGGATCTTCCCTGGAGTGGAAACCTGTAAAGACTGCACAGTTCGGGTTAGCGCGGCAACGCTTTTAGCTAGCTCTTGGACCTGATGGTGCAGGTCTGGAGCCGGGTCATTGTTCAAAGCCTGCGCATCAGCTCCCACAGGCCCTGCCGACAAGGGTGCCGCCTCCTGGTGGTAAATGGTAGTGGGGCGTCTGTGGGTCACAACGCCACCTGGTGCCGGTTCTCGGAGCACCCGGATGGCTCTGTCCTTGAACTGTGCAAATCCCAGATGAGGGTCCTGTAAGGCCATTGCCCGCAACTGGGTTCGGTGGGCATTGCAATATAAACCCTCTATAAATTGTTCAGTCAACAGCCTGTCCTCGTCTCCCACGCCGTCAGGGTCGGTCTGCTTAATGGCTCTCAGGGCCTCTTGTAGGTTCAGGGCATAGTCCCTTATACTCTCATGTGCCCGCTGTTTGCACCCGTAGAATCTAAGCTTGATCTCGGCTGAGGTGCGGGTATCAAAGGTGTCCCTCAGCCGGGTTAGTATCTCTGCGACAGTCCTCCTCCCAGGTGGCCAGGACTTTACCTCCCTTTGGGCTGCCCCGGTTAATTGGGCCACCAGGATGCTCACTTTTTGCTCCTCTGTGAGGGGATACACCTGGAAGAGGCTATCCAGCTTTTCTCTAAAGTCATGCAGGGTATGTGACTCCCCTGAGTACTGGGGTAGCCAGGCTGCCCCCAGGATATAGGGCATGGTGAAAGGCATGACCGCAACAGCGGTGGCGCTGGCGGGGGTTGAAGCGGTGAAGCTCTCCTCCGTATCCGACATCCTTCTCCCCCCTAGTGGACCGTGGCCTACCTTGCGATGATCCTCTTCCGTAGGCCGCGGCTCCGCAGTGGCTCGTCAGGGTTGAGGACCTTCCGTCGCGCTCCTGTGACGTCGGCGTCTGCTGGGCTCCTTCCAGGACCTTACGCAACGTCCGGACGTGAGGCGGGGCTTCAGTTCTCGCGCGCTTTCGGAGTCCACGCCCCTCTTCTTCCCGCGCGGCGTCTTCAAGATGGCGTCCAACGGCGGGAAAACTCCACGGATGGCGGGAAGAAGGCAGAAGATGGCGCCGGATGGCGGGAAAACTTCGCGGATGGCGGGAAGAAGACAGAAGATGGCGCCGGATGGCGGGAATCTTCACCACTGGTAAGTTTGAACAGTCTTTTTCAGGCACGCAGTACCCGGTGGTTGCGGGCACGTAATCCTGCCGACTACGCCAAAAGTTGACGCACCCCTGGGCCTGTGTCGCGCAGCGTTGCGCACGCGGGAGCTTACCCGGAGCCGGATCTGTTGAGGGTTGTAGTCTCGTGGCGGTGACCCGGTCCGTGCCCAGGGAGTCAGACTAAGTGGCGCTGTATTAGCGGTAGATGTTGGACGACTACGCCACCCGTTGAATGCAGCGAAGGAGCTGCCGCTGCGGGGCAGACCGCTGAGGCCGGTGGTAGGATTGTGCAGCGTGATAGTATCACCCCCAACGGGAGGGGTATGGCCTCAGGGCAGCCGACGTGGATGATGGGGTAGAAGGAATCACTCAGAGACGATGCGGTGTAATTCAGGGTCTTTACTGGTGATAAAGATAGACCCTCCCGGAGTACTGGCTAGCGATCGGGGCCTGGTCAGTCCTTGAGCAGATGGGATCTCCCCTGGCCAGGCGGAGTTGTAGGCCTCCCAAACTGACTGTACTCTTCTGGCTACCTTGCTAGAGGCGGGTATAAGTAGCCCACGTCCCTGAGTGTACCGTGTGGTGCTCACCCGTATGGCCGGTGACTCGGGGCCTTCTAGTGGCGTCCGCTCCACGACGGCGGTGCTGGTCCCACGCGTGTGACCGTGCCTTCGGGTTCCTTGGCCAGAGGACCTGAAATCCCCTGCCGGGCGGTTTCTGCTGCTGGGTAAGGATTAGTCCCCACAGCCTCGGACTCCGGGTCCGGTGATAGCTTCTCAGTCAGGGCGAGCTCTGCAGCTGCCAGCCCCTGACTCCTTATAGCACTGCTCCCACAGAGCTCCTGATGTTCTTTTCCTATATCTGCTTCTCTTCTCTGTCTCTACTTCTTCTCTACTCACTAACCCTGCCTCAGCCCTAGGTTTATATAGGGGAAGTTCTTCCCCTCCCAGGACTGGGCAGGAGGTGTGGCATGCACAGGATCCCTGACCAAGAGACCTCCCACCTGCTCTCAGACATAACATTGCTGTTACTGTGGAAACCAGACCCCTGGGGTGCCACACAAGCGCATGTATGTAGTAGCGGCTAGGCCTGAGGTGGTCAGCGTTTTGGCGCATATCCTACCTCCTCCGAGGATTGCTGGATGTTTTCCTGCTACTATCCAAGTTCTATGACTCCCGTTAAAACAAAGCTTCAGGTGATAAATGATGGATGAGGTAGTGGCAAAGGAGAAAGAGCAGGAGAACAGGGACCATTCACATCAATATCAGGCCCTTAAACATGCAACATCCTCCTGCCCCAATCCTGGGAGGGGAGAATTCTGCCCTTATAAACTGGATCTGGGGCGGGGTTGAGTGAGTCAGAGAACAGTCAGAGTCAGAGTGAGAGCAAGGGAAAGTAACAGCAAGGAGCTCTGTAGGAGCTAGGAGCTAAAGACCAGGGGCTGGAAGCTGAGCAGAGCTCGCCCTGGCAGAAGACAATAGGAACCGGACACAGGAGTCCAAAGCTGTGAGGACTTATATATCCAGCAGCAGAAACCAGCCGGCAGGGGATTTCAGGTCCTCTGGCCATAGAAGCCCGGAGGCTCAGTCACAAGCAAGGGACCAGCACCGCCGTCGTGGAGCGGAGGCTAACAGAAGGCCCCAAGTCACCAGCCATACGGGTGAGCAATACACGGTGCACTCAGGGACGTGGGCTACTTCTACCCGCTTACAGCAAGGTAGCCAGGAAGAGTGCAGACAGACGGGGAGGCCTACAACTCCACCTGGCCAGGGGAACTCCTGCTTGCTCACAGACTGACCAGGCCTCTTATGCTAGCCAGTACTCCCGGGAGGGTCTACCTTATAATCATCAGTAAAGACCCTGAACTGCGCTGCAAAGACTCTGAGTCATTCCTGCTGCGCTCGTGCACCATCACCCCCATCATCCACACTCACTTCCCTGAGGCTATACTCCTCCCGAGGGGAGTTATCCCATTCTATGCTGCGCACACAACACCAGCCTCAGCGGTCTGCCTCGCAGCGGTGGTACTCCCTGACCGCAATCCACGGGTGGCGCAGTCGGACAATTAACCTCAAAACCTAAGAAAGACTGCCACTGGTTTGACCAGCCTGAGCCACGGGACCGGGTCACCACCACGGAGACTACAGACCCCAGAGACCCGGCACCGGGTATCCGACACACGTGCACACACGGTCCAGGGGGCGTGTCACATGCAGTACAGCATATTACAAACATAGGTCCCATTATTGGGGAGTGGGTGTCCCATGGTATTTGCTTATGCTTTCCCAGCAAAAGCTGCCAAAAATTAGGATGGAGCAACTTGCAATGCCCCTTACAAGAGCCATGCAGTACAGCATATTACAAACATAAGTCCCATTATTGGGGAGTGGGTGTCCCATTGTATTTGCTTATGCTTTCCCAGCAAAAGCTGCCAAAAATTAGGACGGAGCAACTTGCAATGCCCCTTACAAGAGCCATGCAGTACAGCATATTACAAACATAAGTCCCATTATTGGGGAGTGGGTGTCCCATAGTATTTGCTTATGCTTTCCCAGCAAAAGCTGCCAAAAATTAGGACGGAGCAACTTGCAATGCCCCTTACAAGAGCCATGCAGTACAGCATATTACAAACATAAGTCCCATTATTGGGGAGTGGGTGTCCCATAGTATTTGCTTATGCCTTGCAAGCAAAAGCTGCCAAAAATTAGGACGGAGCAACTTGCAATGCCCCTTACAAGAGCCATGCAATGCAGCATATTACAAACATAGGTCCCATTATTGGGGAGTGGGTGTCCCATAGTATTTGCTTATGCTTTCCCAGCAAAAGCTGTCAAAAATTAGGACGGAGCAACTTGCAATGCCCCTTACAAGAGCCATGCAGTACAGCATATTACAAACATAAGTCCCATTATTGGGGAGTGGGTGTCCCATAGTATTTGCTTATGCTTTCCCAGCAAAAGCTGCCAAAAATTAGGATGGAGCAACTTGCAATGCCCCTTACAAGAGCCATGCAGTACAGCATACTACAAACATAAGTCCCATTATTGGGGGGTGGGTGTCCCATAGTATTTGCTTATGCTTTCCCAGCAAAAGCTGCTAAAAATTAGGACGGAGCAACTTGCAATGCCCCTTACAAGAGCCATGCAATGCAGCATATTACAAACATAAGTCCCATTATTGGGGAGTGGGTGTCCCATAGTATTTGCTTATGCTTTCCCAGCAAAAGCTGCCAAAAATTAGGACGGAGCAACTTGCAATGCCCCTTACAAGAGCCATGCAGTACATGCATATTACAAACATAAGTCCCATTATTGGGGAGTGGGTGTCCCATAGTATTTGCTTATGCCTTGCAAGCAAAAGCTGCCAAAAATAAGGACGGAGGAACTTGCAATGCTGGCACCCTGGTGGTATAGTGGTGGTGGAGGCTGAGGATAAGGAGAAGAAGATTAAACAGCCGAAACGAGGAAGCGTATACCCATGTGTGGGTGTGAAGCGGTGCATTTGAATACACCTCCCGATATAACACAGTGGATTTGACTTTATGTTACTCTGCTGTCATTTGGTGGTGATGAGAAGTCTGGCCCAATCCAGCCCTTGTTCATTTTGATAAGGGTCAGCTTGTCAGCATTGTCAGTTGACAGGCGAGTGCGCTTACCAGTTATAATTCCCCCAGCGGCACTAAAAACACGCTCCGATAACACGGTAGCGGCAGGGCAGGCCAGGACCTCCAAGACGTACAGAGCGAGTTCATTCCAAGTGTCCAGCTTGGATACCCAATAATTAAAAGGCACAGAGGAATCACGGAGGACGCTGGTACGATCGGCAAGGTACTCCCTCACCATCTTTTGAAACTTTCCACTCCTTGTGAGAGTACCCCGCGCCTCAGGGCCTGTAAGCAGGGCGGGTGTCAGAAAACTGTCCCAGAACGTTGACAGTGTTCCCCTGCCTCTGCTGGATTGGAGTTGCATCTCTCTCGCCTGTACGCCTTGGTTGGGCAACGAACTGTGACCTCTGCCGCTAGCGTGTTCAGATGGGAATTTTTTTAAGAGTTCTGCAGCAAGGGCCTTCTGGTATTGCCCCATTTTTGTAGACCTCTCCACCTCAGGAATAAGAGAGTGAAAGTTCTCCTCGTAGCAGGGGTCTACAAGTGTCACCAACCAGTAATGACTGTCACCCAACATTTTGACAACGCGAGGGTCACGGTTAAGGCAGCGTAACATAAAGTCAGCCATGCGTGCCAGACTGGTAACGGGCAAGATTTCCGTGTCCTCACCAAGATGACGACTGACCATGCTCTCATCCTCCTCCTCCTCCTCTTCCTCCTCCCCCCTGTCCTCAGGCCACCCACGCTGAACCGACGGTATGACACTTGTACAGGTACTACCGTCTACAACGCATGATAGCAGCTCCTGTTCCTCCTCCTCCTCCTCCTCTCCCTCATTGTCCCCCAATGCACGTTGGGATGAGATGAGGCTGGGCTGTGTGTAATCGCCCGCTACGGCTTCTTGATCCATCTCATCATACTCTGGCTGCAATGCCTCCTCTTTAATTCTCTGCAGAGAGCGTTGCAAAAGACAGACAAGTGGGATGCTGACACTAATGATGGCGTCATCGCCACTCACCATCTTGGTGGCCTCCTCAAAGTTTGTCAGGATGGTACATATGTCAGACATCCAGGTCCACTCCTGAGGTCTTATGTGTGGAGTCTGACCTGAATATCGACGGCCTTGTTGCAGCTGGTACTCCACAACTGCTCTCTTCTGCTCACAAATCCTTTCCAACATGTGGAGGGTAGAGTTCCAACGTGTGGGGACATCACACACCAGTCGGTGTGCCGGAAGCTGCAAACCCTGCTGCAACACAGCAAGGGCGGCGGAAGCTGTAGCCGACTTGCGAAAATGAGCTGACAGGCGGCGTACTTTCACGAGCAGATCTGGCAATTCGGGGTACGATTTAAGAAACCGCTGAACCACGAGGTTAAGCACATGAGCCAGGCATGTTATGTGTGTGATCTCACCTCGCCTCAGAGCCGCCACCAGGTTACAGCCATTGTCACACACGACCATGCCGGGATGTAGGTTCAGCAGTCTCAGCCACATCTGCCTGCTCTTTTACAGCTGTCCACAACTCACAAGCAGTGTGAGGTTTATCACCTAAGCTTATGAGTTTCAGCACAGCCTGTTGCGCTTGGCGGAGGCAGTACTGCAATGCTTCCAGCTTGTAACTGATGTGATGATATCTGAGATGGAGGCTGAACATGAGGAGGAGGAGGAGGATGCGCAGGAGCTGTACACTGTGGGGGCAACTCTGACTGACATAGGGCCCGCAATCCTCGGTGTGGGGAGGATGTGTTCCGTCCCAAGGTCCGACTGGGTCCCTGCTTCCACTATGTTTACCGAGTGTGCCGTCAGAGAGATGTACCGTCCCTGGCCACAAGCACTTGTCCACGTGTCCGTTGTCAGGTGGACTCTCCCAGTAACTGCGTTGTTGAGGGCACGGCAGATGCTTTGGGACACATGCTTGTGTAGTGCGGGGATGGCACACCGGGCAAAATAGTGTCGGCTGGGGACCGAGTACCGAGGGACGGCCACCGCCATAAGATTGCGGAAGGATTCCGTCTCCACCTGCCTAAAAGGCAGCATTTCCAATGCAAGCAGTCGTGAAATGTGCGAATTTAGGACTGTGGCCTGTGGGGCGTTAGCTGCGAATTTCCGCTTTCGTTCAAAGGTCTGGGATATGGACAATTGAACGCTGCGGTGGGACGTGGACGTGGACTTTGATGCTGTTTCTTGAGAAACTGCCATAACAAGTGAAGACTGAGAGGAGGGGGAATCTTTACATGCAGTATGGACAGGGGATTGCCTTGCACACGCAACAGGAGGTTCTATTGCACGCACAACAGTGGAAGAAGCAGTGGTGACTAGAGATGAGCGTTGTTCTACTCGAACTGTTCGCCAATCTCAAATTCGAGCTGTTTTGGGCGGTGTTCGAGCCGGTCGGCGAACACGAACAATTTGAGAAAAATTCGGCTGTTCGAGGTTATGTTCGATAACTGTTCGTGCACCAAAATCATAACTGGATTTTTTCTCAGTAATGATGAAAATTAATGTTAATACGCAGTTTGAGTGTACAGCGGGGCGGGGGGAGGGGCAGGGGATGGATCTCTGCAGGAACAATGAAGATCTCCATTTTTTTTTCTCTTTCCCGCATTTGCAGTGGGGAGGTGCAATCTGTCAGCCTATCAGCAGCGCACACACGGAGCGAAGTGCTTTTTTTCACACAAGCAAGGGCATGTGTGATTGGCAGTGTATGTCACATGTCCTTGCCCTATAAGACCAAGCCATTTTCCCCGTCGCCACCATTTTCTCACTGCTGCAGCTGCGTGTTAGATGGCACCGCTGTTGCTGTGTGCGCTATACCTTGTTAATTTCAAGCCAATTTTCGCACAAATATACAGATAGCTTGGGAGTAGGGAATAGTTGTGATTGCAGTCCTTTTAAGGACTAGGTTACAGCATTTCCTACGACTTTTATCAGGCAGGTCTGTGCTCTTAAATAGATAGATTGTGGGAGTAAAGACTAATTGTAATTGGAGTCCTTTTCAGGACTAGGTTACATCAGTTCCTAGCAGTTTTTGCCAGGCAGGTCTGTGCCAGTGCTGTGCAAGTTTTTTTCACAGCATTTGGCTGAATCTAGCAAAGCTAATCCTTTTTGGCCTATTGCAGAGTGTGTTAGTCAGTGGAGTAGCCTATCTGTGTTGCAAGATATACCACCTGTGTATAGAATACCAATTTTTTTACTGCACCTAGTGAAGTAAAATCTTTTGGGCATAGCATCATTCTATTAGTCCATCTATACTGACCTCCATCAGGTTGCAAACTGAATATAATTTTTTTCTGCATCTAGCTCTGAAAAAATATTTGGGCTTCTAGCAGTGTGTGGGACTTGTTCTATTAGTCCATCTATACTGACCTCCAGCAGGTTGCAAATTGAATATAATTTTTTTCTGCATCTAGCTCTGAAAAAATATTTGGGCTTCTAGCAGTGTGTGGGACTTGGTCTATTAGTCCATCTATACTGACCTCCATCAGGTTGCAAATTAAAAATAATTTTTTTCTTCATTTAGCTCTGAAAAAATATTTGGGCTTCTAGCAGTGTGTGGGACTTGTTCTATTAGTCCTTCTATACTGACCTCCAGCAGGTTGCAAATTGAATATAATTTTTTTCTGCATCTAGCTTTGAAAAAATATTTGGGCTTCTAGCAGTGTGTGGGACTTGGTCTATTAGTCCATCTATACTGACCTCCATCAGGTTGCAAATTGAATATAATTTTTTTCTGCATCTAGCTCTGAAAAAATATTTGGGCTTCTAGCAGTGTGTGGGACTTGGTCTATTAGTCCATCTATACTGACCTCCATCAGGTTGCAAATTAAAAATAATTTTTTTCTTCATTTATCTCTGAAAAAATATTTGGGCTTCTAGCAGCGTGTGGGACTTGTTCTATTAGTCCATCTATACTGACCTCCATCAGGTTGCAAATTAAAAATAATTTTTTTCTGCATCTAGCTCTGAAAAAATATTTGGGCTTCTAGCAGTGTGTGGGACTTGGTCTATTAGTCCATCTATACTGACCTCCATCAGGTTGCAAATTAAAAATAATTTTTTTCTTCATTTAGCTCTGAAAAAATATTTGGGCTTCTAGCAGTGTGTGGGACTTGTTCTATTAGTCCTTCTATACTGACGTCCAGCAGATTGCAAATTGAATATAATTTTTTTCTGCATCTAGCTCTGAAAAAATATTTGGGCTTCTAGCGGTGTGTGGGACTTGGTCTATTAGTCCATCTATACTGACCTCCATCAGGTTGCAAATTAAAAATAATTTTTTTCTGCATCTAGCTCTGAAAAAATATTTGGGCTTCTAGCAGTGTGTGGGACTTGGTCTATTAGTCCATCTATACTGACCTCCATCAGGTTGCAAATTAAAAATAATTTTTTTCTGCATCTAGCTCTGAAAAAATATTTGGGCTTCTAGCAGTGTGTGGGACTTGGTCTATTAGTCCATCTATACTGACCTCCATCAGGTTGCAAATTGAATAAAAAAATTTTCTGCATCTAGCTCTGAAAAAATATTTGGGCTTCTAGCGGTGTGTGGGACTTGGTCTATTAGTCCATCTATACTGACCTCCATCAGGTTGCAAATTAAAAATAATTTTTTTCTGCATCTAGCTCTGAAAAAATATTTGGGCTTCTAGCAGTGTGTGGGACTTGGTCTATTAGTCCATCTATACTGACCTCCATCAGGTTGCAAATTAAAAATAATTTTTTTCTTCATTTAGCTCTGAAAAAATATTTGGGCTTCTAGCAGTGTGTGGGACTTGTTCTATTAGTCCTTCTATACTGACGTCCAGCAGGTTGCAAATTGAATATAATTTTTTTCTGCATCTAGCTCTGAAAAAATATTTGGGCTTCTAGCGGTGTGTGGGACTTGGTCTATTAGTCCATCTATACTGACCTCCATCAGGTTGCAAATTAAAAATAATTTTTTTCTGCATCTAGCTCTGAAAAAATATTTGGGCTTCTAGCAGTGTGTGGGACTTGGTCTATTAGTCCATCTATACTGACCTCCATCAGGTTGCAAATTAAAAATAATTTTTTTCTGCATCTAGCTCTGAAAAAATATTTGGGCTTCTAGCAGTGTGTGGGACTTGGTCTATTAGTCCATCTATACTGACGTCCATCAGGTTGCAAATTGAATAAAAAAATTTTCTGCATCTAGCTCTGAAAAAATATTTGGGCTTCTAGCGGTGTGTGGGACTTGGTCTATTAGTCCATCTATACTGACCTCCATCAGGTTGCAAATTAAAAATAATTTTTTTCTGCATCTAACCCAGCCAATAGTTTTGGCCTAATACCACAGTTTGGCCACCTGTGTATAGAATACCAATTTTTTTACTGCACCTAGTGAAGTAAAATCTTTTGGGCATAGCATCATTCTATTAGTCCATCTATACTGACCTCCATCAGGTTGCAAACTGAATATAATTTTTTTCTGCATCTAGCTCTGAAAAAATATTTGGGCTTCTAGCAGTGTGTGGGACTTGGTCTATTAGTCCATCTATACTGACCTCCATCAGGTTGCAAATTAAAAATAATTTTTATCTGCATCTACAGTACCTCTGAAAAAATATTTGGGCTTCTAGCAGTGTGTGGGACTATTTGTATTAGTCCATCTATACTGACCTCCATCAGGTTGCAAATTCAAAATAATTTTTTTCTGCATCTAACCCAGCCAATAGTTTTGGCCTAATACCACAGTTTGGCCACTCAGCTCTGCTCGGTTACCATCCATTGTTTTTTTGTGCAAACAACTCCAGAGTTGTGAATTAGTTAACCACCAAAATGAGTGGAAAAAGGCCTGCTGCTGGTGGAAAGGGGAATAGGCGTGTTGGGAAGGGGAAAAAAGGTTGTGTCCGTGGGGTAGGTGCAGAAGAAAGACCATCTTCCAGCCAAACTAAAATGTCTACTTCTTTTAGCGGACAATGTGATAAGATCCCTTTCTTACGGCCACGCCAATCACTACAAATTCCAGATGAGGCACAAAAACAGCAGGTGCTTCAACGGATATCAAGTGCTCCTTTAAGTGGGCTCTCCTCCACATCAACTTCAACATCACAAATACTCCAGTCCTCAAAGGTGTCACCCAAATCGCACTTGCTTCCTCACAGCTCCCAAATCTCCAGCTGCCCGTCTGAGTATGAGGTAGAACAGATGGTTGAGTCTGCAGAGCTGTTTACTCATACTATAGCCTGGGAATCAGAGGTCGACTCCAGCGCTTCTGTGAATCCAGACGAGGAAATGATCTGCACTGATGCCCAGAATCTTTATGAGTCGGATCCAGGACCAGACGCAGAAGGTTCTGACCATAATGTAGACCCTCATTCCAAACTGTAACTCCTGTTGGTGGAGACAATGAGGAAGACGATGATAAGACTCAAATACCTGATTGGAGCGACAACTTTAGTTTTTTGTCAGGGCAGGAACAGGTTGGCTCTGAGGACGACGGGTGTGATAACGCACAGGGTGATGATGATGAGGTCGGAGATCCCACTTACTGTCAACCCACAGTCAGCCAAGAGATGAGGTCAGCAGAGGAGGTGGAGGAAGATGCTAGTGACGACGAGGTCAGGTTGCGCCTTCCTGGACAGAGACGTAGTACTGGAAGCACGTCAACAACTGCATCCTCAAACACAACTCTGCCTCTCACCACAAGTCGTGGTGGCTCTTCAGGTCGCATGGGTGCTAAGCCTTGCATAGCCTGGGCATTTTTTCAGATCGATAAAGATGACCCAACTCGTGTTATCTGTAACATTTGTCAGCAAAAGCTAAGTAGAGGCCAAAAAATACATAGTTTGAGTACTTCATGCATGAACCGGCACATGGACATGAAGCATAAGTTGCAGTGGGAAGCTCAGTGTGCTACAATGCGGTCTAGCCGGCCGGGCCAACCACCGTCTGCCATATCTTGTGCATCCGCGGCCTCTTCATCCTCTGTGACTGGGGGGACAGCAGTCACACCTGTTTTGGGGCGCAGACCTGCCACCTCTTTACCCGCAACAGCCAGCGTGATTGGCAGGTCATCATTTTCTTTGGAGGTGGTAACACCAGCTGGTCTTGAGCGCTGTCAGACATCGATAGCACCACCTTTGGATCAAGGCAACCTAACATGTCCGCCTGCATCTTCCTCACAGACCGGCAGTTTGCCGGGGACACCCTTATCAACCCCGTCTAAGCACAATAGCCAGCCCTCGGTCCCTCAGATGTGGACAAGTAAAAGACCATTTCCTCCTAGCCATGAGAAAGCTAAGAGGTTGAATTTCACCATCTGCAAGCTCTTGGCTACAGAAATGCTGCCTTTCCGCCTGGTGGACACAGAGGATTTTCGAGACATTATGTCCGTCGCAGTGCCCCAGTACCAGATGCCCAGTCGGCACTACTTCTCAAAGAAAGGTGTGCCTGCGCTCCACCAGCATGTCGCACACAACATCACCGCTTCTTTGAGAAACTCTGTGTGTGACAGGGTGCATTTCACCACAGACACTTGGACGAGTAGGCATGGACAGGGGCGTTACATGTCGCTGACTGGGCACTGGGTAACTATGGTGACAGCAGGACAAGGGGCTGCTGTCCAAGTCTTGCCGTCCCCACGAGTTGTGCGTCAATCCTCTTTATGTCATTTTTCCTCCACTGCTTCTGCCTCCTCAACCTCCTCTCGGTCTTCCACCTGCACCCAAAGCCTGTCTGGTCATGCCACAAGCTTTCTAACTGCGCAGAAGGGATCCTGCACACCTCCTTACTATGCTGGCAGTAGGGCTCAACGTCATCAGGCGGTTTTTACATTGAAATGTCTGGGAAATGTGAGTCACACAGCTGAGGAGTTGTGGTCAGCTCTGGAGAACCAATTTAATGAATGGTTGTCTCCACTGGACCTGAAACCAGGGAAGGCCGTGTGCGACAATGCTGCAAACCTGGGTGCGGCCCTTCGCCGGGGCAATGTCACACACGTGCCTTGTATGGCTCACGTGTTGAACCTGGTTGTCCAGCAATTTTTAGCCCACTATCCCAGACTAGATGGCCTTCTGCAGAGGGCACGGTCGCTGTGTGCTCACTTCCGCCGTTCGCATCCCGCAGCTCAGTGACTTACATCTCTACAGAAGTCGTTGGGCCTGCCACTTCACCGGCTAAAATGCGATGTGCCTACCCGGTGGAATTCAACTCTGCACATGTTGCAGCGACTGTGGCAGCACCGACAAGCCCTGGTGCAATACGTTCTGACGTATAGCCTGGGCCAACGAGATTCAGAGGTGGGGCAAATCACGCTGGAGGAGTGGTCTCAGATCAGGGACCTATGCACCCTTCTGCACAGTTTTGAAATGGCGACGAAGATGTTTAGTGCTGACGATGCCATTATCAGCATGACTATTCCGGTGATTTACATGCTGGAGCACATGTTAAACAGAATTCGGAGTCAGGTGGTGGCACAAGAGGAGGTGGAGGAAGTAGAGGAGGAGGAGTTGTATGCGGAAGGGCTAACATCTGCAAGGTCCAGACGGTCGGCAGCACCAAGGCGGCAGGCATGTGAGGGTGGGGGAGATGATTTTACCAGGGCGCATGGTAGCAGCCAAACTAGTGAGGAAGGTGCAGGAGCCCAGGAAGAAGTGGAGGACGAACTGATGGAAGACTCATCAGATGAGGGAGACCTTGATCACATTTCTGTTGTGCGAGGTTGGGGGGAGAGGACAGAGGAAGGAAGCATGATTGCTACCTCGCCACCAACACAACAGGGACTTGGTGCTCCTGGATGCGCAACACACATGAGTGCCTTCTTGCTGCACTACCTGCAACATGACCCTCGAATTGTGAGAATTAGAAATAATCCTGACTACTGGGTTGCCACACTGTTAGATCCCCGGTACAAAAGTAAATTTGCAGAAATTATTCCTGCCATAGAAAGGGATGCACGCATGCAGGAGTATCAGCAGAGACTGTTGCAGAATCTTACATGTGCTTTTCCACAAAATACCAGTGGTGCACGTAGTGAATCTCACAGTTCCAACTTGCCAACCGTGGGACCGTCAAGTGTTCAGCACTCAAACCGTAACAGAACCACAGTATCTGCTGGTAACATCAATTTTGCGGAATCATTTCACCACTTTTTTAGCCCATCCTTTGCAAGGCCACAGGAGACAAGAAGTCTGACACATAGTCAACGCCTAGAGACGATGGTACAGGAGTATCTCCAAGTAAACATTGAAGCCACGACTGTGTCACTGGACCCTTGCTCCTTTTGGGCTTCCAATCTGGATAAATGGCCGGAGCTAGCCACTTACGCCTTGGAGATCTTGTCATGCCCCGCAGCCAGCGTTCTGTCTGAACGTGTGTTCAGCGCTGCTGGTGGTGTGCTGACAGATAAGCGCACGCGGCTCTCCACTTATAATGTAGACAGACTCACGTTCATAAAGATGAACAAATCATGGATCCGAAACGACTTTTCTACCCCTGTGTCATCCTGGGGAGAGTAAAAGCTTGATGATTGGTTAAAATCACCCTACCAACCGTTTTAAGCTTTCAAATTACTAATCATGTTTATCTGTATCTTGATTGGAAAATAATTTGGGCTTTGTAGCAGTGTGCAGCACTGATCCTATTAGGCCATCTATAATAAGCTTCACCAGATTTAAAATTAAAAATAATTTTTAGCTGCATCTAGCCCGGAAAATAATTTTGGGGCTCCGAGATGCGCAAGACACATAAGTGCCTTCTTGCTGCACTACCTGCAGCATGACCCTCATATTGTCAGAATTTGAAGTAATCATGACTACTGGGTTGCCACACTCTTAGATCCCCCAAACTTTTCGATCAACCTTTTCATTTTAATAAAGACCAAAAAAATGGTCATTTTTGAAATTATAAGCATTAGCAGGTTGTTAGAAACTGAAATCAAACAGTTTTCAACTCAAAACTTTATTCTAGGTGATGTTACATTTTCACATAGGACCCCTTGTTCGAAAGGAGCTTCTGAACTCTCTCGTCCATTGAATTTGTCAGGTTTTGGATGGTTTCTGCTTCAATTGTTTTGCATGAGGACAGAATACCCTCCCAGAGCTGTTGCTTAGATGTGAACTGACTCCCGCCATCATAGACACTCCTTTTAATGATGCTCCAAAGGTTCTGAATGGGGTAGAGGTCAGGGGAGCATGGGGGTCACACCATAAGTTTGTCCCCTTTTATGCCCATATCAGCCAGAGATGCAGATGTTTTATGTGCAGCATGAGATGGTGCATTATCATGCAGAAAAATGATCTTGCTGTGAAATACACGGTTCTTCTTCTTGAACCATGGCAGGAAGTGCTGTTTGAGAAAATCCACATACATTATGGAGTTCATCTTTAGCGCCTTCAGGGATCCTAAAGGGGCCGACAATCTCTCTCCCCATGATTCCAGCCCAAAACATTACTCCACCTCCTCCTTGTTGGCGCTGTAGCCGTGTTTGCGTGGGGTGTCCATCAACCAGCCATCCTCCACTCCATTCATCTGGACCATCGAGCGCTGCACGGCACTCATCCGTGAACAAAACAGTTTTGAAATCAGTCTTCATGTAATGTTTGGCCCACTGGAGCCGTTTCTGCTTGTGTGAAGTGGATAGAGGAGGTCGACAGGATGGCATATGCACAGCTGCAAACCTCTGAAGGACCCTGCATCTTGTTGTTCGGGGGACGTTGGAGGCACAAGCAGCTTCAAAAACTTGTCTGCTGCTATGACAAGGCTTTTTTGCCGCTGCTGTTTCAACCTGACGTAATTGCCTGTGGGAAAGAGTCCTCAATTTGCCCTTATCAGCACGCACACGTGTGTACTGTGAATCAGCTACATACTTCTTGATTGCCAAGACACTTCATCCTGATCATCGCACAATGTTGATTGTAGTCATGCCTTGACCTAAACACTCCACAATTTGTTGCTTCTCAGCAGCCGACACATCCTTTTTCTTTCCCATTTTGGCAGAAAATGTAGGCTGCTTAATAATGTGAGACAGCCTTCTTAAGTAGTCTTGCCTTTCATTGGACACACCTGCCAAACTAATTAGCACAGGTGTCTGCAATTGCTTACAGTGATATAAAGAGCCCTGACACACATCACCATCAATGAGTTTAACTGACAAACAAACAAATTCTTCCCTTATCACTCCTAAACACTTTTTGCATAATAATTTGGAACGCGGTGTACATGTGCTTTTCCACAAAACACCAGTGGTTCACGTAGTGAATCTTACAGTTCTAACTTGCCAACCGTGGTCTGTATGGAATTGTTCAATAAAGGGCCCAAAATTAAGATAACATAGATGGGAGAGGTCTCTATGAATAGGAATTCCTAAGTATTTGATACCCTGTGAGGGCCAGGCAAAGGGAAAGTTGGACTGGATGGAATCCTATATGGATTTAGGGAGGGAGACATCGAGGGCCTCAGACTTCGCTGCATTGATTTTAAAATTTTACCATGTAACAAAGTGATCTATTTCAGCCATAACAGCAGGGATGGATATATGTGATTGAGTGATATATACTAGGACATCATCAGCAAATAGAGAGCACTTGTACTCGGTGCCTCCCACCTCAATCCACCTAATATTGGGGTTATGGCGAATTGATGAGAGCAGGTGCTCCGTCACTAGGATGTATAAGAGAGGGGACAGAGGACATCCCTGCCTTGTCCCATTGGTGATTGTGAAAGGTGATGAAAATGTTCTGACGCACCCCCTGGGCCTTGGGACACCCGGAGCCGGACCCTTTTTGGTGGATGCTGGTGGTTGTAGTCTTCGTGGCGGCGATCCGGTTCCGTGGCTCAGGGCGGTCAAACCAGTGGCGGATCTATTTATGTGGTTTTGATGTTTAAATGTCCGACTACGCCACCCGTGGATTGCGGTCAGAGTGAACCGCCGCTACAGGGCAGACCGCTAAGGCTGGTGTTGTGGGTGCAGCAGAGCGTAGCATAACTCCCCACGGGAGGAGTATAGCCTCAGGGCAGTGTATGCGGAGGATGGGGGTGATGGTGCAGGGCAGCAGCAGTAATGACACGGAGTCAGTGATGCAGTTCAGGGCCTTTACTCACAGTTCTTATTATCCAGACCACGTCTGCAGGTAACGGCTGCCCACGTCGTACTGTGCTCACCAGGTGAGGGGCTCAGACAACTCCCAGATAACTTTAGAGCGCTTCACAGGACCCCCTTTGTGTGTCCTTTGTCTGGCCTTTCTTACCAACACTTCTGTCCGGCTGCCTCGGGCCTCCTCTTGGTAAACTTGGCGCCAGTTTCCCTGACCCTATGTGGTGCCTTCCTAGCGGGTGGAGCAAGGGGCTGCGCCACATAAAATGTCAGAGCCTCCGGTTTCTAGCTGAGAGTCGTTTCCTACCTCCACTAGTTCGGGGACCGGTCTCCCCCTTTGGCCTGACCCCTCCACGCAGGTGGATTCGGGCGTGCGGTGGCGACTCGCCCGTCCGCACCCCTGGGATCCCTTCATTCCTCGTTCCTGGAGCCTTCTCCGCTCCTCTTCCTTCCTTCTCCCTCTTGCAGGCCTGGGCCTCTGTTACTAGGCCCGCCTCCGGAGCAGAGCTCATGCAGAGCCCCTGCTCCCTGCCACTTCTGCTCAGACTTCTCTGCACTGAACTAAGATGGTGCCCACCTTTTATACTCCCTTCTCAATGCACCCAGGAACTGCTTCCTCCCTGCTCCTGCACTGCAGGGTTCCCCTTCCTCAGTGTTCCCTCCCCCCACTCCAGCCAGGGACAGGGACTGTCGTGCCCATCTCAGGGGCATATTGGTCGCCCTGCCCCACGGCAATGTGGTGTAATGCATGCAGGTGTCGGGTCCTGATCCACACTCCATCCTTATCTGAGAGTGAGATATCACACCTCTGGGTGAGGTGCAATACGTCTGTAGCAACCGAGCCCTCGGTGCTACAGTTCCATTTATCTTCAGCCTAGGTGACGTATTGTGATACAGGGCCGTGATTTTGGCTATAAAAGGGTCCCCTAGACCCCTACCCCAAGCTTTTTAAGAGAATCATATATGGCGTGCCAGGAGACTCTATGGAATGCTTTCTCAGCATCCAACGAGAGTATCTACTTACAAATTTTTAACTGCATCTAGCCCAGGAAATACTTTGTGCCTAGTAGCAGTGTCTGCTAGTCAGCGGATTATCCCGGCTGTTAAGCAAGCTACACCACCTGTAGTTTGGACACTTAATTTTTTCAAAGGAAATGCTTCGGGACCACGGGATACTTAGTGAAGAGCATCAGGAGGCACCCCAAGGCATAGGGGCTGGGACTGGCACTAGGATGCCTTGCGGTGGACAGCCGAGCTCGATCCTTATAAAAGCTTTTTAACTGCAGCAGCTTTAGTGGACGCTACTGGAGCTGGAATTACGCGGCTGCTGGCATGAGACTTGCCCTCCAATAGATCCTTGTAAATGGATTTAAAGTGTATTCATTCAAATTAGAGGGACAATTTAAATTAAAAAGCTTAGAGCTGCCTCCACCACAGGGGGGCTCTCTCGACCCACCAGCGGACAGGCACCAGTATTGGGAGAGGGGGGCTGGCCGTCAGGGTTCACCGCGGCTCTGGCACAAACCCGGCGACACGGAGGTGGCACGGGCAGGAGCGGACTGGCCGTCTCGGCTTCTCACTTTTTGGATTTTAGAAGGGCATGACATGCCTATATCTGTGTCTCCCCCTCCTTTTACTCCTCCACCTCTTTTCTTTTCGCATGACTATATGTACTTGTCACTTTTCCATGTGTTAGTTGTGTCTTCTGAGCAGTTTGTCAGCTTTTGGACACCTTTGAAGGTGTTTTCTATGTGTTTCTATGTGTTTTTGTTTGCCTGCCATTGGTTTTAACGGTGTTCGAAGGTGTTCGACGAACAGTTCGACGAACAGTTCGGCGAACACACGGGTGTTCGACGAACCGAACCGAACTCGAACACTACGGGGGTGGCTCAACACTAGTGGTGACACCGCTGACACTGGTCGTGGACCCTGGGTTTCGCCCCACAAAGTCGGGTGCTTTGCTGCAATGTGCCTGATCATGCTGGTGGTGGTCAGGCTGGTAGTTTTGTCACCCCTGCTGATGCTGGCATGGCAGGTGGAACATATGGCCTTTTTGGGGTTATCAGCAGAGTCTTTAAAAAAATTCCAGACTCTGGAAGACCTATCGCTTGTACTGGCAACGTCCCTCGTGTTGGTGTTACGGGGAACGGTTGCCTGCCTTCTGTCTGCGGCCACCACACTGCTTCTTCCTGCCTGTTGGGGAACTCTGCCTCCCTCCCCCTGTGTGCTGCTGGCCTCACTCTGCATGTCCTCCTTCCACGTTGGGTCAGTTACTAGATCATCCACCACCTCCTCCTCTTCCACTTGCGCACCACGATCCTCCTCCTCACTTCCCGGCAATTGTGTCTCGTCATCGTCCACCTCTTGTGACAGATTGCCAACGTCGACTTCCTGTGGCCGTGGCTGTTCAAATATTTGGGCATCGCAACATGGGATCTCCTCTTCCACCACTTCAAGCGTATCAGGCGAGGGGCCCAAATATGGAAAGGGACCAGTGAACAGCTCTTCAGAGTGTCCAAGTGTGGGATCACTTGCTGTCTGACGACACTCGGCATGGTGAGAGGAAGGAGCATCAGGGTGAGGAGGAGTATGCGGTCGAGACTCACGGCTACTAAGAGTTGACCGTGTGGAAGACAGACCGGAGGTGGTGGTGCCCAGGTAACTGGAAGTATTATCTGCTATCCAATTAATAACCTGTTCACACTGATCAGTTCTCAATACTGGTGTTGTTCTGTGCTTCCCTAGTAATTCGGTCAAGAAGTGGGAGCGAGGTGATGTGGCTGTTGGTTGTGACACATTTTCACCTTGGCCACGGCCCCGTCCTCTGCACGAACCATCACCAGAACGTCCACTTCCACGTCCCTTGCCACGCGCCTTGCCCATTGTAAATGAAGTAAAATAGCTTACACTTGCACTATCAATGGAAAAAGTGTAATAAAGAGTAGATTAGAACCGTGGAAGAGGAAAACCACAGTTATTGTTTACTGGGGTATACCACACTTTTTTAAATACAGATATTTGCGTCTGAACAGTGAGCGACACACTCAAACTGCTTTTTTTTAGATACCAAAGGCTCAAAACTGGATAGTACAGCGATTTGACCTGTGGAACTGCGAAACCACACTGGGATGTCGGGCCTACACAAGACTATTTTCAACAGATATATTTTTGTGTCACAACAGTCTGGAGACACTACTGTTTTTCTTTACGAAAAAAACTACCAAAAGCTGAATAATAGAGATTTTTTACCGTGGGATGGCAAAACCACAGTTATTGTTTACTGGGGTATACCACACTTTTTTAAATATATAGATTTGCGGCTGAAGAGTGAGCGACACACTCAAACTGCTTTTTTTTTTAGATACAAATGGCCCAAAATGGATAATACAGAGGTTTGAACCGTGGAAGTGCAAAACAACACTTCTGTTTCTCTAGCCTACACCAGACTGTTTTCAACAGTTATATTTATGTCTGAAAAATCAGACACACGCTTTTTTTGGGGGGGGGGGGGACACACCAAAAGGTTAATAAGACGGGTATTTGTACAGTGTGAAGGAGGAAAAAAAAAGGAGGATTTAGATGAAAAAAAAAGGATTTTTCCTGGCCCCTGACACCTGGTGCTAAGTCCCGCAATTTCAGCAACAGGAGCACACAGGACTGTAATGCAGCGTTTGCTGGTATAACCACTGTGTCTCCTATACAGCCTGCCTGCCTGGTATCTGGGATGGATATTAGTCCTGAAAAGGACTGTTTGTTTGTTCTGGCAGCCTTTACAGACCCTACACTAACTATTTCGCAGTTTATATCTCTCCCTAAATCAGCAGCGCTGTCCCTACACTGTCTAATCCGGAGCGACTGTGTCCAAGATGGCGGCGCCCCGTTTTAAATACTCGAGGTGACGCTGTGCGGCCAGCCAATCACTGTAATGCCCACAACCAACATGGCTGCAGCATTACAGTGACTGGCTGGCAATCCCTGCATGTTCATTGGCTCTGTAAAGAGCGCCAAACATGCTCCCGCCCGAGTAACCCAGAAATGCTCGGTGCTCGCCGAACATCCCGAGTAGCGTGATGCTCGGGCGAGTACCGAGCAGTGTCGAGCATGTTCGCTCAACACTAGTAGAGTTATCTTCTCTGTACCAACCCCGCTGATGGTCAGCGTCTTTCCAGGGATGATACTCTCCGGGGGTACCAGTTCAGGCTGTACTAGGGTCACATGGGCCCCCATGTCCCTTAGTCCCATAACCACTTTACTCCCCACAGTCACTTGCTGGAGATTGTCATTGCGCCGGGCCCCACCCCTCCCCACCACATAAACTGTTGGACCCACTGGTGGGGTTTGGGAAGTAGGGGGGTTCCTCTTCCGGCTAGGGCAGTTCGCCCTGTGATGTCCCGGCTGATTGCAGGCGTGACATCGAGGGGGTCCTCCCTGGGGCTTGGAAGGGGGAACAATGGGGCCCATAGGTTTTCGGGCGGGGGTAGTCTCAGGTGGAACTGCAGGGTCACCCGCAACAGGATTGGTCTTACCCCCCCTCCAGCCGGTGCTGACGGGTCTCCGCGACGTCCGGTTGGCGACATACTCATCCGCTTGCTCCGCAGCAGTTCTGGCATCTTGGGGTTTCCGGTCCAAGACATATTGTTGCACTTGCTCCGAGCAAATGTCTAAGAATTGCTTCTTGAGGAACAAATCCAAGGTTGCTTCGTCGGGATTGTCTATCTCTCCCTCTGCCCATCTGTGAAGCTGGACACTCATCTGGAGCAGAGTCTCTAGGTGGCTCACGGTCGGTCGTTTCCTCAGGCTGCGGAATTTCACTCTGTACACCTCAGGTGTGAGACGGTACCTCTGGATCAGCGCAGCTTTAATGAGGTCATAGTCCTGGTGCTGGGCTGCAGGGAGGGACGAGAAAGTGTCCAGGGCTCTCCCTCTTAGCCTGGTGGACAGGGTGCGTGCCCAGTCTGCCTTGGGTACCTGGTACTGGAGACACACCTGTTCAAACCCTTTCAGGAAAAGGTCCAGGTCTCCGTCCGATTCCAGGACAGGCAGATCCTCTGAGCGCAGCTTAGCTTTTGGGGCTGCTGGAGTCTGTGCTGTTTGAGCCGGTGGGTCCTGCCGGCTCCGCAGCTGGGCTAACTGTAGCTGGTACTGCCTCTCCTCCTTTCTTTCCTGGGCATCTCGCTCAGCTTGCCACATGTGGAGCATGGCCTGGCTCTGCTCCTGCTGTCCATCTTTCAGAGCCTGGAGGTAGGCCTGCATAAGAGCGTCCAGGGCCGAGTTACTGGCCCCGCCAACTGGAGCTGTGGATTGCATAACAGAATGTCCAGGATTTTCGTGGGTGTCGGGGGCACTTCCACCCTCCTCTGACACCTCAGTCTGGTCAGCGACTGGCACCATAATGCCACCTTCCATCTGCTCAGCGTCCCCTCTGGTAGCACTCATCTGGGAACCTTTGCTTCTGAGGCAGTATGCCATCCACCAGAGACCGTAGCCAAATAAAAGATAGGACAGAAAACTAAGAGGGGGAAGGGTACAGTATCGTACACACGCTTTCACTGTATACTATGTCTGATCTACTAACTAGCACCGAGCTCAGTTCACAGATATCCAAATCCCGCCGCTGGCACCACTTGTCACGAACCCCGATCGGAGCCACGTGCCCCTGATCCTTCTTCACAACTTCCGTGAGTTCCGGGTTTAGGATAATGTGAAGCGAGCTTATAAATTTTATATATTTATTTACTCAAAAGAGCGATGCTAGGTACAATATATACAAGCGGTTACAAGATATATATATACAGTAGTCAGACAAATACAGTAAGGGAGCAGTAATACAATATATTAAAATTAAAAGGAATAAAAGTGAATATACCACACTTTCATCAAAGGTCTCTGGATACGGCAGGAGGGTTGCTGTCATGGGTCCAGAGCGGTTCCTTGGTCTTTCTGCACATCTGTAGTGACAGGTGACCCTCAACAGAAGACCCCTCCTCTCTCTCAGAGGGACACATTTATTTGTAACTTGGGCAGGGCAGAAAGTAGGCGATTTACATGTAATCTCCTCTTCCCTTCTATCAGACATTTCATAATCCATTTCCCAGCAATATACTCACTGTAAGGTGCGCATGTTAATTGATCTAACACAGGGGCTTCTCCTGACTTCAGAGGTATTCAATTAGGTATTCTTCATTGCCATGATTCAATTAGCTCCCCCATACTCTTGTCAGGAATAGGCGTTTGCACTACAAAGGTATATATCCTAGCTGACCTGTATTCAATTCTCTCCTGGCTTGTCACCCTGGTGTGAACGGAGGCTCCCAGGGGTTGATGTATGGAAGGGAAACAAGTGCTGATGTAAATATTTTGTCCTTTGGTGTCCTTTGAAGTCAGACAGACTAGCATTCCTGCTGAGACCTTCATAACTGGGAATATGAAATAACTAGGAATATGAAATAACTGGGAATATGAATTTCCAGTCCCTTGCCTCACCACACTAAGTGATTTCTTAGAATTTACCAGCCTCTCGAAAGTCTCCCAGAGTCGTTTCGGCACATTGACTTATTACCATCATTTTTGCCTGTTTACAGTCCTTCAGCCGCCATATATCATGCTCTCCCTCGAGACAAGCAAAAGTCTTGTGAATCAATCACTTGAAAGGTTTCACAACAGGGTACGATGTATCTGCGAGCACATACCGGAAGATGCCTCCTAACTTACAGAGTGATAAAAGAAGGTACTCAAACGCTAAAGTTCAAAAATTCCTTAAATCTAATTTTTCCTGGTTCTCATCCATAGGGACATAACCCATAAAGGTTGGAAATACATCAATGTGGGGTGAAGAAAATCAGCTTGTGGTATAGATTGCCCACTGTGTCCATAACCTAGGATTTGTAGCCAAACAAGAGTCTTCTCCAAAACGAAATGTCTTAAGGCTTATTAAAGGGTTGGGCATAGATTTATAAGGAGGAACTAAAGAGACAGCTTTCTTCCACTTGGGTCAAAGCTAATATCTTTTATTCCCAGGGAGTATTGTCTGTCCAATAAAGCTCTCTTCGATAACTTTATGATGCTCTCAAGGAGAACGGGAGACCCCCTAGACCTTATTACCTGACCTGACAATCTTTCTAGACATGCCCATGTCTGTTTTTTCATTTTTGAGGAAGAAATTCATTGATTGAAAATTCTAAGAAGAGTCAACTGGGCATTGACTATATAAGTAGGAGTCAAGATAGATAAAAAACAAAATTTGTCTTCAGCTTGGCTTCACTCCAGAAACTCCAAGACCTTCATTTCAAAATTTTGGCAAATTTCGGCCTTTATAATACTGATTTCTTCTTATGCAGCAAGCCTTTAGTCGAATCTCAGACAACAAGTCAGGGTGCCAAGTGAACCTCTGCACCCTCATAGCTTATGGGCCAAAACATAGTAGCAATATAAAGGTCTCATAATTAGAGATGGGCGAACCCGAACAGTAAAGTTTGGGGTCCGTACCGAACACCTGCTGTTCGGGCACGGACCCCGAACACAGACTTCCTCAGGAAGTCCGTGTTACTGTTCGGGCTCGGGTGTTTCCCGTGCTGTCACTTGCATGACAGCACAGGAAACACAGGCACTGATAGGCGGTAATAGCATTACTGCGGTCAGAGCGCTGTGGCATCATGCTGACAGGTGTCAGCATGATGCCACAGCTGTGACAGTGACCCACGGTAAAAAGCTTACCGCGGGTCATAGGCGCCGGCTGATGGTACTACTACCAACATCAGCCGGCACCTCCTGCCATGGGAACAGCGAGTGCAGGCACCGCTGTATGGGAGCAGTAGCCTCCCATCTGCCGGCGCCTGTGCTCTGCTGCAAATTAAAAAAAAATGTTAAAATTAATAAAAAAATGTTCAAATAAAAATAAAACACATTATACTCACCTAGACCTTGTCCCTGATGTTCGCCGCCGCTCCAAAAAATAAAAAAACACCATATACTCACCTTACACCTAGTCCCCGAAATCCATGATCACCTGTAATAAAAGTAAAATAATAAAGTAACCTCATCCTCACCTGTCCGCCGCAGTCCAAATAGCGAGGGTCCCACAAAGATCCCATGAACAGAGTGGGCACATTGTAAAATGTGCCCACTCTGTTCAGCAGCCAGCAGCCACCTACCTGGATGACATTGTGGTCTTTAGCCCAGACTGGGCAAGTCATCTACCAAAGGTACAGGCGATTCTGGATGCTCTGAGAAAGGCAGGGTTTACTATAAATCTAAAAAAATGTTCCATTGGGAAGGAATAGGCCAAGTACTTAGGCTATGTCGTTGGGAGAGGTGAAATCAAGCCGCAAGTCAATAAGGTCGAGGCAATCCAGAACTGGCCGCTACCGCTCTCCTAGAAGCATTTGAGAGCGTTTCTTGGAATTGTGGGATATTACCGGCGGTTTATCCCAAATTTTGCCATGATTACCATACCACTGACGAATCTTCTGAAAGGCACCAAATCAACGATGGCGAAATGGACTGTTGATACGGAGACTGCGTTCCAACAGCTGAAGCTGGTACTGTGTAAGCAGCCGGTCCTAGTCACACCAGACTTTAATAAAGAATTCAAGGTCCAGGCAGACACTTCAGAAGTTGGCCTCGGAGCCATGCTGTCCCAAGAGATAAATGGTGAAGAGCATCCCATCCTGTATCTGAGCAGGAAGCTCTCTTCCTGCGAGAAAAACTATGCTAGAGTAGAGCAAGAGTGCTTAGCCATAAAATGGGCTGTAGATGCGCTAAGATATTACCTATTAGGCGGGAAGTTTAAACTGGTGTCAGACCATGCCCCTTTGAGAAAGTTGAGGGAAAAGAAGGGTAAGAATGCCCGGGTGACTAGGTGGTTCTTAGGTCTCCAGGACTTTAATTTTCACGTGGAGCATAGACCCGGGAAGTTACGCGGTAACACTGATGCCCTCTCCAGAATTCCCTGTTTGGTTCTGAAGGTGCCCAAATCTCCACATATATCACTACTGACTCTGTCACATATCCCCCCCCTCTGCCCAAAGCTGGGGGCAGAGGGGGGGGGGGAATATGTGACAGAGTCACTAGTGATATATGTGAGGGGAGATATGTTTCACTGTGGCTACTAGATTCAGTGAACTAAACCTACAAGTATTCTCCAGCATGTTATGTGTTGGTGAGTTTTAAAAGGGAGTGTTTTTTTGTGAATGACATTGTGAAGAGTGGGAGGTCATTCACCATATCTCCACCTCAAGGGTGTGGCTGGGGAAGTTAAATGCTCAGTCACTTTTTTTTCTTCTCCAGACTGTGTGTGTAAGCCAGAGAGCTCCACAGAATGACTTAGTGGTAAAATCTTAATGTGCTACCCAGAGTGGGCGAAACCCAGCTCGCCTATGGACTGTACTATACTTTATCTTTTTGTTTTTCGTTTGTGGAACCCTGCTGTGGTTTATGTCATATATTAATAAACCTGCAGGAAGTTAAAGTCACTTTACCACACCCGGTAGAGCATTGTTCACCTCCCATGCAAACATGGGAAGAAGTATAGAAGCCCAAATTGAGTTTAGGTCAACAGACCTTATTGGACTTACGCCTGTGGTCTACTTACCAAAATGAGATGTGACAACTACCTTGAAAAAATTCTTCATTGACTACTTAACCTTGACCCTGAAAAACCAGAATGTCTACATCAGTGTTTACCAACCTTTCCAAGTCAAGTATCTCAAGTACCCAAGAACATCGAAATGAGAACCCCTGCTTTCGGGTCTAAACGTTAATAGCTTTCTAGTAGCTAAATAAATACTATTTGACTTTTAAAATAATAAATACGTTCGGATCTCAAAGGGAGAATTACCTTTGAAGATAAAACAGATGAAATCAAAGACACTTGAGCTTGTCTTCACATTTCTATAAAACAATCTTCTTTCCTCCTGTTTCACAATAGACACTGAATTCTCTAAATTATAATTGGCAACTTTTAAGAAATAAGGGAAATTCTGAAGAGAGGGATCTAAAGGGTACCTGTCAGTTCATTAATGGCACCAGTACCACAGGCAGCATGAATCAGACTCTGGCTTCCTTATTGCAGCTATGTGTATTTTGCTCTGAAATACTACAAAACCTACTTTAAAAAGCCGGCTGGGGACTATGTGTCTCGGATGACTAGTCTGAGACCGGTCTCTGGTCAGCTTCTGCCCTCCTCTCTCACATAGACTGGCAGTTCTCTCCTTATAACTGCACACAGATGAAGACCTGACAGTCATTGGGATCAGGGTGTGGAGAAGACAAACTTCACCTGTACACAAACTCCACAAAAGGCCACCCATGTACAGTACAGACCAAAAGTTTAGACACACCTTCTCATTTAATGATTTTTCTGTATTTTCATGACTTTGAAAATTGTACATTCACACTGAAGGCATCAAAACTATGAATTAACACATGTGGAATTATATACTTAACAAAAAAGTGTGAAACAACTGAAAATATGTCTTATATTCTAGGTTCTTCAAAGTAGCCACCTTTTGCTTTGATGACTGCTTTGCACACTCTTGGCATTCTCTTGATGAGCTTCAAGAGGTAGTCACCGGAAATGGTCTTCCAACAATCTTGAAGGAGTTCCCAGAGATGCTTAGCACCTTTTGGCCCTTTTGCCTTCACTCTGCGGTCCAACTCACCCCATCACTCTCCTTCTTGGTCAAATAGCCCTTACACAGCCTGTAGGTGTGTTTGGGGTCATTGTCCTGTTGAAAAATAAATGATGGTCCAACTAAACACAAACCGGATGGAATAGCATGCCGCTGCAAGATGCTGTGGTAGCCATGCTGGTTCAGTATGCTTTCAATTTTGAATAAATCCCTAACAGTGTCACCAGCAAAGCACCCCCACACCATCACACCTCCTCCTCCATGCTTCACGGTGGGAACCAGGCATGTAGAGTCCATCCGTTCACCTTTTCTGCGTCGCACAAAGACACGGTGGTTGGAACCAAAGATCTCAAATTTGGACTCATCAGACCAAAGCACAGATTTCCACTGGTCTAATGTCCATTCCTTGTGTTTTTTAGCCCAAACAAGTCTCTTCTGCTTGTTACCTGTCCTTAGCAGTGGTTTCCTAGCAGCTATTTTACCATGAAGGCCTGCTGCACAAAGTCTCCTCTTAACAGTTGTTGTAGAGATGTGTCTGCTGCTAGAATTCTGTGTGGCATTGACCTGGTCTCTAATCTGAGCTGCTGTTAACCTGCGATTTCTGAGGCTGGTGACTCGGATAAACTTATCCTCAGAAGCAGAGGTGACTCTTGGTCTTCCTTTCCTGGGGCGGTCCTCAGGTGAGCCAGTTTCTTTGTAGCGCTTGATGGTTTTTGCAACTGCACTTGGGGACACATTCAAAGTTTGCCCAATTTTTCGCACTGACTGACCTTCATTTCTTAAAGTAATGATGGCCACTCGTTTTTCTTTACTTAGCTGCTTTTTTCTTGCCATAATACAAATTCTAACTGTCTATTCAGTAGGACTATCAGCTGTGTATCCACCAGACTTCTGCACAACACAACTGATGGTCCCAACATCCAGACATATTTTCAGTTGTTTCACACTTTTTTGTTAAGTATATAATTCCACATGTGGTAATTCATAGTTTTGATGCCTTCAGTGTGAATGTACAATTTTCAAAGTCATGAAAATACAGAAAAATCTTTAAATGAGAAGGTGTGTCCAAACTTTTAGTCTGTACTGTATATATAGACCCCAGACTATACACCCATTGTATTTACAAACCCCCTTGTATATACAGACCTCAGACCACGACTCACCATGTTTAGACCCCAGACTAGATCCATCTTGTATATACAAACCCCAGGTTTGATCATCTTGCATATACAGAGCCCAAACCAGTGCACTGCCCATTTACAGACCCCAGACCAAACCCCATAAAATTACACAACTTTCCATTTACAGACCCCCATAACAAAAAGTGCTTATAATGAAAATGGCAGTGGCTGTTCCAAAACCAGATCTCCGCCACCCCGTATCCCCGAACATACCTGTATAGGAGGGTGATAATGATGGCGGAGGCGAAACAGGTGTCCCTCGCTCTTTGCCTATCCCTTGAGAATTACTGGTTCACATGATATGAGACTTGCTCTGTACTATTCCACAAACCCATTCTTTTTTATATATTTTTGTCATAATAAAAGCCAACAAAAAAAAACATAAAAAACTTCCAAGGAGGGTAAAAATGGCCAAAAACAAACCACTGTCCGCTATTTATCTTACAATTCTCAGTATTACAGGATGGAAAAGGAGATATTATTTTTGGACTTTTATTGGATACTAATTGGCTTCTTGATTAAAGCTTCACTGGAATTATTCCCAATTGGCAAGTTCTTTGTATGTGGGCTTGAGTCAAGTTTTGGGCTTTGTTCCCAGTCTCATCCGCCACTATCCTGACTATCTGGTGTTTTGAATGGTGGCCTCTTGCAGGTTTCAGTTAATTTCAGTCTTCTCGTTCTTTGGATAATTACAGAAATTGCAAACACAAGGCAGCAGAAGAGAGAGAGAAAAACACAAGAGAAACCTAAAATTGTCTCCCTAGATCATTTTTCCAAAGCGCCTCTATTGAGATTAGTGATACAGATAGCCTTGAGTCAGATGGCCAATGGGAGGTCGCTGTACTGAAATGCTTTCCTTTGGTGTCATAATGGCTACCTGTACTCACCATTGGCTCAGTTCAATAGCCAAGCTAGTTCCCTTCTCTATCATGGTTGATACATAGACAGAGAAGGGGGCTGACTTTGATAGTAATAAGACCAGTCAACCAGTCTCCTTCACATATGTGCTGACACATGAAACTCAAGCCAGAAGTTGAGCTAGTGGGGCCTGGGAATGGCGTTGATATCTGGAGATCAAGGAACCCTTCTTAATTTGATTGAGAAAAATCTAATTACTGCTGTACTTATGGTAGGTGACATAAATACAATGCTAGTAGTAAGTTCAGCAGTCCAGTCACCATGATGTATCAAAGAAAAAGTTTCGACCCCCTCGGATCTTCTCCACCTATATCAAACATCTCTGTAGGCTTTGGTGGTGGCTCTTTCTGCTAACAGTTCTTCTTCTAAAGGTTGATTAAGACCTAGATCGGTCAAAATATTTACATGAATTTATGAATTTACACAATAATAAAATCCTTATTTTCCATGGAAATACGAAGTACATGTTGCCAAGTTAAGACAACCATTGGCTTTGTGATGCTGGAGTGGTGTGACAAGATGCATATGGGAGGAGTAAGTAGAGCAAATATAAAGGTGTGTAGTCTTTGGTGGGGCTAAGTTGCTAAGTTGACCTGTCATTGGCCGGTAGACTTGGGTCCTGTCCATGGAGAAGAATTAAGGAGCTAAGTTGACCTATCGTTGGCTGGTAGACTTGGGTCCTTTCCATGGAGAAGAGTAAGTCAATTGGAGGGCCGAGAGGGTTGTTCATTGCAGAAGATGTTGTGGCTAGATTCTGCGAATTGTTATGCTGAGCTTTTAGCTGTGGAATTGCGCAGCTTGTGGCACTTTGTCAAGACTGTTTTTTGGTGGTCTTAGTGGTCAGTCCTGGGAAATCTACTGAGGCTGTGGGAAATGTTAACTTCTGAGGGAACCAGGGTAGATTGAGTGGTGCTAGACACAATCTTAGGAAGGGCTACATCTGAAGTAGTAAGGACATTTGGCTGTAAGGTACTAGGGACATCTGGTAGTGGTAATTTGACTGTCTTAAAGGGCTTGGTTGGTTCAGTCTGGAAGAATATTGGATCAAATGAAGGTGTTATTGGTAGAGTCTTTCATGAGAGGACATCTAGAAATTGGAGTCAAGAGTCTTAACCCTTTAAACTGTAATTCTGGAAATCGTGTTGTGGAATTAAAGTTGATTCATTGGTTTGCAAAGATAGCACTGACTGTGGGTTGGCGTGAAAAAATGTTATCCTCAAGTCTCCTGTGAGATCAACATGGATCTGAGCCAGAGCTTTTGTGGCTAAAATTTTAAAGACTGTTTTATTGAGTACTGGAACGTTCAAGCAGTATCGCCACCGAGAGTGACTACAACTACCAAGTGTCTGTGCCTCAAGTGATAACAGTACCTATCTAATGTGAAGAGTGAAAAAAGTACTTAATTGGTCTAACTTCTTTCTTTAAAGGGGAACCACTTAACCTTCTGACGTTACATGACCCTGCCCACGAGACGTCGTACAGCCTCCGTGCAATATGCAATCTTAACAATCTTGTTTTGACTTTCCTTTGCCTTTCCGATTCCATCAAGATCAGACACTGACCCCTGAGCTCAGCAAACTGCTGGTAGATGTGGTATTAACCCTGTTTCTGCCAACACTGCACTCTCCAGCGGAACATTCCCTCCCGCACCCTCCATTAACATCCTACATAGCCATAACACGGGGAAAAATCTGCTGTGTTTTGTCTTCCAATAACCCTGTCATTTGAGAAAACTGTAATACTGTAATACCAGGAGTGAGAGAGAGGAAGAAATATTATTTTCCAAATATGATGAAAAAAAATATGATTTTTGCATGTGAACTAGATTCAGAATAAATAGCCAGACGCTCCCAAACGAATCAGTCATTTCGTGTTTATTTAAAAGGAACACGAAGAAGCCAGACGGGGCCCTTTGATCAGTCTTATGGCTCGTCTACTTTTCGGGCTGACATTTTCAATAAAATACCTCCATTGCCCTATCACGCGATCCATCTGAAGTACAGACCAGAGGAGTGAGGTCATTTAAAGAACAAGGCAGCGGCACGGTCCTTAACGAGAAAATGATTACAAAAAGGAAACCACAAACTATGTTTTATACACACACAAAAAAAAGATTTTTTTTGTAAATTTTACATTTTTGTGTTGAGAGAAAACATTTTATGGTTACAAAACGGATGAAATATTTACAGAAAGCAACATATATTGGAGAATGCTAAAATGTATAAGACCTGCGCAGTATATATCTACTTTTAGTCATAATTGACAACTCTCCCGACACGTCACACAAGCTACCGGAAAATGGGGCGATCTCAAGGACTCTAGGAACATTTGGCAAATCTCAAAAACCTGTTTCAGATATCAAGCCAAGATAGCAATGTAAAACAATGTCCTCTCATTTATGGCATTGACATCTTCTATCAACGTAACCCAGCACGGACTAGCTCAGAGAGAGCCGGCCATAGAGGAAGGAAGCAAAACCCGGCACTTGAGCCGGGACAGATGAATTACAAAAACGTAAACAAATTTTTGTAAAACTCAATTTTTTTTGTATTAGAAATAAAAATTCATAAAAACCTTGACGTCTTCTACAACATTTAATAAAAACTCAAACCTAATTCTGTTTTTGGCTATTTGTCCTCCAAGGGATTGAAATGATAAGATTCTTTTTTTTTCCCATCTGGATGTCTCTCACTCTTATTCTAATGATTGTGTTGGTTTTTGAAGTCAATTAATCTTGCGACAAACTTTCTTTTTTAATCTGAAGACAGTAATAAGAACAGGAATATAAGACTTCAGAAGACTTTAGAAGACTTCAGAGAATTGTCTTATTTCAAGGGTTTATAGTGCGAAACTTGACAAGACCTTAAGAAAAACATGGAGATGCTTTTGAGTTCCTCCTCATTTTAGTCCAATGAGACCCGCTGAGTTGAAGAAGACTTAAGATAAATAGGGGGAGCACCTTATTATGCTGTTGGCTCATCTGACCAGACACCCTCAGATACTGGCTTTGAGATAGCACTTTTCTGACCTCGTGTTACTTACCTGTCCTGTTTCCAGCTCCAGTTCCTGTCTCTTACTTCCCAGGCCGTCGGCTCCTCTAGTCTTGTGCACGACGGCTTGCCATTGCTAACCCAGTGTGCACCTCTGATGTCACTCTTCTAGGCCTTTTTTAGGCTAGCTTTGGCAGTTCAACATTGCAGAGTATTCAAGTAGTTGGTTATCTGTGCCATTACCACATTGCTGGACCTCTGTACTCCTTGTGTCATTTGATATACTCGGCCCTGCTGTGCCAAGGTACTGTCTGCACACACAACTATGCTGTGAAAGTGTCTTTCTGTACACTGAAATCAGCTGTTTCAAGGTGCTGTCCGCATATTTGGCTCAGCTGTATCAAGGGGTTAGTCTGTGTGGCGCCCTGCTGCGCATTGGTGTCACATGGATGGACTTCTCCACAAGAGGCCCTCACTACATTCACAGACCTCCACCCTACTGTGACGCCTCTACTCGAAAGCCCTTTTCTTTACCCTGGGAGATGGGGGACTCGGAGTCGGGTCCTGTGATGGAGAGATGGGGTGCAGCCGTGGCCCGGACCCGCTCCGTGCCCAAGGTCGTCACATTAAAAGAAGGATGGTACGGGCTTATCCGGGTTGAGTGGCTGATTTCGACTACGCCACCTGTGGCACCTGGTGAAGGCCACCAGCGCGGCTGCAGTCTGCTGAGGCCTGGTGTTAGGGCAGCCGGCGTTGTTACTACTCCCCACAGGCGGAGCAAGGCCTCAGGGCAGAGGGACAGGATGACGGGGGTAGTAGTCTAGAAAGTCTGCGTAGTGCGGTGTAGCGCAGAATAAAAAGTCCGGAGGCCATAGGGGTGAACTTCCAAGGCTTTACTCACACAAGAGATGGCAGAAGGAAGGCGACTCCCTGCTCCTCGCGGAGTTCTGCGGCCACCAGAGACGAAGGGGGTCCGACAACCTCCGAGTCAGTCCAGTGTTCAATCAGGACCCCGCACCAGAGTGTTCCTAAACTACAGACCGAGTGCTTTCCTGTCTGTGTGTGTAAATAGGCCGGGTCTCCCTCTGAACTCCTCTCAGAAAAAGGGCACGGGTGGCAGCTCCGCTCCTTCCGATACCCGGCGGGATCCTCAGGGCATACCGGGCTTCCCCGACCAGGACATGGAGTAGCAAGGTCGGGTGTTGGGGGCCGGTACCCCTCTTGCAGCCGGAATCCCTCTGAATAGATCAGGTTGGCGAGGACAGGTGGCGTATACCGCTCCGTCTGCATCCTCCCAGGGATCCATTTGGGGTGGAGCTACACTCCTAAGCTCCGGGCCTTCTTGGTCGTGGTCCTTTACCGGGTTGAGACATTCATTGTCTACAACCTGCCCCTCGATCCAAGGCCAAGGTACGAGGGCTGTGTCTCCATCCGCTGTAGGTCCACACAGGATCCACGTTCAGGGTGGGAGATCACAGTAATTCACAGTTCAAAGACAGTCAAAGAACCAAGAACCAAAATGGCTTTTCATTAAATATGAAATTCAAAGTGTCACTAAAATGTGATTCCTCCACCCTCGCCCACTAAATGGTTCCCCTAACTCTTGGTTCCCCAGTCTCCCTGTAACCAGGAGGGCAGCACTTAGTGCATTCTAGCCCCCTCTGGTGGAGAAATGTGGTGTTGGATGTGGAGGTGGAGTCCTGACCATCACACTGTTCTTACCTCAGAGGAGGAACACTACACTTCATTAAAGAAGTGCAGCATCCCTGTGGCGGTCGAACCCTCAGGGGCGCCACACTACCACCTCAGTCCAGCAGAGGGAGCCCGTTAGGGATATATATATGGAGGGTGGAGCCAGGCAGCAGAGAGAGTTGAGAGAGTTCCTACTCAGACACAGAGAGGGACAGAGCTGAGTTGTTGAGCAGAGAGCGTGCTGACGCTCAGAGAGCAGCGAAGAGGCAGCAAGCTGGCTGCTGTGCTTAGGCGAGCCAAGGCCTACAGCACGAGTGAAGGCCTAGTGAGGGCCCTGAGTGTGGCCGAAGGCGAGAGGAGAAGGAAGAAGTAACGAGGGGGCAGAGGAGCATACCAGGCTCACCCCGAGATATATACCGGACACCGGGTCCGCGCCTACGGGGTCCCTTTATACCCAGTAGGGACCACCGGAACCCCTGGAGGACTACAGGTCCCAGGTTTACCAAACGCTGACTACAGTACCAGGGCTAGGAGTCACGGAGGCCCCAGCGACCAGGGAGAGTGATCTCTAAGAGAAGGCCCTACCACCAGGTCAGCAGGTGCAAGAGAGAGAGACAGTGACCAAGCTAGGCCTAGCTCCAGGCAGGTCAGAAGCTTAGCGAGTAAAGCCACGGATCAGGAGGCCCTATACCCGCTCACTTGGGAGAGTCCAAAACTGCGCCCTTCGCCCGGAGTACCCTGGACCGTGCCTGCAACATCACCAGTAAAGGTACTGAAGCTTACCCCCGTGTGAGTGTCCGTCTTTCCTCCGGGACCGTCCTGCCGTCTCTCACCAGCATCCACCATTCACCCCTACACTGCCCTGGATATAGCTGCACCTGTGGAGAGCCACATCATCCCTGCTGCCGTAACACCAGCTCCAGAGGACTGCTCCGCAGCGGCGGCTCCCTTTAGCCGCAATCCACAGGTGGCGTCACGAACACTTTCCAAATCCCCTATAAATAATCAACCCCTTTTGATTGACCGCCCTGGGTCACGGACCGGGCCAGCCACCGTGATATCCCCCACCGGCATCCAGAGGCCCGGCTGCCGAGTACCCCACGGCCCTGGGGGCGCGTCATCTGCATACTTGACTTTGCTGTTCCAAGGTGCTATGTACACCCTTGTCTCTGATGTATCAATGAGCCAGTCAGCATACTCAGCTCTGCTGTTCCAAGGTGCTATTGGCATCCTTGCTTCTAATGTATCAAGATGCCTGTTTGCATACTCAGCTCTGCTGTTTTAAGGTGCTGTTTGCACATTCACCTTTACTGTATTAAAGTGCCTGCCTGCATACTCAGCTCTGCTGTTCTAAGGTGCTATCTGAACACTCAGCTCTGCTGTATTAAGGTGCCTTTACACATATTTCACTCAGCTGTTTCCAGGTGCTGTCACACACTTGGTTCTTCTGTATCAAGGTGCCTGAATGCCTAATCAGTTCTTATGCATCGCATCCATGCTGCTCCAGGCAAACACCTGCCATCCAGCTCTGCTGTTCCACATGTTGTCCGTCAAGCCTCCATCCAACGCCTCTGCTCCGTGCTGTTCATTCAGACCTTAGTGAATCTTCCTCACAGGAGAGCCATTATTAGTACTGATGTCTTCTTATGTGGCAGAAATGTCTTTGGGCTCACTCAAGAACAAGGACCCATGTGCGACTACTAACTCTTCACCCCCGGACAACTTTAGCACAAGTGTTTTTGAGATGTTTTACATACAGGCAGACCAGGACGTCTGGAGGACCATTTTTTTTTTGCTTAGGATGGAGATCATGCGATCCTGCAACCTGACATATAAAATTACACCATGGTGCTCCGACTATGTTGCCATCATGGTCAGTGCCGGTATAATCAGATGATTGATAACTTTGTTTTATTTCCAGCTCTGCGTTAATGCCTATTGATGTGTTCGGCCTTTGGTTTCGTCAATTCCATTAATACCTGACTGAAGGCCCAGAGGAGAATTGATAGGGCAGGACGGCGGAGTGATTAACTAGATTTAAGTGAAGTTTGGAAGTAAAACAGCTTTCTCTCCGCAGCACCAGATGAACTTGGCGCCTGCTTATTGATCTGCCTGAGCCTTTCCAATCCCTGTAGCGGCGCTGCCAGATGTACTGATCCTTCTCAGACTTCTCTGCAAAATTCAGTCTAGTGGAAAAGTTTTATCTAGAAACCAACGGTGGCAGCTGAAAATCAATGTCTGGAGGCCAATATTCATATCGAGAGAGGAACATGTAATGATTAAAATATTGGGGCATCGGACTTTGACATAAAATAGAGCAAACGTCCTTTCAGATTACAACCCCGGGGTCCGATTCCCGCCACAGTGACACATTTCTTTTCTCTGTCACACCTGTCAATGTTAAATTTAATGAGGTTTTCCGGTACTTAAATATTGATAATGATAATTAGGTCATCAAAATCAGATTGGTGGGGGGTGCGACTGTCGACACCCACGTCGATCGGCTAAATCCAACTCTTATAGTGTACAAAGCCAGAGCAGCACAATACCACATAATATCATCTTTTGGCCATTTTTACATCCTATTAAAGTGAATAGAAGCGGAGCTACAGTTCCCAAGAACAACCATTACACTGCTCTGCCATTCCAGCTCCGTACACTGTTTGTGTCCAGACATCGGACCTGCAAACAGTTGGGGTGCCAGGGGTCAGAACCCCACCAATTTGATATGATGATCTTTCAAAAGGATAGGCCAAAAGTATCCAAGTAATGAACACCCCCTTTAATAACTTGTGGATTTGCATTGTGATCTCCCAGTCTTGGCTTTTTCCTAAAACGACTTTGTGGAAAAAAGACTCCTGCGGCTTTGCTTATAGACGTTGTGTGCCCTTACCATAGACGGTTTCATTATACTGCCACCATAGTTATATCCTAGGTCCTTCTTTAACCCCTTTACCCCCGAGGGTGGTTTGCACGTTAATGACCAGGCCAATTTTTACAATTCTGACCACTGTCACATTAGGAGGTAATTACTCTGGAACGCTTCAACGGATCCCCCTGATTCTGAGATTGTTTTTTCATGACATATTGTACTTCATGATTGTGGTAAAATTTCTTCAATTTCTTCGGGCAGTTTAGAAGGTGTGGGCCCCCCCCCTCCTCCCCCACACACCCACACACACCCACACACACCCACCCACACACACCCACACACCCACACACCCACACACACCCACACACCCACACACCTGATGTATCACGTGACTTGTCACATGATCCCCCTTTGATAGATCATGTGATAGTTCATGTGAAATTAATTCTGCACAATATTAATATATTAATTATAATTAGTTTTTTATATTAATTGTATGACTTAATATTGAGCACAATTAAGTATGCTGACATCCCCCTATGTATGTAGGGTCTCATACTGTATAATATGAGCTTTCATACAATCCTCCTATACACGGCACCCCCCCAGACACGGCAGGAGGCCGCACGGCGCCCCCCCAGACACGGCAGGAGGCCGCACGGCGCCCCCCCAGACACGGCAGGAGGCCGCACGGCAGGGCCGGCGTCAGCACCTGGCGCACCCGGGCAAATGCCGGGGCCCTGAGCAGGTAGAGGGGCCCACTGGCGGTCGCGCACCCCGCTGGGCTATGGGCGGAGGAGAGCGGTGTCAACGCCCGCCCTTCTCCGCCGCTTGCTCAGGGCCCCGGCAGCCGGATGCTTACCTCTCCCCGTGCCTCCGCAGATCAGCTGTCTTCCTGCTCTGCGCTCCCTGTGACGTCTCAGGTCAGAGGGCGCGGTGACGTCTTTACACCGCGCCCTCCCCTGAGCCATCACAGGGAGCGCTGAGCGGGAAGACGCAGACAACGCTGGAGTTCGGACCCGAGCAGCGGGCAGCAGGCAGCAGGTAGCAGGTAGCAGGTGAGGAGAAGGGAGGTGAGTATTTGATTTTTTTTCTTTTAAATGTATGGAGGCATGGGGCAGTATAAAGAGAAGTGGGGGGGGGGCATCCTCCAAGGGGCATTATAAGGTGGGGAACAGCCTGCATAGTGCATTATGTGGGGGGTAACAGCCTGCATGGAGCATTAAAAGGGGGGGGCTGTATGGGGCATTATGTGGGGGGTAACAGCCTGCATGGAGCATTATAAGGGGGGGGGGCCTGTATGGGGCATTATGTGGGGGGTAACAGCCTGCATGGAGCATTATAAGGGGGGGACAG
Source organism: Phyllobates terribilis (assembly GCF_046119375.1). Lineage (NCBI taxonomy): Eukaryota > Metazoa > Chordata > Amphibia > Anura > Dendrobatidae > Phyllobates > Phyllobates terribilis. Next base: position 162,259,400 of record NW_027362770.1, read on the forward strand.
CCTGTATGGGGCATTATGTGGGGGGTAACAGCCTGCATGCAGCATTATATGGGGACTGGTATCCTGTATGGAGCATTATATGGGGGCCGGTATCCTGTATGGAGTTTTATAGGGGGACCAGTATCCTGTATGGAGCGTTATATGGGGGCCAGTATCCTGTATGGAGCTTTATAAGGGGACCAGTATCCTGTATGGAGCGTTATATGGGGGCCAGTATTCTGTATGGAGCCTTATATGGGGGCCAGTATTCCGTATGGAGCCTTATATGGAGGCCAGTATTCCGTATGGAGCCTTATATGGGGGCCAGTATTCCGTATGGGGCCTTATATGGGGGCCAGTATTCCGTATGGAGCCTTATATGGGGGCCAGTATTCCGTATGGAGCCTTATATGGGGGCCAGTATTCCGTATGGAGCCTTATATGGGGGCCAGTATTCCGTATGGAGCCTTATAAGGGGGTCAGTATTCCGCATGGAGCCTTATATGGGGGCCAGTATTCCGTATGAAGCGTTATATGGGGGCCAGTATTCCGTATGGAGCCTTATATGGGGGCCAGTATTCTGTGTGGAGCGATTCACCGGTTTCTGAGCTATTGTGGAATTTACAATAGATATCACTCATGTAATGTAAGAAGTGAAATCTTTGCATTGTACTAATATATATTTATATATATATATATATATATATATATATATATATATATAATATATATATATTTATTTATTTATTTCTCCGCCGTATCTCTGCATCATGAATCGTGGTATGTGTTAAAGGGGCCCACTGAGACTCGTTCGCCCGGGGCCCAGAAAAACCTGGAGCCGGCCCTGCCGCAAGGCTCCCCCCCAGATACAGCAGGAGGCCGCACACACACAAACAAACATATACAGACATATACAAAGACAAATATGACGCGCCACCTGGGCTGTGTGTGGGGGAATACCCGGAGCCGGGTCTCTGTGTAATGTCAGGGGTTGTAGTCTCCGTGGCGGCGACCCGGTCCCGTGACTCAGGGTGGTCAAACCAGTGGCGGGTCTGTCTCTTTGGTTGTGTAATGCTTAAATGTCCGACTACGCCACCCGTGGATTGCGGTCAGAGTGAACCGCCGCTGCGGGGCAGACCGCTGAGGCTGATGTTGTGTGCGCAGCAGAGGGTAGTATAACTCCCCACGGGAGGAGTATAGCCTCAGGCCAGTGAGTGCAGATGGTGGGGGTGATGGTGGGCGGGAGCAACAGTAATGACTCAGAGTCCAGTGATGCAGTCCAGGGTCTTTACTCACAGTTTTACACTCCAAGCCACTTCTGCAGGTAATGGCTGCCCACGTCGTGCTGTGCTCACCAGGTGAGGAGCTCGGCCAACTCCCAGGTACCTTTGGAGTGCTTTTCAGGACCCCCTTCATGTGTCCTTTCTCTGGCCTGTGGTACCCCACAATTGACCACGTTTCTGTGGCGCCCCTGAGGGTTCGACCGCCACAGGGATGCTGCACTTCTCTAATGGAGTGTGGTGTTCCTCCTCTGAGGTAAGAACAGTGTGATGGTCAGGACCCAACCTCCACATCCAACACCACATTTCTCCACCAGAGGGGGCTAGAATGCACTAGGTGCTGCCCTCCTGGTTACAGGGAGACTGGGGAAGCAAGAGTGAGGGGAACCATTTAGTGGGTGAGGGTGGAGGACTCACATTTTAGTGACACTTTAAATTTCATATTTAATAAAAGCCATTTTGGTTCTTGGTTCTTTTGACTGCCTTTGTATTGTGATCTCCCTCCCTGAGTGTGGATCTTGTGTGGGCCTGCGGAGGACAGAGACACAGCCTTTGACTTGCCCAGGGGAATGGGGATGACTCAGTACCCGGGCCTTTAGCCTGGCCTTAGGGATCTCGCAGTGGTCGGCTCCTGGGCCCGTACCCTGGGGTCTCTCTTTAAAAGCGTTGATAGTTTGTTTATTTTATAAAAAGTTCGTGACGCCACCCATGGCTTCTGGTGAGGATCACCAGCGCCGCGCAGTCCACTGAGGCCGATGATAAGGCAGCTTGATGGTATAGCTCCCCACAGGTGGAGTTAGGCCTCAGGGCAGTGTATGAAGAGGGGATGCAGGACAGGCGAGACCCAACCGGGTCAGAGCAAGAACTGGGACAGACACGATAGTCACTTCAGTACCTTTTACTGATGGAAATTCAGGCACATCCCGGAGCACTGTAGGGTGAAGGGTGCATGTCAGGATCCTCCCCAGTGAGCGGGTGTAGGGCCTCCTGTTTCTTGCCTCTGCGTAGTAAGTTTCTGACCTGCCTGGAGCTAGGCCTAACTTTATCTCCGTCCTGCGCTGGCTGACCTTGTGGTAGGGCCTTTTCATGGAATACACGCTCCTCAGCTTGCGGGGCCTATGTGTTTCCTGGCTCTGTTACATATCAGCACTTTAGCGATCCTGGGACTTGTAGTTCTCCAGGGATTCCGGTTATGTCTTTGACGTGCCCCCTGGGCCATATTCGTTAGTGGGAATATCCGGAGCCGGATCAGATGGGGGTTGTAGTCTTCCGAGTGGCTGTGACCCGGTCCGTGCCCAGGGTGTCAAACTCAGTTGTATGTGGCAGTCATACAGATGTTATAAGTTCTTTATTGTCGACTACGCCACCCGTTGTGTTGCGGTCACTGTGGCCGCCGCTGCAGCAGGGTCCGCTGAGGCTGATGGTGTTGGTGCAGCTTGATAGGATAACCCCCAACGGGAGGGGTATAGCCTCAGTGGGATCAGGTGCAGAGGATGGGAGTTGTGGTGATGCAGTGTAGACGGCAATCAGAGACAGAGTCGGGTTATGCAGTTTAGGATGTTTTACTCACTGCTGATGTTCTGGTCACTCCAGCTTCGAGTGACCTCCCGAGCCGTGCTGCGTCCACCAGGTTCTGGATCCAGCCAACTCCCAAATAAGTCCGGAGCGTGACCCTGAGCTCTCCTTCTGTCCTTTCTCTGGCCGTCCCCACTATTGATCCACCCAGGTCCAGCTCCCTCGGGCCTTCTGTTGGGACACCCTTGGCCTTGGGTTCCCTGACCCTCCTCGTGGTATGCCTTCGTGGTGGATGTGGTGGGTGACCGTGGCAAACGCTGCCCACGGTCTCCGGTCTCTGGCTGGGGAGTGTTTTTACCCCCACCAGCTTGGGTTCCGGTACCCTGTGCCGACTCTTCACCCGGGGATTTAAGTTGGGTTCTTGGAGTCCTTTTCTTCTGGTTCCCCCTCTGGGTCTCTCTCTCTCCTCTCTCACTCTGGGTCTCTCTTCTCCTCCGCTCGCTGACTTTCTCTCTGCAACTGACCCTGTTCTTAGTTGGTGCCCACCTTATGTACACCCTCTATGTGTGAGCTCAGGTGACCAGCACCCAATGAGCTCCTATCTTTACCCAGGCTGCTCCCCCTATCTGCCCCTACACTACTTGGGATGTACCACCCCCCTCCCACTCCAGCCAGGAACAGACTCGGTCGTACCTGCACATTTCTAAGTGGGAGTACCGTCGGTCTGCTCCTCGGAAATGGGATGTGTGTAGTGCATGCAGCCTACCGAGCTCAGTTCCACACTCCATCCTTACCCGGGAGTGGAATATCACACCTCTGGGTTGAGGTGCAATACCCCTGTAGCAGCCGAATCCTCAGGGTGCTACATTCCCCCCTGGTAAATCACAGCACGTCCTCGGGCTGTAAGATAAAAACAACACCAAACATACATTTTTTTTCATAAACATATAAAACATATAAAACATTATATATATATATATATCAATATAAAACATTCTCGTCGCCTCTGGCTCCTCCTCCGGTCACTGTGCAACGTGTGACCGGGTAAAGTGCGACAGTCCCTCTGGAAAACTGGTTTTCCTATAAAACCGGTAGGGGGCGCTTTAGGACGCGCAACTATTTACAGGGGTATGGCCGCTCTCAGTCCTCGGCCAGGTAATGGGAATAGGGGTTGACCGCTCTCAGTCCTCGGTCAGTTAAGGAGGGAAAGGGAATGGCTGCTCACAGTCCTCAGCCTGTGGGATTAAGGGTAAACGGGTAAACAGTTCACTCAGCTGGTCCCAACGGGGACTATATTTGCAGTAACAGTTTCTTTATACCCCGATCGGGTAACTATTTACAGCACCTACTCCGCTGTACTCAACAACGTCTTCCTCCTGCTCTTTCTTTGGGGATTTCAGCTTCAGACCCGTCCGGATCCTCTTGCTCTTCCTCCTCACATCGCAGCTCCTCCTCTGTCAGGCGATGCACATGGAGGGCGTAGGGACCTTTGGCACACTTGTGCCGGGTGAAGGTGACCTCGTCCCCGATATAAAGGTCACGACCTCTGTGCCCCTCCGGTAGGTGGGATTCAACGTCTCTCCTTGTTACAAAGACGTCACCTACGGTGTGGTGGTCTCGGATGAAGCCCCACCCATGCTGCATGTTGAACTTAATTACAGTCCCGGTGGTGCGGGGACTGTGCGCTGCACGGGGGTCCCTCCTGGTTCGGCTCTTCTGCTCGGCGCTCCTTACTTGGGCCTGTTGCTCCCGGACCCGTCTCTCTCTCCGCTCCCTCGCAAACTCCTCGAGCTGCTGTCGGCAGCACTCAGCACGCTCCGTTGCAGCTGCCCTGGTTTCTTGAGTGAACCCCATTAGGTCTTCTCCGGTGGGGTCCCACTCAAATTGGGTCTCTTCAAGCGGGGGCGAGATCCTTATCACGGGCTTCGGAGCCGGAATCAGGGGTGCACACATGGCCCCAACTCTCCTCTGGTGCTCCAGTTCATAATATTTCTGGGGCCAGATGAAAGGCTGCCCGTCCGGCCACGTGTGCTGGGCAAACAAGTCCTCTCCCAGACGCGGCACCCTTGGTTTTACGGGTGCGGGCGCGGTGGTGGTGGCGCCCGGGTTGCCCAGGCCTTGCGGCCAGGCCTGGGGCACCTGGAAGGTGAAGGGCACCGTCAGGACGGCGGCGCCCTGGGCTACCTGGCCTTGCGGCCAGGCCGGAGGCTCCGCGGAGGTAGGGGGCGCTGTTGGTGATGCGACGCCCGGGAATTCTAGGCCCTGCGACCAGGCTGGTGGTACTTCCTGCTTGGTCACGCTCGGGGTCGAGGCGTGTGACGTCACAGGGGTTGCGGCTGCGGCTTCCGGTTGAGGCCTAGTCTGTGGCGGTGACATGGCGTTTTCGGGCACAGCAGGGGGACTTTCGGGCTCTGCGACGGGGAGCTGGGGCAGGTACGCGGTTTCCCGGTTTGGGGTATAGACGTCCCCTTTACCTGCCTCCATGCGTTCGGCTCCCTTCTCGGCGCCGTCTCCGGCCTTGGGTCCTCCCGCGCCATCCTCAGAGGCGGTCTGTCTCCTCATCTTGGCTGGCGTGCTCCGGGTCTTGGTTTGCTGGGCCATCTCTCGGCTCCACTCCGCCAATGTCTCTCGCTGTACCCGGGCCATCCTCCGTGCGAGGCCCTCCAGGGCAGTCTGTGCACACTCCCGGTCTCGGGGGAGCTGTGCGAGGACCTCCACTAAGCCTAGTGGGGTCGTGGTTTCCAGCAGGCTCCTGACCAACGGGTCGGTGCTGCTCTGCTCTTCTTCCAGCAGGCTCCTGGCCAGCGGGCCGGTGCTGCTCTGCTCTCTGGACATCTCCGGGTGAGCTTCTCTGCTACTCCTCTCCAGGCTTCTTGCCTCCGGGTGCGCTCGCTCCAGACTGCTCCAAGCGACACCCATCTTCGCTCTCTCCTTTCGTCTCCTCCCCCTTCGAGGGCGGTCCCGGGGCCACTTGGTGACTGTCAGCTCCAGGGGCAGTTCTTTCACGCTGACAGACACCTCTAGCATCACAGTCTCTGTTGGTGGGGGCGGTTTCCACTTTTGGCGCCATTTTCGGTCCTGGCCCACGATGGGAGGTGGCCTCTTGCCACCCTCTGGCACGCCCATAATGGCGTCCGCTCTTCCAAGGCGGGAAACCTTTGGAAATGGCGGGAATCGCTTCCCAGTGGCGGGAAACTCTGCAGATGGCGGGAAAACGCTGCTAATGGCGGACAACCGGCGGGAATCGACTGGTGATGGGGTCCGATGGCGGGGACCCTCCGGAACCGGCAGGAGACTTCTTTTTGAGGTAAACTCGTTCTTTTCTTCAGGCACGCAGTACCCGGGTGTTGCGGGCACGTAATCCTGCCGACTACGCCAAAGTGTACGCGCCCCCTGGGCCATATTCGTTAGTGGGAATATCCGGAGCCGGATCAGATGGGGGTTGTAGTCTTCCGAGTGGCTGTGACCCGGTCCGTGCCCAGGGTGTCAAACTCAGTTGTATGTGGCAGTCATACAGATGTTATAAGTTCTTTATTGTCGACTACATCACCCGTTGTGTTGCGGTCACTGTGGCCGCCGCTGCAGCAGGGTCCGCTGAGGCTGATGGTGTTGGTGCAGCTTGATAGGATAACCCCCAACGGGAGGGGTATAGCCTCAGTGGGATCAGGTGCAGAGGATGGGAGTTGTGGTGATGCAGTGTAGACGGCAATCAGAGACAGAGTCGGGTTATGCAGTTTAGGATGTTTTACTCACTGCTGATGTTCTGGTCACTCCAGCTTCGAGTGACCTCCCGAGCCGTGCTGCGTCCACCAGGTTCTGGATCCAGCCAACTCCCAAATAAGTCCGGAGCGTGACCCTGAGCTCTCCTTCTGTCCTTTCTCTGGCTGTCCCCACTATTGATCCACCCAGGTCCAGCTCCCTCGGGCCTTCTGTTGGGACACCCTTGGCCTTGGGTTCCCTGACCCTCCTCGTGGTATGCCTTCGTGGTGGATGTGGTGGGTGACCGTGGCAAACGCTGCCCACGGTCTCCGGTCTCTGGCTGGGGAGTGTTTTTACCCCCACCAGCTTGGGTTCCGGTACCCTGTGCCGACTCTTCACCCGGGGATTTAAGTTGGGTTCTTGGAGTCCTTTTCTTCTGGTTCCCCCTCTGGGTCTCTCTCTCTCCTCTCTCACTCTGGGTCTCTCTTCTCCTCCGCTCGCTGACTTTCTCTCTGCAACTGACCCTGTTCTTAGTTGGTGCCCACCTTATATACACCCTCTATGTGTGAGCTCAGGTGACCAGCACCCAATGAGCTCCTATCTTTACCCAGGCTGCTCCCCCTATCTGCCCCTACACTACTTGGGATGTACCACCCCCCTCCCACTCCAGCCAGGAACAGACTCGGTCGTACCTGCACATTTCTAAGTGGGAGTACCGTCGGTCTGCTCCTCGGAAATGGGATGTGTGTAGTGCATGCAGCCTACCGAGCTCAGTTCCACACTCCATCCTTACCCGGGAGTGGAATATCACACCTCTGGGTTGAGGTGCAATACCCCTGTAGCAGCCGAATCCTCAGGGTGCTACATCTTACTGGGTCGTAGAGATCCCGGTTAGCTTCGGACTCGGTGTCCGGTAACTGCTTCGGGGTGAGCTGGTTAAGCTCCTCTGCCCCCTATGTACTAACTCTCCACTTGCCTTCGGCCTGCTCGGGCCCTCACTAGGCTACTCACACTAACGGCAGCTTGCTGTGCTTCACCGATCTTATGGCGCCGGCACACCTAAAGCTCACTTCTCTGAGGTACAACTGAGTCTGGACTGTGCTCCACTGCAGATTAACCTCTCTCAGGCTTCTCTACTGCAGGAACTCTCTCAACAGGTTCTGCTCTCTGTCGACTCAAGTCTAGACTAACTGCTGCCTGGCTCCACCTTCCCTATTTATCTATCCCTAACCGACTTCCTCTGCTGGTCTGAGGTGGAAGGTGGAGATGTGTGAATGTTTATGGGGACCTCTTGTGGAGGAATCCATAAATGCACCCTTCCAGGATCTGTGATACCAAGCGCAGTTGACTGGCCTTGGGTCGAGGGCAGGCTGCAGATAATGTATGTCTCAGCCCGGTCAAGGACCATGACCAAGAAGCCCCGGAGCTTAAGAGTGTAGCTCCATAGCAAATGGATCCCAGGGAGGATGCAGACGGAGCGGTATACGCCACCTGTCCTCGCCCACCTGATATATTCAGAGGGAGTCCGGCTGCAAGAGGGGTACCGGCCCCCGACACCCGACCTTGCTACTCTACGTCCTGGTCGGGAAAGCCCGGTAGGCCCTGAGGATCCCACCGGGTATCGGAAGGAGCGGAGCTGCCACCCGTGCCCTTTTTCTGAGAGGAGTTCAGAGGGAGACCCGGCCTATCTACACACACACGGACAGGAAAGGACCTGGTCTGAAGTCTAGGAACACTCTGGTGCAGGGTCCTGATCTAATACTGGACTTACTCGGAGGTTGTCGGACCCTCGTATCTGGTGACCGCAGAACTCCGCGAGGAGCAGGGAGTCGTCTTCCTACTGCCATCTTTTATGTGAGTAAAGCCTTGGAAGTTCACCCCTATGGCCTCCGGACTTTCTTTAATCGGCGCTACACCGCACGACACAGACTTTCTAGACTACTACCCCCTCCATCCTGTCCCTCTGCCCTGAGGCCTTGCTCCGCCTGTGGGGAGTAGTAACAACGCCGGCTGCCCAAACACCAGGCCTCAGCGGACAGCGGCAGCGCTGGTGGCCTTCACCAGGTGCCACAGGTGGCGTAGTCGTAATCAGCCACTCAACCCGGATAAGCCCATACCATCCTTTTTAAATTGTGACGGCCCTGAGCACGGAGTGGGTCCGGGCCACAGCTGCACCCCATCTCTCCATCTCAGGACCCGACTCCGAGTCCCCCATCTCCCAGGGTAAAGAAAAGGGCTTCCGACTAGAGATGAGCGTTGTTCTACTCGAACTGTTCGCCAATCTCAAATTCGAGCTGTTTTGGGCGGTGTTCGAGCCGTTCGGCGAACACGAACAATTTGAGAAAAATTCGGCTGTTCGAGGTTATGTTCGATAACTGTTCGTGCACCAAAATCATAACTGGATTTTTTCTCAGTAATGATGAAAATTAATGTTAATACGCAGTTTGAGTGTACAGCGGGGTGGGGGGAGGGGCAGGGGATGGATCTCTGCAGGAACAATGAAGATCTCCATTTTTTTTTCTCTTTCCCGCATTTGCAGTGGGGAGGTGCAATCTGTCAGCCTATCAGCAGCGCACACACGGAGCGAAGTGCTTTTTTTTCACACAAGCAAGGGCATGTGTCATTGGCAGTGTATGTCACATGTCCTTGCCCTATAAGACCAAGCCATTTTCCCCGTCGCCACCATTTTCTCACTGCTGCAGCTGCGTGTTAGACGGCACCGCTGTTGCTGTGTGCGCTATACCTTGTTAATTTCAAGCCAATTTTCGCACAAATATACAGATAGCTTGGGAGTAGGGAATAGTTGTGATTGCAGTCCTTTTAAGGACTAGGTTACAGCATTTCCTACGACTTTTATCAGGGAGGTCTGTGCTCTTAAATAGATAGGTTGTGGGAGTAAAGACTAATTGTAATTGGAGTCCTTTTCAGGACTAGGTTACATGAGTTCCTATCAGTTTTTGCCAGGCAGGTCTGTGCCAGTGCTGTGCAAGTTTTTTTCACAGCATTTGGCTGAATCTAGCAAAGCTAATCCTTTTTGGCCTATTGCAGAGTGTGTTAGTCAGTGGAGTAGCCTATCTGTGTTGCAAGATATAACACCTGTGTATAGAATACCAATTTTTTTACTGCACCTAGTGAAGTAAAATCTTTTGGGCATAGCATCATTCTATTAGTCCATCTATACTGACCTCCATCAGGTTGCAAACTGAATATAATTTTTTTCTGCATCTAGCTCTGAAAAAATATTTGGGCTTCTAGCAGTGTGTGGGACTTGGTCTATTAGTCCATCTATACTGACCTCCATCAGGTTGCAAATTAAAAATAATTTTTTTCTTCATTTAGCTCTGAAAAAATATTTGGGCTTCTAGCAGTGTGTGGGACTTGTTCTATTAGTCCTTCTATACTGACCTCCAGCAGGTTGCAAATTGAATATAATTTTTTTCTGCATCTAGCTCTGAAAAAATAGTTGGGCTTCTAGCGGTGTGTGGGACTTGGTCTATTAGTCCATCTATACTGACCTCCATCAGGTTGCAAATTAAAAATAATTTTTTTCTGCATCTAGCTCTGAAAAAATATTTGGGCTTCTAGCAGTGTGTGGGACTTGGTCTATTAGTCCATCTATACTGACCTCCATCAGGTTGCAAATTAAAAATAATTTTTTTCTGCATCTAACCCAGCCAATAGTTTTGGCCTAATACCACAGTTTGGCCACTCAGCTCTGCTCGGTTACCATCCATTGTTTTTTTGTGCAAACAACTCCAGAGTTGTGAATTAGTTAACCACCAAAATGAGTGGAAAAAGGCCTGCTGCTGGTGGAAAGGGGAATAGGCGTGTTGGGAAGGGGAAAAAAGGTTGTGTCCGTAGGGTAGGTGTTAAAGCAACAGTAACATCTGCAGAAGAAAGACCATCTTCCAGCCAAACTAAAATGTCTACTTCTTTTAGCGGACAATGTGATAAGATCCCTTTCTTACGGCCACGCCAATCGCTACAAATTCCAGATGAGGCACAAAAACAGCAGGTGCTTCAACGGATATCAAGTGCTCCTTTAAGTGGGCTCTCCTCCACATCAACTTCAACATCACAAATACTCCAGTCCTCAAAGGTGTCACCCAAATCGCACTTGCTTCCTCACAGCTCCCAAATCTCCAGCTGCCCGTCTGAGTATGAGGTAGAACAGATGGTTGAGTCTGCAGAGCTGTTTACTCATACTATAGCCTGGGAATCAGAGGTCGACTCCAGCGCTTCTGTGAATCCAGACGAGGAAATGATCTGCACTGATGCCCAGAATCTTTATGAGTCGGATCCAGGACCAGATGCAGAAGGTTCTGACCATAATGTAGACCCTCATTCCCAAACTGTAACTCCTGTTGGTGGAGACAATGAGGAAGACGATGATAAGACTCAAATACCTGATTGGAGCGACAACTTTAGTTTTTTGTCAGGGCAGGAACAGGTTGGCTCTGAGGACGACGGGTGTGATAACGCACAGGGTGATGATGATGAGGTCGGAGATCCCACTTACTGTCAACCCACAGTCAGCCAAGAGATGAGGTCAGCAGAGGAGGTGGAGGAAGATGCTAGTGACGACGAGGTCAGGTTGCGCCTTCCTGGACAGAGACGTAGTACTGGAAGCACGTCAACAACTGCATCCTCAAACACAACTCTGCCTCTCACCACAAGTCGTGGTGGCTCTTCAGGTCGCATGGGTGCTAAGCCTTGCATAGCCTGGGCATTTTTTCAGATCGATAAAGATGACCCAACTCGTGTTATCTGTAACATTTGTCAGCAAAAGCTAAGTAGAGGCCAAAAAATACATAGTTTGAGTACTTCATGCATGAACCGGCACATGGACATGAAGCATAAGTTGCAGTGGGAAGCTCAGTGTGCTACAATGCGGCCTAGCCGGCCGGGCCAATCACCGTCTGCCATACCTTGTGCATCCGCGGCCTCTTCATCCTCTGTGACTGGGGGGACAGCAGTCACACCTGTTTTGGGGCGCAGACCTGCCACCTCTTTACCCGCAACAGCCAGCGTGATTGGCAGGTCATCATTTTCTTTGGAGGTGGTAACACCAGCTGGTGTTGAGCGCTGTCCGACATCGATAGCACCACCTTTGGATCAAGGCAACCTAACATGTCCGCCTGCATCTTCCTCACAGACCGGCAGTTTGCCGGGGACACCCTTATCAACCCCGTCTAAGCACAATAGCCAGCCCTCGGTCCCTCAGATGTGGACAAGTAAAAGACCATTTCCTCCTAGCCATGAGAAAGCTAAGAGGTTGAATTTCACCATCTGCAAGCTCTTGGCTACAGAAATGCTGCCTTTCCGCCTGGTGGACACAGAGGATTTTCGAGACCTTATGTCCGTCGCAGTGCCCCAGTACCAGATGCCCAGTCGGCACTACTTCTCAAAGAAAGGTGTGCCTGCGCTCCACCAGCATGTCGCACACAACATCACCGCTTCTTTGAGAAACTCTGTGTGTGACAGGGTGCATTTCACCACAGACACTTGGACGAGTAGGCATGGACAGGGGCGTTACATGTCGCTGACTGGGCACTGGGTAACTATGGTGACAGCAGGACAAGGGGCTGCTGTCCAAGTCTTGCCGTCCCCACGAGTTGTGCGTCAATCCTCTTTATGTCAAAGTTCCTCCACTGCTTCTGCCTCCTCAACCTCCTCTCGGTCTTCCACCTGCACCCAAAGCCTGTCTGGTCATGCCACAAGCTTTCTAACTGCGCAGAAGGGATCCTGCACACCTCCTTACTATGCTGGCAGTAGGGCTCAACGTCATCAGGCGGTTTTTACATTGAAATGTCTGGGAAATGTGAGTCACACAGCTGAGGAGTTGTGGTCAGCTCTGGAGAACCAATTTCATGAATGGTTGTCTCCACTGGACCTGAAACCAGGGAAGGCCGTGTGCGACAATGCTGCAAACCTGGGTGCGGCCCTTCGCCGGGGCAATGTCACACACGTGCCTTGTATGGCTCACGTGTTGAACCTGGTTGTCCAGCAATTTTTAGCCCACTATCCCAGACTAGATGGCCTTCTGCAGAGGGCACGGTCGCTGTGTGCTCACTTCCGCCGTTCGCATCCCGCAGCTCAGCGACTTACATCTCTACAGAAGTCGTTGGGCCTGCCACTTCACCGGCTAAAATGCGATGTGCCTACCCGGTGGAATTCAACTCTGCACATGTTGCAGCGACTGTGGCAGCACCGACAAGCCCTGGTGCAATACGTTCTGACGTATAGCCTGGGCCAACGAGATTCAGAGGTGGGGCAAATCACGCTGGAGGAGTGGTCTCAGATCAGGGACCTATGCACCCTTCTGCACAGTTTTGAAATGGCGACGAAGATGTTTAGTGCTGACGATGCCATTATCAGCATGACTATTCCGGTGATTTACATGCTGGAGCACATGATAAACAGAATTCGGAGTCAGGTGGTGGCACAAGAGGAGGTGGAGGAAGTAGAGGAGGAGGAGTTGTATGCGGAAGGGCTAACATCTGCAAGGTCCAGACGGTCGGCAGCACCAAGGCGGCAGGCATGTGAGGGTGGGGGAGATGGTTTTACCAGGGCGCATGGTAGCAGCCAAACTAGTGAGGAAGGTGCAGGAGCCCAGGAAGAAGTGGAGGACGAACTGATGGAAGACTCATCAGATGAGGGAGACCTTGATCACATTTCTGTTGTGCGAGGTTGGGGGGAGAGGACAGAGGAAGGAAGCATGATTGTTACCTCGCCACCAACACAACAGGGACTTGGTGCTCCTGGATGCGCAACACACATGAGTGCCTTCTTGCTGCACTACCTGCAACATGACCCTCGAATTGTGAGAATTAGAAATAATCCTGACTACTGGGTTGCCACACTGTTAGATCCCCGGTACAAAAGTAAATTTGCAGAAATTATTCCTGCCATAGAAAGGGATGCACGCATGCAGGAGTATCAGCAGAGACTGTTGCAGAATCTTACATGTGCTTTTCCACAAAATACCAGTGGTGCACGTAGTGAATCTCACAGTTCCAACTTGCCAACTGTGGGACCGTCAAGTGTTCAGCACTCAAACCGTAACAGAACCACAGTATCTGCTGGTAACATCAATTTTGCGGAATCATTTCACCACTTTTTTAGCCCATCCTTTGCAAGGCCACAGGAGACAAGAAGTCTGACACATAGTCAACGCCTAGAGACGATGGTACAGGAGTATCTCCAAGTAAACATTGAAGCCACGACTGTGTCACTGGACCCTTGCTCTTTTTGGGCTTCCAATCTGGATAAATGGCCGGAGCTAGCTACTTACGCCTTGGAGATCTTGTCATGCCCCGCAGCCAGCGTTCTGTCTGAACGTGTGTTCAGCGCTGCTGGTGGTGTGCTGACAGATAAGCGCACGCGGCTCTCCACTGATAATGTAGACAGACTCACGTTCATAAAGATGAACAAATCATGGATCCGAAACGACTTTTCTAGAGTAAAAGCTTGATGATTGGTTAAAATCACCCTACCAACCGTTTTAAGCTTTCAAATTACTAATCATGTTTATCTGTATCTTGACTGGAAAATAATTTGGGCTTTGTAGCAGTGTGCAGCACTGATCCTATTAGGCCATCTATACTAAAGCTTCACCAGATTTAAAATTAAAAATAATTTTTAGCTGCATCTAGCCCGGAAAATAATTTTGGGGCTCCGAGATGCGCAAGGCACATAAGTGCCTTCTTGCTGCACTACCTGCAGCATGACCCTCATATTGTCAGAATTCGAAGTAATCATGACTACTGGGTTGCCACACTCTTAGATCCCCCAAACTTTTCGATCAACCTTTTCATTTTAATAAAGACCAAAAAAATGGTCATTTTTGAAATTATAAGCATTAGCAGGTTGTTAGAAACTGAAATCAAACAGTTTTCAACTCAAAACTTTATTCTAGGTGATGTTACATTTTCACATAGGACCCCTTGTTCGAAAGGAGCTTCTGAACTCTCTCGTCCATTGAATTTGTCAGGTTTTGGATGGTTTCTGCTTCAATTGTTTTGCATGAGGACAGAATACCCTCCCAGAGCTGTTGCTTAGATGTGAACTGCCTCCCGCCATCATAGACACTCCTTTTAATGATGCTCCAAAGGTTCTGAATGGGGTAGAGGTCAGGGGAGCATGGGGGTCACACCATAAGTTTGTCCCCTTTTATGCCCATATCAGCCAGAGATGCAGATGTTTTATGTGCAGCATGAGATGGTGCATTATCATGCAGAAAAATGATCTTGCTGTGAAATACACGGTTCTTCTTCTTGAACCATGGCAGGAAGTGCTGTTTGAGAAAATCCACATACATTATGGAGTTCATCTTTAGCGCCTTCAGGGATCCTAAAGGGGCCGACAATCTCTCTCCCCATGATTCCAGCCCAAAACATTACTCCACCTCCTCCTTGTTGGCGCTGTAGCCGTGTTTGCGTGGGGTGTCCATCAACCAGCCATCCTCCACTCCATCCATCTGGACCATCGAGCGCTGCACGGCACTCATCCGTGAACAAAACAGTTTTGAAATCAGTCTTCATGTAATGTTTGGCCCACTGGAGCCGTTTCTGCTTGTGTGAAGTGGATAGAGGAGGTCGACAGGATGGCGCATGCACAGCTGCAAACCTCTGAAGGACCCTGCATCTTGTTGTTCGGGGGACGTTGGAGGCACAAGCAGCTTCAAAAACTTGTCTGCTGCTATGACAAGGCTTTTTTGCCGCTGCTCTTTCAACCTGACGTAATTGCCTGTGGGAAAGAGTCCTCAATTTGCCCTTATCAGCACGCACACGTGTGTACTGTGAATCAGCTACATACTTCTTGATTGCCAAGACACTTCATCCTGATCATCGCACAATGTTGATTGTAGTCATGCCTTGACCTAAACACTCCACAATTTGTTGCTTCTCAGCAGCCGACACATCCTTTTTCTTTCCCATTTTGGCAGAAAATGTAGGCTGCTTAATAATGTGAGAGAGCCTTCTTAAGTAGTCTTGCCTTTCATTGGACACACCTGCCAAACTAATTAGCACAGGTGTCTGCAATTGCTTACAGTGATATAAAGAGCCCTGACACACATCACCATCAATGAGTTTAACTGACAAACAAACAAATTCTTCCCTTATCACTCCTAAACACTTTTTGTATAATAATTTGGAACGCGGTGTACATGTGCTTTTCCACAAAACACCAGTGGTTCACGTAGTGAATCTTACAGTTCTAACTTGCCAACCGTGGTCTGTATGGAGTTGTTCAATAAAGGGCCCAAAATTAAGATAACATAGATGGGAGAGGTCTCTATGAATAGGAATTCCTAAGTATTTGATACCCTGTGAGGGCCAGGCAAAGGGAAAGTTGGACTGGATGGAATCCTATATGGATTTGGGGAGGGAGACATCGAGGGCCTCAGACTTCGCTGCATTGATTTTAAAATTTTACCATGTAACAAAGTGATCTATTTCAGCCATAACAGCAGGGATGGATATATGTGATTGAGTGATATATACTAGGACATCATCAGCAAATAGAGAGCACTTGTACTCGGTGCCTCCCACCTCAATCCACCTAATATTGGGGTTATGGCGAATTGATGAGAGCAGGTGCTCCGTCACTAGGATGTATAAGAGAGGGGACAGAGGACATCCCTGCCTTGTCCCATTGGTGATTGTGAAAGGTGATGAAAATGTTCTGACGCACCCCCTGGGCCTTGGGACATCCGGAGCCGGACCCTTTTTGGTGGATGCTGGTGGTTGTAGTCTTCGTGGCGGCGACCCAGTTCCGTGGCTCAGGGCGGTCAAACCAGTGGCGGATCTATTTATGTGGTTTTCATGTTTAAATGTCCGACTACGCCACCCGTGGATTGCGGTCAGAGTGAACCGCCGCTACAGGGCGGACCGCTGAGGCTGGTGTTGTGGGTGCAGCAGAGCGTAGCATAACTCCCCACGGGAGGAGTATAGCCTCAGGGCAGTGTATGCGGAGGATGGGGGTGATGGTGCAGGGCAGCAGCAGTAACGACACGGAGTCAGTGATGCAGATCAGGGCCTTTACTCACAGTTCTTATTATCCAGACCATGTCTGCAGGTAACGGCTGCCCACGTCGTACTGTGCTCACCAGGTGAGGGGCTCAGACAACTCCCAGATAACTTTGGAGCACTTCACAGGACCCCCTTTGTGTGTCCTTTGTCTGGCCTTTCTTACCAACACTTCTGTCCGGCTGCCTCGGGCCTCCTCTTGGTAAACTTGGCGCCAGTTTCCCTGACCCTATGTGGTGCCTTCCTAGCGGGTGTAGCGAGGGGTTGCGCCACATAAAATGTCAGAGCCTCCGGTTTCTAGCTGAGGGTCGTTTCCTGCCTCCACTAGTTCGGGGACTGGTCTCCCCCTTTGGCCTGACCCCTCCACGCAGGTGGATTCGGGCGTGCGGTGGCGACTCGCCCGTCCGCACCCCTGGGATCCCTTCATTCCTCGTTCCTGGAGCCTTCTCCGCTCCTCTTCCTTCCTTCTCCCTCTTCCAGGCCTGGGCCTCTGTTACTAGGCCCGCCTCCGGAGCAGAGCTCATGCAGAGCCCCTGCTCCCTGCCACTTCTGCTCAGACTTCTCTGCACTGAACTAAGATGGTGCCCACCTTTTATACTCCCTTCTCAATGCACCCAGGAACTGCTTCCTCCCTGCTCCTGCACTACAGGGTTCCCCTTCCTCAGTGTTCCCTCCCCCCACTCCAGCCAGGGACAGGGACTGTCGTGCCCATCTCAGGGGCATATTGGTCGCCCTGCCCCACGGCAATGTGGTGTAATGCATGCAGGTGTCGGGTCCTGATCCACACTCCATCCTTACCTGAGAGTGAGATATCACACCTCTGGGTGAGGTGCAATACGTCTGTAGCAACCGAGCCCTCAGGGTGCTACAGTTCCATTTATCTTCAGCCTAGGTGACGTATTGCGATACAGGGCCGTGATTTTGGCTATAAAAGGGTCCCCTAGACCCATACCCCAAGCTTTTTAAGAGAATCATATATGGCGTGCCAGGAGACTCTATGGAATGCTTTCTCAGCATCCAACGAGAGTATCTAATTACAAATTTTTAACTGCATCTAGCCCAGGAAATACTTTGTGCCTAGTAGCAGTGTCTGCTAGTGAGCGGATTATCCCGGCTGTTAAGCAAGCTGCACCACCTGTAGTTTAGACACTTAATTTTTTCAAAGAAAATGCTTCGGGACCATGGGATACTTAGTGAAGAGCATCAGGAGGCACCCCAAGGCATAGGGGCTGGGACTGGCAGTAGGATGCCTTGCGGTGGACAGCCGAGCTCGATCCTTATAAAAGCTTTTTAACTGCAGCAGCTTTAGTGGACGCTACTGGAGCTGGAATTACCGCGGCTGCTGGCATGAGACTTGCCCTCCAATAGATCCTTGTAAATGGATTTAAAGTGTATTCATTCAAATTAGAGAGACAATTTAAGTTAAAAAGCTTAGAGCTGCCTCCACCACAGGGGGGCTCGCTCGACCCACCAGCGGACAGGCACCAGTATTGGGAGAGGGGGGCTGGCCGTCAGGGTTCACCGCGGCTCTGGCACAAACCCGGCGACACGGAGGTGGCACGGGCAGGAGCGGACTGGCCGTGTCGGCTTCTCACTTTTTGGATTTTAGAAGGGCATGACATGCCTATATCTGTGTCTCTCCCTCCTTTTACTCCTCCACCTCTTTTATTTTCGCATGACTATATGTACTTGTCACTTTTCCATGTGTTAGTTATGTCTTCTGAGCAGTTTGTCAGCTTTTGGACACCTTTGAAGGTGTTTTCTATGTGTTTCTATGTGTTTTTGTTTGCCTGCCATTGGTTTTAACGGTGTTCGAAGGTGTTCGACGAACAGTTCGACGAACAGTTCGGCGAACACACGGGTGTTCGACGAACCGAACCGAACTCGAACACTACGGGGGTGGCTCAACACTACTTCCGACAAGAGGCGTCACATTTCTGTCCAGCTGCCTCAGGCCTCGGCGGGCAAACGTATGTTCCGTTTCCCTGGGCCCTATATGGTGCCTTCCTAACGGGTGTACTGAGGGGCCGTAACATGTGCAATGCCACGGCCTCCGGTTACTAGCTGAGGGTAGTTGCTCTCCTCCACTAGATGAGGGATCCGGTTCCCTTACTTGGCCTGACCCCCCTACTCTGGTAGCGGCGGGCGTACAGTGGCGACTGGCTGGTCCGCACCCCTGGGGTCCCTTCACTCCACTCCTGGAGCCTCCTCCGTTCCTCTCCTCTCTGACTGAACTCAGCAGCTCTTCTCTTCTCTAGGCTCAGGCCTAGAGACTTGGCCTCCCTGCGGAGCAGAGCCCGTACAGAGCCCCTGCTCCCAGCCTTCTTCTCTCTCTTTTTTCTCTTCTCCAAGATGGTGCCCACCTTATATACTCCCCTTTCCAGTGCACCCTGGATCTGCTCTCCCCACCCACACACTACCGGGTTCCCCCTTTCTAGGTGTTCCCTCCCCCCACTCCAGCCAGGGACAGGGGCAGTTGTGCTCACTCTTGGGAGAATTGTCACCCTGCCCCCCGGAAATGTGGTGTAGTGCATGTGGGTGTTAGGGTCCTGAGCCACACTCCATCCTTACCTGGAAGTGAGATATCACACCTCTGGGTGAGATGCAATACCTCTGTAGCAACCGAACCCTCGGGGCGCTACATTCCCCCCTGGTAAATCACAGCACGTCCGCGGGCAGGAACAGAGCAAAAGACAATTGATCTCAAGACATGCAGAATTAAAGCTTTTTTTTTTTTTTTTAACTTTACTTGTCATAAAACTTTTCTCTTTTTATCAACATATACAACATTCCTTTCATTTACGGTTGCTCTTTCCTTGATATAACTTTCAATATACACATATAAAACATTCTTTTAAGTAGAAAATATGAAACATTATCGGCAACATTTCAACGGCGAAGTCTCTTTAACCAGCCACAGTCCTTGCCGCGACCAGGTGTCCATGTCACACAACAAGTGTCACGGGTGTGTCGCCACGAAGATCGTCACGAGTACACAGCCTGACTTCTCGCAGCTGACTTGTTGGTGCTTTGTGTTTTTCGGCAGTGAGGGAGTTAATTCTCTCTCTCTCTGTGCTAGACGAGGTCCAGCCTCGCCCAGCTGCAATCAATACTGCTGTAGTGAGACTCCTTCAAATGCCTGCTGGTCTGTTTGGGAAGTGTCGGTGAAAGCATTTCATTCAGACTAACAGAGCGGATCGTGGTGTTTGGAGTTTCTGAGATAAGTGTATTTGGAGTGTTTTTTCCCTTCCTCGCTTTATCATTTATCTCCTTTCCCGTTGGTGTTCCCTCTGTTGTAGTTGTGTAGTTGTTGTATGCAAGGTGGTTTTGGTTTTTCCCTTGTACTGTCTCGTTCGTCTAAGTACTGTGTGTGGGCATATTATTACTTGTCCCCTTTTGTTGTGATCGGGGTCCTTCTCAGGACTAGATTACTTAGGTGCAGGGATCCTCAGGAGGTAGGGGTTACGCTGGCGGCCTGGACCTCTGTACCTTTAACAGTACCTCCAGGTTGAGGGACTAGTCAGGGCCCCAGCTTAGGGTCAGCTTAGGCCCCCTACCTCCAGTATACAGAGACAGCGTGACATTTTCACCGACCCACTTAGTTTTTCTCCAGCTACCATGGATCCAGTAGCCGGTCTAGCTCGGCAGTTGCAGAGTTTGTCCATGGAGCTGGCGGACGTTAGGTCCAAGGTTTTGCATCCTCAGGAGCAAGCCGGACCAGAACCTAAAGTAGCTCTCCCTGACAGGTTCACTGGGGGGCGGGACAAGTTTTTTGTTTTCCGGGAGGCATGCAAGTTGTACTTTCGGCTGCGGCCTCGGTCATCGGGGAGTGAAGAACAAAGGGTGGGAATTGTCATCTCGCTCCTACAAGGGGACCCACAATCTTGGGCGTTCTCTCTTCCCCCGGGCTCCCCGGCTCTCCAGTCAGTGGATAGGTTTTTCGCTGCTCTGGGACTCGTATATGATGACCCAGATCGGATCTCCCTTGCTGAGTCTAATTTACGTAGGATCCAGCAGGGAGATCGTCCGGCGGAGGAATTCTGTTCGGAGTTCCGTAGGTGGGCCACGGACACCCAGTGGAATGACCCGGCTCTTAGGAGCCAGTTTTGTCATGGTTTATCCGACAAATTACAGGATGTGTTGGCACAGTTTGACTCTCCCGCGTCACTGGAAGCCGCTATGGCCCTTGCTATTCGCGTTGACAGACGGCTTCGGGAGAGGTGCGGGATAACTCTACCCCCTGTGATGACTCCACCTCCTACAAGGTCCCCTCATATGGTGGTTACCCTGGTCAGTCCAGAGGAGCCTATGCAATTAGGAGGGACATCATTTCGGGGGAGGGGACCGGTGGTGCGCCATAAGACAGGAAGGTGTTTCTTCTGCGGGAGAAAGGGACATTTTATTGGGGGGTGTCCATCCTGTCCCTTGCAGAGTGAAGAGTCGTCGGAAAACTGTTGATCCCAGGTTGTGTGGTGGACGGCAATCTGGGAGTAGGTATTTCGTCCCTAGGTTCGTCTCAGTTTCTCGTACCGGCGGAGGTGGTGGTGGGTACGAGAACTGAGAGGATATCTGTTCTTCTGGATAGTGGGGCCGGGGCTAATCTGGTTGATGCTCGGTTTGCCCGGGTTCAAGGTATGCGATTGAGTGAGTTGGCTAAACCCATCCCCATATTCTCGATCGATGCCAGGCCTCTCGGTCAGGGAAGTTTTTTGCAAGCTGTGCATGACGTAAAACTTCAAGTGGGGGCGATACATAAAGAACTGTTGTCTTGCTACGTGTTGGAGGGTCTTCCCACTCCTATAGTGTTGGGCCTTCCTTGGTTAGCTAAGCATAACCCGGTTATTAATTGGCAAACCAGAGAGATAAGCCAATGGAGTAAATTCTGTAATAAAAACTGCATGAACACGGTCATCGGTGCGGTTACTCCTTGGGTCTTACCTCCATTTCTGGCGGACTTTGAGGATGTATTCTCGGAGAAAGGGTGTCAGGAACTACCTCCTCATCGCGAGTATGACTGTTCTGTAAAACTGCTCCCTGAGGCCAAGTTACCTAAAGCTAGGTTGTATAACCTTTCTGGTCCTGAGAGGCAGGCCATGAAGGATTATATTTCAGAAAGTCTGGCTAAGGGGCATATTAGACCTTCATCTTCACCGGTGGCTGCGGGGTTCTTCTTTGTTAAGAAGAAAGATGGAGGCCTACGCCCTTGCCTGGATTTCCGTGAACTTAATCGGATTACGGTCCGAGATCCGTATCCGCTCCCACTTATTCCCGATCTCTTTAATCAGATCGTGGGCGCCAAATGGTTCTCTAAGTTGGATCTCAGGGGGGCGTACAATCTGATTAGGATGAAGGAGGGGGATGAGTGGAAGACGGCGTTTAACACTCCGGAGGGGCATTATGAGAACCTTGTCATGCCATTCGGTCTGACTAATGCCCCGGCGGTGTTCCAACACTTTGTTAATGACATTTTTCGCCGCCTGGTGGGACAGTTTGTTGTCATATATCTGGATGATATCTTAATTTACTCGCCGGATCTGGTGTCTCATCAGGAGCACGTTAGGCAGGTGTTACAGATCTTGCGGGATAATAAACTGTATGCCAAATGGGAAAAGTGTGTGTTCGCCGTACAGGAACTCCAGTTTTTAGGCTTCCTGGTTTCAGCGTCCGGTTTTCGTATGGACCCTGGGAAAGTGCGGGCAGTTCTTGAGTGGGATCGGCCAGAGAATCTTAAGGCACTACAACGTTTCCTGGGGTTTGCTAATTATTACCGGAAGTTCATTCGTAATTTCTCGTCCATGGTTAAGCCTCTCACAGACATGACTAAAAAGGGGACGGATTTTTCTAGGTGGTCTGACAAGGCTTGTCAAGCATTCTCCTCCTTGAAAAAATGTTTTGCCTCGGCACCCATACTCATTCAACCTGATGCGTCACAGCCATTCATTGTAGAGGTAGACGCTTCCGAGGTAGGGGTGGGAGCAGTATTGTCACAGGGTTCGTCCCCTGGTAAGTGGCATCCGTGCGCCTTTTTCTCTAAAAAATTGTCGTCCGCTGAGAGGAATTACGATGTCGGCAATAGGGAACTCTTGGCCATTAAGTTAGCTTTTGAGGAGTGGCGCCATTTTTTGGAGGGGGCAGTCCATCCGGTCACCGTCATCACCGATCACAAGAACCTGCTATATCTGGAGTCCGCGAAACGTCTGAATCCCAGACAAGCTAGGTGGTCATTGTTTTTTACCAGGTTTAATTTTGTCGTTACATATCGTCCTGGGTCAAAAAATGTAAAGGCGGATGCCTTATCTCGTAGTTTCCCTGGGGCCGGGAATACGGACGACCTGATTCCTATCCTTCAGGAGGGGGTGGTGGTTTCAGCAGTATGCTCTGAGCTGGAGGAGGAGGTATTGGAGGCTCAGGGGGACGCCCCTGTTGGACCTCCGGGGAGACTGTTTGTTCCAGATCAGTTGCGACAAAAGGTGATTGAGGCACACCATAACTCAGTTTTTGCAGGACACCCGGGGAGTAAAGCAACTGTGGATCTCCTCTCGCGTCGGTTTTGGTGGCCTAACTTACATAAGGAGGTGGTAACTTTTGTCGCGTCCTGTGGGGTTTGTGCGCGCTCTAAGACCTCACATACCCGTCCGTCTGGGGCCCTCTTACCTTTGAAGATCCCGGAGCGTCCTTGGACTCATCTGTCTATGGACTTTATTACGGACCTCCCTCCATCTTCGGGTAAAACGGTCATACTCGTTGTAGTGGACAGGTTCAGCAAGATGGCACATTTTATCGCTCTTCCGGCTCTCCCTAATGCTAAAACTCTTGCGCAGGTGTTCATTGGGGAGATTGTGAGGCTTCACGGGGTACCCTCTGAGGTGGTGTCTGATCGGGGGTCTCAGTTTGTGTCCAAGTTCTGGAAGGCGTTTTGTGCACGGCGGGGGATGCATTTGTCATTCTCATCGGCTTTTCATCCTCAGACCAATGGTCAGACGGAACGTATGAACCAGAGCTTGGAGACATATCTCCGGTGTTTTGTGTCACAGAACCAGGAGGACTGGGCTTCTTTCTTACCTCTGGCAGAGTTTGCTCTTAATAATAGGCGGAGCGAGTCCACTGGTAAGTCCCCGTTTTTTGGGGCATATGGTTTTCACCCCCAGTTTTGTACTTTCAGTAGGGGGGGCTCTTCGGGGGTTCCTGAGGAGGAACGATTTTCCTCATCACTCGCTTCAGTATGGAGAGGGGTGCTGAAGAATCTGAATACTATGGGGAACCGATACAAACGTATGGCTGATAGGAGGAGAGTGTCTGGTCCGGACCTAAGTGTGAACGATCGGGTATGGTTGTCTACCAGGAATATTAAACTTAAGGTTCCCTCCTGGAAACTGGGTCCCAGGTTCATCGGGCCGTACAGAATCAGTTCTATTATTAATCCGGTGGCATTCCGTCTTGACCTCCCCCCTACGTTTAAAATTCACAACGTGTTCCACAGATCGTTGCTTAAGAGGTATGTGGCGCCGGTGGTACCGTCACCTTTACCTCCCCCTCCAGTGGTGGTCAATGGTAACTTGGAGTTCCAGGTATCGAGGGTCATCGATTCACTCTTTAATCGCCGGTCCCTTCAGTACCTGGTTCATTGGAAAGGGTATGGTCCTGAGGAGAGGATGTGGGTTCCTGCGTCGGATATTAACGCAGACCGATTAGTTCGGGCCTTCCACACGACTCACCCGGATAAACCTGGCCCTGAGGGTCCGGAGGCCCCTCGTAGAAGGGGGGGTACTGTCACGGGTGTGTCGCCACGAAGATCGTCACGAGTACACAGCCTGACTTCTCGCAGCTGACTTGTTGGTGCTTTGTGTTTTTCGGCAGTGAGGGAGTTAATTCTCTCTCTCTCTGTGCTAGACGAGGTCCAGCCTCGCCCAGCTGCAATCAATACTGCTGTAGTGAGACTCCTTCAAATGCCTGCTGGTCTGTTTGGGAAGTGTCGGTGAAAGCATTTCATTCAGACTAACAGAGCGGATCGTGGTGTTTGGAGTTTCTGAGATAAGTGTATTTGGAGTGTTTTTTCCCTTCCTCGCTTTATCATTTATCTCCTTTCCCGTTGGTGTTCCCTCTGTTGTAGTTGTGTAGTTGTTGTATGCAAGGTGGTTTTGGTTTTTCCCTTGTACTGTCTCGTTCGTCTAAGTACTGTGTGTGGGCATATTATTACTTGTCCCCTTTTGTTGTGATCGGGGTCCTTCTCAGGACTAGATTACTTAGGTGCAGGGATCCTCAGGAGGTAGGGGTTACGCTGGCGGCCTGGACCTCTGTACCTTTAACAGTACCTCCAGGTTGAGGGACTAGTCAGGGCCCCAGCTTAGGGTCAGCTTAGGCCCCCTACCTCCAGTATACAGAGACAGCGTGACAACAAGGTACAATTTTACTAAGTGCAAACTTTCAAACACCTTCAGGTATCTATTGAGGTAGGAGTTTATAAAACCAATAGGGGGCACTTTAAGAAGTGCAACTATTTACAAGGGTTGGCTGCTCCCAGTCCTCAGCCGGATAGTTCACGGACCCTTTTCGGGTAACTTTAGCAAATAAACGGACAACAATCCTGAACCGGGTGAACTTTTTATAATACCCAAACGGGCATAACTTGAAACTCTTTTTCTTCTACCCTGACAGGTAACTATATACAGTTGATGCTGCTGCTCTCTAGTAGCGGTGTCCCCCTTGTGGACGTTCCTGCTCATCAAATTCTTCAGACCTATCCGGGTCCTTCGTGTAGCAGGATTCAGGGTAGCGCTGTTCTTCTACCCACTGAACGTTGAGGGCGTACCAACCCCGCAGGCCTCGGTGTCGGGTGTATGACACCTGATCCCCCGGGAACAGATCCCGTTTCGGGTGACCCTCGGGCAGGCGACTCTCCACATCCCTCCGGTTGACAAAGATATCTGTGTTCGTCGTCGGGTCCCGAATGAACCCCCACCCCTTCTCCTGGTGGAACCTGACCACAATCCCGGTGACTTTGGGACCGCGTGCAGCCGGCGGGCCCGGGTCTTTTCCTCCACGCTCCGGGCCTGTAGCTGCTCCTGTTTTTGGCGCCGCGCCTGCCTCTCCTTTTCCAGCTGCGCCATCTCCCGGCGGCATAATTCTCGCCTGCGGGCTGCGTTCGCCCGCGTCTCTTGCGAGAACCCCATCAGGTCCTCCCCGGTCTGATCCCACTCAATTTGGACCTCTTCATCCGGGAGCTGGAGGATGGTGATTGGCTGCGGAGCGGGCAGGAACGGAGGAAGCGGGGCTTTGGCCTCCGCGGACGGGTCCCTCCGCTGGCAAGGATGAACCCATCCGCGTAGGAGGGGGACCGGCTCTCCATCAGGACCGGTAATTTGGCTGTACAAGTCCGTGCCGAGGGGTGGTAATGTTGGGACCGTGGGCGCTAGTTGGTGGAAGGCACCTGGGGGCATCAGTCCTTGCGACCAGGCTTGGAGCGGGCCGCTTCCGGCCGCACCCGGCATGAAGGGGCATGGCGTGGGGCGTGGTCCGACGGCTGCGCTCGGGGCTTGGGGCCTAGGTGCAGGAGGCGGGAGCGGAGGAGGTGCAGCGACTCCCGGGGTGATCGGTTCCGCGACGGGGTCCAGGGGCAGGCTAGTGGCGTCAGGGCTTGTAGCAGGGGCGTCCCCCTTACCTGCTCCCATTGCAGCGCTGCTCTCAGCCTCCGGTCGTCTCTCTCTGTCCTCAGGGGCAGACACGCTGCCGGGTGCTGGCAGCGCCACTTGCTGCCGGGTCGCGACCTGCCGGTCCATTTCCTCTTTCCACCCCGCGATGGTCTCCCGCTGCGCCTGGACCATCCTCCGGTCTAAATCCTCCAGCCCAGCCCGGAGGAATTCAGGGTCCTCTCCGGGGAGCTGGGCCATCAGCTCCGCGAGGCTGCACGGAGCCGCTTCGGCCTGCAGCAGTCCACTGGTAAGGCTACTGGGGCTGGCGCTCCTCGCCATCTCCGGGTGTGGTCTGCCAAGACTGACCAAAACCACACCCTGCCCTTCCGTTTTCTTTCCCTTCCGCTCCTGTTGGGGGTGGTCCCGGGGCAACCTGCTGGCAATCACTCTCAGGGGCAGCCCCCCCACATTGATGGACATCTCTACAGCCGCACTCATGGCCGTTGGGGGTGGGCTCTGTCTTTGGCGCCATTCTGGAACCTGGCCCACGATGGGAGGTGGCTTCGTGTTGTCTTTTGGTGCACACATAATGGCGCCCGTTCTTCTGGGGCGGGCGCCACATTCAATACAGTGAAACAGTCTCTAGGCACACAATACCCGATGATAACTGGTTGGTTCGAATCCTGCCGACTACGCCAAAGTTGACGCGCCCCCTGGGCCATGTGTGGGGGAATACCCGGAGCCGGGTCTCTGTGTAATGTCAGGGGTTGTAGTCTCCGTGGCGGCGACCCGGTCCCGTGGCTCAGGGTGGTCAAACCAGTGGCGGATCTGTTTACTTGGGTTTTAATGTTGAAATGTCCGACTACGCCACCCGTGGATTGCGGTCACTGAGAACCGCCCCTGCGGGGCAGACCGCTGAGGCTGATGTTGTTTGCGCAGCAGAGGGTAGTATAACTCCCCATGGGAGGAGTATAGCCTCAGGGCAGTGAGTGCAGATGGTGGGGGTGATGGTGCGCGGGAGCAACAGTAATGACTCAGAGTCCAGTGATGCAGTCCAGGGTCTTTACTCACAGTTTTACACTCCAAGCCACTTCTGCAGGTAATGGCTGCCCACGTCGTACTGTGCTCACTAGGTGAGGGGCTCGGCCAACTCCCAGGTACCTTTGGAATGCTTTTCAGGACCCCCTTCATGTGTCCTTTCTCTGGCCCGTCGTACCCCACAATTGACCACGTTTCTCTCCAGCTGCCTCGGGCCTTGGCGGGCAAACGTATGTTCCGTTTCCCTGGGCCCTATATGGTGCCTTCCTAATGGGTGTAGTTAGGGGCCGTAACACGTGCAATGCCACGGCCTCCGGTTACTAGCTGAGGGTAGTTGCTCTCCTCCACTAGATGAGGGATCCGGTTCCCTTTCTTGGCCTGACCCCCCTACTCTGGTAGCGGCGGGCGTACGGTGGTGACTGGCCGGTCCGCACCCCTGGGGTCCCTTCAATCCACTCCTGGAGCCTCCTCCGTTCCTCTCCTCTCTGACTGAATTCAGCAGCTCTTCTCTTCTCTAGGCTCAGGCCTAGAGACTTGGCCTCCCTGCGGAGCAGAGCCCGTACAGAGCTCCTGCTCCCAGCCTTCTTCTCTCTCTTTTTTCTCTTCTCCAAGATGGTGCCCACCTTATATACTCCCCTTTCCAGTGCACCCTGGATCTGCTCTCCCCACCCACACACTACCAGGTTCCCCCTTTCTAGGTGTTCCCTCCTCCCACTCCAGCCAGGGACAGGGGCAGTTGTGCTCACTCTTGGGAGCATTGTCGCCCTGCCCTGCCCCCCGGAAATGTGGTGTAGTGCATGTGGGTGTTAGGGTCCTGAGCCACACTCCATCCTTACCTGGAAGTGAGATATCACACCTCTGGGTGAGATGCAATACCTCTGTAGCGACCGAACCCTCGGGGCGCTACAAATACATACACACATAGGCTGTGTGCCCACTATGCGTCTTTCAAGCATTTTTGCCGCAGAATTTATGCAGCAAAAACGCTTAAAAAACACTTGGTAATACGTGCCCCATGTTCCCCAATGATAATCTGCATGTGCTGTGCACATGCTGCGGAAATTTCCGCTGCGGATTATCATTGCGGAAAAATATGCAGCATGTCCATTAATTTTGCGGACACACAGCGTAATTGACTTGCATTGAATCACATAATATCCGTATGAGCATATGTGCACATGTGGATATTAGGCTATTCTATGTGCAGATGGTACCCGGGTTTGGAGAAGAGGAGACTCTCCTCCAGACTCGGGTACCATAGTACCTGTTAAAAAAAAGAATTTAAAATAAAAAAAATAAAGATTATACTTACCTTCCGATGGCCCCCGGTCTCCTCAGCGATGCGTCCGGTGTGTTGTATGGGTCGCGGTGGTGTGAAAGGACCTGCCATGACGTCATTTAGTCATGTGACAGGTCACACGACTGATGACGTTGGCTGTTGAGTGACCTGTCATATGACTAAATGACGTCATGAAAGGTCCTTTCACACCACCGCGAGCCACCCAACACACTGTACGCATCGCGGAGGAGACCGGGGGCCATCGGAAGGCAATTGAGAATGACATAACGAAGGGATTGCCCACACCTGTCCATGAAATAGCCTTGGAGTCAATTGTCCAATTACTTTTGGCCCCTTTAAAAACAGGGTGGCACATGTTAAGGAGCTGAAACTCATAAGCCCTTCATCCAATTTTAATGTGGATACCCTGAAATGAAAGCCGAAAGTCTGAACTTCAACTGCATCTGAATTGTTTTGTTTAAAATTCATTGTGGTAATGTCTAGAACCAAAATTAGAAAAATGTCTCTGTCCAAATATATATTTACCTAACTGTATATGTATATACACACACATTGCACATGGACTTACCCTTTCTGTACATGTGTAGCACCCTGAGGATTCGGCTGCTACAGGGGTATTGCACCTCAACCCAGAGGTGTGATATTCCACTCCCGGGTAAGGATGGAGTGTGGATCTGAGCTCGGTAGGCTGCATGCACTACACACATCCCATTTCCGAGGAGCAGACCGACGGTACTCCCACTTAGAAATGTGCAGGTACGACCGAGTCTGTTCCTGGCTGGAGTGGGAGGGGGGTGGTACATCCCAAGTAGTGTAGGGGCAGATAGGGGGAGCAGCCTGGGTAAAGATAGGAGCTCATTGGGTGCTGGTCACCTGAGCTCACACATAGAGGGTGTATATAAGGTGGGCACCAACTAAGAACAGGGTCAGTTGCAGAGAGAAAGTCAGCGAGCGGAGGAGAAGAGAGACCCAGAGTGAGAGAGGAGAAGAGAGAGAGAGACCCAGAGGGGGAAACAGCAGAAAAGGACTCCAAGATCCCAACTTAAATCCCCGGGTGAAGAGTCGGCACCAGGGTACCGGAACCCAAGCTGGTGGGGGTAAAAACACTCCCCAGCCAGAGACCGGAGACCGTGGGCAGCGTTTGCCACGGTCACCCACCACATCCACCACGAAGGCATACCACGAGGAGGGTCAGGGAACCCAAGGCCAAGGGTGTCCCAACAGAAGGCCCGAGGGAGCTGGACCTGGGTGGATCAATAGTGGGGACGGCCAGAGAAAGGACTGAAGGAGAGCTCAGGGTCACGCTCCGGACTTATTTGGGAGTTGGCTGGATCCAGAACCTGGTGGACGCAGCACGGCTCGGGAGGTCACTCGAAGCTGGAGTGACCAGAACATCAGCAGTGAGTAAACATCCTAAACTGCATAACCCGACTCTGTCTCTGATTGCCGTCTACACTGCATCACCACAACTCCCATCCTCTGCACCTGATCCCACTGAGGCTATACCCCTCCCGTTGGGGGTTATCCTATCAAGCTGCACCTACACCACCAGCCTCAGCGGACCCTGCTGCAGCGGCGGCCACAGTGACCGCAACACAACGGGTGGCGTAGTCGACAATAAAGAACTTATAACATCTGTATGACTGCCACATACAACTCAGTTTGACACCCTGGGCACGGACCGGGTCACAGCCACTCGGAAGACTACAACCCCCATCTGATCCGGCTCCGGATATTCCCCCTAAAAGAATATGGCCCAGGGGGCGCGTCAACTTTGGCGTAGTCGGCAGGATTACGTGCCCGCAACACCCGGGTACTGCGTGCCTGAAGAAAAGAACGAGTTTACCTCAAAAAGAAGTCTCCTGCCGGTTCCGGAGGGTCCCCGCCATCGGACCCCATCACCAGTCGATTCCAGCCGGTTGTCCGCCATTAACAACTTTTTCCCGCCATCTGCAGAGTTTCCCGCCACTGGGAAGCGATTCCCGCCATTTCCAAAGGTTTCCCGCCTTGGAAGAGCGGACGCCATTATGGGCGTGCCAGAGGGTGGCGAGAGGCCACCTCCCATCGTGGGCCAGGACCGAAAATGGCGCCAAAAGTGGAAACCGCCCCCACCAACAGAGACTGTGATGCTAGAGGTGTCTGTCAGCGTGAAAGAACAGCCCCTGGAGCTGACAGTCACCAAGTGGCCCAGGGACCGCCCTCGAAGGGGGAGGAGACGAAAGAAGAGAGCAAAGATGGGTGCCGCCTGGAGCAGTCTAGAGCGAGCGCACCCGGAGGCAGGAAGCCTGGAGAGGAGTAGCAGAGAAGCTCACCCGGAGATGGCCAGAGAGCAGAGCAGCACCGGCCCGCTGGCCAGGAGCCTGCTGGAAGAAGAGCAGAGCAGCACCGACCCGTTGGTCAGGAGCCTGCTGGAAACCGCGACCCCACTAGGCCTAGTGGAGGTCCTTGCACAGCTCCCCCGAGACCGGGAGTGTGCACAGACTGCCCTGGAGGGCCTCGCAAGGAGGATGGCCCGGGTACAGCGAGAGACATTGGCGGAGTGGAGCCGAGAGATGGCCCAGCAAACCAAGACCCGGAGCACGCCAGCCAAGATGAGGAGACAGACCGCCTCTGAGGATGGCGCGGGAGGACCCAAGGCCGGAGACGGCGCCGAGAAGGGAGCCGAACGCATGGAGGCAGGTAAAGGGGACGTCTATACCCCAAGCCGGGACACCGCTTACCTGCCCCAGCTCCCCGTCGCAGAGCCCGAAAGTCCCCCTGCTGCCCCCGAAAACGCCATGTCACCGATGCAGACTAGGCCTCAACCGGAAGCCGCCACCGCGACCCCTGTGACTTCACACGCCTCGACCCCGAGCGTGACCAAGCAGGAAGTACCACCAGCCTGGTCGCAAGGCCCAGTACCCCCGGGCGCCGCAATACCAACAGCGCCCCCTACCTCCGCGGAGCCTCCGGCCTGGCCGCAAGGCCAGGTAGCCCAGGGTGCCGCCGTCCTAACGGTGCCCTTCACCTTCCAGGTGCCCCAGGCCTGGCCGCAAGGCCTGGGCAACCCGGGCGCCACCACCACCGCGCCCGCACCCGTAAAACCAAGGGTGCCGCGTCTGGGAGAGGACTTGTTTGCCCAGCACACGTGGCCGGACGGGCAGCCTTTCATCTGGCCCCAGGAATATTACGAACTGGAGCACCAGAGGAGAGTTGGGGCCATGTGTGCACCCCTGATTCCGGCTCCGAAGCCCGTAATAAGGATCTCGCCCCCGCTAGCGGAAGCACAGTTTGAGTGGGACCCCACCGGAGAAGACCTAATGGGGTTCACTCAAGAAACCAGGGCAGCTGCAGCGGAGCGTGCAGAGTGCTGCCGACAGCAGCTCGAGGAGTTTGCGAGGGAGCGGAGAGAGAGGCGGGTCCGGGAACAGCAAGCTCAAGTAAGGAGCGCGGAGCAGAAGAGCCGGGCCAGGAGAGACCCCCGTGCAGCGCACAGTCCCCGCACCACCGGGACTGTAATTAAGTTCAACATGCAGCATGGGTGGGGCTTCATCAGAGACCACAACACCCCCGGCGACGTCTTTGTCACGCGCAGAGATGTGGAGTCCCATCTGCCGGAGGGGCACAGAGGTCGTGACCTTTATATCGGGGACGAGGTCACCTTTACCCGGCACAAGTGTGCCAAAGGACCTTACGCCCTCCATGTGCATCGCCTGACAGAGGAGGAGCTGCGATGTGAGGAGGAAGAGCAAGAGGATCCGGACGGATCTGAAGCTGAGATCCCCAAAGAAGGAGCAGGAGGAAGACGTTGTTGAGTACAGCGGAGTAGGTGCTGTAAATAGTTACCCGATCGGGGTATAAAGAAACTGTTACTGCAAATATAGTCCCCGTTGGGACCAGCTGAGTGAACTGTTTACCCGTTAACCCCTTAATCCCACAGGCTGAGGACTGTGAGCAGCCATTCCCTTTTCCCTCCTTACCTGGCCGAGGACTGAGAGCGGCCATATCCCTTATATATAGTTGCGCGTCCTAAAGCGCCCCCTACCGGTTTTATAGGAAAACCAGTTTTTCTAAGAGACTGTCGCACTTTTCCCGGACACACGTTGCACAGTGTCCGGAGGAGGAACCAGAAACAAGAGACGACGAGAATGTTATATGAAAAGTTTTATATATATATAATGTTTTATATGTTTTATATGTTTATGAAAAAATTTGTATGTTTTGGTGTTTTGTCTTACAGCCCGAGGACGTGCTGTGATTTACCAGGGGGGAATGTAGCACCCTGAGGATTCGGCTGCTACAGGGGTATTGCACCTCAACCCAGAGGTGTGATATTCCACTCCCGGGTAAGGATGGAGTGTGGATCTGAGCTCGGTAGGCTGCATGCACTACACACATCCCATTTCCGAGGAGCAGACCGACGGTACTCCCACTTAGAAATGTGCAGGTACGACCGAGTCTGTTCCTGGCTGGAGTGGGAGGGGGGTGGTACATCCCAAGTAGTGTAGGGGCAGATAGGGGGAGCAGCCTGGGTAAAGATAGGAGCTCATTGGGTGCTGGTCACCTGAGCTCACACATAGAGGGTGTATATAAGGTGGGCACCAACTAAGAACAGGGTCAGTTGCAGAGAGAAAGTCAGCGAGCGGAGGAGAAGAGAGACCCAGAGTGAGAGAGGAGAAGAGAGAGAGAGACCCAGAGGGGGAAACAGCAGAAAAGGACTCCAAGATCCCAACTTAAATCCCCGGGTGAAGAGTCGGCACCAGGGTACCGGAACCCAAGCTGGTGGGGGTAAAAACACTCCCCAGCCAGAGACCGGAGACCGTGGGCAGCGTTTGCCACGGTCACCCACCACATCCACCACGAAGGCATACCACGAGGAGGGTCAGGGAACCCAAGGCCAAGGGTGTCCCAACAGAAGGCCCGAGGGAGCTGGACCTGGGTGGATCAATAGTGGGGACGGCCAGAGAAAGGACTGAAGGAGAGCTCAGGGTCACGCTCCGGACTTATTTGGGAGTTGGCTGGATCCAGAACCTGGTGGACGCAGCACGGCTCGGGAGGTCACTCGAAGCTGGAGTGACCAGAACATCAGCAGTGAGTAAACATCCTAAACTGCATAACCCGACTCTGTCTCTGATTGCCGTCTACACTGCATCACCACAACTCCCATCCTCTGCACCTGATCCCACTGAGGCTATACCCCTCCCGTTGGGGGTTATCCTATCAAGCTGCACCTACACCACCAGCCTCAGCGGACCCTGCTGCAGCGGCGGCCACAGTGACCGCAACACAACGGGTGGCGTAGTCGACAATAAAGAACTTATAACATCTGTATGACTGCCACATACAACTCAGTTTGACACCCTGGGCACGGACCGGGTCACAGCCACTCGGAAGACTACAACCCCCATCTGATCCGGCTCCGGATATTCCCCCTAAAAGAATATGGCCCAGGGGGCGCGTCACATGATGCAGGTTCTTCCATCTTCTCTGTGGGGCAGCCTCCCCTCCTCTTGGGGCCCGACTGCAGAGCTCTGTTGTAATTGCAGGGCAGGAGGGGGAGAGCGGAGAGGTAATATTCAGAGCAGGGGAGGGGGCAGGGAGAGCAGTGGCCATGCTGTAAGCTGTCTCTGTGCTCTGTTGGAGGCCGGAGCAGGTGGGCGGAGCCTCCTCTCCTGCACTTACACAGTCAGCAGCTGGTGAGTCATCCTCACAGCGCCGCCTGACACAGCAGTTTTACAGAGCAGATTCCATCTTCCGACTCCCGGGCCCTCCTGTCACACATTATAATGAGGCCAATCTGGCCCTGGGAGCCCTGGGCCCCATGGCAAACCCGGGCCCCGGGCGGTAGCCCAGATTGACCTCATTATAATCCGCGTATGCTTGTGTTTATTTGTGAAAAAATCTGAAATTTAGCGAAAATTTTGAAAATTTCACAATTTTCAAAATTTAAATTTTCATGGCCCTTAAATTAGAGAGATATGTCATACAAAATAGTTAATAAATAACATTTGCCACATGTCTACTTTACATAAGCACAATTTTGCAACTAAATTTTTTTTCGGTAGGGAGCTATAAGGGTTAAAAGTTGACCAGCGATTTCTCATTTTTACAACAAAATTTACAAAACCATTTTTTTTAGGGACCACACCACGTTTGAAGTCACTTTGAGGGGTCTATATGACAGAAAATACCAAAAAGTGACACCATTCTAAAAACTGCACCCCTCAAGGTGCTCAAAACCACATTCAAAAAGCTTATTAACCCTTCACGTGCTTCACAACAATTAATCGAACGTGAAAGGAAAAAATGAACATTTTCCTTTTTTTCACTAAAATTTTACTTTAGACCCCAATTTTTTTATTTTCACAAGGAACAGGAGAAATTGAACCCCAAAAGTTGTTGTGCAATTTCTCCTGAGAACACTGATACCCTATATGTGGGGGAAAGCCATTGTTTGGGTGCACGGCAGGGCTTGGAAGGGAAGGAGCACCCTCTGATGTTTTCAACTCAAAACTCGCTGGAATTGACAGCGGACGCCATGTCGTGTTTGGAGGGCCCCTGATGTGCCTAAACAGTGGAAACCGCCCACAAGTGACCCCATTTTGGAAACTAGACCCCTTAAGGAACTTATTTAGATGTGTGGTGAGCATGTTGAACCCCCAAGTGTTTCACAAAAGTTCATGACGTAGAGCTGTGGAAAATAAAATCATTTTTTCCACAAAAACGATCTTTTAGCTGCAATTTTTTTTTTCACAAGGGTAATGTGGCGCCCTGCTGTGCACTGGTGCCACAGAACCCAGAAGGGTGCATGGATGGACTTCTCCACAAGAGGCCCTCACTACATTCACACACCTCCACCCTACCACCTCAGACCAGCAGAGGGAGCCCTGATAGGGATATATATAGGGAGGGTGC
Source organism: Phyllobates terribilis (assembly GCF_046119375.1). Classification (NCBI taxonomy): domain Eukaryota; kingdom Metazoa; phylum Chordata; class Amphibia; order Anura; family Dendrobatidae; genus Phyllobates; species Phyllobates terribilis. The sequence goes on from NW_027362770.1 coordinate 162,294,765, forward strand.
AGGCAGGCAGCTCAGTTTGTGAGAGAGTTAGTCTGAAGTGAGTTTAGTTCAGACAGAGCTCAGAGTTGAGCAGAGAACGTGCTGACGCTCAGAGAGCAGCGAAGAGGCAGCAAGCTGGCTGCTGTGCTTAGGCGAGCCAAGGCCTACAGCACGTGTGAAGGCCTAGTGAGGGCCCTGAGTGGCCGAAGGCGAGAGGAGAAGGAAGAAGTAACGAGGGGGCAGAGGAGCATACCAGGCTCACCCCGATATATATATACCGGACACCGGGTCCACGCCTACAGGGACCCTTTACACCCAGTAGGAACCACTGGAACCCCTGGAGGACTACAGGTCCCAGGCTCACCAAACGCTGATTACAGTACCATGGCTAGGAGTCACGGAGGCCCCAGCGTCCAGGGAGATTGATCTCCAAAAGAAGGCCCTACCACCAGGTCAGCAGGTGCAAAGAGAGACCAAGCTAGGCCTAGCTCCAGGCAGGTCAGAAGCTTAGCGAGTAAAGCCACGGATCAGGAGACCCTATACCCGCTCATTGGGGAGAGTCCAAAAGTGCGCCCTTCGTCTGGAGTACCCTGGACCGTGCCTGCACCATCACCAGTAAAGGTACTAAAGCTTACCCCCGTGTGAGTGTCCGTCTTTCCTCCGGGACCGTCCTGCCGTCTCTCCCCTGCACCACCATCCATTACACCCCATGCTGCCCTGGACCTAGCTCTACCTGTGGAGAGTCACACCATCCCTGCTGCCGTAACACCAGCTCCAGAGGACTGCTCCGCAGCGGCGGCACCTCTTAGCCGCATTCCACAGGTGGCGTCACGAACACTTTCCCAAATCCTCTATAAACTATTCACCCTTTTACTGACCGCCCTGGGTCACGGACCGGGCCAGCTACCGTGATATCCCCAGCAACCAGAGGCCCGGATGCCGAGTACCCCACGGCCCAGGGGGCGCCTCAGTAACGGGAGAAATTGGACCCCAAAAGTTGTTGTGCAATTTCTCCTGAGTACGCTGATACCCCACATTTGGGGGAAAGCCATTGTTTGGGTGCACGGCAGGGCTCGGAAGGGAAGGAATGACGCTTTGGAAAGCAGACTTTGATGGAATGGTCTGTGGGCGTCATGTCACGTTCTCAGAGTCCCTGATGTGCCTAACAGTGGAAATGCCCAACAAGTGTCCCCTTTTTGGAACTAATACCTGATTTGTGAATTTTATAATGTAGCATTATACGTCAGTTGTGTAGGACAACCTGACGAACACTACACAACTGACTTATGACAACCTGACGAACACTACGTCAGTTGTGTAGTGTTCGTCAGGTTGTCATACGTCAGAAATTAATTTAGTAGTCCAAGGAAGTATGGTACCTTTTGAAGCTTTCTTTCATGCAAAGGCCAGGTTTGTCGGGGCAGGTGTCACATTGATAAATGGTGTCCTTGCGTATTTCACTTTTGTAACACACTCGGCACCTCTTTTGTGACTTACCTTTTTTCCTGTTGGAAGGATCTACCCTGGGAAATGCTGGCCTGGCACAATTCGGGGTCCTTCAGTTCCAGAAATACTGGGGCCCGCTCCGTCACCACTGACAAATATCAGGGCCTTGATCACTAACTTCTGGAAGTGAAGGTACGACGTAGAAGTCTGGCCTGCACATTATGATAGAAGGAAAGCCTTGTGCATTGCCATCTGTACGATGTGCATGGCCAGCTTCTTGTACCACACCTTGGCCTTTCTCAAGGCACTGTACGGCTGGAGGCATCCCTCTTGTTCTTGTACTTGATCACCAGAAAGCGGTCGCTACATTGGACTCTGCTCTCACCCCTTCTGAGCATCAGCCCAATTAGCGTCTTTGGGAGGCCTCTCTTATTTTTGCGGACAGTACCACAGGCTGCGGTACCTCACGCAGAGGGGGACATGAAGAGAGGGACAGTGGTATAAAAGTTATCCACGTAGAGGTGATAACCTTGATCCAGCAGTGGGTACACCAAGTCCCACACAATTTTCCCACTCACTCCCAGAACAGGGGGGCATTCAGCGGGTTCAATCCGGGAGTCCTTCCCTTCATAAACTCTAAACTTGTGAGTGTACCCTGAGGTACTCTCACAAAGTTTATACAGCTTGATTCCGTACCTGGACCTTTTACTGGACAGGTACTGCCGGAATCCAAGTCGCCCCTTAAAAGCAATTAAGGACTCATCCACATAGATGTCCCTTTAGGGCACGTACACTTCAGCAAAATTGTTGTTGAAGTGCTGGATGACCAGCCGAGCTTTGAAAAGACCATCAGAGTTCGGGTCATCGCGTGCAGGACACCTTGCATTATTGTTGTAATGCAAGAACTTGTGGATGGCCTGAAAACGTTTCCGGATCATGACCATTCGGGACACTGAGGTGTTATACAAAACCTCAACACTCCAGTATTGCCGAACTCCCCAGGACCAGGCCCCAAAACTTCATCATTTCTACTGCGTCTACAGGAGACCAGTTAGAAAATGATGAAGAGGGGTTTTGTTCCAAAAATTGATGAGCGCATATATTAGTTTGGCCCACCATGAGGTTTACAAAATCCTCAGAGAAAAAGACTTTGAAAAAGTCGTCTATTTCTGTGATGTCGGTGGTGTCAAGCTTGATTCCTGATTCCGCCACAAAATCAGGAATCAATGGCTCATAATTTTTGGGGGGCCAGGTCCATATGGGGTCAGTAGTAGGGGGCGCTGGTTCATCTTCTCTCCTGGGACGACTGCGGGGCGGTTCAGCTGCATCTGAGGAAGAAGAGGAGGAGGAGGACAACGATGAGGAGTCTGAAAAATAAAGAAAGGTGGGATCCTCGCTGTCAGTGTCGGGAGGCAAGAAAAGCATATGCCTCCTCCGCTAAATAGTGAGTTTGGGATGAGGTGGACATTTTTTTTTATGTATGTGGTGCGTGTGTGTCAGTACTTTGTTTAGAGTGTGTGTGTGTCAGTGTGCTTGGTATAAACTTTTTTTTTCCTGAAAAAAAAAGGAAAAACCGTAGGTGGTGCAAAGAGCGAGCACGAGTGCGGATTGGTGAACTATGTCACCGATCAACGCTTGGTGGCTGCTGGATGTGCGCACGGATGTGGTGCAAAGGAGGTGGGGAGTGTAAAACAGCGGTCACTGTGGTCACTGATCAGCGCTTCACCGCTGCAGGAAGCAAGAAAAAAAGCTGACAAAAGTCATGTACTTGGTGGCAGAAAGGGGGACGGGAAGGGGTGAAAGGGAAGAGGGGGATTGGGGTGGATGAGGAGGGATCAAAAAATTCTACTTACAGTTGTTGTCTGTCAAATGTCTTCTGTAAGATGTCTTCTGTAGCAGCAGCAGGAGTGGTGATTGTGGTGTCACAGGCTTCTGTGGCACTGCAAGGCCCAGCACGGTGCACAATCGGACAGCGCAACCGCACTCTACAAAAGAAAAAAGGTTGGTAGGAAAAAGTGTAAAGTAGCGAGCGCGAGTGTTGATCGGTGATTTGTCTCACCGATCAACGCTCGTTGGCTGCTCGATGCACACACGGAGGTGGTACAAAGTGTGGGGGCGAGAAAAAATGGACAGGGGAAAAAAAAAAGTCCTGAAAAGCAGCGAGCACCGACGTTGATCAGTGACGTAGTTGACGCGCCCCTGGGCCTGTGTCGCGCTGCGTTGCGCACGCGGGAGCTTACCCGGAGCCGGATCTCTTGAGGGTTGTAGTCTCGTGGCGGTGATCCGGTCCGTGCCCAGGGAGTCAGACTAAGTGGCGCTGTATTAGCGGTAGATGTTGGACGACTACGCCACCCGTTGAGTACAGCTAAGGAGCTGCTGCTGCAGGGCAGACCGCTGAGGCCGGTGGTAGGATTGTGCAGCGTGATAGTATAACCCCCAACGGGAGGGGTATGGCCTCAGGGCAGCCGACGTGGATGATGGGGGTAGCAGGAACCACTCAGAGACGGTACGGTGTAGTTCAGGGTCTTTACTGGTGACAACGATAGACCCTCCCGGAGTACTGGCTAGCGATTGGGGCCTGGTCAGTCCTTGAGCAGATGGGATCTCCCCTGGCCAGGCGGAGTTGTAGGCCTCCCAAACTAACGATACTCTTCTGGCTACCTTGCTAGAAGCGGGTATAAGTAGCCCACGTCCCTGAGTGTACCGTGTGGTGCTCACCCGTATGGCCGGTGACTCGGGGCCTTCTAGTAGCTTCCGCTCCACGACGGCGGTGCTGGTCCCACGCGTGTGACCGTGCCTTCGGGTTTCTGGGCCAGAGGACCTGCAATCCCCTGCCGGTCGGTTTCTGCTGCTGGATAGGAGTTAGTCCCCACAGCCTCGGACTCCGGGTCCGGAGATAACTTCTCAGTCAGGGCGAGCTCTGCAGCTGCCAGCCCCTGACTCCTTGTAGTACTGCTCCCACAGAGCTCCTGATGTTCTTTCCTATATCTGCTTCTCTTCTCTGTCTCTACTTCTTCTCTACTCACAAACTCTGCCTCAGCCCTAGGTTTATATAGGGGAAGTTCTTCCCCTCCCAGGACTGGGCAGGAGGTGTGGCATGCACAGGATCCCTGACCAAGAGACCTCCCACCTGCTCTCAGACATAACATTGCCGTTACTGTGGAAACCAGACCCCTGGGGTGCCACATTCCCCCCTAGTGAAATTTAGTACTCCGGGACTAAACATATTTTTAAACATAACAAGGTATAAACAATAATAGTACAATAAGAAAAACACATAAAGATGGTTACGGCGTGTCCGCAACCGGGTGCAGTTTTTGAAGAAAAGCAAGGTGTCCATTTCACCAAAACAGGGAGACGTAACCAGGTAGGGGTCTGTCCTGCCCCGAGTCCTTAACAGTCTTTAGTCCATTCCTAGGTTACGCTCCAACCATGTACAAGGATTCCCGGTAAATCCACCAAGGACTCCTATAAATAACTAGAAACACATAATTATACACAAGCAACAAGAAAAACAGGTAACCACAAATAAAACAATTTATACACTTCAAATCCTCCAACGTGCAGGTAACTGGCCTCTAGTGGCCCTAGTGGACCTACGGAGCTGACTGTCTAGCCCTGAACTACAGGGTGTAGGAGCTGTCAAGGGTAAACTGGGCAGCTGTCTACCGGCTCTTTGACTCACTAGGGGTACGGCAGGCTCACTATAAGCAGAGGGTTGATCCTCCTGTTCTGCTTGTGTGGAGTCTTCTGCCTCCTGGACCGGCTGCTCTTCCAGCTCTACCTGTTGCTCCGTAGGCACTTGGGATGCTGGTTGGAGGAACGTGAGGACGGGTACCACAACTGCACCATTGACTTGAGTCCAGGACCGAGGGAAGTCTCCGAGCACAGTACTAACCATATCTTCCCTTTCCTCTACGGGTCGAGGGTCTTCCTGTTCCTCTTCAGGGTTCCGTAGCTGTTCAGGACACTTCTTCAGGTGATCCCGGGATACAATGGCTATGGTCTCCCCTCCGTCTTTACTGATGGTACAGACTTTCGGGTTCTCGTGGCTTGAGGGCAGTACGGTGTACGGGTCCTTCTCCCACTGGTCGTCCAACTTGTGGAGCCGTATTTTCCTCTTCAAGACCTGCTCTCCGGGTACCAGGGGAACAGCGGGAGCATACTGGTTGTAAGTTTTCTCTTGTCTTTCCCTAGCCTGACAGAGACTTCGCTCCACGCTCTCCTGTACTTTCCGGTACTGCTGCTGCCTCTCTGTGTCCCAGTCTGCTTCTGGTGAAGTGTCCTCGGGTGTCAGGACTCCCATTTCCAGGTCAACAGGTAACTTACCAGGTCTCGCCCTCATTAGGTAAGCCGGGGTACAGTTGGTGGAACCTACCGGGATGTGGTTGTATAGGTCCACTAGATCGGGCAGCTTCTCAGGCCACAGACGTTCTTCCAGGGGCAACGTTTTCAGGAGATCCATTACCACCTGGTTCATTTTCTCACAAAGTCCATTAGTTTGCGGATGATAGGGTGTCGTCCTTATCTTCCGGCAGCCATACAGATTGCAGAATTCCTGGAAGACCTCCGCTTCACAGGCAGGTCCCTGGTCCGTCAGCACTTGGTCCGGGTACCCGTGTGGACGGCAGAAGTGCTGCTGGAAGGCTCTAGCTGCTGTTTGAGCCGTTAAGTCCTTAACGGGGACGACAACCAAGAACCGGGAGTAATGATCCACAATGGTTAACGCGTAGACGTAGCCACTTCTGCTTGGGGTCAGTTTTACATGATCCAAGGCTACCAGTTCCAACGGCTGCCGGGTGACGATGGACTGCAGGGGAGTCTTCTGGCTGGCACGGTCCTTCCTTCTTAGGTTGCACGGGCCACAGTCTCTGCACCACCTCTCGATGGTTCCCCTCATGCCTACCCAGTGGAACCGCCCACGCAGCAGGAACTCCAGCTTCTTCCATCCGAAGTGTCCAGCCCCGTCGTGGTATGCCTCCATCACCATGGCTACGTCTCTCCGTGGCACCACTACTTGCCAGATTAGTTCATGCGTCCGGGAGTTAACCATTCTGCGGCACAACTTCCCCTTGTAAAGGAACAGTCGACTCTTCTCAGCCCACAGTTGCTTGGCTTCCTCCGGAGCGTCTGGGTCAAGGCGAGCCTCTGGCCGAGTCAGCATCTCCTTTACCAGCCGGACGGCAGGGTCACTGTCTTGCGTTTCCTCCCAGTTGTAGTGAGGCAAGGGGTTAAACGTAGCGGCTTGCTTACTCCTTACCCGATGGGAATACTGGATAGTCCCATAACGGTGGAACGCGGGGAGTTCGACTTCTTCCAGTCCCTCTGGATCTTCTCCTACGTCCGGTAGGTTTGGCATCCTGGACAGGGCGTCCGCGTTGGTATTGGAGCGTCCTGCCCGGTATTTGATTGTGAACTCGTAGTTGGACAGACGGGCCATCCATCTCTGCTCTAGGGCACCGAGTCGTGCCGTGTCCAGGTGTGTCAACGGGTTGTTATCCGTGTACACGGTGAACCGGGAAGAAGCGAGGTAGTGCTTAAAGCGTTCGGTGACTGCCCACACCACTGCCAGGAACTCTAGCTTAAATGAGCTGTAATTCTCAGGGTTTCTTTCGGTGGGTCGCAGTTTTCGGCTAGCGTAAGCGATTACTCGTTCTTTCCCCTGCTGGGACAGTACGGCTCCTAGCCCGATGTTACTTGCGTCGGTGTAGAGGATAAAGGGCAGGCTGTAATCAGGGTACGCCAGGATTTCATCCCCCGTGAGGGCCATCTTCAGCTGGCGGAAGGACTCTTCTTCTAACTTCCCCCATTTGAAGGGCGGCTTCTGGTTCTTGGCCTTCCGGGACTGGCCTATCAGGAGGTCCTGCATAGGAGCTGCCTTTTTGGTGAAACCGGGGATGAATCTGCGGTAATAGCCTACCAACCCGAGGAACTGCCGCACTTCCTTTACACTGGAGGGACTTGGCCATTCCTTAATTGCGGTGATCTTATCAGGGTCGGGAGCCACTCCATCAGCGCTCACCACGTGTCCCAGGTACTGCACCTTTGGTTTCAGGAGGTGACACTTGGAGGGTTTCACCTTTAGGCCGTAGCTTGCCAGAGCTTCGAACACTTCCGCCAGGTGTTTCAGGTGGTCCTCATACGTCTTGGAATATACGATGACATCGTCCAGGTACAGCAGGACCGTCTCAAAGTTTCTGTGGCCCAGATAGCACTCCATTAATCGTTGGAAGGTTCCTGGTGCGTTGCAGAGTCCAAACGGCATGCAGGTAAACTCGCTAAGTCCCATCGGGGTGGTGAATGCGGTCTTCTCCCGGTCCGCCTCTGCTACAGGAACCTGCCAGTACCCACTAGTGAGATCCAAGGTAGAGAAGAAGTTAGCAGATCTTAAAGCAGCCAAAGACTCCTCTATCCTTGGTAAGGGGTACGCATCCTTGTGTGTGATACGGTTGATTTTCCGGTAATCTACACACATCCTCATGGTGTTGTCTTTCTTTTTGACTAAGACTAGTGGAGCTGCCCAGGGGCTACAGCTATCCCTGATCACCCCAGCCTCCTTCATGTCTCTAAGCATCCCCTTGGCGTGTTGGTAGTGTGCAGGGGGTACGGGTCGATACCTCTCTTTTATGGGAGGATGGTCTCCCGTGGGAATGTGGTGTTCTACCCCCTTGACTCGCCCGAAGTCTAACGGGTGTTTACTAAACACTCTCTCGTACTCTTGATCCACCCGATAGACTCCCTGTTTCTGGTGTGAGGGAGTGGAGTCAGTACGCAAATGTAGTTGCTGACACCAGTCCTCCATTGTTTCTTTAGAGCCGTTACCTTCCTCCGGGGAAGATGGAGGCAAGGGTTCTACGGACTGTATGGAATTTTGATTGATGGTATACAATTTGGCTAGCGTGGCATACCGGGGCAGGTACACTTCCCTCTTCCCGATATTTATTATGCGAACGGGCACCCTCCCATGGCGTACATTGACCACCCCCCGTGCTGTCAAAATGGTGGGCCTACTGTCTGAGTAAACTGGTTCTACCATTGCCTGGTAATCTCTACCTCTCAGACCAATAGCTGCCCGGCACCAAATCATCATTTCACTTTTTGGGGGCATGGCAATAGGGAAAGGGTCACACATTCTTACGCTACCAATCTCACCACCGGAGAGTTCTAGCTGTTGCCGTCGCATCAGTGCCCGGATCTCTTTCTGGAGCACTCGCTGCTGGCCGGAGCTGGCGTTCTTGGCAACCTGCTGTAAAAGGAAAATCACCTCTGCAAGACAATTTTCAATTACATTAGTTCCTAGAGTTATCTTTGGGTGACTCTCGTGTTTGTCAATGTCTACAATGATCAGTCCCTGTGCTGCCAGTTCGACTCTACCGATTTTAATGGTCACCTCTTTAAATCCAATCTGTGGCACGGGCTGACCATTGCTGGCGATGATACTCAAGTCGTCGTCAGGGTAGCGGGTGATATCCGAGTCATTCCAGTACTGCTTGAAGAGCACGTACGGGATGGTGGTGACCTGTGACCCGGTGTCCAGTAGGGCACTCATAGGAATGCCATCCAGTACCACGGGTAAGACTGGACGTCCTCCCACATATTTGTCGCGCCAGTTCGATGGGCCTGGTGATCTTTTTCCTGGGGGTTGGCCCTCTACCCCAGGTTGTGCCAGTTTAAAGGACAGTACCTTGCCATATGTCCGGGTTGATTGCAGCGGCGGCAGATGGGTCGTCCGTCCTCGTTGTATCGGTCGCTGGGTCTTCCTCTGGCCGGTGGGGTCCTCCTTGGTCGACGCCACGGGATGTCCTCCGGTCCGGATGCCAGCTGGATCTTCCCTGGAGTGGAAACCTGTAAAGACTGCACAGTTCGGGTTAGCGCAGCAACGCTTTTAGCTAGCTCTTGGACCTGATGGTGCAGGTCTGGAGCCGGGTCATTGTTCAAAGCCTGCGCATCAGCTCCCACAGGCCCTGCCGACAAGGGCGCCGCCTCCTGGTGGTAAGTGGTAGTGGGGCGTCTGGGGGTCACAACGCCACCTGGTGCCGGTTCTCGAAGCACCCGGATGGCTCTGTCCTTGAACTGTGCAAATCCCAGATGAGGGTCCTGTAAGGCCATTGCCCGCAACTGGGTTCGGTGGGCATTGCAATATAAACCCTCTATAAATTGTTCAGTCAACAGCCTGTCCTCGTCTCCCACGCCGTCAGGGTCGGTCTGCTTAATGGCTCTCAGGGCCTCTTGTAGGTTCAGGGCATAGTCCCTTATACTCTCATGTGCCCGCTGTTTGCACCCGTAGAATCTAAGCTTGATCTCGGCTGAGGTGCGGGTATCAAAGGTGTCCCTCAGCCGGGTTAGTATCCCTGCGACAGTCCTCCCCCCAGGTGGCCAGGACTTTACCTCCCTTTGGGCTGCTCCGGTTAATTGGGCTACCAGGATGCTCACTTTTTGCTCCTCTGTGAGGGGGTACACCTGGAAGAGGCTATCCAGCTTTTCTCTAAAGTCATGCAGGGTATGTGACTCCCCTGAGTACTGGGGTAGCCAGGCTGCCCCCGGGATATAGGGCATGGTGAAAGGCATGACCGCAACAGCGGTGGCGCTGGCGGGGGTTGAAGCGGTGAAGCTCTCCTCCGTATCCGACATCCTTCTCCCCCCTAGTGGACCGTGGCCTACCTTGCGATGATCCTCTTCCGTAGGCCGCGGCTCCGCAGTGGATTGTCAGGGTTGAGGACCTTCCGTCGCGCTCCTGTGACGTCGGCGTCTGCTGGGCTCCTTCTAGGACCTTACGCAACGTCCGGATGTGAGGCGGGGCTTCAGTTCTCGCGCGCTTTCAGAGTCCACGCCCCTCTTCTTCCCGCGCGGCGTCCTCAAGATGGCGTCCAATGGCGGGAAAACTCCACGGCTGGCGGGAAGAAGGCCGAAGATGGCGCCGAATGGCGGGAAAACTCCACCGATGGCGGGAAGGAAGCGGAAGGTGGCGCCGGATGGCGGGAATCTTCACCACAGGTGTCAGGCAAAAGGTATTTTTGCCCGAGTTTTTAAAAATGAGAGATGTTTTAAAAAAGGAAAAAAAAACCCCACCCCCTATCTGTTTGTAAGTGAAGACATAGAACTCACTTTTGCTTTTCCCCAAACCAGGAATTTTTATGACCCGCCATAAAACCTCAGTCCAGGGCAAGCGCTAGTACAAACCGGAAAATCCCTCCAAAAAATCCCATTGTTTAATTGTACAAACGTTTTATGCCAATTTTAATCACGCACAGGTCTGACAGAAACATCGGAACCACGTTTTTTGAATGCTTACCTTTTTCCCATTACAATAGTATAACTTGCATAACTGAGGAATGACCGGGAACTGAGATAATGGATTCTGAGCTTCTGAGCGTCATAGAGGTTTCATATTTAATATCTATCTTCATGAATATTGGTGACGGTCAAGATGATGTCTCCCTCTTGGATGTGGGACCCCCCCACACCAAGATATGGAATCTGAAGGATCTGTTAGGTCTTCTGCAGCTGGGTGGGCTCGCAAAGCCGAGCCCCCCTTGTAAGGTAAATAAGGGGTGTTCCCCAGAGTTTTGGCTGCTTACTAAAAAGCAAATCGGCCATTTTCAGGTCATTCTTCTCAGGGACGTCGAACGCACGCACTTCACGCGGCGTAAGAAGAATCACCTCTAATTTCCGGGGAGCCGTCCCTCCCACAGAATCTGAGACCATCACCTTGTGAAGCAGGTTTTGCTATTACTTATCCCTTTTATTTTAATAACTGTTTATGCATACATGTAAATTGTCTCCTTTATAATATCTTGTATATATTTTGTAAACACTGCCCACCTTTTGGGAGTAAATCATTAATTATTTACCAGTTTCTTTCTTCTTGTCCTATGTCGAGCAAACACGTTCCTCACCCGCTAATTCACGTTACCTACCAGGTACCCGATCCACCTGTTAAGCGATCGGTGGTGGCAGTATACCAGTATTTATGTGATATTGTGGTTTGAGGGTGGCTGGTCGGAGGTATATATACGTTCCTGGAAGGAACTGGTGGTATATATACGTCCTGTCACATCACGTGCCGCAATAGTCGACATAAATGAGAGCAGCTGCACCCGTGCTTATCCTCTGTCAATACCGTGTTTGACCAGCAGGATAAGGGGGCGCCAGAGAGCTGCAAGGTCTGACCCAAGAGTGGGTGTTGTTTTCATGACAAATTGGTGGCAAGCGGTGGGATCATAGGACATTAGTGATCTGGTTTGAGCAATCATTCCTCTCACTAAAAACTTGCACAAAAGTTTTGAAGATCGAACTCAGTGTTTATTAGATCTGAGACAATACTGTATGTGTAGCAGTTACCCCTACCCTTCTTCGCTTTTTCTTTTCTATTTTTATTTTGGTGATCATGGTCGTAGTTGGGGAGTCCTGGTATCACCAGCAGAAAAAGGACACTCTTACTGGAATATGTATAACCAAAGGCATTGACCCCCACGGCAAAAGCAAAGAACAAATGATTTCTGAACTGTTACAAGGTGCTGCAGAGCCCGTCCGACAGCAGAGCCCTGATGAGGGGGCGGCCAGCCAGGGCCCGGATGGTGTTGCTGCCGGGGTCCAACCGGTGATTGCCAGCCATACCCGCAACCAGGGTAGTGTGGACCCCCACCTGCAGATGGCCTTGGAGGAGCTCGCCACAGACAATCATGATGGACGACTGGAGCTGATCCTGAAATTCCAGGAGCGGGCTGAGCGACAAGCTGACCGAGAGGCTGCTGAGCGACAAGCTGACCGACAACACCAGCTGGAGCTAGCCCGGATTCAGAAGGAGTCGCCCTCTACGCAGACCCGTGAGTCCAACAGTGCCAGCTGCTTTAAACCTCGTCCTGAGCACTTCCCTGTGATGGAAAAGGATGGGGACTTGGACACATTTCTGCGAGGCTTTGAAAAGGCCTGCAGGCAGTATCAGCTGCCCATGGACCAATGGGCAAGATATTTGACTCCAGGGCTCCGAGGAAAAGCTTTGGAGGTGTTTGCTTCCCTCCCTCGAGAGCAGGATGGAGACTATGAGGCCGTCAAGCAGGCCCTGATAAAAAAGTACCAGCTGACTCCGGAGGTTTACCGGAAAAAATTCAGAACCCTCCAGCGTGGACCACAGGACACCTACCGTGATGTGGTAGACGGGCTCAGAACCAACTTTGAGCAGTGGATCCAAGGACTGTCAGCGACCACCTTTGAGCAGCTAAAGGACCTGATGGTGAAAGACCAGTTCCTGCATCTGTGTCCGACTGAGGTACGGCAGTTCGTGATGGATCGGGAGCCACCTGATGCCAATAAAGCAGCGCAGATCGCAGACACCTACGAGGCCAACCGGAGACCAGAGGTGCGGAAGCCGGTCGTCGCCAGCTGGAAAGGGGGTAAGCCATCAACCACCATCCCTGCCCCTGCCAGCCGACCTTCCGGAGGCCTTTTTCCCGTTGCCAAGGCCCTGCCTGCATCCGATGCCCGCAGGTGTTATTCCTGCAACCAGACTGGTCATCTCAGCGCCACTTGCCCAGAGAAGCAGAGGAAGAACCCCCCATCCAAGGCCCCAGGGCCTAATGCTTCAGTTCTTTTGGTGGGTGGGCCGGTTGGGAGGGCCTGTGAAAACTTTCAGTCTGTCAGGGTGGGGGACACTCTCACTGTAGGCCTCAAGGACACTGGGGCCGAACGAACCCTCATCCGACCCGAACTGGTGTCCCCTGAAGCGCTTATTCCAGGAAAGACCCTGACTGTCACTGGGATTGGGGGCGTCCGATGCCCCTTGCCCATGGCCCGGGTTTTTATTGATTGGGGTGCGGGGAGTGGGGTGAAGGAAGTGGGAGTATCCAAAAACCTACCTGCAAATGTTTTGTTGGGAACTGATTTGGGGAGGATGTTTGCTTATTATGTCCCTGACACCCCTCCCCGATCTGATACGGTTGGTAAGGTTAATGCTAATAATGTGAATGTCAATGCTTTACATGATGATGGTGATGATGATGATGATGATGATGATGATGATGTTGTTGTATTGGAAGGTGCAGGAGAACTCAGCCATGTCACTCTGCGGGGTGATGTTGCTGAGGATCCCCTAGCAGGAGCAAATGTCAGTGCCAAGGGTAATGGGGAGAGGCACGAGGACCATGAAGCAGGTGGTGCTGTGCCAGTGACCAGTGTCACAACAGATGGAGACCTGGCTGATGGTAGCTGCCGCATACGTAGCACTGTGCCTGAGGTAATGGAGGATGATGGAGAAGTAGTTCTCATGGCCTCTCAGGCTAATGAGACGGTGTTATTCCCCGGGGAGACGGCCTATATAGCCGCTGTTACCCGCAGTCAGAGTGCCCAGAATGCAAGTAACGCCCTGCCTTCTGGACCCCCCTCGAACAGAGGAATAACTGAATCAGGTATGGACCCAGAGCCGGTCCCAGAGGGTCCCAGTGAGGACGTGGCCTTAACCTCACTTCTGGCTTCCTCCAGCCAGGAGTTTCAGGCAGCTCTGCACTCAGATGATAGTCTGGAGACGTTAAGGAGCCTCGCGGAGAAACCCACCTCCGAGTCGGATAAGGAGAGGGTATTCTGGGACCAAGGGAGGTTGTACCGGGAGACAGTTCCCTGTACACCCCAACAGGAGTGGCTGAGGGAAAGACAGCTGGTCGTCCCCTACCAATTCAGGGACGAGTTGTTGCGGATCGCCCATGAAATTCCACTCGCTGGACACTTGGGGGTTAGCAAAACCAAGGCCCGGCTGTCTCATCACTTTTATTGGCCCAAAATGAGGACAGATGTGGTGAACTACTGTCGCTCCTGTACCACGTGTCAAAGAGTGGGAAAGTCAGGGCCGGCCCCCAAAGCCCCCCTGATCTCTTTGCCAGTGATAGAGGAGCCTTTCCAGAGGATTGCTGTGGACATTGTGGGACCACTGGCCATACCCAGCAGCTCTGGAAAACGATTCATCCTTACCGTGGTAGACTATGCTACCCGGTATCCGGAGGCAGTAGCCCTGTCCTCAATTAGGGCGGATAAGGTGGCGGACGCCCTCTTGGCCATCTTTTCGCGAGTAGGATTTCCCAGGGAGATGCTTACCGACCAGGGGACTCAGTTCATGTCACGCTTAATGGAGGCCCTATGTAAGAAAATGCAGGTGCAGCATCTGGTATCGAGTGCGTATCACCCACAGACCAATGGTTTGTGTGAGCGATTCAACGGTACCCTCAAACAGATGTTAAAAATGCTGGTTGAGACCCAGGGTCGCGACTGGGAGCGTTACCTCCCACACCTGCTATTTGCTTACAGAGAGGTTCCACAGGCCTCGACGGGGTTCTCCCCCTTTGAGCTCCTGTATGGCAGGCGTGTCCGAGGACCCCTTGGGTTGATAAGGGAATTCTGGGAAGAAGAGCCGAGCTCCCCAGGAGTGTCCATCGTGGAGTATGTCATGCGCTTCCGTGACAAGATGCAGACCTTGACGCAGTTGGTGCATGACAACATGGCGCAAGCCCAGGCTGACCAGAAGCATTGGTACGACCAGAACGCCCGAGAACGGACCTACCAGGTGGGTCAGAAGGTGTGGGTGCTGGTCCCCGTACCAAAGGACAAGCTTCAGGCGGCCTGGGAAGGCCCGTACGTCATTCACCAACAGCTCAACCCGGTCACCTACGTGATCACACTTGACCACGAGCGGGGTAGGCGGAAGGCGTTTCACGTTAATATGATGAAGGCTCATCAAGAACGTGGAACCTGCGTCCTACCGGTCTGCAACCTGCCCGAGGATGGGGAGGATGACCCCCTCTTGGACATGCTCGCCCAAGCGAAGGCCAGCGGGTCCCTAGAGGATGTAGAGCTAAGCGACTTGCTATCCGCAGACCAGAGGTCTCAGATGCAAGCAGTGCTGAAACCCTTCCAAGCAGTGTTCACCAACCTGCCTGGCAGGACTGAAGTGGCGGTCCATGAAGTGGACACCGGGAATCATGCCCCACTCCGGCGGACAGCCTATCGAATCTCCGACGAGGTGCAGCATGTCATGCGCCAGGAGGTCGAGGAGATGCTGCAGTTGGGGGTGATTAAGCGGTCCAAGAGCGCGTGGGCCTCACCTTTAGTCCTGGTGCCTAAGAAGGACCGGACCACCCGGTTCTGTGTGGACTACAGGGGGCTCAACGCTATCACCGCCTCTGACGCACAACCAATGCCACGCATTGAGGAGCTGCTGGAGCGGTTAGCCAGCGCGAGCTATCTCTCCATTATGGATTTGAGTCGGGGATATTGGCAGATTCCCTTGAGCCCCGGGGCTCAGGAGAAGTCCGCCTTTATCACCCCCTTCGGATTGTATGAATCCACGGTCATGCCCTTCGGCATGAAAAATGCCCCTGCCACGTTCCAGCGAATGGTCAACCACCTGCTCCAGGGACTGGAGAGGTACGCAGTAGCGTACCTGGATGACATTGCCATCTTCAGTCCCACCTGGGAGGATCACCTCGAGCATCTGCAGCAGGTGCTCGGGCGCATTCACCAGGCGGGCTTGACCATCAAGCCGGGAAAGTGCCAGATGGGCATGAACGAGGTCCACTACCTGGGGCACCGGGTAGGTGGGGGTACTCTGAAGCCAGAGCCTGGGAAGGTGGACGCTATCGTGTCCTGGCCCACCCCCAGGACCAAGAAGCAGGTGCAGTCCTTCTTGGGCACCGCAGGGTACTATAGACGCTTTGTGCAGGACTATAGTAGCCTTGCGAAGCCCTTGACAGACCTCACCAGGAAGAGCCTACCCCATTCCGTCAAATGGACGGATGAATGCGAGGTGGCCTTTAGGGCTTTGAAGACTGCCCTGAGCAGCTCTCCTGTACTAAAGGCGGTCGACGGCACACGGCCACTCTTAGTACAGACCGACGCCAGTGAATTTGGCCTCGGTGCTGTACTCAGCCAGGTCGACTCGGGGAACCAAGAACACCCCGTGTTGTACCTAAGCCGGAAACTGCTGCCGAGGGAAGTGGCCTATTCCACCATAGAGAAGGAGTGCCTGGCCATTGTATGGGCCCTCAACCGCTTACAGCCTTACTTGTACGGGCGCCCCTTCACTGTCGTGACTGACCACAACCCCCTGAGTTGGCTGCACACCATGTCAGGTGCCAACGGAAGGTTGTTACGCTGGAGCCTCACCCTCCAGCAGTACGACTTTACTGTTCAACACCGCAAGGGCAGCGAGCATGGCAATGCCGATGGGTTGTCCCGGCGAGGGGAGCCTCCAGACATACGCTTGGAGGAGTACCAGAAGGTCCTACCTCCATAGCGCAGTCAAAAAGGGGGAGGTGTCAGGCAAAAGGTATTTTTGCCCGAGTTTTTAAAAATGAGAGATGTTTTAAAAAAGGAAAAAAAAACCCCACCCCCTATCTGTTTGTAAGTGAAGACATAGAACTCACTTTTGCTTTTCCCCAAACCAGGAATTTTTATGACCCGCCATAAAACCTCAGTCCAGGGCAAGCGCTAGTACAAACCGGAAAATCCCTCCAAAAAATCCCATTGTTTAATTGTACAAACGTTTTATGCCAATTTTAATCACGCACAGGTCTGACAGAAACATCGGAACCACGTTTTTTGAATGCTTACCTTTTTCCCATTACAATAGTATAACTTGCATAACTGAGGAATGACCGGGAACTGAGATAATGGATTCTGAGCTTCTGAGCGTCATAGAGGTTTCATATTTAATATCTATCTTCATGAATATTGGTGACGGTCAAGATGATGTCTCCCTCTTGGATGTGGGACCCCCCCACACCAAGATATGGAATCTGAAGGATCTGTTAGGTCTTCTGCAGCTGGGTGGGCTCGCAAAGCCGAGCCCCCCTTGTAAGGTAAATAAGGGGTGTTCCCCAGAGTTTTGGCTGCTTACTAAAAAGCAAATCGGCCATTTTCAGGTCATTCTTCTCAGGGACGTCGAATGCACGCACTTCACGCGGCGTAAGAAGAATCACCTCTAATTTCCGGGGAGCCGTCCCTCCCACAGAATCTGAGACCATCACCTTGTGAAGCAGGTTTTGCTATTACTTATCCCTTTTATTTTAATAACTGTTTATGCATACATGTAAATTGTCTCCTTTATAATATCTTGTATATATTTTGTAAACACTGCCCACCTTTTGGGAGTAAATCATTAATTATTTACCAGTTTCTTTCTTCTTGTCCTATGTCGAGCAAACACGTTCCTCACCCGCTAATTCACGTTACCTACCAGGTACCCGATCCACCTGTTAAGCGATCGGTGGTGGCAGTATACCAGTATTTATGTGATATTGTGGTTTGAGGGTGGCTGGTCGGAGGTATATATACGTTCCTGGAAGGAACTGGTGGTATATATACGTCCTGTCACATCACGTGCCGCAATAGTCGACATAAATGAGAGCAGCTGCACCCGTGCTTATCCTCTGTCAATACCGTGTTTGACCAGCAGGATAAGGGGGCGCCAGAGAGCTGCAAGGTCTGACCCAAGAGTGGGTGTTGTTTTCATGACAACAGGTAAGTTTGAACAGTCTTTTTCAGGCACGCAGTACCCGGTAGTTGCGGGCACGAAATCCTGCCGACTACGCCAAAAGTTGACGCGCCCCTGGGCCTGTGTCGCGCTGCGTTGCGCACGCGGGAGCTTACCCGGAGCCGGATCTCTTGAGGGTTGTAGTCTCGTGGCGGTGATCCGGTCCGTGCCCAGGGAGTCAGACTAAGTGGCGCTGTATTAGCGGTAGATGTTGGACGACTACGCCACCCGTTGAGTACAGCTAAGGAGCTGCTGCTGCAGGGCAGACTGCTGAGGCCGGTGGTAGGATTGTGCAGCGTGATAGTATAACCCCCAACGGGAGGGGTATGGCCTCAGGGCAGCCGACGTGGATGATGGGGGTAGCAGGAACCACTCAGAGATGGTACGGTGTAGTTCAGGGTCTTTACTGGTGACAACGATAGACCCTCCCGGAGTACTGGCTAGCGATTGGGGCCTGGTCAGTCCTTGAGCAGATGGGATCTCCCCTGGCCAGGCGGAGTTGTAGGCCTCCCAAACTAACGATACTCTTCTGGCTACCTTGCTAGAAGTGGGTATAAGTAGCCCACGTCCCTGAGTGTACCGTGTGGTGCTCACCCGTATGGCCGGTGACTCGGGGCCTTCTAGTAGCTTCCGCTCCACGACAGCGGTGCTGGTCCCACGCATGTGACCGTGCCTTCGGGTTTCTGGGCCAGAGGACCTGCAATCCCCTGCCGGTCGGTTTCTGCTGCTGGATAGGAGTTAGTCCCCACAGCCTCGGACTCCGGGTCCGGAGATAACTTCTCAGTCAGGGCGAGCTCTGCAGCTGCCAGCCCCTGACTCCTTGTAGTACTGCTCCCACAGAGCTCCTGATGTTCTTTCCTATATCTGCTTCTCTTCTCTGTCTCTACTTCTTCTCTACTCACTAACCCTGCCTCAGCCCTAGGTTTATATAGGGGAAGTTCTTCCCCTCCCAGGACTGGGCAGGAGGTGTGGCATGCACAGGATCCCTGACCAAGAGACCTTCCACCTGCTCTCAGACATAACATTGCCGTTACTGTGGAAACCAGACCCCTGGGGTGCCACATTGTCACTGGTCAGCGCTCGGCCGCTGCGGGACGCACGAAAACACAAACAAACTGGGGGGAGGGGGATTGGGGTGAGAAGGGGGGTAAAAAGAAGGGGGGGGCAGAATTGGGGTAGATGAGGGGAGATCAGAGATGGACTTATCACAGTCTTCTCTGTTCTTCTTTCAGCAGCAGCAGGATCAGCAGCAGGATCAGCAGCAGGCTCTGGTCAGGCTCTGGAGCAGGATCCACAGCTTACCGCAGCAGCAGGAGACAGGAGATCAGAGCAGGAGACCCAGGACACTGGAGCAGGACACCGAGGAGACCAGAGCAGGAGCAGCGACCGGAGCTGGTAAGAGAAAGGTCTTGTGGTGTCACAGGTGCTTCTGGTGCGGCAACACCCCCTGGGATGACAACGTCATCTACCTTGAGGTAAGATGACGAGGGAAATTTAATGCAATCACCGCGACTTTGGTCACGGGACCGCATTAAACAATCTGTGTAATAGTATGTCCCTGGCCCAATAGGCCCAGGGCACACAGATGTACTATCACCACACACGTCAGAAAGGGGTTAAAGAGGACCTGTCACCAAGTCTAAAATGACCATTGCTTTTATTTTATTCATTCTCCTGCCCTGAGTATTCCGCTTTTTATTTTTTTTTTTAAATCCGCCACACGGTTCCAGAGATATGGACCGATTTATTTAATGTTAATTTTTTTATGATGTTTACAAAAGTGGGCGTAGCTCACAGGGTAATTATGCAGAACAGCCTAAAAACACGCCCCTCGGGGAATCCTATGAGCCACGCCCCTTTGGTAAAGACCATAAAAATTTGCACTATGCAAAAAGGGACTAACAAATGTATAATAATGAGGTGAGGAATATAGCCAAAACCTAGCTATTCAAAAAGTTCCCTCCAATAAAAGATAACTTTTATTTATCACAATTAAAACAAAATATCACACTATTTCCTGGAATATACATATAATGTTGGCCTGGTTGACGCAAACTACAGGACTGAGTAGGTCCGGATTGAGGGCAAAGGAGGACCTGATACTTTCCCTAAGAAATGCTCCACCTGACCGCGGAGGTTGGCACGCGAGATGTGGCACCCCCGCTCACCGTCGTCTAACCCTAGAGAAACCCTAGGGAGCCCTGTACTCACAAAAAGTTACCCCCTAATCTGGATGAATTTGGGAGAGCAAAGAGACAGAATATCCTATCAAAGAATAGGTCATATGTAATTAAATGTAGATGCCATACATGAACCACACATGTGCATAAACATACACACCAAAAGGGCCACGAGGAGATACCACATAATAAAGTGCCAGTGCAAATAAAATATGCATCACAGATAAAGTGCCAGCAGTGCTTACATTGTGAAGGTACCTGGTTCAGCTTAAGAGAAAACCCTGCTAAGTCAGAAAGCAGTATATCCACAGACAGCATATCCACCATAGACATAACATAGACTCTAATATATTCCTGATGAAGCTATATCAAGGATGGAGAAACGCGTCAAGGTCGCAGTGAATTGTTAGCCATATAGGATCCTTTAGTTATAAGTGACTTATATTTCTGTTCGGTCTTATAATATTGGGTTTAGTAGGAGTTTTCTCTCATCTTGAACCAGGTACCAGGCACTATTGGCACTTTATCTGTGATATATATATTATTCGCACTGGCACTTTATTATGTGGTATCTCCTCGTGGCCCTTTTGGTGTGTATGTTTATGCACGTGTGTGTTTCATGTATCTCATCTATGTTTACTGATGTATGACCTATTTTTTGATAGTCCCTCTATCCATATGGTCTACCAGCTTACCTCTGGAGCCTTCAAGGAATAACGACCCTGGGGAATCCAGCCAATTTTGATTGCCCATTGCATTGGATTCTCATTCTACTAATAGGTGAGGGTCCCACCTGATATCCATTTATGGCATATGCTTTTAATATGAAGCTGTTTATTTATTTTTGTTTTTTTTTCTTTTACTACCGAACCTCTAAAAATCAATCATTGAAGTCTTCACTGCTTCCCTTACTCCACCAAATATTAATTATTGCTGAAGGTATCACTTTGCCCAGCGTGTCTGCTATCACTATTCAGTTAATCCTGTTTTTCAACCTCTCACATCTGGAATATCTTAAATTGACTGCTCGTACGTTTTCTTTGCCTTGAAATTTCTCCTTTGCAGTCCATCCAGAACGATTGAGCCAAAAAATGTTCAATTTCTCAGACAGATGCCTGCTCTGGTGATCCGTCCCCTGGCTCTTCGTCAGCTTACTGAACACCTACAGTGTTTTCCTCTTTCCTGGAAAGTTATTTTGCAAGTTTTCTTCACTACAAATGAGTGTACCACTGTGGAATATCATGGACTAAGCTGCAAAATATTCCGCGACGTTGTATGTGGAGTTTGCCCATATTGGACTTTGTCTTATTTTCCAGACACGTAGAGAACAATATTAGGGGCAATTCCAGATGCAAAGTTTGACCTTTTTTGGCTCCAATGCAATATGTGAAATAGGGTCCCCTCATTTACATATACTATTTATTACATTGGTACCTTTATATCTGGCAGAAGAGCTTTTAGGACTTCCTCAGGCACCAGAACCTGAGTATGACTGCTACCTCTGGACACCTTAAGACCCTGGTCATTTCCCTAGGAGACCATTGAACAAGAGAGTTCTTGTAGCACTTGGCCAAGCTCAAGTGAGTATAAGAAGAACAGCAAAATGTTATAGTTCTAGAAGACGGACCTTCTATTCTGGAGAAACAGAGTTTGGCCAATATTTGCCATGTTTGCTTTACTGGTAATGGGTGTAAATGTTTAGTGGTAGCCAAACTTTTGCTCTGTGATATACAAGTTGTCATTACAGGACTTGGGTCTGCAGCCATATCTTTAATCGAAGCTACATAGTTATGGTTATAAAAGTAAGGCAAGGTACAGAAGATGAAGAAGAGGTGAGGACAAATGGCCTTCTCTTCAAAGTCCAACTGGAACGTGAAGGTCCTTTTTAGTAGACGATTCTTAGAGCATCGCGTGTTACAATTTCATTTTGGTACTATAAAGCAAGTCATCGGACCCAAAATCCTGAAGTGAAGCCTAAAGCCCCTCATATTCATTAGATAGCTGTTGGCTGAGCAATGCTTTGGCTGACAGCTATCTCTCATAACTCCATTAAATCCAAGAACGCTTGACCTTACCGCTTCTGTTTTCTCTAGGAGATTTAGTGACAAACCCATCTGTTGGTGGCCAGCCTTCTGAAGAACAAAAGGATCAACTGCTGAATTTGGACATGCCGAATCCCAGGTGCCAAGGTGCCATATAAGAAAACAACAGTATAGCACAAGTGTGAGGACACAGCTTCTAATCTTAATTAGCCAGACGTCTAGATTTGTTAAGCCAAGAGAAATACACTATTGTGTTTGTGTTGACTTTTGAATGTATGTGTTTCTTTGGCTGGTCAAGAAGGACAGTGACTCAGGGTGGAACAATGAATGTTTGCTAAATATGTTGATTAACCATTGTGTGGACCTGTGGCTTGTTGACTCACCAAACAGGAGAACAAACTATGCAAATTCATAAATGCTCAAACAATGAGACCTGAGCGCTGCACCTTTCCCCTCGACCTGTGACTGATGACCTTAGCCACATATGTAAATATAAAAAGGGTTCTTCTATCCTGCTGCAAAGTAAATGAAAGATCAGACAGACTCTTCAGGACAGCAGATTGGTAGCTTAGCTCCATCCAGGGAGACCCAGATTTGGATTCTACAGGATTCCAGCCTAAGGGTACACGGCCCTGACTGGAAGAATACAGATCTGCTCCATTGACCATCAGAGAACTCATGGATACATTTGGTGAAACCAGGTCGGGACAATGAGGTCACCTGGCCCCATTGATATGTTGTTTGGGGTTGCCAGGTGGAACCCATGGAGACGTTCAGAAAAGCCAAATTGGGACCAGCCAGTCATCTGGCCCCATTGAAACTCTCGGAGAAGCCAGGGTGGGATCATCAGGTCTCCTGGCTGTGTACCTCGATGGACTGTCAGCTTCCTAAGCTTGCTGCTACCCCCTCTCTGTGGTGGCCCGCCAAAAGCAGCCCTGAAAGTCCTAAATTCACAACCGCTCTATTCTCGGTGGGCCAGAGGAAGGGTGATACTGTGTAATGTTGTACCATCTTGGGTATTTGCTGGGACTGTTCAATCTGTTTATTGTCTGTTTGGTGGTTCAATAAAATATTGCCCCAGTGTTGTCTGAGTAGTATTACGCCCATGGAAGACCCCAGGTCTTCACAACAAGTTAGCTGGGGGCCCTAATACACATTTTTGTATTAGGGCACTGGAACACTTGGTTGCACCTCTAGTTGGCTCCACATGGAGATCAAACCTCTTCAAGTGATTAGTGCCTCAACTTTGCATTGAAGATTTAAGGCCTAATTCATTATTGCATTTGCACCTTTTTTAATCTAGTTTTCGGTGTTTTTCACCATTTTTCTTATGCTCCTTATTCTTTTAATTTGCGCCTTTTTTAAAGTCTATTTCATACGTGTCCTACTGTGTTGCTATTTTTTTGTTCGACACTATGGGCAAGATTTCAGGTTTCCAGATTTTTTCAGCTGATTCCCTTTTTAAAATGTCACCAATTTTTGCGCAATTGTTCTCCAGTATCCGCCTCCCTATACACCTGACATTGCAACATTTTAGTGGAACATGCGACTTTTTGCCCTAAAAAGGCACAAAGAAAGAAAAGCCATAAATAAAGAGCATTTTAATACTGAGCAAAAATGTGTGAATTTTGAAGAATTTGGGGTGAAAAAACGTAAATGCATGCCACAAAACAAATGAATACGTTAATGCATTTTTGTAACACTATTTTGTATCAAATTTCGGAAAAGAGTCAACAGTTTTTGCGACTCCTTCTTCGGGAACATGGTTAGACTAAATATATTTTGTTTTTAATGTCTGTGACTGGTATAAATAGCTCTGAACATGTATTAATGTGTCTTCTGAGGGAAACAAGTAGGCTTTTTGAACTTCTATCTAAAGTGACAAACTATGAATATGGAACAGCAAATGCAAGAGACGTTATCAACTTGTCAGAGATAAAATAACCGTCTGCTCGATAGTTCTCAAAAGAGCAGAAAAAGAAGATTTGGATTAAATTAATTGAGACTGAGGAGGATTGGGGGAAAAAGTTGGTATTTGAGTCTTGTACCTGCCACAGAGAGAGATGATTGGACTGGTTCTCTTTCTTGCTATGCCACTGCATTCACCACTAGGGGGAGCTCACTGAAGACAATTTTCTACAGCCTCTGTTGATACCATGCCATAAATCCATAGACAGTAAGCTCCCCCTAGTGGTGGCTTCATATAGCCAAAATCCATATACAGTGATCTCCTATAGTGGTGACTTCATGTAGCCAGAATCCACATACAGTGATCTCTCCTTAGTGGTCGCTTCATGTACTCAGAATCCAAATACAGTGAGCTCCCAATAGTGGTGTCTTTATGTAGACAAAATCCATTTACAGTGAGCTCCCTCTAGTGGTGGCTTCATGCAGCCAGAATCTATATACAGTGAGCTCCTTTAAGTGGTGGCTTCATATAGCAAAAATCCATATACAGTGAGCTCCCCCTAGTGGTGGCTTAATGGAGCCAGAATCCATGTACAGTGATCTCCTCCTAGTGGTGACTTCATGTAGCCAGGATACATATACAGTGAGCTCCCCTTAGTGGTGGCTTCATGTACTCAGAATCCAAATACAGTGAACTCCCTCTAGTGGTGGCTTCATAAAGCCAGAGTACATAGACAGTGAGTTCCCTCTAGTGGTGGCTCCATGTAGCCAGAATTCATATACAGTGGTGGCTTCTTGTAGCAAGAATCTATATCCAGTGAAATGCCGAATGTTGACTTCATGTAGCCAGAATCCATATACACTGAGCTCCCTCTAGTGGTGACTTCATGTAGCCAGAATCCATATACAGTGAGCATTCTCTAGTAGTGGCTTCACATAGCCAGAATCCTTATACAGTGAGCTCCCACTAGTGGTGACTACATGTAGCCAGAATCCATATACAGTGAGCTCCTCCTAGTGGTGGCTTCATGCAGAAATAATTCATATACAATGAGCTCCTCCTAGTGGTGGCTTCATGCAGCCATAATCAATATACAGTAGGCTCCCCCTAGTGGTGGCTGTCGGTAACCAGAATGATACAGTTTATCAATTCTGAAAAAGCAGCACACAATTTAGGATTTAAAGACAGAATTCCTGGACTTTTAATAAAGGAAAAGAACATTTTGAGGAGCTTTCAGCATGGAGCTATAGTGAGATGTGATGTGAGGCCCTAAAATTGTGACCTGTGGCCTTTTTTTTCCAGGTTTAAATTCCTCCATTCTCGTGAATCTGATGTTTTTATTTTCTTGCTGCGCCTCACCATTTTTGAGATATAGCCCCCGCGACCCTCTACGTAGGTCTAATCTTGTTAGCCAAGTGGGTGTGTTCATCACCTTTTCTTCACAGGAGTTTTCTTGAAGACCACACTCGCTTGGCTAAAAGACTAGATTTATATACAGGGAAGAGGGGGTCATATCTCAGGAACGGAGAGGCACAAGAACAAAAGAAAGACATCACCGGATTCAGGAGAACAGCGGCGTTTACACCAGGTAGAAAAATTACATATTTACAAAAAGTGACAGCTCACTTTTAAGTTATGTTTGCACAAAACATTTCTATGATATG
Organism: Phyllobates terribilis; assembly: GCF_046119375.1. NCBI lineage: Eukaryota > Metazoa > Chordata > Amphibia > Anura > Dendrobatidae > Phyllobates > Phyllobates terribilis. The sequence goes on from NW_027362770.1 coordinate 162,320,501, forward strand.
ACAGTATATTATTCTATTTTTTTTCCTTAGCAAGGTCCAATTTTGAGAATGCAAAGATAAAGAGAAAGATGATAGATAGATAATAGATAGATGATAGATAATAGATGGATAATAGATAGATGACAGATAATAGATAGATGATAGATAGATAATAGATAGATGATAGATAATAGATAGATAGATAATAGATAGATGATAGATAATAGATAGATGATAGATAATAGATAGATAATAGATAGATGATAGATAATAGATAGATAATAGATAGATAATAGATAATAGATAGATAATAGATAGATAATAGATAATAGATAGATAATAGATAGATGATAGATAATAGATAGATAATAGATAGATGATAGATAATAGATAGATAATAGATAGATGATAGATAATAGATAGATAATAGATAGATAATAGATAGATAATAGATAGATAGATAGATGATAGATAATAGATAGATAATAGATAGATGATAGATAATAGATAGATAATAGATAGATAATAGATAGATGATAGATAGATAGATAATAGATAATAGATAGATAATAGATAGATAATACATGATAGATAATAGATAGATAATAGATAGATAATAGATAGATGATAGATAATAGATAATAGATAGATAATAGATAGATGATAGATAATAGATAGATGATAGATAATAGATAATAGATAGATAATAGATAGATGATAGATAATAGATAGATAATAGATAGATAATAGATGATAGATAATAGATAGATAATAGATAGATGATAGATAATAGATAATAGATAGATAATAGATAGATGATAGATAATAGATAGATAATAGATAATAGATAGAGGATAGATAATAAATAGATGATAGATAGATGATAGATAGATGACAGATAATATATAGATAATAGATAGATAATAGATAGATAATAGATAATAGATAGATGATAGATAGATAATAGATAGATGATAGATAATAGATAGATAATATATAATAGATAGATAATAGATAGATAATAGATGGATAATAGATAATAGATAGATAGATAGATAATAGATAGATAGATAATAGATAGATGATAGATAGATAATAGATAGATGATAGATAGATAATAGATAGATAATAGATAGATGATAGATAATAGATAATAGATAGATAATAGATAGATGATAGATAATAGATAGATGATAGATAGATGATAGATAGATAATAGATATATGATAGATAGATAATAGATAGATAATAGATAGATGATAGATAATAGATAATAGATAGATAATAGATAATAGATAGATGATAGATAGATAATAGATAGATGATAGATAGATGATAGATAGATAATAGATAATAAATAGATGATAGATAGATGATAGATAGATGATAGATAATATATAGATAATAGATAGATGATAGATGATAAATAGATAGATGATAGATAATAGATAATAGATAGATAATAGATAGATGATAGATAGATAATAGATAGATAATAGATAATAGATAGATGATAGATAGATAATAGATAGATAGATAATAGATAGATAATAGATAGATAGATAATAGATAGATGATAGATAATAGATGATAGATAATAGATAGATGATAGATAATAGATAGATGATAGATAGATAGATAGATAATAGATAGATGATAGATAATAGATAGATGATAGATAATAGATAGATAATATATAATAGATAGATAATAGATAGATAATAGATGGATAATAGATAATAGATAGATAGATAATAGATAGATGATAGATAGATAATAGATAGATGATAGATAATAGATAATAGATAGATGATAGATAATAGATAATAGATAGATAATAGATAGATGATAGATAGATGATAGATAATAGATAATAGATAGATAATAGATAGATGATAGATAATAGATAGATAATAGATAGATGATAGATAATAGATAGATAGATAATAGATAGATAATAGATAGATGATAGATAGATAATAGATAGATGATAGATAGATAATAGATAGATGATAGATAATAGATAGATAATAGATAGATGATAGATAATAGATAGATAGATAATAGATAGATAATAGATAGATAATAAATAATAGATAGATAATAGATAGATTATAGATAGATAATAGATAGATTATAGATAGATAATAGATAGATGATAGATAATAGATAGATAATAGATAGATGATAGATAATAGATAGATAATAGATGATAGATGATAGATAATAGATAGATAATAGATAATAGATAATAGATAGATAATAGATATATAGATAATAGATAGATAATAGATGATAGATAATAGATAGATAATAGATGGATGATAGATAATAGATGGATGATAGATAATAGATAGATAATAGATAGATAATAGATAATAGATAGATAATAGATGATAGATAATAGATAGATAATAGATGGATGATAGATAGATAATAGATGGATGATAGATAATAGATGGATGATAGATAATAGATAGATAATAGATAAATAGATAGATGATAGATGATAGATAATAGATAGATAATAGATAGATAATAGATGGATGATAGATAATAGATAGATAATAGATAAATAGATAGATGATAGATGATAGATAATAGATAGATAATAGATAGATGATAGATAGATGATAGATAGATAGATAATAAATAGATAAAGAGAACGATCTATAGATGGATGGATAGATAAATAGATAGATGTATAGGTAATAGATGATCCATGAGCTGTTAGATGATTTATTATGTAATATACTTTAATAGAACTACATAATATAAATATATAGTACAATACTCGGATGTAGTGTGAAATATGAAATAAAAACACGGACCAATTGTTTCCACTTTCTACGATTCATTTGCTGATAGATAGTAATAATAATCCAAAAAAACGTACATTTTGTTACAATACACATTTACAATAAGAAAGCATAAAACTGCTCATGTATAGCACACTATCCCCGGCGGGAAAGCTCCCTGACACACAGAGTACAGAACACAGCTCAGTACTGATTAACATGTCTCCATAAGAATTACATTAGTTTAAAGTTTAAGAGGACATAAGTTCAGGGTCCGCCACGATGTAAAACCTTTCTCATTTTTTTTTTTATCTCAGTTCAATGGAAGACACAGAGTTACATGACAAAATTCTGGTTTCCTTCTTTCACCACTAGAGGGAGTCCACCGCATGCAGTTTTATTATTGAGTTCAATGTATTAACAGTATGCGGTGAGCTCCCTCTAGTGGTGGCTGCGGGTAGCTGAAATTTTATTATTTAACTCTACATCTATACAGGAGATTTGGAGCTTTGTACCAGAAAAATAGACTTCTGATAGATTAAGAAATTTATTGTAAAACAACATGGCCGTAGGAAGTGAACATTTGCTGTAAATGGCTACTTTGTTATTTGGACTGAACTTCCACTTATCAACTCAAAGGGGGCATTTATTGAGCACATTAGTAGAAGGAACATGGTGGCCTATCCTGACTTGGATGAGATACAGATACAGTCCTATGCATTTTTCCTAGCGAGCCATGCTGCCTTTTATTCTGCTAATAAGGGCGTGGTCCTTGGGGTAGGACCCAAATCAGTCATACATTGACGGCCTCTACAAAGGAGCCTAGAAAATCCTTTTAAAGACTAGAAGCCCCTTAAAAATGTGCAAAATTATTTCCATTTTAGAAGAAAAAAAAAATTCTCTGGTTCCATCTACTTCCAATAGGTGGCACTAGAGAGTCAGTTTTCCTCCTTATAGAGAACTAATTTGCATACTTTTCCCATGGAACACTGCTTCACCTGGATCTCCTTAATCAGAACCAGCTGTTTTAAAAAAAATCCAATAATTCTTAATATAAAATATAAGGAAATTACTTAACTAGCTATTCCCTGCCATAAAGATATTATCAGTATAGTTTCCTTAAAGGGTCTGTCCGATTTGGACTAACTCTTTTTGTTAGTACCGTTCCAAACAAATAGCTGATCATAGGATCTCCACTGATCAGGAAGATTGTCTGTGGAGGAACCAAAAGCAAGAGCTCAATTTCCCTGCAGTGCCACCACAGGGGACCTTAGGTATTACAGGTGTTATTAAAATCAATGGGTCTTCCAGATCAGTACTCTTGTAATATAGGAGCATCCGGGACAGGAGATACCCCCTCTTTATAAATCAGGAAACAACACATCTGAGCTGTCTGAGGCGGAATATACATAAATGTAATTGTTGAAATATTTCTGCAAATCTGTAAAATCCTAATAGATCATCCCACAACCCGGCAGGAAGGATGGGACGAGTTGCCGGTTTAATGAGGGATTTATTATAGGACTGTTCTGTTAATAAGAAGATTTACAGAAAAAGAAGATGGCGCCACCATTTTTATAAATAAATAAATATATATTGCTTTTTTATGGAATTTTTGTCACTATTGTTAGTGGACAGTTATTTGTCCAACGTCATATTGCTGCTATAATATGACAGATTGTACCATTTTTTTTCTACCATTTGCTTTCTTCAATAGCATAAATTGGAACTTGTGGCCCCCAATTATTACGTTATTTTTATAATAATGGTCTTCTATGGGGAAAAGGGACCTTTGGGGGCTCCCATAGGCTCCAGGTTCACCGTGTCACTGCAACTCCTGCAGCCACTATAGTTACTCCACCGTTCTTATTCTTTTTCCCATATCTCATTTTAAACCAAAATTTGGACCCAAAATGGCAGAGTGTGTGTGATCACCACCCCTTCCTACCAGGAAACGCCCCTTTAAGCATTTTTAACACTATACACGTTTTGCAATAATGGAAATGCTCGCAAGAGATGGCTCCATAGCATTATGCTGCTGGATTCTCCCTGATATGTCCCCCACTTTCCATGTACTGGGGCCAACCTAGAAGCAGAGGAAAAAGACCAACCTCTATTTGACTACCTTTCCCCCCAATTTTCTTTTTTGCTAATTCAGTGTGATCCTCAGAAAGGGGCATTCTTAACCTCATATTACATACAGAGGGGTGGGGGAGAGCTGCTGCTGCAGCCAGTTGCCTTACAGCCAGTGCAGTGGGGGAAAGCTTCTGCTGCAGCCAGTTACTTTACAGCCAAAGAAGTGTGTGGGGGAGAACTTCTGCTGTAGTCAGTTGCCTTACAGCAAATTTAGTGAGAGATAGCTTCTGCAGCAGCTGGTTGCTTTACAACAAGAGCAGTGGTGGAGGACTTCTGCTGCAGTCAGTTGCATTACATCGCAGAGCAGTGGGGGAGAGTTTCTGCTGCATCCAGTTTCCTTACAACCAGAGCAGTGAGATGAGCTGTCTCTGCAGCCAGTTGTCTCACAACCAGAGCAGTGGAGGGACCTTTTGCTGCAGTCAGTTGCCTTATAGCCATAGCAGTGAGATGAGCTTTTGCTGCAGTCAGTTGCCTTACATCCAGAGTAGTGTGGGAGAGCTTCTGCTGCATCCAGCTGCCTTATAGCCAGAACAATGTGGGAGAGCTTATGCTGCAGCCAGTTGCCTTACAGCCAGAGAAGCGTGTAAGAGCTTCTGCTGTAACCAGTTGCCTTACAACCAGAGAAGCAAGTGAGAGCTTCTGCTGTAGCCAGTTGCCTTACAACCAGAACAGTGTGGGAGAGCTTCTGCTGCAGCAAGTTACCATACAGCCAGAGCAGTGGTTGACAGCTTCTGCTGCAGCTGATTGCTTTACAACAAGAACGGTGTTGGAGGACTTCTGCTGCAGTCAGTTGCATTACAGAACAGAGCAGTGGGGAGAGTTTCTGCTGTAGTCAGTTTCCTTGCAGCTACAGCAGTGGGGGTGGGGGAGGTGGGAGTGTTTGCTGCAGTCAGTTGCCTTATAGCCAGAGCAGTGGGGAGAGTTTCTACTGTAGTCAGTTTCCTTACAGCTACAGCAGTGGGGGTGGGGGAGGTGGGAGTGTTTGCTGCAGTTAGTTGCCTTATAGCCAGAGCAGTTGAGGGGAGTTTCTCCTGTAATCAGTTTCCTTACAGCCAGGGCATTGGGGGAGCTGTTGCTGCAGCCAGTTGTCTTACAGCCAGAGCAGTGTGGGAGAGCTTCTGCTGCAGCTATTAGCCTTAGGACACGGCCCCGCTATCAGTATTTGGTCAGTATTTTTTTCTCAGGAGTGGGAGCCAAAACCAGGAGTGGGTGATAAATGCAGAATTAGTGACTTGTTTCTATTATACCTTTTCTCTGTTCCTCACCTGGCTTTGGCTCCCAACTCCTGAGAAAAAATACTGACCAAATACTGACCGAATACTGATAGTGGGGCCATGGCCTTACAGCCAGAGTCAGGATTGTTACACATAAGAGGGATGAAATGGCTGATTTCTCAGGACACATATCAAGGAATTCTTTATACATTTCTTACAGTTTTGATTTCAATATAAAAAGGGGGTATGCGCAAAGAAATAAAGGGAGGAGATTGCTGGTAATTATATATATATTTTTTTGATCTATGTATTTTTTTGGGGATGCTTGACCACCGCTCCTATAGATAGTGAATGGATCAGTGGTAACGTATGAGCACTACTGCTCCATTCACATAGGGACATAGACCCCCATGCTTTGGTGCCCATTTTAACCACCTTGAACTGGGAGGGTTTAGTTTTGTTTTTTTCCCCTTCTATGACCCTTCTCCATATTCTGTATGCCCCTACTGAGAGCTACGTCTATCCTATTTCCTAACGAGCCATCTCCCTGCTATGTTGCATTGATTTTTTACTCAAACACCAACTTCCAACCAATAAAAATGTATAAATATTGTTAAAATCCTGAGTTTCTGGAAACTCATTTTCCTGGCTCCGGGTTCTGTCGTTGCAGAGCACATGCTGTAATGCTGGATTTGGAATAAAAGAAATTCTCTCCTTTAAAGTGGCGCCTGTTAATCACACGTAGCAGGCGATGGACGTGTTTTCTCATATCGTAGGTAAGTGCTTTCGAATTCCAATTTTTAGCCAAAGGGGGAAAAAAATGACATTGATGAATTCCTTCTTTTTAATGGTGTTCTTTCTTCATCAGTCATTTTTGGATGGAAGGACATTTGCTATTCGATTTTCAAGGACAGTGAATGTCAACAAGGGTTTAGAAAACTTTAAAAAATATGACTATGGATGGCTTAAAGGAAAGGGGACCCCATAGTAGGGGTTGGCTGACCAAGACAGAAGAACTAGATAATTTTACCCCTCCTTCACCCTTGGGCCAGTTCCAAGATACGAGAGACTTGCACAGGTTCTGATTACCCAATAACAAAGGGAATGGGTCAACCAAAGTTGGCCCCCTATCTGCTGCCTTCAAGGGCCCCATAGCAGCCGCATGGTCTGCCTCTATGATATATACACCCATGCCAAGGAGGATGCTACTCTCATTGATATACTTGTCCAGTGACAACTTTCCCGAAACCTCCGACCGGCTCCCAGATGAGGAGACGTCCTGGACTCCCAGAAGAGTTGGCATATCTCCACCAAAACTAAGCCTTCTATGAGTTTTCTAATGAATGACACTGGGATAACCTAACTTTAGGAGGAGCCCCTGCATCCTATTTAGCTTTTGAGAGCGTGGTGAAATGAGGCATGGATGGGTTTAGACTCCCAAACTCTATTCTTGGTGGAGTGAGGTGGGCCCTGTTTTTGAGACAGATGTGGGTCCTATTGGTGACATTTATGGTTAATTCTAATTTATAGAAAAAGACTGATTATTCATTAATAATAAATAAATTCTAATTATTTTTATTGCACACGTAGGGATTTTTTATGTGTATAAAGTTAAATTTAATTAGCTTGTAATGCTTCATTTCTCCTGCGGAGGCACTGCCGGAAAACTGAGTAGCTGTGGTTGACTTCAGCTATTCAGTAGAGGACTCAGCAGAAGGACACCCTAGGATTTCGTATATCCAGAGTCTCTTCTAACAAAAAGAGATTCTCTAAACTGGACAACCCCTTTAAAAAAAACAATCCAAGAATATAAATATTACTGTTAATACAAAGAATGAGCAATGGTTTTATCCCGTCACGATCATAAATATTCATTCCTATTTGATGTCCATTCTCTGAAGGTCATACCATGCTGATATTTGACTTTGTCTCGTTGACTTGTCAGTCCAATGTACTTCTCAGTTTATGAGATATTTTGCTGAAGCCGACGGAGACTTGTTAAAATTATCCCGTATTTTCCAGCACCAAAATATAATAAAACATAAGGATATTTTCCAAGCATGTTTCGTGTTTGTAAGTGGTTACAAGAAGACTTGGAATAATGTCTTTATGGTTGTTTCCGAATTAAAATAACATCTGGAGATATTTTCAAAAAACTTGTGAAAACGGGAAAGAGTGGGGATCCCGCTTTAACCAATTAGATCCTACATCTCAATCTTATTGCGGTCAATATGATTTTTGAAAACTTTTTTTTTTAAATATTCCTCAATATTTTGAGTTGTTACGATGTACCCACTGGGATTAATTTCCTCCTCCCCCCAATAATATAACTCAAAGAAATGGCAAATTGGATAATCATGATCCACATCCTCACATGATTTGACACTGAACCAAAGTGTCATCAACTGGGTTCCTATTGTCTTTAGCTAACTAGTGGGAAGCTCCCATCTGATGCCACCCAAATCCTCAAACATGTTTTCGAGATCACATCTCCAACTTCAAATCATACATTTTTCTCCTTTGAAGCCACTAAATAGGATTGTCTTTCATAATTGGGAGACCATTCAATTACTTGTCATGCTCATCGAAACCATTGACCTTCACCAATGGTTAAAATTATGCCTTTCCTCGTAAGTTCCTTCAAACTTTTTATATCCTGACATAATGGTGGATTCCAATGGTGAATTCCTTAAAGGGTTATTCCCAAAATCAGAAACAGGATTAATCATGTGAGCCAGTACAACCTATCTACAATCTATTTTTTTTTCAGGATTCACACAGGAGAGCAGAAGAAGGGGCCTGCAGCACTGAGGAGAAGCAGGGTGCTGCTGGGAAATTTTGTTTTTTCGCATAAAAATGAGACCACCTATTGAGCTCTGAAAAGCTGGATTCACAGAGGGGCAGAAGGAGATGAAAAAATGTATAAAGGTACAAGAAAGAAACTTTACGTTGGGCTTGTACTGTAGTTTGACAAAAGTCATACAGATACTGTGCTTTGAAAAAAATATTTGCATTCTTGGACTAAATATCCCTAAATATCAACTTTAAAGTAAACATCTCTGGTGGCCTCAAAAACCTTCAAACTGTGCCAAAATGTTTAGTAGACCGACTAAGCTGGACCCCAAGTAATGTTTTCATATTTCATTCTGAAACCCCAAGATGACCATATAATTATATCGGTGTCTGGTTCCTGGACAAAAAGGAATCATAAACATAGAATATGTCTAATAATAACCATAAGTCTACCGAAGGAACTTGGGACAACTTGAAGCTCCTGGGCCCTAAAACAAAATGGGTAAAAGGGGAGTTTTCTTACTTCCAGGTACAATTTATAATAATGGTGGCTTCTTACATGGTAGCGGAACCTATTGGTCCTTTCAGGCCCTGATTGTAGGGTAACAACCCCAGAAGAACATAACCTGGTCACACATTGTGCCCTAAACCATGTCCAGTAATTAGAAGTCAGACAGTCCATTAATATTTAATCCTGATAGTATTTATTGTCATATGTAACGAAAGTGGAAAAAGAATTTCTCCTGCAGGAGTTCATCTAAAGTTAAAGAGTCAAAATACACAATTGACGTCAATCTACATAGAACCTCCCATAAATAATATTGGTCTTCGCGGCTTGACGTGATGCCATTATGGGTGACCTGTGATTTGGAACAGTAGATTATAAGGTTACAATATGTGGTCTTATGTGCTCCGTAGAACCCTTATAATTTACACCTGGGGGTTCTTCATGTTGCCTTACTCTTTTTGGTAGTGAACTGTGGCCAGCTCATACCTATTAGCCTGACATTTAGACTAAGTACTTGACAACATATGAACACGTAAGGCAGGCTAATCACCCGCCTGCCATTGCTTTATCGAATGGTGCCCCATCATTTCCCATATGACCTTGAGGGCAAGCTACATAGTCCATCTACTCCTCGTTGACAGTCCATTTCAAAAATAATCTTCTCACGCTAGAGATAAAAATATTGCTTACAAACAGTTAGAAAGTACATCCCGATGACTGTGAGAGTCTTTTCCGCCAACCCCTTTTTGTTTTGTGTAAAAATTCCGTAAGAGTCATTCTCCTCCATTCCTCCTTCCGTTTCGATTGGCATTTTAGACTCGGGCTGTCACCTGGGTAATAATCTTCTCCCATCTTTAGGCACTAGAGTTATTCTGGAAGAGAAATCAAAAAGTCATTAGAGGCTCGATGATTACCGATTACGGTCTATCAACATGCAATGTGAGGAGGAACAAGTGACTGGTTAATCGACTAATTATATAGAGGGAAAGCATAGAATTCCAAGAATGTCCAAAACATTGAGACATGGATCTACAGATCATTAATGAACACACTTCCCAAAACAGTATCAAAAGACTCATTACACATCACAACCAGTTCGGGTCTACCGAAGTTCGAAACCGAAAATTTTTTGATGGAGGTTCACATAACTCCGATATCCTCCACCCCAAGCCAAACCCTAGGAAGCTGAGATATATGTGGTTGTTTGGTGTGGTCCAACTGTAGGAAAGTCTTTAGTCACCAGTAGTGTTTTCCGAATATTGTGGGGGCCATACAAAAAGATTTTATAACCCCTTTAGAGCCATTATTAGCTAGATATGAGTCGAGGTTTTCCCTTGTCACCAGTAGGTTCAGAGACCCCTACGACAACTCTACAGTGTGAAGCTCCTTGTAAACAGCTCTCCATATCTCATCTTCTACGTCCCCATACTTGACATAAAGGGGAGTGATATTGGGATACATTGAAATCATTTGTAAATGTATAGTTTTTGACAGCACGTTATAGGGTATAAGGCTTGTTCACACATTTTCTTTTTTCACATGCGTTTTTACCACTTAGAAAAAACGTAGCATTTTACACTACCAGCAAAAAGTGAATGAGATTTCTGAAATGTTGTCCACACGCTGCTTATTTTTTTCCCTGCAGATTTGAACCATCAAAACGTTTTTTTTTTTTCAAACCTGCAGCTTGTCAATTCTTTCAGTGTTTTGGCAGCATTTTTCACCCATTCAAACGAATGGGAAAAAAAAACGCATTAAAAAACAAATGCAAAAAAAACTAAAAAAATGCACGCATTTTATCCAGCTTTTTTCCTGCGAAAAATCTGCTGCAAATACTCAACGTGTGAATGTAGCCTTATGCGTGAATTTTGAAATCAATTTTTGTACAGCACCGAATCGTCTAAGCTTAAAAAAATAAGGCAATCGTACAATTTTTTTTGTATACAGCTATTTTGCAAACCTATATGTCTCCATGGTTACAGACTACAAACAAATCCTTGATGTAGTCTGGTCCTGTGGTCATGTAACACACCTCTCCCTCTTCTCCTTTTTGCTAATCTACAGATAGAAAAAAATGGAAGGGACTAATAACATATCACTGCAAGATTAGACTATACAGCAGTGGCATACTGCTAATAGTGGCAGAACATGACGCTGCCATGGGGCCCATGAGTCAGGGGGGGCACGGTGCTCCCCTTTTCTCCACCCCTCACCTGGCATCACCATTTCAAGAATCACACTTTCAACTTGTATCTACATCTACATGGATTCAGATAAGAAATGAATGATGGAACAGGGAGAGGTCCGCAACCCTCCCCCATCATTCTCCCTGTGCGTCAGAGCTCTGACATCTCAGCGCAACAGGCATGATGACATCACTACATCGCGCCCACTGTGCAGAGCTTCAGACGACAAGCTGCAGAGACTGTGGCAACGGGGAAACAGAGAGAGGTGAGTGTTGTTTTTATTTATTTATTTTCTAAAATTAATTGAGTACATTGTGGGGGCCATTATACTGTTTGGAGAGCTATGTGGGGGCCATTATACTGTTTGGAAGGCTATGTGGGGGTCATTATACTGTTTGGAAGGCTATGTGGGGGACATTATACTGTTTGGAAGGCTATGTGGGGGCCATTATACTGTTTGGAAGGCTATGTGGGGGTCATTATACTGTTTGGAAGGCTATGTGGGGGTCATTATACTGTTTGGACGGCTATGTGGGGGTTATTATACTGATTGGAGGGCTATGTGGGGCCATTATACTGTTTGTAGGGCTATGTGGGGGTCATTATACTGTTTGTCGGTCTACGTGGGGGTCATTATACTATTTGGAGGGCTATGTCGAAGATCATCATACTGTGTGGTGGGCTGTGTGGTGGCCATTATACTGTTTAAAGGGCTGTGTTGGAGTCATTATACTATTTGGTGGGCTGTATGGGGGGCAATTATACTGTTTGGAGGGCAATGTGGGGGCCATTATACTATTTGGAGGGCTATGTGGAGGCCATTATTTGATTAGGAGGGCTATGCAGGGGGGCAGGCATCATACTTTGTGGTGACCATTATACTGATTGAGGGTCTGTGTGGGGGCCATTATACTGTTTGGTTGGCTATGTTGGGATCATTATACTATTTAGTGGGCTGAATGGGGACCTATCATACTGTTTGGAGGGCTATATGGGGTCATTACACTGCTTGAAGGGCTATGTGGGGGCATTATACTGCTTGCAGGGCTATGTGGGGTCATTATACTGTTTGGAGGGCTATGTGGGGCCCATTATACTGATTGTAGGGCTATGTGGAGTAGCCCTCCAAACAGTGGGGGGACATTATACTATTTGGGGGGACATTATACTATTTGGAGGGCTATGTGCAGGGCCATTATACAGTATGGAGGACTATGTGGGGGCCATTATATTGTGTGGAGGGCTACGTGGGGGCCATTATACTGTTTGGAGGGCTATGTGGGGGCCATTATACTGTTTGGAGGACTATGTTGGGGGCTATTATACTGTTTGGAAGGCTATGTGGGGGAATTATATGGTTTGGAAAGCCACTATACTGTATGGAGGGCAATTATACTGGGTGGCTGACTGTGTAGGGGTCCATTATGCTGTTTGTAGGAATATGTAAGGGGACATTTTACTGTTTGGGGGGTTATGTGCAGGGCCATTATGTTGTTTGGAGGGCTATGTGGAGGTCATTATACTGTTTGGAGGGCTATGTGGGTGACCATTATACTGTTTGGAGGGCCATTAAACTGTATGGAGGGCTGTGTGTGGGCAATCATATTTTGTGGGGGCCTCATATGGTGTGGGAGGACTGTGTTTGGGTCATCCTACTGTGTGTAGGGGACTATAGTGGCCATCATACTGTGTTGGGGCACTGTGGGGGCATTATGCTGTGTTGGGGCACTGTGGGGTATCATACTTCATGGTGGGTACTGTAGGGTCATCATATTGTGCGTGGGTAGGGTACTGATGAGGAATTCACCGTGGGGTTATCACACTGTGTTTTGAGGACACTTTTGTTGGCATCATGCTTCATGATCTTAGTGTGTGGGAACACTAAGGTGCATTAATAGGAGCAAAATTACTTTGTAAGGACTGCAAAGTTGTGCTATATGCTGTTCTTTGACCCCGCCAAATATTATTATTTTCGTTGGCTGTTCAGGGCCCAATTAGGACTTCAGCTATGAGGCCCCCATAATTTCTATGTATGCCCTTGCTACACAGTATAAAAAAAGGTAGAATATTTTTAATATTTCGTTATGTTTTACCAGTGGAAATACATTTTCCTATAACTTTTCAGAATGCATTAGTATTATTTGATAATAAAAAATATCCAACAACTATGAAAACCACTCCAGCCCCCATCTTTTCTACATTAGCTTCCATTAGTGCTATTGTGACCTAAACGAGTTACAAGTCAATAGGATTTCTGTAAATGTTATGTCCTCGGCATTTCTGCATTATATAAAATTCTCTCTCGATGTTGAAATATTTTTCTATTATTCTCTTTTATTTTATTTACATTTTTGTGACTTAAAAGCCATTGCCTCTTCTCTCCGAAGTCATTTAATATTCTGTTTTATGCCAAGCGGGTTCACAATGTGAAAAACATAAATGTCAGAATTCCTACCAGTACTGAAAAAAAATATTCATAAATTCTTATACAAAACCAAAAGGCATTTCTGTTAATATTTGTGCAACCTGAGCACCTTTACGTATTTGTGGCCCCTTAATAATATCAGATGTCACTGTTTTTACTTTGTGTAACGACTGAAACAGCAACTCATGTTGTCTATTTGGGGAACTGGGGATCATCTGTCCAGGGGATCCTGGGCTCTGCTTCCGTCCCCTGGGTCCATAGCCCTCTGCTGTGCTCCACATCTGGTTTTGTAGGTTGCAGTGAGTGGATCAGTGACATCATCTCCCTAGGCCTTTTTAAAGCCCATGTAGACACACCCCTGTGTCTTGGGATTGAGACTCTTACACATCAGCCCAAGATATCCTGAGCACCACTTCCTTCCCCTGGATCCGTAGCCCTCAGTTGTGCTCCACATCTGGTTTTGCAGGATGCAGTGAGTGGATCAGTGACATAAACTCCCTAGACCTATTTAAAGCCCATTTAGACACACACTTGTGTCTTGGGATTGAGACTCTTACACATCTGCCCAGGATATCCTGGGCACCGCTTCATTCCCCTGGTCCGTAGCCCTCTGCTTTGCTCCACATTGGGTTTTGTAGGTCGCAATGAGTGGATCAGTGACATCGCTGCCCTAGACCTATTTATAACCCATTTAGACACACTCCTGTGTCTTGGGGTTGAGACTCTAGTCCTTTGTTTCTGTACTTTTGTGTTTTGTGCTTGTATTCATCCCTGCTAGGTTCCACATTGTCCATCCTGCTGCTGAGATTCCTGAGTTGCCGAAGCCTCGCTGCCCTCATGCCTTCCTGCTTGCTGCATCAACGCCCGGGGCCTGTGTGCCCACCCAGACCTATGGCATAGGTGATCCACCTCACCTAGCGATCCTTAACAGGTTATATACTTTTGAATGCCTACTCTATTGGGTCTTGTACTGCTTTTTTAAAGAAAATCCTCTAAAATATATATTAATGACTTACACTCAATGTTTTTTGTTTGGTCTAGTCTGCCTGAAATCGTGGACCCCTTAACTAATTGGTCCCAGGAAAACTCAGTAATTGCCAAAGATTATTGACTCGCAGTACCACTCCTAGCCACATGGACTGCTGTTGGAAATATATAACAGCAGCAGGTTAAAGAAAAAAAGAAAAAAAATAATAAAAAAATTGATCAATTGCAAAGTTGCACATATTTTTGCACATGCCATGCCTGTACATTTTTCCAGCCTACGGTCTGCTTTTTCTTTTTGCTTCCACTTTTCTCCATATCCAGCCCAATTCAATAGATTGCAATATCAGAGACATCCACAAGAATGGCGCTGTGTCAGGGGAAGAAGGAACACTTTTGGTCATCTAGTCGCATACAATACCTACAAAATTGAAGTTAATTTTTGGCTTTACTATAGTCTTTATAAACTGATAGGAGATACAGATTTTTTTTCCTTTAAAAAAGAAAAAAAAATAGAATAAAACATGCCCTAGATAATTCCTCTCTCGACTTCTGTGCCAGTTTAATTATTGCAGATCAAATAGGTTTCCTCCCTTGAAGATTTCTTTAGACAAGTCTGTGCATATTATCCATTATTCACCAAAAACTATTAACACTCTCTTCATTTCCCAAGAACTTTCAAATGGCAGAGAGCCAGGGAATTTTACATACCCTCGATAGGCGCCCGCCCACCCAAAACATGCCCATCCTATTATAGGCATTGTAATGATATTACCTATTAAGTGCAGCTGAGGGCAAATAGGCTATTAAAGGGATTGTTATTATTATTATTATTATTTGTTAAATGCATGTATTTGGGGCTAAAAATTATTTTTGTAATTGGGTTTCATAAAATTTGTTGCACCGTTTGGCTTCCACAGGCTCTTTGTTTCTGCAGAGTTAACTTGGATATGGTCAGCTGAGAGGAGCTAAAAAGAAAAACAGTTTTTAGTTATGTAAGTTGAGAGCAGCATAATGTAGGGGCAGAGAACCTGATTCCAGCAATATGTCACTTACTGGGCTTTGTTTTGCTGTTTCAATAAAATCAGTGTATTATCAGCAGGAGATTATCACTACAGGACTAGGTGACTTGTGCCATCTAGTCCAACCACACACACAACACTGATTAGTAGCTTTCTGTCAGTATACAGTGTACACAGAAAGTTGCCAATCAGTAATGTGGGCGGGGCTCAACATTCCTAGTTAACATTCCGAGGGCTCAACATTCTGAGTTAACATTCCGAGTGCTAAACATTCTGAGCTCAACATTCCGAGGACTCAACATTCCGAGCTCAACATTCCGATTACTCAACATTCCGAGGACTCAACATTCCGAGCTCAACATTCTGAGCTCAACATTCAGAGGACTCAACATTCCGAGCTCAACATTCCGAGGGCTCAACATTCCGAGTTCAACATTCCGAGGATTCAACATTCCGAGGGCTCAACATTCCGAGGGCTCAACATTCTAAGCTCAACATTCCGAGGACTCAACATTCCGAGCTCAACATTCCGAGGACTCAACATTCCATGCTCAACATTCCGAGGACTCAACTTTCCGAGCTCAACATTCCAAGGGCTCAACATTCCGTGCTCAACATTCCGAGCTCAACATTCAGAGGACTCAACATTCCGAGGACTCAACATTCCGAGCTCAACATTCCGAGGGCTCAACATTCCGTGCTCAATATTCCGAGGACTCAACATTCCGAGCTCAACATTCCGAGGGTTCAACATTCTAAGCTCAACATTCCGAGGACTTAAAATTCTAAGCTCAACATTCCGAGGACTCAACATTCTAAGCTCAACATTCCGAGGGCTCAACATTCCGAGCTCAACATTCCGAGGATTCAACATTCCGAGCTCAACATTCCAAGGGCTCAACATTCTAAGCTCAACATTCCGAGGACTCAACATTCCGTGCTCAACATTCCGAGGACTCAACATTCCGAGCTCAACATTCCGAGGGCTCAACATTCTAAGCTCAACATTCCGAGGACTCAACATTCCGTGCTCAACATTCCGAGGACTCAACATTCCGAGCTCAACATTCCGAGGGCTCAACATTCTAAGCTCAACATTCCGAGGACTCAACTTTCCGAGCTCAACATTCCGAGGACTCAACATTCTAAGCTCAACATTTCAAGGGCTCAACATTCTGTGCTCAACATTCCGAGGACTCAACTTTCCGAGCTCAACATTCCAAGGGCTCAACATTCCGTGCTCAATATACCGAGCTCAACATTCTGAGGACTCAACATTCAGAGGACTCAACAGTCCGAGGACTCAACATTCCGAGGACTCAACATTCCGAGGACTCAACATTCTAAGCTGAACATTCCGGGCTCAACATTCTGAGGACTCAACTTTCCGAGCTCAACATTCCAAGGGCTCAACATTCCGTGCTCAACATTCCGAGCTCAACATTCAGAGGACTCAACATTCCGAGGACTCAACATTCCGAGCTCAACATTCCGAGGGCTCAACATTCCGTGCTCAACATTCCGAGGACTCAACATTCCAAGCTCAACATTCCAAGGGCTCAACATTCTAAGCTCAACATTCCGAGGACTCAACTTTCCGAGCTCAACATTCCGAGGACTCAACATTCTAAGCTCAACATTCCGAGGGCTCAACATTCCGTGCTCAACATTC
Organism: Phyllobates terribilis; assembly: GCF_046119375.1. Taxonomy (NCBI): domain Eukaryota; kingdom Metazoa; phylum Chordata; class Amphibia; order Anura; family Dendrobatidae; genus Phyllobates; species Phyllobates terribilis. The sequence continues at coordinate 162,338,218 of NW_027362770.1, forward strand.
CGAGGACTCAACTTTCCGAGCTCAACATTCCAAGGGCTCAACATTCCGTGCTCAACATTCTGAGCTCAACATTCAGAGGACTCAACATTCCGAGGACTCAACATTCTAAGCTGAACATTCCGGGCTTAACATTCCGTGCTCAACATTCCGAGGACTCAACATTCCGAGCTCAACATTCCAAGGGCTCAACATTCCGTGCTCAACATTCCGAGCTCAACATTCAGAGGACTCAACATTCCGAGCTCAACATTCCGAGGACTCAACATTCTAAGCTCAACATTCCGAGGGCTCAACATCCGTGCTCAACATTCCGAGGACTCAACATTCCGAGCTCAACATTCCAAGGGCTCAACATTCCGTGCTCAACATTCCAAGCTCAACATTCAGAGGACTCAACATTCCGAGCTCAACATTCCGAGGACTCAACATTCCGAGCTCAACATTCTGAGGACTCAACATTCCGAGGACTCAACATTCCGAGGTCTCAACATTCCGAGCTCAACATTCCGAGGACTCAACATTCTAAGCTCAACATTCCGAGGACTCAACATTCCAAGGGCTCAATATTTCGAGAGCTCAACATTCCGAGCTCAACATTCCGAGGGGTCAACATTCCAAGCTCAGTATTCCAAGAGCTCAACATTCCGAGATTAACATTCCCAGATCTGCAGTAGAAAAAACTGTGATTCTATCACAACTGCTGAACCCAGTAAACTAAGTGATGTATCGCTGGAATCAGGATCTCTGTCCCTACATCATACATGGCAAAAACCTGCTGACAGATTACTTTTAAAAGAGTTACAAACTCTCCTGTCATTCAGCCTGATTGAGCTCAATGACAGATGCTCAGTGAACTCATTCTGCAGCCAGAAGCTATAGAAGGCAAAGAGTGCAAAATTTTTAATGAAACCCAATTGCAAAAAGGATTTTTAAACCCAAATACAAGCATTTAGTTAAAAAAATTCTGGTCGGTGGGTATCTGACTGCGGGACTTGTTTTAAGTCAGTAAATCTTATATGCATTTAAGGGGATGTCTATTTATTTCTTTACAAGCTGCCATAACATTGCAGGCTAATTTATTTCATTAGTCAAAAGCAACAAAAACCAGACGGGAGTGAGCCTAACACAGACTGGTTACTGGGAACACATGGTACCTAACAACTCTGTTGTTTCTATTGCTGTAAGTGAATGTATTCTTAGCAACCAATCTGTCTCATATGACAGAAGAAGAATTCAATGGAACACATGCCCATTTGACCTTGACCTTGGTCACTTTGGGCTACTTTAAAAGGAGCGGTGCCAATGTTAGACATGATCAAGACTGGTTTATGTGTATCAAAGTAAAAAATTAATAATTTGACCGTTCAATGACAGCAAGTTATGCTTGTGAAAATTGTAAACAATGTATATTTAAAAACTGAAGAATATTACTCAAGTGACTTACAAACCCAAGAAAACCATTTAAAGGAAACCGGTTGGGCTAATTTTGGTACTAAAACTAGTGGTACAGCTGAATAGGTCCTAATGTAACAATAAAAATGATACCTGTCTTGTAATAATCGGGTGTGCCAGTGCTGAGAAATCGAGCTTTGATGCCACGTGTATATTGGCCTGGAAGTGCACTGGGGGCGTGTCAGTGACTCAGAGCACTCAATGCACTCTCAATCTAATTTGCATATGGCTTCAAAGCTTGATTTCTCAGCGCTGGCACATCCGATTACTACAAGACAAGTGTCATGTTTATTGTTACAGTAGGAACTATACAGCCGTAATGCTTGTTTTAGTACTAAAATTGTCCTTAAAGGCATCTTGTAGTTTGTGAACAGCTTCAGGATATAGCATGTGTTCCCTTTTGAATAGTTCCCAATGAAATTTTAATGGTTGAACAGTTTTATCTCAGGATCCTGTTCATAGGTTCACACCTGGGACTGTGTTACCTCACACAGACCTCAACAGACAATTTCCTTGTCCCTGTCCCTGCACGACCCCCTGGGGTGCGACTGTTTGACAGCTTTAATACATGTGAGGAATGCCTGTTTCTTAGGCATTCCTCACATCTATTAAAGCTGTCAAACAGTTGCAAATCATGCACACAACCCGACTAAAACATAACATCCGAGCACGCTGAAAATACTTGGTGAGCACCCGAGCATGCTCGCCGAAAGGGTTAACAGACTCGCTCATCACTACTCCCCATCAACACCGGTGTAAAAATTGCTGGTCTTGATGTCTTTTATGTCTGGGCTGTGAATTACAGCAGCCACATCGGTAGCCTGTGGCCACCAGACTTGAACTTTGCAAACTTCCTCCTACCTGCGGCATCCAAAGAGCCTTTCCTGATTAGTAGGCACCCAGAACGTCATGCGTACGTTGCCCCACAATGTAATGATGCCATGCTTTCTAATCGGAAGAGGCACCGGTGATGCCACAGGTAGAAGGGGCTTCATAGGAGATTCGTAAGGCTCTGGCTCTGAATCTTTTTGTTCAACTTTACTTTTTTTTACTAATATAGAGTTCCATATTCCCTTTATTGACATACAGCAAAAATATACAACTTCAGTACTTTGAGCCACTACTAAGGGAGCTAACTATTTACAGTACAGACCAAAAGTTTGGACATACCTTCTCATTTAAAGATTTTTCTGTATTTTCATGACTATGAAAATTGTACATTCACACTGAAGGCATCAAAACTATGAATTAACACATGTGGAATTATATACTTAACAAAAAAGTGTGAAACAACTGAAAATATGTCTTATATTCTAGGTTCTTCAAAGTAGCCACCTTTTGCTTTGATGACTGCTTTGCACACTCTTGGCATTCTCTTGATGACCTTCAAGAGGTAGTCACCGGAAATGGTCTTCCAACAATCTTGAAGGAGTTCCCAGAGATGCTTAGCACTTGTTGGCCCTTTTGCCTTCACTCTGCGGTCCAGCTCACCCCAAACCATCTCGATTGGGTTCAGGTCTGGTGACTGTGGAGGCCAGGTCATCTGGCGTAGCACCCCATCACTCTCCTTCTTGGTCAAATAGCCCTTACACAGCCTGGAGATGTGTTTGGGGTCATTGTCCTGTTGAAAAATAAATGATGGTCCAACTAAACGGAAACCGGATGAAATAGCATGCCGCTGCAAGATGCTGTGGTAGCCATGCTGGTTCAGTATGCCTTCAATTTTTAATAAATTCCCAACAGTGTCACCAGCAAAGCACAAGTGCCAACAAGTGCTAAGCATCTCTGGGAACTCCTTCAAGATTGTTGGAAGACCATTTCTGGTGACTACCTCTTGAAGCTCATCAAGAGAATGCCAAGAGTGTGCAAAGCAGTCATCAAAGCAAAAGGTGGCTACTTTGAAGAACCTAGAATATAAGACATATTTTCAGTTGTTTCACACTTTTTTGTTAAGTATATAATTCCACATGTGGTAATTCATACTTTTGATGCCTTCAGTGTGAATGTCCAATTTTCATAGTCATGAAAATACACAAAAATCTTTAAATGAGAAGGTGTGTCCAAACTTTTGGTCTGTACTGTATATATACTATTTTACCATACAGTTCAATGTATCTTCTGTATGCATTAAGCTCATGATCTCCCCCTAGTGTTGGCTTTAATATTATAATTTACTTCTATGACAGAATATACATATATGATCCTTTAAGCTTCATATTCCCTTTAAGTTCATTCAGCATTGCATATTAGTTATTTCCATTCCTTTCCTTTTTTTAAAGGTGCATTAAAAGATTGTTTTAGTGAAGGATTTGATTTAATGAATGCCAATATCGTAACGGAAGGATAAACAAGAGCAGATCTTGGCCCGCAGTGGCAGCAATCTCATCATATTCCCCGAGCTGTACTTTGAGTGCCGCTATTATCCCAGCAAAATGCAGAATACAAGAAACACAAAAGCCCGTCATTGGTTTCCTCCACACGGCCGCTCCGTATTCAAAATGTTCTTTTCAATTCAACTCGAGTTCAAAAGACTTCATTATGTATAATCCGAATGTAGACACGAACAATCCCGCTTTCTTTCCTCTCATGTATTGTCCTGGTGGTAGCCTGTTTGGCTCTTTCACGCCGAACTGAGCGCTGCGAAAATTGCTTGATGTGAAAGTCCATTTAGTGCGTCCAATTAATGTCTCTACGAATGTACTAAATTTACCAAAGTCAGAAGCTGCACGAAAACTTGTCTGCTGGGTTCACGGGATGTCAATCCAGCCCGCCTACAGAAATCTGACATTGCAACGCTGGCTCTGGAATTAGCATTGCTTAAAGAAGTTGTCCACTACCTTGACAACTCCTTCTCATACCCCAAGCTTGACCCCGATAAGATAAAAAAGCTTATACTCACCTCCCATGCAGGCGCCGTTCCAGCAGTGTCAGCACTCGCGGTACCAGGGCTCCCATGTGGTTGTTGTGACACTTGAGCCAGGCGACCAATCAGCGCTGGCGTCACTGTCTCCGCCTTTGTACGAATAGAAAATGAAGAGGAAGTCAGTGATCAGCTGATCCTGGACTTCCTCTTCATGTTCAATTCGACAGAAGGTGGGGACAGTGACGCCAGCGCTGATTGGGTGCCGGGCTCAAGTGTCACAACAACTGCATACGAGGCCCAGTACCGCGAGTGCCAACATTGCTGGAATGGCGCCTGCATGGGAGGTGATTATAAGCTTTTTTATTTTATTGGGGCCAAACATTTTGATTAAGAAGGAGTTGTCCTAGTAGTGGACAACCCCTTTAAAGAAAAACTTCTGTCTTCTGGCTGCAGTTTGTTTTAAAACTCTTTGGGTCCAGCACTGAGTCTCTGTCGCTGCTCCCTGTATCTCCTATTGGCTGCAGTGATGACATAACGTCTATAGCGCTGCAGCCAATAACTGAGCTCAGTGGCTCTGAGCGGCTCGCGCCGTCAACTTGGGAAGAACCACTGAGCTCAAACCGCAGCAGGAAGAGAGGGTTTTTCTGAAACTGGAGAACCCCTTCAATGATCATGGGCCAACAAGGTTCTTAGCGTGCCGGAAAGCAGCAGACGTAAGGAAGGAGGCCCCAGAGTGAAAGAGGTGAATTTATGGCTGAAACCAGCTTGGTTTATTGTATTAGAACTCTTATTATTTCAACATGGGTACAATCTTGGAGGTTACACGTTATAGTTGAGGCACAGAGCTTGGTGGTTACACATCACAGTTGAGGCACAGAGCTTAGTGACTATGACGCGCCCCCCTGGGCCGTGGGATACCCGGAGCCGGGCCTGTAGATGCTGGGGCTTGTAGTCACCGTGGCGATGACCCGGTCCGTGACCCAGGGCGGTCAATCTAAGGGTAGTTTATGTGTAAAGGTGTTTAATGTCCGACTACGCCACCTGAGGAATGCGGTCAATAGGAACCGCCGCTGCAGAACAGTCCTCTGAAGCTGGTGGTATAGCAGCTAAGGTAGTGTAACTCCCCACAGGAAGAGTGTAGCTCCAGGGCAGCGCGTATAGATGATGGTGGTTATGGTGCAGGTAGTCAGTAATGACACGGAGTCAGATAGTGTAGTCCCAGGGTCTTTACTCACGATTATAGCAGTTCCAGTTACAGGCGCCAGTGCAAGGCCCACGGCGTCCTGTGTTCACGCAGTGAGGGGTTCAGCCGACCCTCAGGTAACTCCGGAGCATTTTACAGGACCCCCTTCTGTGTGTCCTCTCTCTGGCCTTCTCCCTGCACCTCACACCCAGTGGCACTTCTATCCGGTATCCTCGGGCCTTGGCGGGCGACGTGTGTTCCGTCCCCTGGGTCCTATGCGGCTACCTTCTTAGTGTACTGGTGTGGACTTGTGGCCTGCGGTACTTGAAGTGCTGCAGCCTCCGGTTTCCTAGTTGGGCCTTGTAGCTCCGTGCTAGCTGAGGGACCGGTTCCCTTTTTCTGGCCTGACCCCCCTACTATGCTAGTAGCGGGGGCGTACGGGTGGCTTGCTGCACGGCCCGTACCCCTGGGGTCCCTTCTGCTCCTGGAGCCTTCCTGCTCCCACTTCTCTCAGGCTCAGGCCTCCTGACTAGGCCCGCCTGTGGAGCAGAGCTCATACAGAGCCCCTGCTCCCTGTCTTCACCTCAGTCCGTCTGGACTGGAACTCTCTGTCGGGACTCCCTTGATCTAAGATGGCTCCCATACTAATACTCCTACTCCAGTGCTCCAAGGATCTACATCCTCCACCCATCCACTACATAGTTCCCCCTTTCTAAGTGCTTCCTCCCCATTCCAGCCAGGGACCAGGGACTGTGCTCTCCCGTAGGAGCAATCTCGCCCTGTCCCCCGGAAATGTGGTGTAGTGGATGTAGTGTTAGGGTCCTGAGCCATACTCCTTCCTTACCTGAGAGTGAGGTACCACATCTCTGGATGAGATGCAATAACTCTGTGGAGACTGAACCCTCAGGGGTGCCACAACTAAATATCAGAAATTGTGGTTACATATCATATTTGAGGCACAGAGCTTGTGGGTTACAGATCACAGCTTAGACACAGAGCTTTGTGGTTACACATTAGAGATGAGACACAGAATTTTGTGGTTATACATCATAGTTCAGGCACAAATCTTGGCGGTTACTAGTGATGAGCGAGCACTAAAATGCTCGGGTGCTCGATGCTCGGGTTGAGCAAATTGGAATACTCGGGTGCTCGACGCGAGCAACAAGCCCAATATAAGTCTATGGGAAACTCGAGCATTTTTCAGGCGGCTCCCCCCAGCGGTCTGCAGAGGGCCTAAAAATTGCCTAAATCGATGGGAGCAGTGCTCAAATGGCATGGGAACAGCATGTGAAAGACCCCTGGAAGCATTTCCGACTCCCAGGTCACTGCTGTGAACAATGTTGTCAGAGTATTACGCCACTTTTACAGACTCACAATGAAACACACAAAAAGCAAACCAAAATGGATTTTCCTGGGAAATATGTTAAGGAAAATCCTTTTCAGGGTAATGACTTGTATAAAAGGCAAAATAAATAACTAAAAACAAAAATGCTCCTCCACACCTTGGGCTATGTTCACATGTAGCGTTTTTGATGCGTTTTTGCACTTTTGCATTGTTTTCAACCAAGACAAATGCATTCACCAGGAGATGTCATTTTAACATTTTACAACCTTATTTGGCCATATAGTGTGTGAGACATGATCAAACACATTCGGTTTCATTTATGAAGGAGGGACTCTGAAAGTCACAATGCCTATTTTTATAGGGCCATCAGGCGGCCTTTACTATTCTTAAAGGGTCAGCAGTCGGCACTCACTATTGTTAGAGAGCCATCAGCCGGCTAGGAAATGGGTCTCCCATTGTGTTTGCCTATGCAGTGAATGCAAGGGTTGGCAAAAATTTGGAGGCACTCCAATGCCCCTTGGAAGAGATGTGGAGGTCAGAGGACCTCCTGAAAACATAGTAACATAGTAACATAGTTTGTAAAGCCGAATAAAGACTTGCGTCCATCAAGTTCGACCTGTTAGTTCTGTAATTGCTAAAGTTGATCCAGAGGAGGGCAAAAACCCCAAATGATTTGGCCAATCTTCACCTGAGGAAAAATTCCCTCCCGACTCTGAAACCAGCAGTCAGAATAAATCCCTGTATCAACCTACTATTTTATTTTATTTTTAAGTATATGCTGAAATCTGCCTGGTATCTAGAAATGCATCCAGTCCCTGCTTGAACTGGTGTAGTGAATCCGACATTACCGTCTCCTCACTCAGTGAATTCCATATTCTCACTGCTCTTACCGTAAAGAACCCCTTCCTATGCTGGTGCTGAAACCTTTTCTCTTCCAGTCTTAGTGAATACCCTCTTGTTACCGTAATATCCCTCCTTTTGAACAAATCCCGGGCAAGATCTCTATACTGTCCCCTAACATATTTGTACACATTTATTATGTCCCCCCTCAACCTTCTCTTTTCCAGGCTGAATAGTCCTAGTTTTGCCAACCTCTCTGGGTATTGCAGTCCCTCCATTCCCTTTATTAATTTTGTTGCCCTCCTTTGTACCTTTTCAAGCTCATTTATATCCTTTCTATATATTGGGGCCCATAGCTGAGCACAGTATTCCAAGTGTGGTCTGACCAGTGCTTTGTACAGTGGAAGAACAATGTTCTCATCCTTTGCAGCTATACCTCTTCTGATACATCCCATTACCCTGTTTGCCCTTACAGCAGCGGCCTGACTTTGGGCACTCCAATTTAGTTTGCTATCAATCAAGATGCCCAAGTCCTTCTCCATCTCTGAATTCCCCAATGATTTCCCATTCAGTGAGTACTGGTGACTTCCATTTTTCCTTCCCATATGTATGACCTTACATTTCTCCTCGTTAAACCTCATTTGCCATTTAATGCTCCACCTACCCAGCTTATCCAAATCCCTCTGTTACCATTATAAGGAAGTGGGTCTCCTATTATGTTTGCCTATGCAGTGAATGCAAAGGCTGCCAAAAATTGGGAGGCACTCCAATGCCCCTTGGAAGAGACGTAGAGGGCCTCATGAAAAAATGTTCCCATTATTAAGAAGTGGGTCTCCCACAGCCTTGGTCTATGCAGTGAATGCAAGGGCTGTCAAAAATTGTGAGGCACTCCAATGCCCCTTGGAAGAGACTTTGAGGGCCTCATGAAAAAATGTTCCTATTATTAAGAAGTGGGTCTCCCATAGTGTTGACCTATGCAGTAAATGCAAAGGCTGCCAAAAATTGTGAGGCACTCCAATGCACCTTGGAAAAGACGTGGAGGAGGGCCTCATAAAAAAATGTTCCCATTAGAAAGGAGAGGGTCACCTAAACTTGTAATGCCCATGCACTAACTGTATGGGCTGACAAACATTTACCCCTGGGGGGTATACATGAATATACTGTATACATTTTTTTTTAAGGGCATCATAAACACCCTTTAAAAAAATTATGTGGATGTTGCATCACCCTGGTGATATGGTGGTGGAGGATGAGGATGAGGAGAAGGAGGAGGACAAGAGCAAATAGCCCAAATCAGGAAGCGTATATGTGGCACCCCAGGGGTCTGGTTACCACAGTAATAGAAATATTATGTCTGAGAGCAATTGGGAGGTTTCTCTGGTCAGGAGCCCTCAAGCCTGCAACACCTCCTGCCCAGACCTGGGAGGGGAGGAATCTGCCCTTATAAACTGGGTCTGGGGCGGGATTAGTGAGACAGAGCCTGGAGTGAAGTTCCAGACACAGGGCAAGAGACAGCTAGGAGCTCTGTAGGAGCAGGAGCTGAGTGCCAGGGACTGGAAGCAGATATATTGCTCGTCCTGGCTGAAGAGACTACTACCGAACAACGGAGTCCGAGGCTGTGGGAACCTCTAAGTCCAGCAGCAGAACCCAGCCGGCAGGGGATTCCAGGTCCTCTGGCCATAGAAGCCCGGAGGCTCAGTCACAAGGAAGGGACCAGCACCGCCATCGAGGAGCGGAGGCTATCAGAAGGCCCCAAGTCACCAGCCATACGGGTGAGCACCACACGGTATACTCAGGGACGTGGGCTACTTCCACTCGCTTACAGCAAGGTAGCCAGGAAGAGTGCAGATAGACGGGGAGGCCTACAACTCCACCTGGCCAGGGGAACTCCTGCTTGCTCGCAGACTGACCAGGCCCCTCATGCTAGCCAGTACTCCCGGGAGGGTCTGCCTTAATATCATCAGTAAAGACCCTGAACTGCACTGCAAAGACTCTGAGTCGTTCCTGCTTTCTCACGGCATACAGCACTACTAGTACTGGGACGCCCGCACACCATCACTCCCATCATCCACATTCCCTGCCCTGAGGCCATACTCTTCCCGTGGGGAGTTATCCTATCTTTAGCTGCGCATACCACACCAGCCTCAGCGGACTGCCTCGCAGCGGCGGTACACCCTGACCGCAATCCACGGGTGGCGTAGTCGGACATTAAAACCACAAAACCCTATAAAGACTGCCACTGGTTTGACCACCCTGAGCCACGGGACCGGGTCGCCGCCACGGAGACTACAACCCCCAGAGACCCGGCTCCGGGTAACCCACACGCCTGTACACTTGGCCCAGGGGGCGCGTCATATACCCATGTGTGGGTGTGAAAAGGTGCATGGGAATACACCTCCCAAAAAAAGACACTGGATTTGAGTTTATGTTACGCTGCTATCATTCGGTGGTGTTGAGAAGTCTGGCCCAATCCAGACCTTGTTTATTTTCATAAGAGTCAGCCTGTCTTCATTTTCAATTGACAGTCGGATGTGCTTATCAGTTATAATTCCACTAACGGCACTAAAAACCCGCTCTGATCAAACGCTTGCGGCAGGGCAGGCCAGGACCTCCAAGGCGTAGAGAGCCAGTTCATTCCACGTGTCCAGCTTGGATACCCAAAAATTGTAAGCCACAGCGGAATCACGGAGGACGTTGGTACGGTCGGCAAGGTACTCCCACAGCATCTTCCCAATCTTTGCACTCCTTGTGAGAGTACCCCGCGCCTCAGGGCCTGTGCAATGGGAGGGTCTGAGAAAACTCTCCCAGAACTTTGACAGTGTTCCCCTGCCTCTTCTGGATTGGAGTTGTGTCTCTCTCGGCTATACTCCTTGGTTGTCCAACGAACTGTGACCTCAGCCGCCAGTGTTTTCAGATGGGAATTTTTTTAATAGTTCCGAAACAAGGGCCTTCTGGTGCTGCCCCATTTTTGTAGACCTGTCCACCTCAGGAATAAGAGATAGAAAGTTCTCCTTGTAGCGTGGGTCTAGAAGTGTCACCAACCAGTAATGACTGTCACCCAAAATATTGAGAACGTGAGGGTCATGGGAAAGGCAGCATAACATAAACTCAGCCATGCGTGCCAGACTGCTAACAGGCAAGACTTCCGTGTCCTTACCAAGAGGACGACTGACCATGCTCTCCTCCTCCTCCTCCCTGTCCTCAGGCAATCCACGCTGAACAGACGGCATGACTGTTGTGCAGGTAGTACCGTCTATAGCGCATGAAACTAGCTCCTGTTCTTCCTCCTCCTCCTCTTCCTCATTGTCATCCAATCCACGTTGGGATGAGATGAGACTCGGGTGTTTGTAATCACCCTGTATGGTTCCTTGCTCCATCTCATTGTTATGATCTGCAAAATGTACTAAGGAAAGATAAGGGAAAACTGTCCCTACAGTAAGACTAAGCTGAATCCCTACGATGTAGCGGGCTGCCTGTTCCTAGCCTTAGTCCTCGGCTAGTCTGAACGAAGACCTATAGCATAAGGGGAGGGGTCCCTAAAAGAACTAAGGACTGGAACAAAAATGGGACACCTCCTAAACAGAGAAGTTGTTGCAGAACACAAAAAGACAAACAGACAAAAAGGTACTAGAGGTCCCAGAAGGACCAAACGAACTGACCTAGAAAGGCACAGAAGCACCTGGCTAGAGAAACAGTCAAACACTGAAGTCCAGCACAGCCAAAAAGGCAGAGCTGGAATAAAAAGGCAGATGGTCACGTGACCGCAAAACACAAGAAGGAAAAAACAAACAGGAGGGTTCTAACACTCATCATGCTCCGCCTGCAATGCATCCTCTTTGATTGTGAGCAGAGAGCGTTTCAGAAGACAAAGACGGATGGTGACGCTAATTATGGCATCATAGCCACTCACTATCTTGGTGGAGTCCTCAAAGTTTTGGAGGATGGTACAGATGTCTGACATCCATGTCCACTCCTGAGGTCTTATGTGTGGAGTCTGAACTGAATACCGACGGCCTTGTTGATGCTGGTAGTCAACAACTGCCCTCTTCGGCTCACAAATCCTTCCCAACATCTGCAGTGTAGAGTTCCAACATGTGGGGACATCACACACCAGTCAGTGAGCCGGAAGCTGCAAACGCTGCTGAAGCACGGCAAGAGCGGCGGAAGCTGTAGCTGACTTTCTAAAATGGGCACACAGGCGGCGTACTTTGACAAGCAGATCCGGCAGCTCCGGGTAGGTTTTGAGAAACCGCTGAACCACGAGGTTAAGCACATGAGCCAGGCATGGTACATGTGTGAGCTCGACTCAGAGCCGCCACCAGGTTCCGGCCATTGTCACACATGACCATGCCTGGCTGTAGGTTCAGCAGTGTCAGCCACAGATCTGCCTGCTCTTTCAGAGCTGTCCACAGCTCTTCAGCATTGTGCGGTTTGTCACCTAAGTATATTAGCTTCAGCACAGCCTGTTGCCGCTTGGCTGAGGCAGTGCTGCAGTGCTTCCAGCTTGTGACTGATTTTGTCATTTCGGAGATGGAGGCTGAAGAGGAGGAGGAGGCTGAGGAGGATAAGGTGCAGGAGCTGTAGACTGTGGGGGCAACCCTGATTGACCTAAGGCCCCGTCGGGAGGATGTGTTCCGTCCCAAGGTTCGACTGGGTCCCGGCTTCCACTATGTTAACCCAGTGTGCCGTCAGTGAGATGTACCGTCTCTGCCCACAAGAACTTGTCCACGTGTCCGTGGTTAGGTCGACTTTCCCTGTAACTGCATTGTTGAGGGCACGGCTAATGTTGTGGGACACGTGCTTGTGTAATGCGGGGACGGCACACCGGGAGAAATACTGGCGGCTGGGGACCAAGTATTGAGGGATGGCTGCCGCCATCAGGTTGCGGAAAGTTTCCGTCTCCATGAGCCTAAAAGGCAACATTTCAAGCGCAAGCAGTCATGAAATGTGGGAATTTGGTAGTGTGGCCTGTGGAGCATTGGCTGCGTATTTGTGCTTGCGTTCCAAGGACTGGGGTATGGACAACTGAACGCTGCGCTGGGACAAGGACGTGCTAGCTGATAGCGCTATTTGAGAGAGTGCAATGACAGGTGCAGGGCAGGAGGCATCTTCGCATGCACTATGAACAGGGGATTGGCTTGCACGCACAACAGCGGAAGAAGCAGTGGTGTCACCCGCAGACACTGTTCCTAGACCATGGGGTTTGGCCCACAAAGTCGGGTGCTTTGCTGAAATGTGTCTGATCAAGCTGGTGGTGATCAGAATGGTAGTTTTGCTACCCCTGCTGATGTTGGCCTGGCAGGTGGTGCAAATGGCCTTTTTGAGGTTATCGGCAGAGTCTTTAAACAACCAGACTCAGGAAGACCTAACAGTTGTACTGGCAACTTCCGTCGTCTGCGGCCACCACACTGCTTGTTCCTGCCTGTTGGGGTGCTCCCCTCCCCCTGTGTGTTTCTGTCCTCGCTCTTCACTCTACATGTCCTTCTGCCAGGTTGGGTCAGTTACTATATCATCCACCACCTCGTCTTCCAGTTTCCATCCTGGTCCTCCTCCTGACTTTCTGGCAATTGTGTCTCATCATTGTCTACCTCTTGTGACACTTTCCCACCGTCGCCTTTGTATGACCATGGCTGCTCAAATATTTGGGCATCGCTACATGCGATCTACTCTTGCCCCGCTTCAAGTGGACCAGGCGAGAGGCCCGAAATCTATAAATGGAATAGTGAACAGCACTTCAGAGTGTCCAAGTGTGGGATCAGTTGTCTCTGGGCACTCGGCATGGTGGGAGGAAGGAGGATCAGGGTGAGGAATACGCGGTCCAGACTCAAGGCTACTGAGACTTGACCATGTGGAAGACAGGGTGATGATGGTGGTGGTTGTTAAGTGACTGGAAGTGATATCTGCTATCCAACCAATAACCTTTTCACACTGCTCTGTGTTAAATACAGTAGTGGTGTTCTGCAGTCCCCTATTAATTGGGACAGGAAGGTCGAGCGAGAAGATGTGGGTGTTTGTTGTGGCACAATTTCAGCTTTTCTCACGGCCTCGGCCTCTGCATGCACCATCATCACCATCACGTCCAGTTCTCTGTCTCTTGCCACGTACCTTGCCCATTTTAAATGGAGGACAATATCTTCCACGCTCACTACAAATGTCTGAATTTGGAGCGAACTTATATGTGATCCGTGCGACGGACAAACCACAGTTTTAAATAGCTGGCCTGTAGGTAACTATTTTTAACAGCGCCGACCTCGTGTCAATAAGTTCACTGACACACTGCAACAAAATTTCAATGGAGGCCAGAAATGGCAATATTTTCAACGCAATTCTATGTGATCCGTGTGACGGACAAACCACAGTTTTAAATAGCTGGCCTGTAGATAACTATTTTTAACAACGCCGACCTCGTGTCAATAAGTTCACTGACACACTGCAACAAAATTCAATGGAGGCCAGAAATAGACCTCAGTTTAAAATAGCCGGATTTTTAGCGCTGTAATATGGAATGGACCTGGCTGTACTCTGCAGTGCCAACAAGCAAATGGGGCAGAAAACTGTGTTCTCTGGATTGCTTTTTAAGCAATTAATCAGGATTAAGATACAAAAAATTTATTCCTGGCCCCTGATACCTGGGTCTATTTCTACAAATATCTGTAAAAGCACCAGCAGACAGAACTGGAATGGACCCTCTTGCTATGTGCACTGCAGTCTGCTATATATCCTGCCTGCCTGCCTAGCACTGATATCTCTGCAGCTGGATTAGTCCTCAGAAGGACTGTTAGTTGAGATGGATATGTGTCTCTAATATTGTCTGGTATACCTACACTAACTAGAAACAAGCAAATATCTCCCTAGCTCACCAGCACCTCTCCCTACACTGTCTGATTCCGGAGTGACTGTGACGACCATGGCGGCGCCAGGTCTGATATAGACCTGATGATGCTGTACGGCCAGTCAATCACTGTAATGCCACAACCAACATGGCTGCGGCATTACAGTGAGTGGCAGACAATCCCTGCATGTTAATTGGTGCAGTAAAGAGCGCCAAACTTGCAGGGAGGGGACCTGCGCTCCCGCCAAGTAACCCACGGAAATACTCGGCGAGCGCCGAGCATCTTGAGCAGGAAAATACACGGCAAGTGCCGAGCATCTCGAGCAGGGAGATGCTCGGGCGAGCACCGAGCAGTAGCGAGCATGCTCGCTCATTACTAGCGGTTACATATCAGAGATGAGGCACAGTTTTGTGGTTACACATCAGAGATGAGGCACAGAGCTTGTTGGTTATACATGACAATTGAGACAGAGAGAATAATAGTTACAGATCAGAGATGAGACATAGAGCTTGGTGGCTACACTGCCCAGTTCAGACACAGAACTTGGTGATTTTATATCAGAGATAAGGTACAGAGCTTTATGGTTACACATCTGAGATGAGGTACAGCTTGGTGGTCACACATCATAGTTGAGGCAAAAAGCTTGTTGGTTATACATCATTGTTGAGACACAAAGCTTACGGGTTACACATCACAGCTGAGACACAGACCTTGGGTTGGTGGTTACACATAGTTGAGACACTCAGCTTTGTGGTTACACATCATCGTTAAAACAGAGCTTGATGGTTATACATTACTAGATGGTGGCCCGATTCTAATGCATCGGGTATTCTAGAATAGGTATGCGGCCGACCGGGCGCAAGCAGCAGAGCGGTGTTTACATTTGGTGCCAAAATCGCTGATTGCTCGAGGCCGGCCACCGCGACCAATCAGCAAAGCGGTGTTAAAATTTGGCGCCTATATCGCAGATTGGTCACGGCCGGCAGTCGCGACTAATCAGCAGAGCGGGGTTTAAATTTGGCCCCAATAATGCTGATTGGTCACGGCCAGCGAACGCGACCAATCAGCAGAGCGGTGTTTAAATTTGGCGCCAAAATCGCTGATTGGTCACGGCCGGCAACTGCGACCAATCAGCAAAGCGGTGTTGAAATTTGGCGACTATATCGCTGATTGGTCACGGCCGGCGGTCGCGACTAATCAGCAGAGCAGGGTTTAAATTTTGCGCCAATAATGCTGATTGGTCGCGGCCAGCGAACGTGACCATTCAGCGGAGCGGAGTTTAAATTTTGCGGCAATAATAGTGATTGGTCACAGCCGCGACCATTCAGCAGAGCGGTGTTTAAATTTGGCGGCAATAATGCTGATTATTCGCGGCCGGCAATTTGGCGACAACAATGCTGATTAGTCGCGGCTGGCAACCGCGACCAATCAGCAGAGCGGGGTTTAAATTTGGCGCCAAAATCGCTGATTGGTGGCGGCCGGCGGTCGCGACCAATCAGCAGAGCGGGGTTTAAATTTGGTGCCAATAATGCTGATTATTCGCGGCCGGCAATTTGGCGCCAACAATGCTGATTAGTCGCGGCTGGCAACCGCGACCAATCAGCAGAGCGGTGTTTAAATTTGGCAACAAAATCGCTGACTGGTTGCGGCTGGCAACCGCGACCAATCAGCAGAGCGGGCTTTAAATTTGGCACCAATACTGCTGATTGGTCATGGCTGGCAACCGCGACCAATCAGCAGAGCGGGGTTTAAATTTGGCGCCAATACTGCTGATTGGTCGCGGACGGCGACCGCGACTAATCAGCAGAGCGGTGTTTAAATTTGGCGCCAATACTTCTGATTGATGTCGGCCGGCAACCGCGACCAATCAGCAGAGCGGGGTTTAAATTTGGCGCCAATACTGCTGATTGGTCTCGGCCGGCAACCGCGACCAATCAGCAGAGCGGGGATTAAATTTGGCGCCCATAATGTTGATTAGTCGCGGTTGCCAACCGAGACCAATCAGCAGAGCGGGGTTTAAATTTGGCGCCAACACTGCTGATTGGTCGCGGACGGCGACCGCGACCAATTAGCAGAGCGGTGTTTAAATTTTGCACCAATATTGCTGATTGGTCGCGGACGGCGACCGCGACTAATCAGCAGAGCGGTGTTTAAATTTGGCGCCAACACTGCTGATTGATCTCGGCCGGCAACCGCGACCAATCAGCAGAGCGTGTTTTAAATTTGGAGCCAATACTGCTGATTGGTCGCGGTTGCCAGCCGCGACCAATCAGCAGAGCGGGGTTTAAATTTGGCGCCAATAATGCTGATTAGTCGCGGCCGGCATCCGCGACCAATTAGCAGAGCGGGGTTTAAATTTGGCGCCAAAATCGCTGATTGGTCGCGGCCGGCGGCCTCGACCAATCAGCAGAGCGTTGTTTAAATTTGGCGCCAATCTCGCTGATTGGACGCGTCTAGCGTCCGCGACTAATCAGCAGAGCGTTGTTTAAATTTGGCGCCAATCTCGCTGATTGGACGCGTCTAGCGTCCGCGACTAATCAGCAGTGCGTTGTTTAAATTTGGCGCCAAGCTCGCTGATTGGTCGCGGCTGGCGTCCGCGACCAATCATCACAGTAGTGTTTAAATGTGGTGGCAAGATCGGTGATTGGTCGCGGCTGCTATTTAAATGTGGCGCCCAAATCGGTGACTGGTCGCGGGCAGCGGCCGCGACCAATCAGCAGAGCGGTGTTTAACTTTAGCGCCAAGATCACTGATTGGTCGCGTGCGGAGAGCGCGACCAATCAGCGAATCGTATTGGTGAGGACCGGGGAGCGGAATCGTATTAGTGAGGACCGGGGAGCGCCGCTGCCTGTGCTGCTACTTCTGCTGCGAGAAGCCGGGAGATCAGCGACTGCTCGCAGCAGAAGTATCCCAACCCACAGCGCCGCTCCCCGGTCCTCCCTCGACACCCTCCCTGTGCAGATTTTGGCGCCACATTTAAATAGTGTCCGCGACTAATCAGCACAGCGGTGTTTAAATTTGGCGCCAAGATCGGTGATTGGTCGCGGCCGATATTTAAATGTGGCGCCCAAATCGGTGATTGGTCGGGGGCAGCGCCAGCGACCAATCAGCGATTTTTAACACAAATGTCCGGACCTTTGTAACACCATGCGGATACTGTGGGGACATCAGCGGCTAGGGTGTGAAGGGAGGACCGGGGAGCGGCGCTGCGGGTCCGGATACTTCGGCTGCGAGCGCCCGCTCATGTCCCGGTTTCTCGCAGCAGAAGTATCCGCACAGGCAGCGCTGCTGACATCCATGCGGCTAGGGTGTGAAGGGAGGACCGGGGAGCGGAGCTGCGGGTCGGGATACTTCTGCTGCGAGCGCCCGCTCATGTCCCGGGTTCTCGCAGCGGAAGTATCCGCACAGGCAGCGCCGCTGACATCCATGCGGCTAGGGTGTGAAGGGAGGACCGGGGAGCGGCGCTGACATCCAATTGGTCGCGGCCGCTATTTAAATGTGACGCACAAATCGGTGATTGGTCGCGGTCTTGGCCCGCGACCAATCACTGATCTTGCGGCTAAAGTTAACCACTACTGTGCTGATTGGTCGCGGACGCTGCCCGCGACCAATCACCGATTTGGGCGCCAAATTTAAATATCGGCCGCGACCAATCACCGATCTTGGCTCCAGATTTAAACACCGCTGTGCTGATTGGTCGCGGCCGATATTTAAATGTGGCGCCCAAATCGGTGATTGGTCGCGGGCAGCGTTGGCGACCAATCAGCACAGCGGTGTTTAACTTTTGCGCTAAGATCAGTGATTGGTCGGGTCCGAAGACTGCGACCAATCATCGAATCGTCTTGGTGAGGACCGGGGAGCGCCGCTGCCTGTGCGGGTACTTCCGCTGCGAGAACCCGGGACATGAGCGGGCACTCGCAGCAGAAGTATCGCGGCCTGCAGCGCCGCTGCCCGTTCCTCTCTTCCGCATGGAGGTCAGCGACGCCGGCGGTCCATCCGCTGCTACCGGCCGGGAGATGAGCGCCTCGCGCCGCTCATCTCCCGGCTGCATCTCCGTCCCGCAGATGGGTCCGGCGGTCGGGTTCCTTCTGCTGTTGCCGGCGCGGCGCTCATCTCCCAGCTGCATCGCCGCTCAGCTCCGTCCCGCAGATGAGCCGCTAACGGCCGCCATCTTTTTTCAGAAATCCCGCGGCGCTGATTGGCCGCTGCCGGACCAATGAGCGACGCGGGATTTCCTGGACAGACTGACACACAGACAGACAGACAGACAGACGGGATAAGACGATTATATATATAGATAGTTGAGACACAGCTTGGTGTTTACATGTTATAGTTGAGGCACAGAGCTTGGTGGTTACACATCATAACTGAGCCACAGAGCTTGGTGGTTACACAACATGACTGAGGCACAGAGCTTAATGATTACACATCATAGTTGATGCATAGTATTTGGGAGTTACATATCACTGCTGAGATGCAGAGCTTTGTGGTCACATATCAATGATGAGACACAGAACTTGGTGGTTACACATCATAACTGAGTCACAGAGCTTCATGGTTATAAAAATTTTGGATAGTCTTGGCAAATTCGGGACTGGTGGCGGCTATGGACTAAGTGGTGCATTAGCCTGCCTCCTTATATAGCATAGCCCAACCTAGAATACAAACCTCAGCTTCCTCACATGTAGCCTCTAACTACCGCTACACACATGTTAAAGCCTTAGAAGCTGGTGTTTCATTGAAGTGAATGGAGCTGAGCTGCAATACCATAGACAACCTGAGAACAAATGTGGCGCTGTTTTCTGAAGAAAGCATCCTTTTTTTCACTTAAAAAAAATATTTGGCAATGGGAAGGAATATCCGTCGTCTTACCAGGCAGTTGAAGTCTGAAAGGACATCAGTGTTGGACTAACAGTATCTCCTTTTAAAGTGTGTACAGCATGTGACATCTGAGACTGAGTCTGTACTTGGGAAGGCTCCGGTGCTGCTTTATTCCATTGCCGCTGTCCTTGCCTCATCCATTTCGCTTGGATCCCCCACCTTGCAAGGTACATTTTACAAATATCATAGTTCATTGCTGAGTAATAGATCAGATCGAGAATAAGCAGGATGACCACGAAAAATCCGTAGACCCACACTCCGACCAGTGCACTGTAGTTACTGTGAAAAAACAGGCAAAAAAAATTAAAATTCATAACGTGACTAAAACTCTGAAAATACTAAAAATCAGGTTATTATATTCCAATCACATTCAGAATTCTGCTACATCTGTTTCTCTGCTTCAATGCTGCCCCTTAGTGTATCTCTACAGGCATCTTCTGCTATAATGCATGGTGCTAGATGTAGCATTAAAGGGGTTGTCCTCATGAGAAAATCCCTTTAAGAGGCTATTGACATTATAGAAAGGGTCCTTTATACAATAAATTCCCATTAAGTCATAGTTAAACTGCCCAGTTATTACAAAGATGGGCACTAATTTCAATGAGAATTGTGTAATTCTTCATTTCTCCTCTGGGGGCGCTGCAGGAAATTTTCTTGATTTCTTATTAGACTAGAATTGATCACCATCGGAAACACTGTAATCAGTTTATCACGGAGGGGGGTGGGAGGAATTTACAAAAAAAAAGTGATCGACCAAAGTGGACAATACCTTTAGCCCAATAACCAACCCATGATAAAAATAGACCCTACTACTGTTATGAAGATGAATGGATGGGTTTTATATGACCCTACTCCCATCTACTCAATGATTTTAAGTTCTCCTATGATCCATTTTTTTTAGACATGTCAACCAAAAGCTAGTGGTCCAAGAGCTCCCATAGGTTTCCGGAAGACCCATAGATATATCTATATATGATTTAATAAGTTCTGAAACCCCTTTGTTCTATACATTAATCTCAGACGCCAACCACATACCTACTAACAGGGCCACCCCCAGAAAAAAATACAGAAACTCCTCCAAACTGCCACTTTTAGATGATTTTTTTTATAAGTCTCACCCCTTTTGAGGTTCAGTTCGTGGAACCCTCCTGGCAAAATCAGAATTGCTGGCAAGTATTCAACCAGTTTTGCCCCCCTGAGTATTCCGATTTTATTTTTTTTTAAATCCGCCAATCAGTTCCAGAGATATGGTGCTTTTTATTTAGTTCAAATTTCTATGGTATTTTTGTGATTCCTCGGGGGCGAGTCTTTAGGCAGCTCTGCATAATTACCCTATGAGCACCGCCCACTTTGTAAAAACCATAAAAATTAGCCCTGAATATAAATGTCCCATATCTCTGGAACCATAAGGCGGATTTAAAAAAAACAAAAACCGGAATACTCAGGGGAACAAGCAGAAATAAAATAGGATCAAAAACTGGCCACTTCTGACCTGAAGATAGGTCCTCTTTATGTGACTGTGTATCCGTGTCTTTAAGCAGACTCAGTTCTATATTTGTCTGGTGAGTTCCGTGCCTTTAAGTCTTTGGTTCACAGATGTGGAAGGGAATCATAAAGCATCTTAACTTCACAAGACAGAAAATATTCCTTTTAACAAACGTGACTGAAGGAAACTCCAAAGGGGTCATAACTGATGATCATAGCTCAGGCACCGAGGATTTCACAAAGAGAGAGGAAATATTTAGAAGACCCCCTGAGAAAATAATTTCACAGCAGTGCATGATGGTGCCGGAATTATCTGACTATGAGGCATGTCGCCTCTGACTGTACGCCAGGATGGAGCAAGAAGTCTTGGAGGGTTTGAAAATCTTTTTGACTTCCAAGTTCCTATTCAATAACATACAAAACTACACGTTGTGCAAACATTTTAATTTTGATGATTGTTTTTCACCAGTTTCCTGAATGAATTGGGGCCTAAGTTTATATTTTATAGGGCCCGATACACATTAGGTTGCCGCTTTCGGCAAGACCGGCTCACCATCTACGGTGGCCTCCTAAATCTTCTCTAACGGATGTCGAGGGGGAGAGAAAGATCAGGCATGTTGAATTACGTCTCCCCATTCCTTTGTTCCTTTGTCAGTTGCCTTAACCTTCTGCCCTTTTCCCGAACTGAGCACGCATGTGTGTTAGGGGTTGTAAGAAACAACCACAGGTTGATTTTCATAGGAACACAGTCATGGCGGGCAAGGAAGTCTTCAGTAGACCCCTGGCTGATATGATAACCCACTGGCGACCCGCGATCTCATTCCTGGGGTGCCGATGGGCTGTTAGAACAGCTCCCCCCTTCTGGGCCACATGCTGTTAATGACACTGTCACAGATTGACAGCTCTGATTCACCCTTGGCTATTAGAGGCAGATGATGGCTGAAAAACACAACCATCATCAGCCGGCAAAGAAGCCTCAATTACTGAGCCTGTGTCAAAGTTAGGGAGCTGGTACAGGGGTTTTTCAGTTTCGGAAAACCACTCTCCCTCGGCTAAAGTGTGTTTTAAAAGCAACTATGCATTACTCACCCTCCCTGGGTCCAGAACTGAGTCTCTGCCACTGCTGATGATGACTCTTATTGTCTGTACTACTAACGTTACATCGACAACGCTGCATCCAATCAGTGAACTCAGCAGCCCTGAGTGCCGTCTACTTAGGCTGAGCTCACTGATTGGTTGCAGCACTGCAAAAAATAATACACCAGGAACACTGGGCCCAGAGAGGGTGAGTAAGGCGCATTTTTTTTATTTGAAACAAACTGTAGCTGGAGATAAAGGGGGTTCCAAAACCGGATAACCCCTTTAAGGTTCCTGGCCATCTGAGGCACCCCTTTAAACACAGATGGCTCATGTACCCCTTGTGACCACCAGCGTTGGCCATGTCAGTCCATTCTCTTGTGCAACACAATAAGAGGATCCAGGTCAACGTACGTTATCAAGTGACCATATAATAAATAATAATGAATATTTCGCACTCAGTAAATACATGCTGACATTTTACAGAAACCTTATAGATATTCTATCCCTGGTCTGCGCAAACACTGGGCGAGTAGTAAAAAAATAAAAGTATTTCGTAATTATACAATGCGGTGTTGAAATTCCCAGTCAACTGCCTTATAAAATGTAAAAATGACTGGAGGGGATCGTGTATCCTCATATAATAAGATTTATGGAGCCAGTGAGAGGAATATATTGGTGCACACAAATTCATCTTCGCAAACACAGGGGAAAGCGATTTATTCAGAATAGTAATAAATACCAGACATCATAAAGTAAGTACGCCCATCAAAACTGGGACAGCGTTGTCCAAGGAGATTGGAGAGGTTTACCAAACCTTATAGATTAGAGGAACTTACACATTGCTCCTTCATCTACGATCTACACATCATGATACTTCTCTCACTCCTGGGAACATAGAAAACCCTAACTTTATGGGGCTTCGAGTAGAAAGGGGAATGATTAGTAGATGACGCAACCCAAAGTCCTTATCTCCATATTCGTGATGGCCCTTGTATAGTGGACCTCCATCATTTTATCTCCTTAGTTGAAGTTGTAGAGCTTATAACCAAGCCCACTTTTGGAATTGCTCTTATGTCAACCATACACATTAGATGGCTGTTGACCGAAAAATGCTTTGGTTGATTGATTGGCCATCTCAGCTGCTGGCTTGGCCAAGAACTGTGTTCTCTATGAGAAAGTTGCCGACTGACGAGTTGGCCAGTGGCTTATCTATGGGAGAAAATGAGAATGGCAGTATGAAATCAGACATGCACAAATGACATCTCTCCCGACCATCAGTTGGTCAGCTCCCCCATATGCATCAGACTGTTGGCCGATCCCGTTGATATCAGTGGGTTCAGCCAACCTTAGTCTAATGTGTATGGGGGCCTTTAGTCTTTGAAGAGGATCTGCTCAAAAATGCTGCTCAAGAACCCCATTAAAAAATGCTTGGAAATCCCTTCTTATCCATTTAGCTCTTCACATGAGGAGTTACGTATTTGCGTGTTTATTTTTCTTGAAGAAGTGTTATTAAAAATATCTGAAGGAAAAAAGTACACGTCACTTCTTTGAAGCAAATTGTGATGAAGTCTGTTCCAAACGAATGGCTTAAAAAATAAAAAGCTTTTGGAATAAAAACCTTTTTCAAAAAAGAAAAACTCCTCCTGAAGAGGTTTCCATCTTATCATTTTTGAATGAAAATACTCCATGTGAACATTGCCATAGACCCAATGAAAAGCAAATTGGTGATAGCCAAAAGTGTCCTTTGATTATTTTTTAGAATGTGTATGATTGACATCTTGAGATTCTTGACCAATCAAATTCCAAAAATGAAGACCTTTTTTTTTATAGGTCTTGGTAATTCTGACATCTGACCAGAATTTCATGGCAACACTTCAAAATCATGGTACAAATAATCCAGCTCCTGAAGACCATATGAATGGCCGTTCTTCAGAAGGTCTCTTCTCTCTATCCCGGTCTTCAGTCTCTCATGTGCTCATGATTTTTTTGGGGTTGCTTTCCTTAATTTTGTTATTCATAATGCTTGTTTTCTTGATGTCAACATGTAATTGTATTTTCTGAAAATCTGGGTCCGTTCCCTACATCCAGACAAAGATTCAACACATTGGCATTCGTAGAGGATATAAAAATGAAGCCCTTTTAAGGAGCTTCTTGACAGTGTGGCGCCCCTGAGGGTTCGACCGCCACAGGGATGCTGCACTTCTCTAATGGAGTGTAGTGTTCCTCCTCTGAGGTAAGAACAGTGTGATAGTCGTGACCCAGCCTTGCATCCAACACCACATTTCTCCACCAGAGGGGGCTAGAATGCACTAGGTGCTGCTCCCCTGGTTACAGGGAGAATGGGGAACCAAGAGTTAGGGGAACCAGTTAGTGGGTGAGGGTGGAGAACTTACAAGTTAGTTACACTTTAAATTTCATATTTAATAAAGAGCCATCTTTGGTCCAGGTTCTTTGTCTGTTCACTGACCGTTCTTTGACTGACAGCGGTAGTCAAGTCTTGGCACTGTGACCTCCCTCCCGGAGCGCAGATCCTGTGTGGGCCTGCATCGGATGGAGACGCAACCCTCGCACCCCGGCCTTGGGTCGAGGGGCAGGTTGTAGACTGGGCATGTCTCAACCCAGCCAAGGACCAGGACCAAGAAGGCCCGGAGCTTAAGAGTGTGGCTCCATAGCAAATGGATCCCAGGCAGGATGCAGACGGAGCGGAGTACGCCACCTGTCCTAGCCAACCTGATATATTCAGAGGGAGTCCGGCTGCAAAAGGGGTACCGGCCCCCGACACCCGACCTTGCTACTCTATGTCCTGGTCGGGAAAGCCCGGTAGGCCCTGAGGATTCCACCGGGTATCAGACGGAGCAGAGCTGCCACCCGTGCCCTTGTTCTGAGAGGAGCTCAGAGGGAGACCAGGCCTATTTGCACACACACGGACAGGAAAGGATTCGGCCTGTAGTTCAGGAACACTCTGGAGTAGGGTCCCGACTGAATGCTGGACTTATTCGGAGGTTGTCGGACCCCCGTCCCTGGTGACCGCAGGACTCCGCGGGGAGCAGGGAGTCACCTTCATCATGCCATCTATGTGAGTAAAGCCTTGGAAGTTCACCCCTATGGCCTCCGGACTGTTTATTCTACG
This sequence comes from Phyllobates terribilis, assembly GCF_046119375.1. Taxonomy (NCBI): domain Eukaryota; kingdom Metazoa; phylum Chordata; class Amphibia; order Anura; family Dendrobatidae; genus Phyllobates; species Phyllobates terribilis. The sequence goes on from NW_027362770.1 coordinate 162,363,310, forward strand.
CCACTCCGTGCGACGCAGGGCCGGTACTCCTCTACTACTACCCCCTCCATCCTGTCCCTCTGCCCTGAGGCCACGCTCCGCCTGTGGGGAGTAGTAATAACTTTGGCCGCCATAACACCATGCCTCAGTGGACTGCAGCGGCGCTGGTTGCCCTTCACCAGGTACCACAGGTGGCGTAGTCGTTAACCAGCCACTCAACCCGGATAAGCCCTCACTATCTTTTTTAACTGTGATGGCCCTGAGCAAGGGTCGGGTCCGGGCCACGGCTGCACTCCATCTCTCCATCGTAGGACCCGTCTCCGAGTCCCCCATCTCCCAGGGTAAAGAAAAGGGCTTTTCGAGTAGAGGCGTCACAACACGAACACACTCTTTCCTATTCAATCATAACAAGAGGTCCTGGTGCTCCCACCGCATTTTTACTATGTTAGTGCATTTTCCACTTTGAGGACTAACATTACTGTCCTGATGGAACTTCTTATCACCAAGTACAAAAAGGACAATGAGCCTTTCTCTCAAGGAGCTCCGTACTAGTAGTATGAGCAGCTTCCATGATATATAGTCCTTTAGTCAACCTTGTTCTTTGTCCTTCAAGAGTAAGACATAGCTTTAGTTGGTCAAGAAGCCAAGTGTCCTTATTCATCGTCAGTACTGAATTTTAACTTTGTCACCGGCACTCAATCTTCCTAATTCTTCCTGCCAAATGGATTGTGATGTTACTCTTCTATCTCTTCTATGAATGTTTTCCAGAAAAGCAAATCTACTGCATTATAGGTGGCAAAAGTTTACCCCATGGTGGTTCCTAAAAATCATCAACGGACCACCATTATACAATCCAACAACGAGGAACAAATTTGTACTACTTGTGAGTGTTCTCTCTTCCTTTCCCCACACGGACATGAATGAGTAATGATGATCTCTTAATTCTGGGGTTGGATTTGCTCTTTTAGAACTCTCGACGCTCGTAGAATTTGGAATTTTTTTTTTGCGATTGTTACAAATGAAGCTAATTTACTAAACTGCTTTGTAGGTGCCAAATTTTTACCCCATGGTGGTTCCTAAAAATCATCACCGGATCTCCATGATACAATCCAACAACGAGGCACAAATTTGTTATACTTTTAGGTTTTCTCTCTTCCTTTCCCTGTACAGACATGAAAGAGTAATGAAGATCTCTTGATTCTGGGAGGTGGTTCTTCTCTTTTAGAATTCTTGACTCTTGTAGAATTTAGAATTTTTTTTTTATGTGATTGGTACAAATTAAGCTAATTTCCTATACCGCATTGCCTCCAGTTGTGTTAATAATCGCTGTAATATTGTCACTTTACATCCAGCATTGAGATCTCCATGGAGTCATTTATTTTGGCGGTCACGGTCACATTGAATTTGAAAACCGCCAATTACAGCTAGAGCTTAAACAAACAGCCATTCTCAATGAATACAATCTTCAGCAATTTATTAATCTCCCAGCCTGTGGCCTTCCCATCTGCTCCCTCTAAATAACATCTGTCTATCATACAAGATGCTTTCTCAGCTGACAGCGGCACAGAAGCCCCATTGCTTCAAAACAAGAGAAATGGAGGGGACACTTATCTCCATTACATTAACTTTTATGATTCAACGTTTATCCACTTCTATCCATTTAAATTGTCGAGGGAACTTGTGATTTTTTGCAAAGTGGATTTTTGATCTAGGACAACATTGGGTTTATATTATTTTTACTTTAATGCATGTACTTTGTGCTAAATATCATTTTTGTAATTGGGTGTCATTAAAAATTTTTCACCGTTTGCCTTCTATGACGTTGAATGTTGCAGGATGCGGAAAGAGTTGACTGAGAATCTGTTAGTGAGCTCGTTTTGACAGGAAGTTTATAACTCTTTCATCCATTTTTTCTCAGATGATTTATGACCACATGACCGTTGAGCTGAACTTGTTGGTCATAAATCAGCTGAGCAGAAAACAGATAAAAGAGTTACAAACTCTCCCATCAGAAAGAGCTCACTGACAGATTCCCGATTAACTCATTCTGCAGCCAGCAATGTGCAAGGAAACAAGAGACTGTAAAATCCAAACGATGCAAAATTTTTAATGAGACCCAATTGCAAAAAGTCCACTTTTAGGGATTTTTATTAGGGAGTTCTGATTTACCAGAATGGGATCCTCAGAGTGCAAAACAGCTACAAACAGTGTCTCTGGAGGTAATTAAAGGGGTTTTCTCATCCCTTTTTCAGAAGTAATCAGAAGAAAGAGATCATTGTAAAACTTAAAAGAAGCATTATTTACATCTCAAAACCCTCTTTGGTGGTCTCTGTTGGGACCACAAGTGATGATGTCTCATTCATACAGTCACCTCACTGCTGAGGTCACTTATTGCAAGGTCAGGTGATTAATCGATGGAACCAGAAGTGATGACATCATTGTCCATCAGTCATCTGATCCCATAGCCAATCAGTGGCCTCGGTGGTCAGGTGACTGTATGAACTTGAAACTGTCCATTGGTGTGGCAGTGTTTTGGAGGGGGTAAGTAACAATATATACAGTTGAAACCAGAAGTTTACATACATTATATAAAAAGACACATATTCGTGTTTTTCTCAATATCTGACATGAAATCAGAATAAACCTTTCCCGTTTTAGGTCAATTAGGATTACCATCATTTTTAATATTTGACAAATGCCAGAATAATGAGAGAGAGAATGTTTTAAGGAATTTTTATTACTTACTGTGACGCGCCCAGGGGATGGGGAGGACTCGGCGCCCGGGCCTTTTTGCCTGGTCTTGGGGATGTCGCGGTAGTCAGCTCCCGGGCCCGTACCCTGGGCCTCTCTTTAAAAGGGTGGATAATTATGTGAAAGTTCGTGAGTCGTGACGCCACCTGTGGTGTCAGGTGAGATTCACAAGCGCTCGGCAGCCCACTGAGGTCGGTGTTAAGGCAGCTTGGGTGGTATAGCTCCCCACAGGTGGAGCTAGGCCTCAGGGCAGCGGGGATGTAGGGAAGCAGGACGGGGGTGGACCCAGCCGGGTCTGAAGAAGGATAGGCAAACACACAGTTCACTTCAGTACCTTTTACTGATGGAATTCCAGGCACAATCCGGAGCACTGTAGGGTGAAGGGTGCATATCAGGATTCTCCCCAGTGAGAGGGTGTAGGGCCTCCTGTTTCTTGCCTTTGTGTAGTAAGTTTCTGACCTGCCTGTAGCTAGGCCTAACTTTGTCTCTGTCCTGCACCGGCTGACTTTGTGGTAGGGCTTTCTCTTGGAGTACACGCTCCCAGCTTGCGGGGCCTCCGTGACTCTTGGCTCTGGAACATATCAGCTCTTGGGTGATCCTGGGACATGAAGTCTTCCAGGGGTCTCCGGTTGTCTCTACAGAGGATATACGGCCCTGTAGACGCGGACCCGGTGTCCGGTATATGTTTTCTGGGGTGAGCTTGTACAGCTCCTCTGCCCCCAATGCTACTCACTCCTCTAGCCTTCGGCCGCGCTCGAGGCCCTCACTAGGCTATACACACTAGCGGCACCTTGCAGCGCTTCACCGCTCTTATGGCGTCGGCACGCCTTGGGCTCTAACTGAGCTCCCTGAGTCTAGCTTGCAGGAGCCTCGTGCTCCACTGCTGAACTATTAGCTGTGTTCTCTGGACTAGACTGAACTGCCTAGCTCCACCTTCCCTTTTTATATCCCTAACGGGCTCCCTCTGGTGGTCTGAGGTGGAAGATGGAGGTGTGTGTATGCTATGAGGGCCTCTTGTGGAGGAATCCATCCATGCACCCCTCTAGGATCTGTGGCACTCATGCGCAGCAGGGGCGCCACAACTGTAAAGTCAAAAGTTTACATACATTTCATTAGTATTTGGTACCATTGGCCTTAATCTGAATGACTTGGGTGAAACGTTTTGGATATCCTTCCACAAGCTTCTCACAATAGTTGGTTGGAATTTGGGCCCATTCCTCCTGACAAAACTGGTGTAACTGATCCAGGTTTGCAGGTTGCCTTGCTCGCACCAGCCTTTTCAGCTTTGCCCATAAATTTTCAATAGGATTGAGATCAGGGCTTTGTGATGGCCACTTCAAAACATTGACTTTGTTATCCTTAAGCCACTTTGTTACCATTTTGGCAGTATGCTTCGGGTCATTGTCCATTTGGAAGACCAATTCCCGCCCAAGCTTTAGCTTCCTGGCTGATGTCTTGAGATGTTGCTTCAGTATTGCCACATAATCTTCTTTTCTCATGATGCCATCTATTTTGTGAAGTGCACCAGTCCCTCCTGCAGCAAAACAACCCCACAACATGATGCTGCCACCCCTGTGTTTCACAGTTCTGATGGTGTTCTTAGGCTTCTAAACTTCTCCCTTTTTCCTCCAAATGTAACGATGGTCATTGTGCCCCAAAAGTTACATTTTACTTTCATCAGACCACAGGACATGTCTCCAAAAATTAAGGTCGTTGTTCCTGTGTGCATTTGCAAACATTAATCTGGCTTTTTTGTTTCTTTTGGAGTAATGGCTTCTTCCTGGCAGAGTGGCCTTTCAGCCCATGTTGATACAGTACTTATTTCACTGTGGATATTGACACAATCTTACCAGCTTCCGCCATCATCTTCACAAGGTCTTTTGCTTTTGCCCTTGGGTTGATATGCACATGTTGGACCAAAGCACATTCAACCCTGGGACACAGAACCCGTCTCCTTCCTGAGCGGTATGATGGCTGGACATTCCCATCTTGTTTGTACTTGCGTATAATTGTTTGTACAGATGAACGAGGCACCTTCAGGTATCTTGAAATTGTACCCAAGTCCACAATTCTCTTCCTGATATCTTGGCTGATTTCTTTAGACTTTCCCATGATGCTACACAAAGAAGCAGTGTGTTTCAGGTGTGCATATTAAAATACATCCACAGGTGTGTCTCTAATTAACTCAGATGTTGCCAAAAAAGCTTCCAAACACATGACATCATCATATGGGCAGTCCAGAATTGTTTAAGGGCATAGTAATCTTAGTGTATGTAAACTTTTGACTTTGCAGTAAGTAATAAAATGCCTTAAAACATTCTCTCTCTCATTATTCTGGCATTTGGCAAATATTAAAAATTATGGTAAACCTAATTGACCTAAAACGGGAAAAGTTTATTCTGATCTCATGTCAGATACTGAGAATAGCATGCATATGTGTCTTTTTACATAGTGTATGTAAACTTCTGGTTTCAACTGTATTTATATTTTTTAACAATGATCCATTTCCTCTGGCCATTTTTTGAAGGTTAGAGGTCTGGTCAGGGGTGCGAAGTTAAGTAAGGGGTCTGGTCAAAGATTTCAATTTATTTAGAGGGTCTGGACCGGATGGGGTCTGAATATTTTTAATTGGGTTTGGTCCATATTTTTTTTTTTTACGTGGTCAGGTCTAAGATTAGTTTTTTACTTTTGGGGTCTGACCTGGGTGGGATTTATAAAACAATGGCACATATGCTAAAAATGGTGATAGGTCAGAAAAAAAAAAACAAAAAAAAAAAACATGAACTTTTTATAAAATAAAATATAAAATTATACTTTTTATCACCTACTGATGCAAAATTTCCTATAAAACATTCTAGCGCTCTGTATAAGTCGAGACGAGACTCGATTCGAGCAGTAAAGGGTTATTTTCCTGCGGGCGGGGAGATGAAAGTGGAATCACAGCAAACAGCCAGCTCGGGTCCTCATCTTGTGATTCCGCCTATTTCTTTTATTTAGGATTCACATAGTTACCATAGCAATGGCCTAATGGATGGATTATAGATTTATTTATAAATGGTATTAATTGGATTCCAGAATTGAAATGGAAATCAGTCTGTGCACGTTCAGGCGGTATGATTTTTTTTTTAGTTCATCTGCATATGAAGAAGCCGATGCAACTGTCTGTCAGAAGGATTGTCATGCAGAACAATGGACGAAAGGAGCCGTTTGATCCATAACCTTTTCATCTTACTTTCATTCCCCTTTATACAGTCTTTTGCCGTATTTCTAGAACCTTAGAGCCAAGGAAAACCCTCTTTTTTTTGTTAAATGAGACTATTCAATTTTCTATGACTGATAATCCAGAATATTTGATCATCCAGCACCTCATTAATTCAACCCCCTGAACCCCCTACCTATACGAGCTCTTGCAGACTGCGATTGAATGGGCTGACAAGGATCAGAAAAAAAACATGGCTCATTTCTTACCACCTACAGGTTGTAAATGGTACTGCAATTCATCCTCACTCACCTTATTGGAGTTGAGCTGCAGTACCAGACACAACCTGCACATAAGTGTGGCGCTGTTTTAAAAAGAAAGTGTGTAATTCTAATTCTAGATAACCCCTTTAAGCTCAGGTCAGTTGCACACAATGATATGACTATGTCAGGAACTATAGCAAAAAAGGAACATAAATATGTATTTTTTTTTTGCGAGATGTAAATGCCGCTGTTCTCCTGAATCCGGCGATGTTTTTCTTTTGCTCCTGCACCTCTCCGTTCCTAAGATATAGCTCCTTTTTCCTTGTATATGATTTGCTTCTTTTTAGCCAACTGGGTGGGGTCAGAAAGAAAATTCCTACAGAGATGATATGAGGACCACGCCTACTTGACTATAAAAACTAGCTTTATATGAAGGGAAGAGATGCAGGAACAAAAGAAAAACAGGAAAACAGCGCCATTTACACCAGGTTAAAAAAATACATATTTATGGCAAGTGACAAGTCCTTTTTAAGGCCTCATTTTGCTAATCAGTGTTGGTACTAGGGTGATGCCTTCACTGATCATATATCTAAGGGATAAGCCATCACAGAAAGTCCCTGATAAAAAGGAATGTTTTGCTTGCAGTACCATGCCTAACCACTTGGTGTGCTGTCCAATTTATTAAGTCCTTGAGTAGATAAATAAAAGTGACAACTAGTGGCGGATTTTTGTACTGCAGTCACTCAGGAAATTTCAACCTAGTGAAAGTGATTCCTTACAAGTAAAAAAAATAAGATATAAAGGGAGAAAAATAAGGCATAAATATACAGTAAACATATCCATGAGGAAAATTCTGACAGAACACAGGAAATGAGATAACAGTTGTTTAGTCTGTCGGCAATGGGAGCATTTGCCTAAAAAAGTACAATGTCAAATTTTTTTGAGAGTGACGATGTCACTTACTTATGCATGTAGCCATCAGAACCCAACGTGAGATTCATCTGCATGACGTTCTGGAACTCTGTCTCATTACAGCAGTACTTGAAGACGGTGTTGTTGTGGTGACAGCACAAGACGTATGACTTATTGTCTGAAAGGCGCGGACAGTGGAATCCAAAATGATATCGTCCTTTGTGATCTGTGTACGGCTCGCAAACTCTGAAGTGTGCAGAAGAGGCTGTGGGATACGAAAGGATAGTTAGATATCTGTATGTAGTATACAACGCCACCATATATACATGAATACCATACATAATATATAATATTCACCATAAACGTATTTTATATATATTTTTCAAAATTGTAATACCATGCCCAACCACACGGTGCGCTGTCAAAACAAGTAGATATAGTTTGATGGAACATACAGTGCTCTCTCTATAAAGCTCTATTCACATTACGCTTTTTCTCCTTTATTTTTGATAACTTAGCCTGCAGAGCAATTCCTGTTGTCAAAAATACCAGAACCACCACGGAAACCAGATAAATCCCTTCATTATTTCAGAAGGTTCTGTCAGTATTTGTTTGAAAACAAATCCAGAGTAGGCTCTATTAAGAACGGAAGCGAGGGCACTACTCTGAACAACGTCTAACAATTCACGGCGCCAGCTAGTGGCAGGATTCATACACACGAACCACATTAAATAATAAATTAAATAAAAGTGATTACAATTAATATTAAACATTGTACAGATTTTTTCAATCCTTATCTTTAAAAGAAAATCTGATAAAGGTGCTAAAATAATTCCTATATAAAAATTTTGCTTGCAGTACCCCTCCGGACCACATGGTGCGCTCTCATTCAGAAAAGTGTTGTACAGTGCTCTTTGTCTCCATGTAGTTGTAGGAAGTAATATATTGCGCAGTGAGTAAAATTCATTACAGTCTAGAAAAAATATTCGAAGGTGAAGCAAAAATAACAGTTTGAACCAAATCATTATTCACTTCATATAAATTTTATTTAATAGCGGACGCTGCAGAGTAAGGAAGATGGCTGCCACTCATAGTAAAAAAAGGAAACATAAGTAGGCATTGATTGGTCACATGACTGTGTTTTATAACTTTGGTGGTTGATATGGGTTTTCCCTGTCCCTGCTGCCGAAAAATATCCCCAAAGCATGATGCTGCTCCCACCATGTTTCACTGTGGGGATGGTGTTCTTGGGGAGATGAGCTGTGTTGGTTTGACATCAGACATAGCGTATACCTTGGTGGCCAAAGGGTCCAAAATTCTTGGCCTACGGATCTATTGACATTGATGAGCTAAAATTTATGGCTTTGAATATTAAAGATCATTGACACACAATAGTTTTGGCTTAAAGGGTTTTCTCCCAACTTTAAAAACTTATTATGTATGGCTTATGGGTGAGGAATTAAAAAAAAAAAATAAAATAAATATAAAAGTCACTGGCTACAGTCTTCACAGGACATTTGGAGATCGGCAGGGGATTCAGAAGATGACGAGGTGAAGGAAGCACTCCGGGAATTAAGTAAAGGTTTTATATCTTTAAATCCTCACCATTGGCCCATACACAGGGGAAAACTGCTTTACCAAAATGCCCTTGAGGCCCAATACTCAAAATATATGGAGAACCCAAACTGAGCAAGATCGCGTGGTCCCTCCATGGCCAATACTTTATGAACCAAATAGTCTACTTTTGCCTCTCGAAAATTTGTTACAACCATCGTCTACTTGATACTAATTTAATGAAATAGTTGTGGCCCCCCCAATAACCACCATGATACTAATTTATGAATATATTTGTACCCCCCCCATAACCATCAATTGGTTAAAAGTCCAGTTCAGTTTAAATTTTGAAAAATCCCCCAAAAAAGTGGAAGCAGAAGTTCCGGTGGCCTGCACACAGCCGGCCGGCATGTGTTTAGAGGATTGGCCTGAATCCAGGTTAGATATCTGGTCGAAAGTCAATCTTTAGTTCCCACATCCTATCTTCTGATGTTTGATGCGGTCACATGAAGGGAATTTTTTAGTAACATCTCGGTCACTGACTGTAAAGTGGCAGGAAAGTCTAATCCGAGACATATGTGAAAGACTGATAGTTTGGTGGGAACTTCATATGAACCCAAGGGATCAGCTGGAACTAAAAGATCATGTTGACCAGTTAAGGGCTCTATGGTCTCTGTAGTATACCACCCAAATTGAGGGTTGTTATAAATCACCCCACCTAGGAATTCTAAAAAGTGTAGAATGGCTCTTTTATGTAAATCTGTGTAAGCTCCCCAGTTTGATAGACAGTCCCTCAAGGTAATTTATGAGGGACCGTCAAGCAACCTAGATCCACCACCAGTTTGGAGAACAGTAACCCAATGTTGTTTTTTTGCTGCTTAAAACCTTACTTCTAAAGAGCCAACCAATATGATACAATGGCCATTGTTGCCATACCCCTTTAAATCAATTTAAAGGAGAGCTCTACTTTTACACAATGTATTTACAAAATTATATAGTTCAAATCAAGGACATTTATGGTATAAATGTATGATAGACGTGTGTCGCACCTCTCCACTGACATCTAGTCAGATGTTTCTGGTATATCTTGTCAATATGTTATAAATGTCTGAGATGGGAATGTCCCTTTAAGCTGGTCATACACATTGGACAGAATGCGGATGATCAATTTTCCATTGGATAGTTAGTATGACTTATCCAACCAGTAATGGACCAGACTTAATTGGGAGATCAAGGAGATCGTTCCAAGTGCACAAAGTGACAAATGATCTGCTCATAAGATTTGTCTGATCTACTTGATGTATAATTTCCAAATGTGAAGAGTCCCTTTAAGGTCATAATTATGACATAAAAAGATATGAACGCCTTTGGGGATGTTTTCTTTTTTTACTTAAAAGGGTTGTCCAGTTTTGGGGATCTATATGACTGCAGACTTGTGAATCCTCACAGTGTGCAGTGTGCGCACTGTCAGGATTCTCCGGTGTCGGGAGCTGCAATTATGTGATTTGCATACATGTGGTCATATGCCGACTAGACGTGCGAAGCCTCGCTCAATACAAGTGAATTAAGCGAGTCTGGGCAAGTCTAGTCGGAATGTGGCATACTTGTGCTCACTTATCCTCTCGCTCCTGGCTCGCTCTGTGAGGATTCACAAGTCTGCAGTCACATCAAGTGATAACAGATTTGACCCCAATGCCAGACAACCCCTTTGAAGAGTAACTAAAACTTGGGTCCCCTAAGACCACCATCGATCGCTCAACCCCATCCCCTGAGAGGTACACAGCTTCCTAGTCTATGCCTTCTATTGAATCCATACCCCACAGACTTTTTCTGTGTGCTCCTGTTGTCTGAGCTGCGCAACCTCTCAGGATTTTTTTCGACTGATGAGTGGTGGTCTCAGGACTTAGACCCCCCACCGATCTGCTTCAAATCAAAAGGGCACTCAAGTATAGATAAAAGTTATTTAGTTTAGTTACTCTTTAAATGAAAGGATCTTTGGCTAAAAAGCATTTTTGTAAAAGTTTTTTTTTTTAACAATGTTGGACTGTCCAGCTTCTACAGCCTCTATGTATCCGGTGTCGGACTGGATTGCAAAGGCCCACCATTGACTCTTGGGCCCACTGTTCAGCTGGTCTTGGGGCCCACTGTTCATCTGGATGCAAAAACGTTTTGACCCTAATAGCAAATTTACTTTTGCTTCTATGTAATTTTAAATTGGCAAGCTTGTTTACTGAATGATTAGATGATAATTTTTTTCAACACAGGGGCGGCCTACCAGAGGATTCTCCGGTTCCCCTGTGGGCCAGTCCGAGCCTGTATGTATCACAGTATATAGAAGGCTGCAGAATGTGTTATGGAGCTGGTAGAATTTGGAACTCTTATCCCTGTTCTACTGAACTCTTGTATGCTTTTATGAACACATTAAAGTCCAAGCGATAAGGGTTACAAACTACTATGTATTATGATTCATAGAGGCTGTAGAAGCCAAACAGTTCAGAATTTATAATGAAACCCAATTGCAAAAATATATAATACAGTATTACTAAAAGAATTCTTCCAAAGGAGCTTGTATCCTTTAAAAGCGGAAATGATCAGCCCGCCTACATCTGGTATTAACTCTTCCTATCGGCACGCGCTCGGCTCCGTAGCACTAATCGAGTTTGAAGCGTACATTACCATCGTCTATTATATAACCTTTAGCTTGTCTTTCCACATAGCAGGGGCATCCATGACAATATAATGATAGGATGTCATTTTTCAAAGTAAACCTAGTCGAGTGCTTCGTGAAAAACGGTCCTTTTTGCCTTAGAGGATTAACCTTTACATTGGAAAAGCTTTTCAAAACCATTAAACTTGACATTAACATCTTAAGTATGCAGTCTGGGAGAATTGTGGGTAAATAGTTATCTTACAATCTAACAGAGAGAAAGAGAAAAAAAAAAGAATCTAAAACAAATTGTAAAAATGAAGGATTAAATGACTTGAAGCGAAACTTTGGAGAAAAATACGTATCAACTCAATATCGATAAATATGGTAAGAACGGTTAACATGTAAGGTGCGGTACTACTTTATAGAGTAACTAAACTTTTTTCTTAATTATTTATAAGCCTTTGTGAAGTTATGAATCTTTGTAATTTGCTTTATCACCTTATTTCGCCTTCTTCTATCTTTAACACCATGCTGAAAGTGCTGTTTTGTCTGCTTAGTTCATGATGTCTTAGCAGCTGATTTGAACTGTAGGTTACACTAAAATCTTAGAGGGATTTTCTCTGCTCCCCTTCCCAAAGTTCAAATACTATTCCCTGTGTGAGTGTCATGCTAGGTATGGCAAGAACACATTGTACGACGATGGGAAAAGGGGGGAAGCCCAACAACTAAGGAGAGTGGAGACCCCTAGGCAGATCTAACAACACCCTGACTCCCCTATTGTCCCTAAATAGGTTCTAACTGACCCTAGAGCTAGGCCCTAGGTAGGGAGGGGAAGGGGTGAGCACTAGTCAGCCCCACTGCAACTAAAGACAAACAAGATACAGACAAGGGGATACACTTAGCTTTGAGAAGACACCAGAGAGATCACAACAGCCATCCGCCAAGAAGAAACTAGCCGACTGCTAGAACTCCAGGTTTGAACAGAGGAAAATAGAGCTATCACCGGTGACTATCTGGAGACACCGAGGGTTTTTAAATATCAAGCAAGGGTGTGTTAATTAGTAGCAGAAGGTGGCGATCACCACTGGGTCCTAGTGAGAGAAGGATGATGAAAAGATCAAGACGGTGTCTGCAAAGTCAAGCGCAGCTACCTTCTACAGCTGGATCTAAAACGACTGTCTGTCAAACCTGATACACCCATGACAGTGAGCCAGGAATGAGTAAAAAGAAAAATGGACTCTCTGAATAAGAATCTTATCTAGACCTGCACTTCAAATCAGCTACTAAGTAGAAAGAACTAAGCAGACAAATCAGCACTTTCTGCATGGTGTTAAAGATAGAATGAAGCAAAATACTCGTATATTACAAAAAGTAATAGATTTACAAAAGATGATTAGTGATTAAATAAAAAAAAAGTTTACTCTTCAAGAGAACACTCTAAAAGTCTAAAGCAAACTGTAAAAATAAAGGACGAAATGACTCAATGCGAAACTCCAGAGAAAAATGGTCACTAGATAAAGTAACATATTAGGAGCGGTCAGACTTCAATTTTTCTTATGTTACATGTTGAAATCAAACCCCTTACATTGGATAATTCCCTGACCTGGTATCTTCTATTGATGCCCCCGTAATTATTGCGTGCACAGTGTACAAATAACCATACTACACTGCCTAATTATGGCTGCCATACAGACTGGTGCCAATAACGCCATATATCGACCCAGAAGGACTTCTACACATTTGGCTAAATAATGATACTATACAGTGCCGTCACCATAGTCTGTAAATATATGATACTGTAGAGTGTCTAAGTAGTAGTGCCAAAGCAAATACCGCCATATAATGCTTAAAAGATATCATACATACTGTATAATGTTAATCACAGCTCCATACATAAAATAACCTAATCATAGTGTTGTCTCATGTATAAATAGTACTGCTATACTATCAAAATTAAGATTTGTCATAATTGTAAGTGTCAGGCCATCAGTGGCGCCTCATCAGCAGGGACAATGGATTTACTAAAGACCCCAATATGCGACTAAAACTCAACTTTGGTACGAATGGCTGCCAATATATGTGTATTGTTGGGGCTTTTCGACTCTCCCTCAACAGATAATTAGGGAAGAAGGATTGGGCATGTTGAATTTCAACATGCTTGATCCTTTTCTTCTCCCAAAAGATAACGTACCACCATAGATGTCTGGTAGTAACTTACTCCCCTCTCCTCGTTGAGGACACATGAATGCTAGAGGAAGCGAGTGTGTATGTGTATTGTGGGGTCAGGAGAAATACTGCAACTGTCAACCAATTGCTTTTGTATTTTGGACTAATTATAGTCAAGGTTGGCCTTAAGGTGTCCATACACCTTAGATAACAGTTATATTATTTCTCCTGACCTCCCCCATAACTGTCAGCCAAATGTTCTTGTATTTTGGACAAGTTATAGTCAAGGTTGGCCTTAAGGTGGCCATACACCTTGGATAACTAAGGTGTATGGCCACCCAAAGGCCAACCTTTGTAAATTGTCCAAAATACAAGAAAGATACACAGTATACTATAGAAATGGAGGCGCACAGCAGTCATGGAAATAATCCCTGAGACATGGAAACCTCCAGGGTGTAAGCCAAAGAAGTGTGACAGGCCCGTTCTGTCTAATCAGCGGGGGTCTGAGCTGACAGATCATTCCTAATGCTATCATCTTCTTTGAGAAATCTATAAGTGGGTTATGCTTTAAGGAAGATCAGTCTTTTGGCTATAAATCCAGTTAGCTAGAAAAAAAAATTAGAATGATCCACAATTTTTTTTTTTACAGTTTTATAGTCCCAGGTATATACAGATACATCTTTATTTACCAATATATTATGGATCAATAAAGTAAAACTTCTGTACTGTATATCATACTGCATGTGTATGTTTAGCATAGTAGATGGCAAAATATCATCTAAAACACTACGGCTTCTCTACAGATGTTAACGTAAAATAAAAAGTTATGTATGACTGGTATGGCTATGGATGGGGAGGGAGAAAACAAAAAAAATCTTATGTTCATGCACCTGCAATGTTATATATGTGTGTAGTGTGTAATGTGCATATGTGTGTAATGTACATATGTGTGTGATGTGTGTAATCTGTATATTTGTGTAATGTATATACATGTCTAATGTACATATCGGTGTGATGTGTACACGTGTGTAATGTGTATATGTGCACAATGTACATATGTGTGTGATGTGTATACATATATAATGTGTATACATGTGTAATGTCCATATGTGTGTATATTTGTGTAATGTATATACATGTGTAATGTGCATATGTGTGTAATGTGTATGTTTGTGTAATGTGAATATGTGTAATGTACATATTTGTGTGATGTGTGTAATGTGTATACGTTTGTAATGTACATATGTGTGTGATGTGTATATGTGTAATGTGTATATATGTGTAGTGTGTATATGTATATAATATGTATATGTGTGTAATGTGTATAGTGTGTATACTGTATGTGTGTAATGTGTATAGTATGTATATATTTGTAATGTGTATATTTGTAAATATGTGTAATGTGTATATTTGTGTAGTGTGTATATATTTTGTAAAGTGTGTAATGTGTATATGTGTGTAATGTGTATATATGTGTAATGTACGTATGTGTGTAATGTGTATATATGTGTAATGTACATATGTGTGTAATGTGTATATGTGTAATGTGTATATATGTGTAGTGTGTATATGTATATAATATGTATATGTATGTAATGTGTATAGTGTGTATACTGTATGTGTGTAGTGTGTATATATTTGTAATGTGTATATGTGTGCAGTGTATATATTTGTGTAGTGTGTATATATTTTGTAATGTGTGTAATGTGTATATGTGTGTAATGTGTATATATGTGTATAGTGCGTATATGCATATGTTGTGTTTATGTCCGACTACCAATAGAAAAGAATAGGTATTAGGAACATTGAGCCTTTGGACTCCATAATCTGATCATGAAAGCCGTTTCCACTTTCTCTTTTTTAAGGGAGAGGAACATCATCTCCAGCGCTCCGTGAGAGCAAACTTGCTTTGTTTCTAGCAATTTTCTTGACATGTCTCCTTTTTTCTTCTATTTTACGCCTGCATTATCCACATGGGAAATGCATGAAATCTAGCAGACGGCGTTGCCTGAATTAATTCTTCCAGCGAAAAAAAAGGAAATGATATTTTATTGTAATTATGATTCAGACAATTAAATGGCTCACACAAGAGAACAGAGAGAGATGTGACTCGATGAGACAGTAACCTACATACGTCCCGCATCAGCTTGGTTTTCTTGGAAAGTCTAAGACACTACGCTGCTATTTCGGTTGTGAGGTCACCTCTCTCGTCTCACTTTCTCCTAGAAATCTCTTATGATGGATGTAATACAACATGACTTCATCCTGCATTAACTTCCAATGTTTTATTCAGCAAATCCAGACGTCGCAATTTAGACATTTTGATGAGTTGGGGCTCGTGAAAATAGTTTATGGCATTGGATTTTTCCAAGGGACTGGGCAGCTCATCAAAAACTTCTCCGATCTTAAAAAGTACAATACAAAAAGTTCTCAATGTTTTCTGAAGGAGACGCAACGACCTTCTAGATAAGAGACTAACACGATGATGCAAGGGTAGATCTCTTTGTTATTCCTTAAAAAAGTAAGTTAACTCCTATCCACAACGATCGCGAGATCATGGCTCTGGAACCCCAAGGACGTGGCTCTTCAGGCCCATCTTGAATGATTGAGGTGGACATTCTTGACCTCTGCTTTATTCATTGTCAATAAGATTGATAATACGGCGATTACTTTGTACAAAACCGGCTTTTGCTTGAGTCTCATAGACAATTAATAGAGTAGAGGCCAAGCATTCGCCCATCCGGTCCATTGAAGACAGGGATGAAGAGGGATCAGAGAGGGTTCCAGTGGTTGGACCCTCAACAGCTCGTTCATGGGATCAGAGAGTGTTCCAGTGATTGGACCCTCAACAATCAGCAAGTTATAGGGGATAACCCTTAAATCCGTAGGACTGTGAAAAAAAAGATATCAAGGTCCAATCAGTGGCGTAACTATGATAGGTACAGGGGTTACAATCGCACTCGGGCTCTGGAGCCTAGGGGGCCCAAAAGATTCCTTTGGCCCACATGAAAAGACTATTACTATTAAAAATCTACAATAATTGGGGGACCTGGAGGAGAATTTGCATTGGGGCCCACAAGTTTTAAGTTACGCCACTGGGTCCAAGTGAAATTGCTATTTCGACACCCCCTAAAGCAACCACCGATGCACACAGTAGTTTACATTATGCACAATGGTTCATGTGGTTGAAGAGTAAGGAATGATAAGTAACAGGTGCAACCAAGGGGATGACTACCTGACAGTGATGAATGCCAAGGTTAAGTTAGGAAAGGAAGGGTTGGGGTTATAAAGAAAGGTTTGCTTAACTGGTATGAGGATATCCTATGGACAGTATTTAGAGGAGGGATGTACAGCCGTGGTCTAGTGATCGGCCTTACAAAGCGAGCTGTTCTGAATTTTCCTCAAAATTTTATTGGCGACGAATTGTAAGTACTGTCATGTCTCCAATTGCCCTGAAAAGATGTGTAGGACAATCTAAGGTCTCCGAGGATGGTATCCAACCCCTTCCACACTCTTTACTACAAAACAGCCATACTAATATCCAAGTGAACTCCATATATTTAGCTGGAGGTAAATGGATGGTAACTTATCTCCACTTCTGTGCCATCACACACTATCTGTATGATTTCTTCAGTGGTTTATGATTTTCTCTCCCCATCTCTATGGCTATGCTTTCAACTGTGACGTCCTCTCACTATCCAGATATACTATAAAATGGCTGCTGCATTCCCTACCTCTGCTTTTATACAGGATAATAGTCCCTACCGATTGGCTGAGTTATACCATTAGATGTGATAGTTGCAAGGCATTTTGGGGAAGCCCCAGCAGCACCCAGCTGATGTAATTTGCTTTAAAAAATGTGGAATATTCAGGCTTCACTTATTGTACTAATATCAGTCTGGATTTGATAATTAAATAGGATTGCACTTTGAAAGGTCCATTTGTGTAACTGATTTGACCATATCATATATATACAGCGATATGGGACTAGCATGACCGCAAACAGCTGGGATGTTATAAAGGGGTATCTAGAATGGGGCAAATAAGTACAGCCATGTTGAGTCTAAGGGTGTGTAAAGTGGTTATGGGGTGAAACCTACCAATGGACCTGTATCTGGTACCAGTTTACACCATCATAGTTGCAGCCACTTAGGACAGTAGGATTTGTTTATCTGCAGGGAATATATTTAAAAAAAGATATTAGAAAATAATTGTAATTGTTTATTTATTATTTTTTTAGTAAAAGTATAAGAAAAAATAATCTCTGACTTTCATTCTACTTCTAATATACAGGTTTATAGAGAT
The DNA here is from genome assembly GCF_046119375.1 of Phyllobates terribilis. NCBI lineage: Eukaryota > Metazoa > Chordata > Amphibia > Anura > Dendrobatidae > Phyllobates > Phyllobates terribilis. The sequence continues at coordinate 162,381,089 of NW_027362770.1, forward strand.
ACACTGTGTGACAGTACAGCTTCTAATCATAATCTAGATTTGCTAAGTCAAGAGAAATACCCTATTGTATTTGTGTTGACTTGTGAATGTATGTGTGTTTCTATGGCTGGTCAAGAAGGACAGACCAGTATTTGTATAACCCTGAATGTTGTCTTCTCTAGGTTCTGAATCAATGATATTTGCTACTATGCTAATTGCATATTATACTAAAGCCAGCTAGATTTAATGAGCCCCCCCTGCTATGCCGGCGGTGTGGGTTGATTAAAGGCTCAAACAATGAGACCTGAGCCCTGTGGAATAATGCCCTCCCTAACCCTTGCCCTGTGGATGTGTAATTGAAAGAATAAATGTGAACTATTTAAGGAACATATGCCTATGTAGCAGAGAGATTTGAAACAGAGAATTGAAGGAGAATTTACAGGGAGAATCAAGGATCAGACTCTCTTCAGACCATCAGCTTGGTAGCATGACTTTATTCAAAGAGACACAGATTTGGATTCTGCATGATTCCAGCCTAAGGGTATATGGCCCTGACTGGAAAGATATGGATCTGCTCCATTGACCATCAGAGAGCCCATGGATATATTTGGGGAGTCCAGGTTGAGACGATGAAGTCACCTGGCCCCATGGATATGCTGTTTGGGGTTGCCAGACGGGACCCTCTGGTCGCCTGGAACCCATGGAGACATTCGGAGAAGCCAGATTGGGACCAGCTGGTCATCTCGCTCCATGGAAACTCTCGGAGGATCCAGGGTGGGACCCTCGGGTCTCCTGGCCTTGTACCTAGATGGACTGCCAGCTTCCCAAGCTTTCCGCTACCTCCTCTCGGTGGGGGCCCGCCAAAAATGGGGGGGCATTGGTTGAGGTAGTTGGCCATGGAAGTCCCAAAGTCACAGTTGTTCTATCCCAGGCGGGCCAGCAGAAGGGTGAGACTGTGTAATGTTGTACCATCTTGGGTATTTGCTGGGACTGTTCTATGTGTTTATTGTCCATTTGGTTGTTCAATAAAGTATTGCCACACTGTTTTACCCTCGCCCTGTGTTGTCTGAGTAGTTTTACGCCCACGGAAAACCCAGTGTCTTCACACACTGGTATATAGTGATGTATCTTTATGTACCAATACAATAAGCCTGTAGAAAAGAAAAATACCATTTGGATCTTTAGGCAGAGAAAATTCTTATAACCTTATCAGTGAAGCCTAGCGTTTACTGATAAAGTTTCTGCCTACCATGGTACAGGTTGAGAGTTTGACTCCTGAGAAACAAGAAGATTTCACCAAACACAAATATTTAACTAACTATTTTTAAGGGCATCTGCTGAGCACAGACAGATGGTGAGGACCTGAATGAGACACATGTGGATGTGACCAGACCCCTTCTCAAGCACCTATACAGCTGAATTGGCTGCACATGTGGTATATTTGCCTCATCTCCTTTTCATGATTGGTCATTTTCCCATTTGATAAACTGTAGAAACCAGCACTGTATCTTCATTATTTTTAGAATTGGTGGTGACCAAAAGGTTGGACCTCCACCAATCATAGATTGATGACATATCCTAAAGATATATCAAATATCACTTTACAATATGGGAATTTCCAAACAAAAGAGTTGCCTAGGATGCTGGAAAGTAGGAGGAGGTTCAAAGTGTTCTGGTTTGGAGGCCATGGACTACTGATATGGCTGCTGGACAAGGGTCGTGCAAACTTTTGCAAAATTGTACCGGTTTTTGTTGAATAGCTGCAAAAGTGTTTTCTTGACTTTAGCAGGTGACTGCTGCAGCCAATGACTAGGCTTAGTGGTCATGCCGTACCGCTAAGCTCCTTGACTTCCTGCTTCAGCTGCAGTCGTGATATCAACACTGCAGCCATGTCAACTAAGACCATCTAAGAGCAGAAGGTAAGCAACAACGACATGTTAATTTTTATAGAGAGCAAGCCTTTGGACCATTAAAGTTTAAAAACTGAACACCCCCTTTAAGTTCCACTTACATAATTTACCTTTTGAAGACATTACTAAGAGAAATAAGATGAGACCGTTGAGAAAGCGGTGAGCCCAGCTAGTCATCCTTTTGCTCTCATCTGTCCACTAGAGAATCACCTAGAACGAAAAAAGAGAAATAATCAGTCAATATGGAGGAAGCTCCATGTCCTGGCCACAGGAATTTACATCGCTAGCGTTGACTGCATTCCACTACGGGACACAATGGCTGGATCAAGTCAATGGCTCTTTGGGTAGACCTTGGGTTAAATGGCAACATTTGACGATGGATAGTCAACGTAGAACCTAAGACAATTATCTACTTACTATAAGGTAGAAAACTCTATTGACTCCTTAGAGAGACAGGGCACAACCTTGATGGTCCAATCTCAGACCGCAAGACTCCTATGTTTGCAAATAAGGGTCTAAGGCTCACGAAAAGTGGAGCAAACATTTGACCATGTACCACCGCCCTGGTATCTCTGCTACCTCTGTGCCCCCTGAAGCTTTGATCCTGTACACAACCAGTACCAAAGATTGGTAGTCGATGAGAATCCTGATATCTGGAGAATCTGCACATTATACCCCAAGATATGCTGCTGGGCAACGAGCCCGAGACTTGTCTATAATTTCCAAAATCCGTGAGTTATACAACAGAATGAGTCACTGTTTAGTAACACTGGTTATATCCAGAAAATTCCCTTTGATTACAGATTGCAAAACAAGCTGACGGCACTGTCGTGCTGTGTTTATTACCAAGAGAGGTCAATTTATGCAGATTTACACGCAAAAAACCTAGACGATGACCGCGTCTACCATCGGAGAAAACAAGGATCAGACCAGTTGGATTTCAACCTATCTGGAAAGATACGCAGTACTGGAAGAGTCTTGAAGAACTTATCATACTTGGTATTTTTCAGTTTTTTTTATTTTTCCCAGGTAAATAAATTGATTTGTTTTGTCTGAATGATATCCTATTTGTAAGGGTAATCTAATGTGGCTTTGTCTATCCAAAGTGAGGGCAACAAAAAGTAGAGGAGGAGATACTGGACTATGGACGTATAGTTTTCTACGAGTTGACCAATTTCACCTAAAAAGCTGTTTCACTGCTGCCAGAAACTTATACAGAAAGCTTGTGTGTCCTGCTTGACTCGCCAACTCATGGAGAAAGCCTGTGAGTCCTTATTTCCCTGTCCACTTATAGAAAAAAACCTGATTATCCTTCTTTACCTGTCCAGTCATAGAGAAAGCTTGTAAATCCTGCTTCCCTACTTACTCATAATGAAAGCATGCGAGTCCTTATACTCCATCTACTCATAGAGAAACCCTATGACTCCTACTTCCTTCTACTCAATCATAGAGAAAGCCTGTGAGCCCCACTTCCCTCCACCCAAACATAGGTAAAGCATGTGAGCCCTACTTCCTTCCATCTAATCATAAAAAAGCCTGTAAGTCCTATTTCCTTCTTCTCAATCATAAAGTCTGTGCGTCCTACTTCAGTCCACCCAATGATAAAGAAAGCTTGTGAGTCCTACTTCCTTCCATCCTTTCATAGAGAGAGCCTGTGAGTACTGTTTACTTCCAAACATTCACAGAGAAAGCCTGTGAGTCCTACTTCCTTCCACTAATCATAGAGAGAGCCCATGAGTCCTATATCCTTCCACATAATCATAGAGAAAGACTATGAGTCCTGCTGCCTTCCACCCAAACATAAAGAAAGACTGTGACTCATACTTCTTTCCACCTAATCATAAAAAGGCCCATGAGTCCTATTTCCTTCCAATCAATCATGGAGAAAGTCTGTGAGTCCTACTTCATTCCACCCACTCATAAAGAAAGCATGTGAGTCTTACTTCCTTCCACCCCTAATATAGAAAGCTTTTGAGTTTGACTTACTTCCACCCATCATACAGAAAGCCTGTGAGTCCTACTTCCTTTCAACTATTCTTAAAGAAAGCCTGTGAGTTCTATTTCTTCCATCCCTCATAGAGAAAACCTGTGAGTCATATGTCCTTCAAAACATTCATAACAAAAGCCTGTCCGTCCTACTTTCTTCAACCTGACATGGAGAAAGCCTGTGACTCCTACTTCTTTACACACCTCATAAAGAAAGCCAGTGAGTCATATGTCCTTCAAAACATTCATAACAAAAGCCTGTCCGTCTCCCTTCCTTCCACCCCAGATAGAAAGCCTGTAAATCCTACTACTTTCCATCCATCAAAAGAAAGCCTGTGAGTCCTACTTCCTTCCACGCAATAGTAGAGAAAGCCTGTGAGTCCTACTTCCTTCCACCCAATAGTAGAGAAAGCCTGTGAGTCTTACTTCCTTAAAACATTCACAAAGAAAGTTTCTGAGTCTTATTTCCTTCCACTCCTCATGAAGAAAGCCTGTGAATCCTACTTCCTCCCATCCCTCATAAAGAGAGCCTGTGAGTCCTACTTCCTTCCACCCCTAATAAAGAAAGCCTGTAAGTCCTACTTCCTTTCATCCCTCATAAAGAAAGCCTGTGAGTCCTACTTCCTTCCACTCCTCATAAAGAAAGCCTTTGAGTCGTACTTCCTTCCATCCAATCATAGAGAAAGCCTGTGAGTGCTAGTTCCATCCAAATGCTCATAAAAAAAGCCTGTTGGTCCCACTTCCTTACATTCTTTCATAGAAAAAGCCTGTGAATCCTACCGCTTTCCATAAAAAAAAGTCTGAGATGTGGAAAAATGAAGCTTGGTCCCATAGTATTGACCACTGGGTTCCATGAGACCTAATTGAATCTCACCCCCTATCTAATAACTACTTTGAATATTGTAGTGATGACATTTTTAATAAATATCTGGTAGATACCGGTCTCAACTCTGCAATAACTACCTATGTCCAAAAAGAGGGCCCTTGATCCTGCACTGAAACTCTGACAAAAGTGAATGGATAGAGGTGCGCATGTCAAGTGCCAATGGCAACCTTCCCAGTGAGAAAATGGGCCAGGTGACCCCAGTTTCTGACAAATGTGTGGATCTGGAGTGAACATGCAAAAAAATGTTTTTTTATTAAGCATAATAACAAAATGAAAAAGAAAAAAGTGCATTGTGTTTCTGTGGTTCTACTTCTTGCGTCTTTTCGTTGGGAGAGAGGATCCCGCTGTTATCACTTATTCTGCAGAAAATAAAGTAGAAAAAATGGGAAAACTTTTCAAGAGAACTTCAAAAAATAAACCAAAAGTTGGAGACATTGATTTATATTCCTCTCCCTTCATCTGGCCCAATCTTGATATTTTAGCTTAAATTTCTTATTTCACGCCTGAGAGTTTTTTCTTTGTAAGAAGTTTATCTGGGTCACGGTGTGTAGTCACAAAACAAATTATCTCCCACAACCATGATTTGTTCTTTTTTTTTTTATGATAAATCTGACTTTCCGAATAAACCAAAGTGATGTCTTCAAAACATGGAATAAATATGTAAATATTAAGGTGGGTGTTAGGTGAGAACCAGGGGAACTTCTGCTGCTCCATGAGGTGCGAGCTTTGCCAAATGTTGCGGTTAACATCACTGAAGTCTCTTAAATTTCACAATTTAAAGGGGTATTTCCATTCCGGTAAATGCATGATATTCATTGTGAGGTTATACAGTTTTCCCAACATACTTTTGATTTCTCATGATCTTTAAGATCTCTGCTTGCAATCATATAATGCAACCTTTTTTGTGTTTCTTCCAGTGGATAACAATTTTATGTAATAGATATCAGGGGCGTAAAAAGTAACCAAGACTTAGAATGCAACTCAGAGGTTAAGAAAAACTTTCCATTGTTTTGGTCTCCCTAATGCAGAAGCACATTGTGAAGTCACATTACAGAGATAATGCACACTGTGATGTCACATTACAGAGATAATGCACACTGTGATGTCACATTACAGAGATAATGCACACTGTGATGTCACAGTACAGAGATAATGCACACTGTGATGTCACAGTACAGAGATAATGCACACTGTGATGTCACATTACCAGAGATAATGCACACTGTGATGTCACATTACAGAGATAATGCACACTGTGATGTCGCAGTACAGGGATAATGCACACTGTGATGTCGCAGTACAGGAATAATGCACACTGTGATGTCACATTACAGAGATAATGCACACTGTGATGTCACATTACAGAGATAATGCACACTGTGAAGTCACATTACAGAGATAATGCACACTGTGATGTCACATTACAGAGATAATGCACACTGTGATGTCACATTACAGAGATAATGCACCCTGTGATGTCGCAGTACAGGGATAATGCACACTGTGATGTCGCAGTACAGGGATAATGTACACTGTGAAGTCACAGCACAGAGATAATGCACACTGTGAAGTCACATTACAGAGATAATGCACACTGTGATGTCACATTACAGAGATAATGCACACTGTGATGTCACATTACGGGGATAATACACACTGTGATGTCACATTACAGAGATAATACACACTGTGATGTCACAGTACAGAGATAATGCACACTGTGATGTCACAGCACAGAGATAATGCACACTGTGATGTCACAGTACAGAAATAATGCACACTGTGATGTCACAGTACAGGGATAATACACCCAGTGATGTCACAGTACAGGGATAATACTCCCAGTGATGTCACAGTACAGAGATAATGCACAGAGTGATGTCACAGTACAGAGATAATACACCCAGTGATGTCACAGCACAGGGATAATACACACAGTGATGTTACAGTACAGGGATAATACACGCAGTGATGTCACATTACGGGGATAATACACACAGTGATGTCACAGTACAGGGATAATGCGCACAGTGATGTCATAGTACAGGGATAATACACACTGTGATGTCACATTACGGGGATAATATACACTGTGATGTCACAGTACAGAGATAATTTACACAGTGATGTCACAGTACAGGGATAATACACCCAGTGATGTCACAGTACAGGGATAATACGCACAGTGATGTTACAGTACAGGTATAATGCACACTGTGATATCACAGTACAGAGATAATGCACACAGTGATGTCACAGTACAGGGATAATACGCACAGTGATGTTACAGTACAGGGATAATGCACACTGTGATGTCACAGTACAGGGATAATACACACTGTGATGTCACAATATAGGGATAATGCACACAGTGATGTCACAGTACATGGATAATGCACACAGTGATGTCACAGTACAGGAATAATGCACACAGTGATGTCACAGTACAGGGATAATGCACACAGTGATGTCACAGTACAGGGATAATACACACTGTGATGTCACAATATAGGGATAATGCACACAGTGATGTCACAGTGCATGGATAATGCACAGAGTGATGTCACAGTACAGGGATAATGCACACAGTGATGTCCCAGTACAGGGATAATGCACAGAGTGATATCACAGTACAGGGATAATGCACACAGTGATGTCACAGTACAGGGAGAATGCACACAGTGATGTCACAGTACAGGGATAATACACACAGTGATGTCACAGTATAGAGATAATGCACACAGTGATGTCACAGTACATAGATAATACACGCAGAAAGCGATATCACATTACAGAGATAATGCACACAGTGATATCACAGTACAGATATAATGCACACAGTGATGTCATCATAGAGGGATAATACACACAGTGATGTCACAGTACAGATATAATGCACACAGTGATGTCGCAGTACAGGGGATAAAGCACACAGTGATGTCGCAGGACAGGGATAATGCACACAGTGATGACGCAGTACAGGGGATAAAGCACACAGTGATGTCACAGGACAGGGATAATGCACACAGTGATGTCGCAGTACAGGGGATAAAGCACACAGTGATGTCACAGTACAGGGGATAAAGCACACAGTGATGTCACAGGACAGGGATAATGCACACAGTGATGTCACAGTACAGGGGATAATGCATACAATGATGTCACAGTACAGATATAATGCATACAGTGATGTCGCAGTACAGGGGATAAAGCACACAGTGATGTCACAGGACAGGGATAATGCACACAGTGATGACGCAGTACAGGGGATAATGCACACAGTGATGTCGCAGTACAGGGGATAAAGCACACAGTGATGTCACAGGACAGGGATAATGCACACAGTGATGTCACAGTACAGGGGATAATGCACACAGTGATGTCACAGTACAGATATAATGCATACAGTGATGTCGCAGTACAGGGGATAATACACACAGTCATATTACAACACAGGAATAATGCACACACTTATGTCAAAGTATAGAACTAAAGCACACAGCTACGTCACAGTACAGGGACATTTCATACCATAATATCAAAGTACTTTGTGACCTCACAGCAAAAGGAAAGAAACATCTAATGATGTCACAGAGCTAGAAGGCATAATGCACCCATCAGTATCTAAACTTCAGCCTACAGTCTGTCTGAGTGCGAATGGGCCCCCGTTAGTTGTTGGGCCCTATAACAACTGCTATGTCTGCTGCACAGGTAGTCAGGTCTATGATGGACGCAGACGAGCACAACCTGTTACTGTTCAGTGCAGAAGAGTCATCAGGACTAAGCTCATGGGGAAAGACCATTCAGTGGCCTATGGGCCCTTTGCAATAGGGGCCCAGGCATGGGTGGTCCATCTTTCTTTAGTACTGGATAACGAGAACCTGCACTAGTCCCCCCATATAGTAAATGTGTTGTGAACGATGAGGTGCAGCTATTAGCCATGGAAGGGGACACAAACACCAGGCCCTCCCGACCTGGTTAAGAAACCACTGTAATATGGGGGCTCAGTTTGATATTTGGTATGGACCCCCCCCTTCCTCCTCTCTCATTTGTATATTACAGAATTAGGAAATTGCTCTTATTACAATTCCCTGAAATACAGTTTTTTTTCTGCCTTTGGCTGCTGCATTACTTTAACAAGGTTTAAAAAATATTCTGAAAAAAGTCTCAAAAACATCAAAAATTCCAAACTGATTCCAAAAGGGTTTAGCAGCCACAACCGGGGGTCTCATTGAGGAATGTGTTTATTCATCGAGGCGTCCAAAACTGTTGTTCTCGGAAGTTTATCCGATACATAAAAATGACATTTTCTGTCCAAATATCAACAATTTCGTGAAGGAACGGACCTGGGAGAACAAAGCGTGCTGGTCCAAGCTATATTGAGTTTAGATTAATTTTTAATTCTTGGTTTATTTATCCGACCTTATAGCAGACGCCAGGCGCCAAATCCTAAAAGACTTGGTGCTGACGCTGCATCTCATGTATCCAGCCGGGGCGTTAATGTCAAGGAAGTTTTTTTTGTTCAGGCTGTCAAAAATGATGAGTTTGTAAGTGGAATTCGCTTTTTTTTAAGCAATTTTGAAGCATTTCGGAAGCGTTTTTGTTTTCCCTGATGTGTTCTTTGCAGTCTATTGATTGGACAATGCCTAATTTGGAGAGGGTTCCCTCTGCTTCAAACATGTGATAGGCGCTTCCTTTTTTTTTTTCCCACCGCGTGTTTTTTAAAATGCATGGTGGAAAAAAAAGCTCAAAAAACTTCTCATATGGACAGCAAAGTGAATTTCCCATAGAACTGAATAAGGATAAGTATCAATAGCATCATTTAGATGTGGAGTTTTTCCTGGAGAAGCCGTTTCAGCTATGGCATAACTGTAGGACCCCGTGCAAAATTTGGACCTGGACCTCCACCTGCATGTTGGTCAGATGTATGGGCTCTTGTAGCATTCTAGATCCTATATAACATTTGTGCCTTGCCCCTTTGTAATCATTTCCCCCATCCTGGCTCCATCCTGTAATAATGTCCTCCATCCTGGGCCCCTTCCTGTAATAATGTCACCAATCCTGTCCCCTACATGTAATAATTTTACCATCCTAGGCCCTTACTGTAATAATGTTCCCATCCTAGGCCCTTCCTGTAATAATGTTTCCATCCTAGGCCCTTCCTATAATAATGTTCCCATCCTAGGCCCTTCCTGCATTAGTATTCCCATCCTGGGCCCCGTCCTATAATAATGCTCCCATCCTGGGCTCCTTACTGTAATAATGTTCCCATCCTGGCCCCTTCCTCTAATAATGTTCCCATCCCTGCCCCTTCCTGTAATAATGTCCCCCAAGTGAGCTCCTTCCTGAAAAAATTTTCCCCATTCTTGGTCACTTCCGGTAATGTACCCCATCCTGGGCACCTTCTTGGTATAATGTCCCCGATCATGTACCCTTCCTGGTATAATGTCCCCAATCCTGGGCCCTTTCCAGTAATAATATCCCCCATTCTGGTGTAATGTCACCATCCTGGGCCCCTTCCAGTAATTTATGTCCCCCATCCTGGGCCCCTTCCAGTAATTTAGGTCCCCCATCCTGGGCCCCTTCCTGGAACAAGTCCCCGATCGTGGACCCTCCCTGTCCTCCGTTCTGCCGTTCTTCTCCAACACATTTTTTTAAAAAAACCAAACGATTCTTACCTTCCTCTTCTGCCACAACGTGCAGAGTACTCTTGTATACCCGCCACAGACAGAACATAACGTTACTGCCATGCATCTCTCGTGACTGGCTTGCCGACATCAGCTGCTGGCCTCTGATTGGCCGGCAGCACTTATTGCAGTGCAGGGAGCCGGTGGGTCTCTGCATTGCAATCCATTTCAGCTGAATCTGTGTCATCGGACACACCTCCAGCTGAAATAAGCACAGATGTCAGCCTGCCTCCCTCCTGCGAGGGCCCGGTTGTGGTAGCACCCTCTGTGACCTCGATTGTTACACCCCTGAACTTCATAAAAATGCTGTCAGTTGTTAACCTGTGGTAGCGCTCTTGCATTGACTCTTACAAGAGTCTTCCAAGAGTTTTTGGAGCAGTTTTTGACGAGGACTTTAGAGAGGATCAGCTTCAAAGAAAACTCTGAGTCCACATAGTCTAAGGGTCGTGCACACAATGTCTGGTTTTCCATAGCGGAAATGATTCAGGAAAACCCTAGTGGTCGTTTTCCTGAAGCAACTTCACCGGCAGTTTTACCTTTGTTCTTACGACAACTCCGCCGACAGCGTCTTTGCTCTATGCTTTCAAGTGCTTCCTAATGAAGCCGCCCCAAAGAATGATCACACTACTTCTTTTCACGGTATCCAAACCCTGAAGCGGTCAAAAGAAAGGACATAAGAATGAAGATGTGCAAAATCCAACTGAAAAAGCAGAAACTCCAAAATGTTGAGGAGTTTTGCGTCTTTTTGAGGAGGATTCAGAGAGTTTCTGCTCAAAGTTCTAAAAAAAGTAAAAAAGAACGAACACATGCACAGCAATTTCAAAACAACATGCTGTGCATATTTTCCATCTTTTTTCACTTCTTTTAATGGCTTTAGGCTTCGAAAGCCGTGAAGCAGGTAAAAGAATTGACCTGTCCATTCTTCTGGTGGCTTCCACTTGAAAGACACCAATATTTTACATATAGATTTTAAAGAAAATACACCGGCTGGCAATGCCACTGCGCCATGGGCTATGAGCACTCAACGTCTTTTAACCCCTTTAGGTTTCTAAAAACGTCAGGCAGTTTAAAGAAGTGACGTCTATTTTTCATTGTTTTTTGCTCGGAAGACGCTCTATACATCACAATACAAGTCAATGGAAAAACTTAAAAAGTTGCCCCCCGGAAGACCACTGGATGTTTTTTTTGGACCATTTTGTCATAATTCTTGCTTAATAAAAAGCTAGCATTTTCTTGATTGTTCAATGAAGTAAACAAAACAAACGGAAACAACTATAGGAAAGTACCGAAAAAAATGACACAAAAAACTCCAAAGTTCCTTGAAGCGCCTTCTGTTTGAAGAACTCGTCGAGTTCACCTGAGTTTAAAAGTTGTGGTGAGCAACTAGCCATAGAAGTCCAAAGAGTCGTCAGAAAAGTTACTTCAGGAAAAACACTGCCGTGTATGGTGCTTTTCTTCAAAACCCTCCTTAAAACTCATCCAAAACTTGGAGATTCCGCACCAAAAACTCAGCAAAAAAAGATTTAGGTTTGTGCATAAAACATCTTTCTCAGGGGAATTCCTCCTGAAAAAGCGCTTAAATAATGCTAAAAAGAACAGATATGTATTATTCCTTCTAAAAATATATGACTAAATTGACAGTTGGACTTTACCCTTGGGGAAAGAACACATTTCTGCATTCTTAAAGGGATTGTCAAGGCTTGGGGTTAAAGTCTGCAGTCAGTCTATGTGACTGCAGACTTGTGAATCCTCATAGCGTGCGCAATCCACACTGTTAGGATTTTCCAGTAGCAGGTGTGCACGTGACTGCAAGTATGTCGTTTAATTACATGAAGTCACATGCCTACTAGACGTGCACAGCCTCGCTCAATACAAGTGAATTGAACGAGGCTGGACATGTCTAGTTGGGATGTGACCAGAAGTATGCAAATCACTGGAGAATCCTGACAGCGCGCACTGTGTGAGCTGTGAGAATTCACAAGTCTGCAGTCACATAGAATGTTCATTGTTCAATTATTAAAACTTTTCCAAGCGGAATAACAGAGGGACAACGTGATTCAAGTGCTAGCAAAATACAATCCAGATTATTTTATGTATACAAAGATTCACTAAAGTGGAGAGTGTAACGCTTCTCTCTTGTCCACCACGATTTTTATCTTCTCATATATTTTGCTGTGACCTTTTTACATTTAGAGCTTATTTTCTGTGACATTTGCTCTTATTTTTGCATCTGAGCCCCTCCAGGGGAATAAAGTTCCAGATGGTGAAAAGAAGGGACATGTTCTGCCAGAACCTTCCCAAATGCCATAATAGCAGTAAGTACGAACATAAGTTCATGCGACTAATGTTATCTGATTTTTTTCAAGGCTAAGCTTCCAAAGAAAGTATAAAGGGCAGAAGATACAAAATTTCACTATATACTTTAATTACAATGTGATGTTTGGGACTTAGGGGAGGGGCTTGTACAAAATGGGAGGAGCTTATGTAATTTTAGGGTCGTGTAAATAATAATAACCTATAACATCAAAGTCCCTAGTGGACCCCAACAAAACTTTATGGGAGGCCCCTTATGAAAAAAATAATAGTTCAGTACAAACTAGCATAATCCCAGTGCCAAATAATACTGCCATATATTCAGTAATAATGGTACGATACAGTGGTAGCCATGCCATACACACCACAATGGAGTCCTATTGACTGGCAAGCCAAGAGGGCAAATTCTTTATCATAAAATGTTCAGAGGGGCCCGATCTGTAGTAATTCTGACCAGCTTCCAAAACCTTTGCATCCCTTTAAATAAAGGGATTGTCCATAAAACCACACCACACCATCATCGTTCCCATAGACAGCAGGTACACTACCTCTCCATTCATACATGGGACTTTATGATCCTTGTTCTCTTTATTGAAGTGGTCATATCCACAGCAAATAAACACTTTGGATAGGTGATTCATTTATTTGGAGGAAAAATCCCTTTAAGGAAGACCTGTCAATAGATCAAAAGTGCCCATTTTTTTACCCTACTTTATACCCATTGCTTCCCTAAGTATTCCATTTTTTATTTTTTTTAAATCCGCCATACGGTTCCAGAGATATGGGCATTTTTTTTCAGAGCTAATTTTTATGACTTTTAATAAGGGGGCGTGGCCCACAGGATCCTCTGGGGCGTGTCTTTAGGATGCTCTGCATAATTACCCTGTGAGCCACACCCACTTATAAAGAATACTTTCTAAATAAAAAGTCTCATATCTCTGGAACCGTAAGGTGGATTGTAGAAAAAAAAATCAAAAAACAGAATACTCAGAGGAGAAGGGGGAAAAAATAGGAGCAAAAACTGGTTAATTTTGACGTACTGACAAATCCACTTTAAAATGAAAAAAAAATGATGGCAACCTGCAGCCGCCACTAGAGGGAGCTCACTGCATACATAAAAGCCAATGATAAATCACAAAAGCTCAGACACCAAGTATAGGAGAGGTGAAATTGAAGAAAATGGCAAAAATCTTAAAGTTTTACAGATCGAAAGGCACAAATAAATTGGATGGAGAACACATATGCTGAGTTATGCAGTTTGGCTCAGAACTGTTTTCGAGGTTTGGTGACACCTTCTTTGACTTCTCCCATCATTCAGTGCCTAAAGAGGATCCAGATGATTGATGTTTTGTTATTGGCGCTGACGGCTTTGTACAGCTATCCGCTCTGACGCTCCGTCATGTGAATGACACCGAGGTCTAACAGCTGACAGCGCATCTAATCATGGATTCCTTCTGGTGTGCACTGTCAAAAATGTAATTGTACGCTAGCTACAGCGCCCTGGCATGCCTCACCATTGTGATAAAGGATCCACTGCACATATATTAGCCTGGCAGATAATGGCCGAGAGAAATGTCAGTATCCCAGAGAATCCAATGAATTGTGATGATGCCTGGAAGGAGTACATATTACCACAGACGTGGAGGAGAAGTAAGCTTAGATACTTATACGGTGGAGGGCGTACTTAAAATAGAATTTATACACTGGCCCTTGTTGGACAGAGTGGTTTGCCCACTTTTGGATGGCAAAAGGAATGCAGGCCAACACCAACAGTTTAGCTCACTGGTAGGCAATGAACATGGTGGTTACACAGTTATCTATGAGCTAGCACTGGTGAAACTGCTTTTCTTGAAACAATCTGCTTGCAAACATTTCAGCAGCACTTCCTTCTCACAGTAAAATCTCTGTCGCTTTCACAGTACAGCTCAGGACACAGCTATAGTGCTTATCGTAGCCAGTTAGCTTGGTGGTTACACGGTTACCGATGAGCTAACATTGGTGATACTTTGCTTGTCTTTAAACAGCCTGCTTGCAAACATTTCAGCAGCACTTCCCTCTCATAATCACAATCTCTTTGTCACTTTCACAGTACAGCGCAGCACACAGCTACATTGCTCATCATAGCCCAATGAGCTTGGTGGTTACACGGTTATCTATGAGCTAACACTGGTGACACTTTGCTTATCTTGAAACAATCTGCTGGCAAACATTTCAGCAGCACTTCCTTCTCACAGTCACAATCTCTTTGTCACTTTCACAGTACAGCGCAGCACACAGCTACAGTGATGATCATAGCCCCTACATAAAGTTACTTCTTTTGGCAGCAGTGTCCTGCAGTAGTCTGTGGTCTGGCAACTTGCACACTCTGCATCCTATTCACTCAGGCATTTGACCCTGGCTGCCTCTGATGTGAAAATTGTCTTCTCACTCAGACTTCAGCACTCAGACATGTCTTCTGTGGCAGACATCAAACAAAACGTTGACCCTGTCAGCAGATACGCTCTTCGCGCACAGGGATAAGCCTCAATGGTGGCAACTTTCACTCTCTCGCTGTAATTGCGGTTCTCACTAAAGATGACTAATCTCTTAATCAAGGGACATACTATTTAAGAGAATGGTCAGATCTTTCAGCTCTCAGTAAGGACTTTCTTACATATTACATTACCTGCAGTGGTGGATGAAGCTTTTTGCATGCTGCTCTTTGTCTCTAGCTTGTCCTCGAGGTAGCATACCCCCACTTGCTACCAATCTATTTTATAGACTCCTTGCTTCTGCTTACATGTTATTCACCCTGGTGGCTGACTCTCTCAGCTCTTGAGCACGTCAGGTTAACAAGGTATCCTGCCACTCATCTCCAGTGTCAAGCTCTTAGTTCTTTTAAGCCTGGCTCAGACAGGTGGTTCTTGCCTGAGTATTCAGGTTGTTTGGCATATGCTGGCTACCATATATGTGGAATAAGTGTGCCTAAATTCCTGTGCTTACTTCACTCTCGGATCTGCTATGTCATGGTGCCTATCTTACAATCCCTTTGGAAGTGCATTGAGGTGAAGGGTGCATTGCTGGAAAAGGGAAAAAAAAAAAAAACTCTTTAAATCTCTTAGTTTGCGAGTGTGAACGAGCTGCGTGTGTCCGGAGCGTAAGTGCGAACGAAATTAAGTGTGTGACGTGTTTTTCAGTGACTTTGGATTCAGGGAGTTTGGAAGGGAGGACTTTGGACTGAATTGCTGACTGTATTAATTCTTTACTTTTCTTTTTACTTAACATTCTGTCTAGTGCAATCCCCATTAGGAAATGAGCTCCATTATTGACAATGCTATCCAGTGTACATCTTGCCACATGTATGTATTCCTTCAACAGTCGGTGGGGTTGCTTACTGCTGCGCGAGATGTGTGCACGTTGTGCGTTTGGAAGCCCAGATACTGGATCTAAATGAGCAGCTGGCAACACTGAGATCCATTGACAACATGGAAAGGAGTCTGCTGTTCACTGAGCAGCAGCTCACTGGGGTAGATGTGGGGGAGGGTGGTAGTGAGGCAGCTAGCTGGGTGACAGTTAGAAGGGGGGGGGGGTAGAGGGAAGAGTGCCAGGGAGGCTAGTCCTGATCTGGCACACCCCAATAAGTTTGCAAAGTTGGCAGATGAGGGGAGTGACGGTACAGGGGTAGCACTACTGCAGCAAGGCATGTCCCCTGAAAGCCGGAGGAGTGTTAGCTCCAGTAAAGAGGGAAATAGGAGAGTAGGGCAGGCCAGGCAGGTGCTGGTAGTGGGGGACTCAATTATTAGGGGAACAGATAGGGCAATCTGTCACAAAGACAGGGATCGTCGAACAGTGTGCTGCCTACCTGGCGCTCGAGTCCGGCACATCGCTGATCGGGTTGACAGATTACTGGGAGGGGCTGGTGAGGACCCAGCGGTCATGCTGCACATTGGCACAAATGACAAAGTTAGAGGTAGGTGGAAGGTCCTTAAAGATGATTTCAGGGAATTAGGCTGCAAGCTGAAAGCAAGGACCTCCAGGTGGTATTCTCTGAAATACTACCGGTACCACGTGCCACGCCAGAGAGGCAACGGGAGATTAGGGAGATAAATAAGTGGCTCAAGAACTGGTGTAGGAAGGAGGGATTTGGGTTCCTGGAGAACTGGGCCGACTTCTCAGTTGGCTACAGACTCTACGCTAGGGACCGGCTGCACCTTAATGGGGAGGGTGCAGCTGTGCTGGGGGAGAAAATGGCTAGAAGGTTGGAGGAGTGTTTAAACTAGGGATTGGGGGGGAGGGTATTCATTTTATAGGTGGGGAAGATAGTGCAGATAGTGACCTGGGCACAAATAAAGAAATTGGGGGTGGGGTTAGAACAGTCAATAAAGTAAGAAGGAATAGAGGTACAGAGAGATACATAAAATGCATGTACACTAATGCCAGAAGCCTCACCAACAAAATGGAGGAATTAGAATTAATTTTGTTGGAAAATAATTATGACATGGTAGGGATATCTGAGACGTGGCTGGACGAGAGCCATGACTGGGTAGTTAATTTACAGGGCTATAGTCTGTTCAGAAATGACCGTACAAACAAGCGAGGGGGGGGGGGTGTTTATATGTAAAATCATCCTTAAAACCTGTCTTGCGGGAGGATATATGTGAATCTAATGAAAATGTAGAGTCACTGTGGGTGGAGATAAGGGGAGGGGGAAAAAATAATAAATTACTGATAAGGGTTTGTTATAAGTCTCCAAAAATAATGGAAGTAGCGGAGAATATCCTCGTAAAACAAATAGATGAATCAGCGACTCAAGAAGTCATTATTATGGGAGACTTCAACTACCCTGAAATACATTGGGGGACAGAAACATGTAGTTCAAGCAAAGGTAATAGGTTTTTGACAACTATGAGAGACAATTACCTTTCACAACTGGTTCAGGACCCAACAAGAAGGGGGGCACTGCTAGACCTAATATTAACCAATAGGCGAGACCGTATATCAAATATACGAGTTGGGGGTCACTTGGGTAATAGTGATCACAAAATAATACGTTTTCATGTAACCTTTAATAAGATGTGTAGTAGAGGGGTTACAAGGACACTAAACTTCAGGAAGGCAAATTTCCAACGGTTAAGGGATGATCTTAGTGCAATAAACTGGGACGATATCCTGAGACATAAAGCTACACAAAGCAAATGGGAGACATTTATTAACATCCTGAATAGGACCTGTGCACAATATATACCCTTTGGGAATAAACATGCTAGAAATAGGAGGAAACCACTATGGCTAAATAGAGCTGTAAGGGGCGCAATAAGTGACAAAAAGAAAGCATTTAGAGAACTAAAGCAAGTGGGTAGTGATGAGGCATTAAATAAATATAGAAAATTAAATAAATTATGTAAAAAACAAATCAAGGCAGCAAAGATTGAGGCAGAGAGAATCATTGCCAGAGAAAGTAAAAATAACCCCAAAATATTCTTTAACTACATAAATAGTAAAAAACTAAAAAATGATAGTGTTGGCCCCCTTAAAAATAGTCTGGGTGAAATGGTGGATGAGGATAAGGAAAAAGCCAATATGCTAAATGATTTTTTTTCAACCGTATTTACACAAGAAAATCGCATGACAGAAAACATGATTAGTGATAACAAAAATTCTCCAGTAAATGTCACTTGCTTAACCCAGCAGGAAGTACAGCGGCGTCTAAAAATCACTAAAGTAGACAAATCCCCGGGCCCGGATGGGATACACCCGCGAGTACTGCAGAAATTAAGTAACGTCATAGATAGACCATTATTTTTAATCTTTAAAGATTCCATAATAACAGGGTCTGTACCACAGGACTGGCGTATAGCAAATGTGGTGCCAATATTCAAAAAGGGGACAAAAACTGAACTTGGAAATTATAGGCCAGTAAGCTTAACCTCTACTGTGGGTAAAATCCTGGAGGGTTTCCTAAGAGATGCTATACTAGAGTATCTGAAGAAGAATAACCTCATGACCCAATATCAACATGGGTTTACGAGGGACCGTTCCTGTCAAACTAATCTGATCAGTTTTTATGAGGAGGCAAGTTCTGGACTGGACCAAGGAAATGCAGCGGATGTTGTGTATATGGACTTTTCAAAAGCTTTTGATACGGTTCCACACAAAAGATTGATACATAAAATGAGAACAATGGGGATAGGGGAAAATATATGTATGTGGGTTAAGAATTGGCTCAGTGATAGGAAACAAAGGGTGGTTATTAATGGAAAACACTCAGACTGGGTCTCAGGTAACAGTGGGGTACCACAGGGGTCAGTATTGGACCCACT
Source organism: Phyllobates terribilis (assembly GCF_046119375.1). Classification (NCBI taxonomy): domain Eukaryota; kingdom Metazoa; phylum Chordata; class Amphibia; order Anura; family Dendrobatidae; genus Phyllobates; species Phyllobates terribilis. The sequence continues at coordinate 162,400,149 of NW_027362770.1, forward strand.
TCTTTTTAACATATTTATTAATGACTTTGTAGGGGGCATACAGAGTAATATTTCAATATTTGCAGATGACACTAAACTCTGCAGGGTAATCAATACAGAGGAGGACAATTTTATATTACAGGAGGATCTATGTAAACTAGAAGCTTGGGCTGATAAATGGCAAATGAGCTTTAAGGGGGATAAATGTAAGGTAATGCACTTGGGCAGAGGAAATAAAATGTATAATTATATGCTTAATTGTAAAACACTGGGCAAAACTGTAACTGAAAAAGACCTGGGTGTATTGGTGGACGACAAGCTCACGTTTAGTGGCCAGTGTCAGGCAGCTGCTGCAAAGGCAAATAAAATAATGGGATGCATTAAAAGAGGCATAGATGCTCATGAGGAGAAGATAATTTTACCTCTATACAAGTCACTAGTGCAACCACACTTAGAATACTGTGTACAGTTCTGGTCTCCGGTGTATAAGAAAGACATAGCTGAACTAGAGCGGGCGCAGAGAAGAGCGACCAAGGTTTAGAGGACTGGGGGGTCTGCAATACCAAGACAGGTTATTACACTTGGGGTTATTTACTGTGGAAAAAAGAAGGCTTAGGGGTGATCTTATTACTATGTACAAGTATATGAGGGGACAGTACAAAGACCTGTCTACTGATCTTTTTACTCTGAGGCCTGAGACGGGGACAAGGGGCATCTTCTACATCTGGAGGAAAGAAGGTTTAATCATAATCACAGACGGGGATTCTTTACTGTAAGAGCAGTGAGACTATGGAACTCTCTGCCGCATGATGTTGTAATGAGGGATTCACTGTTAAAATTTAAGAAGGGCATGGACGCCTTTCTTGAAAAGTATAATATTACAGGTTATATATACTAGATTCCTTGATAGGGCGTTGATCCAGGGAACTAGTCTGATTGTCGTATGGAGTAGGGAAGGAATTTTTTTCCCCAATGTGGAGCTTAATGTTTGCCACATGTTTTTTTTTTGCCTTCCTCTGGATCAACATGTTAGGCTATGGGTTGAACTAGATGGACTTAGTCTTCCTTCAACCTTAAAAACTATGTTACTATGCAATGTGACTGTCTACCAACTCGGGTCTGCAGTTCCAAGGAAATGTCCGTACAATTAGCTTTTCTTTATCATGGTGCCTATCGTCCAACTCAGAATATCTGTGGATTGTTCAACAAGATGCTTGGAACAAAATTTCTGCCGAGATCCTTCAAAAACTATGCACAAGTACAAGTATCTAGAAAAACTGATGAAGACAAAGGGCGATCACACTAAATATTGCTGGGATGTAAGTTTCTCTTTTGATCATTCACTTTGCATTTTGTTAATTGATAGAAATAACTATTAACACATATATTTTTTAAAGCCTTCTTACTTGCAGCATTTTTCCCATACTTAAAATTTTTGCACCATACTATATGTCCTTCATTAAAAGGGGTTATTCCCACCTTCAGAAATTGGCATTGTCGAATAGTGCTTACAATACAAGCAATTTAGAAATGTACTGGTTATTAAAATTATTATCTGTTCTTGAGATATTAACATTTTTGTCTTGTTTACAGCTCGTTGCCTTGAAGATGGACCACCGCTGCTAGACAGCGAAACAAGCCCTGTGCTTACCAGCTCTTTTCTACTGAGCTTGTAAGCACTGTTTTGAAGCTAGAGAGTGATAATAAGGTCTAATCTTGGCCAGCTTCATCACAGTGCTTTCAAGCTAGACAGCAGCAGTGGTCGGTTTCCCAGGCAACAAGCTGTAAACAAAAGAAAAGTGTTAATATCTCAAGAACGGCTGCAAATTTTAACGAACAGTAAATTGCAAAAGTGCTTGAATTTACAAGCTCTATCCAACAATATCCATCTATGAAGATGGGAATAACCCTTTAATTTCCTCTCGGCTTGTCATATCCCCAGATGATTGGCACGAGATAAGCATATTAAAAAAAATAAGCAAACAAAAAAACAGCAACATGATTTTGTAACACTTTGTCAGGAGATGTTTATTTTACATGTGACTATGTGTGGCAACCCAGTGGTTGTGATGAGCATTGCAGTCTATCAATGGTTTTTCTAACATGTTGTGATAATGTATTTGTATCGTGAGAAATTGAAGTTCAAGGAATTGTCCAGGCTTGTAACTAAAGTCTGCTGTCACTCTATGTGACTGCAGACTTGTGAATCCAGGACAGGAGACATGAACAGGCAGGTGCATGACTCTAAGTATACAATTTGCATACATGCAGTCACATGCTGACTAGACGTGCACAGCCTCACTCAATACAAGTCTAGTTGGAATGTGGTCGGAAGTATACAAATCGTATACTTGCAGTCACATGACCGCGCCGGTACCTGGGAATCCTGACAGCGTGCACTGTGCACACTGTGAGGATTCACAGAGAGTGACTGTAGATTTGAGCCCCAAGCCTGGACAACCCCTTTAAGAGTATGTTCCCACGATGCAGATTTGAAGCAGAAATTTCCTGAGCGTTTTTGTCTCTCCCTGGCAGAAAAAAACGCATGCGAATTTACATGCGTTTTTGATGCATTTTTACGTGCGTTTTTACATGCATTTTTACATGCATTTTTTTAAAGCATTTTTGAGCATCAATGAATGATTTCTGGAGCTAAATAAATTTGGTGGGACATTGCTTAAGCCATTGGATTACCATAAGAGCTGGGGTGAGTATATTGGTTCATTTAAATGATTAAAGAACGTGTCTGTTGTATTTCAAATAAAGTGTTTACACTGTGTCTTTCTGTTTCTTTACTTTGTTTGGTCATGAAACGGTCGGAGAGGTAAGAGTGGATATGTGTAAGTCGTCATCTATCAATATGATATCTGAGACATGAGACCTTTTCTGTAAAGAAAGCGCAGACAATAAATGTATTCTATCCACCCAATGACATCAATGTCCTCCTGTCACTTTCATGATAAAATTGGACAATCTGTTTAGCCACAGGATTGTAAAGAGACATCAAAAGAATACTGAAACTTCACATTTCAAAGGATCAACAAAGGAGATGCTGGAGGACAGACGCCCAAGATCTTGAGAGATAAGTGAAGGATCCACATACATGATAACACAAACTGAATTTCAATTGATTTTTTTCTGTCCTTCCAACATCTGGGTAGAACCTTTAGCATTGCGCATCCTGAGCCTCCTGGTTCATGGATAGTAAAGAATGGTACACAGACAGAAAATTAGAGTAAAGATCCAGAAGGCTTGTCAAAATTAAAAGCTAACAAAAAAGTCATAGAACTCACTCATTTCATATTTTAAACTCAAAATCATTTCCGTGGACATAGAATCAAATTTTAAAACTCTATCTACCTTCAGGCACCATTAGGGGGAGCTCAAGAGTTTACTGCATACTGTGTATACACAGAACTCTATGTTAAAACAGTATGCAGTGAACTTGTAAGCTCCCTCTAGTGGTGGCTGCAGGTAAAGAATATTTTATAATTTTACTTATCTGTATCAAATGGTTTTGGAGATCTATATAAAAAATGTTGAAAATATGGCAAAAAAAAATGAATACTGGATGTTTCTACATTTCCTTAAAGGGGTTGTACAGAATAAGAAAAACATGCTGCTTTCTTCTAAAGAGTGAACCACCCCTGTTCATGTGTTATTTCTGGTATTACAGCTTAGCTCTATTCAAGTCAATGGGACTGAGCCACCGCAATACCACACACAGCCTATGGACAGATGTGGCGCTGTCACTGGACAAAGAATGCAGATTTTGTGTTGGAATATACTTATTTTTCTGTGTGAGGGCTTTTTTTACAAGGCAACCTGTGTTTTCACTGACACCATTTTTGGGTATAATTTTAGCATTTTTTTATTACAGAATTCCCTGTATGGGACATATATCATCATTTTGACTTATATTTCTAAAAACAATTTTTAAGAAAATATTTTTTAGTGAGACTTGTTAGTCCGAAAAAGAGGTCTGAATTTGCGATCCTTTGATTTCTTCCATAATACACTGCACTACTTTTGTATTGGAGTTCATTATGCCTACCTGTCAGTATATACTACTGATAGGCAACCTATTAGGACTAGTCTTATACTGGGTCTAATAGGCTTTCATACATGGCAGATGTGGGGATTATCAGGTTTTTGTCATAACGATCCATGGGCATCCTGTAACTGCCTTGCTGGGTCCTTCCCTTGATTAGCCTCCTAAGATGCTGCAGTCGCTATGACTGTGGCATCTCAGGGTTTAAATATCCATGATCAGAGCTAGCAGGGTGTCAGCTGTATGTTAACAACATTGATCTTGGCAATTTTGGGACATTTAAGCCCTGCCCTAATCCCATCTGGATCTGCCCCAATCAGTGAGCTCCCTACTTTGGACTCCTGCCCCTTTTCTGCCCAAGACATCCTGCAATTATACAATTTGCATATGTGGCACCCCAGGGGTCTGGTTTCCACAGTAATAGCAATATTACGTCTGTGAGCAGGTGGGAGGTCTCCTGGGCAGGAATCCTAAGCATGCCACACCTCCTGCCCAGTCCTGGGAGGGGAAGAACTTCCCCTACATAAACTGGGGCTGAAGCAGGGTTAGAGAGAGGAGTTCCAGACAGAGACGGAGTCTGGTCTGGACACGCAGAAACAGGGACAGATAGACATCAGGAGCTCTGTAGGAGCCAAGGAGAAGCGCCAGGGGCTGGAGCTGTGCAGAGCTCGCCCTGGGAGAAGGTACTAAAACCGGACACAGGAGTCCGAGGCTGTGGGGACTAAGATATACCCAGCAGCAGAATCCATCCGGCAGGGGATTCCAGGTCCTCTGGCCATAAAAGCCCGGAGGCTCAGTCACAACGAAGGGACCAGCACCGCCATCCCGGAGCGGAGGCTAACAGGAGGCCCCAGGTCACCAGCCATACGGGTGAGCACCACACGGTATACCCAGGGACGTGGGCTACTTGTAACCGCCGAAAGCAGGGTAGCCAGGAAGGGTACAGACTAGCGGGAAGGCCTACAACTCCACCTGGCCAGGGGAACTCCGGCTTACTCGCAGACTAACCAGGCCCCAACTACTAGCCAGTACTCCCGGGGGAATTTGCCTTGTACCATCAGTAAAGACCCTGAACTGTACCCTCGCGTCTCCGTGCTTCCTTGTCGCACCATTAGTGCTGGGACATCCACACCATCACTCCCAACATCAACCTCATCCTCTGCCCTGAGGCCATACCCCTCCCGTTGGGGGTTATACCATCCACGCTGCACATCCGTACCACCGGCCTCAGCGGACTGCCCTGCAGCGGCGGCTTCATAGCCGCATTCAACGGGTGGCGTAGTCGGACACTAATACCATCATACCAATAGCTGCCACTTAGTTTGACACCCTGGGCACGGACCGGGTCACCGCCACGAAGACTACTACCCCCATCGGATCTGGCTCCGGGTATCCCCCGCGCGCACGCGCGCCGCACTACAGCACTGGCCCAGGGGGTGAGTCAACTTTGGCGTAGTCGGCAGGATTACGTGCCCGCAACCACCGGGTACTGCGTGCCTGAAAAAAGAGACTTTTATACTTACCTGTGGTGAAGTTTCCCGCCGTCCGGAGTCGTTTCCCGCCATCTGGAGCCGATTCTCGCCATCCGACGCCATCTTCTGCCTTCTTCCCGCCATCCGTGGAGTTTTACCGCCATTGGACGCCATCTTGAGGGCGCCGCGCGGGAAGAAGAGGGGCGTGGACTCCGAAAGCCCGCGAGAACTGAAGCCCCGCCTCACGTCCGGACGTTGCGTAAGGTCCTGGAAGGAGCCCAGCAGACGCCGACGTCACAGGAGCGCGACGGAAGGTCCTCAACCCTGACGATCCACTGCGGAGCCGTGGCCTACGGAAGAGGATCATCGCAAGGTAGGCCACGGTCCACTAGGGGGGAGGAGGATGTCGGATACGGAGGAGAGCTTCACCACCACAGCCGCCGCCAGCGCCACCGCTGCTGCGGTCATGCCTTTCACCATGCCCTATATCCCGGGGGCAGCCTGGCTACCCCAGTACTCAGGGGAGTCACATACCCTAAATGACTTCAGAGAAAGGCTGGATAGCCTCTTCCAGGTGTATCCCCTCACGGAGGCGCAAAAAGTGAGCATCCTGGTGGCCCAATTAATCGGGGCAGCCCAAAGGGAGGTAAAGTCCTGGCCACCTGGGAGGAAGAGGACTGTCAGAGACATACTAACCCGGCTGAAAGACACATTTGACACCCGCACCTCAGCCGAAATAAAACTAAGATTTTATGGGTGCAAACAACGGGCACATGAGAGTATAAGAGACTATGCTCTAAACCTACAAGAGGCCCTGAGAGCCATTAAGCAGGCAGACCCTGACAGCGTGGGAAATGAAGATAAGCTGTTGACTGAACAATTCATTGAGGGTCTACTGTGCAATGCCCACCGAACCCAGTTGCGGGCAATGGCCTTACAGGACCCTGACCTGGACTTTGCACAGTTCAAGGACAGAGCCATCCGGGTGCTCCGAGAACCGGCACCAGGTGGCGCTGTGACCCACAGGCGCCCTGCTATCACTTATCACCAGGAGACGGCGCCCTTGTCTGCAGGGCCTGTGGGAGCTGATGCGCAGGCTTTAAACAATGACCCAGCTACAGACCTGCACCATCAGGTCCAAGAGCTAACTAAAAGCGTTGCCGCGCTAACCCGAACTGTGCAGTCTTTACAGGTCTCTTCTCCAGGAAAGATCCAGCTGGCATCCGGACCGGAGGACGTGCCGTGGCGCCGACTGAGGAGGACCCCACCGGCCAGAGGAAGACCCAGCGACAGATACAACGAGGACGGACGACCCATCTGCCGCCGCTGCAATCAACCCGGACATGTGGCAAGGTACTGTCATTTAAACGGGCACAACCTGGGGTAGAGGGCCAACCCCCAGGCATAAGACCATCAGGCCCATCAAACTGGCGTGATAAATACGTAGGGGGACGTCCAATCTTGCCTGTGGTACTGGATGACATTCCTATGAGTGCCCTACTAGACACTGGGTCACAGGTCACCACCATCCCGTACGTGCTCTTCAAGCAGTACTGGAATGATTCGGACATAACCCGCTACCCAGACGACGACCTGAGTATCATCGCCAGCAATGGTCAGCCCGTGCCGCAGGTGGGATTCAAGGAGGTGACCATTAAAATCGGTAAAGTCGAACTGGCGGCACAAGGACTGATTATAGTGGACATAGACCGTCATGAGAGTCACCCTAGAATCACCCTGGGAACCAATGTAATTGAAAATTGTCTTGTAGAGGTGATTCTCATTTTACAGCAGGTTGCCAAGAACGCCAGTTCCGGCCAGCAGCATGTGCTCCAAAAAGAGATCCGGGCACTGATGAAGCGGCAACAGGTGGAACTATCTGGTGGTGAGATAGGTAGCGTGAGAATGTGTGACCCGTTCCCTATTGCCATGCCCCCAAAAACTGAGATGATGATTTGGTGCCGGGCAGCTATTGGTCTAAGAGGTAGAGACTACCAAGCAATGGTAGAACCCGTCTACTCAGACAGTAGGCCCACCATTTTGACAGCACGGGGGATGGTCGATGTACGCCATGGGAGGGTGCCTGTTCGCATCATAAATATCGGTGAGAGAGAAGTACACCTGCCCCGGTATGCCACGCTAGCTAAATTGTTCACCATAAACCAGAATTCTGTACAGGCCGTGGAACCCTTGCCTCCATCTCAACCAGAGGAAGGTAACGGCTCTAAGAAACCAATGGAGGACTGGTGTCAGCAACTACATCTGGGTACCGACTCCACTCCCTCACACCAGAAACAAGGAGTCTATCGGGTGGTTCAAGAGTACGAGAGAGTGTTTAGTAAACACCCGTTAGACTTCGGGCGAGTAAAGGGGGTAGAACACCACATCCCCACGGGAGACCATCCTCCCATAAAGGAGAGATACCGACCCGTACCCCCTGCACACTACCAACACGCCAAGGGGATGCTTAGAGACATTAAGGAGGCTGGGGTAATCAGAGACAGCTGTAGCCCCTGGGCAGCTCCACTAGTCTTAGTGAAAAAGAAGGACAACACTATGAGAATGTGTGTAGACTACAGGAAGGTCAACCGTATCACACACAAAGATGCGTACCCGTTACCAAGGATAGAAGAGTCCTTAGCTGCATTAAAATCTGCTAACTTCTTCTCTACTTTGGATCTCACTAGCGGGTACTGGCAGGTTCCTGTAGCAGAGGCAGACCGGGAGAAGACCGCATTCACCACCCCGATGGGTCTCAGCGAATTTAACTGTATGCCGTTCGGGCTCTGCAACGCACCAGGAACCTTCCAACGGTTGATGGAATGCTGTCTGGGACACCGGAACTTTGAGACGGTCCTGTTATACCTGGACGATGTCATCGTCTATTCCAAGACCTACGAGGACCACCTGAAACACCTGGCGGAAGTGTTTGAAGCTCTGGCAAACTACGGCCTAAAGGTGAAACCCTCCAAGTGTCACCTCCTGAAACCAAAGGTGCAATACCTGGGACACGTGGTGAGTGCTGACGGAGTGGCTCCCGACCCTGATAAGATCACCGTAATTAAGGACTGGCCAAGACCCTCCAGCATAAAGGAAGTGCGGCAGTTCCTCGGGTTGGTAGGCTACTACCGAAGATTCATTCCCGGTTTCACCAAAATGGCAGCCCCTATGCAGGACCTCCTGATAGGTCAATCTCGGAAAGCCAAAAACCAGAAGCCGCCCTTCAGGTGGGAAAAGCTGGAAGAGGAGTCCTTCTGCCAGCTGAAGATGGCCCTCACGGGGGATGAAATCCTGGCATATCCAGACTACAGCCAGCCCTTTATCCTCCACACGGACGCAAGCAACATCGGGCTAGGAGCCGTACTGTCCCAGATCCAGCAGGGAAAAGAACGGGTAATCGCTTACGCCAGCCGAAAGCTACGGCCCACAGAGAGGAACCCTGAGAATTATAGCTCATTTAAGCTGGAGTTCCTGGCAGTAGTGTGGGCAGTGACCGAACGTTTCAAACATTACCTTGCCTCCTCCAAATTCACTGTGTACACGGATAACAACCCGTTGACACACCTGGACACTGCAAGGCTCGGTGCCCTGGAACAGAGATGGATGGCCCGCCTGTCCAACTTTGAATTCACCATCAAATACCGGGCAGGACGCTCAAATGCCAACGCGGATGCCCTGTCTAGAATGCCGAACTTACCGGATGTAGGGGAAGATCCAGAAGATCTGGAAGAAGTTGAGCTCCCTGCGTTCCACCGTCATGGGATTACCCTGTATTCCAACCGTGTGAAGGACAGGCGCTCCGCGACGTTCAATCCCTTGCCCCACTACAACTGGGCGGAGACGCAAGACAGTGATCCTGCAGTCCGCCTGGTGAAGGAAATGCTGACCCAAGCCGATGCCAGTCTGGACCCAGACGCCCCAGAGGAGACTAAGCAACTGTGGAAGGAGAAAAGTAGGCTGTTCCTCTACAGGGAGAAGTTGTGCCGGAGAATGGTTAACTCTCGAACGCATGAGTTGACCTGGCAGGTAGTGGTCCCCAGACGAGACGCGGCTATGATTCTGGAGGCGTACCACAACGGAGCAGGACATTTCGGGTGGAAGAAGCTGGAGTTCTTATTGCGTGAACGGTTCTACTGGGTAGGCATGAGAGGAGCCATCGAGAGGTGGTGCAGAGACTGTGGACCGTGCCACCTAAGAAGGAAGGACCGTGCCAGCCAGAAGACCCCCTTGCAGCCCATCATCACCCGACAGCCACTGGAACTGGTAGCCCTGGACCATGTGAAACTGGCTCCAAGCAGATCTGGGTATGTCTACGCCCTCACAATCGTAGATCATTACTCCCGGTTCCTGGTGGTGGTCCCGGTCAAGGACTTAACGGCTCAAACAGCAGCTAGAGCCTTCCAGCAGCACTTCTGCCATCCACACGGGTACCCGGACCAAGTGCTGACAGACCAAGGGCCAGCCTTCGAAGCGGAAGTCTTCCAGGAGTTCTGCAACCTGTATGGCTGCACGAAGATAAGAACAACGCCCTATCACCCTCAAACCAATGGACTCTGCGAGAAGATGAACCAGGTGGTGATGGACCTCCTGAAAACATTGCCCCTGGAAGAACGCAGTATGTGGCCTGAGAAGCTGCCTGATCTGGTGGACCTATACAACCACATCCCTGTAGGTTCTACCAACTGTACCCCGGCTTACCTAATGAGAGCGAGACCTGGTAAGCTGCCTATCGACCTGGATATGGGAGTCCTGACGCCCGAGGACACCTCGCCAGAGGCAGACTGGGATACAGAACGGCAGCAGCAGTATCGGAAAGTACAGGAGAGCGTCGAGCGAAGTCTGTCTCAAGCTAGAAAAAGGCAAGAGAGGGCTTATAATCAGTATGCTCCCGCTGTTCCCCTGGTACCTGGAGAGCAGGTCTTGAAGAGGAAAAGACGGCTCCACAAGTTGGACGACCAGTGGGAGAAGGACCCGTACACCGTACTGCCATCAAGCCATGAGAGCCCAAAGATTTGCGTGATCAGTAAGGATGGAGGAGAAACCACAGCCGTTGTCTCCAGAGACCACCTGAAGAAGTGTCCCGAGCAGCTGCAAAGCCCTGAAGAAGAAGATCAAGAAAACCCTCGACCCGCAGAGGAAAGGGAAGAAATGATCAGGACTGTACTCGGAGACTTCCCCCGATCTTGGACACAAGTAAACGGTGCTGTCGTGGTACCCGTCCTCACCTTTCTCCAGCCAGCCCCGCAAGTGCCTACAGAGGAACCGGAAGAGCTGGAAGAGCAGCCGGCCCAAGAGGCAGAAGAGTCCACACCAGCAGTACAGGAGGATCAACCCTCTGCTAGTAGTGAGCCTGCCGTGCCCCTAGTGAGCCAAAGAGTGCGCAGAAAGCTGCCCAGCTTGCCCATAACACCTCCTACACCCTGTAGTGCAGGACCAGTGAGTGAGCTCCGTAGGTCCACTAGGGTTACCAGAGGCCAGATGCCCGTACGTTGGAGAATCTAAGTTGGCTAGTTGCTTTAACTATTTTATGTTTACCTGTTTTGTTGTAGCCGTTGCTAATTATGTTTTTCAGTTACAGATTTCTTTATATGGACTGACAGGTTATGGACAGTGAGTAACCGGAACTCTGTTGTAAATATGTTTGGAGCGTAACCCAGGAATGGACTAAAGACTGTTAAAGACTCGGGGCAGGACAGACCCCTACCTGGTTACGGCTCCCTGTTCTTTGGTGAAATGGACACCCTTATTGCTTCCCGGTTACGGACACGCCGTGACCATCTCATGTATTTAATTGTTATTGTTTATACCCTGTTATGTTTTTTTTAAAAAAAAAAAAAAATATATATATGTTTAGTCCGGGAGTACTAAATTTCACTAGGGGGGAATGTGGCACCCCAGGGGTCTGGTTTCCACAGTAATAGCAATATTACGTCTGTGAGCAGGTGGGAGGTCTCCTGGGCAGGAATCCTAAGCATGCCACACCTCCTGCCCAGTCCTGGGAGGGGAAGAACTTCCCCTACATAAACTGGGGCTGAGGCAGGGTTAGAGAGAGGAGTTCCAGACAGAGACGGAGTCTGGTCTGGACACGCAGAAACAGGGACAGATAGACATCAGGAGCTCTGTAGGAGCCAAGGAGAAGCGCCAGGGGCTGGAGCTGTGCAGAGCTCGCCCTGGGAGAAGGTACTAAAACCGGACACAGGAGTCCGAGGCTGTGGGGACTAAGATATACCCAGCAGCAGAATCCATCCGGCAGGGGATTCCAGGTCCTCTGGCCATAAAAGCCCGGAGGCTCAGTCACAACGAAGGGACCAGCACCGCCATCCCGGAGCGGAGGCTAACAGGAGGCCCCAGGTCACCAGCCATACGGGTGAGCACCACACGGTATACCCAGGGACGTGGGCTACTTGTAACCGCCGAAAGCAGGGTAGCCAGGAAGGGTACAGACTAGCGGGAAGGCCTACAACTCCACCTGGCCAGGGGAACTCCGGCTTACTCGCAGACTAACCAGGCCCCAACTACTAGCCAGTACTCCCGGGGGAATTTGCCTTGTACCATCAGTAAAGACCCTGAACTGTACCCTCGCGTCTCCGTGCTTCCTTGTCGCACCATTAGTGCTGGGACATCCACACCATCACTCCCAACATCAACCTCATCCTCTGCCCTGAGGCCATACCCCTCCCGTTGGGGGTTATACCATCCACGCTGCACATCCGTACCACCGGCCTCAGCGGACTGCCCTGCAGCGGCGGCTTCATAGCCGCATTCAACGGGTGGCGTAGTCGGACACTAATACCATCATACCAATAGCTGCCACTTAGTTTGACACCCTGGGCACGGACCGGGTCACCGCCACGAAGACTACTACCCCCATCGGATCTGGCTCCGGGTATCCCCCGCGCGCACGCGCGCCGCACTACAGCACTGGCCCAGGGGGTGAGTCACATACATGTGGTCACATGCTTACTAGACGTGCACAGCCTCACTCAATACAAGTGAATTGATCGAGGCTGCCCACGTCTCGTTGGAAAGTGGGGTATCAGTTGGATGTTACCAACATTGATCTTGGCAATTTTGGAACATTTTAGTCCTACCCTAATCCTGACTGGGTCTGCCCCAATCTGAGACCTTATTATTCTGGACTCCTGCCCCTTTCCTGCTGTTTCCAACAGACCAAAAAGGTCCTGACAAGTTGGCACGTACAGTGGGGAAAATAAGTATTTGATACACTGCCGATTTTGCAAGTTTTCCCACCTACAAAAAAAAAATGAAGAGGTCTGTAATTTTTATTGTGGGTACACTTCAACTGTGAGAGACAGAATCTAAAAATAAAATACTGAAAATCACATTGTATGATTTTTACATAATTCAATTAAATTTTATTGCATGAAATGAGTATTTCATCACCTACCAACCAGCAAGAACTCTGGCTCTCACAGACCTGTTAGTTTTTCTTTAAGAAGCCCTCCTACTCTGCATTCATTACCTGTATTAATTGAACCTGTTTGAACTCGTTACCTATATAAAAGACACCTGTCCACACACTCAATCAATCACACTCCAACTTCTCCACCATGGCCAAGACCAGAAAGCTGTCTAAGGACACCAGGGACAAAATTGTAGATCTGCATAAGGCTGGGATGGGCTACTAGACAATAGGCAAGCAGCTTGGTGAGAAGGCAACAACAAGATGACTGTCAATCTTCCTCGGTTCCATGTAAGATCTCGCCTTGTGGGGTAAGGATGATTCTGAGAAAGGTCAGGAATCAGCCCAGAACTACACAGCAGGAGCTGGTCAATGACCTGAATAGAGCTGTGTCTCAAACATTATCGCTAGTAACACACTACGCCGTCATGGATTAAAAACCTACAGGGCACGCAAGGTCCCCCTGCTCATGCCAGCACATGTCCAGGCCCATTTGAAGTTCTCCAATGACCATCTGGATGATGCAGAAGAGGCATGGGAGAAGGTCATGTGGTCAGATGAGACCAAAATAGACTTTTTGGTATTAACTCCACTCGCCGTGTTTGGCGGAAGAAGACGGATGAGTACAACTCCAAGAACACTGTCCCAACCATGAAGCATGGTGGAGGAAACATCATACTTTGAGGGTGCTTTTCTGTAACAGGGACAGGACGGCAGAACCGTATTGAAGGGAGAATGGATGGGGTCATGTATCGCAACATGAGAAACCAATCACAAACTAAAATGTTTTTATACAAATGCACAAAGCATGGGCAACAAACAAGGAGAATTGGAACTACTAATGCAGGAAAAGGAATATGATGTCATTGGAATCACTGAAACTTGGTGGGACGATACACATGATTGGAATAAAAGGCTAAAAGGATACAACTTATTTGCAAGAAACAGACTTGATAAACGAGGAGGAGGTGTTGCATTGTATGTTAGAAAAGTGTATATCTGCACAGAGATTGAAGCTTCAGAGACTGGGAGTTCTGTGGAAACTGTTTGGGTAAGAATACAAGGAGAGAACAACGGAAAGGACACCATTGTAGGCATTTACTACAGGCCACCTGGGCAAGCTGAAGATATGGATGAACTCTTTATGTATCAAATGACCAAGTTCTCCAAAAAATATGACGTAGTGGTCATGGGAGATTTCAACTATCCAGACATTTGTTGGGAATCTCTCTCAAGTAAAACTAACAGGTCAAGCAAATTCTTATCCTCTCTTGCTGACAACTTTATCTTCCAAAAGGTAGGGGAGAAAACAAGGGGATCTGCTACTTTGGATCTAATCCTTATAAACAGGGAGGAAATGGTTGAGGAGGTAAAGGTGGCTGGGACCCTAGGAGGCAGCGATCATGCTATTATAGAATTTTGGATAACTAGAGGAGGAAGACATGTGAAGACTCAAACTTCAAGGTTAGATTTTAGAAAGGCAGATTTTAAGAGACTCAGAAAGAGAATAGGAGGGATCCAATGGCTGGATGTCCTTAAGGACAAAAATGTCCAGGAAGGATGGGAAATTTTTAAAAATGAGATTCTCAAAGCACAATCGTTAACAATCCCGAAAAGTAGGAAGAATGGGAAGCATTTAAGGAAACCAGGATGGATGAACACAGAACTTAAACACATGCTAAAAAGAAAGAAAAAAATGTTTATTAAATGGAAAGAGGGAGGCATATCTAAAGAAGATTATAATGCAGTCTGCAGATCCTGCAGGGCACGTATCAGGTTAGCTAAAGCTGACAATGAATTAAGGCTTGCAAGAGATGTCAAAAGCAATAAAAAAGGATTTTGGGGGTATGTCAAAAGTAAAAGAAAAGTCAAAGATGCTATAGGATTTCTACAGGATGAAAATGGAGAAATGGTAAGAGAGGATGTTGAGAAGGCCGAACTTTTTAATTTCTATTTTGCATCTGTTTTCTCTCAGAAAGAAAATGTAACATCAACTGATCTTCACTGTCCTTTTAAAGGAATAGAGGAATCCAAGTTATCTGTAAACAGAAAGATTGTGAGGGAATATTTAGCTAACATAAATGAGTTCAAGTCTCCAGGTCCAGATGAATTACACCCCAGAGTACTGAAGGAGATTGTAGAAGAAATTTTAGAACCACTCTCCATAATCTTTGAAAATTCTTGGAGAACAGGAGAAGTCCCAGAAGACTGGAGAAGAGCAAATGTTGTTCCTATCTTCAAAAAGGGGAAGAAGGTGGACCCAGGGAACTATAGGCCGGTGAGTCTGACTTCTATACCAGGAAAGATCTTTGAACAAATTATTAAACAACATGTATGTAAGTACATGGATAAGAATGAAGTGATTAACCAGAGTCAGCATGGGTTTGTAACTAACAAGTCATGTCAGACTAACTTAATTTCCTTCTATGACAGAATCACTGACTGGGTGGATCAGGGAAATGCTGTAGATATAGTATATCTTGACTTCAGCAAAGCATTTGACAAAGTATCTCACACCATCCTTATTGAAAAAATGACCAAGTATGCAATGGACCAGGCAACTGTTAGGTGGATTCATAACTGGCTTAGTGATCGGACTCAAAGGGTGGTTGTAAATGGCTTCACATCCAGCTGGATGAATGTCTCAAGTGGGGTACCACAGGGCTCCGTCCTGGAACCTGTATTGTTCAACATCTTTATCAATGATTTAGATGAAGGAATTGAGGGTAAACTGATTAAATTTGCTGATGACACAAAGCTAGGAGGGATAGCTAATACTAGAGAAGAGAGAGAGAGTATTCAAAAAGACCTAAATAAACTGGAGCAGTGGGCAGCAACCAACAGAATGGTTTTTAACAGGGAAAAATGCAAAGTACTACATCTGGGCAATAAAAATGAAAAAAGCATATACAGAATGGGAGGAATAGAGCTAAGCAACAGTACATGTGAAAAAGACTTAGGTATACTAATAGATCATAGACTGAACATGAGTCAACAGTGTGATGCAGCAGCAAAAAAGGCAAATACAATTCTGGGATGTATTAACAGAAGCATACAGTCTAGATCACGTGAAGTCATTATCGGTCTTTATCCCTCTTTGGTCAGACCTCATCTGGAATACTGTGTACAGTTTTGGGCACCACATTTTAAAAAAGACATAGACAAACTGGAGCAAGTTCAGAGAAGAGCGACCAGAATGGTGACTGGTCTGCAAACCATGTCCTATGAGAAACGGTTGCAGGATTTGGGAATGTTTAGCTTGCAAAAAAGAAGACTGAGAGGAGACTTAATAGCTGTCTACAAATATGTCAAGGGCTGTCACATTGTAGAAGGATCATCTTTATTCTCATTTGCACAAGGAAAGACTAGAAGCAATGGGATGAAACTAAATGGGAGGAGACACAGATTAGATATTAGAAAAAACTTTTTGACAGTTAGGGTGATTAATGAGTGGAACAGGCTGCCACGAGAGGTGGTGAGTTCCCCTTCAATGGACGTCTTCAAACAGAGGCTGGACAGACATCTGTCTGAGATGATCTAGTGAATCCTGCTTTGAGCAGGGGGTTGGACCAGATGACCCAGGAGGTCCCTTCCAACTCTACCATTCTATGATTCTATGATTCTATGATTAACATTTTGGCCAACAACCTCCTTCCCTCAGTAAGAGCATTGAAGATGGGTCGTGGCTGGGTCTTCCAGCAGGACAATGACCCGAAACACACAGCCAGGGCAGCTAAGGAGTGACTCCGTAAGAGGCATTTCAAGGTTCTGGAGTTGTGTAACCAGTCTCCAGACCTGAACCCAATAGAAAATCTTTGGAGGGAGCTGGAACTCAATGTTGTCCAGTAACAGGCCCGAAACCTGAAAGATCTGGAGAAGATCTGTATGGAGGAGTGGGCCAAAATCCCTGCTGCAGTGTGTGCAAACCTGGTCAAGAACTTCAGGAAATGTTTGACCTCTGTAATTGCAAACAAAGGTTTCTGTGCCAAATATTAAGTTCTGTTTTTCTATTGTATCAAATACTTATTTCATGCAATAAAATGATAATTAATTATTTAAAAATCATACAATGTGATTATCTGGATTGTTTTTAGATTTTTGTCTCTCACAGGTGAAGTGTACCTACGAGAAAAAATACACACCTCTCCATTCTTTGTAGGTGGGAAAACTTGGAAAATCGTCATCGTATCAAATACTTATTTTCTCCATATGTGTTACTGCTAATACCTCATGCTCGGGCACGAACCCATGCCGAACCTTTAGTGTTTGGAAGGTTTTAAAGGGCTTTGTATTTTACCCCTGACATGTGATCATGTTACATGCCTTTAAGCATTCATTTGTATTACGATTCATAGACACTATGGGGACGCGGTCCCTAATCTATGATACAGTCAAGAGCTCCACAAGATCCGTGAAAATCCTGCATGAACTGTGACACTTATTTTTAGTGGCACATTTTTTAGCGCTAAATATAAAGCGGAATCTGCCACCGTGCCGCCTCTACCGGGAGATGTACTTAATTTTGTCTGGATGCCAACAGAGCTTTGGAGGGTATTAATGGAAAACTTCCAGGTCAGTGCGATAATTGATTGATTGCTAGAGTATTTAGCTCAGGCATTTTAACGATTCTGCTTCCAACTCTGTTACATCCAGGGAGAAGTCATTAACGGGTTATTATATAGGGCTAGCCTTGATTTTTAGAAACGAGCTTGAAGGCACCACCGCAAATTTACATCCAAAGATCGTTTTTCTGCTTTTTATGTTTTCCTAAAGAACTGCACACAATATCAGTTATATCAGACAAGTAGGACCCAGGAGTAAATCTAATTATAGTGGCTTACTGTGGGGATATAAATAATACATTTATGGAGCACACGTGTGCTATAAATGTATATATACTGGGGTGGACTAAAAGAAAACGTCTGTTGGCCAGTCCTGTAGGTATCTGGTGGTGAAAGCAAGGAACGATAGCTTTCCGTACACCTAATCAATAACCAGGAACCTCAAAACATTTTGTGGGGTCATCTATTTTTCAATCAAAAGAGGGATGAAAAAGGGAAAGGTAGTGAGAAGATTTCTGCTGTAGCAAGTTGCCCCACAACCAGAGACAAAGCAGCCCAAAACCCAGTAATAATATAAGACTATTGCTTCACCTGTACTAGAGCCTGATGGCAGGACTAAGTAAGGAGGAGGTGCAGTTTATGAACATAAGGGAGAAGGTTTCTGCTGCAGCAATCAACCCTACAACCCGAAAAAAAATGCTCAAAGGTTCAGCCCTATTCCAAACATATTGATTTGCATACACTCGCACTGGAGTCTGATAATGTGATTATATAAAGGATGAGGGGTTTGGTGTATGAGCAGTAGGGAGACAGTTTCTGCTGTAGCAAGTTATCCTACAACCAGAAACAAAGTGCTCAAAGGCTCAGTCCTATTCCAAACATATTGATTTGCATAAACTCACAATGGAGTCTGATAGTAGTATTATATAAATAGTAAGGGATTTTGTTTATGAACAGTAGGGAGAGGGTTTCTGCTGTAGCCAGTTGCCCCACAACCAGAGACAAAGCAGCCCAAAACCCAGTAATAATATAAGACTATTGTTTCACCTGTGCTAGAGCCTGATGATAGGACTATGTAAGGGGGAGGGGCAGTTTATGAACATAAGTGAGAATATTTCTGCTGGAGCAATCAACCATACAACCAGAAACAAAGTGCTCAAAGGCTCAGTCCTATTCAAAACGTATTGCTTCACATAAACTTGCAATGGAGCCTGATAATAGGATTATATAAAGGGTGTAGGGTTTGGTTTATGAACAGCAGGGAGAAGGCTTCTGCTGCAGCAATCAACCCTACAACCAGAAATAAAGTGCTTAAAGGCTCAGCCCTATTCCAAACGTATTGTTTCACATAAACTTGCAATAGAGCCTGATAGTAGGATTATATAAAGGGTGAGGGGTCTAGCTTATGAGCAGTAGGGCGAAGGTTTCTTCTGTAGCAAGTTGTCCTACAGCCAGAGACAAAGTATCCCAAAACCAAGGAATAATATAAGACTATTGCTTCACATGCACTTGCACTAGAGCCTGATAAGAGGACTATATAAGGGGGGGAAGTGGGGGCAGTTTATGAACATAAGGGAGAATGTTTCTGCTGCAGCAATCAACCCTACAACCAGAAACAAAGTATTCAAAGGCTCCGCCCTATTCAAAACATACTGATTTGCATACACTCACACTGGTACCTTATAGTGTGATTTACATGCATTAGCATTCGAGCATGATGGAGGGGTTATATAAAGAGTGTAGTGTCTATTAGCAGTGAGGAGCTGATTTCTGCTGCTGCAATCTACATAACAACCAGACTAAGCAGTCAGAGACCCATCCCAGCATGAAACATATTGCTTCACATGCACTAGCACTGGAGCCTGATGGTGGGATTATATAAACATGGAAGTTTTAGCGTATGAGAAAAGTATGGAGAAGATTTCTGCAATAGCAATCTGCCATACAACCAGACACAAGATAGCCAAATGCCCTTCCCTATTCCGTACATATTGTTTCACATGAACTAGCACTGGAATCTGATGGTGGGATTATATAAAGGTGGAAATTTTTAGTGTACGAGCACAGTAGGGAGCAATGTATGTAGGGATCACTACACAGAACCCTCAATACTACGAGTACTATATATATGTATATATGTACTCGTAGTATATATATACTACTAGATGGTGGCCCGATTCGAACGCATCGGGTATTCTAGAATAGGTATGCGGCCGACGGGGCGCAATTAGCAGAGCGGCGTTTAAATTTGGCGCCCAAATCGCTGATTGGTCGCGTTAGGCAACCGCGACCAATCAGCAAAGCGGTGTTTAAATTTGGCGGCAATATCGGTGATTGGTCGCGGGCGGCGGCCGCGACCAATCTGCGAACCGTGTTAGTGAGGACTGGAGAGCGTGTTTAAATTTGGCACCAAAATCGCTGATTAGTCGCGACCAATCAGCAGAGCGGTGTTTAAATTTGGCGACAATACTGCTGATTGGTCGCGGCCGGCGACCGCGACCAATCAGCAGAGCGGGGTTTAAATTTGGCGCCAAAATGGCTGATTGGTCGACGGCCGCAACCAATCAGCAGAGCGTGGTTTAAATTTGGCGCCAATCTCGCTGATTGGACGCGTCTGGCGTCCGCGACCAATCAGCAGAGCGTTGTTTAAATTTGGCGCCAAGCTCGCTGATTGGTCGCGGCTGGCGTCCGCGACCAATTAGCACAGCAGTGTTTAAATGTGGCGGCAAGATCGGTGATTGGTCGCGGCCGCTATTTAAATGTGGCGCCCAAATCGGTGATTGGTCGTGGGCAGCGGCCGCGACCAATCAGCAGAGCGGTGTTTAACTTTAGCGCCAAGATCACTGATTGGTCGCGTGCGGAGAGGGCGAGACCAATCAGCGAATCGTATTGGTGAGGAGCGGGGAGCGGAATCGTATTAGTGAGGACCGGGGAGCGCCGCTGCCTGTGCGGCTACTTCTGCTGCGAGAAGCCGGGACATGAGCGACTGCTCGCAGCAGAAGTATCCCGACCCACAGCGCCGCTCCCCGGTCCTCCCTTCACACCCTAGCCGCTGATGTCCCCACAGTATCCGCATGGTGTTACAAAGGTCCGGACATTTGTGTTAAAAATCGCTGATTGGTCGCTGGCGCTGCCCGCGACCAATCACCGATTTGGGCGCCAAATTTAAATATCGGCCGCGACCAATCACCGATCTTGGCTCCACATTTAAACACCGCTGTGCTGATTGGTCGCCGATGCTGGGCGCGACCAATCACCGATTTTGGCACCACATTTAAATAGCGTCCGCGACCAATCAGTACAGCGGTGTTTAAATGTGGAGCCAAGATCGGTGATTGGTCGCGGCAGATATTTAAATTTGGCGCCCAAATCGCTGATTGGTCGCGGGCAGCGCCAGCGACCAATCAGCGATTTTTAACACAAATGTCGGGACCTTTGTAACACCATGCTGATACTGTGGGGACATCAGCAGCTAGGGTGTCAAGGGAGGACCGGGGAGCGGCGCTGCGGGTCGGGATACTTCTGCTGCGAGCGCCCGCTCATGTCCCTGGTTCTCGCAGCGGAAGTATCCGCACAGGCAGCGCCGCTCCCCGGTCCTCCCTTCACACCCTAGCCGCTGATGTCCCCACAGTATCCGCATGGTGTTACAAAGGTCCGGACATTTGTGTTAAAAATCGCTGATTGGTCGCTGACATCAGCGGCTAGGGTGTGAAGGGAGGACCGGGGAGCGGCGCTGCGGGTCGGGATACTTCTGCTGCGAGCAGTCGCTGATCTCCCGGCTTCTCGCAGTGGAAGTATCCGCACAGGCAGCGGCGCTCCCCGGTCCTCACTAATACGATTCCGCTCCCCGCTCCTCACCAATACGATTCGCTGATTGGTCGCGCTCTCCGCACGCGACCAATCAGTGATCTTGGCGCTAAAGTTAAACATCGCTCTGCTGATTGGTCGCGGCCGCTGCCCGCGACCAATCACCGATTTGGGCGCCACATTTAAATAGCGGCCGCGACCAATCAGTACAGCGGTGTTTAAATGTGGAGCTAAGATCGGTGATTGGTCGCGGGCGATATTTAAATTTGGCGCCCAAATCGGTGATTGGTCGCGGGCACCGCCAGCGACCAATCAGCGATTTGTAACACAAATGTCCGGATCTTTGTAACACCATGCGGATACTGTGGGGACATCAGCGGCTAGGGTGTGAAGGCAGGACCGGGGAGCGGCGCTGCGGGTCGGGATACTTCTGCTGCAAGCAGTCGCTCATCTCCAGGCTTCTCGCAGTGGAAGTATCCGCACAGGCAGCGCCGCTCCCCGGTCCTCCCTTCACACCCTAGCCGCTGATGTCCCCACAGTATCCGCATGGTGTTACAAAGGTCCGGACATTTGTGTTAAAAATCGCTGATTGGTCGCTGACATCAGCGGCTAGGGTGTGAAGGGAGGACCGGGGAGCGGCGCTGCGGGTCGGGATACTTCTGCTGCGAGCAGTCGCTGATCTCCCGGCTTCTCGCAGTGGAAGTATCCGCACAGGCAGCGGCGCTCCCCGGTCCTCACTAATACGATTCCGCTCCCCGCTCCTCACCAATACGATTCGCTGATTGGTCGCGCTCTCCGCACGCGACCAATCAGTGATCTTGGCGCTAAAGTTAAACATCGCTCTGCTGATTGGTCGCGGCCGCTGCCCGCGACCAATCACCGATTTGGGCGCCACATTTAAATAGCGGCCGCGACCAATCAGTACAGCGGTGTTTAAATGTGGAGCTAAGATCGGTGATTGGTCGCGGGCGATATTTAAATTTGGCGCCCAAATCGGTGATTGGTCGCGGGCACCGCCTGCGACCAATCAGCGATTTGTAACACAAATGTCCGGATCTTTGTAACACCATGCGGATACTGTGGGGACATCAGCGGCTAGGGTGTGAAGGGAGGACCGGGGAGCGGCGCTGCGGGTCGGGATACTTCTGCTGCGAGCGCCCGCTCATGTCCCGGGTTCTCGCAGCGGAAGTATCCGCACAGGCAGCGCCGCTGACATCCATGCGTCAAGGGTGTGAAGGGAGGACCGGGGAGTGGCGCTGCGGGTCGAGATACTTCTGCTGCGAGCGTCCGCTCATGTCCCGGGTTCTCGCAGCGGAACTATCCGCACAGGCAGCGGCGCTGACATCCATGCGCCTAGGGTGTGAAGGGAGGACCGGGGAGCGGCGCTGACATCCAATTGGTCGCGGACGCTATTTAAATGTGCCGCACAAATCGGTGATTGGTCGCGGTCTTGGCCCGCGACCAATCACTGATCTTGCGGCTAAAGTTAACCACTACTGTGCTGATTGGTCACGGCCGATATTTAAATTTGGCGCCCAAATCGGTGATTGGTCGCGGGCAGCGTCCGCGACCAATCAGCACAGCGGTATTTAACTTTTGCACTAAGATCAGTCATTGGTCGGGTCCAAAGACCGCGACCAATCATCGAATCGTCTTGGTGAGGACCGGGGAGCGGCGCTGCCTGTGTGGCTACTTCCGCTGCGAGAACCCGGGACATGAGCGGGCGCTCGCAGCAGAAGTATCCCTTCCGCATGGATGTCAGCGACGCCGGTGGTCCTTCCGCTGCTACCGTCCGGGACATGAGCGCCTCGCGACGCTCATCTCCTGGCTGCATCTCGGTCCCGCAGATGGGTCCGGCGGTCGAGGTCCTTCTGCTGGTACCGGCCGGGAGATGAGCGCCTCGCGGTGCTCATCTCCTGGCTGCAACGCCGCTGAGCTCCGTCCCGCAGATGAGCCGCTAACGGCCGCCATCTTTTTTCTGAAATCCCGCGGCGCTGATTGGCCGCTGCCGGACCAATGAGCGACGCGGGATTTCCTGGACAGACAGACAGACAGACTGACGGGATAAGACAATTATATAGTAGATATATATATATATATATATACAGTCATATGAAAAAGTTTGGGCACCCCTATTAATCTTAAGCTTAATGTTCTATAAAAATTGGTGTTTTTGCAACAGCTATTTCAGTTTGATATATGTAATAACTGTTGGATACAGTAATGTTTCTGCCTTGAAATGAGGTTCATTGTACTAACAGAAAATGTGCAATCTGCATTCAAACAAAATTTGACAGGTGCATAAGTATGGGCACCTCACCAGAAAAGTGACATTAATAGTTAGTAGATCCTCCTTTTGCAAAAATAACAGCCTCTAGTCGCTTCCTGTAGCTTTTAATGAGTTCCTGGATCCTGGATGAAGGTATTTTTGACCATTCCTCTTTACAAAACAATTCCAGTTCAGTTAAGTTTGATGGTCGCCGAGCATGGACAGCCCTCTTCAAATGATCCCACAGATGTTCAATGATATTCAGGTCTGGGGACTGGGATGGCCATTCCAGAACATTGTAGTTGTTCCTCTGCATGAATGCCTGAGTAGATTTGGAGCGGTGTTTTGGATCATTGTCTTGCTGAAAGATCCATCCACTTTGTAACTTCATATTTATCACTGATTCTTGAACACTATTGTCAAGAATCTGCTGATACTGAGTGGAATCCATGCGTCCCTCAACTTTAACAAGATTCCCAGTGCCAGCATTGACCACACAGCCCCAAAGCATGATGGAACCTCCACCAAATTTTACTGTGGGTAGCAAGTGTTTTTCTTGGAATGCTGTGTTTTTTTGCCACCATGCATAACGCCTTTTTGTATGACCAAATAACTCAATCTTGATTTCATCAGTCCACAGGACCTTCTTCCAAAAAGAAATTGGCTTCTCCAAATGTGCTTTTGCATACCTCAGCCAACTCTGTTTGTGGCGTGCTTGCAGAAACGGCTTCTTTCGCATCACTCTCCCATACAGCTTCTCCTTGTGCAAAGTGCCTTGTATAGTTGACCGATGCACAGTGACACCATCTGCAGCAAGTTGATGCTGCAGCTCTCTGGAGGTGGTCTGAGGATTGTCCTTGACTGATCTCACCATTCTTCTTCTCTGCCTTTCTGATGTTTTTCTTGGCCTGCCACTTCTGGCCTTAACAAGAACTGTCCCTGTGTTCTTCCATTTCCTTACTATGTTCCTCACAGTGGAAACTGACAGGTTAAATCTCTGAGACAGCTTTTTGTATGCTTCCCCTGAACAACTATGTTGAATAATCTTTGTTTTCAGATCATTTGACAGTTGTTTTGAGGAGCACATGATGCCACTCTTCAGAGGAGATTCAAACAGGAGAACAACTTGCAAGTGGCCACTTTAAGTAGCTTTTCTCATGATTGCATACACCTGGCTATGAAGTTCAAAGCTCCATGAGGTTACAAAACCAAAAAAAGTGCTTTAGTAAGTCAGTAAAAAGTAGGTAGGAGTATTTAAAACAAGAAAATGATAAGGGTGCCCATACTTATGCACCTTTCAAATTTTGTTTGAATGCAGATTGCACATTTTCTGTTAGTACAATAAACCTCATTTCAAGGCAGAAACATTACTGTGTCCAACAGTTATTACATATATCCAACTGAAATAGCTGTTGCAAAAACACCAATTTTTATAAAACATTAAGCTTAAGATTAATAGGGGTGCCCAAACTTTTTCATATGACTGTATATATATAGGCCTGTGAGTATATGCTCATATGTGCTTTTTCATGAATTATCTTATGATGGAAACGTTCCATCTGCCTCCAAGGCTTCATTACTTTTAATTAATCCACATTGTCATGTCAGACGGTAACAAGAAGACAAGTCTGTTCCAGTTTTCTTACCGGCTCGCAGCATCATACTATTACGTGACGTCACAAAGAACCAAACTAGGCTACCAGGCCTCCATTTATAAAAGGTTCACATGTGCAAAACTAGGTCAGCGGCTCGGTTCAGTCTAATACCAGCAGTCAGGGGACGATGTGCTTAAGTATGATCTCATTACATCGGCCTTTTAACCCTTTAATCCAAGGAACTTACAGGGGTAGAGGTCAGCTAACCTCCCCACAATTAGTTTCGGACAGATTTACACAAACTGGCCGGCAGATTCGGTCTGAACTGAAAGTACCTCCCAATTCCGTGAAAAGACATTTATCATGCTCTGAGGTCACTTCAGACCCCAAAGGTTAATAAACTGAAGAGAGAAAAGGGGTGCAAAAGTAAAAAAGCTCATCATATTTACCACTCTCTGTCCCTCACTTGACTCCTTCCGCTGCTCCTCCGCGCATCTCTTCGGTTCCTCCAGCGTTGTGCCCCATGTGACCTCAGCACTTGAAAAACCAAAGAGACCCAAGCGGGGAAATGGAAGCAGAGGTGGCGTAAGGAGTCAGGCGAAAATCTAGGACCGGGGAGTATATACTGTATATTTAATTATTTTAACTTCTTGTCAGGCTGCAAAAGAACCGCGCAAAATCAAAAGCCAAAAATTCTAAAAATCCAAAGTATTTGGTAAATTCGTAGCAAAGTTGTTTCGTTACAAAACTATTCTCACGTCTCTACATTGACTTATAATTTTTGCCTCAGCAAAATTGCGGACATCCCATTGATGTGAATGGACGCTGTGTAATACTTCATTTCACCTGCGGGAGTGCTGTAGGGAAACGATACAGCCAATCACTGGGGGTCCCAGCAGGAGTAGGACACTGTGTGATCAGTTTATTGACAGGTGACCCTTCTAAGAACCCCCATATTGAGTCAAAAAGAAGCCAAACAGAACTGGGTCCCCTGTCTCACACATTGGGTCAGATATTGGTGCGCTGAAATGAGAGACACAGGCGGAACAGGTGACTGATGGGTCCTCAAAAGGGGCCATTATTATTAATGAGTCATGACGATCCTATTATCCGCCTTGTTCTAAATTTGGCCCCAGGAGGTTCATGTTGCAACTCTGGCCCTATAACACCTTGGAGGACTCCTCCTGTCCCTTTGATTTCACTGGGCCTCATGTAATGCTTCACTTCGCCTGCGGTAGTGCTGCAGACAAAATGAACAGTTGCTGCTGCGTTCCTAATGGACTACAGTGATCACTAAGGATATCAGCAGTGGGACCCTTCTAACAGATGAGGACTTTCCACAGTGGAGACCCCCTTTAAATTCCACAGCTGAATAAAAATGTGTATTAAATAAAAAAATAAAAAGCAAAGAACTCTCCGGATTTATGATGTGATGGAAGAAATGCTATAGTACAAAGACTAATGAAGGGATGGGGCGCGAGGGGAGATGGAGACCGCAGCGTCAGAGGATTAATTATAATAGCACAATGGGAGAAAAGTCCCGATCAGAACAAGTCGAATAAGCAAAATACATGTCCTCGCTGAGAAGAGAAATGGGAATAACGGTGACTAGAAATGCACATCTTACACCTTCACTAATAATACAAATACTCACACTGTATACTTCGCACAGTATATGTTACCGACATTTATTAAAGAGATTATTAATTCCGTTTTTCTCCTGATATTGCGCATAATGCTCAATACCTCAATTTTCTACACCTTGGCAGTTAAATAAGATATGGTGCTTGTAATTTCACAAATGGCGCCACTCCTATCCACAAGTTGACAGGCTTAATTAGGCTGTTAGGGTTATGGCTTCACTATCATCGTTAGGAAAGGTCATGTGATGCAAATTTCCCAGTTTTATAAAAACCCAGCCTCCTCTAACCTTGTGCCAAAAACAGCAACCATGGGTTCTTCTAAGCAGCTGCCTAGCACTCTGAAAATAAAATGGTGGAGGCCCTCAGAGTAGGAGAAGACTATGAGAAGATAGCAAAGCGTTTTCAAGTTGCACTTTCCTCAGCTCGAAATGTAATTAAGAAATGGCAGTTACCAAGAACAATAGAACAATGGAGGTCAAGATAAGATCTGAAAGACCAAGCAAAATTTCAGTGAGAGCTGCTCGTAGAATTTCTAGAGGCAAATCAAAACCCTTGCTTAACTGCAAAAGACCTTCAGAAAGATTTAGCAGACTCTGGAGTTGTGGTACATTGTTCTACTGTTCAGCGACACCTGCAAAAATATGGCCTTCATGGAAGAGTTACCAGAAAAAAACCTCTTCTGCTTCCTCACCATAAAATTCAGTGTCAGAAGTATGCAAAAAAGCATCTAAACAAGCCTGATGCATTTTAGAAACAAGTTGTGTGGACCGAAGAGGTTAAAAAATAACTATTCGGCCACAATGATCAAAGGTATGTGGGGAGAAAAAAGGGCAAAAATTTTAAGAAAAGAACATCACGCCAACCATTAAGCATGGGGGTGGATCAATCATGCTTTGGGGTTGTGTTGCAGCCAATGGCACGTGGAACATTTCACGGGTAGAGGGAAGAATGGATTCAATGAAATTTCAACAAATTCTTGATGCAAATATAACACCATCTGTAAAAAAGCTGAAAAGAGGATGGCTAAATGGATAATTAATGATCCTAAAC
This sequence comes from Phyllobates terribilis, assembly GCF_046119375.1. Lineage (NCBI taxonomy): Eukaryota > Metazoa > Chordata > Amphibia > Anura > Dendrobatidae > Phyllobates > Phyllobates terribilis. Next base: position 162,428,000 of record NW_027362770.1, read on the forward strand.
ACACGTCTAAATCTACAATAGACTACCTCAAAAGGCGCCACCTGAAGGTTTTACAATGGCCCTCGCAGTCCCTTAATCAGAGCATCATTGAAAATCTATGGCTAAACCTCAATATAGCAGAGCATGCAAGACGACCCAGGAATTTCACAGAACTGGAAGAATTTTCCAAGGAAGAATGGATGGAAATCCCTCAAACAAGAATTAAAGACTCTTGTCTGGCTACAAAAAACATTTACAAGCTGTGATACTTGCAAAAGGGGTGCTACTAGGTACTAACCATGCAGGGTGCCCAAACTTTTGCATCGGCCTATTATTGTAATTTATAAAATGTAAAAGATGAAAATATATAATTTTTTTGTCTAAAATACAAAGAAAATGTGTCATCTGTAATTTAGGTCTTACTCTTTAGAGATCATTACATCTTCAAAGTGTTTAACTGTTCACAATAGCAGTAATTTTGACCAGAGGTGCCCAAACTTTAACATGCCACTGTATCTATCTACAGTGGCTTGCAAAAGTATTCAACCCCTTGGCTTTTTACCTATTTTGTTACATTACAACCTGTGTTCAAATGTTTTTGTAATCCGATTTTTATATGTTGCATCGGCGCTAAATAGTCTAAGTTGGTGAAGTGAAAAGTGAGAAAAATCTAGGTTTAAATTTAATTTATGGGATCATAAATTGGCATGTGCATATGTATTCACTCCTTTTGCTATAAAGCCCCTAAAAATTTCTGGTGCAAGCAATTCCCTTCATAAGTCATATGCTTAGTGACAGGACGTCCACCTGTGTGTAATCTAAGTGTCACATGTCTGTCAGTTTATACACTTTACCTTTTCTGAAAGGACACAGAGGCTGCAACACCATTAAGCAAGAGGCACCACTAACCAAACAACACCATGAAGACCAAGGAGATCTCCAAACAACACCATGAAGACCAAGGAGATCTCCAAACAACACCATGAAGACCAAGGAGATGCCAAACAACACCATGAAGACCAAGTAGATCTCCAAACAACACCATAAAGACCAAAGAGATCTCCAAACAAGTCAGGGACAGAGTTGTTGAGAAGTAGAAGTCAGGGTTGGGTTATAGAAAAATATCCCAATCTCTGATGATCCCTCGGAGCACCATCAAATTCATTATCATCAAATGGAAAGAACATGGTGTGACGCCTCAAAGCCTCCTGTAAGTCCCTTTTTTTACACTGAGAGATGGGGACTCGGAGTCGGGTCCTAAGTTGGAGAGATGGGATGCAGCCGTGGCCCGGACCCGCTCTGTGCCCAGGGGCGTCACATTAAAAAAAGAGATGGTACGGGCTTGTCCGGGTTGAGTGGCTGATTACGACTACGCCACCTGTGGCACCTGGTGAAGGCCACCAGCGCCGCTGCAGTCCGCTGAGGCATGGTGGTATAGCGGCCAACGTTGTTACTACTCCCCACAGGCGGAGCAAGGCCTCAGGGCAGAGAGACAGGATGACAGGGGTAGTAGTCTAGAAAGTCTGTGTCGTGCGGTGTAGCGCAGAATAAAGAGTCCGGAGGCCATAGGGGTGAACTTCCAAGGCTTTACTCACATCAGAGATGGCAGAAGGAAGGCAACTCCCTGCTCCTCGCGGAGTTCTGCGGCCACCAGAGACGAGGGTCCGACAACCTCCGAGTAAGTCCAGCGTTTAATCAGGACCCTGCACCAGAGTGTTCCTAGACTTCAGACCGGGTCCTTTCCTGTCCGTATGTGTAGATAGGCCAGGTCTCCCTCTGAACTCCTCTCAGAAAAAGGGCACGGGTGGCAGCTCTGCTCTTTCCGTTACCCGGTGGGATCCTCAGGGCCTACCGGGCTTTCCCGACCAGGACGTGGAGTAGCAAGGTCAGGTGTCGGGGGCCGGTACCTCTCTTGCAGCCGGGCTCCCTCTGAATACATCAGGTGGGAGAGGACAGGTGGCGTATACCGCTCCGTCTGCATCCTCCCTGGGACCCATTTGCGGTGGAGCTACACTCCTAAGCTCCGGGCCTTCTTGGTAGTGGTCCTTGACCGGGTTGAGACCTTCCTTATCTGCAACCTGCCCCTCGTCCCAAGGCCGGGGTACGAGGGCTGTGCCTCCATCCCCTGCAGGTCCACACAGGATCCACTTTCAGGGTAGGAGATCACAGTACATGACAGCCAGTAAACTTGACTAACAAGGACCAAGAACCAAGATGGCTTTTTATTAAATATGAAATTTACAGTGTCACTAGAATGTGAGTCCTCCACCCTCAGCCACTAACTGGTTCCCCTAGCTCTTGGTTCCCCAGTCTCCCTGTAACCAGGAGGGCAGCACCTAGTGCATTCTAGCCCCCTCTTGTGGAGAAATGTGGTGTTGGATGTGGAGGTTGGGTACTGACCATCACGCTGTTCTTACCTCAGAGGAGGAACACTACACTCCAATAGAGAAGTGCAGCATCCCTGTGGCGCTCGAACCCTCAGGGGCGCCACAATGGTACAGAAACAAACCTGCCAAGAGAGGGCGCCCACCAAAACTCTGAACCCAAGCAAGGAGGGCATTAATCAGAGAGGCAGCACAGAGTCCAAAGGTAACCCTGAAGGAGCTGCAGAGTTCCCAAGCAGAGACTGGAGTATCTGTCCATGCGACCCCAATAAGCCGTACACTCCATAGAGATAGCCTTTATGGAAGAGTGGGCAGAAAAAAGCCTTTACTTACACACAAACATTGTAAGGCTCATTTTGAGTTTGCCAAAAGACATGTGGGAGCCTCCCCAAATTTATGGAGGAAGGTGCTGTGATCAGATGAGACCAAAATTGAACTTTTTGGCCACTAAGATAAACGCTATGCCTGGCACCAAACCAACATAGCTTATCACCCCAAGAACACCATCCCCACAGTGAAACATGATGGTGGTGCCAGCACCATGCTGTGGGAATGTTTTTCAGCAGTCGAAGGGAAGATGGATGGTGGCAAATACAGGGATATTCTTGAGCAAAACCTGTTTCAGTCTGTCAGTGATTTGAGACTGGGACCGAGGTTCACCTTCCAACAAGACAATGACCCAAAGCATACGGCTAAAGCAACACTCGAGTGGTTTTAGGGGAAACATGTAAATGTTTTGGAGTGGCCTAGTCAAAGCACAGACCTTAATCCAATTGAGAATCTATGGTCAGACTTGAAGATTGCTATTCACCAGAGAAAACCATCTAACTTCAAGGAGCTGTAGCTGTTTTGTCTTGAGAAATGGGCAAAATCCCAGTAGCAAAATGTGGAAAGCTCATAGCGACTTATTCAAAGCAACCTGCAGCTGAAATTGCCCAAAAGGAGGCTCTACAAAGTACTGACTTTAAGGGGTGAATAGTTATGCGCACTTATTTATTTTGTCCTTTCTGTTTCTCCAATATGTTATTTGGCAGAAGAAACCAATGAAACGTTTTAACTCCTTCATCACTCCAGGTATCGGACCACTGAGTAGATTCACCCTTGCATACTGTGGATATCAGGTGGGACATGTGCGTCATGGTGATGATAAGAATTACACCTCTGCACCACTACAAGCATGGACAGTGAATTCTGCTTTTCTTGTAGATCAGCACATTTTCCTCCTGAAATACTCTGCATCGCACTGGGCCCATTCCTTGTATCATACTTTGACCTCCCTCCCTACATCACAATATTGCCTCTGTCACTTTCAGTCCTGTTGTCGCTAACCACATCCCGTGGATAGATAGGTCACTGTCTCCATGAATCTCAGAACAGTTCCTCCTGAATTACTCTGTGCTGCTGAAAAGGGTACTCTTTCACTACTCAGGTTCCTTTGCCTACTTCCTATAAACAACACATGTTACCTATCCACAGGATTGGTGAGTACAATATGAATACTGGGGGTCCAATCACTGGAACTCCCATCAATCAGGAGAACAGGAGTCCAAATTGTTAGTAAAAATCTGAACTGAGCATGTGCAAAAACTGCTATAGAAGTGGTGGCAGCACATGCTCAGTACCACTGAAATCACACGGTGAACTTTAGATCCCACGCTCTCGGAATCCGTGCTGGTCTCAACAGCGGGACTTCATACATTTACCCTCTAAACTGGGACAACTCCATTAACTCATTCACTCGTTTGACTTTTTAATTGTTTTTTTTTCCTTTACCTTTTGAGCCATATGAGGGCTCATTTTTTTCCACCATATTCTGAATCATGTATCTTTTTTGTAAATTTTTCCAGGACTTGTTTTTAGTGAGCCGACATATTTATTGCCACCCTTTTAGAGTACACGCGATGTTTTGATCGCTTTTCATTGCAATTTTTGGGACCCAAAAAACAGCAATTCTGGAGATTCGATCCTTTTTTTTTTTCACTTTGCGGTTAATTAATTTTGTATTTTTTTACAGCTAAAACTTTTATTTTTTATTTTATCTAGTTATTTTTAACTGGGAAATTCAAAGTTTTATACATTTTTAGCTTTTTTTTTTACATATATATTTTTTTTATTTTTTTTCGTTTTCTTAGGGACCATGAACCTGCGATTATAAAATATAGTAAGGAGGACCAAGATGGCAGTGACAGGGGCCTTCAGTGAGGATCTGGTAATCTATTGGCACTCACAGGCGTATCGGCGTCCAGGCCAGTTTCTTTGTATGCGCCAAAGGGTTAGGAAAAAATAGATCACAAAAACATCTTAAAAAAACAGCGCCTCTTTTCCCTATGGCTGTGTCCGGTATTGCGGCTTAGCTCCATTCACTTAGCTATAACGGAACTGCAATACCTGACATCGCCTATGGACAGGTGTGGCGCTATTTCAGAAAATAACAGCCATGTTTTTGTAATCTGAGAATTATAATCAGCGTCTGAAGGAAACCTCTCTATAACCTTCATGATCAGGAAATGTATATATTAAGACATATTTATTTTTGGCCGTGAATTCCTTAATGACAGCATCGGCCAAATATCAAAAACATTTCCAGCCGTAAAATATATATTCAAACAGTGGAAAAAAAAAACCCGCCTGTCTACGTCTACGGGGCTATAAATAGGACATCGCTTAAATACATCATTCTAGTGTGCGGAGCAACATCACAGGCGCCTTTAATAGATGAACTCGGATTAACCCTTGGGCTTCCGCTGTTTTTTTTCTACTTCACTATAGGAGCCACGCGAACTCTGAAAGGGTTGGCCCTTTGAGGAGGGCGACTAAAAAAAAAAAAAAACGCCATCCAAAACATGTAACCAGCACAAACTTTAATAACAAATAGTAAAGCAGTTTTATTTATAGTTACACATGTGCAGTATCTTAGTATTATTTGAGCACTGTTTGGCGGCATTTGTATAAGGACAGATGTGATACTGCTGCTTAAAGGGGTTATCTCACCACCAAATTTTTTTTTACACAGATCACGAAAGCCCTGTGTAACCCGTATAAGTGGAGTGGAAGTATGTATTTGAATGGTGCTCGCGCATGCGCACTACCATTCCCATAGATCTATAGAAGTGGTGTGGTTTGTTGAGCAGTGCTCCCATAACCCTATAAAAGTAAATGGTGTGGTGGTCAAGCATGCGCACTACTGTTACCATAACCCTATAAAAGTAAATGGTGTGGTGGTCAAGCATGCGCACTACTGTTACCATAACCCTATAAAAGTGAATGGTGTGATGGTCAAGCATGCTCATTACTGTTTTTCGATAACCCTATAAAAATGAATGATGTGGTGGTTGTACATGTGTTTTACTGTTCCCATAATCCTATAAAAGTGAATGGTGTGGTGATTGAGCATACGCACTACTGTTCCCATAATCTTATAAAAGTGAATGGTGTGCTGGTCAAGCATGTTCTTTACTGTTCCCATAACCCTATAAAAGTAAATGGTGTGGTGGTCAAGCATGCGCACTACTGTCACCATAACCCCATAAAAGTGAATGGTGTGGTGGCCAAGCATTGCTCATGACTGTTCCCAGAACCTTATTAAAGTGAATGGTGTGCTGGTCAAGCATGCTCATTGCTGGTTTCCGATAACCCTATAAAAGTGAATGATATGGTGGTCGCACATGTGCTCTATTGTTTCCAGAACCCTATAAAAGTGAATTTTTTGGTGGTCGCGCATGTGTACTATTTTTCTCAAAAACCTATAGAAATGAATAGTATGGTGGTCACACAGGTGCGATACTGTTCCCATCGACCTATAAAAGTGAATGGTGTGGTGGTTGCGAATGCGCACTATTATTTTATTCGCACCTGACTAGTGTTTAGCGAGTTTGTTCTATTAACCCTTTCGCCGAGTATGCTCGGGCCGAGCTCCGAGTATTTACAGCTGCTCGGTGATATGTTTAAATCGCTCCCGTGTGCATGATTTGCGACTGTTTGACAGTTTTATTACATGGGAGGAATGTTTGCTTCTTACACATTCCTCACATGTAATAAAGCTGTCAAACAGTCACAAATCATGCACACGGGAGTGATTCAACCATATCACCGAGCAGCTATAAATACTCGGAGCTCGGCCCGAGCATACTCGGAACAGAACATACTCGCTCAACACTACACCTGACCCTAGGAATCTTGTTCTCAGAATTTGTCGGGGTCCCATATACATTCATTGTCCACCCTGTGGAAATATGAAGGATGTTGTTTATAATATAACGCCTTTGAGCTTCTCTTTAAACTAAGTATTTATTTTTTTTTAAAGACCACCCCCTTATTGTCTGTGACAGATTCTCAGTTCCGTCATATACTTTATATATAGAATTTTGGTGGTTGTCAGGAGTTTTCACTATAGAGAGGTATTACTTCTGCAGTGTTTGGAGATAGGGGCACTGTATAGGATGAATGGCACATGGTAGTTTCATACTTAAGATATTTAGGTTCCACCCCTGAGGAACATCTGGAAACTCCACCAAATCATTTTGAGCGTGGCTTTGCTAAACCAGGTCCCTTTTGTTGCCCAGTTCGTGGGATTGTTCCGGCAAAGCAGGACTGTTGGCTAATATGTAGGTGGGGGCCCACTTACAATATTTGCATTGGGGCCCAATACAAGATTCATGTGCGGCATGATTGTGGGTAGTATGGCGGATGGAAGAAGTTATGGCCATTAAAATCCTCAGGTTACTCTTCCCATCGCTCCATGTAACACCAGAGTGACAGGAAGATTAAACCTCATAATCCCCTATGAAGCTGTTAGATCAGATCATTGGACTTGTGTTTGGGTCGGAATTGCGTCCATGACACAGACCACATCTGAATGAGCCCTTAGTCTGAGATCCAGTTCCTCCCCTTCCTCCAGCCATTTCCGTCATCATCCATTAATCCTGCTCTTTCCTTGGAAATGATAATCCAAAGAATCTCTTCTCTGGGCCTTTAAGACAAGAGCAGGTGCATAGCAAAAGATTTATCAAGAGACCCATCACCCCACGCAATGGGATTACGGGACGATGATATCGTCCCAATGACATCTTGATCGTCAATTTATGGAAAGTGTCGGCAACCAATAAGTGTCAGCACCAAAGAAGATGTAAAGGACAGAAGAAGCCATCGTAGTCGGGATCTCACCAGCTGTCATCACATACAGCGTTTTACGTGAAATCAGCCACACGCAGGGCTCAAGAGTAGCCCACAGATTATAGATTCATAGATGGCAGCTCTTCATAGATTATAGTCCTCTATAGACTATCGTCAATCATACAATATGGTTCTTCATAGATCATAGTCAATCATACATTATAGTTCTTCAAGAATGGAAGTCCTTCACAGATTATTATCCTCCATAGGTTATAATCTTTCATAGATTATAGTCCTTCGTAGATTATAGTTTTCCATAGATTATAGTCTTCAATAGATTATAGTCCTCAATAGATTGTAGTCCATCATACATACTCCTTCATAGATTAAAGTTCTTCAAAGATGGCAGTCCTTCATAAATTATCATCCTCCATAGGTTATAATCCTTCCTAGACTATATTCCTACATAGATTATAGTTTTCCTTAGATTATAGTCCTCTGTAACAGAATATCCTTTGACAGATTGCAATCCTCCATAGATTATCGTTTTTCTTACATTATAATCCTTCATAGATTACAGTCCTTCATAAACTTTAATTCACCATAGATTGCAGTCCTAAAAAGAGAAGAGCTCTCTGCAGATTATAGTCCCCCATATATTGTAGTCTTCCAAAGATTATAGTCCTCCATAGATTATTATAGTCCTCCGTAGATTATAACTAAGAAAATGATGGCACTTCCACTACAAGAAATAGGTGTGAACAGGTGCTTACTAAGAGGAGCTACCTCCATATACAATGAACAAACAAAGTAGCACTCTGTAACGCTGAAGTATGAAATATGAATAGCATTACTGCTGTGGAAAATAGAAATAAATGAGAAATTTTAGCGCATGTAAATATGAAGTATGAAATCTGAATAGCATTACTGCTGTAGAATATAGAAATAAATGAGAAATCTTAGCGCATAAATTGGCCAATTCATGTGTACCTGACAGCCGCGGTAAGACGTTTCTCGATGTCAGGACCTAACAATGTGAATACCTCTCTAAGGGACATCCGTCTGCTTATGTATGGGAAAGAAAGATCCTGATACATAAGCAGAGGGATGTCCCTTAGAGAGGTATTCACATTGTTAGGTCCTGACATCGAGAAACGCCTTACTGCGGCTGTCAGGTACACATGAATTGGCCTATTTATGCGCTAAAATTTCTCATTTATTTCTATTTTCCACAGCAGTAATGCTATTCATATTTCATAATTCATATTTATATACTCAGCGTTACAGTGTGCTACTTTGTTTGTTCTCCGTAGATTATAGTCCTCCTTAGATTATAGTCCTCCTTAGATTATAGTTCTCCTTAGATTATAGTTCTCTGTAGATTGTAGACCTCAATAGTTCATAGTCCTCCATAGATTACTGTCCTCTGTAGATTATAGTCCTCCATAGATTATAGTCCTCCATAGATTATAGTTCTCCATAGACTGTAGACCTCAATAGACTGTAGTCCTCCATAGATTACTGTCCTCTGTAGATTATAGTCCTCCATAGATTATAGTTCTCCATAGACTGTAGACCTCAATAGACTGTAGTCCTCCGTAGATTGTAGTCCTCCATAGATTGAAGTCCTCCATAGATTGTAGTCCTTCGTAGATTGTAGTCCTCCGTAGATTATAGTCCTCCGTAGATTATAGTCCTCCATAAATTATAGTCCTCCATAGACTGTAGACCTCAATAGACTCTAGTCCTCTGTAGACTGTAGTCCTCCATAGATTGTAGTCCTCCGTGGATTATTGTTCTCTGTAAATCGTAGTCCTCCATAGAGTATAGTCCTCTGCAGATTATAGTCCTCTATAGATTGTAAAACTCAATAGATTATCGTCTTCTGTAGATTACTGTCCTCTGTATAATCCTCTACAAATTGCAGTTCTACATAGATTATATTCCTTCATAGATTGTACACCTCAATAGATTGTAGTCCTCTGTAGATTACTGTCCTCTGTATAGTCCTCCATAGATTATAGTCCTCCATAGATTTTTCCTGCATTGTCTCAGATGTCCATCCTCTTCATACTGGGGTCAATAACGGCAGGATTAGACAAACCCACCTCTAGTCTCCCTGTCTGATAATCCAAAACATCTGAAAATCAGAAATTCATCTCACTCTCCAATGCTGAGAATGTGGCTTCTTCATTTGTATGTTCCCATCAGCTCCTGACGTCTCCACATTGATTGATTTTCTATTCATTTTTTTTTCTTTTTTTTAAAAAAATCCATTTTATTTCGTGGCGCAATGTCTTATATCTTTAGTCTGAGCAGTAAAGTAATTTATACCTTAATATACAGGTCCAAGAAAATATAGATTTTTTTCCCTTTCGATCAATATGGTGCCCCACGTTACGCAGACGGTTCTCAGCTATATATAGGAGCGAGGACTTGTTTGTGTATTAGTGCAGCAAATCTGGAGTATCCAAGCACCAGACGCAGAATTCATTGCACTAGATAAGTGGGTCATCTGTACAGCCGGAGGGATCTCCGCACAAAGGAGTCCATGGGAAGCGCATTAATAGTGTTCTCATTCTATCTGCTGTGTCCATACATAAAAGCAAGGGCTGAAGAAAATGAATCATTTATCATACCTTTGGCTGGAAATGCAAATTTATTTAGCACTGGAATATCTCCAGTGATCAGCTGTGATTCAGCAGCAGAAACTAGCAACAATACTCAATTTCTCTGCAGAGCCCCCACAGGGAAAATTAAGCATTACACAGTTGGGTCCTCCAATGAGATACCTGGGTTTTACTTGTTGAAAATAGAAATCTTTTTTTAGGGGACTATATCCAACTAGAAGAACCCCCATCATCAGTTTACCACTAAATCCAAGACCACCTCACCAATTAGCCAACTCCAAGAACTCTCACCACCAAATTTCCACCAATTTAGAACCAACTCCAAGAACCTTCATTGCCAATTTACTACTAACTACAAGAACCTCAACAACTAATTTACCACCAACTCCAAGAATTCCCACCACCAATCTGTCACCAACCCCCAAAATTCCCACCACCATTTTACCATAACTACAAGAACCCCAACAACCAATTAACCACCAACTCCAAGAACTCCCACCACCAATTTGTCACCAGCTACAAGAACCCCAAAAAACAATTTACGACCAACTCCAAGAACTCCCACCAATTTACCACCAGCTCCATGACCCCCCATCAATATACTAACAACTTCAAGAACTAACACCACCAACTTTCCACCAACTCTAAAAATTACCCTACCAATTTACCACCAACTCCCAGAACCTTCATCACAAATTTAATACTAACTACAAGAACCCCAACAACCAATTTACTACAGACTTACCAGCATTTAGAATGCCAAATTTTAGACCGTTAAGCCTCACTCTCAGAGATCGCCCCTTTAAAAGAGTAGTTTTTGGCATAATTTTGGTAAACCCATTCTCTTTTGTGATTCTATTCTCAGAATTATCTTGACTGTTGGCTCCATTCATTTGTGATCTTATAATTCTTTCCCGCCCAAAATCATAGTGATTTAGGGGGAGCACAGCTGCAGTTTTGTTACAATGTATAAGTCCAGCCAGTCTTCTGTGAGGTCAGCAGAACAGCAGCACTTTTCCTCCCAGAAAGCTGAGATTACAGTGGCCGCTGACTAGTGGGGGACGTAGAGATGGTCGGAGAAATAAGGATCAGTTGGTTGGAATTCAAATTCCAGATCCTCTTGTTCCTCGGCCTTATAAACTGATGCCACACCAGTTTTATCAGTTGCTTACTCTGCTTTTTCCATAAATAACCCTTCCTGGTCATTACAGTGAACAGATGCCAGTTTAATAGCTTTTATGGTTTACATCAATTTCTTAAAAAGTCCAATATTTCTTCCATTTACCAATTGACACATTCGCCAACGTTCGCGAAACATACTCACCAATTACCAATGCCTCTGAGGCTTTTGATCTCAGTCAATCATCTCCTTGTATGGCCGATATTTGCTGACGTGTTCTAAGATGAAAACAGCTAATGTTCTATTCCAAATGGCCTATCTCATCCCGAGTGACAAGTCATTTAGGAATAACGAGACAGGGGTGGTACGGGATGAATTGCCGGGCTCGTCTTCTGACAAGCACAGCTGACGGTTTTGTGTCTTTTCAACGGGAATGAATAGAAAGAAAGATATTGCTAGATTCGAGTAAATAAAGGAAGGTATGGAGAGGAGTGAACTCCAAGAATCGCCACCACCAATTTACCACTAACTACAAGATCCCCAACAACCAATTTACCACCAACTCTAAGAACCTCCACCACCAATTTGCCACTAACTACAAAAACCCCAACAACCAATTTACCACAAATGCCAACAACTCCAACAATTTACCACCAACTCCAAGAACGCTCACAAACAATTTACCTCCAACCAAGAAGAACCTGAGATAGGCCATCACCATCTGAAAGATCTCAATTAGGTAGGTAAAAAAAAAGTGCAACGGGTGTAACTCCGACCTCTGGGAAAAAGAACAAGGAGTCCAGTTCCATAGACATAAACAGGATCATTACAAATGTTTAGAGTGGAATTTTCAAAAATACTATTGGAATAAAGACCTGGATCCCTCTTAGTCTTGGTATGAAGACGGGTATTCCTACTTTTATGAAAAAGTTTTGTTGTTTTAGGGGAATCTTTTTAGAACTCTGTGTATAGTTGGGTTCTATTTGACTCGAGTACTGAAGAGGGAGGCTGGCCTCCTGTTTGACCCACCTACCCATAACTCGTTTACACCCCACTTTCTTTTGCAATTTTTCTCAAAAAATACCACTTAAAAATATTTATTGGATTAAACTGGCGACAGCAGCAATTTAATTAGACCAAACAGGAACCATAATGTTTGGAGCCACAAATGCCTGATGCTTCTTAGAGTGGAAACTTTACAGCATTACTCTCAGTCGTGACTATCATCTCAGGGGCAAGCAAGCCACCTTTGGGCTTATTACCTTTCACTGTGTTACACGCACGCCGCTAGGTTCAGATAAGGGCAAGACAGGTTACACAAATTCTTTGGAATCCTGGGGGAACGGTTATTCAGGGCGACCATAGACCATGTGCTGCAGCTTCTCTCAGGCACACAGAGGTATTGACCTTCAAGCACAGACACGTAGGTTGTTTCACTTGCTGACCAGACACACTTGACAAGAGTACTCATAAATGGTAGAACAGTAGCATTTATAAGAAGCCGCACAGCCAGTGCAAGTTAAGTCTTATGGGCAACAGGCTCCAGTGACAAACAGTACAGTTTCCTTAGCAGCATAGCAGTTCACAGTCTTCCCAGTAGTACAGGACAGCACAGTTCTAATGCAAAGGCACATTAATGAACACAGCATTCTTTACAGCACAGTGAGATGGAGGAGGGGAAAGTTTTCAGAGGGAGATGATCCCTGTGACACCATTTCTTACAGTCCTTCTCTTTCTGCCTGACAATACTCTGCACTGCTAGTTCAGGAACTCTACCTGACCTGTGCTTAGCTTCACTCCTGACTTGAATCCTTTTCACTTGCAGGGACTCTTCTGTGAGATACAGAACACACACACCACCTTTCTCTTCGGCTCCAGCCAGACAGTAAACAACTTTCCCACAATCCCCCTGGGGCTCTGCTAAAACACTCCCCTTCTCCTGTGACTGTGTTAACCTCTCTAGTTGCTGGATGCTTCTGGAGCACAACACTTCCTGTTTCATGTGCTTGTGTTACTTCTAATAGTTGCTGAATGCTTTTAAAGCAACAGCACTACTTCTGCATGTCACACTCTGCAACAGCACTACTTCTGCATGTCACAGTCTGCAACAGCGCTACTTCTGCGTGCCACAACTGACTGCCAGGGACACCACTATGAAAAAGCTCCAAACTTCTTCAAACATCTTACTTATTGAAAACACAAACTTATTAAGGTGACCATACCCAACTCTAAGAGTCCCCCATCGCCAATTTAACATCAACTCCAAAACCACCTCTCCAACTAACCACCAACTCCAAGAACCCAGACATCCAATTTACCACCAAATCCATGAACTACAGACCAACTAGAAGAACTACCGCCACCAGCCTACCACCAACTCCAAGAACCTCTATCACCAATTTACCACCAACTCCAAGAACCTCCATCACCAGTTTACCACCCAGTCCAAGAACTTCCACCACCAACAAATTCACAAACCCCCCACCAACTCGTTAAACCCCACCACCAATTTACCACCAACTCCAAGAACCTCCATCAGTATTTACCACCAACTCCAAGAACCTCCATCACCAATTTACCACTAACTATAAGAACTTAAACAACCAATTTACCACCAACTCCAAGACCTCCCACCACCAATTTACCACCAACTCCAAGAACTCCAACAACCAATTTACTACCAACTCAAAACTCAAAAAAACCCCACCTTCCACAAGGCTACCATGATCAGCTTGGCTTCCTTTCATGCGAAAGTACCCCCATTTTGATCCCGTGTCCAATTGCCTAACTTTATCTAGAGAGTTCTAGGGCAGGCGGGTGGGATCGTTTACAATACCAGACTCAAAGCGGATTCATTTACTCTGCCCCCTGCTGACTCACATATAGCTCCACACCCAATAAAACCCCTCTTCCTCCTCCTATTCTCCTGGCTGTCCTCCTAAGAGAGCCATGAGCTCCTACTCTTCTAGATCAGCCTGGGCTCCAGATTCTCTGATCCATGATATGGCACCCATAGAAATCTCAAGGACCTTATCATACCTTAACATGCCCAGATAATATAAGTGACAAATATTAAGTGATTTAGCCCCTTATTTGCCTAATTAGGGCATTTAGACACACAGGTTTTTTACATACATTTTTCTGGATTGATTTTTTGGCCACTCTTTTAGTATGTTTCTTTATCGGGTTTTTTATGTTTTTATTTATTCAGTATCCAAATCTGGAGCTTTTTCTTTCCAAGCAAAAACTCCTTAAGGTTTTTTTTTTTAACAAGGAGATTTTTAGTTTGGATTTCGGAGCTGATTCTGCTCTAAAGTCCATAGTTTGGATATGTTCATGCCAAATCGCTTTTTGGAGTGGAAAATAAACTCTCCAAACTCTTCCAGAAAAAGTCAAAAACTTGAGTGTTTCCGCTCAGTTTCCACTCCAAAAACTCAGCAAAAAGACTCAGTTTGCATAAACTTTTTTTGAAAAGTTTTCTACTCCTTCCACGTGGAAAAAGAAGCCACACGTGAATTCTAGAGGTGATTTTGCTTGGGAAAAAAAAGCTCCAAAGTTGACTACTGAATCGACTGAAGCAGAAAAAAACATTTTAAAATGACGGTACTCCTTAAATTTTCCCATCCCTGTTGAGGGTCAAGATGACCTTGCTAGTGTACAAATATTTCGTGACCACGTCTGGCCGAATATTCGCAAGTTATGCAGACTTGACCAATATATGACCGAGTATGCCGTCCCCATACAAGCCCGGAGCGAGTTTTCAGGGCCTCATTTGGCAGCTTTTTTTCCGAGCGTGCGGTTCCTATGACGTGTTCACTGCGGACAAAACACGATATCGCGAAATGAAAACCACTTGTGTTATCCTTCGTCTGACAACGAAAATCCAATCAAAATCAAAATATGACTCATCGAGTCCCAACCGCAGAAAATCCGGACGCAGGAGGGGAAAGAGGCAGAAGTAGGGCTCACGCAGCCCCTGATCGTGAAGTTCGGCTTTATGCAGATTCTAAAAATTTTGGACGATAAATTACATTTGACACCTTGATTCGCTTTCAGCGCTTGGAAAGGAAACTATAAGGGTTGGCTGGTGGGAAATATTTGGAATTTATGGAAAAAGAATGTGAAAAAAAAATATTGTTCCAGCATTTTAAGAAATATTCTAGGTTATAATGATGCACTGTGTTATGTCTACGGCAGGGTCTGATGAGGCGGAGAACAAAACAGGGGAACAAAGAACATCAGACACGGAATATTGGGTCACACTCCACCTTCTCTCTATCTATCTATCTATCTATCTATCATCTATCTATTATCTATCTAATGTTATGCTATCTACTACTAGTCAACTGATATATTCTTAAAGGAAATTTATCATCACAGATAGGTTACAATGACTGATAACATCATACAGTCACAGCTCACCTCCTCCTCCTGTACAATGACTCATAACACCTCTATATACAGTAGATAACACAGGATCCACAATTCACAATCCACAATTCACAATAGGTGATATCACAGCTCGCCTCCTCCTGTACAATGACTGATAACACCTCTATATACAGTAGATAACACAGGATCCACCATTCACAATAGGTGATGTCACAGCTCACCTCCTCCTCTTACTGTACAATGACTGATAACACCTCTATATACAGTAGATAATACAGGATCCACCATTCACAATAGGTGATGTCACAGCTCACCTCCTCCCCCTCCTGTACAATGAATGATAACACCTCTATATATAGTATATAACACAGGATCCACTATTCACAATAGGGGATGTCACAGCTCACCTCCTCCTCCTCCCTGTACAATGACTGATAATACCTCTATATACAGTATATAACACAGGATCCACCATTCACAATAGATGATGTCACAGCTCACCTCCTCCTACTCCTGTACAATGACTGATAATGATAACATATCTATGTCACAGCTCACCTCCTCCTCCTCCTGTACAATGACTGATACAGATCTATGACTCTGCTTATTATTTCACTTATTGAGTCGGAGCAGCCTCTGTTGTTACGAGTTCTTATCATTTCCACCGCAGACACTTGATTTTCGGGTTACATCCTCCCGGTGATTGCGCACACGTCGTGTCACATTAATCCAGGCGAGGTATATCACTGAGACGTGTCATTCAGCCTCCCGTACCATCCGTAACTCCTCTTACTGTACAATGACTGATAACACCTCTATATACAGTAGATAACACAGGATCCACCATTCACAATAGGGGATGTCACAGCTCACCTCCTCCTCCTACTGTACAATGAATGATAACCCCTCTATATACAGTATATAACACAGGATCCACCATTCACAATAGGTGATGTCACAGCTCACCTCCTCCTCTTACTGTACAATGACTGATAACACCTCTATATACAGTAGATAACACAGGATCCACCATTCACAATAGGGGATGTCACAGCTCACCTCCTCCTCCTACTGTACAATGAATGATAACCCCTCTATATACAGTATATAACACAGGATCCACCATTCACAATAGGTGATGTCACAGCTCACCTCCTCCTCTTACTGTACAATGACTGATAACACCTCTATATACAGTAGATAACACAGGATCCACCATTCACAATAGGGGATGTCACAGCTCACCTCCTCCTCCTACTGTACAATGAATGATAACCCCTCTATATACAGTATATAACACAGGATCCACCATTCACAATAGGTGATGTCACAGCTCACCTCCTCCTCCTCCTGTACAATGACTGATAACACCTCTATATACAGTAGATAACACAGGATCCACTATTCACAATATGTGATGTCACAGCTCACCTCCTCCCCCTCCTGTACAATGACTGATAACACCTCTATATACAGTAGATAACACAGGATCCACCATTCACAATAGGTGATGTCACAGCTCACCTCCTCCTCCTACTGTACAATGAATGATAACCCCTCTATATACAGTAAATAACACAGGATCCACCATTCACAATAGGTGATGTCACAGCTCACCTACTCCTCCTCCTGTACAATGACTGATAACACCTGTATATAGGTTAATTTCCTAAAAAAACGACTTTGCTTCCAGATCCTGAATGACCACTGAGAGCCTAATACAAACACTGAAGCAGGGGGTGCTGAGAGATGTGAACTCAGGATAGTACACGATAGGGTCGGAACAAGTAATACAATGCACTTACTACACACATTAGTGCTGGAGGGGTAGTTAAGTTTCTAATCAATTGTTTTCTTTTACTTTGTGAGTTCTGACCTTTCTATCAGAATCCTCATCGATTTCTTTAATGTAGAGTGAATTTCAGGCACTAGGAGCGTCACTCGCCCTGGAGGACCCAACATGTCCACACAAAACAAATTACATTGTAATACTTCATTTCACCTGTGGCGGTGCTGCAGGGAAATCTTACAACCACATATATAACCACTGATCGCTCACGATCCTACTTAAAGGAGAAATGAACCAATTTTTTTTCAATTTCTTGAAAGATCAGTAAATAAGAAGAGCTAATGATATCAGTAACATAAGAGTTTCTGGAGGTTCTGACTTTCTGATGCAATGGCCAGGATTAGAGATAACTCTGATCCTGGCTGTTTAGATACTGCAATCAAAGCAACCATATCATCCAATTAGATGGTATGGTCTCCCCTTGTCACCCCATCGCCTTCTCCCTTGCGATTTTTCTTGCAGCCACCACTAGAGGGAGCTTAGGAGCTTATTGCATAGAGAATAATAGAATGATTTGCTCCCTCTAGTGGTGGCTGTTATTTTTTTTTTTTTTGCGCTTTCATTTTTTTTTTTTACCTCCCCTTCTTCCATGAGACATAACTTTTTTTTTTCCATCTACACAGCCATATAAGGGCCTGTTTTTTATGAGATTAACTGTAGATTTGAATGACACCATTAACTTTACCATACAGTCTACTTAAAAACCAGAAGAAAATACCAAGTGGGGTAAAATAGTGAAACCCCTAACCCTCCCACAATTCTGCATTTGTTTTTTTGGGGGTTTTATTTTTCTATTATTCAAAATGACCTGGCAACTTGATTTTTCAGGTCAGCACGATCACGGCAATACCAAACTTATATAGTTTTTTTTATTGTATTGCATTTTCAAAAATTAATATTTTTTTTCTTCAATTTTCAGTTTTTTGTTGCCTTTTTGTAAAGACCCAGACCTTTTTTTTATTTTTCCAAATGTGGAACTGTAAGGGAACTTGTTTTTTTTTTTGCATAGCAGATTTTTATTTGCACCATAATGGGGTAAAAATATATAACATTTTGACCACTTTTTATTCCATTTTATGCCTGATAAAGGGCAATTCTGTCATTCTTAAGTTTTATTTTTACTTTATGTCTTTAAGGTATGGTTTAATTAATTTTAAGTTTTAATCTACATGACTTAGGATAAAAGCCAGAACCAGAATCTCAATTTGCAGACATTATGTTTTGGGGGTACTGCCCCTCATCAGTGCAAAGTGTGAGATTTGGTTTGGCTAGGTGAGAGGCGTTTGACCACACTTTGCACTGACGAGGGGCAGTAACCCGAAACACAGTGTCTGCAAATTGAGATTCTGGTTTGGCTTTTATGCTAAGTCGTGTGACAAGGCTTGTTAGAGAGTTGATATTGACTTTTAGGATTTCTACTTCCTATAGGTGGCGCTAGAGTTCAAGTCCTCTTCGTCTCTGAAGAGACAATTTACATATTTCCCAGAAGAGCATTGCGTCTTAAAAGTCTGCTCACCTTGTCATGCTTAACATGTCACTCTCCTCAAGGAGAAACATTACACCTTGGATCCCATGTAATAACATAAATGACACAGGCAAAAAGTATTGAACACATGAAGAAAAAGAGGTGCAAAAGACCATAGAAAGTCATGACAGCAGCTGATATCTATCAGTGAAAAATAGTATCAGCTTGTTCAACTGATGGCATATTAAAAGGTGTCTCACTACCAAGGTGCCACACAAGAAACATCTCAAGATGGGTAAATCCAGTGAGCTGTCTCAAGAACTTCACAACCTTATTGTTGCAAATCATACTGATGACATTGGAAATATATTTATTTAGAAAATTGGTGACATGTTCAATTCTTATTGAACCAGCTGTGTATATATATCCAGCTGGTTCTGTAAAAATTGAACATGTAAGTAAATATATTTGCAATGCCATCAGTACGTTTTGCAACAATAAGGTTGCAACGGTCTTGAGACAGATTACACGTTTTATATATATCTTTTACAAACTATTTTATGTACTTTTTGTTTATTTCTTTAATCCCCCTTTCGGACTTAAACCTCCACTCATATGGTTGATTATTATATACTACAGTATATAGAAAAAATATTGATCTTTTATGAAGACTAGCTACAGGTTGAGCTTTAAAGGGGGATCAAGATATTGATTGTAGGGACCTACAGTAGGAGACCCCGTAGGTAATCCATCCCCCCCACCAGTATTTCTGTATGGGATATGAATGGACGCCTTCAAACCATTGAAATGCCGCTAAAAGTGATATCAAAATGGTGAAACAGAAGCAATCAGAGCTGGCTCCGATCTCTGCTGGCTGTACAACACAGCCGCCACCTGCTGTGCATGTTGCAGACTCAGCTCCTGAGCATGCTCCATACACCAGAACCCGATTTGAGACGGATACGCACGCTACAGGTGGCAAAGGGGTTAAATACGTATCTCGTAAGGATCCAACGCTTCGCGGATGTCTTTATGGAGCCATATAAAATAATGATAAGATAAGTGTGAAGCGATGCGATGTACTTTCTGTCTTCCTTCCATAAAATTATGTCTTCATTGGCTGAAAAACAAACCGCGCTCAACGCAAATCACTCCAGGCTGTAGGACGCCAACATACATTTAATGGTATATATAAAAAAAAATGACGGCAGAATCCATTACCCAGAACATTATATGTTCTCCTAAAAGCAAAACATTAATTCTCAGCCTTGTTCCATTAGGAAGATGAACGACTGTGGGGATTATCTGCTCCTCGTAGTCAATGACTAATGCAACCACCACAAAATCAATAATATATTTCATACTATGTGAAAATGCCAAAATGTAACGTCGTCCTCCTACAAGATCTCCCGTAAAGGGCGAGGAACTTCCTGAATATCGTCCCAAGGGGCATCAAGATGGGATGTAATGGTGTTTCTGGCTTTTTATCAAAAAATGTATAAGAACCTTCCTGTTACTTACATATGTTAGGGAGGCTGATGAAGATGAAGGTGGAGGAAAATCTCCATGGAGTGTGAGACGGCTTTGAAGCCGCTTTTTAGAATAAAGCAAACAATTGCTTAAATGGAAATATAGGATCTAACACTATTCACCAGTCACAATAGGAGAATAGGAGATATCATAGCACACCTCCTCCTCCCTCTGTACAATGACTGATAACACCTCTATACTGTGTACAGTGGGTGCGGAAAGTATTCAGACCCCTTTACATTTTTCACTCTTTGTTTCATTGCAGCCATTTGGTAAATTCTAAAAAGTTAATTTTTTTCTCATTAAAGTACACTCTGCATCCCATCTTGACTGGAAAAAAAACTGATATGTAGAAATTTTTGCAAATTTATTAAAAAAGAAAAGGTAAAATATCACATAGTCATAAGTCTTCAGACCCTTTGCTCAGTATTGAGTAGAAGCCCCCTTTTGAGCTAGTACAGCCATGAGTCTTCTTGGGAATGATGCAACAAGTTTTCCACATCTGGATTTGGGGATCCTCTGCCATTCTTCCTTGCAGATCCTCTCCAGTTCCGTCAGGTTGGATGGTGAACGTTGATGGACAGCCATTTTCAGGTCTCTCCAGAGATGCTCAATTGGGTTTAGGTCAGGGCTCTGGCTGGGCCAGTCAAGAATGGTCACAGAGTTGTACTGAAGCCACTCCTTTGTTATTTTAGCTGTGTGCTTAGGGTCATTGTCTTGTTGGAAGGTGAACCTTCGGCTAAGTCTGAGGTCCAGAGCACTCTGGAAGAGGTTTTCATCCAGGATAGCTCTGTACTTGGCCGCATTCATCTTTCCTTCAATTGCAACCAGTCGTCCTGTCGCTGCAACTGAAAAACACCCCCATAGCATGATGCTGCCACCACCATGTTTCACTGTTGGGATTGTATTGGGCAGGTGATGAGCAGTGCCTGGTTTTCTCCACACATACCACTTAGAATCATCACCAAAAAGTTCTATCTTCATCTCATCAGACCAGAGAATCTTATTTCTCATAGTCTGGGAGTCCTTCATGTGTTTTTGAGCAAACTCTATGCAGGCTTTCATATGTCTTGCACTGAGGAGAAGCTTCCGTCGGGCCGCTCTGCCATGAAGGCCTGACTGGTGGAGAGCAGCAGTGATAGTTGACTTTGTGGAACTTTCTCCCATCTCCCTACTGCATCTCTGGAGCTCAGCCACAGTGATCTTGGGTTTCTTCTTTACCTCTCTCACCAAGGCTCTTCTCCCATGATTGCTCAGTTTGGCTGGACAGCCAGGTCTAGGAAGACTTCTGGTGGTCCCAAACTTCTTCCATTTAAGGATCATGGAGGCCACTGTGCTCTTAGCGACATTGAGTAATGCAGAAATTATTTTATAACCTTGGCCAGATCTGTGCCTTGCCACAATTCTGTCTCTGAGCTCCTTGGGCAGTTCCTTTGAGCTCAAGATTCTCATTAGGTCTGACATGCACTGTGAGCTGTGAGGTCTTATATAGACAGGTGTGCGCCTTTCCAAATCAAGTCCTATCAGTTTAATTAAACACAGCTGGACAATGAAGGAGTGGAACCATCTCAAGGAGGATCACAAGGAAATGGACAGCATGTAACTTAAAGATGAGTGTCTGAGCAAAGGGTCTGAATACTTATGACTATGTGATATTTCAGTTTTTCTTTTTTAATAAATTTGTAAAAAAATTTCTACATTTCTGTTTTTTTCAGTCAAGATGGGGTGCAGAGTGTACTTTAATGAGAAAAAAATTAACTTTTTAGAATTTACCAAATGGCTGCAATGAAACAAAGAGTGAAAAATGTAAAGGGGTCTGATTACTTTCCTTACCCACTGTACAGTAGATAACACAGGACCCACCACTCACAATAGGTGATGTCACAGCTCACCTCCTCCTCCTGTACAATGACTGATATCACCTCTATATACAGTAGATAACACAGGATCCACCATTCACAATGGGTGATGTCACAGCTCACCTCCTCCTCCTGTACAATGACTGATATCACCTCTATATACAGTAGTTAACACAGGATCCACCATTCACAATAGGTGATGTCACAGCTCACCTCCTCCCTGTACAATGACTGATAACACCTCTATATACAGTAGATAATACAGGATCCACCATTCACAATAGGTGATGTCACAGCTCACCTCCTCCCCCTCCTGTACAATGACTGATAACACCTCTATATACAGTAGATAACACAGGATCCACCATTCACAATAGGTGATGTCACAGCTCACCTCCTCCCCCTCCTGTACAATGAATGATAACACCTCTATATATAGTATATAACACAGGATCCACCATTCACAATAGGGGATGTCACAGCTCACCTCCTCCTCCTCCCTGTACAATGACTGATAATACCTCTATATACAGTATATAACACAGGATCCACCATTCACAATAGATGATGTCACAGCTCACCTCCTCCTACTCCTGTACAATGACTGATAATGATAACATATCTATGTCACAGCTCACCTCCTCCTCCTCCTGTACAGTGACTGATACAGATCTATGACTCTGCTTATTATTTCACTTATTGAGTCGGAGCAGCCTCTGTTGTTACGAGTTCTTATCATTTCCACCGCAGACACTTGATTTTCGGGTTACATCCTCCCGGTGATTGCGCACACGTCGTGTCACATTAATCCAGGCGAGGTATATCACTGAGACGTGTCATTCAGCCTCCCGTACCATCCGTAACATTTTTCGCTGACTGGCACTGAACACGTGAAATGTTTCCTTAAGGCACAATTATTTTTTGTTGCTTGTCACAAGCCGCCGTTATTAGGAGCTGCCGTCGGTATTGTTCTGTAAAGGCTGATATTATGCTCAGCTGCCATGAAAGTGCCACTCGCAATATTCCCAGCGTCTTATTAACAAGCACTTCTGTGATCTCCGACCCCGTGTCTTGTCTAACACGTTTCTTTTACTATCAGATTCGCAAACTTTACTAAATCGTCAAATTTTAGATTCTTTTTGGACTTTAAAGTTTAAAGACCCTTAGATATAACTGTCCCTTTCATTCCTTACTCAGTGCTAAGTTGTGGTGGAGAAAAAAACGTGTCCACAATCGGAAACTATCCTGTCTGAAAGCATCATGGTGCTGAATAATAATACACCTATACAGTGCACAAAAAAACAGCTACTGCCTAAAAATACCACCATACGGTGAGCATACATTACCACTATACAGTGTGCATAAAAGCCACCATATAGTGCTTTTATAATATCACCATGGATTGTTCCAAAAAATAAATCAACCATACAGTGCAAGTATAATGCCGTATCGCACCCAAATACAACAGTCATACAACTCAAATATAATAACACAAGTGTCCATTTAATACAACCATAAAGTTTTCTAATAAAGTTCAAAAATATCATCCGTTTCAAATATTATTACCATATAGTTCAAAAATAATAACTACAGTGTCCACATAATACCGCCATACAGTACCTAAATAATATCGCTATACTATAGAGTTAAAATTTAATAACACCAGATTGCGTCCACATAGTATCACCATATAGTACACAAATATCAGCTTAGAGTTCTAAAAATAATACCACTAGTCTCTATAAAATACCGCCACACAGTGCACAAATAATATCAATCTACCGTTATAAAATAATACCACTAGTCTCTATAAAATACAGCCATAAAGTGCACAAATAATATCAATCTACCGTTATAAAAATATACCACTAGTCTCTATAAAATACAGCCATAAAGTGCACAAATAATATCAATCTACCGTTATAAAAATATACCACTAGTCTCTATAAAATACTGTCATACAGTGCACAAGTAATATCAATCTACAGTTATAAAATAATACCACCAGTCTCTATAAAATACCGCCATACAGTGGACAAATAATATCAATCTAGCGTTATAATATAATAACACCAGTCTCCATATAATTCCAACATGTAGTGCTCAACTAATAACAACTTACAGCTATAAAATAATAGAAGTGTCCATATAATATCATCATACAGTATAGAAATAATACCACCCAATAGTACACAAACAACACCATACACCGAGACCGTCATACACTGAGTGCATTGAACAATCTTTTGGATCAGGAAGTCTTAGTTCCTCAATAGAGTAGAAAACTTTAAGCTTCCGTGTGGAATGGTAGCGGGGGTATGTGGTTGAGGCCATGGGGCAATTACCCCTTTTGCCCATGTTTTATATTGGTCACTCGCCTATCATGAAATACCTACAGTAAGCGTTACTCAAATAAGTGACAATGTGGCGACATTATTGATTCCTAACGCTTCCCAATTTCCCCGGAAGGTCCAGGAACCTTGTAGAAAAATGGATAGATTTGGTAGATTTTCCGAAACCTCTATAGAAGAGCCATGGAACGGTTGCAAAGACGGTGAGAATGGGGCATGGAGGGGTCTGGCTTGAAAAAGTTGCAAAACCTTGATGTCAAATGCATCTGGCCAACAGATGACCACTTTTGTTGGAATTTTTGAGTTGATTGTCACAATTTAGAGCTAAATTCCGACTTAAGGAACTTCTACATTCTGGGTTCTGATAGAATATTCCTGACTGTTCTAACAATTCCTGGAAAGTTAAGGAACCTTGTAAAAAATGGGGAGATCTGGTAGATTTTCCGAAACCTCCATGTAGAAGAGGCATGGAATAGGGCGTGGAGGGGTCTAGCTTGGAAAAGGTACAAAACCTTGATGTCAAGCGCATCTGGCCAACGAATGACCACGTTTGGTGGAATTTTTGAGCTGATCATCACAATTTAGAGGTAAATTCAGACTTGAAGAACTTCTACAATCTGGGTTTTGACAGAATATTCCTGAGTGTTCTAACAATTCCCGCAAGGTCCAAGAACCTTGTAAAAAATGGGGAGATTTGGTAGATTTTTCAAAACCTTCATGTAGAAGAGGCATGGAAAGGGTGCTAAGAAGGTGAAAATTGGACGAAGAGGGATCTAGCTTGGAAAAGGTGCAAACCTTGATGTCAAGTGCATCTGGCCAACAGATGACCACGTTTGGTGGAATTTTTGAGTTGATCGTCACAATTTAGAGCTAAATTCAGACTTGAAGAATGTCTACATTCGGGGTTCCGATAGAATATTCCTGAGTGTTCTAACAATTTCATGAGACCGATGAACTTCATCCTCCGCCACCTGCATGTTTTGCTGAATTGAGTTTTAAATTCCATTTTGCTGATTGTGGTCTTCAGAGGCTCCTGAACATAAACACTTTCCAATTATTTCTCTGGTTTCCCCTCGATTCCTGATGTCAGAAAACTCATGAAAAGCCAGCAGGGTTGCCGAGCATTATCTACAGAGCGTGGCTTCAACGTAACGTCTTCACTGCTCCCCTTCACATCTGTTTTCTTGGCTTCCACTGTCACGCTCTGATTATTTTCCTGCTCGGGTTTGGAAAAAAAAAAGAAAAATTTTTGTTATAGAAAAACATCATATTCAAAATATTGACCCGTTGCCCAAACATCTGTTACTCCATAAATGGAAGAGATAATGGGAAAATTGACAACAGGTTAACAAAAAAAAAATCCTTGGACGGAATTGGATAAGAAGCTAAGAGAGCCAAAAAAATCTTTGTTTTTCTTTCTAAGATCCTCTGGGGAAGATCCTACAAGAATTTACACCTCTGAGTAGAGCCATCCATTAGTTCTACACTTACGGGTCACATTAACATCTACTTATTCACTTTTACAAACAGGAGAATAGATTATACAAGAAATAACTAGAATTAATGGCTTTGTGGATCTCACGAACCTGGGAAAGAATAAAAAATGAGCAGAAGGGGATAAAAAAGAAGGAAAAATTGGTATTCTGGATGGAGTTAATATTTAAAGGGGAGTTCCATTGAACCACATTAGGGCCAATTACACTGGAGTACTCTGCGTTCACACTCTAGAATATTACCACCAGCCGTTCTGTCATGTTAGTAAAGGTGGACAGCATGCCGAGGGGCCAGTATGTTAGACACCAGGGTAAGGGGCCGGATTTTATACACCGGAGAGCGAAGGACCGGATGTTATACACCGGGGAGAGAGGCGCCAGATGTTATACACCGGGGTTAAGGGGCCGGATGTCATACACCGGGGAGCGAAGGACTGTATTTTATATACCAGGGCAATGGGGCTGGATGTTATACACCTGGGAATCCGGGGCCGGATGTTATACACCGGGGGGCAATGGGGCCAGATGTTATAAACTGGGGCGAGGGGCCGGATGTTATAAACCGGGGGCGAGGGGCCGGTTGTTGTACACCGGGGGCGAGGGGCGGGATGTTATACACCAGGGAGCGAGGCGCCGGATGTTATATATCGGGGCAATGGAGCCGGATGTTATACACAGTGGGCAATTGGGCTGGAGGTTATACACCGAGGGCAATGGGGCCGGATGTTATACACCGGGGGTGAGGGGCCGGATGCTATACACCGGGGAGTGAAGGACCGGATTTTATATACCAGGGCAATGGGGCTGGATGTTATACACCTGGGAATCAGGGGCCGGATGTTATACACCGGGGGTGAGGAGACGGAGGTTATATACCTGAGAATCAGGGGCCGGATGTTATACACCGGGGGTAAGGGGCCAGATGTTATACACCTGGGGCAATGGGGCTGGAGGTTATACACCGAGGGCAATGGGTCTAGATGTTATACACCTGGGAATCAGTGGCCGGATATTATACACCGGGGGCGAGGGGCCGGATGTTATACACCGGGGGTGAGGGGCCGGATGTTATACACCGGTGTCACACTGTCACAGAATACTGGAGGTAGGGGGCCTAAGCTGACCCTAAGCTGGGACCCTGACTAACCCCTCAACCTGGAGGTACTGTTAAAGGTACAGAGGTCCAGGCCGCCAGCGTAACCCCTACCTCCTGAGGATCCCTGCACCTAAGTAATCTAGTCCTGAGAAGGACCCCGATCACAACAATAGGGAACCAGAAATAATATGCCCACACACAGTATTTAGACGAACGAGACAGTACAAGGGAAAAACCAAAACCACCTTGCATACAACTTCTACACAACTACAACAGAGGGAACACCAACGGGAAAGGAGATAAATGATAAAGCGAGGAAAGGGAAAAAACACTTCCAAATACACTTATCTCAGCAACTCCAAACACCACGATCCGCTCTGTAAGTCTGAATGAAAAGCTTTCACCGACACCTCCCAAACAGACCTGCAGGAATATAAAGGAGTCTCACTAAAGAAGCATTGATTGCAGCTGGGCGAGGCTGGACCTCAGCTAGCCCAGAGAGAGAGAGAATTAACTCCTACACTGCCGAGAAAACACAAAGCACCAACAAGTCAGCTGCGAGAAGTCAGGCTGTGTACTCGTGACGATCTTCGTGGCAACACACCCGTGACAGTACCCCCCCTTCTACGAGGGGCCTCCGGACCCTCAGGGCCAGGTTTATCCGGGTGAGTCGAGTGGAAGGCCCGAACTAATCGGTCTGCGTTAATATCCGATGCAGGAACCCACATCCTCTCCTCAGGACCATACCCCTTCCAATGAACCAAGTACTGAAGGGACCGGCGATTAAAGCGTGAATCAATGACCCTCGATACCTGGAACTCCAAGTTACCATTGACAACCACAGGAGGGGGAGGTAAAGGTGACGGTACCACCGGCGCCACATACCTCTTAAGCAATGATCTGTGAAACACGTTGTGAATTTTAAACGTAGGGGGGAGGTCAAGACGGAATGCCACCGGATTAATAACAGAACTGATTCTGTACGGCCCGATGAACCTGGGACCCAGTTTCCAGGAGGGAACCTTAAGTTTAATATTCCTGGTAGACAACCATACCTGATCGTTCACACTTAGGTCCGGACCAGACACTCTCCTCCTGTCAGCCATACGTTTGTATCGGTTCCCCATAGTATTCAGATTCTTCAGCACCCCTCTCCATACTGAAGCGAGAGATGAGGAAAATCGTTCCTCCTCCGGAACCCCCGAAGAGCCCCCCCTACTGAAAGTACAAAACTGGGGGTGAAAACCATATGCCCCAAAAAACGGGGACTTACCAGTGGACTCGCTCCGCCTATTATTGAGAGCAAACTCTGCCAGAGGTAGGAAAGAAGCCCAGTCCTCCTGGTTCTCTGACACAAAACACCGAAGATATGTCTCCAAGCTCTGGTTCATACGTTCCGTCTGACCATTGGTCTGAGGATGAAAAGCCGACGAGAATGACAAATGCATCCCCCGCCGAGCACAAAACGCCTTCCAGAACTTGGACACAAACTGAGACCCCCGATCAGACACCACCTCGGAGGGTACCC
Organism: Phyllobates terribilis; assembly: GCF_046119375.1. Classification (NCBI taxonomy): domain Eukaryota; kingdom Metazoa; phylum Chordata; class Amphibia; order Anura; family Dendrobatidae; genus Phyllobates; species Phyllobates terribilis. The sequence goes on from NW_027362770.1 coordinate 162,456,788, forward strand.
CGTGAAGCCTCACAATCTCCCCAATGAACACCTGCGCAAGAGTTTTAGCATTAGGGAGAGCCGGAAGAGCGATAAAATGTGCCATCTTGCTAAACCTGTCCACTACAACGAGTATGACCGTTTTACCCGAAGACGGAGGGAGGTCCGTAATAAAGTCCATAGACAGATGAGTCCAAGGACGCTCCGGGATCTTCAAAGGTAAGAGGGCCCCAGACGGACGGGTATGTGAGGTCTTAGAGCGCGCACAAACCCCACAGGACGCGACAAAAGTTACCACCTCTTTATGTAAGTTAGGCCACCAAAACCGACGCGAGAGGAGATCCACAGTTGCTTTACTCCCCGGGTGTCCTGCAAAAACTGAGTTATGGTGTGCCTCGATCACCTTTTGTCGCAACTGATCTGGAACGAACAGTCTCCCCGAAGGTCCAACAGGGGCGTCCCCCTGAGCCTCCAATATCTCCTCCTCCAGCTCAGAGCATACTGCCGAAACCACCACCCCCTCCTGAAGAATAGGAATCGGGTCGTCCGTATTCCCGGCCCCAGGGAAACTGCGAGATAAGGCATCCGCCTTTACATTTTTAGACCCAGGACGATATGTAACGACGAAATTAAACCTGGTAAAAAACAATGACCACCTAGCTTGTCTGGGATTCAGACGTTTAGCGGACTCCAGATATAGCAGGTTCTTGTGATCGGTGATGACGGTGACCGGATGAACTGCCCCCTCCAAAAAATGGCGCCACTCCTCAAAAGCTAACTTAATGGCCAAGAGTTCCCTATTGCCGACATCGTAATTCCTCTCAGCGGACGACAACTTTTTAGAGAAAAAGGCGCACGGATGCCACTTACCAGGGGACGAACCCTGTGACAATACTGCTCCCACCCCTACCTCGGAAGCGTCTACCTCTACAAAGAATGGCTGAGACGCATCAGGTTGAATGAGTATGGGTGCCGAGGCAAAACATTTTTTCAAGGAGGAGAATGCTTGACAAGCCTTGTCAGACCACCTAGAAAAATCCGTCCCCTTTTTAGTCATGTCTGTGAGAGGCTTAACCATGGACGAGAAATTACGAATGAACTTCCGGTAATAGTTAGCAAACCCCAGGAAACGTTGTAGTGCCTTAAGATTCTCCGGCCGATCCCACTCAAGAACTGCCCGCACTTTCCCAGGGTCCATACGAAAACCGGACGCTGAAACCAGGAAGCCTAAAAACTGGAGTTCCTGTACGGCGAACACACACTTTTCCCACTTGGCATACAGTTTATTATCCCGCAAGATCTGTAACACCTGTCTAACGTGCTCCTGATGAGACACCAGATCCGGCGAGTAAATTAAGATATCATCCAGATATATGACAACAAACTGTCCCACCAGGTGGCGAAAAATATCATTAACAAAGTGTTGAAACACCGCCGGGGCATTAGTCAGACCGAATGGCATGACAAGGTTCTCATAATGCCCCTCCGGAGTGTTAAAAGCCGTCTTCCACTCATCCCCCTCCTTCATCCTAATCAGATTGTACGCCCCCCTGAGATCCAACTTAGAGAACCATTTGGCGCCCACGATCTGATTAAAGAGATCGGGAATAAGTGGGAGCGGATACGGATCTCGGACCGTAATCCGATTAAGTTCACGGAAATCCAGGCAAGGGCGTAGGCCTCCATCTTTCTTCTTAACAAAGAAGAACCCCGCGGCCACCGGTGAAGATGAAGGTCTAATATGCCCCTTAGCCAGACTTTCAGAAATATAATCCTTCATGGCCTGCCTCTCAGGACCAGAAAGGTTATACAACCTAGCTTTAGGTAACTTGGCCTCAGGGAGCAGTTTTACAGAACAGTCATACTCGCGATGAGGAGGTAGTTCCTGACACCCATTCTCCGAGAATACATCCTCAAAGTCCGCCAGAAATGGAGGTAAGACCCAAGGAGTAACCACACCGATGACCGTGTTCATGCAGTTTTTATTACAGAATTTACTCCATTGGCTTATCTCTCTGGTTTGCCAATTAATAACCGGGTTATGCTTAGCTAACCAAGGAAGGCCCAACACTATAGGAGTGGGAAGACCCTCCAACACGTAGCAAGACAACAGTTCTTTATGTATTGCCCCCACTTGAAGTTTTACACCATGCACAGCTTGCAAAAAACTTCCCTGACCGAGAGGCCTGGCATCGATCGAGAATATGGGGATGGGTTTAGCCAACTCACTCAATCGCATACCTTGAACCCGGGCAAACCGAGCATCAACCAGATTAGCCCCGGCCCCACTATCCAGAAGAACAGATATCCTCTCAGTTCTCGTACCCACCACCACCTCCGCCGGTACGAGAAACTGAGACGAACCTAGGTCCGAAATACCTACTCCCAGATTGCCGTCCACCACACAACCTGGGATCAACAGTTTTTTCGACGACTCTTTACTCTGCAAGGGACGGGATGGACACCCCCCAATAAAATGTCCCTTTTTCCCGCAGAGGAAACACCTTCCTGTCTTATGGCACACCACCGGTCCCCTTCCCCGAAATGATGTCCCTCCTAATTGCATAGGCTCCTCCGGACTGACCAGGGGAACCACCATATGAGGGGACCTTGTAGGAGGTGGAGACATTACAGGGGGTAGAGTTATCCCGCACCTCTCACGAAGCCGTCTGTCAACACGAATAGCAAGGGCCATAGCGGCTTCCAGTGACGCGGGAGAGTCATACTGTGCCAACACATCCTGTAATTTGTCGGATAAACCATGACAAAACTGGCTCCTAAGAGCCGGGTCATTCCACTGGGTGTCCGTGGCCCACCTACGGAACTCCGAACAGAATTCCTCCGCCGGACGATCTCCCTGCTGAATCCTACGTAACTTAGACTCAGCAAGGGAGATCCGATCTGGGTCATCATATACGAGTCCCAGAGCAGCGAAAAACCTATCCACTGACTGGAGAACCGGGGAGCTTGGGGGAAGAGAGAACGCCCAAGATTGAGGGTCCCCTTGTAGGAGCGAGATGACAATTCCCACCCTTTGTTCTTCACTGCCCGATGACCGAGGCCGCAGCCGAAAGTACAATTTGCATGCCTCCCGGAAAACAAAAAACTTGTCCCGCCCCCCAGTGAACTTGTCAGGGAGAGCTACTTTAGGTTCTGGTCCGGCTTGCTCCAGAGGATGCAAAACCTTGGACTTAACGTCCGCCAGCCCCATGGACAAACTCTGCAACTGCCGAGCTAGACCGGCTACTGGATCCATGGTAGCTGGAGAAAACTAAGTGGGTCGGTGAAAATGTCACACTGTCACAGAATACTGGAGGTAGGGGGCCTAAGCTGACCCTAAGCTGGGACCCTGACTAACCCCTCAACCTGGAGGTACTGTTAAAGGTACAGAGGTCCAGGCCGCCAGCGTAACCCCTACCTCCTGAGGATCCCTGCACCTAAGTAATCTAGTCCTGAGAAGGACCCCGATCACAACAATAGGGAACCAGAAATAATATGCCCACACACAGTATTTAGACGAACGAGACAGTACAAGGGAAAAACCAAAACCACCTTGCATACAACTTCTACACAACTACAACAGAGGGAACACCAACGGGAAAGGAGATAAATGATAAAGCGAGGAAAGGGAAAAAACACTTCCAAATACACTTATCTCAGCAACTCCAAACACCACGATCCGCTCTGTAAGTCTGAATGAAAAGCTTTCACCGACACCTCCCAAACAGACCTGCAGGAATATAAAGGAGTCTCACTAAAGAAGCATTGATTGCAGCTGGGCGAGGCTGGACCTCAGCTAGCCCAGAGAGAGAGAGAATTAACTCCTACACTGCCGAGAAAACACAAAGCACCAACAAGTCAGCTGCGAGAAGTCAGGCTGTGTACTCGTGACGATCTTCGTGGCAACACACCCGTGACAACCGGAGAGCGAAGGACCGGATGTTATACACCGGAGAGCGAAGGACCGGATGTTATACACCAGGGAGCGAGGTGCCAGATGTTATATATCGGGGCAATGTTGCCAGATGTTATACACCGGGGTTAAGGGGCCCGATGTTATACACTGGGGAGCGAAGGACCGTATTTTATATACCAGGGCAATGTGGCTGGATGTTATACACCTGGGAATCAGGGGCCGGATGTTATACACCGGGGGGCAATGGGGCCAGATGTTATAAACCGGGGCGAGGGGCCGGATGTTATACACCAGGGGCGAGGGGCCGGATGTTATACACCGAGGGCAAGGGGCTGGATTTTATACACCAGGGAGCGAGGTGCCGGATGTTATATATCGGGGCAATGGAGCCGGATGTTACACACAGGGGGCAATTGGGCTGGAGGTTATACACCGAGGGCAATGGGGCCAGATGTTATACATGGGGGGTGAGGGGCCAGATGCTATACACCAGGGAGCGAAGGACCGGATTTTATACACCAGGGCAATGGGGCCAGATGTTATACACCGGGGGTGAGGAGACAGAGGTTATATACCTGAGAATCAGGGGCCGGATGTTATACACCGGGGGTAAGGGGACAGATGTTATACACCAGGGGCAATGGGGCTGGAGGTTATACACTGAGGGCAATGGGGCTAGTTGTTATACACCTGGGAATCAGTGGCCGAATATTATAAACCAGGGGCAAGGGGCCGGATGTTATACACCGGGGGCGAGGGGCCGGATGTTATACACTGGAGAGCGAAGGACCGGATGTTATACACCAGGGAGCGAGGCGCCAGGTGTTATACATCGGGGCAATGAAGCCAGATGTTATACACCGGGGTTAAGGGGCCGGATGTTATACACCGGGGAGCGAAGGACCGTATTTTATATACCAGGGCAATGTGGCTGGATGTTATACACCTGGGAATCAGGGGCCGGATGTTATACACCGGGGGGCAATGGGGCCAGATGTTATAAACCGGGGCGAGGGGCCGGATGTTATACACCAGGGGCGAGGGGCCGGATGTTATACACCGAGGGCAAGGGGCTGGATTTTATACACCAGGGAGCGAGGTGCCGGATGTTATATATCGGGGCAATGGAGCCGGATGTTACACACAGGGGGCAATTGGGCTGGAGGTTATACACCGAGGGCAATGGGGCCAGATGTTATACATGGGGGGTGAGGGGCCAGATGCTATACACCAGGGAGCGAAGGACCGGATTTTATACACCAGGGCAATGGGGCCAGATGTTATACACCGGGGGTGAGGAGACAGAGGTTATATACCTGAGAATCAGGGGCCGGATGTTATACACCGGGGGTAAGGGGACAGATGTTATACACCAGGGGCAATGGGGCTGGAGGTTATACACTGAGGGCAATGGGGCTAGTTGTTATACACCTGGGAATCAGTGGCCGAATATTATAAACCAGGGGCAAGGGGCCGGATGTTATACACCGGGGGCGAGGGGCCGGATGTTATACACTGGAGAGCGAAGGACCGGATGTTATACACCAGGGAGCGAGGCGCCAGGTGTTATACATCGGGGCAATGAAGCCAGATGTTATACACCGGGGTTAAGGGGCCGGATGTTATACACCGGGGAGCGAAGGACCGTATTTTATATACCAGGGCAATGGGGCTGGATATTATACACCTGGGAATCCGGGGCCGGATGTTATACACCGGGGGGCAATGGGGCCAGATGTTATAAACCGGGGTGAGGGGCCGGATGTTATACACCGGGGGCGAGGGGCCGGATGTTATACACCGAGGGCGAGGGGCCGGATGTTATACACCAGGGAGCGAGGCGCCGGATGTTATATATCGAGGCAATGGAGCCGGATGTTATACACAGGGGGCAATTGGGCTGGAGGTTATACACTGAGGGCAATGGGGCTGGATGTTATACACCGGGGGTGAGGGGCCGGATGCTATACATCGGGGAGCGAAGGACCGGATTTTATACACCAGGGCAATGGGGCTGGATGTTATACACCTGGGAAATCAGGGGCTGGATGTTATACACCTGGGAATCAGGGGCTGGATGTTATACACCGGGGGTAAGGGGCCAGATGTTATACATCATGGGCAATGGGGCTGGAGGTTATACACTGAGGGCAATGGGGCTAGATGTTATATACCTGGGAATCAGTGGCCAGATCATATACACTGGGGGCGAGGGGCCGGATGTTATACACCGGGGGCAAAGGACCGGATGTTATACACCAGGGAGCGAGGCGCCAGATATTATATATCGGGGTTAAGGGGCCGGATGTTATACACCGGGGAGTGAAGGACCGTATTTTATATACCAGGGCAATGGGGCTGGATATTATACACCTGGGAATCCGGGGCCGGATGTTATACACCGGGGGAGCAATGGGGCCAGATGTTATAAATCGGGGCGAGGGGCCGTATGTTATACACCGGGGGCGAGGGGCCGGATGTTATACACCGAGGGTGAGGGGCCGGATGTTATACACCAGGGAGCGAGGCGCCGGATGTTATATATTGAGGCAATGGAGCCGGATGTTATACACAGGGGGCATTTGGGCTGGAGGTTATACACAGAGGGCAATGGGGCTGGATGTTACACACCGGGGGCGAGGGGCCGGATGTTATACACCGGGGGCGAAGGACCAGATGTTATACACCAGGGAGAGAGGCGCAAGATGTTATATATCGGGGCAATGGAGCCAGATGTTATACACTGGGGTTAAGGGGCCGGATGTTATACACCGGGGAGTGAAGGACCGTATTTTATATACCAGGGCAATGGGGCTGGATATTATACACCTAGGAATCCGGGGCCGGATGTTATACACCTGGGAATCCGGGGCCGGATGTTATACACCGGGGGGCAATGGGGCCAGATGTTATAAACCGGGGCGAGGGGCAGGATGTTATACACCGGGGGTGAAGGACCAGATGTTATACACCATCGAGCGAGGCGCCAGATGTTTTATATCGGGGTTAAGGGGCCGGATGTTATACACCGGGGAGTGAAGGACCGTATTTTATATACCAGGGCAATGGGGCTGGATGTTATACACCTGGGAATCCGGGGCTGGATGTTATACACCGGGGGGCAATAGGGCCAGATGTTATACACTGGGGAATGAGGGGCCAGATGTTATGCACTGGGGGTGAGGGGCTGGATGTTATACACAGGGGACAATGGGGCCGGATGTTATACACCGGAGGAAATGGGGCTGGGTTTTATACACCGGGGGTGAGGGGCTGGATGTTATACACTGGGGGTGAGGGGCTGGATGTTATACACAGGGGACAATGGGGCCGGATGTTATACACCGGGGGCAATCGAACTGAAAGAGAAACCCAAATTCAATGATTAGATGTGGGGCCCAATATTTTTTTCCATATAGTGTAACTGCATTTAAATCTCATTAATTGGCCATAATACATTGAAATAAAGTCCGGAGATCCCTTTTATAAGAAAAGACTTGTGGAAGCCGAAATGGTGGAAGCAGAACCGAGACACAACTGTATCATTAGCGACCAAAATAGGAAAGTTCCCTTGAAAGTGGAGAATCTCTGATCTGAGATCACAGCCGGCTCCTGCTACATCTGCGCGGCTCTTGCAGAAAAACCTCAAAGAAAGCAGCAACAATAAAAACTGAAATTTTTCGGGATAATTGGATATAATATGATTTCATATTGTAAGCATAACATGCAGGGGAAAGGTCTAGATTCATGGATGGGGATGTATGTATGTCAGGCACGTCTGACAAATGATCTTCAATGATGAAAAAAAAAATTCAGCTTTTTTCTAGTAACAGTGCCACCTTTCATGATGGCCTTATGTGGTATTGCAGCTCAGCTGATTTCACGCCAATGAACCTCATCTATTAGGACTCATCCATGCATTTCATGGACAACATAATGATTTAATTGAAGACTGTGTAATTCTTCATTTCTCCCGTGGTGGCGCTGCAGGGAAATTGAACATTTACTGCTGGTTTCTTTACATATTGATCTCCTGCTCAAAAAGCAGTGCAGCTCTTTTCATTGTGTTAATATACAGCTGCAACCAGAGCTTGGTGGGGTGCAGAGTGTTGGGTAATCCTGGATAACCCCTTTAAGGTTAGCTTTAAAAGTAAGGAACTCAAATAATGACATGATAAAATACACAAATAACAGCACCATGTACTGCATAAATAATACCACCATACAATGCACAAACCTCGCAGTGTACAAATAATACAATCACACAGTTCATAAATTATAAAACCATGCAATCCCTAAATAATTCCACCATGCAGTACAGAAATAACAGCACTATGCAGTGCATAAATAATACCACCATACAATGAACACATAAGAGTACCACACAGTGCACAAATCATATCATACAGTACACAATTACAATACCATACAATTCCCAAATAATATCACTGTGCAGTAGACAAATAACAGCACTATGCAGTGCAAAAATAATACTACCATAAAATGCAGAAATAAGAGCACCACACACTGCACATATAAAGTCATCATACAGTGCACAAAATACAAAACCCGTGGAGTTCCCAAATGGTAAAAGAATGAAGTGCACAAATAATATCACCATATAGTACACAAATAACACCAAGTAGTGCACAAACAATACTATCATACAGTGCACAAACTATAATTCCATACATATCCCACATAATAACACCATACAATGCACAAATAATAAAACAATACAACTCCCATATAATACCACCATGCAGTGCACAAATAATGTGATCATAAAGGGCACAAATAACAAGATCCTGCAAAACCCCAATAATAATATAATAAAATGGACAAATATCAGCACGACAGACTGACCAAATAACACATCATAAATTGTAATACTGCACAATTCCCAACATCATACAGTGCATAAATAATACTTTCATAACATAACTGTAATAATTCCGTGCACAAGTAAAAAAAAAGCCTTAACCATTCCCAAATTAAAACTCCATGCAATAAACAGCTAAAAAAGTATGCAGTGCATACTGTAAATAATACCATCATACAGTGCACAAATAACACCATGAATAACACATCACACCATCCACTAATTACAGTATCATGCAATTTCCGGAGCATTCAGCAAACAGACATTTGCACCGAGGAAGCCCACTCGAAACGTGCGTTGGGGCGGCAGGTTTGGGATCGCACAGGGTTGAACATGGGTAAGAGTGGTCTCCTTTTTATTAATTATCTTGTCTGTTATATGTATTATATCTGATTGCCTATATTTTTGGTTACAATTTAATAAAGAAACGTCCACCTTAATTTATTGACTATTTGGCTCCGTGCTTTTGGTGCTATATTCCATATTTTTGGAGTGTGTAGTCTCTCTACCATTATGGGTCTATGTGGCAGATAGGCCACTTTGTGACGTGTAGTTGAACACACTATGTTGTCTGTTCTGTTGATATTGTCTCAAGACATTAGCACCGTGCAATGTACAAATAATACCGCCATACGGTGCACGAATACTACAGTCAAGTTTTTCCCATAAAATACCACCATATACTGCTGAGATAAAACTACAAAACCGTGATGGTATCGTCAATCAGAACGGAAATTATGGTATCACAGTGGGATACAATGGTCAATTAAAATGGCCATACAGTGCCAAAAATACAAAAATGATATCATACCGCCATACACTGCCTAAATTACAACTCTCGGGCGCTGGGTCCTAAAGACTCCTTATTTAACCTCTGCTGTGTGATGTGAGGGCAGTGGCGCTCCTCTGATGGCGGACATTTCAGGGTATCTTCTCTCCTACATCCCTATAGTGGTACACTGTCCATCCCCCGGTCCTCCAGGGGCAGGAGACGCCATTATTTACCAGCGCGGTAATCTTATAGATACGGTTCTATCTGTATTTCCCTCTGTAGCTCAGGAGCACAGTCAGGTGTGACGATACCGCGAGCTTTAATTAGACAGGAGGGCTTACAGGTGTCACAGACGTGTGGATTTGAACGAGCTCGAAGAGGCGATGAAATCCATGATACAGCCATTGCTGGCGTCGCCATGGAAACAACACTAATCACCTAATCAAGACATCAGCCGAATTAATAGCGTAAATATTGGTTCAAAATCAGCATTTCGTTTCACCACCCGCCCCATGGGATTCGGGTTCTCAAACGTGGGGGGCGACATTATCAGGGAAGATGATGATCACTAACGCCGTATAGCAAGACTAAAATATGTGACAATATAAGGGGTTAAAAATTCTAGGCTAAGGCTGACAACCCTTGTACCACCATTTCTGCTCCTGCCGATGTTGTCACCCAGTTTTCCACAAATTTTGCCTAGATGAGGGGTGACTACGGATTTTTGACATTGAGTTTTGGCAACGTTTTATGGTCCCGGCTGTGTGGTTGGCACAATGTTTTGGATATTTAAAGGGGTTGTCCTATATACAACAAATTCAGCCACTACGTACAGGATAGGTGAGAAAAGTATGATTTCTGAATGTCCGGCTGCCAAGAACCCCACTATTCTCAAAAATAAGGGGCCGAAAGTAGCTCGTATGAGTGAAAAATTATTGACCACCCACTCTTATAGGCAGGAAATGGAGCGGTGGTCGCACATTGCTCACTACCGCTTCACTCACACATGACCATTGGGGTTCTCAGAAGCCAGATTCTCAGGTCTTGATTTATTCTCAGGATTATTAGGGGTCTCAGAAGCCAGATTCTCAGTTATTCACTTATTCTCAGGACCATTTAGGGTCTCAGAAGTCAGGTTTTCAGGTCTTGACTTATTCTCAGGGCCATTGGGGGTTTCAGAAGCCAGATTCTCAGGTCTTGATTTATTCTCAGGATTATTGGGGGTCTCAGAAGCCAGATTCTCAGGTATTCACTTATTCTCAGGACCATTTAGGGTCTCTGAAGTCAGGTTCTCAGGTTTTGACTTATTCTCAGGACCATTGGGCGCCTCGAAAGCCAGATTCTAAGGTCTTGACTTATTCTCAAGACCATTGGGGGTCAACAGCCAGATTCTCAGGTCTTAACTTATTCTCAGGACCACTGGGAGTCTCAACAGCCAGATTCTTAGGTCTTCACTTATTCTCAGGACCACTGGGGGTCTCAACAGCCAGATTCTTAGGTCTTCACTTATTCACAGGACCACTGAGGGTCTGAGAAGCCACATACTCCAATCTTCACTTATTCTCAGGACCATTGGGGGTCTCAGAAGCCAGATTCCCAAAAAATAAATAAATTCAACAGGCACCTGAAAGTAACAGTTTGACTGATAAGATGCAGCTGTTAATTGTGACAGCAGCATGTAAGAGGTTAGATACGCAGATCAGTTGACGTGGAAAGCCAATGGGTTGTTGTCATCCATTGTCTGCCATCTTACTACCAGGAGGCTGCAATATTTTGGGACCAAGCAAACACAGGTTCAAGTCCCTGAAGTGGACTAATTAAAAGTTAAAAAAATATTAAAAAAACATATAAAAAGAAAATGAAAATATAAAAATCCACCTCCAAGAGAAAATATCGAGAATAAAATAAAAATACTAAATATTTCATTATTATTTTTTTTTATCTCTGTGTATGTAATTGTACAAGCTCATAAAAATATCAAAACAAAATAAAATTGTAGTGGTAGTATTACTGTTTTCGGTAATGCTGCCTCCCCAAAAATATTAATTAAAAAAAGGTCACAAAGCCCTGTAGACTCCAAAATGGTAGCAATAAAAACTAACAGCTCGTCCTGCAAAAAAACAAGACCTGATACAAGTCTGTCGCCCAAAACATAAGAAAGTTATCACAATATGGTGATTAAAGACAATTTTTTTTTCTTTTTTTAGTAGTAAATAACAATAAAAGCAATATAAATTTGGTATCACCATAACCGTACAGACTCAGAATAAAGTTACAAGGTCATTTTTATCCAAAAAAATGAACGTCATTAAAACGAACTCAAAATATGACTACAGAATTTCTATTTTTTTTTAGTTTTCCCCATTTGGAATTCTTTTTCCTGTTTTTCAGCACATCATTTGGTAAAGTGAACGGTGTCATTAAAAATTACAACTCATCCTGCAAAAAAAAAAAAATTAACCATCCTACAGCTATGTCTTGGAAGGTGAGGAGGAATAAATGGATGCACAAAAGCGAAAAACCACCATGTTTCAAGGCTCTGTAGTATTTCATTTACATGGCGGGGTCCCTGCTCTTGTGGTCAGAGAGGCTCCCAGTGGTCAGACCCCCATGTGGTTAGGGGATATATGTTCTTTATAGGACAACCCCTTCTGGGTAGAGTTGAGCAAAAAGATCATGGTCAAGCGGGAACTTTTTCCTACCTCCAGGCATCTTCGGCACCACTTTTATCTAGTAGGACTGGAGCGACGTCATTATTGTGACGTGATGCATGTATGACGTCTCCCCAGGAATACTAATCAGAAGAGGTGCCCGGAGTTTGACAGAGTTAGAACAAACATCAGTACATAAATACAGCACCAGAACCACTGTCAGTACATGAATACAGTGCCAGAAACTGTTTGACCATGGTCCTGCTAATCTTTTTGCTCAACTCTAGTTCTAGAACTTCATAAACACTCACTTTTGGTATGGCACGTGCTGTGGCAGAGGACCACAGCTCAGCCGTTGGCATTGGTGACCGTGGCATAACAAAATCCAAGATTGGAAGCAAGTATGTGATATTTTGCTCTTTTTTGGCTCTTGACACAATGTGGCTTTTCTTTTCGAACATGCAGATATTTCGTATTTTCTTAGAAATTTCCGTACGCGCCTACTACTCCTCATTATTTCCGGATACGCTCTCTCCGTAGTCATTCAAATCGCCCTAATGATGAGTTATGTAACCAAACGAAAGGTAGTAAGAAAAAAAAAAGAAAAATCTAGAACACATTTATTTTTTGTCTAAGCGAAGATTCAATTTGTATGACAAATCTGGCTCGGGGCGCGCGTTATTAGTCTGCGCAGCGCTTGTCCGGGGCTGTTTGTGTTTACCGAGCTGTTGTAGGCTGAATGCTGGGGAAAATATTTGTGTAGGTTTGCAGTGTTAGGCCATTAGCTGTTTATTTTATTGTCTTGCAGTGCCAAATCCTATCTGCTCAGCTTGTTTACTCTCCGCGTCAGCATCTGTCGGATCCACCGCCAAGGCTAGCGGTGGCAATAAATTGCGCACACATGGTCAATGGCACAGAGTTCACCACCAGTAGACCAGGCTACCTCAGCCAACTGGACCAGAGCACTGTCATGTGGGAATGTACAGAGTAGGATTTGCAGAAAATGTGTTTGCCGACTCAAAACTTGCCAAAAAAATTTATGAAATTATTTATTTTTGTAACTTACTCATCTTTGTTTAATTAAAATAAAATCATTAAAAAAGTTGTGTATGGATGTGTCAATAGAAAGAGTGACTCTAATAGAGAGCCAGGCAAGGAATTTTAGTGCCATGTGTGAGTCATGTGACTTCTTTGGCTCCGCAGGGGAGGGGCTATCTAATTAGAGGCGCATGTTAAAGCCGCTGACTGGCACTCTGAAAAGCCAGTTATTTAGAGTTATTGTACCTGTATTCAAAGTAATATCTAGGCATTACTTCACCTGCAGCGAGAATCCAACTCTAAACCCTAGACCTGTATCTAATGTACTCGTAAAGGCAGAATTCTAGATAACGAAAGCAATATATAGGCAGTGCATACTTATTCTATTGTGGGGATGCACAAAATTTTTGAGTCCAAGGGCCACATTCTCATGCTAATCCAATGTGAGGAGCCGCAAAAAAAATTAAAAGGGTACTTACATGAATATATTACCAGAACTATCGTCAGTACATTAATACAGCATCAGAACCAAGCGTTGAGTATTTGAGAAAGATCTGGAGAGTTTCTGCTCAGTTTCTGATCCCAAAAAAATCAGTGTGAACACACTAAAACTTACACTGAGTTTTAGGAGCAGAAACTCAACTAAATCCACCTCATAACCTCAAAACTTATAAGTTTTGAGGATATTTCAGTTTTAACATAAAGCACGTTATGGATTGCTACATGATCAGGACTACAGTCAGTACATGAATGCAGCACGAGAATCACTGTCAGAACATGAATGCTGCATCAGACCCACTGTCAGTACATGAATGCAGCACCAGAACATCAACAGTACCATCGTCAGTACATGAATGCAGCACCAGAACCACCTTCAATACATGAATACAGAGCCAGAACCACCATCAGTGCATGAATACAGTGGCAGAATGAATGTCAGTACATGAATACAGTGCAAAAACCATTGTCAGTACATCAATACAAGTGCCAGGGCCATTGTTAGTACATGAACACAGTGAAAGGACCACCATAAGTGCATAAATGCAGTGCCAGAACCATCGTCAGTACATGAATATAGCACCAGAACCACCATCAGTACATGAAGACAGCACCAGAACCACTGACAGTACATGTCCCACATTGCCCCTCTGCATGCTGTGCCCCCTTCACGATTACCCCTTCCCATTGCCCCATAAGGTGTCTTCATAGTAAAAGTAACATCAACACCAGCCTCACCCCTCCTATAATAGTATATTTAATCTACGGCTCCTCCATTGAGAGCTTACTATCTCCTGTCACATCCTCGTGACCTCTGCGCTGTGTCCTGGTTCTCTGTGGGCTGCACAACATCCTTCGGCGGGCTGCATGCGGCCATGGGCCATATGTTGTGTATTCCTGATGTATTGCAATAATAATCTTAGGGACTACTGGTTCTCCATGGAGAGACCGTTAGATGGCATAGTGAGTCTTACTGTCCAAGTAATGCTCCCCAGGAGAGCTACTGTGCTTACCTTGTACTGAACTTCAAAAGCAGCTGGTATCTTACTGCACAGCTACAATCACAGCTCTACTTACTACTTAAATTGTGCTACTTATCCTGTACTGATCCTGAGTTACATCCTGTATTATATTCCAGAGCTGCACTCACTATTCTGCTGGTGCAGTCACTTTGTACATATATTACATTACTGATCCTGAGTTACATCCTGTATTATACTCCAGAGCTGCACTCACTAGTATGCTGGTGCAGTCACTGTGTACATACATTACATTACTGATCCTGAGTTACATCCTGTATCATACTCCAGAGCAGCACTCACTATTCTGCTGGTGCAGTCACTGTGTACATAGATTATATTACTGATCCTGAGTTACATCCTGTATTATACTCCAGAGCTGCGCTCACTATTCTGCTGGTGCAGTCACTGTATACATACATTTCATTACTGATCCTGTAGTGATCCTGAGTTACATCCTGTATTATACTCCAGAGCTGCACTCACTATTCTGCTGGTGCAGTCACAGTGTACATACATTACATTACTGATCCTGAGTTACCTCCTGTATTATACTCCAGAGCTGCGCTCACTATTCTGCTGGTGCAGTCACTGTGTACATATAGTGGGTATGGAAAGTATTCAGACACCTTTACATTTTTCACTCTTTGTTTCATTGCAGCCATTTGGTAAATTCTAAAAAGTTAATTTTTTTTCTCATTAAAGTACACTCTGCACCCCATCTTGACTGAAAAAAACAGAAATGTAGAAATTTTTGCAAATTTATTAAAAATGAAAAACTGAAATATCACATGGTCATAAGTATTCAGACCCTTTGCGCAGACACTCATATTTAAGTGACATGCTGTCCATTTCCTTGTGATCCTCTTTGAGATTGTTCTACTCCTTCATTGGAGTCCTGCTGTGTTTAATTAAACTGATAGGACTTGATTTGGAAAGGCACAAACCTGTCTATATAAGACCTCACAGCTCACAGTGCATATCAGACCAAATGAGAATCATGAGCTCAAAGGAACTGCCCAAGGAGCTCAGAGACAGAATTGTGACAAGGCACAGATCTGGTCAAGGTTACAAAAGAATTTATGCAGAACTCAAGGTTCCTAATAGCACAGTGGCCTCCATAGTCCTTAAATGGAAGAAGTTTGGGACCACCAGAAGTCTTCCTAGACCTGGCCGTCCAGCCAAACTGAGCAATCGTGGGAGAAGAGCCTTGGTGAGAGAGGTAAAGATGAATCCCAAGATCACTGTGGCTAAGCTCCAGAGATGCAGTAGGGAGATGGGGGAAATTTCCACAAAGTCAACTATCACTGCAGCCGTCCACCAGTCGGGCCTTTATGGCAGAGTAGCCCGACGGAAGCCTTTCCTCAGTGCAAGACATATGAAAGCCCGCATAGAGTTTGCTCAAAAACCCATGAAGGACTCCCAGACTATGAGAAATAAGATTCTCTGGTCTGATGAGATGAAGATAGAACTTTTTGGTGATAATTCTAAGCGGTATGTGTGGAGAAAACCAGGCACTGCTCATCACCTGCCCAATACAATCCCAACAGTGAAACATGGTGGTGGCAGCATCATGCTATGGGGGTGTTTTTCAGCTGCAGGGACAGGGCGACTGGTTGCAATTGAAGGAAACATGAATGCGGCCAATTACAGAGATCTCCTGGATGAAAACCTCTTCCAGAATGCTCTGGACTTCAGACTTGGCTGAAGGTTCACCTTCCAAAAAGACAATGACCCTAAGCACACAGCTAAAATAACAAAGGAGTGGCTTCAGAACAACTCTGTGACCATTCTTGACTGGCCCAGCCAGAGCCCTGACCTAAACCCAATTGAGCATCTCTGGAGAGACCTGAAAATGGCTGTCCACCAACGTTCACCATCCAACCTGACGGAACTGGAGAGGATCTGCAAGGAAGAATGGCAGAGGATCCCCAAATCCAGGGGTGAAAAACTTGTTGCATCATTCCCAAGAAGACTCATGGCTGTACTAGCTCAAAAGGGGGCTTCTACTCAATACTGAGCAAAGGGTCTGAAGACTTATGACCATGTGATATTGCAGTTTTTCTGTGATTTTTCAGTCAAGATGGGGTGCAGAGTGTACTTTAATGAGAAAAAAAATGAACTTTTTAAAATTTACCAAATGGCTGCAATGAAACAAAGAGTGAAAAACTTAAAGGGGTCTGAATACTTTCCGTACCCACTGTACATTGCATTACTGATCCTGAGTTGCATCCTGTATTATACTCCAGAGCTGCACTCACTATTCTGCTGGTGCTGTCACTGTGTACATACATTACATTACTGATCCTGAGTTGCATCCTGTATTATACTCCAGAGCTGCACTCACTATTCTGCTGGTGCAGTCACTGTGTACATACATTACATTACTTATCCTGTACTGATCCTGAGTTACCTCCTGTATTATACTCCAGAGCTGCACTCACTATTCTGCTGGTGGAGTCACTGTGTACATACATTACATTACTGATCCTGTTACATCCTGTATTATACTCCAGAGCTGCACTCACTATTCTGCTGGTGCAGTCACTGTGTACATACATTACATTACTGATCCTGAGTTACATCCTGTATTATACTCCAGAGCTGCACTCACAGGATCGGTACAGGATCAGTAATGTAATGTAGGTACACAGTGACTGCACCACCAGCAGAATAGTGAGTGCAGCTCTGCAGTATAATACAGGATGTAACTCAGAATCAGTACAGGATAAATAATGTAATGTATGTACACAGTGACTGCACCAGCAGAATAGTGAGTGCAGCTCTGGAGTATAATACAGGATGTAACTCAGGATCTGTAATGTAATGTATGCACACAGTGACTGCATCAGCAGAATAGTGAATACAGCTCTGGAGTATAATACAGGATGTAACTCAGGATCAGTGCAGGATCAGTAATGTAATGTATGTACACAGTGACTGCACCAGCAGAATAGTGAGTGCAGCCCTGGAGTATAATACAGGATGTAACTCAGGATCAGTACAGGATCAGTAATGTAATGTATGTACACAGTGACTGCACCAGCAGAATAGTGAGTGCAGCTCTGGAGTATAATACAGGAGGTAACTCAGGATCAGTACAGGATCAGTAATGTAATGTATGTACACAGTGACTGCACCAGCAGAATAGTGAGTGCAGCTCTGGGGTATAATACAGGATGTAACTCAGGATCAGTGCAGGATAAGTAATGTAATGTATGTACACAGTGACTGCACCAGCAGAATAGTGAGTGCAGCTCTGGAGTATAATACAGGAGGTAACTCAGGATCAGTACAGGATCAGTAATGTAATGTATGTACACAGTGACTGCACCAGCAGAATAGTGAGTGCAGCTCTGGAGTATAATACAGGATGTAACTCAGGATCAGTACAAGATCAGTAATGTAATGTATGTACACAGTGACTGCACCAGCAGAATAGTGAGTGCAGCTCTGGAGTATAATACAGGATGTAACTCAGGATCAGTACAGGATCAGTAATGTAATGTATGTATACAGTGACTGCACCAGCAGAATAGTGAGTGCAGCTCTGGAGTATAATACAGGATGTAACTCAGGATCAGTACAGGATCAGTAATGTAATGTATGTACACAGTGACCGCACCAGCAGAATAGTGAGTGCAGCTCTGGAGTATAATACAGGATGTAACTCAGGATCAGTACAGGATCAGTAATGTAATGTATGTACACAGTGACTGCACCAGCAGAATAGTGAGTGCAGCTCTGGAGTATAATACAGGATGTAACTCAGGATCAGTAATGTAATGTATGTACACAGTGACCGCACCAGCAGAATAGTGAGTGCAGCTCTGGAGTATAATACAGAATGTAACTCAGGATCAGTACAGGATCAGTAATGTAATGTATGCCCACAGTGACTGCACCAGCAGAATAGTGAGTGCAGCTCTGGAGTATAATACAGGATGTAACTCAGGATCAGTAATGTAATGTATGTACACAGTGACTGCACCAGCAGAATAGTGAGCGCAGCTCTGGAGTATAATACAGGCGGTAACTCAGGATCAGTAATGTAATGTATGTACACAGTGACTGCACCAGCAGAATAGTGAGTGCAGCTCTGGAGTATAATACAGGAGGTAACTCAGGATCAGTAATGTAATGTATGTACACAGTGACTGCACCAGCAGAATAGTGAGTGCAGCTCTGGAGTATAATACAGGATGTAACTCAGGATCAGTACAGGATTAGTAATGTATGATATATGCCTCATATATAATTTATCCCTATTATTGGCCGTTGTGAGGCTTTGTGGCTGTTATGCAACAAGTGTCAGCACGACTTGCCAGGCTAAAGTATATACTGTATAAAAGTATATTTATTTTGATATAATTTCTACTTAGCAAGAACTATCTTTCTTACATATAAGCAGTATTCTCTAATATGAAACATATGCTTTAAAAACAATAAACAAGAATGGCCAGCAGGGAGCGCCCTTCAACACATTAAATATGATACGCTGAACATAACTGCTTAAGACATACGGTAGTGATTGGGTTAAAAGTTGTGAAGATTTGCAAAAAATAATCAAAAGGGTCTGCAAGCACACAGGCTTCTTCCCCGTCACATGGTACCGGGCAGGTACATCACTGCCACCTGCCAAAAAGCTTATGGAGGTTGTTACAGACGGCGGCTGCTCCTTGTAAAATGAGAGATAAAAGGAGCAATTTGTCATCAAATCTGAAACAGATCAGATTGTGCTCATCCGAAGAAACAAAAAATGGAGGCAGCGCTCCAAAAATAGTGCAAATTATAGGACTTTAATGGCCCATGTGATGTTTACTGGGGTCTCTACATTGAGGATGGTCCTCCAGAAATCTATACATGGCCAGAACCTATATGTTCATGTCCATCAAGACATAGCATTGCACTCAGAATGACCGCACCTGTCTGCAGAGTTAGAGCTTGGGGTCTGCTGCCCTAGATGCCTTGACCAAGCCAAAGTGGTATGTTGGTGCATTCTTGGCATAAAGCCCATTGGGCACATGCCCCATCAGCCCTCAGCTATGCCCCTTCCTGGAGACACGTGGACCTTACATTATAGCCATACTATAAAAAGTTCTGCTTAGCATTATAAGAGCTTCTTATATTTACGTCAATGTTATCATTCCGTCCTTTGTTTAGACGGTAACAATGTATCAGAACTCACAAAAAGATACATTTCCTAAAGTAAATACTGAGAAAAACATCTGCTAACAATGAAACAGAAGGAGGGAGAGGATCCTGGAGGAACAAAGTTAATATAGGAAACAGGAATCTCCATGATCAAGTGTGCTCCAAGTTACCAAGAAGATGTACAAAGGGGTATAGGGAACCATGGAGGATTTACAGGAGGTTTAAGTAACCATGGAAGATGCACAGCAGGTATATGTGACCATAAAGATGCACAGCAGGTATATGTGATCATAAAGATGCACAGCAGGTATATGTGATTGTGGAAGATATGCAGGATATAGCTGATCATGGAAGATGCACAGCAGGTTTTAGGTGATATTAGAAGATGCACATCAGGTATTTGTGATTGTGGAAGATATGCAGTAGGTATATGTGATCATGGAAGATGCACAGCAGGTATAGGTAACCATAAGGATACACAAAAGGTACATTTGATCACAAAGATGCACAGTAGGAATATGTGATTATAAAGATGCACAAAAGCTGTAAGTGATCTCAAAAGTAATCAACAGCTGAAGGTTATCATATAGATGAACAGCAGGGATATGTGATTACAAAGATATACAGAAGGTATAGGTGACCCTAAGGATGCATAGCAGGTGTATGTGATCATAAAGATGCACAGCAGGTATAGATGACTCTAAAGGATGCACAGCAGGTATAGGTTTCACATGGCGCACAGGTAATATTTGTGACTATGGAAGATGCACAGCAGATATAGGTTGCACATAATGCACAGGTAATGTAGGTGACTATGGAAGATGCACAGCAGATATAGGTTGCACATAATGCACAGGTAATGTAGGTGACTATGGAAGAATCACAGCAGATATAGGTTGCACATAATGCACAGGTAATGTAGGTGACTATGGAAGAAACACAGCAGGTATACAGCAGGTTGCACATGATGCACAGGTAATATAGGTGGCTATGGAAGATGCACAGCAGTATTGGCTGTACAGGATTCACAGTTTATATAGATAACCATGAAAGATTTGCAGCCGGTTTATATGCTTGTGAAGATGCACAGCAGCTACATGTGATCACAAAGATGCACAGCAGGTGTAGATGGCTCATGAGCCACAGTTAAACTAAATAACCATGGGAGTTGCACATGGAGTACATGTGATTCTAAAGACTTATAACAGGTATATGTGATCACAATGATGCACAGCAGGTATAGGATGCACAGTTGATATACATGACTATGGAAGATGCACAGCAGGTACATGTGATTATAAAGATGCACAGAACATATAAGTGATCACAAAAATAATCAACAGGTGAAGGTTATCATATATATGTACAGCAGGTAGATGGGATCATAATGATGTATGGAAGGTATAAGTGTCCAGCAAGAGGCACATCAGGTTGTGATGTATGATGAACAACAGGTACAGGTGACTATAAAATTGCACAGCAGGTATAGGTGACAACATTTGATATATCTATGGCGAGCATGGGAAATGCACAGAAGGACATAATGGATCATCTAAGATGCAGAGAAGGATATAGAAGACCCCAGCAGGGTACAGAGTAATGATAGGTGCACCCCAGTGTCAACAGGATACAGGTGACCCCAGAAAGTGCACCTCACAGTCCAAGAACTTACCTTTGAGCTGAGGGGATTTCTCTTCCAAGCCCTGACTCAATGTTCAGATGCATCCTCACCTAAATCCTATACTCCAAGGGGGAAAAGTAGTAACTCTTAGCATACAAGACATAAGGGGCTTAAATCCTCATGATGAGAGCCGCAGAGAAGATCTGAGGGTCTTGTCCAGAGCTGGAGGCGCAATCATTCCACAAAGCCGGATCCAAAGAGCGCAAGAATGAGCGCAAAGTGCAGAAATATCTCCAAGGAGCAAGGTTTCTCCAGATCCCTTGTACTTTTCTGGGAAAGTAATGTCTCTCAGGATGAATGTCCCCTCTGTGTTCTCATTGTCTTCCTCTCACTCCCCCCTCCCTGAGCTCTGTGGAACAAGCTGCCTGTGCTTCTCTCTGCTCCTCAGCTTTACTGGCTGCCATCCAGGAGCCGAATCTGAGAGGTCAAATGGTGGCTGTGCCTCTGCTCCTCTCCCAGTGACAGCTCTGATGTGAGGGATCTGGGCAATTACAGAGTCTCTTTAGCTGCCAGATTCACTCCCCCCACCCATGTAACACACCCTGATACACGCTGCACCCCCCTCTCCTCACACTCAGGGGGTGGAGAGGGGAGCGAGCAGTTTGCATCTCTCACATTTGTTTCATCATTTCAGGTGTCACAATGTCCCTGTGTCTTCCTGGTCTCATTATCAGGTTTGGAATTGGAGGCATTCTTGTGCCCATGTGCATGTTAGGTAGGAGAGTGCCCTGCAGGGGTCTATGCCCACCTACAAATTATAGGGTTATTATGGATGTGCCACAGCTGTGGATAACTGGCATCCTATTAAATAGGCACAGAGCTGCCTGGTAATGTATGGGGATAGACTAAATATACTGTAAACTGAGACATGGAGAGTGGGAATGAGAGATAGATAGATAATAGACAGATAGATGATCGATAGATAATAGATGATAGATAGATAATAGATAGATGATAGATAATAGATGATAGATAGATAATAGATAGATAATAGATAGATAATAGATAGATGATAGATAGATAATAGATAATAGAAAGATGATAGATAGAGAATAGATACAGTACAGACCAAAAGTTTGGACACACCTTCTCATTTAAAGATTTTTCTGTATTTTCATGACTTTGAAAATTGTACATTCACACTGAAGGCATCAAAACTATGAATTAACACATGTGGAATTATATACTTAACAAAAAAGTGTGAAACAACTGAAAATATGTCTTATATTCTAGGTTCTTCAAAGTAGCCACCTTTTGCTTTGATGACTGCTTTGCACACTCTTGGCATTCTCTTGATGAGCTTCAAGAGGTAGTCACCGGAAATGGTTTTCCCTTCACAGGTGTGCCCTGTCAGGTTTAATAAGTGGGATTTCTTACCTTAGAAATGGGGTTGGGACCATCAGTTGTGTTGTGCAGAAGTCTGGTGGATACACAGCTGATAGTCCTACTGAATAGACTGTTAGAATTTGTATTATGGCAAGAAAAAAGGAGCTAAGTAAAGAAAAACGAGTGGCCATCATTACTTTAAGAAATGAAGGTCAGTCAGTGTGAAAAATTGGGAAAACTTTGAAAGTGTCCCCAAGTGCAGTTGCAAAAAGCATCAAGCATTACAAAGAAACTGGCTCACATGAGGACCGCCCCAGGAAAGGAAGACCAAGAGTCACCTCTGCTTCTGAGGATAAGTTTATCTGAGTCACCAGCCTCAGAAATCGCAGGTTAACAGCAGCTCAGATTAGAGACTAGGTCAATGCCACACAGAGTTCTAGCAGCAGACACATCTCTACAACAACTGTTAAGAGGAGACTTTGTGCAGCAGGCCTTCATGGTAAAATAGCTGCTAGGAAACCACTGCTAAGGACAGGCAACAAGCAGAAGAGACTTGTTTGGGCTAAAGAACACAAGGAATGGACATTAGACCAGTGGAAATCTGTGCTTTGGTCTGATGAGTCCAAATTTGAGATCTTTGGTTCCAACCACCGTGTCTTTGTGCGACGCAGAAAAGGTGAACGGATGGACTCTACATGCCTGGTTCCCACCGTGAAGCATGGAGGAGGAGGTGTGATGGTGTGGGGGTGCTTTGCTGGTGACACTGTTGCGGATTTATTCAAAATTGAAGGCATACTGAACCAGCATGGCTACCACAGCATCTTGCAGCGGCATGCTATTCCATCCGGTTTGCGTTTAGTTGGACCATCATTTATTTTTCAACAGGACAATGACCCCAAACACACCTCCAGGCTGTGTAAGGGCTATTTGACCAAGAAGGTGAGTGATGGGGTGCTACGCCAGATGACCTGGCCTCCACAGTCACCAGACCTGAACCCAATCGAGATGGTTTGGGGTGAGCTGGACCGCAGAGTGAAGGCAAAAGGGCCAACAAGTGCTAAACATCTCTGGGAACTCCTTCAAGATTGTTGGAAGACCATTTCCGGTGACTACCTCTTGAAGCTCATCAAGAGAATGCCAAGAGTGTGCAAAGCAGTCATCAAAGCAAAAGGTGTCTACTTTGAAGAACCTAGAATATAAGACATATTTTCAGTTGTTTCTCACTTTTTTGTTAAGTATATAATTCCACATGTGTTAATTCATAGTTTTGATGCCTTCAGTGTGAATGTACAATTTTCATAGTCATGAAAATACAGAAAAATCTTTAAATGAGAAGGTGTGTCCAAACTTTTGGTCTGTACTGTAGATAATATATAATAGATAGATGATAGATAATAGATAGACGATAGACAATAGATAATAGATAGATAATAGAGAATAGATAGATAATAGATAGATACTAGATAGATTATAGACGTACAATTGATATATTTATGTAAAGTAGACAAATAGAAATATAGAATAATGGAGAAGAAACAAAGAATGAAAGAAACATTGGATATATAATTATTATTATTTATTATTATAGCACCATTAATTCCATGGCGCTTTACATGTTTAAAAAGGAGTATACATCGCAAACAGCAAGCACAATAATTTGAACAAAAACGAGTCAGCGACTGGTACAGGAGGAGCGAGGACCCTGCCCGCGAGGGCTCATAATCTACAAGGGATGGGTGAGGATACAGTAGGTGAGGGTAGAGCTGGTCGTGCAGCGGTATGGTGGAGCGGTGGTTACTGCAGGCTGTAGGCTTGTCGGAAGAGGTGGGTCTTCAGGTTCCTTTTGAAGGTTTCCACGGTCGGCGAGAGTTTGATGTTTTGGGGTAGAGAGTTCCAGAGTAGGGGGGATGCACAGGAAAAATCTTGTATGCGATTGGGGGAAGAGATAAGAGGGGAGTAGAGAAGGAGATCTTGTGAGGATCGGAGGTTGCGTGCGGGTATGTACCAGGAGACTAGATCACAGATGTTTGGAGGAGACAGGTTGTGGATGGCTTTGTATGCCATGGTTAGGGTTTTGAACTGGAGTCTCTGGGAAATGTGGAGCCAGTGAAGGGATTGACAGAGAGATTATGAATTTAGTTTTATCCATATTAAGTTTTAGGAATCTAGCACAGAAGAAAGATGAAATAGTGGACAGACATTGTGGGATTCTGGTTAGTAAGGAGGAGATATCAGGTCCAGAGAGGTAGATCTGTGTGTCCAAAATTGTTGAACAATGTCAACAATCTCAAGGTTACAAGTCCATCTCCATAAATCTTGATGTTCCTTTGTCCACGGTGAGCAACATAATCAAGAAGTTTACAACCCATGGCACTTTAGCTACTCTCCCTGGACGGCAGAGAAAAATTGATGAAAGGTTGAAACGCAGGATAGTCCGGATGGTAGATAAGCAGCCCCAATCAAGTTCCAAAAAAATTCAAGCTGTCCTGCAGGCTCAGGGTGCATCAGTGTAGGCGCCAACTATCCGTCCACATTTGAATGAAATGAAACGCTATGGCAGGAGACCCAGGAGGACCCCACTGCTGACACAGAGACATAAAAAGGCTAGACTGCAGTTTGCCAAAATGTACATGAGTAAGCCAAAAGCGTCTTGTGGACAGATGAGACCAATGTAGAGCTTTTTGGTAAAGCACATCATTCTACTGTTTACCAAAAACGGAATGAGGCCTAAAAAGAAAAGAACACAGTACCTACAGTCAAATATGATGGAGGTTCAAATATGTTTTGGGGTTCTTTTGCTTGCTATGTACAAGGCATCATGAAATCGGAAGATTAACAAACGATTTTGGGTGGCAATGTAGTGCCCAGTGTCAGAAAACTGGGGTTGCCTCCTAGGTCATTGGTGTTTCAGCAGGACAATGACCTCAAACATACTTCAAGAATCCCCCAAAAATGGATGAAAACAAAGTGCTGGAGAGTTCTGAAGTGGCAGCAATGAGTCCAGATCTAAATCCCATTGAACACCTGTGGAGAGATCTTAAAGTTACTATTGGGAGAAGAAACCCTTCAAATCTGAGAGACCTGGAGGAGTTTGCAAAAGAAGAGTCATCCAAAATTCTAGCTGAGAGGTGTAAGAAGCTTGTTGATGGTTATAGGAAGCGATTGATTTCAGTAGTTATTTACTCCAAAGCGTGTGCAACCAAATATTAAGTTGAGGGTGGCAACAATTTTGTCCCGCCCATTTTTGTTTTTTTTTGTGAAAAATATTTAGATTTGAGAGTGCTCAGTTGTTGATACCTTTTAATGGCTAATTGAAAAGATGGTAACACTCAGGCCTCTTCATCAGGCTAGTATAACCCAAAAACTGAAGAGTCACATATTTATACACAATATGGCACAGAAATAATACAATAGCTGAGACAGGTGATGAAAAGCAGAGCTATTACTGTAGGAGAGATAATCATTTCTGGCTGTAAATATTTTAGTAGTTCATAGATAAGGACTGTGAAAGTTTTATTGCTTGGTGCAGTGTTGTGATGACACCACAAGTCTGATGGACACATTCCTTAGTTGATGTAGAATGACATAAATCCATGCGACACATTCATTCCTGCTCTGAAGGTGTCAAAGGTCACTATTAGTTTATATTCCGAGACTCTCCTTTCTCTCTGAGATTTGAAGTTACCTTTTAATACCAGTAATTTCATGTCTTTGATGCTGTGATCAGGGGAACAAAAATGCTTGGCTACAGGCAGATCTATTCTTTTTTCTTTTATTGTGTGGCGATGATGATTCATCCTTGTCCTAAGTTTTTGCCCCGTCTCCCCTACATACAGACACCCAGCTGGACATTTGGTATATTAAGTACATTAAGTACACTACATTAGATGTGATACAGCTGAAAGTACCTGGGATCTTGTAGTTCTGATGTGAATTGGGGATCTTCATCTTTTCTGTGGTCATTGTAAATGGACAGGTTTTACATTTTTTATGGTTGCAAGGAAAGGTACCTGAAGCTGGTGGAGATGACAGGGAGCGTCTGACAATGATGCTTCTTAGATTTGGGGGACTGGAAATATGGATTGTAATTTGGCATCTTTTTGTAGTAAAGGTTGTAGTTTCCATGCAGCTTTCCTTAGCACCTTCAGATTTGGATTGTAGGTGACTGCTAGAGGCACCCGGTTGCTTTCTTGTTTGGTTTCGTAATGTAGGAGATGATTCCTTGATATTCTGGTGGCTCTTGTAATCTGGTTCTCAATTGTTCTTGGATGGTACCCCGGTTCAAAAAGGTCTTTCTGAGGCCACCAAGGTGTTTGTCTCTATCCAAAGGGTTGGAACATATCCGATTGTATCTGATGGCTTGGCTGTTGACAATAGAGTTTTTTATGTGTTTCGGATGGAAACTGTCCCATTTAAGATATGTTGGATGGTCGATTGGCTTCCGGGACAAGGATCTCTCTATTTCATTGTTCTGTAGCTTGATGATGGTGTCCAAAAAGTTAATTTCAGTACAGGAGTAGTTGATTGTTAGGTTGATGGTGGGATGAAATCGATTAAAGTGTTCATGGAACGTCTTCAGCTGTTGCTTAGACCCCTTCCAGATGATTAAAATATCGTCAATGTAAGATAGTAGGCCAGAGGCCTGATGGGACATGGGGACAAAAAGTCACTTTCATGCTTGGCCATGAAAAGATTTGCCTACTGTGGAGCCATTTTACTTCCCATCGCTGTAGCAGTCTCCTGTAGATATATGTTGTTGTCAAATTCAGAGTAATTGTGGGTGAGGATGAATTCTGTAAGTTTGACCACAGAATCAGCATCAATTCCTGTATTTTCCATGAAGATTTTGCAGGCGTTTAATCCATCCTGGTGTGGGATATTAGAGTGCAAAGATTCCACATCCATGGTGGCCAGGATGGTTCCTTCTGGTAGAGGACCTATTGCTGCTAGTTTATTCAGTAGGTCCGTCGTGTCCTGAATGTAACTGGTGTAATCTTTACCAGTGGTTTAAGAACACCCTCTACCCATCCAGAAACTTGCTCAGTAAGGGTGCCCACACATGAAATAATTGGTCTTCCTGGATTACCAGATTTGTGGATTTTGGGAAGCATATAGAATGTCCCTATTCTTGGACTCTTTGGTATCAGGTCTTCGGCTCTTATGGATTCATCAGGCAGACAAGATACCAACTTGTTTAGTTCCTTGCAATAGTCCTGTGTAGGGTCAGACTCCAGTTTTTTGTAGTAGTGTGTGTCCATCAGTTGTCTGTTTGCTTCCTTCATGTAGTCTGATGTGTTCATCAGGACTATTGCACCACCCTTGTCGGCAGGTATAATGATGATTTCTTTGTTGGTTTTCCTAGATTGTATGGACTTTCTCTCCTGGGCACTGATGTTGGATGCTTGTCTCCTGTTTGTGTCTAGGATGGTGGATTTTATCAAATGTTGGAAGGAGTCTATGAGCTTTGAGCAGGGGGTTGGACCAGATGACCCAGGAGGTCCCCTCCAACTCTACCATTCTATGATTCTATGATAGGGTTGCGTCCAGGTGGAGGTGTCCAATCTGACCTCTTCTAGGTTGTCAAGATCCCTTTTCCTTCAGTTTGGGTCAGTTCTGAATCTTCTGTAGCACTGAAGTATTCCCTCAGGCGCAGTCTCCTGAAATAATTTTCCATATCACTGCAGAGTTCAGTTTTATCTAATGCCTTAGTAGAACAAAATTAGAGTCCTCTAGAAAGTACGGTCAGCTCCGGTTTGTTGGGTGTATAATCTGAGAGATTGATGACACAGTTAGATGCTTCTGTGTCTGGAATGGAGTGGTTGTCCAAGTTGTCAGCTTTTGGCTTTGATTTGTATATGCTTTTATGGCGTCCTGAATTTAGGCGCAATCTGTGTAGCTTCTTTTCCTTGTTATGATTCAGAAGGGTCCGTAGTTTGTTGTAGTATTGCTGTAATTTTTGCTCTGTGTTTACTGTAAGTGTTTTCCTCCGAGTTTCAAATTGCCCTTGGACTTTACTCTTGATGCTGTAGAACAGGGTTCCCCAACTCCAGTCCTCAAGGCCCACCAACAGGTCATGTTTTCAGGATTTCCTTAGTATTACACAGGTGATAATTGCATCACCTGCACAGGCAATAATTCCATCACCTGTGCAATACTAAGGAAATCCTGAAAACATGACCTGTTGGTGGGCCTTGAGGACTGGAGTTGGGGAACCCTGCTGTAGAAGACATGCAAAAGGTGGTTCCTTAGTCTCTCAGAAGTCCTGTGGCAAAGGTTTTGTGCATAATGAGTATTGTAGGTATGAAAAATTGGGTTTGTAATCCAGAGTCCTTTAGGAATTAGATTCTCATTTTTGCATTTAGATAAGAAAAAAAATGTCTCTGCCCAATTGTGCACGTTTCTTCAGAAGTGGCTTTACAGTAGTTCCATGAAGATGCATTACATTCTGGTATATATATATATATATATATATATTTGTACCGTGTTAGCCAATAGATAGAAAAATATTTCAATTTGAGAGTCCTCAGTGGTTGATACCTTTTAATGGCTAACTGAAAAGATGGTAACAGGTTGCAAACTTTTGAGAGTTTTGTGTGAAATTATGTCCAATTTGCCTTTTTTTTCTCTGTGTTTTTTTTTTGTGTCGATCCAATACACACAAAGGAAATAAACATGTGTATAACAAAACATGTGTAATTGCAATAGTTTTCTGGGAGAAATACTACATTTTCTGCAACAATTTCAAGGGTGCCAACACTTTCAGCCAAAAAGAAAGAAAGAACAAAATAAAGATAAACTATAGATAGGTAAATAATAGATAGATATGGTTTAACACTTTGAGGCATTCAAAGAATTTAGAGCTCTGTAGAAGAAAACAGCCCTGACTCCTAAAATCCTAAAAAACTCCTAAAATAAATCATGAAATTAATCAACATGAGATTTAGGAATTATAAAGAAAACCGCAAGATGATAGATACACTTCATGTGGGTTCCATCCCTTTGAAAAACACATAATGGCACCCTGCTCGGGACTGGAACATTGTTTTGAAATGTGATCCAAGACACATGTTGGGATCCTGGTTCTTTCCTTGCAGTGAATCACGACCAGGCAGTCAGCGCGCAGCCCTTCATTTCCTTACATTTCTTCTGGCCTGATAAATAAGATCTGTCAGATGTACGGCAAGTTTAACATCCCGGCCTAATATGCAGTGATAGCAATGTCTCACCACGGATAACAGTGAGCGTCTAACTAGTCCCACGCTCCGTGACTTCCTGCAGTGGGATTCCCAGCTCTCGGCGCGGTGGTGACACTCGCTGGAAAAATGCACAAGGGATTTAACTGAACGCAGAGCATTGCGATTTCCTGGAATAGTAGATGTTCACTGGAAATCTTAAGATTAAGGAAATGGTATGTAAAAGACTGGAAGTCGATCTGATGGAGACAAGGTCGAGAATGGCTTATGTCCACAAAACGATGGGAGATATTTCCAAAAAGTAGTGCAAAGGTAATCTATATCATAAAGTTAGATCATGCTACTGGTGGTCCTGGAAAAAAGGAGGTCATTTTTGATTGGGTTTGCCCCATTTTAAAGAGTAGTGCATTGGGATGTCGACACCCTTGAAGGCAGACCAAGGGGACTTTGGACAGATGAAGCCAAGGACTGTACACTTTGCTTTACTGCACTTACAAAGACAAGGACAGTACACCTAGCTTCACGGCTCATTTACATTGTGCAGACCAAGCTGAAGACTGTACACCTTGCTTCACTGCAAGGGGCGTGTGTGCATTGTCCAGGTGAAGTCAAGGACAGTACATTTAGCTTCAAGGCATATGTGCAGATCAAACTGAGAACTGTTGTTATGAGCTCACCTGTTGAAATGGATTCTCTAATCCTTAGGTCAGGGTGCGCAACATAAACCAAAGACAATGTTGGCACGTGGATCAGCGATGACCACAACATCAGGGTGGCAAACCGACAAGAAAATGATGAAGCAAAGGATGCACATGGGAGCAGAAAAAGTACCGGTAATCTGGTAACTTGCTTGCAGTGACTTGGTTTCATACAGGAAAAAAATATGAATAGGCAATCTGATAACTAGCTTCCAGAGATGCAGATACATGCAGGAACAGAAGAGCTGTGAATATAAACAGTACAAAAATAGCAGCAACAAATAATAATCAGATACCTTGCTTGCAGAAACGAGGCTGTGAACAGCACCAATATTAGCGTAATGAGTTTTTTCTCAGAGTTGAGAGTGCAATAGCACAAGGATTCACGGGACTGAGCTAGGAAGTAGATACAGATTGCTGGGTAACAGGCAGGAGTTTGCTGGAGAAGTAATTAAACACCTGGCTGGAGCTGAGAGAACTGGATGATGAATCAAACTCATGAAACATACGTGGTAGTTAGCAGCAATGCTTCCTAAATACTCAGGCATACTTGCTTCCTAGAATCGACCATAAAAGGCCTTGGATGATGACATCCATGGTATTTTGCTATCACCGTAACCCCGTGCAGGCTAGTGTGGCACCCCTGCGGGTCCAGTTGCCACAGAGGTACTGCATCTCATCCAGAGGTGTGGTACCCCACTCTCAGGTAAGGAGGGAGCACTACCTGGGACCCAACCACTCACATCCAACACTACACCACTTCATAAGGGAAGGTCCAGATAGCTCCTAAGGGAGCGCACAGGCCTGGTACCTGTTAGGAAGGTGGAACTAAGTAGAGGAGGTGGGTGGAGGAAGTAGTTTAGGGGAGCACTGACAGAACAGTATAAAAGAAGCGTAGAAACATCTAGAAGGGTCCATTTTCCTGGTTCCAGTCCTTGGAGCAGGAGTTCAGTTGGTTGTTCAGAGGACCGTGAGGAGTAAGGTCCTGACGGCGAAGGGGCTCAGTGAAAGGGGCCCAGGAGGAGAGTGAGGAGAGAACACTGGAGCAGTGAGAGGGGCTCCAGAGATAGAAGGGATCCTAGGGGCACGGCGAGTGCGGGATGCCACCCGTGCGCCCGAGTTCACGCTGATCATGGAGGGATCAGGCCGCAGTAGGAGACCGGCCCCAGACTAGTGGAGGACTACAAACCTCAGCTAGCAAACCAGAGGTTGCAGTATCTTCATGTGTCGTAGCTAATATCCACACATAATCGTTGAAAAGGTGGCCATATAGGACAAAGGGGACAGACTGGACGTCGCCCAACAAGGCCCACGGCCACTGGCTCGGGACACTGTGTGTGAGGCGCAGGGGAGGAGAGAGAGCCAGCGCAGAGAGCGAGACGACCTGGGAAGTTACATAAGAAAGGGGTCCCATTCAAGTGCACCTAAGTTATCTGAGAGTTGGCTGGTCACTTCCCCGGAGGACACAGGACGACGTGGGCGGTTATAACCAGCTGCAGCGGTAACCTGGAACTGCTTAAGAACTGTGAGTAAAACCCGAAGACTGCACCCCACTGTGTCCTTGAATTATTGCTGCGTCACCGGCCCTGCACTACACTGTCCTTGCCAACAACAACTACCTCATCAAGTCCTATATACTGCCCTGGGGCTTAGCTCTGCCCATGGAGAGCTGAACCATCTTTGCTGCGTCACCAACAGCCCCAGTGGATCTGAATAGCAGCGGCGGCCACATATAGGGGGTGGCATCAAGAACTTTATCCCCAAACACTTTATTCCCCCAATTGACTTTTCATTGATTGACCGCCCTGGGCCACGGACCGGGTCACTGCCGCCGTGACCACCCCAATAGAACCGACCGGCCCGGCTATCGAGTACCCCATGGCCCCAGTGGGCGCGTCACTAGCACAGAGGGAGACAGCTATTGGGAAAGGAAGCAAAACCAGTGTTGGATTGGAAATGGGACTGGTGATAAACATTACACCTCTTTTTAGGGCTCCTACTATAAGAGTTCGAAACAGAAGAAAGTGGCTGTTTGGCATCACATTTCATGAGTAAAATTAAAGCATTAATATCTTTTCTAGAAATCCAGCATTTCTCTTCAGGACCACATCCCTTTTAGTTAATCATGTAGAATAAATTCTCACAAATCTTCTTACAGTCCAGAATTTGGTTGATCTTATACTCCAGGACAGGAACAGTCTTGACGATAGGAGAGAATTTGTTGACCACTAGAAGACATAGTAAGCAGATATGAATAGCATTGGGAGTTTTCAACGTTGAAGGTAATTTCAGTTGGAAGGTAATCGGAACCAGCTTCTTGCAATGAGTCTTTAAATGGATGTGTTTGGTGGAAAGCCAAATCTTGTCTCCAGAAGAGGTGTTGGCAACATGTTGATGGTGTGTATCAGCACTCCTTTCCGCCTTGGTCGTGACTGATACCAAATTGGATTTCACCTTAGACCAGATGTCAGGAAGTTCATTTTTTATGCAATTGGCAGAGGAAGATGAGGCTCTCAACCGTACATTGGGACAAAAGGAGATTTCCCAGAAGACTCAGAAACTGCATTGTTATGGACAAATTTGGCCCAAGGGAGCAAATCTACGCAGTTATCTTGTTAGGAATTAGAGAAAATCCATAGTTATTGCTTTGTAGAATGATTGACTTACTCTTTTTGTTGATTACTTTGAGGGAAATAATCAAAGGAGAAAATTCCTCCAGAAACAGGAAACAAATTGCACACCACTGTCAGACCCTATGAGCTGGAATTGGGAAATTTCTTTAAAGTGAACCTGTCAGCAGGATTTAGCCCTATAAACTAGAGGCTATAATGGTGCTGTGATGCTGATTAATATGATACCTGATATGAAGGGATTTGCTCAGGGGTTGTTCAATATTCACCTTATGAAGAACACTTGGGTATCATCTCCCGAGGTCTTTTAAGGCCTAAATAGTGACACCCCTGAGTTTGAGTATTGAATCTGTAAAATGTTCAGTTTGGAGATTGGCTATCTGAGGAAAGAACAGGATAGTGTCAATCTATTGTCTGCTATAAGCACCACAAACTGTTGTTAGACTCTGTTAACATTAGTGGCATCTTCTGCTGGCTGACCCATTGTTTTCTGCAGGCATCTTGCACTGCTATTAGAGACTTTTCTCACTACATTAGAATCTGCTGTAGATTCTATAACCTGCATGTGCTGTGGTTAACCCATCATTTGCTATAAGCATCACAACCTTATTGGAGTCATTGCAGTTGGTTCAGATTATGTTGCTATCTGCTGTAGATTTTGCTACCTACATCTGTGTGCTGCTTCAGACTTGCCATTTTCCTCTCCTTCTTCCGTGTGACTTCCAGTGTGTTCTGCCTCACTTGTTTGTCTGTCATCCATCGTAGCCTGTTGTCTAAGTCTGTTCCACAAGCCTTTTAGTCTGCTGTGCCAATGTCCTTGGTCTGTGTGTCTACCTTGACCTGTGGCTTTGTGAATGCATATTTCCAGGTGACCATAACAAAGTATATGTCACCATTCCTTCAGAGCTAATTTTATGACTAACAGTTCTCGATCACAAATAGAGTAATTCTGTTCTTCTGGTGAGAATATCTTAAGGTAGAAATGGCAGGGATAATTTCTAAAATCAGAAAAATTTTGTGAAAAAACTGCTCCTATACTAATGGCAGAAGCATCCGCTTCAAGGAAGAATGAGCATTTGACACTAGGGTGTTTTAGAACCGGAGCAGTGGAGAAACAAGACTTAAGTTGCTTGAAGGCTTGGATAAGTGAGAACCAGGACAGCAAGGTATGTAGGACAGCAACTGGCATATAAAGCACCAGATAATGCAGAGCAAGGTGTGTGGGTACACATGGGAACAGGAAAAGTATAGGCAATCTGGTAACTTGCTAGCAGAGATGTAGGTAATTTGGGAACTTGCTAGCAGAAATGTAGGTAAACTGGTAACTTGTTAGCAGAGATGGGATTCCTCACAGGAACAGAAGAAGTGCGAGTATAAGCAGCATAGGCATAGAAGCAATGAATAATACTCAGGTGCCTTGCAACAACACCAGAATCAGCAGAGATGTGTTTTTGTTATCAGGAACCTTGTAGCAACAGAGCTGAGAATGCAAAAGCACCAGGATCCACAAAACTGTTCTATGAAGTAGATGCAATTTGCTGGGTTACAGGGGAGATGATTAGACACCTGCCTATGTGATGGCTAGCAACAATGATTCTTGAATACTCAAGCACACATAGGTGCCTGAGCCAACTTTAAAAGGCCATGAATGATGACAATAATGTTGCTTATTAGGACAGGGCCAGAAAAAGTGAGTAACAATTGTGCAGATGAAGCCAAGGACATCACACCTCACTTCATGTTGCATGTTCATTGAATGGATCAATCCAAGGACTGCATACCTAGCTTCACTACAAAGGGTGCATGCACATTTTGCAGAGGAAGCAGAGGTTAGTGCACCTCTCATTACTGAATTGCGCAGTGAAGCAATTATTACTGTCCCCATCTTACTTTGCACACTGCGTAATGCAGATGCTCCAGCTACTGATACGTAATGTGCATTGCCAGCTACGGATACGTAATGCACATGCTCCAGCTACCAATACTCAATACGCATGCTGCAGTTACCGATACGTAATAACCATGCTCCAGCTACCGATACATAATGCACATGCTCCCGCTACTGATACGTAATGCGCATGCTCCAGCTACTGATATGTAATGCGCATGCTGCAGCTACGGATACGTAATGCGCATGCTGCAGCTACCGATACATAATGCGCATGCTCCAGCTATCGATACGTAACGCGCATGCTCCATCTACCGATACATAATGTGCACACTCCAGCTACCGCTACGTAATGCACATGCTCCAGCTACCGATACGTAATGCGCACGCTCCAGCTATCGATACGTAATGCGAATGCTCCAGCTACGGATACCTAATGTATATGCTTCAGCTACCAATACCTAATGCACATGCTCCAGCTACCGATACGTAATGCGCATGCTCCAGCTAATGATACATAATGCACATGCTCCAGCTACCGATACATAATGCGCATGCTCCAGCTACTGATACATAATGCGCATGCTCCAGCTACCGATACATAATGCGCATGCTCCAGCTACCGATATGTAATGCGCATGCTCCAGCTACCGATACGTAATGCCCATGCTCCAGCTACCGATACGTAATGCACATGCTCCAGCTACTAATACGTAATGCACATGCTCCTGCTACTGATATGTAATGCGCATGCTCCACCTACCGATACGTAATGCGCATGCTCCAGCTACCGATACATAATGCGCATGCTCCAGCTACCGATATGTAATGCGCATGCTCCAGCTACCGATTCGTAATGCCCATGCTCCAGCTACCGATACGTAATGCACATGCTCCAGCTACCGATACGTAATGCACATGCTCCACCTACTGATATGTAATGCGCATGCTTCACCTACTGATACGTAATGCGCATGCTCCAGCTACTGATGCGTAATACACATGCTCCAGCTACTGACACATAATTCGTATGCTCCAGCTACCGATACGTAATGTGCATGCTCCAGCTACTAATATGTAATGCATATGCTCCAGCTACTGATATGTAATGCACATGCTCCAGCTACTAATACGTAATGCATATGCTCCAGCTGCTGATATGTAATGCACATGCTCCAGCTACTAATACGTAATGCATATGCTCCAGCTACTGATAGTTACATAGTTACATAGTTTATAAGGCCGAAAAAAGACAAGCGTCCATCCAGTTCAGCCTATTTCTTGTGCACTGCAGCTATTCCGCAGCGTTGATCCAGGGGAAGGCAAAAAAACCCCATGCGGTATAGGCCAATTTACATCATTGAGGAAAAATTCACTTCCCGACTCCAATCTGGCAGTCGGATTAAATCCCTGGATTAATTAACTATCACTAAGCATAAAATGTAATTTTATTGTTCTCAAGAAAGGCGTCCAGGCCTCTCTTGAACTCATTAAGTGAGTTGGACATCACCACTTCCTCTCCCAGAGAGTTCCAGAGTCTCACGGCTCTGACCGTAAAGAATCCCCTTCTATGCTGGTGCAGGAACCTCCTTTCCTTCAGACGCATAGTGTGCCCCCTCGTCTTTGTCACCATCCTTGGTATAAACAGGTCATGGAAGAGATCTCTGTACTGCCCCCTGATGTATTTATACATGTTTATGATACGTAATTCACATGCTCCAGCTGCTGATACATAATGCGCATGCTCCAGCTACTGATGCCTAATGCACATGCTCCTGCTACTGATACGTAACGCACATGCTCCAACTGCTGATGCGTAATGCACATGACGCGCCCCTGGGCCTGCTATGTCACGCAGCGTCTCGCGCACGGGGGCTTACCCGGAACCGGATCAGATGAGGGTTGTAGTCTCCGAGGGGCGGGGACCCGGTCCGTGCCCAGGGAGTCAAACTCATTGTGTGGCAGTCTTGATAGGTGTTATTTGAGTGTCGACTACGCCACCCGTTGATTTGCAGCTATGGAGCTGCCGCTGCAGGGCAGACTGCTGAGGCCGGTGTAGAATTGTGCAGCGTGATAGTATAACCCCCAACGGGAGGTGTATGGCCTCAGGGCAGCCGACGTGGAAGATGGGGGTAGCAGGAACCACTCAGAGACGGTGCGGTGTAATTCAGGGTCTTTACTGGTAACAACGATAGACCCTCCCGGAGTACTTGCTAGCGAACGGGGCCTGGTCAGTCCTTGAGCAGATGGGATCTCCCCTGGCCAGGCGGAGTTGTAGGCCTCCCAAACTGACTGTACTCTTCTGGCTACCTTGCTAGAAGCGGATATAAGTAGCCCACGTCCCTGAGTGTGCCGTGTGGTGCTCACCCGTATGGCCGGTGACTCGGGGCCTTCTAATGGCTTCCGCTCCACGATGGCGGTGCTGGTCCCACGCGTGTGACCTTGCCTTCGGGTTTCTGGGCCTGAGGACCTGAAATCCCCTGCCGGTCGGCTTCTGCTGCTGGGTAAGAGTTAGTCCCCCACAGCCTCGGACGCCGGGTCCGGTAAGAAAGCTTCTCAGTCAGGGCGAGCTCTGCAGCTGCCAGCCCCTGACTCGTAGTAGTATTGCTCCCACTGAGCTTCTGCTGTTTCTTCCTATGACTGTTTCTCGTCTCTACTCTCCTTGACTCCTAACCCTGCCTCAGCCCCGGGTTTATATAGGGGAAGTTCTTCCCCTCCCAAGACTGGGCAGGAGGTGTGGCATGCACAGGATCCCTGACCAAAGGACCTCCCACCTGCTCTCAGACATAACATTACATTACTGTGGAAACCAGACCCCTGGGGTGCCACACACATGCTCCACCTACTGATACGTAATGTGCATGCTCCAGCTACTGATGCGTAATACACATGCTCCAGCTACTGATACATAATGCACATGCTCCAGATACTGATACGTAATGCGCATGCTCCAACTACTGATACATAATGCACATGCTCCAACTACTGATACGTAATGCACATGCTCCAACTACTGATACATAATGCGCATACTCCAGCTACTGATACCTAATGCACATGCTCCAACTACTGATACGTAATGCGCATACTCCAGCTACTGATACATAATGCACATGCTCGAACTACTGATACATAATGCGCATACTCCAGCTACTGATACATAATGCACATGCTCCAACTACTGATACGTAATGCGCATACTCCAGCTACTGATACATAATGCACATGCTCGAACTACTGATACATAATGCGCATACTCCAGCTACTGATACGTAATGCGCATGCTCCAGCTACTGATACGTAATACGCATGCTCCAGCTACTGATACATAATCCTCATGCTCCAGCTACAAATACGTAATGCGCATGCTCCAGCTACAAATACGTAATGCGCATGCTCCAGCTATTGCGTTGCTTATAAGTTATTTTACACTCAAATGCCGGAGTGGCTTGTTTTGATACACTGAAGCCCAGCTACATATCTATGCTGGTAATTTAGTGGCCCCCAAACCGAGTAGTGACAGGTTCCCTTAAACACCCGATCCCAACTGGACAGTCAGATTTTCCATCCTGCTCATATTTTAAAGGGTAGTTCCCTTGGAATTCACAAGGGGCATTGTGGATCTGGCATTTGGTCTCAGAGCCAAAAATTGGAAATGCCTAGAGCAAACTGGAAAATCACCGTAGCAGCATGGTTCTGGATAACGTCCGTCTGTCTTCAACCCTCGTTCCAGTGTACTTCCAGCCATTTATCTGTGTTTTCCATCTGCTTTTTAGAAAGGTCAGCTTAATTAACAAACTAAACAGTCTATTTTTTCCTCGGCCACAATCTGGATGGGAAAACACTTAGAGCAATAATTGGGTTTCTAACTATGGCAGAATGAAAAATTCCGTGAGTAATCCTAATCTAAAACACGGCTGAGGTTGTACTAAATAAAGACTAATTTCCTGAGCCTCCATAGACGTATGTGGGCTCCTTATTGGCCGGGCCATCAGCTCCCATCTATTCTCCTCTACTGATCATGTGGAATGAAGGGCACCACATTCGGAACAAGGTTTGCCCATTATTGCCCCATAAATAAGCCCTATTCATTATATAAGTGAACCTTAATACCCCTGTTTGCCTGAGAGCATTACATCATTAACACCTATGTATTGTGATGTTCTACAGCAGCTGAGGTGTACTATGAGGTTCTGCAGCAGCTGAGGTGTATTATGATGTTCTGCAGCAGCTGAGCTGTATTATGATGTTCTGCAGCAGCTGAGTGTATTATGATGTTCTGCAGCAGCTAAGGTGTATTATGCGGTTCTGTAGCAGCTGAGGTGTATTATGAGGTTCTGCAGCAGCTGAGTGTATTATGAGGTTCTGCAGCAGCTGAGTGTATTATGATGTTCTGCAGCAGCTAAGGTGTATTATGCGGTTCTGTAGCAGCTGAGGTGTATTATGAGGTTCTGCAGCAGCTGAGGTGTATTATGAGGTTCTGCAGCAGCTAAGGTGTATTATGAGGTTCTGCAGCAGCTGAGGTGTATTATGATGTTCTGCAGCAGCTGAGGTGTATTATGAGGTTCTGCAGCAGCTGAGGTGTATTATGAGATTCTGCAGCTGCTGAGGTGTATTATGAGGTTCTGCAGCAGCTGAGGTGTATTATGAGGTTCTGCAGCAGCTGAGGTGTATTATGAGGTTCTGCAGCTGCTGAGGTGTATTATGAGGTTCTGCAGCAGCTGAGGTGTATTATGATGTTCTGCAGCAGCTGAGGTGTATTATGAGGTTCTGCAGCAGCTGAGGTGTATTATGAGGTTCTGCAGCAGCTGAGGTGTATTATGAGGTTCTGCAGCAGCTGAGGTGTATTATGATGTCCCATATGGATGATTTTCAGGAATTTCCGCTTTCGATTAATTTGCCCTATAAATGTGCAGAGCGTTCCGGTAACTTAAGTGTTAGTTCTTCCTTCAATGACGGCTCCTTGGAAACAATACCACGAGGCTGTTGACACCATCATCTATTCTAGTAACAGCCCAATCAGTGTGATTCTCCGATGCCGAGATAAAAAAATGGGTGTTATATCCGTGCCGGTTATTTTTATCCTTGATGAAGAATGAGATCCCACTTGCGGAAGGTTAAGGATTATTAATAGATAGCGTCTGGCTGCTGGGACTCGTATTGATAGAAATGTCACACTTGGATTATGTATAATCCGCTATTGATTAATACCGCCTGACACGTCACCGAATCGGGCACACAAGTGGAGATACCCTTCCAATGACGTAAGACTTCATTCACATGAATGTACTTTTACAATCACATTTGGCGGTACGAAATCAATTGTCTCCCCTGACATTGGAGCCTGACAACCATCCATATTTCTAAATCTATAATAGAATGGATAGAATAAAAAAGAATATATATATACTAGATGGTGGCCCGATTCTAACGCATCGGGTATTCTAGAATAGGTATGCGGCCGACCGGGCGCAATCAGCAGAGAGGTGTTTAAATTTGGCGCCAAAATCGCTGATTGGTCGAGGCCTGCAACCGCGACCAATCAGCAAAGCGATGTTAAAATTTGGCGCTTATATCGCAGATTAGTCGCGACCGCCGGCCATGACCAATCAGCAGAGCGGTGTTTAAATTTGGCGCCAATAATGGTGATTGGTCACGGCCGCGACCAATCAGCAGAGCGGTGTTTAAATTAGTCGCCAATAATGCTGGTTATTCGTGACCGGTAACCGCGACCAATGAGCAGAGCGGTGTTTAAATATGGCGCCAATATCGCTGATTGGTCGCGGCCGGCCACCGTGACCAATCAGCAGAGCGTTGTTTAAATTTGGCGCCAATCTCGCTGATTGGTCGCGTCTGCCGTCCGCGACCAATCAGCAGAGCGTTGTTTAAATTTGCCGGCAATCTCGCTGATTGGTCGCGTCTGCCGTCCGCGACCAATCAGCAGAGCGTTGTTTAAATTTTGCGCCAATCTCGCTGATTGGTCGCGGCTGGCGTCCGCAACCAATCAGCAGAGCGTTGTTTAAATTTTACGCCAAAATCGCTGATTGGTCGCGGCTGGCGGTCGCGACCAATCAGCAGAGCGGGGTTTAAATTTGGCGGCAATACTGCTGATTGGTCGCGGCCGGCGACTGCGACCAATCAGCAGAGCGGTGTTTCAATTTGCCACCAAAATCACTGATTGGTCGGGGCCGGCCACCGCGACCAATCAGCAGAGCGGGGTTTAAATTTGCCGCACATATCGTTGATTGGTCGCGGCCACAACCGATCAGCGTCGTATTAGTGAGGACCGGGGAGCGGCGCTGCCTGTGCGGGTACTTCCGCTGCGAGCAGAAGCATCCCGACCGGCGGCGCCGCTCCTCGGTCCTCCGTTCACACTTGCCGTCGGGAGATCATAGCGCTGTTTAAATTAGGTGCCAATCTC
Organism: Phyllobates terribilis; assembly: GCF_046119375.1. NCBI lineage: Eukaryota > Metazoa > Chordata > Amphibia > Anura > Dendrobatidae > Phyllobates > Phyllobates terribilis. The sequence goes on from NW_027362770.1 coordinate 162,498,534, forward strand.
GCTGATTGGTCGCGGACGGCTGGCGGCCGCAACCAATCAGCAGAGCATTGTTTAAATTTGGTGCCAATCTCGCTGATTGGTCGCGTCTGGCGTCCGCGACCAATCAGCAGAGCGTTGTTTATATTTGGCGCCAATCTCGCTGATTGGTCGCGGCTGGCGTCCGCGACCAATCAGCACAGCAGTGTTTAAATGTGGCGCCAAAATCGCTGATTGGTCGCGGGCAGCGGCCGCGACCAATCAGCACAGCGGTGATTAACTTTGGCGCCAAGATCACTGATTATTCTGATGCGGAGACCGCGACCAATCAGCGAATCGTATTGGTGAGGACTGGGGAGCGCCGCTGCCTGTGCGGCTACTTCCGCTGCGAGAAGCCGGGACATGAGCAACTGCTCGCAGCAGAAGTATCCCGACCCGCAGCGCCGCTCCCCGGTCCTCCCTTGACACCCTAGCCGCTGATCTCCCGACAGTATCCGCATGGTGTTACTAAGGTCCTGACATTTATGTTAAAAATCGCTGATTGGTTGCGGGCGCCGCCCGCGACCAATCACCGATTTGGACGCCACATTTAAATATCGGCCGCGACCAACCACCAATCTTTGCGCCACATTTAAACACCGCTGTGCTGATTGGTCGCAGACGCTGCCCGCGACCAATCACCGATTTGGGCGCCACATTTAAATAGCGTCCGCGACCAATCAGCACAGCGGTGTTTAAATGTTTCTGCAAGATCGGTGATTGGTCGCGGCCGCTATTTAAATGTGGCGCACAAATCGGTGATTGGTCGCGATCTTCGGCCGCGACCAATCACTGATCTTGCCGCAAAAGTTAAACACCGCTGTGCTGATTGGTCGCGGACGCTGCCCGCAACCAATCACCGATTTGGGCGCCACATTTAAATAGCGTCCACGACCAATCAGCACAGCGGTGTTTAAATGTGTCTGCAAGATCGGTGATTGGTTGCGTCCGCTATTTAAATGTGGCGCCCAAATCGGTGATTGGTCGCGGGCAGCGTTCGCGACTAATCAGCACAGCAGTGTTTAAATGTGGCGGCCAAATCGGTGATTGGTCGCGGGCAGCGTCCGCGACCAATCAGTACAGCGGTGTTTAACTTTTGCGGCAAGATCAGTGATTGGTCGCGGCCGAAGATCGCGACCAATCACCGATTTGTGCGCCACATTTAAATAGCGGCCGCGACCAATCACCGATCTTGCAGAAACATTTAAACACCGCTGTGCTGATTGGTCGCCGACGCTGCCCGCGACCAATCACCGATTTGGGCGCCACATTTAAATAGCGTCCGCGACCAATCAGCACAGCGGTGTTTAAATGTGTCTGCAAGATCGGTCATTGGTCGCGGGCGCTATTTAAATGTGGCGCCCAAATCGGTGATTGGTCGCGGGCAGCGTCCGCGACCAATCATCACAGCAGTGTTTAAATGTGGCGCCCAAATCGGTGATTGGTCGCGGGCAGCGTCTGCGACCAATCAGCACAGCGTCGTTTAACTTTTGCGGCAAGATCTGTCACCAATCACCGATCTTGCAGACACATTTAAACACCGCTGTGCTGATTGGTCGCGGACGCGATTTAAATGTGGCGCCAAAATCGGTGATTGGTCGCGGGCAGCGTCCGCGACCAATCAGCACAGCAGTGTTTAAATGTGGCGCCAAGATCGGTGATTGGTCGCGGGCGCTATTTAAATGTGGCGCCCAAATCGGTGATTGGTCGCGGGCAGCGTCCACGACCAATCAGCACAGCGGTGTTTAACTTTTGCGGCAAGATCGGTGATTGGTCGCGGCCGAAGACCGCGACCAATCATCGAATCGCATGGGTGAGGACCGGGGAGCGCCGCTGCCTGTGCGGCTCCTTCCGCTGCGAGAACCCTGGACATGAGCGGGCGCTTGCAGCAGAAGTATCCCGACCCGCAGCGCCGCTCCTCGGTCCTCCCTTCCGCATGGAGGTCAGCGGCGCCGGCGGTCGAGGTCCTTCTGCTGCTACCGGCCGGGAGATGAGCGCCTCGTGCCGGTCATCTCCCGACTGCATCTCCATCCCGCAGATGAGCGCTAACGACCGCCATCTTTTTTCAGAAATCCCGCGGCGCTGATTGGCCGCTGCCGGACCAATGAGCGACGCGGGATTTCCAGGACAGACAGACAGACGGGATAAGACGATTATATATATAGATATATGTGGGAAAAAAAGTCACTGCATATTTTCACCACTAGGGGTGCTATAACACACATAAAACTTAGCCCCCTAGTGGTGGCGCTGGCAAGCACATTTTTTTCTTTGCATCTATGGACAGCCTTATTTAGTGTTTCCATAAAATAAATCCCTTTTTTGTTTTAAAGGGTGGGGATTTTTTTTTAGTTAAACGTATGTATTGTAGGGTAAAAAAAAAACATTTTTGCTATTTCTTTCATTAAAAATGTAGCATTTTTTATAGGTTATTTTTCTGCACACTGCTGGCTGCAGAAAGAGTTAACTCAGTAAGCCATCAGTGAGCTCATTCTGACTTTTATCTGCCTTTTTCTGAGCTCCTCTCAGTTTATTTAAGATCACATCAAAGTTCAGCTCAACTTAGAGCTGTGGCCTGTGGTTGTAAATTAGCCCCAAAAGACAAGAAAAAGAGTTACATACTCCCGGTCAGAATGAACTCACTGATGGATTCTCAGTTAACCTCATTCTGCAGCCAGCAATAGATAGTGGTAAATTTTTAGCTCATAAATGCATGCATTTAAGTTAATTTATTCTTGGAAGAGGGCCTCCCAACTTTCTGCCAACATCATAATATTGAATTTCAAGTCCCGATCCTTTGGGTCTCGGGAGAGATAAGTTGATGGCAGATTTATCTGGTAGTGGCTTACTCACCTTTTCCCATTGGTGATGGTTAGGAGGAATAGCTGTCAGCTGTGAGCAGAATAATGACTAAATAGTGATTGCCTGCAGCGGTCTATATCCTAAATTTTTCAGAACTGTGCTGATTTTTCAGAATCAATTTTAACAAATTTGCTGCATCCTTGGCCAAAAAAGGGGGCATTACTTGTACAAATCACACCCACAAATGGGTGGTTCCTGATGTGATTGGACAGAGCCAAAGGCTGGATTAGGCACCTACGCAAATGTTCATAACTATCCGAAATTTGCTTGGACTGTCCCAATTTTTCAGAAACAATTCCAGCAAATTTGAAGGGTTCAGAGACAAAAAGGTTTACAGAATCTCCACCCACAACTGGGTGGAGCAAAGGGGCGGGACTAATTACCTATTGTCATAGAAAATATTAAAATCTCCCTCCTCCTCTCTCTTTTGCAGTAGGACAAGAACTTGCAATCTGGGCTTTCTTGAAATAGACTGGTGTAATGGGCATAAGAAGTAGGAAATTAAGTATAGTTGGATAGTGACAATCCTAATTAAAATGCACGCGGCTCTTTTTGGAAATGAAAGACCTATGCAGTGCCAAGGAGGATGTCTTTTGTGCGTGAGATAGAGGTTTATAGATTGGGCAGGTAATTAAGGCAGGATGCCTATTGTCTCCCCAGAAAGTACATCCTGAGAGGCTTTGTTCCCCTCAGGGGAAATGTTATATCTACAGTAGCCAGCCTAGACTTGGGGGCCTCAGAAAGAAAATTCTGAATATCGTTTTTTGTATAGATCCGATATTGATGAGACATACATTTTCAGCTTCAGGGCAAATCGGGAAAGACTATGCATTTTTTCTCATAACTGTAACACCTGCCTATAAGCCCCAAATCAAAAGTGGCCAGATCGCTGACAACAGCGATGTCATGTTTGGTCTCTGGGGAAAGGTAAAATCCCAATTAAAAATACAGCGGCGATCTCGAACTTCTGTGATTGTCGGGAGGAAAGATATTGTTCATGTGGGAATTTCAGAAAAACCTGAAGGGCTGAGGACATTCCACAACCCAGCCTACATTAGATCAGAATGGGTAGGGTGTGTGGGTGTAACTCAGGTGCTGATAAAAGGTCAAGGCGAATTATGATCTGTGGTCAATGCTGAGGAAGGTACGAGTATATACTAGTGTAGGCTTGATCTCATTAACCAGACGTTTTCAATCGGATTGCTTCCATGCGGTAAGCTGAATCATCTTTGGGATCGGTATTGTAAGTTCTTTTATTAATTCCTTTTTATTTTATGTAATTGTATATTCTGCATTATTTTGTCCCTTATCCAGAGATGGCGACACTCCTTATCCATGTGACTTGTAACTTTCGTCATCGATCTTATATTTGAATTTTTCAAAAGCTCAAGCATGAAAAACCGTCTCAGAAGCTGAAGGTGCACACAAGGAGCACAATATCTCCGATGCTCTTTTTGTCCGCCGAGAACAATTGATAGGAAGGAGCGTACAGTGACAAATTCAATAGCTGCAATGGAGATACGGCGTGATTCAGCGAGCTGTAAAGCTCATAGCACAAAGGAGAGCCCAGGTGGCTGTGTCTGCTCTTCATCTCAGCATTGCAAATAGGATGTTTTGTAGAGATTAACATAATCTGTTTTCTTTCCCTCCATGTATCCAGGAAATTTAAAGAGGGTTTCCACTTCAATCATCCTTTTGTTAGAGATGGATTCCCAGGAAATAGAGAGTACCACTGTTGGCAACCACAGCAATCACCTTGAAGAACTAGAAAGCAAGTGTTCTATTTTTCTACAGCTCCCCCACAGGTGAAATGAAGTATTACACAGTTCATTTAATTTCATGAGCTTCCCATGTAATAATGTACAGATGTGCCAGATATAGTATACTATTAACACTCTAAAAAGCTCCTTTAAATGATTGTGTCAGAGACCTAAATATCTTTTTTGTTTTCATAGAGGGCATCTTATATCTTAGGGGGCAATTTATTTGATATAATAGGGAAATACTCGTCTTTAAGAGCTGGACTGGAATGGAAAGTGGACTGGAAAGGAAAAAATATTTTCCAATACTCTTCTAGGGAAAGTTTAGTATATGTGCTAACTTGTAAGGGCTGGGACAGGGTGCAAAAAAAAGGCAAAAAAGGCCAGGGCAAAGACAATATTCACCAATCCTAATCTTTCGTCTGGCTTGATATATCCGGAGATGAGTGGCCCAAAATAACTAATATTAAAAAAAAACAAACAAACATGATTTTGCAATACTCTGTCAGGAGATGCTTATTCTCTATGTATCTCTCTGTTGCCACATAGTGGTTGCGATGTGAATTGCAGCCTGTTCGAGGGTTTTGCATTACTGTCGCAAAAATATACTGATTTGGTATGTTACTGTATCTCCTAGGATGAAGGTTGGTGCTCGTAAAGTTCTATGTAGAACTTCCTGTCTTTAGCTCCTCCCTCCTTCATAGAACTTTATAAGCACCAACTGTCATCTTCTATCTCAGTAATTAGAAAATCTGAATACAAATTTTACAGGTTTTACCCATGAATTAAGAGTCAGTCCAGGAGGAGGAAAAAAAAGCAGAATTCACTGATAAGATATATTACAAAGTTGCCTATTTTCACGAGTACTATTGATTTATAAACTAAAAATTAAAATGACCAATACTTTTAACTAAATTTGTGCCAAAGTAAGGGTGCACACATCAATAGCTCTAGACAAGGCCAGTTTCAGAGTAGCATATTATGGGCACATATATGAAGCTGCCTATTTGCATCCTTAGACCCATGGTTGGACTTAGCCCTTGCATCCGTAATACAGGAGCACATATGTATCTGTGTTACTTTAGTCTGAAACTGGCCTAAAGTAGAAGATGGCTACCTGGAGGACACATCATGACTGCAAACTTGATTTCACTGGGTGCCATGTAATGCCTTATTTCACCTGTGGGAGTGCTGTTGGGAAACTGAGAGCTTATTGCTAGGTTCTCCTGCAGATTATAATTGCTGGCTTTTTATTTTATAAACTTATTATTGAGGTATCCCCCAAATATTATTATCAAATGTGAACAAGGGAAGAAGAAAGGTGAGGGATAATGGCAAGTCGGTCCATGATAAAAGAAAAAAATGGAACATCTGGTTTATTCTGTCCTCCTGATGTTGGTAGAGCGGAACAGTCCGCGGGCAGCTGTAGCATTTTCACAGCTCGTTTCCGAGCATATTTCGATGTAATATCTCCCTGGGGATGTCTTTTTGTCGCCATCCTGCAGTGACAGCATAATTAAGATAAGAACCTTCCTACATTAAAATCCTTAATGAGACTTGTCATCTCCATCCGATGAGGTCTCGAAAATAAATATCCCGGTCCTCCACCGGCAACACAATAGATTGTACCTGTGATCAGGAGGATAGTAGACGTGTCATCATCATCTCCGCAATCTGATTATTACAGGAGCCGGAGTCTCGACAAGTCTCATAGCCCTGACTCTTGTGGAACCGAGGAAGAGATTGACTGTGAAAAACAAAGTGGCTAACGCATTTCATTACGTTCCACCGCCATGGGGATGGAGAGCAAACCTTGATTTAGTATCTGAACTGTGGCGGTGGTATGAGCCATAACTGAATAAACCTTTTCTCTCTGAGTCAATAGTCAAAGTTTTATGGCTTGTAATTTTTCAGGCTCCTAAAGGAAATCAAACGGGATTTATTGTCTACGGTGGTCACTTGGCGGACTTTTGAAAGGAACATCGCATGCACTGTACACGTCGCTGCTTGACATCTTCTACAAAGTACCTTGGTAGTAATTGGGAGATCCATCCATCCATTTCTCTATCTATCTATCTATCTATCTATCTATCTATCTATCTATCTATCTATCTATCGATAGATCGATCTATCTGTCTGTCATATATCTTTCTATTATCTTTCTAGCTCACCATTCATCCACCCATCCATCTATTTCTCCATCCACCCACCCATCCATCCATCCATCTCTCCATCCAACCTTTCAAGTATCTCTCCACCCACCCACCCTCCCACCCATCCATCCATCTCTCCATCCAACCTTTCAAATATCTCTCCATCCATCTGTAGCACCCCGAGGGCTCGGCTGCTACAGGGGTATTGCACCTCGAACCAGAGGTGTGATATTCCACTCCCGGGTAAGGATGGAGTGTGGACTATGGCTCGGGTAGCTGCATACAGCACACACACCCCATTTCCGAGGGACAGCTCAACGGTGCTCCCACTAGACAGAAGTGCAGGCACGACAGCATCTGTCCCTGGCTGGAGTGGGGAGGGGGAGGAAAACCCAGTGGTGTAGGAGCAGATAGGGGTGGGTCTCTGGGCATAGGTAGGAGCCCATTGGTTGCTAGTCACCTGGGCTCAGGTGTTAGAAGGAGGTATATAAGGTGGGCACCATCTTAGAGTCAGTGTTAAGAGTGAGAGGAGAAGACAGGAAGCAGAGCCTCTGCATGGGCTCTGCTCCGCAGGCAGGCCTTATCAGGAGGCTGGAGCCTGAGAGAGAGAGAAAGGAGAAGGAACAGAAAGGACAGTAAGAAAGGAAGCAAGGAACAGGAACACAGAGAAAGGCCCAGAGACACGAGTGAAGAAGGAACCCTAAGAACCCACGAGATAACGGGTGAAGGGTTGGCAGAGCAGGGTACCGGAACCCAAATTGGTGGAGGCGACTAATCCTCAGCCAAAACCGGAGGTTGTGACCACATCTTGGTGCGACCCCTCACTACATCCACCAGGAAAGCATACCGCATAGGGTCAGGGAAACCGGAGATAGGTTTCGCCAACAGAAGGCCCGAGGAAGCTGGACAAAGGTGGGTCACTGGTGGGGACGGCCAGAGAAAGGAAAGGAAGGGAGTCCTGTGCCACGCTCTGGAATTGCCTGGGAGTTGGTCGAGCCCCTTGCCTGGTGGACGCAGCACGGCTTGGGCAGTCACCGCCGGTACCGAGGTGACTAGGACCAGTAAAGAACTGTGAGTAAAGCATTGGAAACAGCAACCACACGTCTCTGTGTTTCATCGCCGCACCAGCACCATTAGTACTGGGACGCTCCCACCATCACTACCATCCTCTACACTAGCTGCCCTGAGGCAATACTTCTCCCGTGGGGAGTCATCCCAAACTCAGCTGCGCAAACAACATCAGCCTCAGCGGTCTGCAGCGCAGCGGCTGTCCCCACTGACCGCAATCCACGGGTGGCGTAGTCGGGCAATTACAATACCAATAGACTGCCACTGGTTTGACCACCCTGAGCCACGGACCGGGTCACCGCCACACGGAGACTACAACCCCCAGCATCCTACAAAAAGGCCCGGTTCTGAGTTCCCCACGCGGCCCAGGGGGTGAGTCAACTTTGGCGTAGTCGGCAGGATTTCGTGCCAGCAACCACCGGGTACTGCGTGCCTGAAGAAGATTGTGCATGTACCTTGAAAAGAAGTCTCCCGCCATTTCCAGAAGTTTCCCGCCGTCCGGAGTATTTTCCCGCCATCCGGAGCCGATTCCCGCCATTTCCAGAAGTTTCCCGCCATCCAGTGCCGATTCCCGCCATCAGACGCCATCTTGGATCGTTTCCCGCCATCCGAAGCTGCTTCCCGCCATTGGACGCCATCTTCGGGACGCCGCGCGGGAAGAAGAGGGGCGTGGACGCCGAAAGCGCGCGAGATCCGAAGCTCCGCCCCACGCACTGACGCTGCGTAAAGTCCTGGAAGGGAGAGGGAGCGACGCTGACGTCACAGGAGCGCGACGCAAGGTCCTCAACCCCGACGATCGACTGCGGAGCCGCGGCCTACGGAGGGAGATCAACGCAAGGTAGGCCACGGTCCACCAGGGGGGAGGAGGACACCAGGAACGGAGAGCAAGATGGCGGACCGGCAGCAGACTAAGCTGCCCAGCATCGGCAGTGCCCCAGCCGTCGCGGGCCCCGACCAGCGCCAGGAGAAGACGCGTGATGCAGGAGCGGTCGCGGGAGCAGGTAAGAGGAGTCTCCCTGTCCCGGACGCTGCCAGCGTCAGCCTGCTCCCGGGCCCCCTGGTGGAGCCGCCAATCCCGGGCGCTGCAGACACCGACCTGCTCCAGACCCCGCAACAAGCCCTGCAGCCGAGCCCTCCAGCCCTGGGCACTGCCACCACCAGCCCGCGCCCAGGCCCAAAGTCGCACCCTCTGACCCCAGGAGTCATCAACAGCGGCCTTCTCCAGGCCCCGCCACAAGGCCTGCTGCACAAGGGCGCAAAGGGACTGTACGCCCTCCATGTCCACCGTCTAACAGAGAAGGAGCTGCGGTACCGCCCAGACATGGACTACCCTGAGGGCCCGGACGGGTCTGAAGAGTACGAGGAAGGAGCATCGGGAGGACACCGTTACCAGTGAATGGTAAAGTGGAACTGTATATAGTTACCCGTCAGGGTACAGAGAACTGTTTATTGTTGTGGAACTGTTGACTGTGTTATAGTTACCCCCCCTACATCCCCTACCAGGCTGAGGACTGTGAGCAGCCATTCCTCTATCCCCACTGGCCGAGGACTGAGAGCGGCCAATCCCTTGTATATAGTTGCGCTTCTTAAAGCGCCCCCTACTGGTTTTATAAAAGAACTGCAACGTCTAAATCAAGACAGATTAAATGGACTGTTGCACTTAAAAGAAGAGTGAACACCTGGTCGCGAGTTGCACCGCGGCCAGAGCTCAAGAATGTGTTTTTGAAGAAAATGTTTTATTTGAAAATGCCTTAATGTGGAAAGTCTATGTGCTGCTAAAATAGAAATGCCAAAGTTTTATATAATGTTTGATAAAAGAGTTCCGGTAGTTTTGACCATAGCTAGTGACAGAAGAATGTTAAAGAAAAGAAAAAGAATACCAGTAACGTTAAAAAGAAAAAGATCACCTCCCATAAAGGGATGAGTTTTTGGTTAAATGTCTTATATGTGAATGCATTCTAAAAATTTTGTATGTTGAAAATTGTTTTATTCTTTTCCAGCCCGAGGACGTGCTGTGATTTACCAGAGGGGAATGTAGCACCCCGAAGGCTCGGCTGCTACAGGGGTATTGCACCTCGAACCAGAGGTGTGATATTCCACTCCCGGGTAAGGATGGAGTGTGGACTAGGGCTCAGTAAGCTGCATGCACCACACACACCCCATTTCCGAGGGACAGCTCAACGGTGCTCCCACTAGACAGAAGTGCATGTTATGTTCTGCTACCAGAGCTAAGGAAAGAGAGGAGATCTGTCCCTACGATAGAACTCAGCTGAATCCCTACGATGTAACAGGGGACCTGATCCTGCGATCAGACCTGCTAAAGTCCTAAGCTAGTCTGTATGGAGACCTATAGATGTGGGGAAGGAATCCCTACAAGTACTAAGGACTGGGAGGAATATGGGACACCTCCTAACAGAAATAGTAGCAGACAGACGAACAAACAAAATATATAGAACATAGAGGTCAGTAGACCAAGCAAACTAACAGAGCAAGACACAGAGCACAGGCTAGCTAGAAAGTAGATATACAATGAAGTCCAGCAAAGCCAGAAGGGCGGAGCAGGATTAAATAGGCCAACAAGGTCATGTGACCAGCAAAGGAAAAAAAACCTAAGAGCAAGGTTCTAACAGTACCCCCCCTTCTAAGAGGATCCTCCGGATCCCCTAGGACCAGGCTTATCAGGAAATCTCCTGTGAAACGCTCTGATAAGTCTGGATGCGGAAACATCATCCGACCTCACCCAAGAGTTATCCTCGGGACCGAAACCTTTCCAGGCCACAAGATACTGCAAACTACCTCTATACCGTCTAGAGTTAAGGATGCGAGAAATTTCATATTCCCCATCCTCCACCACCGGAGGAATAGAGGCAGAGGCGTCACAATCCGATACAACAGCTTTTTTCAACAGAGAGACATGAAATACCGGATTAATTCTCCAGGAGGTAGGAACCTCCAACCTAACAGCAGATTGGTTGACAACCTGAAGCACCTTAAAGGGCCCTACAAACTTGGGACCCAATTTCTTTGAAGGAATCCTCAACCGCAGATTCCTAGAGGACAACCAAACCATGTCACTAACAGCGAACAAAACCTCCTGTCGTTTCCTATCAAAGTAGTCTTTAGATTTTCTGTTGGCCTCCTGAAGATTACCACGTACATCCGTCCAAACTCTCTCCAAATCACCGGAAAAATTCTCCTCCTCAGGCACGGCAGATCCCAACTTGGAGAACGACCCAAACGACGGATGTCTCCCAGAACAACAAAAAAAAGGCGAACAACCAGCAGAAGAAGATGTATGATTGTTCAGAGCAAATTCAGCAAGTGGCAGAAACTCAGACCACCCCTCTTGATTGTCTGCCACAAAACAACGCAAGAACTGCTCAACATCCTGGTTTTTCCTTTCTGTCTGGCCATTAGATTCAGGATGATATCCGGATGAGAACGACAAATGAACTCCCAACCTATCACAAAAGGCACGCCAAAAACGAGCCACGAACTGAGGACTCCTATCAGAAACAATGTCAGTAGGAACGCCATGAAGTCTGACAATTTCCTTGACAAAGGCCTTAGCGAGAGTTTTAGCGCAGGGCAGTTTGACGAAAGGAACCAAGTGACACATCTTGCTAAAACGGTCCACGACCACCCAGATGACAGTAAAACCCTCAGAGGGGGGAAGGTCAGTTATAAAGTCCATAGCCAAATGTGTCCAAGGAGCACTGGGAACCTCCAAAGGACAAAGCAACCCCACAGCAGGAGTATGTGAGGACTTAGATCTAGCACATATAGTACATTGACGCACCCACTTAATGACTTCCTTCTGCCATCCAGGCCACCAAAAACTGCGACCCACCAGTCTCTTGGTCTCAGAGATTCCGGGATGACCTGCCAACCGAGATTCGTGACACTCAACAAACAAATCTCTCCTAAAGGTCCCAGGCACAAACAACCTCCCATGAGGAGTGTTAGAAGGGGCATTCTCCTGTGCTTTAAGAATCTCATTTTCCAAAACGGAGTCCAAAGCAGCTATCACAACACCTTCTTGTAAAATGTTCTCCTCTTTCTCAGCACCGACTATGGGAGAAAAACTGCGAGACAAGGCATCCGCCTTAACATTCTTAGTACCAGGGATGTAAGTAACGGAGAAATTAAACCGCGAGAAAAACAGTGCCCACCTAGCCTGACGGGCATTCAGGCGCTTGGCAGCATCAAGATATATCAGATTTTTATGATGCGTAAGAACCTGAACGGGAAATTCCGCACCTTCCAAGAAGTGGCGCCAGTGTTCAAATGCGAGTTTAATAGCCAATAATTCCCGATTACCAATATCGTAATTCAGTTCAGTCTCCGAAAAATTTTTTGAAAAAAAAGGCACAGGGATGTAATCCATCCCCGTTATCCTGAGACAATACTGCGCCAACCCCCACAGAGGAAGCATCAACCTCAACCAAAAACGGCCTAGTAACATCAGGCTGCATAAGGATGGGAGCAGAGGTGAACCTCTCCTTGAGATACACAAAAGCTTCAATGGCCTCAGAAGACCACTGAACCGCATCAGCACCTTTCCTGGTGAGATCAGTCAGAGGTTTGACAATACTAGAAATTTTTTTTATGAATTTTCTGTAGTAATTGGCGAAACCCAAAAACCTCTGTATCGATTTCAAACCAATAAGCCTAGGCCATTCCTGCACAGCCTGAACCTTAACCGGATCCATCTCAAAACCTTTGCTGGAGATAATGTAGCCCAAAAAACTAATTCTCTGTACAGCGAACTCACATTTCTCCAGCTTAGCAAAAAGCGAATTGTCCATTAATAACTGTAATACCTCACGCACGCTCCGCCAATGAGACTCCAGATCCGGCGAATAAATCAAAATGTCATCCAAATACACAACCACATTTTTACCGATCAAAGGTCTAAGGATGTCATTAATAAGATTCTGAAAAAATGCAGGAGCATTAGTAAGACCAAAAGGCATAACCAGATTCTCAAAATGACCCACAGGAGTGTTAAAAGCAGTCTTCCATTCGTCACCCTCCTTCATGCGCAACAGATTGTATGCCCCCTTAAGGTCAATTTTAGAGAACCACTTGGCCCCCATTAACTGGTTAAACAGATCAGGAATCAATGGCAGTGGGTAAGGATTGCGTACAGTAATTTTGTTAATCTCACGAAAATCCAGACAAGGACGTAAACCGCCGTCCTTTTTTTTTTACAAAAAAAAATCCAACCGCCACAGGAGACTTAGAGGGCCTAATGTGACCGGCGGCCAAACTTGTCTGTATGTATTCCTCCAAAGCCTTCCTCTCAGGAATAGTAAGGTTAAATAAACGACTTTTAGGAAGAGTCGCTCCAGGGACAAATTCAATAGAACAATCATAGTCTCTATGGGGAGGCAAAACCTGCGATTCCTTCTCAGAAAATACTCTCCAAAAATCCTGAATAAGAACAGGCAATTCTCCCCTATCCAAAGCTGCAATACGCCCGTTACAACACTTGTCATAACATTTATGGCTCCAGGATTTAATTTCACTGGTAGACCAATCCAGTACAGGATTGTGAAATTTTAACCAGGGCAATCCCAATATTACTGGAGAAGGCAAGTTATTCAACACTACCAAATCCAATTTCTCATGGTGAACACCATTAATAGTGAGAGGAAATTCACAGACCTTGAGAGTAATATTCTTCAAAGGGGAACCATCCACAGAAACCACAGCAATGGGGGATGATAAAGGTTCAGGTTTTAAATTGAGTCTTTCCACGAGTCCCCCATCAATTACATTCAGAGTAGACCCGCAATCAACAAACACCCGAAATTCCATTAATTTTTTCTGAGCAATCGTGGAAGCAGCTAAAACTATACCCTTGGAATTTAAACAGGCAATACGGGCGTCACTGACCTTTTTTTTTTCTTTCTTCATACGAAGCTCACAGCCTTTAATCAAATGACCAGATTTTCCGCAATAGAAACACAAGCCTTCAGAAAATCGACGGTCTTTTTCTTGAGAGCGAGGTGCCACCGATCCAATCTCCATCGGTTCACCACTGTTAGTACACACATTCTCATAACCAGAAACTGACATAGCAGAGGATTTGCTCTCATTAACCCTTGCACGCAGTATTCTATCCACCCGTATAGCTAATTGCATAGCCTGTTGCAAATCTTCAGGTGTAGGATAAGCAATTAGCAGGTCTTTAACCCTTTCACTGAGCCCAGCAAGAAATAGACTTTTCAGAGCAGAATCGTTCCACCCTGTTTGAGTAGACCAACGACGGAAATGAGTACAATATTTTTCCACATTACCTGATCCCTGTTTTAAACGTCTCAACTCAGTCTCAGCTGATGCGACACGGTCAGGATCATCATATAATAGTCCCAAAGCAGAAAAAAAACTATCCACTGATCTGAAGCATGTATCACTAGGTTGCAAAGAAAAGGCCCACTCCTGAGGCTCTTTGCGCAAAAGTGACATTATGAACCCTACGCGCTGGGATTCATCCCCAGAGGACTTAGGTCTCAAACGAAAATACAATAAGCAAGCATTTTTAAATGATAAAAATTCTCGGTGTTCACCAAAAAATAAATCCGGCAAACATACCTTAGGCTCCAAGAAATGTGCTCCAGGACAGCTACTCACGTGCTGACGGAGCTCGGCCACCTCCAGAGAGAGTCCCTGCAGGCGATGAGCCAAATCCTGAACCGACACCATGATGGAACAGAAAAATCTTTCCTTAGAGAATTTGCAGGCTGGACTTACTGTTATGTTCTGCTACCAGAGCTAAGGAAAGAGAGGAGATCTGTCCCTACGATAGAACTCAGCTGAATCCCTACGATGTAACAGGGGACCTGATCCTGCGATCAGACCTGCTAAAGTCCTAAGCTAGTCTGTACAGAGACCTATAGATGTGGGGAAGGAATCCCTACAAGTACTAAGGACTGGGAGGAATATGGGACACCTCCTAACAGAAATAGTAGCAGACAGACGAACAAACAAAATATATAGAACATAGAGGTCAGTAGACCAAGCAAACTAACAGAGCAAGACACAGAGCACAGGCTAGCTAGAAAGTAGATATACAATGAAGTCCAGCAAAGCCAGAAGGGCGGAGCAGGATTAAATAGGCCAACAAGGTCATGTGACCAGCAAAGGAAAAAAAACCTAAGAGCAAGGTTCTAACAGTGCAGGCACGACAGCATCTGTCCCTGGCTGGAGTGGGGAGGGGGAGGAAAACCCAGTGGTGTAGGAGCAGATAGGGGTGGGTCTCTGGGCATAGGTAGGAGCCCATTGGTTGCTAGTCACCTGGGCTCGGGTGTTAGAAGGAGGTATATAAGGTGGGCACCATCTTAGAGTCAGTGTTAAGAGTGAGAGGAGAAGACAGGAAGCAGAGCCTCTGCATGGGCTCTGCTCCGCAGGCAGGCCTTGTCAGGAGGCTGGAGCCTGAGAGAGAGAGAAAGGAGAAGGAACAGAAAGGACAGTAAGAAAGGAAGCAAGGAACAGGAACACAGAGAAAGGCCCAGAGACACGAGTGAAGAAGGAACCCTAAGAACCCACGAGATAACGGGTGAAGGGTTGGCAGAACAGGGTACCGGAACCCAAATTGGTGGAGGCGACTAATCCTCAGCCAAAACCGGAGGTTGTGACCACATCTTGGTGCGACCCCTCACTACATCCACCAGGAAAGCATACCGCATAGGGTCAGGGAAACCGGAGATAGGTTTCGCCAACAGAAGGCCCGAGGAAGCTGGACAAAGGTGGGTCACTGGTGGGGACGGCCAGAGAAAGGAAAGGAAGGGAGTCCTGTGCCACGCTCTGGAATTGCCTGGGAGTTGGTCGAGCCCCTTGCCTGGTGGACGCAGCACGGCTTGGGCAGTCACCGCCGGTACCGAGGTGACTAGGACCAGTAAAGAACTGTGAGTAAAGCATTGGAAACTGCAACCACACGTCTCTGTGTTTCATCGCCGCACCATTACCATTAGTACTGGGACGCTCCCACCATCACTACCATCCTCTACACTAGCTGCCCTGAGGCAATACTTCTCCCGTGGGGAGTCATCCCAAACTCAGCTGCGCAAACAACATCAGCCTCAGCGGTCTGCAGCGCAGCGGCGGTCCCCACTGACCGCAATCCACGGGTGGCGTAGTCGGACAATTACAATACCAATAGACTGCCACTGGTTTGACCACCCTGAGCCACGGACCGGGTCACCGCTGTAGCGCCGGCGTCCCTGCCCTCTGTTAGGCAGGGACGCTGTTCCCCTCACCTCCCTGCTCCATGCCCGGCGTCCTCCTCCCGCTCTGCTGGCAGCGCGCGCTCCTTCCCGGCCACTGTGCTTAGGGCGCGCGCGCGCGCTCTCCCTCCCTCTTAAAGGGGCCGCGCGCGCCGTCCTAAGGAGTCCCCGGCCAATGGCCGGAGGACTTCACCATATATAAGGCACCTCCTCCAAAATGGAGGTGCCCGAGCAATGTTGTTGCACTGTTCACTACTCTGCTTCAGCCCTCAGGTCCCGTTGCCAGTTACCTGCCAGATACCTGCCAGATTCCTGCCAGCTTGCTGTCTTATTCCTGCCTGATATTCCGCTACCTGCCTGCTAGCCTGAGGTCCGACGGTCTGCCTTACAACTCTTGTCAGTCTGTCTAAGGACCAGCTTGCCCGCTCACCTGGGAGCGCACTTCAGCTACCTGCCTGCTTGCCTGAGGTCCGACGGTCTGCCTTCCAACTCCTGTCAGTCTGTCTATGGACCAGCTTGCCCGCTCACCTGGGAGCGCACATCTGCTACCTGTCTGCTAGCCTACCTGGAGGCTCCGCCGTCACGTGCTGTGACCACCTGCCTGTCCAGTGACTCCTGTCCGCTCACCTGGGAGCGCTCATCTGCTGCCTGTCCGTTAGCCTACCTGGAGGCTCTGCCGTCACGTGCTGTGACCACCCGCTTATCCAGAGACTCTCGCCCGCTCATCTGGGAGCGCTCATCTGCCGCCTGTCTGTTGGTCTTCCTGGAGGCTCCGCCGTCACATGCTGTGACCACCCGTTTATCCAGAGACTCTCGCCTGCTCACCTGGGAGCTCAAGTCTACCATCAGCCGCCACAGGTCGTACCAACCCTTTACCCAGAGACTGCCCCGGTCACTTGCCGTGACCATCTGCCCGTTCTTCCAGAGACTGTCCCGGTCACTTGCCGTGACCATCTGCCCGTTCACCCAGAGACTGCCCCAGTCACTTGCCGTGATCTCCTGCCCGTTCTTCCAGAGACTGTCCCGGTCACTTGCCGTGACCATCTGCCCGTTCACCCAGAGACTGCCCCAGTCACTTGTCGTGATCTCCTGCCCGTTCTTCCAGAGACTGTCCCGGTCACCTGCTGTGACTGCCTGCCTGGTCGCCACCCGCTCCCTTACAAGGACCGCCCCCTTGTATAGTAGCTCAGAGGTTCCGCCTCCCAGACCCGTTACAACCGCCACACGGAGACTACAACCCCCAGCATCCTACAAAAAGGCCCGGTTCCGGGTTCCCCACGCGGCCCAGGGGGTGAGTCAACTTTGGCGTAGTCGGCAGGATTTCGTGCCCGCAACCACCGGGTACTGCGTGCCTGAAGAAGATTGTGCATGTACCTTTGTGGGACTACAAAGCGGCATTATTGTTGTGTGGGAGCACAAAATGGCATTATTATTATATGGGGGTAAAAAAGCGGCAATATTGTTCGGTGGGGGTACAAAGCAGCATTATATTGTTTTAGGGTACAAAATGGCATTTTTATTGTGTAGGGGCACAAAACAGCATTATTATTGTGTGGGAGTACAAAGCTGCATTATTGTTGTTTTGGGGTAGAAATTGGTATTATTATTGTGTGGATTGCACAAGGTGGCATCACTATTTTGTGAAGGGACAAAGCAGGCATTATTTTGTTAGGGGCTGAAAAAGGACAACATTATTGTGTGGAGGCAAAGAGAGCACACTATTATTGTGTGGAGGCACAAGGAAGACTACACTGTTAATGTTATAGGGCACTATTACTGTGGAGTAGGCATGAAAGCGGGGTACTATTAGTATGTATGACAATGGGGGAGATTATTATTATGTACTATGGATATTCATAGCACTGTAGTTTGTGTATAAGTGGAGGAAAAATGGGGACGGTGCTGGGAATGCAATGAGCCAAAGATGTCTGGAAGAAAGAAGTCGTCATGGTGGTCTGGGTCGGATGGAGAAGAAAAGGAAAAATGAATAACAACAATTAGAGAGAATGTCATTCATTTGTCACTGGATTTTTCTGTTCCGTATTCACAGTCTGCATATATATATATATATATATATATATATATCGTATTTTTCGGACTATAAGACGCACTTTTTTCCTCCACAATTTTGGAGGAAAGTGGGGGTGCATCTTATAGTTCGAACCTTATAATATACTGTCTTGTTACTGTGGGTGGTGTGCAGCCTACACTGTTCCCGTTGCTAAAGGAAAATGAATATTCACTGCTCCCCACACCCATGGGCGTATATCAAGATGTGGGGGTGCCATGCATATCAAGATGTGGGGGTGCCAGGCATACCAGGATGTGGGGGTGCCAAGTATACCAGGATGTGGGGGTGCCATGCATAGCAGGATGTGGGGGTGCCATGCATATGAAGATGTGGGGGTGCCAGGCATACCAAGATGTGGGGGTGCCATGCATACCAGGATGTGGGGGGGGGCATGCATATGAGGATGAGGGGTGCCAGGCATACCAGGATGTGGGGGTGCCATGCCTATCAAGATGTGGGGGTGCCAGGCATACCAGGATGTGGGGGTGTCAGGCATACCAGGATGTGGGGGTGCCATGCATACGAGGATGAGGGGTGCCATGCATACCAGGATGAGGGGTACCAAGCATACCAGGATGAGGGGGGTTGCCATGCATACCAGGATGAGGGGTGCCATACATACAAGGGTGAGGGGTGCCATGCATACAAGGTTGGGGGTGCCAAGCACACTAGGATGAGGGGTGCCATGCATACCAGGATGAGTGGTGCCATGCATACCAGGAAGGGGGCTATTAATACAGAATTGGGGGATATTACTACTATAACAGTGTCAGCAGCAGACCCCCTCCCCCTTAACAGGGCATTATGACCACATTTTTTGCTTACTTTTTTTTCCCTGTATTCCTCCTCTAAAACCCAGGTGCGTCTTATGGTCCGGTGTGTCTTATAGTCCGAAAAATACAGTATATGTATCACAGAGATGGTTGTCATCTGTGATGTAATCCTGGAATGTTGCTCTAGTACACGTAAGCACTAAGAGGAATGTTTGGTGCATCTAGGCCAGCTTTTACGGGTAGCCAGAGAGATGGGCGGGTCTGACTACCCACATACCTCACTTCTGGGTGTGGTTAACAAGTTAAAGTGGAGGCCGTTGTTTGGCACATGGTCAGTGTATGGAGGGAGAAGGCTTCTTGTGTGTTATTTCTCTAGACTGAGCCAATGTACTGGACGCTATCAAGCCTGTGTGACCACAGGACTGGCTAACCAGAGACTTTGCCTAAAGGCTGTTTGTTTTGCTTTTGCTTATGGATGGTTTATGAGGTAATAAACTGACGTGGACATTTAAATTAAAACACTTCCTGTTTGCCTCCCAATGCACCCAAGTGAGTAGAAACCCTACAATTGGTGGAGAATGCGGGCAGCGTTCCCAGCAAGTACGTGTGACTGCTACAAACCGTACTGCATGTCCTGGGTGAAGTCTACAATAAGCCAGCAAGTGACGCCAGATAAAATGGAGGACCTGCTTAAACATCTGGTGCAAGCACAGCAGGCACAGCACCAGCAGTTGTTACAGCAGCAACAAATGGTGCAACAGGAGACAAGTAAGCTGCATATGCAGCAGCTCCAGTACAGCAGTAGCAGCAACAGGACCAGCATTGCCAACAGCAGCAGCAAATTGATTTGCTCGCAGAGGCGATTTGTGGCACGGCGACAGCTCCGACAAGGTCAGTGGACGATTTCTCCATCCGGAAGGCGGTAAGGAGAACCCTGAAGAAAATGACCCCGGGGAAAGACATAGCGGCCTTTTTGACTGTATTTGAAAGGGTCGCCGAGAGGGAGAAGTGGGCAAAGGTGCTGGCACTATACTTGATGGTTGAGCCCCAAAAGGCTTACTATGACTTGGCCTTGCAGGACGCCAAAGAGTATGGCAAACTGAAATTCTGGCACGCTTGAGGATGACGATGACTGTCAGGGTGCAGCGGGTCCACCGTTGGGCGTATTACCGTGACAAATCCCCTCGCTCCCAAATATTTGAGCTTCTGCACCTGGTCCAAAAATGACTGCAGCCAGAGTCCTCTACACCTGCGCAGATGGTAGAGAGAGTGGTGATGGACCAGTTTATGCTCTCCCTACCAAGGCCAATACATACTTGGGTTGCCCAGGGTGATCCCTTTAATGCTGATGAACTGATAGGACTGGTCGAGAGGTATCAGGAGGTTGAGGGTTCCTTAGGAAGAGGCTCAAAGGGGGGTGGGGATTCCAAGGTCCAAAGGGGTGGGGAAGGTAATGCCAAAGGTCCCTACTGGTGATATCATATGCTGGAAATGCCACGGCCCAGGCCATATAGCCGCCCATTGTTCCCTGATACATGAGCAAATGGACTGCAGCCTGGGACTCCGCTATTCATACTATGCGAATCCGGCCTGCAGTGTGAACTGTCCACCCAACAAGGGGCAACAAGCTTGTCCCGTGAAGGTAAATGGTTGTCAGATAACTGGACTGCTAGACTCAGGGAGTCTGGTGGCCACACTTCCCCTCCAGCTGATCCCAGAGAAGAAGGTTGGCTTCTGCTGGATTCATAGTGATGCTAAAGACTATCCGGTGGCCAGAGTGAACATTGAAACGAGTCCTACAAGGTTGGCGTCATCCAGGACTTGTTGCACCCCATTATTATAGGCCGGGACTTTTGTTTGTTTTTGGATCTGTGGGGGAAGGTTCAGGGCTCGGTGGCTTGGATTTGAAACCGGTTAGCCCTAAAGAGGTATCACCACACCCAGAGTCGGACGGGTTTCCCTTCTGTGTCCTTGTGGAGGATGAGGAGGTAGTGTCCTCTGAGACTGACATTCCTGAGTTAGGGGTGACCACCGAGAATTTTGGGTCCGCCCAACATAGTGACCTAACTCTGAGGGAAGCATTTAACAATGTCACAGTCATAAATGGTATTGCACAGGAGCCGGGGGCTGACAAGATTTCCCTATTTTATGTTGAATGGGGAATTGTTGTACCAGGTTACGAAAGTGAGGGAGAGGCTTGTGGAACAGTTATTCGTACCAGGGCCCTATAGACGGAGGATGTTGGACATGGCCCAGTCACATGTCTTGGGTGGCCATCTGGGAGTGGAAAAAACTCAGGAATGGATATGCAGAGGTTCTATTGGCCCGGATGTCACCAGGAAATCTTAATATATTGCAGGTCCTGCCCTGCGTTAGAGTTAACCGCCCCCACCTCTCACTTTCGAAGTCCCCTCGTGCCATTGCCCATCGTTGAAGTACCATTTGAGAGAATAGCTATGGACTTGGTCGGTCCCTTGGTTAAATCTGCTTGTGGGCATCAATATATATTGGTCATGCTGGACTATGCCACATGCTATCCTCAAGCTGCGATCCCCCTGAGAAACTCCTCGATAAAGAGTATAGCTCGCAAATTGGTCCACATTTTTTCCCGGATGGGATTACCAAGGGAGCTCCTGACCGACCAGAGAACACCCTTCATGAGTAAGGTGATGAGGGAATTATGTAAGGCCCTGCAAATCTCCCAACTGAGGACATCAGTATACCATCCTCAAACAGATGGCCTTGTGGAAAGGTTCAATAAAACTCTTAAGAGTATGCTGACGAAAGCCATAGAGATGGACGATAGAGACCGGGACGGTCTCCTACCGTATCTGTTGTTCTCTATCCGAGAGGTTCCACAGGCCTCTACTGGGTTCTCACCATTTGAACTCCTGTAAGGCCGACATCTGCGGGGCGTCCTTGATATAGCAAAGGAAACCTGGGAAGCTAAAGTCACGCCCCACAGGAGCATCATCAAGCACGTCGCACTGATGCAGGAGAGGATTGCGAAGGTGATGCCCATTGTAAAAGGACATCTCCAGGCACAAGAGACTGAGGCCAGGGTCTACTACCGGTCAGCCAGAGTGAGGCAGTTCAATCCTGGAGACCGAGTCCTCGTGCTAATTCCTACTGTGGAAAGTAAATTCTTGGCCAAGTGGAAAGGGCCTTATGAGGTGGTGGAAAAGCTTTGTGAAGTGAATTATAAGATTCATCAACCAGGAAGACGTAAACCATACCAGTTCTACCACATCAATCTCATCAAGCCATGGTAAGACAGAGAGCCTGTTGAAACTCCATGCTTGCTGGTCAAGCCAGAAGCCTAGGTTGGAGGAGTCGCAATAGCAGAGACGCTGACGAAGGCCCAAAAACAGCAGTGTCGGGAATTGCGGCAGAAGAACAGGGACCTGTTCTCGCAACTGCCTGGGTGTACAAAGGTCATAGAACACGAGATTCTGACGGAGCCACATGTGCGGATGAACTCGAAGCCCTATCGAATTCCTGAGGCCCGATGAGAGTTGATCTCCAAGGAAGTGGATCGTATGTTGAAACTCGGGGTCATTGTGGAATCCAAGAGTGGATGGTCGAGCCCGATTGTCCTGGTTCCAAAACCCGGTGGCAAATGGAGATTCTGCAACGACTATAGGAAGTTGAATGAGTTCTCCAAATTCTACGCGTATCTGATGACGAGTGCCGATGAGCTGATTGAGAGACTAGGACTAGGGATTTAATGAAGGGATATTGTCAAAACCCCATGTCACAGGAGAAGACTGCTTTTTCTACACCCGGCGGATGCTTCCAATATGTCTGGATGCCTTTTGGACTGCAGGGGGCCCCGGCCACCTTCCAGAGGGCCATGGACCGAATTCTTGCATCCAATAAGAAGTACGCCGCGGCATACCTGGATGATATTGTAATCTTCAGCCCAGACTGGGGAAGTCATCTGGAAAAGGTCCAGACGGTGTTTGATGTTCTAAGGAAGGCGGGGTCTTCAATAAATCCAAAAAAATGTGCCATGGGCAAAGAAGAAGCCAAATACCTGGGATATGTAGTGGGTAGTGGCAAGATCAAACCCAAAATCAGTAAAGAGGAGGCAATCCAAACCTGACCGAGACCGCTGTCAAAGAAGCAAGTTAGAGCCTTTCTTGGAATCGTGAGTTACTACAGGAGGTTCATCCCAAACTTCACCATGATGACTGCACCCCTGACTGACCCCCTTAAATGGACAAAATCAGCAATGGACAAAATCAGCAATGGCCAAATGGACTGCAGAGGCAAAGACGGCCTTTCAAGAAATGAAAGGGGCTCTGTGTAAGCTACCTGGCGCTGGTTGCCCCTGACTTCAAGAGGGAATTTATACTATAAACAGACGCCTCAGATGTCGGTTTAGGAGCAGTCCTTTCTCAGGAGATACACGGGGAGGAGCACCCTGTTCGCTACCTGAGTAGGAAGCTATCCTCAAGTGAGAAGAATTATTCTGTCAAAGACAAGGAATGTTTGGCCATACAGTGGGTGGTGGACACGTTACGGTACTATCTGTTGGGACGAAAGTTTAAATTGGTATCAGACCATGCCCCACTCAGGTGGATGAGGGAGAAAAAAGGGAAAAATGCTAGAGTCACCCGCTGGTTGTTAGCCTTACAGGATTTCAGCTTCCATGTGGAACATAGAGCTGGGAAGCTACATGGGAATGCTGATGCCCTCTCGAGAGTCCCCTGTCTAGTAGTAGAAGGTGCCAAGCCCCACAGCTTAAGGCAGATGGGGGGAGGTATGTAAGATAGCTAACGGACACATAGTTGATGGGAGGTACTGTATGTATCACAGAGATGGTTGTCATCTGTGATGTAATCCTGGAATGTTGCTCTAGTGCACGTAAGCACTAAGAGGATTGTTTGGTACATCTGGGCCAGCTTTTACAGGTAGCCAGAGAGATGGGCGGGTCTGGCTATCCACATACCTCACCTCTGGGTGTGGTTAACAAGTTAAAGTGGAGGCTGTTGTTTGGCACATGGTCTGTGTATGGAGGAAGACGGCCTCCTGTGTGTTGTTTCTCCAGACTGAGCCAGTGTACTGGATGCTATCCAGCCTGCTTGACCACAGGACTGGCTAAGCCAGACTTTCCCTTAAGGACTGTTTACTTCCTTTTTCCTGCACTAAAGACTGTTTGTTTTGCTTTTGCGGTAATAAACCGACATGGACATTTAAATGAAAACTCTTCCTGTTTGCTGCCCGATGCACTCAAGTGAGTAGAAACCCTACACTTTATATATAAAGTGTAGCATCGGCGTCTCTGCCCCGTACTAGGCAGAGACGCCGTCCCTCTCACCTCCCCGCTCCTGGCGCGGCGTCCTCCAGCGCCTCTCTCCCCGCTGCTTCCGGCACGCGCTCCTTCCCCGGCAGTGTGCTTAGGGCGCGCGCACTCCTCCTCTCTTAAAGGGACCGCGCGCGCCGTCCTAAGGAGTCCCCGGCCAATTGCCGGAGGACCTCCCATATATAAGGCACCTCCTCCAAAATGGAGGTGCCCGAGAAATGTTGTTGCAAAGCCTTCCCTCTGCTTCAGCCCTCAGGTCCCGTTACCAGTTACCTGCCAGTCACCTGCCAGATTCCTGCTTGTTACCTGCCAGTCACCTGCCAGATTCCTGCTTGATACCTGCCTGATATCCGCTTACCTGCTTGCAAGCCTGCGGTCCGACGGTCTGCCTTCCGACACCTGTCAGTATGTCTATGGACCAGCCTGCCCGCTCACCTGGAAGCGCTCACCTGCTACCTGTCTGCTAGCCTACCTGGAGGCTCCGCCGTCAAGAGCTGTGACCACCTGCCTGTCCAGAGACTCTTGCCCGCTCACCTGGGAGCGCTCACCTGCTACCTGCCTGCTAGCCTACCTGGAGGCTCCGCCGTCACGTGCTGTGACCACCTGCCTGCCCAGAGACTCTTGCCCGCTCACCTGGGAGCGCTCACCTGCTACCTGCCTGCTAGCCTACCTGGAGGCTCCGCCGTCACGTGCTGTGACCACCTGCCTGCCCAGAGACTCTTGCCCGCTCACCTGGGAGCGTCCACCTGCTACCCGCCTGCTAGCCTACCTGGAGGCTCTGCCGTCACTTGCCGTGACCACCCGTCTGTCAAGAGACTGTCCCCGTCACTAGCCGTGACTACCTGCCCGCCTTCCCTGGGAGCCACCCGCTTCCTTACAAGGACTGCCCCCTTGTATAGTTGCTCAGAGGTTCCACCTCCCAGACCCGTTACAGTTTGCTCGGGCCATGGAACCCGGTGGTCCCCAGATCTCCGATCTGCACCAGGAAGT
This sequence comes from Phyllobates terribilis, assembly GCF_046119375.1. Classification (NCBI taxonomy): domain Eukaryota; kingdom Metazoa; phylum Chordata; class Amphibia; order Anura; family Dendrobatidae; genus Phyllobates; species Phyllobates terribilis. The sequence continues at coordinate 162,523,765 of NW_027362770.1, forward strand.
CTTACGTCATAAAACTCAGCAGGAGGTGGTACTGTCCTATCTACGGTCCGTTACTTCTCGTCTAGGCGCATTGTGTGACTCGTCTTTGTCTACCTCTGGTCCAGCCGTGCCCATTCCTGCGGTACCGCAATCCAGTCCCTTCATGGTACCCGACTATGGACCTCGGCTTCTGGCACCTCCACGCTTTGCCGGCGAACCTACTTTAGCTCGGGGTTTCATAAACCAGTGCACCCTGCACTTTGAGCAATTGGCATACCAGTTCATCTCCGACCGGGCCAAGGTGGCCTTCATCATGTCCCATCTCACTGGGGAGGCACTGGCATGGCTAAATCCCCTGTGGGAGAGAGGGGATCCCCTGGTGTCCGACCTGCCGTCTTTCCTCGCTGCTTTCCGGAAAGTCTTTGATGAACCTGGACGGAAAACCTCTTCTGCCTCCTCTCTGCTACGTCTCCGCCAAGGGAGTCTCACCGTGGGCCAATATGCCATACGGTTCCGCATCCTCGCTTCTGAGCTTGCCTGGGAAAATGAGGCTCTGGTGTCCGTCTTCTGGGAGGGTCTTTCCGGTCGGATTAAGGACGAGTTAGCTGGTCGGGACATTCCTACCACTCTGGATGACCTGGTGTCACTAGCTACCCGGATTGGCATCCGGTTCCAAGAACGTGCCAAAGAGACTGCCTGGGACAAAGACTTTTCTTGCTCTGCTCCTACTTCCCTGAGACCTGCCTCTCAACCAGTCACTCTGCGGGCGCTCTCGCCTGAACCTATGCAGATCGACCAGACCAAGATGGTCAGATCTCGCCAAGAATCTCGCCGAGCCGAGGGAAGCTGTTTCTATTGTGGCAGTATGGAGCACTTCATCCGTTCCTGCCCGGAAAAGCCGGGAAACTCCAGTGTCTAGGACCGCTCGGAGAGGTCGTCCTAGACAAAAGTAAGCCCTCTCCGTCTCTGACTTTACCGGTCTCTATTGCTTGGGGAGAAAACCGTCACTTTGAACTCGCCCACCTGGATTCCGGAGCTGCTGGAAACCTCATCTCCCAGTCTCTGGTAGAGAGATACCGTATTCCCACCAAGTCCCTGGCTGAACCATTGTCAGTCGCCTCCGTGGATGGAAGACTTCTCTCGGAGACCATCCTGCTCGTCACTGAACCCATAACCCTGCAGGTGGGAATGCTGCACTCTGAGGAAATCTCATTCCATGTGCTGTCCGGACTTTCTCACTCCCTGTTGCTAGGTCTACCTTGGCTCCAGACACACGAACCCGTATTGAATTGGCGATCCGGTGAAGTATTCCGATGGGGTCCAGACTGCCATAGGACCTGTCTGGTTCCGGTCCGCCCAGCTCGCCCTCCGCCTACTCCAGCTAATTTACCAGGTCTCCCGGCTCCTTACTGGCCCTATGCGGACGTCTTCGGTAAGAAGGAAGCAGAGACGTTGCCACCCCATAGGCCATATGACTGCCCGATCGACCTGGTACCTGGCACCACTCCTCCCCGTGGGCGTATCTACCCTTTGTCTGCAGCCGAGACCCGGGCCATGTCTGAGTACATTGAAGAGAATCTGGCTAGGGGATTTATCCGAAAATCTACCTCCCCGGCTGGAGCTGGATTCTTCTTTGTCAAAAAGAATGACGGCTCGCTACGTCCTTGTATTGACTACAGAGGACTCAATCTCATCACAGTAAAAAACAAATACCCCCTGCCGCTCATCTCCGAATTGTTTGACCGTCTCAAGGGTGCCAGGATCTTCTCCAAGCTGGATCTACGAGGAGCATATAACCTGGTCCGTATCCGTCAAGGAGACGAGTGGAAGACGGCATTCAATACCCGGGACGGTCAATATGAGTACCTTGTGATGCCCTTCGGTCTCTGTAATGCTCCCGCTGTCTTTCAAGAACTAGTCAATGACATCTTCCGTCTCCATGGCCTGCCCCTCCACATCGTGTCGGATCGTGGGGTTCAGTTCACCTCACGCTTCTGGAGAGCCACATGTAAGCTGCTAGACATCACCCTGGACTTCTCCTCCGCTTACCACCCACAGTCCAATGGTCAAGTGGAGCGGATCAATCAGATCCTGACCAGTTACCTCTGGCACTTCGTTAATGCACACCATTCGGACTGGGTGGATCTCCTACCATGGGCCGAGTTCTCTTACAATAACCATGAGAGCGAATCCTCTTCCAAATCCCCGTTCTTTATAGTCGGTGGCCAACATCCCCGGATTCCACTTCCTGTCTCCGTTTCTGTGGACAACCCTGCTGCGGAGTCTCTTGTCAGCGAATTTTCTACTATTTGGGAGAGTACCAGGTCCGCTCTTCTTCTGTCCTCTGAGCGGATGAAGAGATATGCTGATAAGAGACGTCTGGATCCGCCTCAATTCCGTCCGGGAGACAAGGTTTGGCTCTTGTCCAAACATGTGCGGCTCAAAGTACCCTCCTTCAAGTTGGGCCCTCGATTTATCGGTCCCTTCAGAGTCCTCAGGCAAATTAACCCTGTGGCCTACAAATTAAAACTCCCGGCCACCCTACGGATTCCCAACTCCTTCCACGTATCTCTCCTCAAACCCGTTGTCTTTAACTCTTTTTCCAATAATCCAGGTGCCCCTCCTGCTCCGGTTTCCGCTGATGACGTCTTTGAGGTAGAGAGTATTCTGGCCTCCAAGAGGGTAAGAGGAAAAACCTTTTTTCTGGTAGATTGGAAGGGGTTTGGTCCTGAGGAGAGAACTTGGGAACCCAGGGAGAACATCAACGCCCCGCTTCTCCTTGAAAAATTTCTTTCTGGCCAAAAAAAGAGGGGGCCTAAAGGGGGGGTACTGTAGCATTGGCATCTCTGTCCCGTACTAGGCAGAGACGCCGTCCCTCTCACCTCCCCGCTCCTGGCGCGGCGTCCTCCAGCGCTTCTCTCCCCGCTGCTTCCGGCACGCGCTCCTTCCCCGGCAGTGTGCTTAGGGCGCGCGCGTGCGCGCGCTCCCCCTCTCTTAAAGGGACCGCGCGCGCCGTCCTAAGGAGTCCCCGGCCAATTGCCGGAGGACCTCCCATATATAAGGCACCTCCTCCAAAATGGAGGTGCCTGAGCAATGTTGTTGCAAAGCCTTCACTCTGCTTCAGCCCTCAGGTCCCGTTACCAGTTACCTGCCAGTCACCTGCCAGATTCCTGCTTGTTACCTGCCGGTCACCTGCCAGATTCCTGCTTGATACCTGCCTGATATCCGCTTACCTGCTTGCAAGCCTGCGGTCCGACGGTCTGCCTTCCGACACCTGTCAGTCTGTCTATGGACCAGCCTGCCCGCTCACCTGGGAGCGCTCACCTGCTACCTGTCTGCTAGCCTACCTGGAGGCTCCGCCGTCACGAGCTGTGACCACCTGCCTGTCCAGAGACTCTTGTCCGCTCACCTGGGAGCGCTCACCTGCTACCTGCCTGCTAGCCTACCTGGAGGCTCCGCCGTCACGTGCTGTGACCACCTGCCTGCCCAGAGACTCTTGCCCGCTCACCTGGGAGCGTCCACCTGCTACCCGCCTGCTAGCCTACCTGGAGGCTCTGCCGTCACTTGCCGTGACCACCCGCCTGTCAAGAGACTGTCCCCGTCACTAGCCGTGACTACCTGCCCGCCTTCCCTGGGAGCCACCTGCTTCCTTACAAGGACTGCCCCCTTGTATAGTTGCTCAGAGGTTCCACCTCCCAGACCCGTTACATAAAGTGAGAAAAATAAGTATTTGATACACTGCCGATTTTGCAAGTTTTCCCACCTACAAAGAAGGAAGATCTATAATTTTTATCGTAGGTACACTTCACCTGTGAGAGACAGAATCTAAAAATAAAAAACAGAAAATCACATTGCTTGATTTTTACATAATTAAATTGCATTTTATTGTATGAAATAAGTATTTGATCACCTTCCAACCAGCAATAATTCTGTCTCTCTCAAAGACCTGTTTTTCTTTAAGAAGCCCTATTACTATGCACCCATTACCAGTATTAATTGCACCTGTTTGAACTTGCTACCTGTATAAAAGACACCTGTCCACACACTCAATCAATCCCAATCCAACCTCTCCAACATGGCAAAGACCAAAGAGCTGTCTAAGGACACAAGGGACAAAATTGTAGACCTGCATAAGGCTGGGATGGGCTACAGGACAATAGGCAAGCAGCTTGGTGAGAAGGTAACAACTATTGGCACAATTATTAGAAAATGGAAGAAACACAAGATGATTGGCAATCTTCCTCGGTCTGGAGCTCCATGCAAGATCTCGCCTCGTGGGGTAAAGATGATTCTGAAAAAAGTCAGGAATCAGCCCAGAACTACATGGGAGGATCTGGTTAATGACCTGAAGAGAGCTGGAACCACAGTCTCAAACATTACTGTTAGTAACACACTATGTCGTCATGGATTATAATCCTGCAGGGCACGCAAGGGCCCCCTGCTCACGCCAGCACATGTCCAGGCCCATTTGAAGTTCGCCAATGACTATCTGGATCATCCAGAACAGGCATGGGAGAAGGTCATGTGGTCAGATGAGACCAAAATAAAACTTTTTGGTATTAACTCCACTAGTCGCGTTTGACAGAAGAAGAAGGATGAGTACAGCCTCAAGAACACCATCCCAACTGTGAAGCATGGTTAAGGAAACATCATACTTTGGGGGTGCTTTTCTGTAAAGGAGACAGGACAACTGCACCATATTGAAGGGAGGATGGATGGGGTCATGTATTGCGGGATTTTGGCCAACAACCCCCTTCCCTACTATCTATCCCCTTTTGTTATCCCCCCCATACAAAATTTCCTTCCAAACCAGGTCCCTCATATAATCTGTTCACACACCCCCATGTACTTAATAGACTTATGTGTCTGTACTTGTTCAAATACTGTTTGGTGACTGGTTCATTTAGCATTAGGTGATTATTACCCTATTTATTACATTGCTGGTTGACCGTAGAATACAAGCAATTGTTGCCATTCACCTTTCATGTCTCCCCTATTTCCTCATAGATTGTTGTAAGCTTGCCAGCAGGGCCCTCTCTTCTCCTGGTATCTGTTGATTTATGTGATTATTGTTATTCTGTACTGTCTTTTATTGTCTGTACAAGTCCCCTCTAAAATGTAAAGTGCTGCGGAATATGTTGGCGCTATAGAAATAAAAATTATTATTATTATATTATTATTCCCTCAGCAAGAGCATTGAAGATGGGTCATGGTTGGGTCTTTCAGCATGACAATGACCCGAAACACACAGCCAGGACAACTAAGGAGTGGCTCCGTAAGAAGCATTTCAAGGTCCTGGAGTGGCCTAGCCAGTCTCCAGACCTGAACCCTATAGAACTTCTTTGGAGGGAGCTGAAACTCAATGTTGCCCAGTGACAGCCCCGAAACCTGAAAGATCTGGAGAAGATCTGAATGGATAAGGGGCCCAAAATCCCTGCTGCAGTGTGTGCAAACCTGGTCAAGAACAACAGGAAACGTCTGACCTCTGTAATTGCAAACAAAGGTTTCAGGGCCAAATATTAAGCTCTGTTTTTCTATTGTATCAAATACTGTATTTTTTGGACCATAAGACACACTTTTTTTCCCCCAAATTTGGGAGGAAAATGGGGGGTGCGTCTTATGGTCCGATCGCAACTTACCGGTGGTGGTGGAGCGGGATTGTAGGACGGCGGCGGAAGAAGAGGTGAGGCAGGCCGGTATCTGGCTGGGGGCCGGGCCTGGCCAGGTACCGGGGCCGGTGTATTGCTGCGAGCGGAGTGGCAGAGCAGAGTGAGCGGCTTCCGGTGGCCGCGGCCATGTTCCTGAAGCTGTGCTCTCAGGAAAATGGCCGTCGGAGCCGGCGCATGCGCTCTGCCGAGTCGGCGGCCATTTTCCTGTAGAGCACAGCTTCAGAAAGATGGCCGCGGCCACCGGAAGCCGCTCACTCTGCTCTGCCACTCCGCTCACAGCAATACACTGGCCCCGGTACCCGGCCAGGCCCGGCCGCCAGCCAGATACCGGCCTTCCTCACCTCTTCTTCTGCCGTCGCCCTGGGATCCCACTCCACCACCACAGCAATACACTGGCCCCGGCACCAGGCCCCCAGCACCCCGGCCCCACCAGCACCCCAGGTACGAGGCCACCAGGACCAGGGCACCAGACCACCAGCACCCCAGGTACCAGGCCCCCAGGTAGCAGGCCACCGGCCCCCAGCATCCCAGGTACCAGGCCCCCAGCACCCCGGCCCCCAGCACCCCAGGTACCAGGACACCAGCACCAGACCACCAGTACCCCAGGCACCAGCACCCCAGGTACCAGGCCACCAGCACCAGGCCACCAGCACCCCGGCCACCAGCACCCCAGGTACCAGGCCACCAGCACAAGGCCACCAGTACCCCAGGCACCAGCACCCCAGGTACCAGGCCACCGGCACCAGGCCACCAGCACCCCAGGTACCAGGCCCCCAGCACCCCAGGTACCAGCACCCCCGGCACCAGGCCACCAGTACCCCAGGCACCAGCACCCCAGGTACCAGGCCACCAACACCAGGTACCAGCACCCCCGGGAACCAGGCCCCCAGCACCCCGGTCCCCAGCACCCCAGGTACCAGTACCCCAGATACCAGGCCCCCAGCACCCCAGGTACAAGGCCCCCAGCACCCCAGGTACCAGGCCCCCAGCACTCCAGGTACCAGGCCCCAGCACTCCGGCCCCCAGCACCCCAGGCCACCAGCACCAGGCCACCAGCACCCCGGCCCCCAGCACCCCAGGTACCAGGCCACCAGCGCCAGGCACCAGCACCAGGCCCCCAGCACTCCAGGTACCAGGGCATCAAGCCCTCAGCGCCAGGCCCCCAGCCACCAGGTACCAGCATGCCTCCACTTCCGCCGGCTTTCTGAAGGACCCTGCCTCCTGTGATCCCAGCTCCACTGCCCCCCAGGGAAAGATACCTATTCAGACTATAAGACGGACCCCCATCTTATAAAAAATATTTTTTTTCCTATTTTACATCATAAATTTTGGGGTGCGTCTTATCGTCCGGTGCGTCTTATAGTCACCGGTACTTATTTCATGCAATAAAATACAAATGAATTATGTAAAAATCATACAATGTGATTTTATTTTTTTTATTTTTACTATTCTGTCTCTCACTGGTGAAGTGTACCTACGATAAAAATTACAGACCTCTCCATTCTTTGTAGGTGGGAAAACTTGCAAAATCCGCAGTGTATCAAATACTTATTTTCCCCACTGTGTAGTCTACCACAATATGATTAGTGTATGGTGGTAATATTGGATTTAGTGTTGAACATTTATTCTTTTATTATCAGTATGGTGGTCATGGTCTAGCAGTATTATTTATTCCATATATAGTGGTATTACTGGTGATTTTGCTGTACTAGGTTTTTTCAGTTATAGTTACTTGTTACTGTTCTTTCTTTTTTTGGTGGGGGAATATACCACTGGGGACAACGCATCTAAACAACAACCTGATGTTGGGGAACCCATGGGGCCCATAGGATTCTAGGTAACCCCCTGGCACCTTATTGTTGGTCTAAATGAACCATCGTTGACCAATTCCATACTGTAACGTTCTACTAACTTGATGTATAAAAAACAAGAAGAAAAACAATTTTTCTATTTTTCATTCTGCCAGTGAGGAAATACTTGGATTTTTTTTAATTTTTTTTAGCACTTTTTCGGTTTTGTGATGCTGCCAAGAAATAAAGTTTAACGAAAAGGTAACAGCAAAACTAAAATAGTTTTGGAGTGTTTCAGGAAACATTGAGTTTTATGGAAAATAAAACTTCAAGAGAAGCTTGAGTGCCCGGATCTGTAGAGTGTTACATCTCCTCTGCCAAGGGAAGGGGCACTCGCGGGTAATGTGTGATCGCAGTTCAGCCATATGTCCTCCGGTCTGTGCCAAGAAGACTTTCAAGCAAGTGGTGACTGCAAGCTCAACCTAAAAAGAGGAGAGGACTTTTAAAGAGACATCAAAATTGTTGTACACCACATCACCAGATGATCCATCCATCCATGTTTCCTTACCCCGTGGTCACTGGTAACAGCATTCAGCATCCGATACCATAGCCAAGTGTCAGGGATCCCAAGAGGGTCTCTCATGACAGCCAGGACTAAACAAGTCCCCCATCTCCTTGCCTGTAATCCCCATGGACCTCGCAGACATGTTGCACCTGGTTGCTCAGTAGATCTAACTACCAGGGTGGAGCGATGAGTGAGTGACCATGCTACTGTCTGACCACTTCAGGGGTGACTGATATTTATTCCACCCACTATGTTCGGATTTCTATGAAAAATGATTAAGAAATAATTTAATGCATTCAAAATGACTTTTTTTTTTATTCTGAAAGGTTACTACAAAATTTGATAAAAAATAGAGATGGTAAATGTTATTTAGGGAAAATGCTTCTTTGAGTAAATTAAAAAAAAAGAAGAAGAAGAATAAATGCATTACATATGTAAAGAACAAGAAAAAAACCCAAAACAGTAAATTACAGAAGCATTTACAAATGGTTATATATAGAAAATAAGTAAATTAAATTATAATATATAAAATTGCTTATTTCACACACAAACACATATCATACACAAACATCAACCAAACACACATATACAGATCATATACACATTAACCACACATACATATACACACTACACGTGTACAAATACACATCATATATAGACTACATGCGCACGTACATATACACACTACATACACACATATATATATATACAGTATACACATCAACCACACACATCAACCACATATATACAGATTACACACACACATATACACATCAACCACACATACACACATCATATACACACTACATACATACATATGCACTGATCAACCACACATTCACACAGACATATTCACATATACACACTACATACACACATCATATACATATCAACCATACATACACACATCATAGACGCACTACATACACACATACATATACACACATCATATACACACCACACACAAAAAAATACACATCAACCACATATCCAGTACATACATACAAACATACACACACAAACAAATATACACATGTTGTAAATACACACTACACACATCACACACATGCCCCACAAAAACACACATACACACATCAACCACACATACCCCCTGAATCACTTTCACCATGTTCTTCTTCAGAACAGATCACTGTCATGTTGTAAAAATACTTGACTACTAAAGGCACAAAGTGATGACAGCATCTGCTTTTTCAATACTGTTACCACCAGGTTTCACTGTAGGCACCACGCATTTTTCTAAATCTATTTTTCAAAATGCATGATGCCTACAGTGAGACATGGTGGTGGCAGTGTTCTTCTAGGGGGCTGCACATGTACTGCTCTCTAATTGATACAGAAGATGCTACCATTACTCTGGGCCCTTGGTAGATGTGCACTTTTCTAACAGGACAATGATCCAAAACACAAATCTGATGCATTTCTGAAGAGCAGGGTGAAAGTGGTTCAGTGGCCAAGTGTCTCCTGATCCGAACCCAACCGAACATTTATGGGGAATTCTGAAGAGACAAGTTGTCATCACACTCCATCCAGCATCCAGGTTCTAAAAGAGGTTGTTATTGAAGAATGGTATACCTACATTGTATAAGAGCATACATTCCCATGGCCAGGTGTCTAACCAGTAGGACCCCGGTCCTGCTTCCCCAATCTACATTGAGGTCATCTAGATGAGATTTTAATACTAGAGGATAAGACCATCCTGATTTAGGAAAACCTTTTATGCTTTTTTTTAAAATGAAAAACAGTGTTTGCCAAGTACCTTATGTTATTTATATGTACTATTACTATTTGCTTACAGTAGGGTATATGCTCATTTTGTTTCTATCTTAGGGTTTGTCTAAGAGAAAAATATTTTTTTTGTACCCCAAGACAATTTTTGTTCTAGCTGTACTTAAAATAAATAATAGTTCATTACAATAAAATGTTAATAGATACACTGTAATAAACATAATATAAAAACATAAACCCATACATAAAACAATATATCAAATTAATCATTTGGCTTTTAAAGAGGACCTGTCACTTGCTCCAAAATATTGAGTTAAAAAAACTTGTAAAAATCCCTGAGCTCCCTTGATTCTGCCACCCTTTTCCGTTTTGCTCTGCGTCGCTCCATTGCAGAGATATTCACATTTGATTCTTCTGGAGCGGTCTATGTGAAATTGCTGACTGCAGACCAACTGGGCTCTTCTTGGAGGGAGTGTGCTTTCAGCCCTTGCTTCCAGACGCTGACAATCTCACTTCAGTAGCATCTGAGGCTGCTAGAATGCTTGCTCAGTTGCTAAGATGTGATTGACAGCATCTGGGAGGGACGGGTGAATGTGCACACCCCCAGAGAAGACTGTGAAGAAACGCCCAGCTGGTCTACAGTCAGAGATTTCACATTGTGCACTCCAGAAGAATCGAATGTGAATATCTCTGCAATGGAGCGATGCAGAGCAAAACGGAAAAGAGCGGCAGAATCAGGGGAGCGCAGGGATTTTTGCAAGTTTTTTAACTCAATTTTTTTGAGCAAGTGACATGTTCTCTTTAAAGATTTAGAGTTGATCTATCATTTCATTGTTGATCTTTTCATCTGATTCCTAATCTTAGATAGAAGAATATATTATAACCCCAAGTATAGTGGTAGAGTTGTTTAAATAGGATAAAAACATTCATACTGGATGATTGTATAGCTGTGACCTACTTGGCGGTAAATTATTCAGCAGGTGGTGGTGGTATTTATTATGTGTGCTGTATAAGAGGCGCTGCTTGGATATTTATAACTGATATTCATGTTTTGTGTTTTATACAGTCATTTTATTCCCCTAGAGGTTTAACATGAAAGACAAAGGCGAAACCAGTTGGGGGTTAGAGCTGCAACCATACAATGCTGAACAAATGAATCTATACAAATCCTATTTACGCCTCCTCCTAGATATCCAAGAGTCTCTTGAACTGTATGCAGCGCAAAAAGCAAATCCAAGAAATTGCCTGCAGAGATAAGAATACATTTTTGCTCTTGTATGCCTTCCTAAGCACTATTAAGACCAATTGTATGATATAAAGAGTGATTTGAGCATTGGAGGACTCATGGCCTATAGATATCCATTCACTTGAATGGTTGACATGTAATACCACTTCTCACCTGTAGCGGCCACTGCAGGAAAAGTACACTGCTTCTTACAACTTCTACTGATCACTGGAGATTTAAATGATTGCCAGAATTGTTTTTTAAATTAGAGATGGACTTGTGAAGATGAAACAATGTCTCAATGAAAATAATCTGTTGTTTAAATCTGGTTTTTGTGTTAGATGTACTTTTTAAAAATATTTGTTAATGTTTTTGTATAAAAAAAAAATTAGTAATCTTGCAGTATTCACAATGACAAATAGGGGCTATTTTAGACTGATATTTACTGAAGAGTTTTCAGCAGGCTCCTTATCATCAGAGGCAGGGTTATGGTCACAGGAGACATCTCTATACACAGCTGAGTCTGACCACTGCTCTGTGGGAGTAGTGTACCGACCCATAGAGCTTAATGTTTATCCCATACACGGGTCATATAGGAGCAGTATTTTGGCCGATTGGTGGGGGTTTCATGCCCAAACTTCCCCACTAATTGTCGGCACCCTATAGTATTTAAAAAGCATTTTCAAATGCACTACTATAAATACATCCGATCCCACCGATATTGCCGACTAGTCTCGCTCAACCTCGCTCAATGCAACTGTAGCGCCCCGAGGGTTCGGTTGCTACAGGGGTATTGCACCTCAACCAGAGGTGTGATATTTCACTCCCGGGTAAGGATGGAGTATGGACCAGGGCTCAGTAGCTGCATACACACACACACCCCATTTCCGAGGGACAGCTCAACGGTGCTCCCATTTATTGCAGGCACAACTGACCATGTCCCTGGCTGGAGTGGGGAGGGGGGAGAGAACCCAGTGGTGTAGGAGCAGAGGGGACGGTTTCTGGAGCACAGGAAGGAGCTCATTGGGTGCAGGTCACCTGAGCTCAGACACAGAGAAGCAGATAAAAAGGTGGGAGCCATCTTAGTTCAGTGGTCGGTTCAGTACAGTGGAGAGGTGACAGGGAGCAGAGGCTCTGTAGGAGCTCTGCTCAGAAGGCAGGCCTGGGGTGAAGGCCGGAGCCAGAGAGGAGAAGAGAAGAAGGAGAAGGAAGGAAAGAGGAGAGACAGAGGAGTAGAAAGGCTCCAGACACAAGAAGGCAGAAGGGACCTTAAGAGAGAGCAGAACGGACAGCAACCGTTGCAAACCCACGTTATATCGGGTGAAGGGTCAGGTCGTGGAAGGGTACCGGATTCCCAAGTTGGTGGAGGTAAATTATCCCTCAGCCAAAAACCGGAGGTCGTGATCATCTATTGGTGCGACCCCCCGCCAAACCTGCTAGGAAGGCACCACATAGGATAGCGGGAAACGGGGGCCAACGTTTGCCCGCAAAGATCCGCGGCAGCTGGACAGAAGTTTGGTCACTGGTGGGGCACGAGAGGCCAGAGAAAGGACAGAAGGGGGTCCTGTGCCATACTCCTGAATTGCCTGGGGGTTGACCGAGCCCCTCACCTGGTGGACGCAGCATGGCTTGGGCAGTCCTTGCTGACAGAAATGACATGGATAACAACTGTGAGTAAAACTCTGGACTGCATCATTGGACTCTGTGTGATTTATGCTGCGCCTGCACCATCACCCCCAGCATCCACCTACATTGCCCTGAGGCTACACTCTTCCCGTGGGGAGTTGTCCTATCCCTCTGCTGCACACCAACACCAGCCTCAGCGGTCTGCCTCGCAGCGGCGGTTATCCCTGACCGCAATCCACGGGTGGCGTAGTTGGACATTCAAATCTATAAATAGACTGCCACAGCATTTGGTCTGACCACCCTGAGCCACGGGATCGGGTTGCCACTACTACCCCCATCATCGCACTAAAGCCCGGTTCCGGATGTCCCACGGCCCAGGGGGCGAGTCACAACGTCTAGTCGGAATGTGGCCGGAAATATGCAAATCACATTCTTGAAGTTACATGAATGTCCATTTTTGGTACTGTAAAACCCTCACAGTGCACAGTGTGCGCGATGGGAGGATTCACAAGTCTTCAGTCACATAGAGTCTTTGAAGACTTGCAGTCTAAGGTCGGACAACCCCTTTAAGGCAATGTTCACACATGCAGTAAATTATGCATTTTTTCGGCTGCTTTTTATCTGCAGGTATCTTCAATTAATATCTCTAATTAATGCGCTATTTTTTTTTTAAGCAATATTCTAGTGCAGACTTAAAGCGGCGTCTTTTTAAATAATTTTTTAAATATTCCCTCAACAAAATTAAGCCACAATACTGTGAATCTATGTAAAAAATGTAAGGGCTGATTCTTAGGCTGGATCTGTTGGAGTATACAACAGCTGCAGGCTTGTGCAGTGCAGGTACTATGAATTTATTATTTGTGTACAGTATGACCTCTGTTGGGTGCATCAGTTCCCTCTTGCATCCTCCATATCATGTTGTAATGGTTGCTGAAATGTCACAAGTCCTTGCTGGTGATTCTGCTGAAAGCCGAAATCTGCAACAGGAGACAGAATGTAGTGGCCTGGTGTCTTTTTACTATATCTATATGACAGCTGCTTCTAATAATGAACAAAACTGTTCCTATTAGTTCATAAAACCTCTTTATACGTTGAAAAAAAATAAAATAAAAAATGCTGCAGTCTTGATTTTTTTTTTAAACAATTGCAGGTACAGTAGGCGCTCATTAACCACGGGCTGTCTGCACGGTTTATAAAGATGAATGCACAAATGTGTCCTCCGCTCACAGGCGAACATGCGGATGTCAGCGGCTCACGTGCACGCCACGCTCTGCAAAACGAATTGCACTTATCCAAACCCTTACATTTCACAGACCCCCGAGTGAAGGTAAAAATTCCTAATGACGCTCTCCAGAGCTGTCATAAATCCAGGTGCCAAGATGAAGGATTATAGGGAAAGTGGCACCAATTTTTGTTGGCGGAGAATAGGAGGATTGTGCAAGTCCAGGGGAGGAAGTGATTCTAGATGATTGTAGATGGAGCTTAGATGTGATTATTAATAGATTTATAGGGGATAATTGAGATTGGGTCTGCTTTTATTCAGAGACAGAGACACCTGTGGTCTGTCTGCGGTATTACACCCAATAATACCAAAAACAGCCAATGGTTAGGAGAGGAGCTGTCTCTGATAAATAATCTCATATATCAGTCCTTTAAAGGAATATTAAGTTTAGAATAGCATTAACTGTGTGCATAGATTACATTACTGATCCTGTACTGATTAAGAGTTACATCCTGTATTATACTCCAGAGCTGCACTCACTATTCTGCTGGTGCAGTCACTGTGTGCATACATTACATTACTGATCCTGAGTTACATCCTGTATTATACCCCAGAGCTGCACTCACTATTCTGCTGGTGCAGTCACTGTGTACATACAATACATTACTGATCCTGAGTTACATCCTGTATTATACTCCAGAGCTGCACTCACTATTCTGCTGGTGCAGTCACTGTGTACATACAATACATTACTGATCCTGTACTGATTAAGAGTTACATCCTGTATTATACTCCAGAGCTGCACTCACTATTCTGCTGGTGCAGTCACTGTGTGCATACATTACATTACTGATCCTGAGTTACATCCTGTATTATACCCCAGAGCTGCACTCACTATTCTGCTGGTGCAGTCACTGTGTACATACAATACATTACTGATCCTGAGTTACATCCTGTATTATACTCCAGAGCTGCACTCACTATTCTGCTGGTGCAGTCACTGTGTACATACAATACATTACTGATCCTGAGTTACCTCCTGTATTAAACTCCAGTGCTGCACTCACTATTCTGCTGGTGCAGTCACTGTGTACATAGATTACATTACTAATCCTGAGTTACATCCTGTATTATACTCCAGAGCTGCACTCACTATTCTGCTGGTGCAGTCACTGTGTGCATACATTACATTACTGATCCTGTACTGGTCCTGAGTTACATCCTGTATTATACTCCAGAGCTGCACTCACTATTCTGCTGGTGCAGTCACTGTGTACATAGATTACATTACTGATCCTGAGTTACATCCTGTATTATACTCCAGAGCTGCACTCACTATTCTGCTGGTGCAGTCACTGTGTGCATACATTACATTACTGATCCTGAGTTACATCCTGTATTATACTCCAGAGCTGCACTCACTATTCTGCTGGTGCAGTCACTGTGTACATACAATACATTACTGATTCTGAACTGATCCTGAGTTACCTCCTGTATTAAACTCCAGTGCTGCACTCACTATTCTGCTGGTGCAGTCACTGTGTACATAGATTACATTACTGATCCTGAGTTACATCCTGTATTATACTCCAGAGCTGCACTCACTATTCTGCTGGTGCAGTCACTGTGTGCATACATTACATTACTGATCCTGTACTGGTCCTGAGTTACATCCTGTATTATACTCCAGAGCTGCACTCACTATTCTGCTGGTGCAGTCACTGTGTACATACAATACATTACTGATTCTGAACTGATCCTGAGTTACCTCCTGTATTAAACTCCAGTGCTGCACTCACTATTCTGCTGGTGCAGTCACTGTGTACATAGATTACATTACTGATCCTGAGTTACATCCTGTATTATACTCCAGAGCTGCACTCACTATTCTGCTGGTGCAGTCACTGTGTGCATACATTACATTACTGATCCTGTACTGGTCCTGAGTTACATCCTGTATTATACTCCAGAGCTGCACTCACTATTCTGCTGGTGCAGTCACTGTGTACATACATTACAGTACTGATCCTGAGTTACATCCTGTATTATACTCCAGAGCTGCACTCACTATTCTGCTGTGCAGTCACTGTGTACAAACATTACATTACTGATCCTGAGTTACATCCTGTATTATACCCCAGAGCTGCACTCACTATTCTGCTGATGCAGTCACTGTGTACATACATTACATTACTGATCTTGAGTTACATCCTGTATTATACCCCAGAGCTGCACTCACTATTCTGCTGTGCAGTCACTGTGTACATACATTACATTACTGATCCTGAGTTACATCCTGTATTATACCCCAGAGCTGCACTCACTATTCTGCTGTGCAGTCACTGTGTACATACATTACATTACTGATCCTGAGTTACATCCTGTATTATACTCCAGAGCTGCACTCACTATTCTGCTGGTGCAGTCACTGTGTACATACATTACATTACTGATCCTGAGTTACATCCTGTAGATCTTTTTATTATAAAAATGAAAAACATAACAATAATAATAACAGAAACATAACAAAATTAACAGCCACAAAATAAACAATGTAATGAACTGGTCCAGCCGCTCCCTCTCTCCTCACACACATATTATACATATATACACAATAACAACTACTCATATTACAGACTTCTGGTCCGGTTACCAAAGAAAATAATAACCACAAACAATAAATAATATAAACATAAAAGAAACAATCGCTGACAAAATGTTTACAAACTTTTTTTTTTTTGTTTAATTAATATAAAATAAATACTAACTATACAAATATATACAAGACTAAACTAAGCACCACACACTCAAGCCCACCAGTCCCAACCCCGGCACTGACCTGAGAGCTGGTCCTGCGTCTCATGCCTCAATCCATGTCCAATGTCCATAGGCCAGATCAGGCAGTGCCAGTTTTTCACCCAAATACCCAGTGTCCCAAAGCCCCACAAGATGAACCCACCTCCCCCCTTTTTCCACCTTCCCACCACCCAACCTAACACCTACACCCAAATCCATATCCTTATATACAATATATACAGAAACAAACAATACAATAACAAACAATACAATAACCACAACTGACAAAGCCCAAGTTCGGTGCCTGCAGCCCTATATCACTGTCTACTGATCAAAACAAAGCAAAAATCTATGGTGTCAGCAGCAGCCCACCACCAGGAGAGGAGATGACCAGACTAGGGCACACTAAAAGAAAAGCCCCTCCAGGGGAGAGCGGCCCTTCATGTACCCAGTCTCTCATACTCCAGAGAACGCACCTTCACCAGGTCACCAAGTATGGTCCTAAACACATCGTCCACTGGGAGGATTTTCCTTTGCGTCGATACTAAGCACCGTGGGTTCCACGTGTGATACCTAACCACTGTGCTAACTAGAAATAAGGTGCAGCGGTCCTGACCACCCAGGTCCCCGAATGCTCCATAGGCCCATTCCGCATAAGAGAGACCGGCCAGCCGGGGCCAGCCAATGGAAGCGCCCACCCTGTTGTACACCTCTGTGTTAAAGGGACAACAAAGCAGGAAGTGGTCCATGCTTTCCAGCATGGTACCACAATGCTCCCGAGGACAGTTCCAGTCCTCAGAGCTCCTACACTTCAGATTGTCCCTCACACACAGTTTCCCATGGAAACAGCGCCAAGCCAAGTCCCAAAACTTCGAGGGGATCCTGATAGAATTCAAAAGATGCAGACCCACCCAAAGATCCCGACTTGGGCAATCCCTGAGCGCCAGAGGCCTCTGAAAATGGGTCAACAGAACCCTTTTGTCAAGGAGCTTCCTTGGCAGTCCTGACCTCCCACATTCCCAGACCCCACCGGCGAATTACCTTCAGAACCACGGTAGCGTAAGCCGGGAGATGTCCATGCGGTGTGCGTGGATCCTTTACTTGCCCTCCTGTCTCCCATTCTTGGAAGAAAGGCTGAAACCATCCCCTACAGGAGAATACCCACGGAGGAGCCCTCTCTTTACAGAGGTTTGCAATATTGATCTTAATGAAGGTATTCACAAGGAATACCACAGGGTTGACCATACCCAACCCTCCTAGTTTCCTCGTACGGTAAGTAACCTCCCTCTTGACCAGGTTCAGTCTATTCTCCCTTAACAGTTGGAAGAAAAAACTGTAGACCCGAGTCCCGAGAGGCTCCGGCAAGATGCACACACTGCCCAGATAGATCAGCAAAGGGAGCAGGTAAGTTTTGATCAGGTTTACCCTTTCCATTAGGGTCAAAGACCAACCCTTCCACTGGTTCACCTTCTGAGTGGCAATCTCTAGCCTGCTGTCCCAATTTTGTTTGGGGTAATCCCCCTGGCCAAATTCGATGCCAAGAACTTTTGCAGAGACTTTGGGTCCTGGAATGATGTCCGGGAGATCGAAACCAGGATCTCCTCCTCCCAGCCAGAGACTCTCACACTTATCCCGGTTTATCTTGGACCCAGATGCCTCCGAGTAGCGATTTACCTCTGACATCAGCCATTCTGCCTCCCCATCAGAGAAAACAAAAATGGTGACGTCATCGGCATACGCCACCACTCTCAGAGTGGCTTCCGGTGCTGCCCGGTCCATCCCGATCCCAGCCAACGGTCCACGCTCCACCCTCCTAAGAAGTGGGTCAATCTCAAACACATATAGCAGCGGGCTCAAGGGACAACCCTGGCGAACACCACATCCAACCTCAAAAGAGCTGCCAATCCAACCGTTCACAAGCGGGAAACTCTCTGCCCCAGCGTGCAAGGTCTTAAGCCTATCAACAAACCCCCCCCCCCCTGGCAGGCCCTACCTCAGAAGGACAGACCAGAGGTACTCATGATTAACCCGATCAAACGCTTTTGCCTGGTCCAATGAGAGCATGTACCCCTTCCAGTGGCCAGCCCTACCCTGCTCCACCGCCCGGAACAGAGCAATGCTGGGCTCCCGAAAGGAGTCGGGGCACAAATTTCACCAGCCGATTAAACAGCACCTTTGCCAAAACCTTCCTGTCTGCATTGAGAAGCGCTATGGGACGCCAATTCTCAATGCAAGATGGGTCCTTACCCTTTGACAAGATGATCAGGGCAGACCTCCTCATTGACTTTGGTAGAGTGCCCGAGGAAAGACACTCATTGAATACCTCAGTCAAGAGGGGAACCAAGGCGTCCTTAAAGGTCTTATAGAATTCAGATGTTAAGCCATCTGGACCAGGAGATTTCTGTAGGGCAAGCCCTTCAATCACCAACTTAACTTCCTCTTCCCTGATCATCTCTGTCAAAACGCCAAGAGAGGGGTCTACCCCTGGTTCGGGGACGGCTTCAGCCAGAAAAGCCGACATCTCATCCCAATCCAGATCCCTCTTCCCCAAGAGGTGCGAGTAGAAGGATCTGACGACCTCCAGGATCCCTGATCTGGATCTTTTCAGGGACAACGCAGTGTCAACCAGTCCTGTAACAACTTTACTATTCACTGACATCTTGCAGTTTCTGTAAGGGTCGGGTGAGCGGTACTTCCCATAATCCCTCTCAAAAACCAAAGATGCGTGTCTGTCATACTGACACCTCATTAGCAAAGATTTCACTCTGGAGATCTCATCGCGGCTACCTCCAGTTGAGACAAGATGCTCGAGTTTCCTCCTCAGGCCCTGATACAGGCGATACCTGTCCACGCTCCTGAGGCTCGAGAGCTTGCGGAAGAATCTTGCCACCCTTTTCTTGAACATAGTAACATAGTTTTTAAGGTTGAAGGAAGACTAAGTCCATCTAGTTCAACCCATAGCCTAACATGTTGATCCAAAGGAAGGCAAAAAAAAACCATGTGGCAAACACTAAGCTCCACATTGGGGAAAAAAATTCCTTCCCGACTCCATACGACAATCAGACTAGTTCCCTGGATCAACACCCTGTCAAGGAATCTAGTATTTATAACCTGTAATATTATACTTTTCAAGAAAGGCATCCATGCCCTTCTTAAATTTTAATAGTGACTCTGACTTACTATTACAAAGATCCAGTAAGGGTACCTGGCTCTGAAGAAAATCCTCAAAGGACTGTCTTATCTCCGCTTCTACCAAGAGAGACGAATTGAGCCTCCAAAAGCCTCTTCCCATCCGGGGGGTCTCTGTAACATTCAGGGAAAACAAAATCAAACAGTGCTCGGAGAACTCCACCTCAACAACAGATACTGCTGAAGAGACGGCTTCCTCCTTTAAATAAAACCTGTCTATCCTGGACCTACAGTTACTTCTATGATAGGTGAACCCCTCGTGGCCTGCAGTGTGCCGGATGTGGACATCCACCAGGCGAGCCTCACTAGCTATACTATTAAGGGCGACGTTATCATAAGTCAGCTTGTCTCTGGAACCTCCTCTATCCCAGGGCCTCGTGACAGTGTTAAAGTCCCCTCCAAAAACGTCCTGTCGACTCGTAAAAAGGTAGGTCTTGATCCTCATAAAGAGACACTTCCGATCCCACTTAGATTTGGGACCATAGATGTTAATGAGCCATAGCTCTTGTCCCTTCATGAGGACATCTAATATCAGGCAACTCCCCATTTCTAACTCAATAACACGTCGGCATTTTACCGATGCGGTAAAAAGGACCGCCACTCCGCTATACGGCTTGGCCGCAAGAGACCAATAGGAGGGCCCGAGTCTCCACTCCCTCTTAGCGATAAACACCTCTGCCATATTTGGCAGCCTGGTCTCTTGCAAAAAGAAAATGTCAGCTTCAACCCGGCTGAGAAAATCAAAGGCCGCAAATCTAGCTATATTTGACTTAATGCTGGTGACATTAATGGACGCCAGTGTCAACGGAGTGGGTACCGCCATCATTGGTGATTGAGTTAGATGGCTTTCTTCTTCCCACTCCCCTTATCCTCTGCCTCAGATGAGGAATCCTTCCCCCTCTTTAATGACACAGTGGTGTCCATTCCCACATTTTTCCTTCTTTTTTCATCCTCGTCTCCGGACTCTGGGCCAGTTCCTCCCCCCAAGGACCTTGCATCCCCAGGAGAAGGAGACTCGGAGCCCCCTGTAAGCTCCGCCGAAGCTGGAACCTCACCCTCAGCCTCCTCTTCAGAGGAAGAGATGTTATCAAGGCTAGGGCTTGGAACCGGTTAGAAAGACCAACTAGAGGGGAGTCAGTTTTACCTTCCTTAGGTACTTTGGTCAGAGCGGGAGAAGATGTTTTATCTCCCTTCTTTCTCTTCTTTTTGGTGCCAAGCTTACGCTTGTCCTCTAGCCACCGCTTATTATCCTCATCCATACTTTCATAATGGGAGGATTCTGAGGCAGAGGCGGTTTCCTCCCTGTGGATCCTCCTGACCTCCTCATCCAACTCATTATCCCTCGGGGCCTCAGCAGCAAGACTGGCATCCAGGACAGGGGCTGCCCCATTAGCCCGGGCTCGCCCCGCTGCCTCTCCTGTCTGCACTTGTCTAGATGCCTCAGCTGGGCAGGCGTCTTTTTATTACTTTTCTTCCCTGGCCCCTCAGCTCCCTCACCCCTGCTAGTCCCCTCCCCAGCAGAATCGGCCTCACGGCTTTCTCCCACCGGGGTCTAGACTGCATTAGTGAAGGAGCGAGGATAACGGCTGAATGGGTGACCTAACTCACCACACAGGTGGCACCTAATCTCCACACAAGAGGCAGCAAGATGGCCGACACCTCCACACAACGCACATTTCTGCACAGTGCAGTTTGCACTGAAGTGTGTGGGGTCGCCGCACCTGTGACAGAGCTTCGGTTGCCCCTGGTAGAAGACCAGGATACGATCCCTATCCAGGAAGGCAGATGATGGAATGTGGGCAACCGTACCACCTGTACGCTTACGTTTTACCATAAACGTCCAGGCCCCTGACCAGATACCAAACTCGTCGTGGTTTTTTTTTGGCATCTCCACCACCTCTCCATACCGACCAAGCCACGTCATGATGTCATAACAAGAAAGCGACTCGTTACGAGTCATCACGGTCACTTCCTTGATCTGGTTTTGGCGAGACACTGCCTGAACGGCAAAGTCTCGCCAGCCGGGCTCATTTTTTGCCAATTCATAATTCGTCCAGAAGAGCTCAAGCCCCTCCGGCCGAACAAGGCTGACATCAAACTCAGGCGTGGAATAGGGATGTATCAAGGCGTAGATGTCAATCGCCTTGAAGCACATCCTCAGCAGGAGCTCCACAACTTTAGACCTTGGAGGACATGCATCACTGCCCCTTCACCGAAGATGGACCACATTCCTACGCACACTGCCTGGCCCGGCTGTTGGGAGGGACCACACTGTATCCCCCCCTTTTTGCTCTCGGAAGGCCCCGAGGCCATGCCTCTCTATCCAGAAGGATAGATCAACCTCTCGACCCTCTACCATTAGTGATCTCTCCCCCATCTTTAGAGCCTCCAGAAGGCGCCGTTGCAACATGCCGTCCCCAAAGCCCGGAGACGAGGAGGAGGATGCCCTATTTGCCCCAGAGGTGACACTGGCATAACTCTGGACAGTCGTTGCCACCACCGGGGGGAGGCAACCGGACCAGTGACTACATCAGCCCCAAGAGCATCACCATTACCCACCTCCATCTCACCCTCCACCAAACCAGCAACCCCATCACTAGACAATGAATTGGCCTCATTCACACCCACCACCACATTCATTCCTGCTGGACCAGTAACAATGGTGGATGACATTTTGACCTCAGCATCATCAGGCACATGGGGCTCAGTCACCTCCATAGAACTGGAGGCGACCTCATCCCTGGTCTTATGTGTGCCCTCCACATCATCAGTCGGTAATTTCTGTTTGGCATTCAGTATAATGCGCCGCTGATCTTTAGCCGCTGTGAGGCGCCACTGATCTTTAGCATCAGGATCCTCCGGACCAGCGACGCCAACACAAAATAGCACTTTCGTGGGAGGACTGGAACGCTCAGCCCCGACAGCCCCCTCACACTACCGCTGCTTCTCAACTAAGTGATCAGCGGCAACAGCATTCAGAGGTGCCGAGGCTACCGGAGCTGCCCCCGACACCAGGCTGCTCCCCCCTCCCACTGAGGAGCGCACCACAGCATCGTGGCCTGACGGAACGCCCGCCGCCAGGCCGCCCTCACTGTCCAGCCTCTCAGCTGATGCACCTTCTGCTGCGTCCCTGCTACTACAAGCAGAGACGGAGCTCTGCGCCTCACTACCACGCTGTGTAATCTCCCCGCGTCTTTGCACCGGATTCACAGCAGAACCCGGGCTGGGCTGGGCAACGGGGCTTATACAGCGAGCTAAGCCTGCCGCCAACTCAGGGGGTACCGGGAGGGGGGCATATACATAGCTTACCGCTCCCTGCAGCTTTGGCTTGATCTTCTTAGCCTTTTTCTGGCCCCCAGGTGCCTCTTCTGGTAGATCGTCACCAAGATGGAAGTTTTAGAGCCACACTGGGGACTCCAGGAGCTTTATCTCGGCCATTAGCGCCCCTCTCTGGCCGCTGGTGTCACTGTCCTCCCCAGAGCCGGCAGAACTGCGACCGGATGTCATTGTCGCCTGTCCTGCAGGGAGCTCGCTGCACGTGACCTGCGGGTGACTTTGCAGGCTGCCAGGTGGGGCTTTCTGCTGGTCATCATCACTCTCATCATCCACCTGGCTCTCAGGCTCCAGCCCCATCTACCTTTGCTCTCTGTTATCAGCCATTTCTCTGAAGCGGTCTTCATTAGTTAGTTTTTCCTTAAACGGACCACTCTGCTCCCTTATGACAGCTTTCCTTATTTCCAGCTCATTAATTCAGTTGTCAGCCTCTTTACCTCCCCCTGGAGTTTAGCCTTCCTCTGTTTGGAGGCCCCCGCAGCTTTGGTGCTTGTGCAGCACAGCTCCTCCCGAAGCCTCCTGACGAGCTTACTCGCATCTTCATACTCACGGAGGTGGCTCATGACCCGGGAGGCATAGGTGGACACAGACTCCCGGGGACTTTGCAGCTCCCAACCTTCCTCAGTGAGGTCGGCCTCACCTCCGTGAGCACTCAGTTTTCCTCCGGAAGGAGCGCCATCATGCACGCTGTCAGGCTTACCCTCCATGCTGGAAGCCTTGTGGCTTCTAGGAGTCTCCACAGTCCCAGGGGGAGTAGAAACCACATTGCTGCGACTCCTGGTAGAGAGTCTCATCCCCGAGTCCTCCGATGTGCAGGCCGGTTGCTGGTTTCTCCTGCTCCCCGCCGGCCTGGTTCGGGAAGCAGAAGCCTGGGACTTGGCTCCATCACTCATCCCAAGAATCCCACTCCCTCTCTGGGTAGGAGAGAGAGCAGATCCCCAGGTGGAGAGGTGTTGGTTCTCACAGACCTCAGGAGCACACAGCAGGATCTGCAGCCACCACACCCACAATCACCACAGTGAGCAACAGCTGATCAGAGCTGCACTCACTGTTCTGCTGGTGCAGTCACTGTGTACATACATTACATTACTGATCCTGAGTTACATCCTGTATTGTACTCCAGAGCTGCACTCACTATTCTGCTGGTGCAGTCACTGTGTGCATACATTACATTACTGATCCTGAGTTACATCCTGTATTATACTCCAGAGCTGCACTCACTATTCTGCTGGTGCAGTCACTGTGTACATACAATACATTACTGATCCTGAGTTACATCCTGTATTATACTCCAGAGCTGCACTCACTATTCTGCTGGTGCAGTCACTGTGTACATACATTACATTACTGATCCTGTATTGATCCTGAGTTACATCCTGTATTATACTCCAGAGCTGCACTCACTATTCTGCTGGTGGAGTCACTGTGTACATACATTACATTACTGATCCCGAGTTACATCCTGTATTATACTCCAGAGCTGCACTCACTATTCTGCTGGTGGAGTCACTGTGTACATACATTACATTACTGATCCTGAGTTACATCCTGTATTATACTCCAGAGCTGCACTCACTATTCTGCTGGTGCAGTCACTGTGTACATACATTACATTACTGATCCTGTACTGATTCTGAGTTACATCCTGTATTATACTCCAGAGCTGCACTCACTATTCTGCTGGTGCAGTCACTGTGTACATACATTACATTACTGATCCTGTACTGATCCTGAGTTACATCCTGTATTATACTCCAGAGCTGCACTCGCTATTCTGCTGGTGGAGTCACTGTGTACATACATTACATTACTGATCCTGTACTGATCCTGAGTTACATCCTGTATTATACTCCAGAGCTGCACTCACTATTCTGCTGGTGCAGTCACTGTGTACATGCATTACATTACTGATCCTGAGTTACATCCTGTATTATACTCCAGAGCTGCACTCACTATTCTGCTGGTGCAATCACTGGGTACATACATTACATTACTGATCCTGAGTTACATCCTGTATTATACTCCAGAGCTGCACTCACTATTCTGCTGGTGCAGTCACTGTGTACATACATCACATTACTGATCCTGTACTGATCCCGAGTTACATCCTGTATTATACTCCAGAGCTGCATTCACTATTCTGCTGGTGGAGTCACTGTGTATATACATTACATTACTGATCCTGAGTTACATCCTGTATTATACTCCAGAGCTGCACTCACTATTCTGCTGGTGCAGTAACTATGCACATACATCTATATATATAATCGTCTTATCCCGTCTGTCTGTCTTTCTGTCTGTGTGTCTGTCTGTCTGTCTGTGTGTCTGTCTGTCTGTGTGTCTGTCTGTCTGTGTGTCTGTCTGTCCAGGAAATCCCGCGTCGCTCATTGGTCCGGCAGCGGCCAATCAGCGCCGGGGGATTTCTAAAAAAAGATGGCGGCCGTTAGCGGCTCATCTGCGGGACGGAGCTCAGCGGCGATGCAGCCGGGAGATGAGCGCCGCAAGGCGCTCATCTCCCGGCCGGCAACAGCAGAAGGAACCCGACCGCCGGCCCCATCTGCGGGACGGAGATGCAGCCGGAAGATGAGCGGCGCGAGGCGCTCATCTCCCGGCCGGTAGCAGCGGAAGGACCGCCAGTGCCGCTGACCTCCATGCGGAAGGGAGGACCGGGGAGCAGCACTGCGGGTCGGGATACTTCTGCTGCGAGCGCCCGCTATGTCCCGGGTTCTCGCAGCGGAAGTAGCCGCACAGGCAGCGCCGCTCCCCGGTCCTCACCAAGACGATTCGATGATTGGTCGCGGTCTTCGGACCCGACCAATCACTGATCTTATCGTAAAACTTAAACACCGCTGTGCTGATTGGTCGCCGACGCTGCCCGCGACCAATCACCGATTTGGGCGCCAAATTTAAATATCGGTCGCGACCAATCACCACAGCGGTGTTTAAATGTGGAGCCAAGATCGGTGATTGGTCGCGGCCGATATTAAATTTGGCGCCCAAATCGGTGATTGGTCGCGGCCGATATTTCAATCAGCACAATAGTGCTTAACTTTGGCGCCAAGATCAGTCACTGATCTTGCGGCCAAAGTTAAACACTACGGTGCTGATTGGTTGCGGACGCTGACCGCGACCAATCACCGATTTGGGCGCCACATTTAAATATCGGCCGCGACCAATCACCGATCTTGGCTCCACATTTAAACACCGCTGTACTGATTGGTCGCGGACGCTATTTAAATGTGCCGCCAAAATCGATGATTGGTCGCGCACAGCGTCGGCGACCAATCAGCACAGCGGTGTTTGAATTTGCCGCCAAGATTGGTGATTGGTCGCGGCCAGCGCCAGCGACCAATCAGCGATTTTTAACACAAATGCCCTGATCTTTGTAACACCATGCGGATACTGTGGGGACATCAGCGGCTAGGGTGTGAAGGGAGGACCGGGGAGCGGCGCTGCGGGTCGGGATTAGAGATGAGCGTTGTTCTACTCGAACTGTTCGCCAATCTCAAATTCGAGCTGTTTTGGGCGGTGTTCGAGCCGGTCGGCGAACACGAACAATTTGAGAAAAATTCGGCTGTTCGAGGTTATGTTCGATAACTGTTCGTGCACCAAAATCATAACTGGATTTTTTCTCAGTAATGATGAAAATTAATGTTAATACGCAGTTTGAGTGTACAGCGGGGCGGGGGGAGGGGCAGGGGATGGATCTCTGCAGGAACAATGAAGGATCTCCATTTTTTTTTTCTCTTTCCCGCATTTGCAGTGGGGAGGTGCAATCTGTCAGCCTATCAGCAGCGCACACACGGAGCGAAGTGCTTTTTTTCACACAAGCAAGGGCATGTGTGATTGGCAGTGTATGTCACATGTCCTTGCCCTATAAGACCAAGCCATTTTCCCCGTCGCCACCATTTTCTCACTGCTGCAGCTGCGTGTTAGACGGCACCGCTGTTGCTGTGTGCGCTATACCTTGTTAATTTCAAGCCAATTTTCGCACAAATATACAGATAGCTTGGGAGTAGGGAATAGTTGTGATTGCAGTCCTTTTAAGGACTAGGTTACAGCATTTCCTACGACTTTTATCAGGGAGGTCTGTGCTCTTAAATAGATAGGTTGTGGGAGTAAAGACTAATTGTAATTGGAGTCCTTTTCAGGACTAGGTTACATCAGTTCCTATCAGTTTTTGCCAGGCAGGTCTGTGCCAGTGCTGTGCAAGTTTTTTTCACAGCATTTGGCTGAATCTAGCAAAGCTAATCCTTTTTGGCCTATTGCAGAGTGTGTTAGTCAGTGGAGTAGCCTATCTGTGTTGCAAGATATAACACCTGTGTATAGAATACCAATTTTTTTACTGCACCTAGTGAAGTAAAATCTTTTGGGCATAGCATCATTCTATTAGTCCATCTATACTGACCTCCATCAGGTTGCAAACTGAATATAATTTTTTTCTGCATCTAGCTCTGAAAAAATATTTGGGCTTCTAGCGGTGTGTGGGACTTGGTCTATTAGTCCATCTATACTGACCTCCATCAGGTTGCAAATTAAAAATAATTTTTTTCTGCATCTAGCTCTGAAAAAATATTTGGGCTTCTAGCAGTGTGTGGGACTTGGTCTATTAGTCCATCTATACTGACCTACATCAGGTTGCAAATTAAAAATAATTTTTTTCTGCATCTAGCTCTGAAAAAATATTTGGGCTTCTAGCGGTGTGTGGGACTTGGTCTATTAGTCCATCTATACTGACCTCCATCAGGTTGCAAATTAAAAATAATTTTTTTCTGCATCTAGCTCTGAAAAAATATTTGGGCTTCTAGCAGTGTATGGGACTTGGTCTATTAGTCCATCTATACTGACCTCCATCAGGTTGCAAATTAAAAATAATTTTTTTCTGCATCTAGCTCTGAAAAAATATTTGGGCTTCTAGCGGTGTGTGGGACTTGGTCTATTAGTCCATCTATACTGACCTCCATCAGGTTGCAAATTAAAAATAATTTTTTTCTGCATCTAGCTCTGAAAAAATATTTGGGCTTCTAGCAGTGTGTGGGACTTGGTCTATTAGTCCATCTATACTGACCTACATCAGGTTGCAAATTAAAAATAATTTTTTTCTGCATCTAGCTCTGAAAAAATATTTGGGCTTCTAGCGGTGTGTGGGACTTGGTCTATTAGTCCATCTATACTGACCTCCATCAGGTTGCAAATTAAAAATAATTTTTTTCTGCATCTAGCTCTGAAAAAATATTTGGGCTTCTAGCAGTGTGTGGGACTTGGTCTATTAGTCCATCTATACTGACCTACATCAGGTTGCAAATTAAAAATAATTTTTTTCTGCATCTAGCTCTGAAAAAATATTTGGGCTTCTAGCAGTGTGTGGGACTTGGTCTATTAGTCCATCTATACTGACCTCCATCAGGTTGCAAATTGAATAAAAAAATTTTCTGCATCTAGCTCTGAAAAAATATTTGGGCTTCTAGCGGTGTGTGGGACTTGGTCTATTAGTCCATCTATACTGACCTCCATCAGGTTGCAAATTAAAAATAATTTTTTTCTGCATCTAGCTCTGAAAAAAATATTTGGGCTTCTAGCAGTGTGTGGGACTTGGTCTATTAGTCCATCTATACTGACCTCCATCAGGTTGCAAATTAAAAATAATTTTTTTCTGCATCTAGCTCTGAAAAAATATTTGGGCTTCTAGCGGTGTGTGGGACTTGGTCTATTAGTCCATCTATACTGACCTCCATCAGGTTGCAAATTAAAAATAATTTTTTTCTGCATCTAGCTCTGAAAAAATATTTGGGCTTCTAGCAGTGTGTGGGACTTGGTCTATTAGTCCATCTATACTGACCTACATCAGGTTGCAAATTAAAAATAATTTTTTTCTGCATCTAGCTCTGAAAAAATATTTGGGCTTCTAGCGGTGTGTGGGACTTGGTCTATTAGTCCATCTATACTGACCTCCATCAGGTTGCAAATTAAAAATAATTTTTTTCTGCATCTAGCTCTGAAAAAATATTTGGGCTTCTAGCAGTGTGTGGGACTTGGTCTATTAGTCCATCTATACTGACCTCCATCAGGTTGCAAATTGAATAAAAAAATTTTCTGCATCTAGCTCTGAAAAAATATTTGGGCTTCTAGCGGTGTGTGGGACTTGGTCTATTAGTCCATCTATACTGACCTCCATCAGGTTGCAAATTAAAAATAATTTTTTTCTGCATCTAGCTCTGAAAAAATATTTGGGCTTCTAGCAGTGTGTGGGACTTGGTCTATTAGTCCATCTATACTGACCTACATCAGGTTGCAAATTAAAAATAATTTTTTTCTGCATCTAGCTCTGAAAAAATATTTGGGCTTCTAGCAGTGTGTGGGACTTGGTCTATTAGTCCATCTATACTGACCTCCATCAGGTTGCAAATTAAAAATAATTTTTTTCTGCATGTTGCTCTGAAAAAATATTTGGGCTTCTAGCAGTGTGTGGGACTTGGTCTATTAGTCCATCTATACTGACCTCCATCAGGTTGCAAATTGAATAAAAAAATGTTCTGCATCTAGCTCTGAAAAAATATTTGGGCTTCTAGCAGTGTGTGGGACTTGGTCTATTAGTCCATCTATACTGACCTCCATCAGGTTGCAAATTAAAAATAATTTTTTTCTGCATCTAGCTCTGAAAAAATATTTGGGCTTCTAGCAGTGTGTGGGACTTGGTCTATTAGTCCATCTATACTGACCTACATCAGGTTGCAAATTAAAAATAATTTTTTTCTGCATCTAGCTCTGAAAAAATATTTGGGCTTCTAGCAGTGTGTGGGACTTGGTCTATTAGTCCATCTACACTGACCTCCATCAGGTTGCAAATTAAAAATAATTTTTTTCTGCATCTAGCTCTGAAAAAATATTTGGGCTTCTAGCAGTGTGTGGGACTTGGTCTATTAGTCCATCTATACTGACCTCCATCAGGTTGCAAATTGAATAAAAAAATTTTCTGCATCTAGCTCTGAAAAAATATTTGGGCTTCTAGCGGTGTGTGGGACTTGGTCTATTAGTCCATCTATACTGACCTCCATCAGGTTGCAAATTAAAAATAATTTTTTTCTGCATCTAACCCAGCCAATAGTTTTGGCCTAATACCACAGTTTGGCCACTCAGTTCTGCTCGGTTACCATCCATTGTTTTTTTGTGCAAACAACTCCAGAGTTGTGAATTAGTTAACCACCAAAATGAGTGGAAAAAGGCCTGCTGCTGGTGGAAAGGGGAATAGGCGTGTTGGGAAGGGGAAAAAAGGTTGTGTCCGTGGGGTAGGTGCAGAAGAAAGACCATCTTCCAGCCAAACTAAAATGTCTACTTCTTTTAGCGGACAATGTGATAAGATCCCTTTCTTACGGCCACGCCAATCGCTACAAATTCCAGATGAGGCACAAAAACAGCAGGTGCTTCAACGGATATCAAGTGCTCCTTTAAGTGGGCTCTCCTCCACATCAACTTCAACATCACAAATACTCCAGTCCTCAAAGGTGTCACCCAAATCGCACTTGCTTCCTCACAGCTCCCAAATCTCCAGCTGCCCGTCTGAGTATGAGGTAGAACAGATGGTTGAGTCTGCAGAGCTGTTTACTCATACTATAGCCTGGGAATCAGAGGTCGACTCCAGCGCTTCTGTGAATCCAGACGAGGAAATGATCTGCCCTGATGCCCAGAATCTTTATGAGTCGGATCCAGGACCAGACGCAGAAGGTTCTGACCATAATGTAGACCCTCATTCCCAAACTGTAACTCCTGTTGGTGGAGACAATGAGGAAGACGATGATAAGACTCAAATACCTGATTGGAGCGACAACTTTAGTTTTTTGTCAGGGCAGGAACAGGTTGGCTCTGAGGACGACGGGTGTGATAACGCACAGGGTGATGATGATGAGGTCGGAGATCCCACTTACTGTCAACCCACAGTCAGCCAAGAGATGAGGTCAGCAGAGGAGGTGGAGGAAGATGCTAGTGACGACGAGGTCAGGTTGCGCCTTCTTGGACAGAGACGTAGTACTGGAAGCACGTCAACAACTGCATCCTCAAACACAACTCTGCCTCTCACCACAAGTCGTGGTGGCTCTTCAGGTCGCATGGGTGCTAAGCCTTGCATAGCCTGGGCATTTTTTCAGATCGATAAAGATGACCCAACTCGTGTTATCTGTAACATTTGTCAGCAAAAGCTAAGTAGAGGCCAAAAAATACATAGTTTAAGTACTTCATGCATGAACCGGCACATGGACATGAAGCATAAGTTGCAGTGGGAAGCTCAGTGTGCTACAATGCGGCCTAGCCGGCCGGGCAAATCACCGTCTGCCATATCTTGTGCATCCGCGGCCTCTTCATCCTCTGTGACTGGGGGGACAGCAGTCACACCTGTTTTGGGGCGCAGACCTGCCACCTCTTTACCCGCAACAGCCAGCGTGATTGGCAGGTCATCATTTTCTTTGGAGGTGGTAACACCAGCTGGTGTTGAGCGCTGTCCGACATCGATAGCACCACCTTTGGATCAAGGCAACCTAACATGTCCGCCTGCATCTTCCTCACAGACCGGCAGTTTGCCGGGGACACCCTTATCAACCCCGTCTAAGCACAATAGCCAGCCCTCGGTCCCTCAGATGTGGACAAGTAAAAGACCATTTCCTCCTAGCCATGAGAAAGCTAAGAGGTTGAATTTCACCATCTGCAAGCTCTTGGCTACAGAAATGCTGCCTTTCCGCCTGGTGGACACAGAGGATTTTCGAGACCTTATGTCCGTCGCAGTGCCCCAGTACCAGATGCCCAGTCGACACTACTTCTCAAAGAAAGGTGTGCCTGCGCTCCACCAGCATGTCGCACACAACATCACCGCTTCTTTGAGAAACTCTGTGTGTGACAGGGTGCATTTCACCACAGACACTTGGACGAGTAGGCATGGACAGGGGCGTTACATGTCGCTGACTGGGCACTGGGTAACTATGGTGACAGCAGGACAAGGGGCTGCTGTCCAAGTCTTGCCGTCCCCACGAGTTGTGCGTCAATCCTCTTTATGTCAAAGTTCCTCCACTGCTTCTGCCTCCTCAACCTCCTCTCGGTCTTCCACCTGCACCCAAAGCCTGTCTGGTCATGCAACAAGCTTTCTAACTGCGCAGAAGGGATCCTGCACACCTCCTTACTATGCTGGCAGTAGGGCTCAACGTCATCAGGCGGTTTTTACATTGAAATGTCTGGGAAATGTGAGTCACACAGCTGAGGAGTTGTGGTCAGCTCTGGAGAACCAATTTCATGAATGGTTGTCTCCACTGGACCTGAAACCAGGGAAGGCCGTGTGCGACAATGCTGCAAACCTGGGTGCGGCCCTTCGCCGGGGCAATGTCACACACGTGCCTTGTATGGC
This sequence comes from Phyllobates terribilis, assembly GCF_046119375.1. Taxonomy (NCBI): domain Eukaryota; kingdom Metazoa; phylum Chordata; class Amphibia; order Anura; family Dendrobatidae; genus Phyllobates; species Phyllobates terribilis. Next base: position 162,556,290 of record NW_027362770.1, read on the forward strand.
TCACGTGTTGAACCTGGTTGTCCAGCAATTTTTAGCCCACTATCCCAGACTAGATGGCCTTCTGCAGAGGGCACGGTCGCTGTGTGCTCACTTCCGCCGTTCGCATCCCGCAGCTCAGCGACTTACATCTCTACAGAAGTCGTTGGGCCTGCCACTTCACCGGCTAAAATGCGATGTGCCTACCCGGTGGAATTCAACTCTGCACATGTTGCAGCGACTGTGGCAGCACCGACAAGCCCTGGTGCAATACGTTCTGACGTATAGCCTGGGCCAACGAGATTCAGAGGTGGGGCAAATCACGCTGGAGGAGTGGTCTCAGATCAGGGACCTATGCACCCTTCTGCACAGTTTTGAAATGGCGACGAAGATGTTTAGTGCTGACGATGCCATTATCAGCATGACTATTCCGGTGATTTACATGCTGGAGCACATGTTAAACAGAATTCGGAGTCAGGTGGTGGTACAAGAGGAGGTGGAGGAAGTAGAGGAGGAGGAGTTGTATGCGGAAGGGCTAACATCTGCAAGGTCCAGACGGTCGGCAGCACCAAGGCGGCAGGCATGTGAGGGTGGGGGAGATGGTTTTACCAGGGCGCATGGTAGCAGCCAAACTAGTGAGGAAGGTGCAGGAGCCCAGGAAGAAGTGGAGGACGAACTGATGGAAGACTCATCAGATGAGGGAGACCTTGATCACATTTCTGTTGTGCGAGGTTGGGGGGAGAGGACAGAGGAAGGAAGCATGATTGTTACCTCGCCACCAACACAACAGGGACTTGGTGCTCCTGGATGCGCAACACACATGAGTGCCTTCTTGCTGCACTACCTGCAACATGACCCTCGAATTGTGAGAATTAGAAATAATCCTGACTACTGGGTTGCCACACTGTTAGATCCCCGGTACAAAAGTAAATTTGCAGAAATTATTCCTGCCATAGAAAGGGATGCACGCATGCAGGAGTATCAGCAGAGACTGTTGCAGAATCTTACATGTGCTTTTCCACAAAATACCAGTGGTGCACGTAGTGAATCTCACAGTTCCAACTTGCCAACCGTGGGACCGTCAAGTGTTCAGCACTCAAACCGTAACAGAACCACAGTATCTGCTGGTAACATCAATTTTGCGGAATCATTTCACCACTTTTTTAGCCCATCCTTTGCAAGGCCACAGGAGACAAGAAGTCTGACACATAGTCAACGCCTAGAGACGATGGTACAGGAGTATCTCCAAGTAAACATTGAAGCCACGACTGTGTCACTGGACCCTTGCTCTTTTTGGGCTTCCAATCTGGATAAATGGCCGGAGCTAGCCACTTACGCCTTGGAGATCTTGTCATGCCCCGCAGCCAGCGTTCTGTCTGAACGTGTGTTCAGCGCTGCTGGTGGTGTGCTGACAGATAAGCGCACGCGGCTCTCCACTGATAATGTAGACAGACTCACGTTCATAAAGATGAACAAATCATGGATCCGAAACGACTTTTCTACCCCTGTGTCATCCTGGGGAGAGTAAAAGCTTGATGATTGGTTAAAATCACCCTACCAACCGTTTTAAGCTTTCAAATTACTAATCATGTTTATCTGTATCTTGACTGGAAAATAATTTGGGCTTTGTAGCAGTGTGCAGCACTGATCCTATTAGGCCATCTATACTAAAGCTTCACCAGATTTAAAATTAAAAATAATTTTTAGCTGCATCTAGCCCGGAAAATAATTTTGGGGCTCCGAGATGCGCAAGGCACATAAGTGCCTTCTTGCTGCACTACCTGCAGCATGACCCTCATATTGTCAGAATTCGAAGTAATCATGACTACTGGGTTGCCACACTCTTAGATCCCCCAAACTTTTCGATCAACCTTTTCATTTTAATAAAGACCAAAAAAATGGTCATTTTTGAAATTATAAGCATTAGCAGGTTGTTAGAAACTGAAATCAAACAGTTTTCAACTCAAAACTTTATTCTAGGTGATGTTACATTTTCACATAGGACCCCTTGTTCGAAAGGAGCTTCTGAACTCTCTCGTCCATTGAATTTGTCAGGTTTTGGATGGTTTCTGCTTCAATTGTTTTGCATGAGGACAGAATACCCTCCCAGAGCTGTTGCTTAGATGTGAACTGCCTCCCGCCATCATAGACACTCCTTTTAATGATGCTCCAAAGGTTCTGAATGGGGTAGAGGTCAGGGGAGCATGGGGGTCACACCATAAGTTTGTCCCCTTTTATGCCCATATCAGCCAGAGATGCAGATGTTTTATGTGCAGCATGAGATGGTGCATTATCATGCAGAAAAATGATCTTGCTGTGAAATACACGGTTCTTCTTCTTGAACCATGGCAGGAAGTGCTGTTTGAGAAAATCCACATACATTATGGAGTTCATCTTTAGCGCCTTCAGGGATCCTAAAGGGGCCGACAATCTCTCTCCCCATGATTCCAGCCCAAAACATTACTCCACCTCCTCCTTGTTGGCGCTGTAGCCGTGTTTGCGTGGGGTGTCCATCAACCAGCCATCCTCCACTCCATCCATCTGGACCATCGAGCGCTGCACGGCACTCATCCGTGAACAAAACAGTTTTGAAATCAGTCTTCATGTAATGTTTGGCCCACTGGAGCCGTTTCTGCTTGTGTGAAGTGGATAGAGGAGGTCGACAGGATGGCGCATGCACAGCTGCAAACCTCTGAAGGACCCTGCATCTTGTTGTTCGGGGGACGTTGGAGGCACAAGCAGCTTCAAAAACTTGTCTGCTGCTATGACAAGGCTTTTTTGCCGCTGCTCTTTCAACCTGACGTAATTGCCTGTAGGAAAGAGTCCTCAATTTGCCCTTATCAGCACGCACACGTGTGTACTGTGAATCAGCTACATACTTCTTGATTGCCAGGACACTTCATCCTGATCATCGCACAATGTTGATTGTAGTCATGCCTTGACCTAAACACTCCACAATTTGTTGCTTCTCAGCAGCCGACACATCCTTTTTCTTTCCCATTTTGGCAGAAAATGTAGGCTGCTTAATAATGTGAGAGAGCCTTTTTAAGTAGTCTTGCCTTTCATTGGACACACCTGCCAAACTAATTAGCACAGGTGTCTGCAATTGCTTACAGTGATATAAAGAGCCCTGACACACATCACCATCAATGAGTTTAACTGACAAACAAACAAATTCTTCCCTTATCACTCCTAAACACTTTTTGTATAATAATTTGGAACGCAGTGTACATGTGCTTTTCCACAAAACACCAGTGGTTCACGTAGTGAATCTTACAGTTCTAACTTGCCAACCGTGGTCTGTATGGAGTTGTTCAATAAAGGGCCCAAAATTAAGATAACATAGATGGGAGAGGTCTCTATGAATAGGAATTCCTAAGTATTTGATACCCTGTGAGGGCCAGGCAAAGGGAAAGTTGGACTGGATGGAATCCTATATGGATTTGGGGAGGGAGACATCGAGGGCCTCAGACTTCGCTGCATTGATTTTAAAATTTTGCCATGTAACAAAGTGATCTATTTCAGCCATAACAGCAGGGATGGATATATGTGATTGAGTGATATATACTAGGACATCATCAGCAAATAGAGAGCACTTGTACTCGGTGCCTCCCACCTCAATCCACCTAATATTGGGTTTATGGCGAATTGATGAGAGCAGGTGCTCCGTCACTAGGATGTATAAGAGAGGGGACAGAGGACATCACTGCCTTGTCCCATTGGTGATTGTGAAAGGTGATGAAAATGTTCTGACGCACCCCCTGGGCCTTGGGACACCCGGAGCCGGACCCTTTTTGGTGGATGCTGGTGGTTGTAGTCTTCGTGGCGGCGACCCAGTTCCGTGGCTCAGGGCGGTCAAACCAGTGGCGGAACTATTTATGTGGTTTTCATGTTTAAATGTCCGACTACGCCACCCGTGGATTGCGGTCAGAGTGAACCGCCGCTACAGGGCAGACCGCTGAGGCTGGTGTTGTGGGTGCAGCAGAGCGTAGCATAACTCCCCACGGGAGGAGTATAGCCTCAGGGCAGTGTATGCGGAGGATGGGGGTGATGGTGCAGGGCAGCAGCAGTAACGACACGGAGTCAGTGATGCAGTTCAGGGCCTTTACTCACAGTTCTTATTATCCAGACCACGTCTGCAGGTAACGGCTGCCCACGTCGTACTGTGCTCACCAGGTGAGGGGCTCAGACAACTCCCAGATAACTTTGGAGCACTTCACAGGACCCCCTTTGTGTGTCCTTTGTCTGGCCTTTCTTACCAACACTTCTGTCCGGCTGCCTCGGGCCTCCTCTTGGTAAACTTGGCGCCAGTTTCCCTGACCCTATGTGGTGCCTTCCTAGCGGGTGTAGCGAGGGGCTGCGCCACATAAAATGTCAGAGCCTCCGGTTTCTAGCTGAGGGTCGTTTCCTGCCTCCACTAGTTCGGGGACCGGTCTCCCCCTTTGGCCTGACCCCTCCACGCAGGTGGATTCGGGCGTGCGGTGGCGACTCGCCCGTCCGCACCCCTGGGATCCCTTCATTCCTCGTTCCTGGAGCCTTCTCCGCTCCTCTTCCTTCCTTCTCCCTCTTCCAGGCCTGGGCCTCTGTTACTAGGCCCGCCTCCGGAGCAGAGCTCATGCAGAGCCCCTGCTCCCTGCCACTTCTGCTCAGACTTCTCTGCACTGAACTAAGATGGTGCCCACCTTTTATACTCCCTTCTCAATGCACCCAGGAACTGCTTCCTCCCTGCTCCTGCACTACAGGGTTCCCCTTCCTCAGTGTTCCCTCCCCCCACTCCAGCCAGGGACAGGGACTGTCGTGCCCATCTCAGGGGCATATTGGTCGCCCTGCCCCACGGCAATGTGGTGTAATGCATGCAGGTGTCGGGTCCTGATCCACACTCCATCCTTACCTGAGAGTGAGATATCACACCTCTGGGTGAGGTGCAATACGTCTTTAGCAACCGAGCCCTCAGGGTGCTACAGTTCCATTTATCTTCAGCCTAGGTGACGTATTGCGATACAGGGCCGTGATTTTGGCTATAAAAGGGTCCCCTAGACCCCTACCCCAAGCTTTTTAAGAGAATCATATATGGCGTGCCAGGAGACTCTATGGAATGCTTTCTCAGCATCCAACGAGAGTATCTAATTACAAATTTTTAACTGCATCTAGCCCAGGAAATACTTTGTGCCTAGTAGCAGTGTCTGCTAGTAAGCGGATTATCCCGGCTGTTAAGCAAGCTGCACCACCTGTAGTTTAGACACTTAATTTTTTCAAAGGAAATGCTTCGGGACCATGGGATACTTAGTGAAGAGCATCAGGAGGCACCCCAAGGCATAGGGGCTGGGACTGGCAGTAGGATGCCTTGCGGTGGACAGCCGAGCTCGATCCTTATAAAAGCTTTTTAACTGCAGCAGCTTTAGTGGACGCTACTGGAGCTGGAATTACCGCGGCTGCTGGCATGAGACTTGCCCTCCAATAGATCCTTGTAAATGGATTTAAAGTGTATTCATTCAAATTAGAGGGACAATTTAAATTAAAAAGCTTAGAGCTGCCTCCACCACAGGGGGGCTCGCTCGACCCACCAGCGGACAGGCACCAGTATTGGGAGAGGGGGGCTGGCCGTCAGGGTTCACCGCGGCTCTGGCACAAACCCGGCGACACGGAGGTGGCACGGGCAGGAGCGGACTGGCCGTGTCGGCTTCTCACTTTTTGGATTTTAGAAGGGCATGACATGCCTATATCTGTGTCTCCCCCTCCTTTTACTCCTCCACCTCTTTTATTTTCGCATGACTATATGTACTTGTCACTTTTCCATGTGTTAGTTATGTCTTCTGAGCAGTTTGTCAGCTTTTGGACACCTTTGAAGGTGTTTTCTATGTGTTTCTATGTGTTTTTGTTTGCCTGCCATTGGTTTTAACGGTGTTCGAAGGTGTTCGACGAACAGTTCGACGAACAGTTCGGCGAACACACGGGTGTTCGACGAACCGAACCGAACTCGAACACTACGGGGGTGGCTCAACACTAGTCGGGATACTTCTGCTGCGAGCAGTCGCTCATGTCCCGGGTTCTCGCAGCGGAAGTAGCCGCACAGGCAGCGGCGCTCCCCGGTCCTCACCAATACGATTCGCTGATTGGTCGCGCTCTCCGCACGCGACCTATCAGTGATCTTGGCGCTAAAGTTAAACACCGCTCTGCTGATTGGTCGCGTCCGCTGCCCGCAACCAATCACCGATTTGGGCGTCACATTTAAACACTGCTGTGCTGATTGGACGCGGACGCCGGACGCGTCCAATCAGCGAGATTGGCGCCAAATTTAAACAACGCTCTGCTGATTGGTTGCGGACTCCAGCCGCGACCAATCAACGAGATTGGCGCTAAATTTAAGCAACGCTCTGCTGATTAATCGCGGTCGCTGGCCGAGATCAATCAGCAGTATTGGCGCAAAATTTAAACCCTGCTCTGCTGATTGGTCGCGGTTGTCGGCCGTGACCAATCAGCAGCATTGGCGCCAAATTTAAACCTCACTCTGCTGATTGGTCGCAACCACCGGCCGCGACCAATCAGCACTATTGTCGCCAAATTTAAACACCTCTTTGCTGATTGGTCGCGGTCGCCGCTGACCTCCATGCGGAAGGGAGGACTGGGGAGCGGCGCTGCGGGTCGGGATACTTCTGCTGCGAGCGCCCGCTCATGTCCCGGGTTCTCGCTGCGGAAGTACCCGCACAGGCAGCGCCGCTCCCCGGTCCTCACCAAGACGATTCCATGATTGGTCGCGCTCTTCGGACCCGACCAATCACTGATCTTGCCGCAAAAGTTAAACACTACTGTGCTGATTGGTCACGGACGCTGCCCGCGACCAATCACCGTTTTCGGCGCCAAATTTAAATATCGGCCGCGACCAATCACCGATCTTGGCTCCACATTTAAACACCGCTGTGCTGATTGGTCGCCGACGCTGGGCGCGACCAATCACCGATTTTGGCGCCACATTTAAATAGCGTCCGCGACCAATCAGCACAGCGGTGTTTAAATGTGGAGCCAAGATCAATGATTGGTCGCGGCCGATATTTAAATGTGACGCCAAAATCGGTGATTGGTCGCGCCCAGCGTCGGCGACCAATCAGCGATTTTTAACACAAATGTCTGGACCTTTGTAACACCATGCGGATACTGTGTGGACATCAGCGGCTAGGGTGCGAAGGGAGGACCGGGGAGTGGCGCTGACATCCAATTGGTCGCGGCCGCTATTTAAATGTGCCGCACAAATCGGTGATTGGTCGCAGTCTTCGCCCGCGACTAATCACTGATCTTGCCGCAAAAGTTAAACACTACTGTGACTGTGCTGATTGGTCGCGGACGCTGGCGCTGCCCGCAACCAATCACCGATTTGGGCGCCAAATTTAAATATCGGCCGCGACCAATCACCGATCTTTGCTCCACATTTAAACACCGCTGTACTGATTGGTCGCGGACGCTATTTAAATGTGGCACCAAAATCGATGATTGGTCGTGCCCAGCGTCGGCGACCAATCAACACCGCGGTGTTTAAATGTGGAGCCAAGATCGGTGATTGGTCGCGGCCGATATTTAAATTTGGCGCTCAAATCGGTGATTGGTTGCGGGCAGCGCCAGCGACCAATCAGCGATTTTTAACACAAATGTCCGGACCTTAGTAACACCATGCAGTTACTGTGGGGACATCAGCGGCTAGCGTGTCAAGGGAGGACCGGGGAGCGGCTCTGTGGGTCGGGATACTTCTGCTGCGAGCAATCGCTCATGTCTCGGCTTCTCGCAGCGGAAGAATCCGCACAGGCAGCGGCGCTCCCCGGTCCTCACTAATACGATTCCGCTCCCCGGTCCTCACCAATACGATTCGCTGATTGGTCGCGCTCTCCGCACGCGACCAATCAGTGATCTTGGCGCTAAAGTTAAACACCGCTCTGCTGATTGGTCGCGGCCGCTGCCCGCGACCAATCACCGATTTGGGCGCCACATTTAAATAGCGGCCGCGACCAATCCCCGATCTTGCCGCCACATTTAAACACTACTGTGATGATTAGTCGCGGACGCCAGCCGCGAGCTTGGCGCCAAATTTAAACAACGCTCTGCTGATTGGTCGAGGCTGCCAGCCGCGACCAATCAGCGATTTTGGCGCCAAATTTAATCCCAGCTCTGCTAATTGGTCGCGGATGCCGGCAGTGACTAATCAGCAGTATTGGCGCCAAATTTAAACCCCGCTCTGCGGATTGGTCGTGGTTGCCGGCCGAGAACAATCAGCAGTATTGGCGCCAAATTTAAACACCGCTCTGCTGATTAGTCGCGGTCGCCGTCCGCGACCAATCAGCAATATTGGCGCAAAATTTAAACACCGCTCTGCTGATTGGTCGCGCACGGCGATTGCGACCAATCAGCATTATTGGCGCCAAATTTAAACCCCGCTCTGCTGATTGGTCGCGACCGCCGGCCGCCATCATTCAGCGATTTTGGCGCCAAATTTAAACCCCGCTCTGCTGATTGGCCGCGGTTGCCGGCCTCGACTAATCAGCATTGTTGGCGCCAAATTGCCGGCCGCGACTAATCAGTATTATTGCCGCCAAATTTAAACACCGCTCTGCTGAATGGTCGCGGCCGTGACCAATCACCATTATTGCCGCAAAATTGAAACCCCGCTCTGCTGATTGGTCACGTTCGCTGGCCGCGACCAATCAGCATTATTGGCGCAAAATTTAAACCCCCCTCTGCTGATTAGTCGCGACCGCCGGCCCTGACCAATCAGTGATCTTGGCGCTAAAGTTAAACACCGCTCTGCTGATTGGTCGCGGCCGCTGCCCGCGACCAATCACCGATTTGGGCGCCACATTTAAATAGCGGCCGCGACCAATCCCCGATCTTGCCGCCACATTTAAACACTACTGTGATGATTAGTCGCGGACGCCAGCCGCGAGTTTGGCGCCAAATTTAAACAACGCTCTGCTGATTGGTCGAGGCTGCCAGCCGCGACCAATCAGCGATTTTGGCGCCAAATTTAATCCCAGCTCTGCTAATTGGTCGCGGATGCCGGCAGTGACTAATCAGCAGTATTGGCGCCAAATTTAAACCCCGCTCTGCGGATTGGTCGCGGTTGCCGGCCGAGAACAATCAGCAGTATTGGCGCCAAATTTAAACACCGCTCTGCTGATTAGTCGCGGTCGCCGTCCGCGACCAATCAGCAATATTGGCGCAAAATTTAAACCCCGCTCTGCTGATTGGTCGCGACCGCCGGCCGCCATCATTCAGCGATTTTGGCGCCAAATTTAAACCCCGCTCTGCTGATTGGCCGCGGTTGCCGGCCGCGACTAATCAGCATTGTTGGCGCCAAATTGCCGGCCGCGACTAATCAGTATTATTGCCGCCAAATTTAAACACCGCTCTGCTGAATGGTCGTGGCCATGACCAATCACCATTATTGCCGCAAAATTGAAACCCCGCTCTGCTGATTGGTCACGTTCGCTGGCCGCGACCAATCAGCATTATTGGCGCAAAATTTAAACCCCCCTCTGCTGATTAGTCGCGACCGCCGGCCGTGACCAATCTGCGATATAGGCGCCAAATTTTAACACCGCTTTGCTGATTGGTCGCGGTTGCCGGCCTCGAGCAATCAGCGATTTTGGCGCCAAATGTAAACACCTCTCTGCTGACTGCGCCCGGTCGGCCGCATACCTATTCTAGAATACCCGATGCGTTAGAATCGGGCCACCATCTAGTTACACATATATGTGTAATCCTCTTTATCTTTCACTTCCTTCACACTCTAGAATATGCAGGTTAGGTTTATTAATACATATCTCAGACAGCAGGTGGAGTAGACTTTATTGATTGCTATACATTGCACTAATTATGGTGGATAAACATGTCCCAATTGAGGTATAATTAGGGCTCGGGTTACTGTACACTGAAGGCCGCTATTACTGCCATCTCGAATTGTTTTATTATGATGTTTATATTGTTTTTTTTTTATCACTTGCAGACCTAGTTGCCTACTCCAGTCTCCTCTTCATTAACATTAGGTAGATATTGGAGATCACCACCCGCAGAAGAGAAGGGGGCTGTCAATATAAGAGGGCAGGATTTGGGTCTAGAGCGCAGCCATAAAATGCTGGATAATTAGCAGCATGCATGACAAATTACCTGTGGGAGTCAGAGGTTGAATCAGGAATTAGCTAATTACCTGCAAGAGAACACCTAATGGATGAAACAAGAGAGAGAAATTCTATCCATTCTTGGCCTGAGACAAATATAAATCGATTGCAGGAACATAAATAAATAAAGTCGAAATCTTACATACAAATAATACTGCCAAATACCACAACTATATAGTGAGCAAATACCACCTAAGACACCAAATGTTATAACATACAGTACAGACCAAAAGTTTGGACACACCTTCTCATTTAAAGATTTTTCTGTATTTTCATGACTTTGAAAATTGTACATTCACACTGAAGGCATCAAAACTATGGATTAACACATGTGGAATTATATACTTAATAAAAAAGTGTGAAACAACTGAAAATATGTCTTATATTCTAGGTTCTTCAAAGTAGCCACCTTTTGCTTTAATGACTGCTTTGCACACTCTTGGCATTCTCTTGATGCGCTTCAAGAGGTAGTCACCGGAAATGATTTTCACTTCACAGGTGTGCCCTGTCAGGTTTAATAAGTGGGATTTCTTGCCTTATAAATGGGGTTGGGACCATCAGTTGTGTTGTGCAGAAGTCAGGTGGATACACAGTTGATAGTCCTACTGAATAGACTGTTAGAATTTGTATTATGGCAAGAAAAAAGCAGCTAAGTAAAGAAAAACAAGTGGCCATCATTACTTTAAGAAATGAAGGTCAGTCAGTGCGAAAAATTGGGAAAACTTTGAAAGTGTCCCCAAGTGCAGTTGCAAAAACAATCAAGCGCTGTAAAGAAACTGGCTCACACGAGGACAGCCCCAGGAAAGGAAGACCAATATTCACCTCTGCTTCTGAGGATAAGTTTATCCGAGTCACCAGCCTCAGAAATCACAGGTTAACAGCAGCTCAGATTAGAGACCAGGTCAATGCCACACAGAGTTCTAGCAGCAGACACATCTCTACAACAACTGTTAAGAGGAGACTTTGTGCAGCAGCCCTTCATGGTAAAATAGCTGCTAGGAAACCACTGCTAAGGGCAGGCAACAAGCAGAAGAGACTTGTTTGGGCTAAGAACACAAGGAATGAACATTAGACCGGTGGAAATCTGTGCTTTGGTCTGATGAGTCCAAATTTGAGATCTTTGGTTCCAACCACCGTGGCTTTGTGAGACGCAGAAAAGGTGAATGGATGCACTCTACATGCCTGGTTCCCACCGTGAAGCATGGAGGAAGAGGTATGATGGTGTGGTGGTGCTTTGCTGGTGACACTGTTGGGGATTTATTCAAAATTGAAGGCATACTGAACCAGCATGGCTACCACAGCATCTTGCAGCGGCATGCTATTCCATCCGGTTTGCGTTTAGTTGGACCATCATTTATTTTTCAACAGGACAATGAGCCCAAACACACCTCCAGGCTGTGTAAGGGCTATTTGACCAAGAAGGAGAGTGATGGGGTGCTACGCCAGATGACCTGGCCTCCACAGTCACCAGACCTGGACCCAATCGAGATGGTTTGGGGTGAGCTGGACCGCAGAGTGAAGGCAAAAGGGCCAACAAGTGCTAAGCATCTCTGGGAACTCCTTCAAGATTGTTGGAAGACCATTTCCGGTGACTATCTCTTGAAGCTCATCAAGAGAATGCCAAGATTGTGCAAAGCAGTCATTAAAGCAAAAGGTGGCTACTTTGAAGAACCTAGAATATAAGACATATTTTCAGTTGTTTCACACTTTTTTGTTAAGTATATAATTCCACATGTGTTAATTCATAGTTTTGATGCCTTCAGTGTGAATGTACAATTTTCAAAGTCATGAAAATACAGAAAAATCTTTAAATGAGAAGGTGTGTCCAAACTTTTGGTCTGTACTGTAACTAATACTACTAGTAAAGAATAAAATCTTCTGTTATACATACCACGGCCATAAAGTGAATTAATTATACCGTCCTACTGTGCACAAGCAATACTGACTAAATAATACTGCCAAATACCACAACTATATAGTGCACAAATACCACCTCAGACGCCAAAATGGTCTGCATAACTAATACTACTAGAAAAGAACAAACACTTCTCCTAGAAGTAGCATTGCCATACAGTGAATTAATCATACCTCCATACAGTGCACAAGAAATACTGGCTAAATAATACTGCCAAATACCACAACTATATAGTGAATAAATACCACCCCAGAAGCCAAATAGTCTACATAACAAATATTACTAGAAACAAACAAACACTTCTCTTATAAGTAGATTTGCCATACAATGAATTAATCATACCGCCATACAATGCACAAGCAATACTGACTAAATAATACTGCCAAATGCCACAGCCATATATTGAACAAATACCACCTCAGATGCCAAATAGAACCGCAAAACTATTGCTACTAGTAAAGAATAAAACCTTCTGTTATACATAACATGGCCATACAGTGAATTAATTTTTCTTCCATACAGTGAACAAGCAATACTGACTAAATAATACTGCCAAATACCACAACTATATAGTTACCAAATACCATCTCAGACGTCAAATGGTACCACATAACTAATACTACTAGCAAAGAGCAAAAACTTCTCTTATAAGTAGACTTGCCATACAGTGAATTAATCATGCCGCCATACAGTGCACAATCAATACTGAGTAAATAATACTGCCAAATACTACTTCTATGTAGTGCAACCATAGCTCCACCACCCACACTATGAATGGTAATACATTAACAAAACTACTAAAAGAGGCCAAATCGTTCTGTCACACTGTTATATGGCACTGCCATATAGTGAATGAATAATACCGCCAAACACTACTAATATATACTACTCAGATAATACCACCAAATTATTCTGTATAACTAACACTATTAGAAGAAACTAAAACTTTTTGGGATATACTGTGACATAGTACGGTCATACAGGGAATTATTCATCCCGCCAAACAGAGCACAGGAATTGCCGAAATGTAAAATCTAACTAATCTTGAAAAATACTTCCACCATAGTATAATACCACCACACAGACTCTGAATGGTACTGCATAAACAATACTATTAGAGGAGAGAAATATTTCTGCCGTATAGTGCCAACTGCTTAAACTATATAGCGCTCAACTAATACCGTCATACTGACTATAAATGGTTTCACACAATGAATATCAGCAGAAGAGTCTAAAACTTTCAGTGATTTACTGTGACATAGCCCTGCCTTTTAGTGCATGAATACTACTGTCAAATACTAGAACCATATAGTGCACAAAAAATACCACCATACTGTTACGATACTGGAGGAGTACAGCTGGAAACCAGTGGTCGAAGGAGCACGAGCCAGAACAGCAAGCGGTAGTAGAAGTTCTTGTAATTAGCAAAAGGAGTTGTAGGAAACAATCCGTAGATTGGTGAGAACAATCTAGGTAAGAATGTTCAGGAGCTTGGAGACTGGAAACTAGGCTAACAGCTAGACACAATACTCAAGCAATGAGTGAGAGATCCATGCAGCTTTAAGTAGGCCCAAACAGGAAACAAGATGGATCCCACAGGTTCATAATATGCCATCTTAGTAAAGGGCAATTGCAAAACAAACATAACAGCTGCCTCCAGTGGTAAGAAGTGGGATTGCAGCACAAAATTTGAACAATAGCGGCTATTAGTGGTCAAACTGTAGAAGGACAACTGGAATCCTGACACATATAGACTTCAAGTGATTCTGCACAACTAATGCTAGCAGAAGAGACTAAAACCTTCTGCAGTAAAATGTGATAGTGCTGTCATACAGTAAACTAATTATACCGCCATACGGTGCACAAGCAATATGGATTAGTGATGAGTGAACATGTTCGTCACTGCTTGGTACTCGCTCGAGCATCTCACTGCTCAAGATCCTCAGCGCTCAGCGAGTATTTCTGGGATGCTCGGGTGGGAGCTCGGATCCCCGCCCTGCAGGTTTGGCACTCTTTAGAGAGCCAATGAACATGCAGGGATTGTCTGCCACTCACTGCCATGTTGGTTGTGGCATTACAGTGATTGGCTGGCCGCATAGCGTCACCAGGTCTATATAAGACCTGGTGACACTATTCTCGTCACAGTTTAACCTTTAGACAGGCAGAGTAGGGAGAGGTGCTGCTGTGTGAGGGAAAGAATTGGCGGTGTAATAGTTAGTATAGGTATTCCACACCAGGATACATATCCATCTGAACTAACAGTCCTTCTGAGGACTAATCCAGCTGCATATATTCAGTGGTGATAGCAGGAGTTAGGCAGGAAGAGAACTTCTTGAACACTGTACAGCACAATAGTGTCCATTGAACGTTCTGTCTGCTGCTGCTGCCTGTTACAGGTAGCCATTGGACTAGATATAAGGGCTTTTTTTTGCTCTTAATCCTGATTATTTTCTTAAAAAGTAATAGAGTTGAACATTTTACTGCTCCATTTGCTTGTTAGCACTGCAGAATACAGCCAGATCTTTTCCATCATCGGACGTGATCCCATATTACCGAGGTACAAATCCAGCAATTTGTAGGGACCGTGTAAAATATTATCCTCCTTTTACAGTTAGGCAGCAGTGTGTCGGTGAATCTACTGACACGTGGTCGCTGCCAGTAATAGGAAATTACAAGGTCGGTATTTAAAACCGTGGGCGTCCGTCAAATGTATCACATATTACCGTGGTACAAATCCAGCAATTTGTAGGGACCGTGTAAAATATTATCCTCCTTTTACAGTTAGGCAGCAGTGTGTCGGTGAAGCTATTGACATGTGGTCGCTGCCAATAATAGGAAACTTCAAGGCCGGTATTTAAAACCGTGGGCGTCCGTCAGATGTATCCCATATAACTGCAGTACAAATCCAACAATTTGTAGGGACCATGTAAAATATTATACTCCTTTTACAGTTAGGCAGAAGTGTGTCGGTGAAGCTATTGACACGTGGTCGCTGTCAATCATAGGAAACGACAAGGCCGGTATTTAAAACCGTGGGCGTCCGTCAGTCGTTTCCCATATAACTGTGGTACAAATCCAGTCATTTGTAGGGACCATGCAAAATATTATCATCAATTTAAAATGGGCAAGGCGCGTGCCAAGGGACGGGGAAGTGGACGTGATGGTGATGGTGCATGCAGAGGCCGAGGCTATGGGCAAGCTGAAATTGTGCCACAACAAACATCCACATCTTGTCGTCTGACCTTCCTGTTCCAATTACTAGGGGACCGCAGGACACCACTATTGGGCCCAGAGAAGTGTCAAAATGTTGTTGGTTGGATAGCAGATAATGCTTCCAGTCACTTTGCCACCACTACCACCACCCTGTCTTCCACACGGTTAAGTCTCAGTAGCCGTGAGTCTGGACCGCATATTCCTCACCCTGATCCTCCTTCCTTCCACCATGCCGAGTGCCCGGAGACAACTAATCCCACACTTGGACAATCTGAAGAGCTGTTCACTTTTCCATTTATAGATTCTGGCCTCTCGCCTGGCCAGCTTCAAGCGGGGCAAAAGGAGATTGCATGTAGTGATGCCAAAATGTTTGAGCAGCCACGGTCACACGAAGGCGAAGGTGGGAAAGTGAAAGTGCAATTACTGCCACAAGAGGTGGATGATGATGAGACGCAATTGCCAGAAAGTCAGGAGGAGGACCAGGGTGCGGAAGTGGAAGAAGAGGTGGTGGATGATATAGTAACTGACCCAACCTGGTAAGGTGATGACGCGCCCCCTGGGCCATATTCTTTTAGGGGGAATATCCGGAGCCGGATCAGATGGGAGTTGTAGTCTTCCGAGTGGCTATGACCCGGTCCGTGCCCAGGGTGTCAAACTCAGTTGTATGTGGCAGTCCTACAGATGTTATTAAGTTCTTTATTGTCGACTACGCCACCCGTTGTATTGCGGTCACTATGGCCGCCGCTGCAGCAGGGTCCGCTGAGGCTGATGGTGTAGGTGCAGCTTGTGATGGTATAACCCCCAACGGGTGGGGTATAGCCTCAGGGGGTCAGGTGCAGAGGATGGGGGTTGTGGTGGTGCAGCATAGATGTTAAAGGAAGACAGAGTCGGGTTATGCAGTTTAGGGTATTTACTCACTGCTGATGTTCCGGTCACTCCAGCTTCAAGTGACCTCCCGAGCCGTGCTGCATCCACCAGGTCCTGGATCCAGCCAACCCCCAAGCGAGTCCGGAGCGTGACCCTGAGCTCTCCTTCTGTCCTTTCTCTGGCCGTCCCCACTAGTGATCCACCCAGGTCCAGCTCCCTCGGGCCTTCTGTTGGGAGACCCTTGGCCTTGGGTTCCCTGACCCTCCACGTGGTATGCCTTCGTAGTGGATATGGTGGGTGGCCGTGGCAGACGCTGCCCACGGCCTCCGGTCTCTGGCTGGGGTGTGTTTTTGCCCCCACCAGCTTGGGTTCCGGTACCCTGATGCCGACTCTTCACCCGTGGATTGGATTTGGGGTCTTAGAGTCCTTTCTTCTGTTTCCCCCTCTGGGTCTCTCCTTCTTCTCCTCTCTCTCTCTCTGGGGCTTCTCTGCTCCTCCTCTGCTTCTTACTCTGACAGACTGACCCTGTTCTCTGATGGTGCCCACCTTTTATACACCCTCTATGTGTGAGCTCAGGTGACCAGCACCCAATGAGCTCCTATCTTTACCCAGGCTGCTCCCCCTATCTGCCCCTACACTACTTGGGATGTACCACCCCCCTCCCACTCCAGCCAGGAACAGACTCGGTCGTACCTGCACATTTCTAAGTGGGAGTACCGTCGGCCTGCTCCTCGGAAATGGGATGTGTGTACTGCATGCAGCCTACCGAGCTCAGATCCACACTCCATCCTTACCCGGGAGTGGAATATCACACCTCTGGATTGAGGTGCAATACCCCTGTAGCAGCCGAATCCTCAGGGTGCTACATTCCCCCCTGGTAAATCACAGCACGTCCTCGGGCTGTAAGACATAACACCAAAACATACAAATTTTTGCATAACATATAAAACATATAAAACAACATATATTAGCATATAAAACATTCTCGTCGCCTCTGGCTCCTCCTCCGGTCACTGTGCAACGTGTGACCGGGTAAAGTGCGACAGTCTCTCTGGAAAACTGGTTTTCCTATAAAACCGGTAGGGGGCGCTTTAGGACGCGCAACTATATACAGGGATAGTGGCCGCTCTCAGTCCTCGGCCAGGTATTAGGGAGGAATGACCGCTCTCAGTCCTCGGTCAGTGGGATTAAGGGAGATACGGGTAACAGTTCACACTTGCTGGTCCCAACGGGGACTATATTATCAACAGTAACAGTTTCAGTTTCAGTTTCAGTTTCAGTTTACGGTTTCAGTTTATGGTTTCAGTTTACGGTTTCAGTTTACTGTGCCCCGACGGGCAACTATATACAGCTTCTGCTTCGCTGTCCTTAGCGACGGCGTCCTCCTGCTCTTGCTTTTTGGTTACCTTTGGCTCTAGTTTCAGACCCGTCCGGGTCCTCTTGCTCTTGCTCCTCACACCGCAGCTCTTCCTCCGTCAGGCGATGCACATGGAGGGCGTAGGGACCTTTGGCACACTTGTGCCGGGTGAAGGTGACCTCGTCCCCGATGTAAAGGTCACGACCTCTGTGTCCCTCCGGTAGGTGGGACTCAACGTCTCTCCTGGTTACGAAGACGTCGCCTAGGGTGTGGTGGTCTCGGATGAAGCCCCACCCATGCTGCATGTTAAACTTTATCACAGTCCCGGTGGTGCGGGGACTATGCGCTGCACGGGGGTCTCTCCTGGCCCGGCTTTTCTGCTCCGCGCTCCTTATTTGAGCTTGCTGTTCCCGGACCCGCCTCTCTCTCCGCTCCCTCTCGAAGTCCTCGAGCTGTTGGCGGCAGCACTCAGCACGCTCCGCTGCAGCTGCCCGAGTTTCTTGAGTGAACCCCATAAGATCTTCTCCGGTGGGGTCCCACTCAAACTGCGCTTCCGCTAGCGGGGGCGAGATCCTCTTTACGGGCTTTGGAGCCGGGATGAGGGGTTCATCCAGGGGTCTCTCTCTCCGGAGTCGGGGATGGTGGAACTCCGGTGGCCATATAAATGGCTGCCCATCCTGGCACGTATGCTGGGCGTACAGGTCCTCTCCCAGATGCGGCACTCTTGGTCTTATGGGCGCGGTGGTGGTGGCGCCCGGGATGCCCGGGCCTTGCGGCCAGGCCTGGGGTATCTGGAAGGTAAAGGGCACCGTAAGGACGGCGGCGCCCTGGGCTACTTGGCCCTGCGACCAGGCCGGGGGCTCCGCGGAGGTAGGGGGCGCTGTTGGTATTGCGGCGCCCGGGGGTACTAGGCCTTGCGACCAGGCTGGTGGTACTTCCTGCTTGGTCACGCTCGGGGTCGAGGCGTGTGACGTCACAGGGGTCGCGGCTCCCGTTTGAGGCCTAGTCTGCGGCGGTGACGTTGCAGCGACGGGCACGGCAGGATAGACTTCGGGCTCTGCGACGGGGAGCTGGGGCAGGTACGCGGTTTCCCGGTTTGGGGTATAGACGTCCCCTTTACCTGCCTCCACTCGTTCGGCTCCCTTCTCGGCGCCGTCTCCGGCCTTCAATCCTCCCGCGCCATCCTCAGAGGCGGTCTGTTTCCTCGTCTCGGGTGGCGTGCTCCGCTGACAGGTCTCGGTCTGCTGGGCCATCTAACGGCTCCACTCTGCTAACGTCTCTCGCTGCACCCGGGCCATCCTCCTTGCGAGGCCCTCCAGAGCGGTCTGTGCACACTCCCGGTCTCGGGGGAGCTGTGCTAGGACCTCCACTAGGCCTAGTGGGGTCGTTTCTTCCAGCAGGCTCCTGACCAACGGGTCGGTGCTGCTCTGCTCTCCTTCTGTTGTCTCCAGCAGGCTCCTGGCCAGCGGGCCGGTGCTGCTCTGCTCTCCCTCCTCGGTTTCTAGCAGGCTCCTGGCCAACGGGCCGGTGCTGCTCTGCTTTCTCGCCATCTCCGGGTAAGCTCCTCCGATATTCTTCTCCAGGCTTCTTGCCTCCGGGTGCGCTCGCTCTAGACTGCTCCAAGCGACACCCATCTTTGCTCTCTTCTTTCGTCTCCTCCCCCTTCGAGGGCGGTCCCGGGGCCACTTGGTGACTGTCAGCTCCAGGGGCTGTTCTTTCACGCTGACAGACACCTCTAGCATCACAGTCTCTGTTGGTGGGGGCGGTTTCCACTTTTGGCGCCATTTTCGGTCCTGGCCCACGATGGGAGGTGGCCTCTCGCCACCCTCTAGCACGCCCATAATGGCGTCCGCTCTTCCAAGGCGGGAAACCTTTGGAAATGGCGGGAATCGCTTCCCAGTGGCGGGAAACTCTGCAGATGGCGGGAAAACGCTGTTAATGGCGGACAACCGGCTGGAATCGACCTGTGATGGGGTCCGATGGCGGGGACCCTCCGGAACCGGCAGGAGACTTCTTTTTGAGGTAAACTCTTTCTTTTCTTCAGGCACGCAGTACCCGGCTGTTGTGGGCACGTAATCCTGCCGACTACGCCAAAGTTGACGCGCCCCCTGGGCCATATTCTTTTAGGGGGAATATCCGGAGCCGGATCAGATGGGAGTTGTAGTCTTCCGAGTGGCTATGACCCGGTCCGTGCCCAGGGTGTCAAACTCAGTTGTATGTGGCAGTCCTACAGATGTTATTAAGTTCTTTATTGTCGACTACGCCACCCGTTGTATTGCGGTCACTATGGCCGCCGCTGCAGCAGGGTCCGCTGAGGCTGATGGTGTAGGTGCAGCTTGTGATGGTATAACCCCCAACGGGTGGGGTATAGCCTCAGGGGGTCAGGTGCAGAGGATGGGGGTTGTGGTGGTGCAGCATAGATGTTAAAGGAAGACAGAGTCGGGTTATGCAGTTTAGGGTATTTACTCACTGCTGATGTTCCGGTCACTCCAGCTTCAAGTGACCTCCCGAGCCGTGCTGCATCCACCAGGTCCTGGATCCAGCCAACCCCCAAGCGAGTCCGGAGCGTGACCCTGAGCTCTCCTTCTGTCCTTTCTCTGGCCGTCCCCACTAGTGATCCACCCAGGTCCAGCTCCCTCGGGCCTTCTGTTGGGAGACCCTTGGCCTTGGGTTCCCTGACCCTCCACGTGGTATGCCTTCGTGGTGGATATGGTGGGTGGCCGTGGCAGACGCTGCCCACGGCCTCCGGTCTCTGGCTGGGGTGTGTTTTTGCCCCCACCAGCTTGGGTTCCGGTACCCTGATGCCGACTCTTCACCCGTGGATTGGATTTGGGGTCTTAGAGTCCTTTCTTCTGTTTCCCCCTCTGGGTCTCTCCTTCTTCTCCTCTCTCTCTCTCTGGGGCTTCTCTGCTCCTCCTCTGCTTCTTACTCTGACAGACTGACCCTGTTCTCTGATGGTGCCCACCTTTTATACACCCTCTATGTGTGAGCTCAGGTGACCAGCACCCAATGAGCTCCTATCTTTACCCAGGCTGCTCCCCCTATCTGCCCCTACACTACTTGGGATGTACCACCCCCCTCCCACTCCAGCCAGGAACAGACTCGGTCGTACCTGCACATTTCTAAGTGGGAGTACCGTCGGCCTGCTCCTCGGAAATGGGATGTGTGTAGTGCATGCAGCCTACCGAGCTCAGATCCACACTCCATCCTTACCCGGGAGTGGAATATCACACCTCTGGATTGAGGTGCAATACCCCTGTAGCAGCCGAATCCTCAGGGTGCTACAGTGACATGCAGAGCGAGGACAGCAGCACACAGGGGTAGGGAGGTGTAGCACCACAACAAGCAGGTACAAGCAGTGTGATGGCCACAGACACAAGGATGGCCACCGTTCCCTGAAACACCAACACGATGGAAGTTGCCAGTACAGCTGCTACGTCTTCCCGAGTCTGGTTGTTTTTTAAAGACTCTGCAGTGTACAATACAAAGTTATATTGTGGTACCGTGTTAGCCAGAAAAATTGATGTAAATACTTGTATGCCAAAAATACCACTTCTCTCCTACAAACAGCCCCCTAACTTAAGGAATCTCCTTGTCAGAAGTGTCCTCTCATCACCATCAGTGACGGGCACATTCCCATGTAAAAACAAAAAATGCAAAACTTGTACCCACATATTACCATCAAATACAGTCTGCATACCTAACACAAATCAGGACTACAAAATCATGGATGTCTTTTCATGTACATCCTCCAATGTGGTGTACATGATACAATGCACAAGGTGCCCAGAAGGAGTTTATATTGGAGAAACTATGCAAAGGCTGCAAACGAGAATGAATTTACACAGACACACAATTAAGAATGAACTGGACACGCTTGTGGGAAAACATTTCTCTGGCTGGGGTCACTGTATGAAAGATCTAAAAGTTTTAATACTAAAAGGTCACTTCAAGGGCAACAGAGAAAGAAAAATTTGGGAATTCAAATTGATAAGGATGTTCAATTCACTGACAACATGACTAAATATAACACCTGGCTTTATGACTCACTACATGGACACAATTCACACCTCCAGATAATTAAACATTCCCAAGGCCTCTCATTTTGCAACAAAAAAACTAATTTGCTCTGCCTAACTTATCTGTAGGAGGTATCACAACTTATACCTCATGAACAAATGTCTTGTTGTAACATCTCTCAAATGCTGTGCCTTTTGTCTTATGAATTCATTTGTAATCTCGCCTGAAGAAGGAGCCTCTGTGCTCTGAAAGCTTGCATATATATATATATTTTCTGGTTAGTCAATAAAGGTATCACCCCAAGAATACTTTTGTCATTTTTGGCATACAAGTAATTACAAAGACTCTGCAGATAATCCCAAAAAGGCCATTTGCAACCTCTGCCAGGCTAGCATCAGCAGCGATAGCAAAACTAGCAGCCTGATCACCACCAGCATGCTCAGGCACATGGCAGCAAAGCACCCGACTAAGTGGGCCGAACGCCAGGGTCCAGAAACAGTGTCTGCGGGTGACACCACTGCTTCTTCTGCTGTTGTGCGTGCATGCCAATCCCCTGTCCATGGTGCATGCGAAGATGCCTCCCGCGCTGCACCTGTCATTGCACACTCGCAACTACCAACATCAGCAACCACGTTCTTGTCCCAGCGCAGCATTCAGTTGTCCCTACCCCAGTCCTTGGAAAGCAAGCGCAAATATTGAGTTAACGCCCCACAGGCCCCACTAGTAAACTCACACATTTTGTGAATGCTTGCGCTCAAAATATTGCCTTTTAGGCTCGTGGAGACAGAAGCTTTCTGCAACCTGATGGCGGCGGCTGTCCCTCGGTACTCACTCCCCAGCCGTCACTATTTCTCCCGTTGTGCCGTCCACGAATTACACAAGCACATGTCCCAGAACATTAGCCATGCCCTCAACAACGCAGTTACTGGGAAGGTCCATCTAACCACGGACACGTGGACAAGTGCTTGTGGGCAGGGATGGTACATCTCGCTGATGGCACACTAGGTTAATATAGTGGAAGCCAGGACCCAGTCGGGCCTTGGGATGGAACACGTCCTCCCGATGCCGAGGATTGCAGGTCCTGGGTCAATCAAGGTTGCCCCCACATTCTACAGCTCCTGCACCTACTCCTCTTCAGCCTCCATCTCCGAAATGACCACATCAGTCGGAAACTGCAAGCACTGCAGCACTGCCTCGGCCAAGCAGCAACAGGCTGTGCTGAAGCTAATATGCTTAGATGACAAACCACCAACCACTGAAGGGTTTTTGACAGCTCTAAAAGAGCAGGCAGATTTGTGGCTGTCACCGCTGAACCTACAGCTAAGCATGGTCATGTGTGACAATGGTCGGAAACGGGTGGCGGCTCTGAAGCGAGGTGAGTTCACACACGTACCATGCCTGGCCCATGTATTCAAGCTAGTGGTTCAGTGATTTCTCAAAACCTACCCGGATCTGCCGGATCTGCTTGTCAAAGTACGCCGCATGTGTGCACATTTTAGAAAGTCAGCTACAGCTTCCGCCGCCCTTGCCGTGCTTCAGCGGCGTTTGCAGCTTCCAGCTCACCGACTGGTGTGCGATGTTCACATGCAATGGATTTGTGAGCAGCACAGGACAGTTGTTGAGTACCAGCTTCAAAACGTCCGTCAGTATTCAGGTCAGCCTCCGCACATAAGAGCTCAGTAGTGGGCATGGATGTCAGACATCTGTGCCGTCCTCCAAAACATTGAGGACTCCACCAAGATGGTGAGCGGCAATGGCGCTATACTTAGTGTTACCATCCCGCTTCTCTGTCTTCTGAAACAATCGCTGCTCACAATTGAAGAGGAGGCATTGCAGGTAGAGCATGATGAGATGGAGCAAGGAACCAGACAGGGTGATTCCACACAGCCCAGCCTCATCTCATCCCAACATGGATTGGGTGACAATGAGGAAGAGGAGGAGAAGGAAGAACATGAGCTAGCTTCATGTGCTATAGACGGTACTACCCACACAACTGTCATACCGTCTGTTCAGCGTGGATGGCCTGAGGAGGAGGAGGAGGATGAGGAAGAGAGCATGGTCAGTCGTCCTTTTGGTGAGGACACGGAAGTCTTGCCTGTTAGCAGTCTCGGACACATGGCAGACTTTATGTCATGCTGCCTTTCCTGTGACCCTCGCGTTCTCCAAATTTTGGGTGACAGTCATTACTGGTTGGTGACACTTCTAGACCCATGCTACAAGGAGAACTTTCTATCTCTCATTCTCATGGCGGACAGGTCTTCTAAAATGGTGCAGTACCAGAAGGCCCTTGTTGTGGAATTATTAAAAAATTCCTATCTGAAAACGCTGATAGCAGAGGTCACAGTTTTCTCAGCCCCTCCCATCGCACAGGCCCTGAGGCGCTGGGTACTCTCACAAGGAGTGCAAAGTTGGAAAGATGCCGAGGGAGTACCTTGCTGACCGTACCAACGTCCTCCGTGATTCCTCTGTGCCTTATTATTATTGGGTATCCAAGCTGGATACGTGGAATGAACTGGCTCTCTATGCCTTGGAGGTCCTGGCCTGCCCTGCCGCCAGCGTTTTATCAGAGCGAGTTTTTAGTGCCGCTGGCGGAATTATAACTGATAAGCGCACCCGCCTGTCAACTGAAAATACTGACAGGCTGACTCTTATCAAAATGAACAAGGGCTGGATTGGGCCAGACTTCTCAACATCACTGAATGATAGCAGTGTAACATAAACTCAAATCCAGTGTCTTTTTTTTAGGAGGTCTATTCCCTTGCACCTTTTCACACCCAGACATGGGTATACGCTTCCTGATTTTATCTATTTTCTGTTGTCCTCCTCCTTCTCCTCATCCTCCACCACCATATCACCAGGGTGACCGTGATGCAACACCCACTAAATTTTTTTAAGGGTGTTTATGATGCCCATAGGAAATGTTTGTTTTACAGTATGTTCATGTATACACCCCCGGGGGTAAATGTTTTTCAGCCCATGCACTTAATATATGGGCATTACAAGTATAGGAGACCTGCTCCTTTATAATGGGAACATTTTTTTAATGAGGCCCTCCTCTACGTCTCCTCCAAGGGGCATTGGAGTGCATCCAAATGTTTGGCAGCCCTTGCAGTCACTGCATACGCAATAACCGTATAGCAGAACCGCTCCTTTATAATGGGAACATTTTGTTACCAAGGCCCTCCTCTATGTCTCTTTAAATTGGTATTGGGGTTTTTCCTAAATTTAGGCAGCCATTGCAGTCACTGCATACGTAATAACACTACAGCAGAACCACTCCTTTATAATGAGAGCATTTTGTTACCGAGGCCCTCCTCTTTGTCTCTTTAAATTGGTATTGGGGTTTTTGTTAAATTTAGGCAGACATTGCAGTAACTGCATATGCTATAACACTATAGGAGACACGCTCTTTAATAATGGGAACAACAAGGCATAGCCAGCTGATGGCCCTCTAACAAAAGTGAGGGCCGACTTCTGGCCCTTTAAGAATAGTAAGGGCCGCCTGTTGGCCCAATAAAAATAGGCTTTATGACTTTCAGAGTCCCTCCTTCATAAATGAAACAGGATGTGTCGGATGATGTGTCGCACACCACATGGCCAGATAAGGTAGTAAAATGTTAAAATGACATTTACTGGTAAATGTTTTTTTCACCTTCGAAAGCAATGCAAAAGTGCAAAAAAGCATCAAAAACGCTATGTGTGAACAAAGCCCAAGGTGTGGAAGATCATTTTTGTTTTTGGTTATTTATTTTGCCTTACATACAACCCTGGAAAGGATGTTCATTAACATTTTTCCAAGGAAAATCCATTTTGGTTTAGTTTTTGTATGTTTTATTGTGAGCCCGTAAAAGTGGCATAATACTCTGACAACATTGCTGACAGCAGTGACCTGGGAATCAAAAATGCTTCCAGGGCTCTTCCCCATGCTGTTCCCATGTCATTTGAGCACTGTTCCCATCGATTTGGGCAATTTTTAGGCCCTCTGCAGACCGCCGGGGGAGACGCCTGAAAAATGCTCGAGTTTCCCATAGACTTATATTGGGCTCGTTGCTCGGGTCGAGCACCTGAGTATTCCAATGTGCTCGATCCGAGCAACGAGCACCCAAGCATTTTAGTGCTCGCTCATCAATAATATGGATATGTAATACACTACTATCATATAATGCACAAATAGCGCCGCCATAGTGACTCACTCTACTGCGAGAAGAGAATAAATCTTTTTCTCTTACACTGTGACATAGCACTGCAAATACAGGGAATGAATAATACTGTGAAATACTAGGACCATAGAGCGCTTAAATAATACCACCACGTAGACTCAAAACGGTTACGCATACTAGTAGAAAAGACTATAATATATATATATATATATATATACACTGCTCAAAAAAATAAAGGGAACACTGAAATAACACATCCTAGATCTGAATGAATGAAATCTTCTCATTGAATACTTTGTTCTGTACAAAGTTGAATGTGCTGACAACAAAATCACACAAAAATCATCAATGGAAATCAAATTTATTAACCAATGGAGGCCTGGATTTGGAGTCACCCCCAAAATTAAAGTGGAAAAACACACTAGAGGCTGATCGAACTTTGATGTAATGTCCTTAAAACAAGTCAAAATGAGGCTCAGTATTGTGTGTGGCCTCCACGTGCCTGTATGACCTCCCTACAACGCCTGGGCATGCTCCTGATGAGGCTGAGTATTGTGTGTGGCCTCCACGTGCCTGTATGACCTCCCTACAACGCCTGGGCATGCTCCTGATGAGGTTGGGAATGGTCTCCTGTG
Source organism: Phyllobates terribilis (assembly GCF_046119375.1). Taxonomy (NCBI): domain Eukaryota; kingdom Metazoa; phylum Chordata; class Amphibia; order Anura; family Dendrobatidae; genus Phyllobates; species Phyllobates terribilis. The sequence goes on from NW_027362770.1 coordinate 162,582,593, forward strand.
GGATCTCCTCCCAGACCTGGACTAAAGCACCCGCCAACTCCTGGACAGTTTGTGGTGCAACGTGACGTTGGTGGATGGAGCGAGACATGATATCCCAGATGTGCTCAATCGGATTCAGGTCTGGGGAACGGGCGGGCCAGTCCATAGCTTCAATGCCTTCATCTTGCAGGAACTGCTGACACACTCCAGCCACATGAGGTCTGGCATTGTCCTGCATTAGGAGGAACCCAGGGCCGACCGCACCAGCATATGGTCTCACAAGGGGTCTGAGGATCTCATCTCGGTACCAAATGGCAGTCAGGCTACCTCTGGCGAGCACATGGAGGGCTGTGCGGCCCTCCAAAGAAATGCCACCCACACCATTACTGACCCACTGCCAAACCGGTCATGCTGAAGGATGTTGCAGGCAGCAGATCGCTCTCCACGGCGTCTCCAGACTCTGTCACGTCTATCACATGTGCTCAGTGTGAACCTGCTTTCATCTGTGAAGAGCACAGGGCGCCAGTGGCGACTTTGCCAATCATGGTGTTCTGTGGCAAATGCCAAGCGTCCTGCACGGTGTTGGGCTGTGAGCACAACCCCCATCTGTGGACGTCAGGCCCTCATACCACCCTCATGGAGTCGGTTTCTAACCATTTGTGCAGACACAAGCACATTTGTGGCCTGCTGGAGGTCATTTTGAAGGGCTCTGGCAGTGCTCCTCCTGTTCCTCCTTGCTCAAAGGCGGAGGTAGCGGTCCTGCTGCTGGGTTGTTGCCCTCCTACGACTCCCTCCACGTCTCCTGGTGTGCTGGCCTGTTTGCTGGTAGCGCCTCCAGCCTCTGGACACTTCGCTGACAGACACAGCAAACCTTCTTGCCACAGCTCGCATTAATGTGCTATCCTGGATGAGCTGCACTACCTGAGCAACTTCTGTGGGTTGTAGAGTCTGTCTCATGCTACCATGAGTGTGAAAGCACAACCAACATTCAAAAGTGACTAAAACATCAGCCAGAAAGCATTGGCACTGAGATGTGGTCTGTGGTCCCCACCTGCAGAACCACTCCTTTATTGAGGGTGTCTTGATAATTGCCAATAATTTCCATCTATTGTCTATTCCAGTTGCACAACAGCATGTGAAAGTGATTGTCAATCAGTGTTAATTCCTAAGTGGACAGTTTGATTTCACAGAAGTTTGATTAACTTGGAGTTATTTTCTGTTGTTTAAGTGTTCCCTTTATTTTTTTGAGCAGTGTATTTTTCATACACTGTGGCAAAGTAGTGCCATACAGTGAATTATTCATAGCGCCAAACAGTGCACAAACAAATCTAAATAATAATACCGCCTTATAGAGAACAAATAGTACCATGACACAGGTACAAATAGTATCATCACGCAGAATGCTAGGGCATAGCTAATAATACTAGAAGCAAACAAATCATTCGGTCATACACTGCTTCTTGGTAAATCACTGCCATACAACTAATAAATAATACCGCTATACAGTGCAAAAGCTATATAATGCCTTGCAGAGTCTAAATACTACTCAGCAATTTCAAAACAAAGTCACTTCAGTTTTATTTATTTTTTTCACTGTATGGAGGTATTATTAATGTATTACATGATTGTTTGAACTCTGGCAAAATGCATTAATAGTATTGATATTTTTACCATCCGATATCGGTTCTTACAGTTTCCTTATGTGATGACTGATGTTACATGGAAGAAGACATACAAGCGCTATCAGATTCCTAAGGGTGAGTATAGATTAGTCTCCCACAACCATTAAAGTCTCGGAGACTGCGAGGCCGATTGCGCTGAGCCTCTGTCTGGTGCTAAACGGCCAATCAATACTTGCTCTCAGCCTGTGATCAGACAGGATCCATCTTCTCTAAAACACACTTTCTTCATTGAATGTCTTCATCCCATTCCAATAGTGGCAGAAATGCTGCTGAGTCTGCTGACCTAAGTAGCCACGGCTGTGGACAGAGCTAATAAACGCTCGACACAGCGAAGCACGGAACAAGTGCACAATTACTGGAGAGCAAGGAAACAACGGCTCAGGGGGGAATATATATATATATATACTGCAGGAAAGGACCTGGTAATTAGTTTCTGTGCCTTGTTTGTTCCTTGTAATATCTACTGCTGTTCCAGCTGTATAGTCTGGAGCCCCCATATAACAGCAGTCTGGATGTGTAGTCTGCAGCCCCCTATAACAGCAGTCTGGATCATACCTCCCAACTTTTGAAGAAGAGAAAGAGGGGCAGATCATGCGGTGTGCGTAACACGCTGCAGCAAATTTTGGCCACACCCCAATCCACGCCCATTTACCATTTCTTTCTCCCCTGGCAGGAGGAGTTGTCAGAGCGGTGCTGGTAATGAGGGGCATTCAGCAGATGGCCCTCATCCCCATTCCTGGTATGCATGGCCCCCTCATCCCCATCCTGGCATGCATGGGCCCCTCATCCCCAATCCTGGTATGCATGGCCCCCTCATCCCCAATCCTGGTATGCGTGGCCTCCTTATCCCCAGTCCTGGTATGCATGGACCTCTCATCCCCATCCTGGCATGCATGGGTCCCTCATCCCCAATCCTGGTATGCATGGCACCCCTCATCCCCAATCCTGATATGCAAGACCCCTCTATCCTGGTATACATCGCCCCGCATCACTGCACACATAATAAAAAAGCACTTCTACTCACCTTCCTTTCTCCTCTCTGCTCCAGCGCTGCGTCTTGTCTGTCAGTACCTGATCTCAGCATCTAAGGAGCGCAAGACATCACTGCCGGGGATATTCACTCCTCTCCATGCCGGGACTATGGGCGTGGAGAGTAGTGAATACTCATTCTCCTTAATAGCGCACACTGTCAGCACGGCTGCAGCTCCGCAATCCTTTGTGCCCACTACTAAAGAAAATGAATATTCACTCCTCTCCATGCCCATGGGTGTGAAGAAGAGCGAATATTCATTTTCTTTAGCAGCGGGCACACAGGATCGCGGAGCCGCAGCAGGAAGCCGGCGGCTGCGATTGACCGTGGGCGCTATTAAGGAGAATGAATATTCACTCCTCTCCATTCCCATGGGGGTGAAGAAGAGTGAATATTCATTTTCTTTAGCAGCAGGCACACGTGGTAGCTGCAGCTGCTGGCTAATACCTGTGTCTGCTGCTCCCCCGCCACAACCCCACCGCTCTCCACAGCCGGGAGAACAGATGAGCCGTGATGGGACAAGGGACTGAGCCCTGAAAGAGGGACAGTCTCGCCGAAAACAGGACGGTTGGGAGCTATGGTCTGGATGTGTAGTCTGGAGCCCCCTATAACAGCAGTCTGCATATGTAGTCTGGAGCCCCCCTATAACAGCAGTCTGGATGTGTAGACTGGAGCCCCCCTATAACAGCAGTCTGGATGTGTAGTCTAGAGCCCCCTATAACAGCAGTCTGGATGTGTAGTCTGGAGCCCCCCTATAACAGCAGTCTGGATGTGTAGTCTGGAGCCCCCTATAACAGCAGTCTGCATATGTAGCCTGGAGCCCCCCTATAACAGCAGTCTGGATGTGTAGTCTGGAGCACCCTATAACAGCAGTCTGCATATGTAGCCTGGAGCCCCCCTATAACAGCAGTCTGGATGTGTAGTCTAGAGCCCCCTATAACAGCAGTCTGGATGTGTAGTCTGGAGCCCCCCTATAACAGCAGTCTGCTTGTGGAGTCTGGAGTATTATTGTCACAAAATACTTGCAAATACAAAAAATGGCAAATCCTGAGCTTTTCCTCCCTTCACCTGCTGCTTCTACATTGTATTTCATGGTTCTAGTTTATTTTCGCCGGCGATATTCTGGGCAGACTACAGAGAGTAATTACTTTACGCTTCGGTTCAATTTGTGGTATTAGCTTCTTGCTTTGTCCATTAATAGAAGTACGTATAATGACGAGATTAATAATAATCCGCAGCTGTTACATTTCTAGAGCTCTCAGTAATATCCTCCTGGATTCGAGGACGACTTCACATAAATAATGGTAAAGTCCGAGCTCGTCATCATTATCTCGAAATTATCTCCCAATACAACACAGAGATATGAAGATTATAGGACACCGGAGGATTAGGAGGGATAGAAATAGGGGACGGTGGATGACGCTGCTGCCTGGGGTGTAGGCAAGTCAATCTCTTCTGTCAGTCACTTCATAGATATTTCTGTGTCTAGAGAAGATTGGTGCCAGGATGCGAAATTATCATGATATTGAGGAGTTTTGGAAAACTGGGTGACTACCTAAATTGTGCTGGTGGCTATATTGGTTGTCACTAAGAAAGAGATATAACAATATTTAGATAAAGCTAGAACCCACCAGTTTGTCAGAGATAACCACATAAAAGTATGCTCTACCTCAGTTTCCCACATTTCACCTGCTGTAGATGCTCTAAAAAAGGTTGTCTACCATTGTTGCCCCCATAAAAGTCTGTCTACCTGAGATGTCCTCATTTGTGAATGCCACAGATGCTCTCAAAAAAGTATGCCTACCAGAGATGCCCTCAGTTTTCATTCTCAAGGATGCCCCCATAAAAGCATGTCCACTAGAGATACCCCCATAAAAGTGTGTAAACCACAGATACCTTCAGTTGTGCCTGCCACAAATGTTCTCATATTTGTGTTTTCATAGGTCTGAGTTCAAACCCTCGAGCTCATGCTTTGTGGTCTGCTTCTCTGTCTGCCGTACCACAGCAGATACACCTTTTCTCTGGCTGATTTGTTTCTGTTATCCTTCTGTCTTTTTAGGATAACAGATGTTTTCATTTATTCATTTGTCTGCCCTATCACCTTTCGGGTGCAGCTTTATATACAGTAGTGTTCAACATAATAGCCAGGGCCGGCTCCAGGTTTTTCTGGGCCCCGGGCGAAAGAGTCTCAGTGGGCCCCTTTAATACATACCACGATTCATGATGCACAGATACCGCAGAGAAATATATATATATATATATATATATATATATATATATATACAGTCATATGAAAAAGTTTGGGCACCCCTATTAATCTTAAGCTTAATGTTTTATAATAATTGGTGTTTTTGCAACAGCTATTTCAGTTTGATATATGTAATAACTGTTGGATACAGTAATGTTTCTGCCTTGAAATGAGGTTTATTGTACTAACAGAAAATGTGCAATCTGCATTCAAACAAAATTTGACAGGTGCATAAGTATGGGCACCTCACCAGAAAAGTGACATTAATATTTAGTAGATCCTCCTTTTGCAAAAATAACAGCCTCTAGTCGCTTCCTGTAGCTTTTAATGAGTTCCTGGATCCTGGATGAAGGTATTTTTGACCATTCCTCTTTACAAAACAATTCCAGTTCAGTTAAGTTTGATGGTCGCCGAGCATGGACAGCCTCTTCAAATGATCCCACAGATGTTCAATGATATTCAGGTCTGGGGACTGGGATGGCCATTCCAGAACATTGTAATTGTTCCTCTGCATGAATGCCTGAGTAGATTTGGAGCGGTGTTTTGGATCATTGTCTTGCTGAAAGATCCATCCACTGCGTAACTTCAACTTTATCACTGATTCTTGAACACTATTGCCAAGAATCTGCTGATACTGAGTGGAATCCATGCGTCCCTCAACTTTAACAAGATTCCCAGTGCCGGCATTGACCACACAGCCCCAAAGCATGATGGAACCTCCACCAAATTTTACTGTGGGTAGCAAGTGTTTTTCTTGGAATGCTGTGTTTTTTTGCCACCATGCATAACGCCTTTTTGTATGACCAAACAACTCAATCTTGGTTTCATCAGTCCACAGGACCTTCTTCCAAAAAGAAATAGGCTTCTTCAAATGTGCTTTTGCATACCTCAGCCGACTCTGTTTGTGCGTACTTGCAGAAACGGCTTCTTTCGCATCACTCTCCCATACAGCTTCTCCTTGTGCAAAGTGCGTTGTATAGTTGACCGATGCACAGTGACACCATCTGCAGCAAGTTGATGCTGCAGCTCTCTGGAGGTGGTCTGAGGATTGTCCTTGACTGATCTCACCATTCTTCTTCTCTGCCTTTCTGATGTTTTTCTTGTCCTGACACTTCTGGCCTTAACAAGAACTGTCCCTATGTTCTTCCATTTCCTTACTATGTTCCTCACAGTGGAAACTGACAGGTTAAATCTCTGAGACAGCTTTTTGTATCCTTCCCCTCAACAACTATGTTGAATAATCTTTGTTTTCAGATCATTTGACAGTTGTTTTGAGGAGCCCATGATGCCACTCTTCAGAGGAGATTCAAACAGGAGAAAAACTTGCAAGTGGCCACTTTAAGTAGCTTTTCTCATGATTGCATACACCTGGCTATAAAGTTCAAAGCTCAATGAGGTTACAAAACCAAAAAAAGTGCTTTAGTAAGTCAGTAAAAAGTAGGCAGGAGTATTTAAAACAAGAAAATGATAAGGGTGCCCATACTTATGCACAGGTCAAATTTTGTTTGAATGCAGATTGCACATTTTCTGTTAGCACAATAAACCTCATTTCAAGGCAGAAACATTACTGTGTCCAACAGTTATTACATATATCAAACTGAAATAGCTGTTGCAAAAACACCAATTTTTATAAAACATTAAGCTTAAGATTAATAGGGGTGCCCAAACTTTTTCATATGACTGTATATATATATATATAGTACAATGCCAAAGATTTCACTTCTTACATTATATGAGTGATATCTATTGTAAATTCCACAATAGCTCAGAAACCAGCGAATCCTCGCTGCACACAGTGCAGACCGGACAATATAGTCCTCCATACAGTATTATGGGCACCACTAAGTCCTCCATACAGTTTTATGGGCCCCATTATATATTGCTCCATACAGAATAATGACCCCACATAGTCCTCGTACAGTATAATGGGCACCACATAGCCCTCCATACAGTATTATGGGCCCCATATATTGCTCCATACAGAATACTGGCCCCCATATAAGGCCCCATACGGAATACTGGCCCCCATATAAGGCCCCATACGGAATACTGGCCCCATATAAGGCTCCATAAAGGAATACTGGCCCCCATGTAAGGCTCCATACAGAATACTGGCCCCCATATAACGCTCCATACAGGATACTGGTCCTATTATAAAGCTCCATACAGGATACTGGCCCCCATATAACGCTCCATACAGGATACTGGTCCCCTTATAACGCTCCATACAGGATACTGGCCCCCATATAATGCTCCATGCAGGCTGTTACCCCCCACATAATGCCCCATACAGGCTGTCCCCCCCCTTATAATGCTCCATGCAGGCTATTACCCCCCACATAATGCCCCATACAGGCTGCCCCCCCCTTATAATGCTCCATGCAAGCTGTCCCCCCACCCCCTTATAATGCACTATGCAGGCTGTCCCCCCCCCCTTATAATGCCCCTTGCAGGCTGTTCCCCCCCTTATATTGCCCCATGCAGGCTGTCACCACTCCTCTTTATAATGCCCCATGCAGGATGTACCCCCCCTCTTTATAAGGCCCCATGCAGGATGTCACCCCCCCCTCTTTGTAATGCCCCATTCAGGATGTCACCCCCTCTCTTTATAATGCCCCATGCAGGATGTCACCCCCCTCTCTTTATAATGCCCCATGCAGGATGTCACCCCCTCTCTTTATAATGCCCCATGCAGGATGTCACCCCCTCTCTTTATAATGCACCATGCAGGATGTCACCCCCTCTCTTTATAGTGCCCCATGCAGAATGTCACCCCCTCTATTTATAATGCCCCATGCAGGATGTCACCCCCTCTATTTATAATGCCCCATGCAGGATGTACCCCACCTCTTTATAAGGCCCCATGCAGGCTGTCACCCCCTCTCTCTATAATGCCCCATGCAGGATGTCACCCCCTCTCTCTATAATGCCCTATGCAGGATGTCACCCCCCCCTCTCTTTATAATGCCCCATGCAGGATGTCACCCACTCTCTCTATAATGCCCCATGCAGGATGTCACCCCCCTCTCTTTATAATGCCCCATGCAGGATGTCCCCCCCTCTCTCTATAATGCCCCATGCAGGATGTCACCCCCTCTCTCTATAATGCCCCATGCAGGATGTCACCCCCCCTCTCTTTATAATGCCCCATGCAGGATGTCACCCCCTCTCTCTATAATGCCCCATGCAGGATGTCACCCCCCCTCTCTTTATAATGTCCCATGCAGGATGTCACCCCCCCTCTCTTTATAATGCCCCATGCAGGGTGTCACCCCCCACATAATGCCCCATACAGGCTGTCCCCCCCCCCCTTATAATGCTCCATGCAGGCTATTACCCCCCACATAATGCCCCATACAGGCTGCCCCCCCTTATAATGCTCCATGCAAGCTGTCCCCCCACCCCCTTATAATGCACTATGCAGGCTGTCCCCCCCCCCCTTATAATGCCCCTTGCAGGCTGTTCCCCCCCTTATATTGCCCCATGCAGGCTGTCACCACTCCTCTTTATAATGCCCCATGCAGGATGTACCCCCCCTCTTTATAAGGCCCCATGCAGGATGTCACCCCCCCCTCTTTGTAATGCCCCATTCAGGATGTCACCCCCTCTCTTTATAATGCCCCATGCAGGATGTCACCCCCCTCTCTTTATAATGCCCCATGCAGGATGTCACCCTCTCTCTTTATAATGCCCCATGCAGGATGTCACCCCCTCTATTTATAATGCCCCATGCAGGATGTACCCCACCTCTTTATAAGGCCCCATGCAGGCTGTCACCCCCTCTCTTTATAATGCCCCATGCAGGATGTCACCCACTCTCTCTATAATGCCCCATGCAGGATGTCACCCCCCTCTCTTTATAATGCCCCATGCAGGATGTCCCCCCCTCTCTCTATAATGCCCCATGCAGGATGTCACCCCCTCTCTCTATAATGCCCCATGCAGGATGTCACCCCCCCTCTCTTTATAATGCCCCATGCAGGATGTCACCCCCTCTCTCTATAATGCCCCATGCAGGATGTCACCCCCCCTCTCTTTATAATGTCCCATGCAGGATGTCACCCCCCCTCTCTTTATAATGCCCCATGCAGGGTGTCACCCCCTCTCTCTATAATGCCCCATGTAGGATGTAACCCCCCCTCTCTTTATAATGCCCCATGCATGATGTCACCCCCCTCTCTTTATAATGCCCCATGCAGGATGTCACCCCCCTCTCTTTATAATGCCCTATGCAGGATGTCACCCCCCCATATTATGCCCCATACAGGATCCATACATTAAAAAAAAAAAAAAAAAAAATCAAATACTCACCTCCCTCCTCCTCACCTGCTGCAGCCGCTCGGGTTCGGACTCCAGCGTCGGTTGCGTCTTCCCGCTTTGCGCTCCCTGTGATGGCTCAGGGGGAGGGCGCGGTGGAAAGATGTCACCGCACCCTCTGACCTGAGACGTCACAGGGAGCGCAGAGCAGGAAGACAGCGGATCTGTGGAGGCACGGGGAGAGGTAAGTATCCGGCTGCCGGGGCCCTGAGCAAGCGGAGGGGGAGCGGGCGCTGACACCGCTCTCCTCCGCCCATAGCCCAGCGGGTTGCGCGACTGCCAGTGGGCCCCCCTGCCTGCTCAGGGCCCCGCCACTTGCCCGGGTGCTGACGCCGGCCCTGATAATAGCAGTGTGTTCAAAAACATGAGTTAAGCACAAATTCTTTATACTAGTTTTTATTTCCAGCATTGGGTACATTGCACACTGTTTTCTAATTCTAAACATGAAGAGAAATGTAGAAAATTTTTAACTACTTTACAGAAAATAACAAAAAATGAACATTGGGCTGTACTAAAAAGTAGCAGTGTCTGCATTTGTCTTTACAAACTCACAACATCTACTCTCTTTTGTTTTTGAGGATTTAGAATTCCTGTGAATCACTAACCTAATGTTTAGTTGTATACCCACAGTTTTTTAGAACTGCTTCACATTCTTTGTTGCACAGAGTCAACCAACTTCTGGCACCTGTCAACTGTTATTCCAGCCCAGGATGCTTTGACTACATACCACAATTTTTTGGCATTTGTTGGCTTTGCCTCAGAAACGGCATTTTTGATGTCACCCCACAAGTGTTCTACTGGATTAAGGTCCAGGGAATGGGCTGGCCACTCCATAACCTCAATTTTGTTGGACTGGAACCAAGATTTTGCTAATTTACTGGTGTGTTTAGGGTCGTTGTCTTGCTGAAACACCCATTTCAAGGGCATATCCTCTTCAGTGTAAGGCAACATGAACTCTTCAAGTATTTTAATATATGCAAACTGGTCCATGATCCCTGGTATGTGGTAAATAGGTCCGGCACCATAGTAAGAGAAACATGCCCATATCATGATGCTTGCACCACCATACTTCACTGTCTTCAGAGTGTACTGTGGACTGAATGCAGAGTTTGGTGGTCGTCTGACAAACTGTCTGCGGCCCTTGGACCCAAAAAGAACAATTTTACTTTCATAAGTCCACAAAATGTTTTTCCATTTCTCTTTAGGCCAGTTGATGTGTTCTTTGGCAAATTGTATCCGCTTCAGTATATGTCTGTTTTTTTTAACAGTGGGACTTTGGAGGGACTTCTTGCTAAGAGATTAGCTTCACACAGGAGTCTTCTAACTGTCCCAGTACTCACAGGTAACTTGAGACTGTCTTTGATCATCCTGGAGCTGATCATTGGTTGAGCCTTTGATATTCTGGCTACTCTTTGATCCATTCAAATGGTAGTCTTCCGTTTTCTTCCACGTCTCTCTGGTTTTGCTTTCCATTTTAAAGCATTGGAGATCATTTTAGCTGAACAGCCAATCATTGTCTGCACTGCTTTATAAGTTTCTCCAATCAACTTTGAAATCAAAGTGTCTCGAACAATGTCTTGAACGAACCATAATTCTCAGGCTTTCAAGGAGAAATGCATGTACAACATGTGCTGGCTTCACCCTTAAATAATGGCCTCCTGATTCACACGTGTTTCTTCACAGAATGATTGACCTCACTAATTGAACTCCACACTGATATTATTTTTAACACATCCCCTTTCAATTAATTATTCAAATACACAGACTCAAAAACATGCAGATCATGAATGCTGAGTATGTCGGTTTTCTTACAATCTACTGCACCAACTGGTAAATTGTTTGACATGTGGTAATATAATTTATACCAAAAATAGTGATTAATCTGTTTAGTCATGTTGGACTGCTATTATTTTGAACACCACTGTACTTTCCCCTGCTGGTGATAGTCTCATTTGGATGTCCTGCTGTAGTTTAATCAGTCAGTGAAAGACCAGCTAGGGTTTATCTCTCTGGTGTTTATGTTCTTTACCCTGCACCTATCTTCTTTTTCTTTTTTGGAAGTAGGCGGCACATTCTCTAACAGTACGTACTTTATTTTGTATTTCGTGGTTTGTTTTACTCACTCTGGGATCTCTTTCTATTTCAGCACACTTTCCCTCCTGTAGGTAATTTGCACTCTGCTCTGCTCTCCAGTTCTTTAGGAGGATTGTGAAACGCTCGACGGCCTTTCAGGTAGCATAGGTCCGAGTTGCCATTGTCTAGTCTGTAGTTAAGGCTATCTAAGCTCACACAGGAACTACGAGTTCAGGATCTCTAGTCTGTACAGGAACCGGCAGGGTCAGTCTCAGTTTTTAGTGGGTTACCTATTTTCCCGAGTGAGTTTCTTCACTATTATACAAGTGTGTTGACCACAGATGCCCTTAATTGTGCGTGCGACAGATGTCCTCAATTGTGCGTGACATAGTGTATCTACCAGAGATGTTCCTATAAAGATGTCGGCCACAGATGCTCTCAACCCTGCATGCCACAGATGCTTATAAAATAGCATATACCAGAGAGTCCCCTACAAATATTTCTACCACAGTTGTCTCAATTTTTCCAGCTAGAGATGGCCTCAAAAAAGTATGCCCTCAGTTTTGATTCTCACGGATTCCCCCAAAGAAGTGTATCCACCAGAAATGCCCCCATAAAAGTGTGTCAACCACAGATACCTTCAGTCGTAGCTGTCACAAATGCCTCCATATTAGTGTGTTGACAACAGATGCCCTCAATTGTGTGTGCCACAGATGCCCACATAATATTGTATCTACCAGAGATGTTCCCATAAAAATGTCGACCACAGATGTTCTCAATTGTGCGTGCCACAGATGCTTACATAATAGCGTGTACCACAAATGCTTTCAATTGTGCCTGCCACTAACTCCCTCATAAAGATGTTTCTAGCAGAGATGTCCCCACAAGTATATGTACCACAGTTGCTCTGAATTTTTCTTGCCACAGATACTCCTAATTAAGTCAAGTATTCTCTGAATTGTAGCAATCAAGGATGAACTGAAATGTCACAGATGCACCAAATGTCACTTCCTATAGGTGTGCCTATTTGTTCTTGGTACAGAAGCACCCTCAAATTTTTGGTTTACAAATGCCCCAAATTGACTGACTCAGTGCCCCCCCCCAATTGTACCCTCAGCAGATTCTTCTAAAAGTGCCTTCTTTAGTGTTGTGTGGTTTGTCACCTAAGCATATTAGCTTCAGCACGGCCTGTTGCTGCTTGGCCGAGGCAGTGCTGCAGTGCTTCCAGCTTGTGAATGATGTGGTCATTTCGGAGATGGAGGCTGAAGAGGAGGAGGAGGAGGTGCAGGAGCCTGCTGCAGAGGCCATTAAATAAGTCTATTATGGTTGCCCCTGATTGCCTGTGCCATAGAGACCACCAAAGAGTGCAACAAAACTGCCTGTCAACAAATATCCTCCAGATGTCCCGAATTATGTATGGCAATTTCCACCATGGTGGGGAGAATTCTCGCAGCTCTCTATCTGGTTGAACGTTTGTAGGGCAACACAGACAGGTGACGTCGTTGTCGGTGCAGTGAGTTGGACGGACTAGAGCAATGGAGGCTGTAATGACTGGACAGCAACTATAGAGTAGTAGTGTACTGGGAAGCTGGAGGCTCAGAAAGGGAGACCGAAAAGAAAGAGTTGAGATAATTGTATAGTAAAGTAGACTCATCGGCTTAGCAGTGCTGAGTAGGTCAAGAAACTCAAGGTAAAGATGAAGCAGAGTTGAATGTTAAAGCAAAGCCTAGTGGTGTAACAGAGCTGGGCATATGAGGTGACTCACTTGTAGTGATGTTGCAGAGCCCAGTGATGTAGCAGAGTAAAGTTTTGAAGCATAGCCCAGTGGTGTAGTAGATCTAGATATGCCAAGCGACTAACTTGTAGTAATGTAGCAGAGACTAGCGATGTAGCAGAGCTGAGTGTTGTAGCAAAACCCACGAGCGATGTAGCAGAGTTTAGTTTTGAAGCAAAACCCACTGGTGTAACAGAGCTGGGAATGTGAGATAGTGAAGTTGCAGAGCCTAGCGATGTGTCAGAGTATCAGAGTTGAGTTTTTAAGCAGAGCCCAGTGGTGTAGGAGAGCAAGGTATGTCGAGTGATATAACAGAGACCAGCAATGTAGCAGAGTTGAGTAATGTAGCAGAGCCCAGCAGCACATAAGAGTGGAGTATGACAGGAGAGTCCCTTATGGTAAAGCAAAACCCTGCAGTACAGCAGAGGTAGCTATATCAGGTTATTCATTTGTAGTGATGTAGCAGAGCCCAGCGGCACAGCAAAGTAGGGTAAGTCAGGAGATTCACTTGTAGCAAACACTAATGGAGTGGAGTCCAAAATTCCTAGATAGTGGCAAGCATGTCAACTATCTGAATACTCAGGAGGGAATGTGAGGCCTGGGAACGTTACTTAAAGGAGACACCCGGAGCAGATGAGCAGGGAAGCCAGCGCTGTAGCTGGGGCTGGTGAGTAACAGTGTCTACCAGAAATGCCCCCTACATGCCTGTCAGTGATGCCCCAAAGGTATTTACCACACATATGAATGATTGTATCTGCCACAGATGCCCCCAGAAGTGTCATCCACCATGTTACCACAGATGTTTCCAATAGCACATGCCACCAATTCACCAAATTGTGCGGCCATCATACATGTCCTTGAATGTGTCTGAACAGTGCCTAATACAGCTCTCCCCTAAATTGCCTGCCACGGGTGTCCAAGGTGGCATTAAGTGATCTTCTTGGAGATCGTCTATATACCATCCCTGTATTCCTGATCCATGATGGTGGTTTGGTGTAGAAGAGCATTTGCAGTGGTAGAGATAGATGCCCCCGTGACATATTCGCTTTATGTAATGTGCCCCGGAGGACGTGTTGAGTGGATCAGTGGGTATCACGTCATGGAGAACAAGGTGGGAATCCCATGATTGAAGAGAACTGTGAGAAGCGGCCTACGTAAGATCCACGTTATCAGAGACATAATGACTCCGATCCAGGCGAAAAGCAACAGTGTTGTCATGGCAACACGCGAGGAGGCGCCGCTCCGACAGAGACAAAACAGAAAACAGGCTCGGTGCTAATAATGTATTGAAATTCTTCACCGGTAATTACTAGCATGTGTTACGGAGACCCAAGAGAAGAAAGAATGGTAATGGAATCGGATTTTTAACCCCACGGTTTCAGAGCAATTATTTATAGGCAGGTTCAGCTGTCAAAGTCGCTGCTCCGCGTCTGGGTTATTAAAGGGATTTTCCATTTTGTATGTAAATATAAGCTTTATCGATACTTTGTGTCTCAGTTTTATCACAATTCTCAAAATTTCTGCTTGCTGTCACTGAATGGAGATAGTCTTATTTATAGGCAGAGACCCCTAAGAACTTGGACAGATCTCAAAAATTTGACAGGGAAATTCGATTTGCATTGAATTGTACTCGATGCGAATTGAAAATGTGTAAACAGGTAAAAGAAAATAAGTTAGTCTCATCCCACACGGGCCCGCACCTATACCACCACTTAGCCGGTCTAGTCTTCAGTCTGACTGTCTTCTGGCATCTTTGACTCCTTCAGCATTGACTAGGCCTTAGATGTCGCTTAAGAACTAGTCAGCAGTCCCATGCAATGCTACGACTAAGCCTCATGTGACTTCATAACTAGTCCTAGTAATAGTGTACTATAGAGAAGAAATGATGTAGCAGAGCCCAGCGATGAAGCAGAGCTGAGTATTGACACAAAATCTAGTGATATAACAGAGCTAGGCATGTGAGGTGACTCGCTTGTAGTGATGTTGCAGAGCCCAGCGATGTAGCAGAATTGAGTTTTGAAGCAGAGCTCAGTGCTGTAACAGATCTAAGTATACCAAGCAACTCTCTTGTAGTAATATAGCAAAGACCAGCAATGCAACAGAGGTGAGTGATATAGCAGAGCACAGCAGAGTTACCCATGTCAGGAGAGACACTTGTGGTAAAGCAGAACTCAGCAGTACAGCAGAGTTGGCTATATCAGGTTGTTCACTTTTAGTGATGTGCAGAGCCCAGCGACACAGCAAAGCAGGGTATGTCAGGAGGTTCACTTGCAGTGAATGTTAGTGGAGTGTGGTCCAAAAGTCTTAGATAGTGGCAAGCAAGTCGACTACCTGAATACTCAGGAGGTAACGTAAGGCCTGGGAACGCGACTTTAGGTAGTCACGACTAGGCCCCGTGCAATATCATGATGAGGCTTCATGAATGTCATAACTGACTATGATAAGGCCTTACGTGACCTCATTATTAAGCCTTATGTGATGTCATGAGGCCTAATCAGTGGCAGAAGCGCCGATTGGAGACTGGACAGGGCGGGACAGATGAGGTTCAGCGTAATGTGAATAGAATTTTTATTCATTTTTTTAACCTCTTCCCAGCCCTTTAGAATTTTACTAAATACTCTATATGGATGGCATATAACAGTGAATACATATAAGCAAGCCCGAATACTAGGGAGGCACTACTTGTCGGCCGCATAGCATCCTGACTGTTTCACATTACATAGCTGTCAAGTAAGCTATTCTCATTGGATTATTTTTAGTGATGAGCTCAACATGCTCGGCGCTCACCGAGTATTTCCGGGGTTGCTCGGCGGAAGCTCGGGTCTCCTCCCTGCATGTTTGGCGCTCTTTACAGAGCCAATGAACATGCAGGGATTGCCTGCCACTCACTGTAATGCCGTAGCCATGTTGGTTGTGGCATTACAGTGATTGGCTGGCCGCACAGCGTCATCAGGTCTATATCAGACCTGGCGCCGCCATGCTCGTCACAGTCACTCCGGAATCAGACAGTGTAGGGAGAGGTGCTGCTGAGCTAGGGAGAGATTTGCTTGTTTCTAGTTAGTGTAGGTATACCAAACTATATTAGAGACACATATCCATCTCCACAAACAATCCTTCTTAGGACTAATCCATCAGCAGAGATATCAGGCAGGCAGTGTATATTGGCAGGCAGGCAGGGTATATAGCAGACTGCAGTGCATATAGCACAAGAGGCTCCATTCCAGTTCTGTCTGCTGCTGCTATTAGATATTTCTAGAAATAGACCCAGGTCTCAGGGGCCAGGAATAATTTTTTTTGGATCTTAATCCTCATTATTTGCTTAAAAACCAATCCAGAGAACACCGTTGTTCTACACCAGAGGTCCCCAACCGCCGGTCCGCGGACCAGGACCGGGCCGTTGGGGTTTTTCAGCCGGTCCGCGGCGCCGCTGACCAGGGCCGGCGTCAGCACCCGGGCAAATGCCGGGGCTCTGAGCAGGCAGAGGGGCCCACTGGCGGTCGCGCACCCCGCTGAGCTATGGGCGGAGGAGAGCGGTGTCAGCGCCCGCCCTTCTCCGCCGCTTGCTCAGGGCCCCGGCAGCCCGATACTTACCTCTCCCCGTGCCTCCGCAGATCAGCTGTCTTCCTGCTCTGCGCTCCCTGTGACGTCTCAGGTCAGAGGGCGCGGTGACGTCTTTACACCACGCCCTCCCCTGAGCCGTCACAGGGAGCGCTGAGCGGGAAGAAACGACAACGCTGGAGTTCGGAGCCGAGCAGCGAGCGGCGGGCAGCAGGTAGCAGGTGAGGAGAAGGGAGGTGAGTATTTGATTTTTTTTTTTTTTTTTAATGTATGGAGGCATGGGGCATTATAAAGAGGGGAGGGGGGGCATCCTGCTTGGGGCATTATAAAGAGGAGGGGTGACAGCCTGCATGGGGCATTATAAGGTGGGGAACAGCCTGCATGGGGCATTATAAAGAGGGGGGGATTCCTGCTTGGGGCATTATAATGAGGAGGGGTGACAGCCTGCATGGGGCATTATAAGGTGGGGACCAGCCTGCATGAGGCATTATAAAGAGGGGGGGATTCCTGCTTGGGGCATTATAATGAGGAGGGGTGACAGCCTGCATGGGGCATTATAAGGTGGGGACCAGCCTGCATGGGGCATTATAAGGTGGGGAACAGCCTTCACGGGGCATTATAAAGAGAGGGGGGGACATTCTGCATGGGGCATTATAAAGAGGAGGGGTGACAGCCTGCATGGGGCAGTATAAAGAGGAGGGGTGACAGCCTGCATGGGGCAGTATAAAGAGGAGGGGTGACAGCCTGCATGGGGCAGTATAAAGAGGAGGGGTGACAGCCTGCATGGAGCATTATAAAGAGGAGGGGTGACAGCCTGCATGGGGCATTATAAAGAGGGGGGGTGACAGCCTGCATGGGGCAGTATAAAGAGGAGGGGTGACAGCCTGCATGGGGCAGTATAAAGAGGGGGGGCAGCCTGTATGGGGCATTATGTGGGGGGTAACAGCCTGCATGGAGCATTATAAGGGGGGGGGCCTGTATGGGGCATTATGTGGGGGGGAACAGCCTGCATGGAGCATTATAAGGGGGGGGGGCAGCCTGTATGGGGCATTATGTGGGGGTAACAGCCTGCATGGAGCATTAAAAGGGAGGGGCCTGTATGGGGCATTATGTGGGGGGTAACAGCCTGCATGGAGCATTATAAGGGGGGGACAGCCTGTATGGGGCATTATGTGGGGGGTAACAGCCTGCATGCAGCATTATATGGGGACCGGTATCCTGTATGGAGCGTTATATGGGGGCCAGTATCCTGTATGGAGCGTTATATGGGGGCCAGTATTCTGTATGGAGCCTTATATGGGGGCCAGTATTCCGTATGGGGTCTTATATGGGGGCCAGTATTCCGTATGGGGCCTTATATGGGGGCCAGTATTCCGTATGGGGCCTTATATGGGGGCCAGTATTCCGTATGGGGCCTTATATGGGGGCAAGTATTCCGTATGGGGTCTTATATGGGGGCCAGTATTCCGTATGGGGCCTTATATGGGGGCAAGTATTCCGTATGGGGCCTTATATGGGGGCAAGTATTCCGTATGGGGCCTTATATGGGGGCAAGTATTCCGTATGGGGCCTTATATGGGGGCCAGTATTCCGTATGAAGCGTTATATGGGGGCCAGTATTCCGTATGGGCGTTATATGGGGACCAGTATTCCGTATGGAGCCTTATATGGGGGCCACTATTCTGTGTGGAGCGATTCACCGGTTTCTGAGCTATTGTAGAATTTACAATAGATATCACTCATGAAGTGAAATCTTTGCATTGTACTATATATATATATTTCTCCGCCGTATCTCTGCATCATGAATCGTGGTATGTGTTAAAGGGGCCCACTGAGACTCTTTCGCCCGGGGCCCAGAAAAACCTGGAGCCGGCCCTGCCGCTGACAGCTAGCTCCGCGGCCCTGCGCCTGGTCAGAACTCGCTCTGTGTGGATTTATAATGTTTTCTGCCATAGCCGTGACAGCTCGCAGCTCCCGGCAGAGAACATTATGCAGGACGGGGTGGGGCGTCGGGCGGGTCTTAGTGACGCAGCCCTCCACAGCACAGCATGGTACCTGTTGTACGTCACGGGGCGGGTCTTAGTGACGCGGCCCTCCTGCACAGCATGGTGTGTTCCTGACGGGGTGGGGCGGCAGGCTCTCCTCACTGACACGCCCCCGGCAGAACATGTTATGTGGGGCGTGCTGGGGCAGCAGACTGGCTTCAGTGACGTGGCTCCCGGTACCGGTGTTCAGTGTGTAGCGCTGCTAAGCAGCAGCGCTGTATACACTGACGCTCAATGTACAATGCTGCTACTTAGCAGCGCTGTACACCGAGGTCCCGCCAGCATCCTCCCCATACAGCTCCACCCCTCCATAACCCCACCCCCATATGACCAAAGCCCCGCCCCCACCCCCACCGGGCCATGGAAAACTGGTCTTGCTTAAAGCCGGTCCCTGGTGCAAAAAAGGTTGGGGACCTCTGTTCTACACCATTTGCTTGTTGGCACTGCAGAATACAGCCAGGTCCTTTCCATATTACAGCGCTAAAAATCCAGCTATTTAAAACTGTGCTTTTTCCGTCACATGGATCACATATATTTGCGCTGAAAATACTGCCATTTCTGGCCTCCATTAAAAATTTGTTTCAGTGTGTCAGTGAAGCAATTGACACCAGTTTGCTGTTTAAAATAGTTACCTACAGGCCAGGTATTTAAAACTGTGGTTTGTCCGTCACACGGATCACATATACGTTTTCAGAAAATACTGCCACTTCTGGCCTCCATTAATTTTTTTTTTCAGTGTGTCAGTGAAGCAATTGACACCAGTTTGCTGTTCAAAATAGTTACCTACAATCCAAGTATTTAATACTGTGTTTTCTCAGTCACACGGATCAGTGATCACATATAAGTTCGCTCCAAATTCAGTCATTTGTAGTGAGCGTGGAAGATATTGTCCTCCATTTAAAATGGGCAAGGCACGTGGCAAGGGACAGGGAACTGGACGTGATGGTGATGGTGCATGCAGAGGCCGAGGCCGTGGGCAAGCTGAAATTGTTCCACAAGAAACACCCACATCTTCTCGCCTGACCTTCCTGTCCCAATTCCTAGGGGACCGCAGCACACCACTATTAAACACAGAGCAATGTCAAAAGGTTGTTGGTTGGATAGCGGATAATGCTTAGCCACCTCCACCCCGACCCTGTCTTCCACACGGTCAAGTCTCAGTAGCCATGAGTCTGGACTGCATATTCCTCACCCTGATCCTCCTTCCTCCCACAATGCCGAGTGCCCGGAGACAACTGATCCCACACTTGAACACTCTGAAGAGCTGTTCACTTTTCCATTTATAGATTCAAGTCTTTCGTCCGGTCCACTTGAAGCGGGGCAAGAGGAGATCGCATGTAGCGATGCCCAAATATTTGAGCAGCCACGGTCACATGAAGGCGACGGTGGTAAAGTGTCACAAGAGGTGGACGATGATGAGACACAATTGCCAGAAAGTCAGGAGGAGGACCAGGGTGCGGAAGTGGAAGAGGAGGTGATGGATGATATAGTAACAGACTCAACTTGGCAGGAGGACCTGCAGAGCGAGGACAGCAACACACAGGGGGAGGGAGGCAGAGCACCCCAACAGGTAGGAAGAAGCAGTGTGGTGGCCGCAGAAAGAAGGTAGGCAGCCGTTCCCCGTAACACCAACACGAAGGAAGTTTCCAGTACAACTGTTAGGTCTTCCCAAGTCTGGTTGTTTTTTAAAGACTCTGCCGATAACCCCAAAAAGGCCATTTGCACCACCTGCCAAGCCAGCATCACCAGGGGTGGAAAACCTACCAGCCTGACCACCACCAGCATGATCAGGCACATGGCAGCAAAGCACCCGACTTTGTGGGCCGAACCCCAGGGTCCAGGAACAGTGTCTGCAGGTGGCACCACTGCTTCTTCCGCTGTTGTGCATGCAAGCCAATCCCCTGTCCATGGTGCATGCGAAGATGCCTCCTGCCCTGCACCTGTCGTTGCACACTCTCAAGTAGCATCATCAGGAAGCACGTCCATGTCCTTGTCCCAGCTCAGCGTTCAGTTGTCCATACCCCAGTCCTTGGAACGCAAGCGCAAATATTCAGCCAACGCCCCACAGGCCACACTACTAAATTCCCACATTTCACGAATGATCTGCTTGTTAAAGTACGCCGCCTGTGTGCCCATTTTAGAAAGTCTCCTACAGTTTCCGCCGCCATTGTCGTGTTTCAGCAGCGTTTGCAGCATCCGGCTCACAGACTGGTGTGTGATGTCCCCACGCGTTGGAACTCTACACTGCAGATGTTAGGAAGGATTTGTGAGCAGAAGAGGGCAGTTGTTGAGTACCAGCATCAACAAGGCCGTCGGTATTCAGTTCAGACTCCACATATAAGACCTCAGGAGTTGACATGGATGTCAGACATATGTACCATCCTCCAAAACTTTGAGGACTCTACCAAGATGGTGAGCGGCGATGATGCCATAATTAGCGTCACCATCCCCTTCTCTGTCTTCTGAAATGCTCTCTGCTCGCAATCAAAGAGGATGCAATTGTGTGACAATGAGGAAGAGGAGGAGGAAGAATGGTACTACCTGCACAACTGTCATACCATCTGCTCAGCGTGGCTGGCCAGAGGACAGAGAGGAGGAGGAGGAGAGCATGGTCAGTCATCCTCTTGGTGAGGACACGGAAGTCTTGCCTGTTAGCAGTCTGGCACGCATGGCTGAGTTTATGTTACGCTGCCTTTCTCATGACCCTCGCATTCTCAAAATTTTGGGTGACAGTCATTACTGGTTGTTGACACTTCTAGACCCACGCTACAAGGAGAACGTTTTATCTTTTATTCCTGAGGCGGACAGGTCTACAAAAATGGGGCACTACCAGAAGGCCCTTGTTGCGGAACTATTAAAAAAATTCCCATCTGAAAATGCTGGCGGCAGAGGTCACAGTTCGTTGGACAACCAAGGAGTACAGGCGAGAGAGACACAACTTTCAATCCAGCAGAGGCAGGGGAACATTGTCAAAGTTCTGGGAGAATTTTCTCAGCCCATCGCACAGGCCCTGAGGCGCGGGGTACTCTCACAAGGAGTGCAAAGTTTGGAAAGATGCCGAGGGAGTACCTTGCTGACCGTACCAACGTCCTCCGTGATTCCTCTGTGCCTTATAATTATTGGGTATCCAAGCTGGATACGTGGAATGAACTGGCTCTCTACGCCTTGGAGGTCCTGGCCTGCCCTGCCGCTAGCGTTTTATCAGAGCGGGTTTTTAGTGCCGCTGGTGGAATTATAACTGATAAGCGCATCCGCCTGTCAACTGAAAATGCTGACAGGCTGACTCTTATAAAAATGAACAAGGGCTGGATTGGGCCAGACTTCTCAACACCACCGAATGATAGCAGCGTAACATAAACTCAAATCCAGTGTCTTTTCTTGGGAGGTGTATTCCCATGCACCTTTTCACACCCACACATGGGTATACGCTTCCTGATTTTGGCTATTTGCTCTTGTCCTCCTCCTTCATCTCATCCTCATCCTCCACCACCATATCACCAGGGTGACCGTGATGCAACACCCGCTAAAGTTTTTTAAGGGTGTTTATGATGCCCGTAAAAAATGTTTGTTTTACAGTATGTTCATGTATACACCCCACGGGTAAATGTTTTTCAGCCCATGTGACGCGCCCCCTGGGCCGTGGGGTACTCGGTGCCGGGCCGGTCGTTGCTAGGGGAGATGTTACAGATGTTTTATATCACCAGAGTGACCGTGGTCCATGATGCAACACCCACATAATTTTTTTAAAGGGTGTTTATGATGCCTGAAAAAAAAAAATTATACAGTATGTTCATGTATACCCCCCAGGGGTAAATGTTTGTCAGCCCATACACTTAATGCATGGGCATTACAAGTATAGGAGGCCTGCTCCTTTCTAATGGGAACATTTTTCATGAGGCCCTCCTCCACGTCTCTTCCAAGGGGCATTGGAGTGCCTCCCAATTTTTGGCAGCCCGTGCATTCACTGCATAGGCAAACACAATGGGAACCCACTTCCTAATAATGGAAACATTTTTTTTCAGGAGGCCCTCCTCTAAGTCTCTTCAAAGGGGTATTGGGGTGCGCCCAAATTTTCAAAGTGGCATTGGGGTGCGTCCAAATTTTGGGCAGCCCTGCCACTCACTGCATGCACAATAACAGTACCACCACATGGCCAGATAAGGTTGTAAAATGTTATAATGACATTTCCTGGTGAATGTGTGGCACCCCAGGGGTCTGGTTTCCACAGTAATGCAATGTTATGTCTGAGAGCAGGTGGGAGGTCTCTTGGTCAGGAATCCTATGCATGCCACACCTCCTGCCCCTCGAGCACCCGAGTCATCCAATGTGCTCGACCCGAGCATCAAGCACCCGAGTATTTTAGTGCTCGCTCATCACTAATTATTTTTAATAATAAAAAAAAAATTTAAATTTAGATTCATCTTTTTAAAGCCTCTGCATAGCAGGCATCCATCATAGTCCTTGATACTGCAGCATTTTTACCATAACTCCTCCTTTACCATAACATATGAATACTGAGTATTATAATATCTATAGCCCCGCCCACGCGGAGCCCAAAACAACATAAAAAATACCGAGGAGGTTGATAAACCTGGGGTTGAGGCAGGGTTAGAGAGTTCAGAGGGAGAGTGCAGCCAGGAGGGCTGACAGGGAGCTGTGGCTCCGGCTGGGCCCAGCTCCTGGGCCATGCCAGAAGTAGAGAAGAGAAGCAGCATAGGAAGAAACAACAGGAGCTCTGTGGGAGCAGTGTTACAAGGAGGTTGATTTTATGTAAATTAACATACCCTCATCCATCTAATGTGTATTAGAATACTTTGACTTTAACTCAACAGCAGGATATTAGGGAAAAGTGACTTATACTGAGATAAAAGGATTGCACATGTCGTAATCCAACATGCCCAATCCTTTCTTCTTAGGGGAGATATGTCACTGCCAGAGTTATGCTTGTGTATACAGTTTTGGGAGGAGTAGCCGATGACCGAGTAAATATTTAGCCACTGCTTATATATGGCCACTTTTTAGGGTTTAACCCATAATTGACTATATTACCCTTTAAAGGGTGACTCACGACTAAGCGTACATACATGGTATATTCCTTCCGCTTCCATTAAAACTCTTTATAATTTGATCATCATAAATAGGTTTTCATTGTACACATCTCTTCTGTAATCATCACAGAATAGCACATGAAATTCACATTAGTAATGAGTTACTTTGAAATGTAAAATATATACATAAAAGGAACATGTGGTGATATCCCCGGGAAATGGAAGCATGTTTACACTGTTTTCTCATTTCCATCTTTGTGAATTTATTTCTAGATTGTGAATCTGGCTCCATGAATTCACACTCCATGGGAAAATAACAAATCAGGGTTGTTAGTTATATATTGTTAGGTCTCATGGACATTGCTGTAATATGGCTCCATGGTACCCAAGTAGAGCTGTACCTAGACATAACCTAGTTAGTAGTTACCAACATCTCTATAGACAATTTTGAGACATTTTAGCCTCTATCTTGGCCCCTCTTGGGAAAGATCCCAATCCCACTGTCGGTGTAAAGCTACTCAGGGGTCTTCTTTGGGTGTAAAGCTACTCAGATAACACAGGGTGATGGTAAAACAGCGTGGTAATGTGACGCCCGGGTGGAGGAGAGAGAGATGGATGGTAGTAATACGTCCGAGTCGGTTGGACCAGGGGACGCCTCTCCTTCCCCGCTCGCTAGCCCACCCTGAGAGTTGGGGTACTCGGAAGCCGGGCCACTGTGCAAGGTGGATGTAGTCACGGCCTAGGCCTAGTCTGTGCCCAGGGTTGTCACATTAAAAAAGTTAAGGGCTAGGAGGGACGGTGACAGTGATTCGAGTGGCTCTATTGACTATGCCACCTGTGGTTTCTGGTGATCCCCCACCAGCGCTGCGTTCAGTCCTCTGAGGCGGGATGTAGTGGCAGCAGCAGATGGTACTACTCCCCACAGGCGGAGCAGGGCCTCAGGGCAGAGGGAACAGGAGGATGGGAATTGTAGTGGGAGATGTGGTGCGGTGCCGCGTTGCAATAAGAAACCGGAGGCCATAGGGGTAGTTTTCCAAGCTTTACTCACGGCAGAATGCACAGCTGCAAGGCTTCGCCCTGCTCCTCACGGCGCGCTGCAGTCACCAGGACCGGGGTTCCGACAACCTCCGAGTAGTTCAAGTGCTTTGATCAGGACCCCGCACCAGAGTGTTCCTAGAAGTTCCCACTAGGTCCTCTCCTGTCCGTATGTGGTGCATGTACTAAGGCCGGGTCTCCCTCTGGACTATGCTCAGAACAAGGGTACGGGTGGCACTCCGCTCCGTCCGTTACCCAGTGGGATCCATTGAGCCTCCAGGCTTCTCTGACTAGGACTTGAAGTGACAGAGTCAGATATCGGCGGCCGGTACCCCTCTTGCAGCAGGAATCCCTCTGGCTAGGCCAGAATAGTGAGGACAGATGGCGTATACCGCTCCGTCTGCATCCCCCTGGGATCCTTTTGCCTGTGGAGCTTTACTTCTCTGCTCCCTTCCAGGCCTTCTTGGGTAGGGACTAGAGATGAGCGGTGTTCGACTAGAACTGTTCGCCAATCTCAAATTCGAGCTGTTTTGGGCGGTGTTCGAGTTGTTCGACGAACCCGAACGATTTGCAAAAAATTCGGCTGTTCGAGGTTATGTTCGATAACTGTTCGTGCACCAAAAGCGTGTCCTGCATGTCTGGCGCTATTTAGAGCACCAATCATGGAGGGATTGTCTGCCACTCACTGTAATGCCACAGCCATGGTGGTTGTGGCATTACAGTGATTGCCCAAATCGATGGGAACAGTGCTCACAGTGAAACATGAAAAGCCGGCAATTCAGCAGCGGCATACACTGGTACCCGACAATTTAGAACCGAAAGAATAGAGCTTCACACATAGATTAGATAGATAGAAACATGTCAGTCACATATATAAGAAGTACAGTGACAGTGTTGATTACTGTACTTGTCATTTAGTGTTAAAATAAAGGATTTATTTAAAAAAAAA